>NC_139144.1:52601668-53851668 GCF_964270905.1 Leucopleurus acutus
CAGCCCAATCCCCCATCCTCTGGGGAGCGGAGAGGGTCAGGAGATTGAGTTAATAATCAATCATGCCTATGTGAGGAAGGCTCCGTAAAAAGGCCTGAACTATGGGATACAGAAAGTTTCTGGGTTGGTGAACACATCCACATGCCAGAAGGGTGACACATCCTAACTCTCAAGACCCTTCTGAACTTTGCTCCATGTGTCTCTTCATCTGACTGTTCATCTGTATCATTTATAACAGGCTTTATTATGTAATAAACCAGTAAATATAAGCATTTTCCTGAGTTCTGTGAGCTGTTCTAACAAACTACTGAACTTGAGAAGGGGGACATGGGAGCCCTGAATTCTAGCCAGTCGCTCAGAGGTACAGGTGGCAACCTAGGATTTTGATTGGCCTCTGAAGTGGGGACAGCCTTATGGGACTGAGCCCTTAACCTGTGGGATTTGACGATAACTTGAGATAGATCGTGTCAGAACTGAATTGAATTTCAGGAGACCAAGTAGGTGTTCACCAAGAACAGAAGAAATTCTTAACATGTAGTGGGGAAGGCCCACACATTTGGTGGCCAGAGTGTGAGTATGGGAGTCAGAGAGAGTAAAGCAATAGAGAGGAAAGTGAGGTTTTCCTTACATTGTTTTATCTGGGAATGCAATCCCAAGGCAGCAAGAGTAGGGGAAAAGAAGATGAAGCACGAAAAGAAGGGAAACCATACAAGGTGAACGATTTCCACGCTGGCCACTGTTTGCCACGCGCCAGACACAGCATGTCTCCTGACTGACCTTGTGGAGAAACTGTGCCTCGAGGGAAGGAGGAAGAAGAGAGAATGGATCTGCCTCCTTCCCTCCTGATTCCCATTTTCCATTCATCAAAGTTTGACCTGTGGGCAGTTAGCTTCCCAGCCGTTTCAGGTTGCCACCTTCAGCCCCTTTGGCATCCTCTGGGAAAGCCAGATTCCACACCCTGCTGCGCAGCATTTCATGCAAGTCCAGAAAAGACAGGAGAAGCTACACTGCCCAGCCATCCTGGGACTGGTCAGCAGCAGGTGCTGGAACCACCTGGACTCTGCAGCTGAGACTGAGACAGAGCAAGTGGCTGCGGGGCCAGGAGACACTGGTAAAGAATGGCCCTGAGGAAGCACTCATGCTGTTTCTGATACACTTTCTCTGACCTGCCAAGCTTCTCTCACTTTCTGCTTTAGTGAACTTTCAGCAGAACTTGGTCTACACTCTGTATGCACAGACTTCTAGTATCTCCCATATGTGACTCTCCTCTCCCTCCGAGACACACAGCAAGTTTACACCTCCTGCCTCCTTGCCGTCAGATGGGGTCATATGACTGGTTCTGCCTAATGGTTGTGAGAGGAAGTGCCACGTGTGCTCCTGGGCCAAAGCATGTAAGAGAGTGTAAGTTCTCACGTTCTTTCTCTGCTGCAGCGACCCTGGAAGCTATGCTGAGTTAGGGGGAGCCACAAGATGGAGGTAGACGGAAGCCCTGAGACAGTGTGTGTGGAAAGGAGCTCGTTCGTTAGTCAGATTTAGCGACCAAACAACAGAAATCTTCTCTAGCTAACTCAGGCAAACTACAGAGGGAGGCTGGAGAAGCAGAGAGCAGGCAGGAACCAGAGACTTGACAGTAAGAATCACAATCACGTTCCGGCCATAGGAACTATTGGGCCAAGCACTGCTGTCAGCCACACCATCCCTACCCCAACGGACACCACTGCTGCTGGACTCTCTTTGCTGCCATAAGTAACTTCTAAATGATCCCTGCGTCTTTGTATCTCTTCTTTCAGGATAAAAATTTTAAAACTTCTAAATGATCCTTGTGTCTTTGTATCTCTGCTTTCAGGATAAAAATACCAAGGGGAGAAATTATCTTAGCCTACATCATATGTCCACACCCTACAAGAGGGGTAGGGAAAAGGAGTCTCATGCTCCTTCCATCCCTCCGATACCACACACTGGGGCATTCCTGCAGATAGGAAAGAGCTTGAACACTGGGCAGCCAAAAATTTTTAAAAATTAAAAATCCTAAAAATGTCCACTGCAGTCATATATGTATGCAGTCATATATGTATGCAGTCATATGTGTATTTAGTGATATGTAACACAAGTCTTGTGCTACAATGCCTGGCTACAATGTTTTCTTGCAGTAGTCAATGAATAATTATTTGTGATTGATAAAGAGCTAAGTAGTTTAAATTTAACTATATAGAACATAAATGGGAAGCTACAGAATTCAGTCCCTACATACTGGTCTATTTCTGATGAGCACAAATCATGATATAAGAAGGGAATGAAACAGGAACAGAAAGTTTTATGTCAGTGGTGCCTATTCAGATAGTTATTATTATACTACCTCATAAGCAGAGCTTTACCATTTCTATGTGGGCCTAGATATCTCCTAACTTTTTCCTTCTGAAGTCCCATTTTCTAGGTCAAATGAAAAGCACCAGATCAAAGCATTTTTCTCTCTACTTCTTTGCTGAGATAAACACATGATCCCAGTTATCACCCCATCTCAAGCATCTCTAGCGTACACACCTTAGGTGACTGTTTCCCAGGGTCTGCAGAAAGCTTGAGATTAAACTTTAAAAAGATTCATATCCTTTCTCCTTTGGGGCTCTCTTTACCATACAGTATGTCATGATCTATTTCAAGAAACCAATCCTAAGGAAACAAAGAAATTCTAGATATACAGATAATAGGTTATTAGGAAGTTGTTAAAGATAAATAAGGTATCTTCAAAACCTTTTGAGACTCCCCATAAAATTTTGGTGTAGAAATACAATACTGATATGGATAGACCCATAATCTGACAGGTTAGAACATTTTATCTCTTAAATTCTTGAAAGGGGTAATTAAACACTGAACTCTGAGTTTAAGGAAGATTATCCTGGTCATTTGTGTAGAAAGAACTGGAGCAAGGTGAATGAAGGTAGGTGATAAAGACCAGGATGCAGGCTGTGGAGATAAAATGACAGCATAAATATAAGAAAATTCTGTCTTATCCAGCAGGATGTGTATGATAGATGCTGGGGGTGGGGAGGGGTAGAGAATGTACCACTGGAAGCAAGAGGGCTTCAGATAGGCAAACATTCCAGCTCCCTTGTTGCAACATATGGTGACAACCTCAGGGTGAGTGCTGAGGTAGTGATTGTTTTGGCAATAATCAGCAGGGCAGCAGTCAAAGGGGTTCCCTCTTCACTTATTGCCCTAAAAATGTATGGGATGGTTTCAAGTGTTCTGATTAAGGGCAACCAAGGGATGATTGGATTTTTGACCTTAATAATAACCATCACTGATTAAGTAGCTACCCAGTGGGGACCACTATATTAGGTACTTAACATGTACTGCTTCATATACTCTACATAATTTTACAGTTGAGGAACTGAAGCTCAGAAAGATTCCATAATTTTTCCAGAATCACATAGCAAATAAGTGGCAGACCTAGGAACTGAATCTAAGGATCCCCACTTCCAAGTGCATCCTCTATTTACTGAACCACAGCATCTCAAAACAAACATGCTGAAAGAGAAGGTGCTTGACTTATGATTAAAAAATAATGCTGTTACCAGAGGGCAGACAGCAGAAGCAAGAAGAACTACAATCATGCAGCCTGTGAAAGAAAAACCACATTCAAAAAAAAAAAAACCACATTCACAGAAAGATAGACAAGATGAAAAGGCAGAGGGCTATGTACCAGATGAAGAAACAAGATAAAACCCCAGAAAAACAACTAAATGAAGTGGAGATAGGCAACCTTCCAGAAAAAGAATTCAATATAATGATAGTGAAGATGATCTAGGACCTCGGAAAAAGAATGGAGGCAAAGATCGAGAAATGCAAGAAATGTTTAACAAAGACCTAGAAGAATTAAAGAACAAACAAACAGAGATGAACAATACAATTATTGAAATGACAACTACACTAGAAGGAATCAATAGCAGAATAACTGAGGCAGAAGAACGGATAAGTGACCTGGAAGACAGAATGGTGGAATTCACTGCTGAGGAACAGAATAAAGAAAAAAGAATGCAAAGAAATGAAGACAGCCTAAGAAACCTCTGGGACAACATTAAATGCAACATCATTCGCATTATAGGGGTCCCAGAAGAAGAGAGAGAGAAAGGACCTGAGAAAATATTTGAAGAGGGCTTCCCTGGTGGCGCAGTGGTTGAGAGTCCACCTGCCGATGCAGGGGACACGGGTTCGTGCTCCGATCCGGGAAGATCCCACATGCAGCAGAGCAGCTGGACCCATGAGCCATAGCCGCTGAGCCTTTGCATCCAGAGCCTGTGCTCCGCAACAGGAGAGGCCACAACAGTGAGAGGCCCGCGTACCACAAAAAAAAGAGAAAATATTTGAAGATATTATAGTCAAAAACTTCCCTAACATGGGAAAGGAAATGGCCACCCAAACCAGGAAGCACAGAGAGTCCCATACAGGATAAACCCAAGGAAAAACATGCCGAGACACATAGTAATCAAACTGGCAAAAATTAAAGACAAAGAAAAATTATTGAAAGCAGCAAGGGAAAAATGACAAATAACATACAAGGGAACTCCCATAAGGTTAACAGCTGATTTCTCAGCAGAAACGCTACAAGCCAGAAGGGAGTAGCATGATATACTTAAAGTGATGAAAGGGAAGAACCTACAACAAAGATTACTCTACCCAGCAAGGATCTAATTCAGATTTGATGGAGAAATTATAACCTTTACAGACAAGCAAAAGCTGAGAGAGTTCAGCACCACCAAACCAGCTTTACAACAAATGCTAAAGGAACTTCTCTAGGCAAGAAACACAAGAGAAGGAAAAGACCTACAATAACGAACCCAAAACAATTAAGACAATGGGAATAGGAACATACTTATTGATAATTACCTTAAACGTGAATGGATTAAATGCTCCAACCAGAAGACACAGGCTTGCTGAATGGATCCAAAAACAAGACCCATATATATGCTGTCTACAAGACACCTGCTTCAGACCTAGGGACACATACAGACTGAAAGTGAGAGGATGGAAAAAGATATTCCGTGAAAATGGAAATCAAAAGAAAGCTGGAGTAGCAATACTCATATCAGATAAAATAGACTTTAAAATAAAGAATGTTACAAGAGACAAGAAAGGACACTACATAATGATCAAGGGATCAACCCAAGAAGAAGATATAACAATTATAAAATATATGCACCCAACATAGGAGCACCTCAATACATAAGGCAATTGCTAACAGCTATAAAAGAGGAAATCGACAGTAACACAATAATAGTGGGGGACTTTAACACCTCACTTACACCAATGGACAGATCATCCAAAATGAAAATAAATAAGGAAACAGAAGCTTTAAATGACACAATAGACCAGATAGATTTAACTGATATTTACAGGACATTCCATCCAAAAACAGCAGATTACACTTTCTTCTCAAGTGCGCACGGAACATTCTCCAGGATAGATCACGTCTTGGGTCACAAATCAAGCCTCAGTAAATTCAAGAAAATTGAAATCATATCAGGCATCTTTTCTGACCACAACGCTGTGAGATTAGAAATGAATTACAGGGAAAAAATGTAAAAAACATAAACACATGGAGGCTAAACAATACATTACTAAATAATCAAGAGATCACTGAAGAAATCAAAGAGGAAATCAAAAAATACCTAGAGACAAATGACAATGAAAACACAACAATCCAAAATCTATGGGATGGAACAACAGCAGTTCTAAGAGGGAAGTTTATAGCTATATAAGCCTACCTCAAGAAACAAGAAAAATCTCAAATACACAATCTAACCTTACACCTAAAGGAACTAGAGAAAGAAGAACAAACAAAACCCAAAGTTTGCAGAAGGAAAGAAATCATAAAGATCAGAGCAGAAATAAATGAAATAGAAACAAAGAAAACAAAGATCAATAAAACTAAAAGCTGGTTCTTTGAGAAGATAAACAAAATTGATAAACCATTAACCAGACTCATCAAGAAAAAGAGGGAGAGGACTCAAATCAATAAAATTAGAAATGAAAAAGGAGAAATCACAACAGACACTGCAAAAATACAAAGCATCCTAAGAGACTATACAAGCAACTCTATGCCAATAAAATGGACAACCTGGAAGAAATTGGCAAATTCTTAGAACCTTCCAAGACTGAACCAGAAAGAAATAGAAAATATGAACAGATGAATCACAAGTAATGAAATTGAAACTGTGATTAAAAATCTTCCAACAAACACAAGTCCAGGACCAGATGGCTTCACAGGTGAATTCTATCAAACATTTAGAGAAGAGCTAACACCCATCCTTCTCAAACTCTTCCAAAGAATTGCACAGGAAGGAACACTCCCAAACTCATTCTATGAGGCCACCATCACCCTGATACCAAAACCAGAAAAAGATAATACAAAAAAAGAAAATTACAGACCAATATCACTGATGATTATAGATGCAAAAATCCTCAACAAAATACTAGCAAACAGAATCCAACAACACATTAAAAGGATCATACACCACGATCAAGTGGGATTTATCCCAGGGATGCAAGGATTCTTCAATATATGCAAATCAATCAATGTGATACACCATATTAACAAATTGAAGAAGAAAAACCATATGATCATCTCAATAGATGCAGAAAAAGCTGTCGACAAAATTCAACACCCATTTATATAAAAACTCTCCAGAAAGTAGGCATAGGGGGAACCTACCTCAACATAATAAAGGCCATATATGACAAACCCACAGCAAACATCATTCTCAATGGTGAAAAACTGGAAGCATTTCCCCTAAGATCAGGAACAAGGCAAGGATGTCCACTCTCACCACTATTATTCAACATACTTTTGGACGTTCTAACTACGGCAATCAGAGAAGAAAAAGAAATAAAAGGAATACAAATTGGAAAAGAAGAAGTAAAACTGTCACTGTTTGCAGATGACATGATACTATACATAGAGAATCCTAAAAATGCCACCAGAAAACTGCTAGAGCTAATCAATGAATTTGGTAAAGTTGCAGGATACAAAATTAATGCACAGAAATCTCTGGCATTCCTATACACTAATGAGGAAGAATATGAAAGAGGAAGTAAGGAAACACTCCCATTTACCATTGCAACAAAAATAATAAAATACCTAGGAATAAACCTACCTAGGGAGACAAAAGACCTGTATGCAGAAAACTATAAGACACTGATGAACGAAATTAAAGATGATACCAACGGATGGAGAGATATATTCTTGGATTGGAAGAATCAATATTGTAAAAATGACTATACTACCCAAAGCAGTCTACAGATTCAATGCAATCCCTATCAAATTACCAATGGTATTTTTTACGGAACTAGAACAAAAAATTTTTTAATTTGTATGGAGACAAAAAAGACCCCGAATAGCCAGAGCAGTCTTGAGGGAAAAAAAACAGAGCTGGAGGAATCAGACTCCCTGACTTCAGACTATACTACAAACTGCAGTAATCAAAACAATATGGTACTGGCACAAAAACAGAAACATAGATCAATGGAACAAGATAGAAAACCCAGAGATAAACCCACACACCTATGGTCAACTAATCGATGACAAAGGAGGCAAGGATATACAATGGAGGGAAGACAGTCTCTTCAGTAAGTGGTGCTGGGAAAACTAGACAGCTACATGTAAAAGAATGAAATTAGAACACTCCCTAACACCATACACAAAAAGAAACTCAAAATGGATTTGAGACCTAAATGTAAGACCGGGCATTATAAAACTCTTAGAGGAAAACATAGGAAGAACACTCTTTGACATAAATCACAGCAAGATCTTTTTTGATCCACATCCTAGAGTAATGGAAATAAAAACAAACAAATGGGACCTAATGAAACTTAAAAGCTTTTGCAAAGCAAAGGAAACCATAAACAAGACGAAAAGACAGCCCTCAGAATGGGAGAAAATATTTGCAAACAAATCAATGGACCAAGGATTAATCTCCAAAATATATAAACAGCTCATGCAGCTCAATATTAAAGAAACAAACAACCCAATCCAAAAATGGGCAGAAAACCTAAATAGACATTTCTCCAGAAAAGACATACAGATATGGCCAAGAAGCACATGAAACGCTGCTCAACATCACTAATTATTAGAGAAATGCAGACCAAAACTACAATGAGGTATCACCTCACCCCAGTTAGAAGGAGCATCATCAGAAAATCTGCAATCAACAAATGCTGGAGAGGGTGTGGAGAAAAGGGAACCCTCTTGCACTGTTGGTGGGAATGTATATTGATACAGCCACTGTGGAGAACAGTATGGAGGTTCCTTAAAAAACTAAAAGTAGAATTGCCGTATGACCCAGCAATCCCCTTACTGGACATATATCCAGAGAAAACCATAATTCAAAAAGACACATGCACCCCAATGTTCATTGCAGCACTGTTTACAATAGCCAGGTCATGGAAGCAACCTAAATGCCCATCAACAGACGAATGGATAAAGAAGATGTGGCACATATATACAATGGAATATTACTCAGCCATAAAAAGGAATGAAATTGAGTCATTTGTTGAGACATGGATGGATCTAGAGACTGTCATACAGAGTGAAGTAAGTCAGAAAGAGAAAAACAAATATCATATATTAGTGCATGTTTGTGGAACCTAGAAAAATGGTACAGATGAACCGGTTTGCAGGGCAGAAGGTGAGACACAGATGTAGAGAACAAATGTATGGACACCAAGAGGGGAAAGCCACTGTGGGGTGGGGATGGTGGTGTGCTGAATTGGGCGACTGGGATTGACATGTATACACTGATGTGTATAAAATTGATGACAATAAGAACCTGCTGTATAAAAAAATAAAATAAAATTTAAAAATTAAAAAACATAAAATAATGCTGTTGTGAATTATATTGATGGGTGATTAAAATGGTATTTCCGGGCTTCCCTGGTGGCGCAGTGGTTGAGAGTCCGCCTGCCAATGCAGGGGACACGGGTTTGTGCCCTGGTCCGGGAAGATCCCACATGCCGCGGAGCGGCCGGGCCCGTAAGCCATGGCTGCTGAGCCTGCGCGTCCGGAGCCTGTGCTCCGCAACGGGAGAGGCCACAATAGTGAGAGGCCCGCGTACCGCAAAAAAAAAAAAAAAAAAGGTATTTCCTTTGGTGGCATACTAACTCAGCAGCAACAGAGCAAAAAGCATTTCCCTGGTAATACTGTCACATTTAAAAAAGAAATTTAGGGCTCTTTTGTCCGTGTTACTGGGAAGTTCTGGTTATAACTTTTTGACAACCTGGTCACCATTTTGTACGTATGTACAGTATTCTTTATTTAATATGAAACTTCTGCTTAGAAAATCAATTTATAACATATTACTTAAATGCCCCCAAACAAAGGTTAATTATGCATAATTAGGTATAAACACTGCTTCCCCACGAATGTGTTTGCCTTTTCCTTTTGGTAACAATAATGTGATTTTTCTGTTTCTCTTTTTGCCCTGGCTTCCAGAGCCAAATCTGATTTCAGCGACAAAAATCTACATCAGTCTATGTGTTTAGAATACGTGCTTTCTCTCATTTTCCTTGATTCTGATTTTTATTTAATTATTCACTCATTCAGTAACTATTTGAGAACCTAATATGTGTCAGATGCTTTGCCAAGTAAAATGGTTACAAAGATGTACACAACTTGGTTCCCACCTCCAAGACCCTCATAGTCTAATGAGAAAATAACTAACCGTAAGACAATATGATAAATGCTATATATAATAAAGTTATGCATGTGGAACAGTAGAAGGACAAGGTAGAAGGGTCAGATTGATGAGGGGTTTTGAGTTGGATCTCAAAGTTAGAGATTGGGTTTGATGGATGGATGGTTGACTGAGGGTCAGGAATTGGGAAAGAGCATCGCAAGTAATTTTATAATTATTTTACCTTTTATTACCCTTATTGGGTAGATATATTTTGTTTAAAACTTGCTTTAAATCCTTCTGGAAAAGAGATGGAAGAGGTTAGAATAGACAGATAGTCAGATTTTCATGCCAGTGGATTCTCATGCAGTTGGGGCAAAATAGAGGCAGACAGCCAAAACACAGCCTGAGCACAGACTCAAGAATGAAAGGTACATTGACTTGCAAATCCAGAGTTCTTCCATGTCCACTTCTTGAGGAGGTTTGAAGCTGATACTGTTCATCTCTCTTCATTGCATTTTTTTTCCCCGTGGTCACACCCTATACTGCTCCTTTCTGACGGCTCTCCTGTGACGTTAGCCTAAGTCTCAACAGATTTTTCAGTCTTTATTTACTAGTGATAAATGCAATTCAGTTCAGTCGTTTAACCTATCATCAGTGACTACTTTTTCTCACATAAGGAAATGTACCCCCTTAAGTGCTGAGGTGGCTGTGTTGCATTGTTGCCCAGGGTAAACGGTTAGCTCGACTGTGCTCTAACCCTCCTGTCTGTTCCTCATTCTTTGGCATTCTCTTTGCTTTGCAAGGAGCATGGAGTAAAAGCATGGACTTTGCAGTCAGATCTGACTTCGAATTCATGCTCATCTACGTACTGTCTGTGTCATCTTGGGCAAGTTCCCTAACTTCTGAACCTCAGTTTCTGCGTATGTAAAGTGATGACACTAAATGAGCCTTTCAGAGTTGGTGAAATAATATACACAAGGAGTCTAGCAGGTTGCCTGGCACGTGGTAGCTTCAATACATTGTAGCTACTGCTAAAGCATTAATGCTGCTTTGCTGTTCATCTAATCATTGTCACAGTGAGATCCATTTTTCTTAATCTTTTCCCCTGCTCTCAAAAAAAGTTTTTTTCAAGGGCATTTTACTGACTGAACATCATGTTTACTTTTAAAGG
Source organism: Leucopleurus acutus (assembly GCF_964270905.1). Classification (NCBI taxonomy): domain Eukaryota; kingdom Metazoa; phylum Chordata; class Mammalia; order Artiodactyla; family Delphinidae; genus Leucopleurus; species Leucopleurus acutus. The sequence goes on from NC_139144.1 coordinate 52,612,508, forward strand.
ATTTCTTTAGAAGTCCTCCATTCCCTCCACATTCCCATCCCCACCTTTCCAGAGATTTCGGCTTCCCTTCTCTTCTACCTCGGCAGCCTTTCCCTATCTGCCAAGTCCTCCCCAAAGTGAAGATCCTATCCCCTCTGTTCTGTTTGTCCACATTGGAACATAAGCTCCCCAGGGCAGAAAACTTGTCTTTCTACATATTTGTCAAGTATTGAGTTCATTTAGAGATGAACTAAATACATAACAAATATACAGTCAGAATACTGTGTTCAATAAATACCTTAGGTATTACCTCTAGGCTCTAATCACACCAACTCTATGGACATGAGATGTATAAACAGAGACCTGGCTACAAAAATAATAACATTAAGTTTTTGGCTGTTCTGCATCAGAAACAGGCTGTCAGTGGCTGGGTAGCCAAGGTGTTTCCTGCCCTGCTCTCTCTAAGAGCAGAGCCTCAGCTATCACACCAGGGATCATACTCACAGGGCCACCCATAGTCCACAGACTAGCCCAGTGCATCTTCCTTCCCCTGCAGCATCAGCCATGGCCAAGCTGCTGAAACCTTTCAGGTGCAATTTCTCCAGCACGAGTAGGCTGTGCTTCACAACTGCTTGCCTCTGTATATGTTGTTTCTAATTATTGTATGGGTCTGGCTCTGTCTCAGCTAATCTCTAGGCTCCTAGAAATTGCCTTTTCCTTCTTTTTTCTTCCCTTACAATACTGAGCACTTAATCTGTGCTCAAGAATTAATTTGTTTTGACTCTAAGAGGCTCAAAAATGATGGTCCCTCCCTGTAAAGTTTTGACTGACTTCTCATTTCTTTTTAAAATGTTTTCTTTTTTTTTAACAATGTTTATGAGATTTTTAATAAAAACTATAGTTGAGTTTTCACAATATAAATCATAACTAATACAGAAAAGATCAAGCACTATTATGTAAATAATTTTTGTAATAAAATTCTTTCCATAAACTTCCTAATAGACTCTTTTGAATGAAATGACTCTTCTCCATTCTTAAATGGATAATTTTCTGTATTAACGAATGCACATTCATGGTTTAATATAGCTGTTATTTGACTGTAACTTTCCCCCACTTTCTAAACCCCATGGTGCCTGCAATTAACTAGTACATTTCTTTTTTAAAGTTTTATCTTTAAAAAAAGGAAAAGGAGACAGCAAGTTTCATACATAATGAGACTTAAATTTTCATCTCCTTAGTTTTTACTTAACTCCCCCAAAGAAGTAAGAATCTTGACAGACTTGAAAAATAGAAAAGAAATTATATTGCCACAAGTCCACAGATCATGAAGAAACCATTCCAACCTCTCCCCTCACCCCCCCATCTCTCCCAATACCTCTCTTCCCTCTCTCCCTTCCTCTCTCTTTTTTCCTTCCTGTTTCCTTCCTCTCTCTCTCTTGATATTAAGCAGTAACGGCAGGATTACACAAGAAATAACTGTCAAAGCTAGCATTTAAACCTGTATCTTCCCTGACTCCAAAATTTTTTTTTTCAGGTGTCATTTGTGATTTCCTTTTTTCTTTTTTTCTCCACATCTTTATTGGAGTATAAATTCTTTACAATGTTGTGTTAGTTTCTGCTGTACAACAAAGTGAATCAGCTATACATATACATATATCTCCATATCCCCTCCCTCTTGAGCCTCCCTCCCACCCTCCCTATCCCACCCCTCTAGTTCAAATTGTGTATATAAAATATTTCCAACATCTAGAAAAGAACCAAAAGATAATATGATACTTATGTACCCAGTACCTGGATTAAACAAATGTTAATATTTTCCATATTTTCATCAACCCTCTTTTTTGTTTTTAAATGCTACAAGCACAGAGAAAATCACCCCATTTCTTCTTTCTCCCTTCGTCCCTCAGGATAAGATATCTTTCACTTGGTCCAGTTCATTCACATCTAAGGTTTTTATCTACTACATATGTAATTATCTATAAACTATATATTATTGTTGCAAGTGTTTTACTTTGTTTGAATTTTTATTAAAATATAGTTGATTTACAATGTTTTGTTAGTTTCAGGTATACAGCAAAGTGATTCCGTTTTATATATATATATATATATATATGTATATAAACTTTTTTAGATTCTTTTCCATTTTAGGTTATTTAGGTTATTTATTATTATTTAGGTTATTTCCATTTTAGGTTATTACAAGATATTGAGTATAGTTCCCTGTGCTATACAATAGGTCCTTGTTGGTTATTTATTTTATATATAGTAGTGTGTATATTTTAATCCCAAACTCCTAACTTACCTCTCAAGTGTTTTAAAAAGTTTACATCATCCCTGGTGTTACTGTATATATCTTGCTGCACTTTGCTTTTTTGTACAATATTCTATCTTTGAGCTTCGTCTATGTTGATATGTGTGGGTCCGGTTCATTTATCTTAGCTCCTGAAATAGTAGTCCATGGGTATATCCACCCATTCCCCTTTGGAGGGGCAGTTCGGCCATTCATGCCCTTTTGCTGTTCTAAGCAATACTGCAGTGACCATTTGTAAACATGGCTCCTGGGGCATGAACTTCTCCAGGCAGAGTTGGGTGAATAACACCTTAGGCTCTGAAACGCAGTTGCCCACTCCAAATGCAAGCTCCACCACAAAGTCACAACAGTGTGACCTTGGGCATGTTACTAATTTCTCTGTGCCTGGGTTTCCTCTTCAGTAAAATTAGGATAATGATAGCACCCCCTTCAAGAGAATAAAGCTGTGAGAACAGAGTCTTACACAAAGTAAGCACTCAGTATATGATAGCAATTATTAGGAAAAGGGTCTAAGCATCTATGGCTTTACTAGGTATTGCCAAATTGATTTCCAATTGGTTGTAACAATATACGCTCACCAGCACTATCTGAGTTTGTTCCCCACATCTCAAGTTCCCCAGGATTTGAGATTAGCAATGTGGCTTCCTAGTCTTTTCAAATGCAAGAAGATCCAAGAATGAGATTAGAGAATAGGAGGAAATAGAGGTGCGCTGGTAATTAGTGATCAGAGGGTCAGCTGACCAGCAGGAGGGAAAAGAATCAGTGGGAGATTTGGGAAAATGGGGGAATGCGAATCATTTCAGGTAGGAAGTAAAAGGTCACTTAGAGTCTGACCCACTGGAAACTCTAGGGACTTAAAGCAAATACGAAGGCATGATACTAAGGAATAACATTAACAGAGGGAGTATGTAGGGTGAGGGGAGGAGAAATTCAGTTGACAACAGGCCTTTTAGGAACCTGTTGGTGACTCTCAGAGAGGGTCTGGGCTCTCTTGGGTGGTGTAAGTAGGGACAGGAGAACTCTTTCTGAAAAGGGACAAGGGAAGAGAGAGAGTAGCAAAATATCAGGGTTTGTAGAGTAGCGGAGATGAGGAGACCAAGTTTCAGAAAAAGAAGTCAATTGGAAATAGTATTTTTTTCTGGAGACCAGCAGACCAGAGTCACCTCTGTGATACAGCATCAGCACCTGCAGCATCTCTGATTTGTTCCTTTCACTCAATTTCTGCAGACCCTGCTGCCCTCCAGATCCTGATTCCATCACGCCTGCGTGGCTGCAGTGACTGACAACAGGATGCTGAACCAGACTGGCAAGGCAGGTATTATCATTCCTGTTTTATCAATACAAGAACTAAGGCTCAGACAAATTCACTAACTTGCTCAAGACTGTGCATCTTGAAAATGGTGAAACCGAGACCAGAGCCTAGGTGTTCAGATTCCAAGTCTAGGGCTCTTTGCATCAAAAGGAATTGGTAGTCATCTTAAATCTTTCATTCTCAACTCAGATCTTAAGAGGGTTCCATTTTTCTCCCAAGACAACCACAACTCTTCTTTTTGACTTTCATGGCTTTTCATGAGTAACTCTTGTCTCTCTCTCAATCCTATTTCCCAACACACTCTTAGCCATACTCTCACCTCTCCACCCAAAGCACGCCTCAGCCTCGGCTGATTTGTGAGTTCACCAAGTTCTTTACCACCTCTGTGCCTTTGTTTATGCCATTCCCCTCTCTTAGAGAAACTTCCCTTCTGTCTCCATCATCCTCGTAGGCCCAGTTCAAGTCTTACACATTCTGTGATTGCTTCAGTGCACACTTTCTAAACTGCCATATTGGCTGTTTCATCATGAAATATGACTCTATTGTACCTTCTCTTGAATTGTCCTCAAATTGTTACCCTGTGCAACAAGATGCAGAGCAGATCACTGCAGGCAGTTGTTTGCTTGCTTTGTATTTTCTTTTTTTTTACCAACTACTTCTTGTTATACAGGGATTTTCTAATTACCCTTAGCCTAACACTAAACATACTTGACAACTTATGAAATATGAAAGAATCAGAATTACTAGGAAATACAAAGTATGAAGACTTGGAAGTTAGGACAAAATCAATAGTCAAGGTAAAAGTCTCAAAGGCGTGATAGAAAATTTAAGTGACAAAGTCATAAGGCAAACTGTTTAAAAAGATACAGAAACAGAGATCGGCACCAGATTGAGCCATAGCTTTTTCTGTTCCTTCTCTGATGGCTCTGGCTTTCTGGCACTCTGCAAAACAAGAGAAGTGACTTCTCATCGCTACTTAACAAACAGGCTCCCTCATGCTCAGAAATAACCAGTATTATCAGCAAATGATGATCACATTGTGTGCTCATACAGCCAAAGTTGTATTTAGCATTTTATGAAATGATGCAAAAGTTTGTGTGCATATTCAATTCTCCAAACTTATTGAGCATCTTGTATGTGAAGAGGTATCAAGAAGGACATGACCCCTGCCCTTGAGGAGCAGAAAGTGTGTATAGTTAGTAGAAAGTACTCATATTTATGCACAAGTAAATTGGTCATTTGCAGAGCAACATGTGAACAAATGTAAGTTCATGTGACATTGTATGTATTTCCGTGTTGAGGTAACACTGATAAAAAGGAATAAAAAGAATTAAGTGGAAGATTTCCAAAACAAAGTCAGTAAAAAGGATGAACTTAATTTCTTGTAAAGGAAGGAGGAAAACATTCTAATGTATGCAAGGTATTGGAAGTGGAAACACATACCTTATCACAGTGCACCTAGTAGAGAATACATTATTTGTATCAGCATAAGTATTAGTATTAGTATTCCCATTTGGTATTAGGAGATGGCTAGACCTTTAAGTTAACTTTTCCTAAAGCATACAGCAAGTTACTGGCATAGCTAAAACAAGTGATATTTTGGAAGCAGTCTTCATGAAACACTGAAGCTGTATATTTTTCAATACATGCAACTACTCCTAGGTACTCCTTGAACAACAGCTAGTAGGAAACTGAAATATATTCTTAAAATGCTTGTTTTACAAATAGTGCAAATAACAGAACAAGAAGTTTTCTTGTTCCCCTAGATCAGGAAATCAGAGGATATTAAAAAAACAAAAAACAAAAGAAAACACAAGACTCATTAACAGTATTTCCTGAGGGAGAATATAGACATGCAGACTGCGCCAGAATTCCACATTACTGCCTGAATTCAAAGATTAAGGGTGTGTTTTGCCCACACCCTACATTTTTGGGAACACAGGCCCTGCCATTATGTAAGGGCTACTCACGAGGCTAACATGACTCTTCTCTTCTTGGCGGAGCCCTTATTCTGATCCATAATACATATATTTTTAAATGTACCTCATCCATTAACCAAACTGACAGATTATCACCCAGATTAACACAAATCTATTTATCGCTACGTCTGCCAGCTCCCATAAATGGTAGCACTTAAACAAGACAGAAATATCTCTTAGAATGACCGGCATACTTGTTTCAATCATCTACAGAGCCATAAAATGGGGAGGATTCAGAATAGAGGAGTGCCTGGTTTTAAATACGATATAATTTTCCTCCCAGACCTCTACTGAGAGCCTCGCACACTACAGTATAGTATGGGCCTTTGTTGAGGCTTATGTTTCCCACCTGTATTTCTTTTTCTTTTTCCAGCAACAGTCTGTCTTTGTGCCAACTCCTAAATAACCATAAATTTTGTTCTTATAAACCTTAATGAATGCTTGGCCAAGATGCTGTAACTATTGGCTTCTACATTGGAGCATAAATGGAAAGGAAAAAAAAAAAAGTGTGCACTGTGAAAAACTGGATAAAATGGAAAAAAGATCACAGCAAACCCAAAGTCGCAATTTGCCTTTAATGTGAAGGAGGCCTTGTTTTCACGGTGTGGCAGCTTTCAGGAGTTTTAATCTCAAAGTAGCTGATCAATTTAAGGTAAGTGGCAGGCATTTGGCCTGGTTCCCAGGCTTTGCTTTGCTGCTCTGAGAAAAGAAAGGATTCAGTCAGACACACAGACAACAGGCATCATCAGCGGCTCCCACATTCCAAGCATTTTAACACAGATTAGGTTGGCATGATTCTACTGTTTACTGAAATCTCCTAGGTGTTGCATTTTTCCTTCTCCTTGCCACGGTTATCCAAGATGGTTTTCTCAGGTCAAGACCTTCATATGCCAAATAACTTGCAAGCCTGCAAAGGAAAAAAGAGGAGCATGGGTCAAGGCTTCTGATTAAAATGCTATTTCACTTGCTCACTGCAGAATATGAGACTTCAGACAGCAGGTAATTGAGCACTGAACTTTTTGCCTTAAGCGTGCATCGAGACAGGAACTGTTTTACATGCATTCCTGAGGGGGGAAGAAAACGAAGATAATTTCTTTAACAAGGACAAACCTAATTCAGCCAGAAATGCCCCATGGATTAACAGAGTGATTTGTGCTTATTTTCTCTTCAGATTTTATAAGCATGAGCCTTATACATCTGTCAAGCAAGATTGTAACTGATATAGCCCACTTTTGAAATTAACATTTTCACATTAAATATTATTTTTTTCAGAACAGTAATATTAAATGAGCTTGACAGATCCCTTACCACTATCTTATTTTCCTAGCAAAAGTGAATTTTCTTAATCCATTTGACCTATAACCTAAGTTATGTAAAATATGCATTCAATTAATCAGACCAAAAATTATATATAAAAATTGTCTTTCATGTGTTTTTTGGCTGTATTTTGTATTTTTAAATACATTCTCACAGTCTTTAAAGATACTTTGTCTTACTTTAGTATATTCAAGACGCCTCTCCCTTTAGTCATCCTCATGGCAGATTTCCTCAGGTTTTTTTCCCTAAGAATTTTATCAAAACAAATAACTAATAAGGATTTTTAAATATAGTTTTTCTAGTCCAAACAGTGTCCAAATTATTATACTTTCTAAATCCAAAATGGCTTCATAACATTTCATCAATTTACATGGCCATGTTTCTTCCAAAACTAATATTGTTGCAATTAAGTAATTTATGTTAAGAATATATATTCTTGTCAATAAGGGTTAGCTTGGAAACTAATGCAATTATATGCACTTATTTTATTTTTAGTTATTGTATATGCAAGGATGTTTTTAAAAAGATAATATATATTTCCTCATTGATTAAAGAGAAAAAATGGAAAAATAAGAAAGCAGATAGCAGCCATCATTCTGCTGCTTCTGGATGTGTCCTGTTGAGATGTGATGCCTGGAACTACAGCATCCATCTTGCAACCATGCAGAGAGCTAGCCTAAGAGACCAACCTGACATGCTGAGGATGGCAGACAGGGAAGGTGAAAAGAGCATGGTTCTCAATTATGCCACTGAGCTACAGAACCAACAATCCTGGGACCACCCAACTTGGGACTTCTTACATGAGATAATAAATTCCCTTTCCTTCACGCAGCACTATTTATTGAGCACCTACCATGTGGGATGCCCTAGGTGCCCTGTTCTAGGTGTTTGGAATATCTCAGTAAATAAAATACACAAGAGCCTACCATGGTAGAAGTAACATTCCAGGTGAGAGAGATAAATTAAAAACATAAAAAGAAAATACCACAGTATGTTAGGAATTAGTAAGTGGGGAAAATGTAAAAAGGATCAGGACTGCTGAGATGGAGGGGACAGGTTTTGGTGTTGAATAAAATGAGGATTGATCAGCCTCACTGAGGAAGGGAAATTTGAACAAACATTTGAAGGAAGTGAAGGAGTTATTCTTGAAGGCAGTAGGAGGTGGGTTTTTTGGTTTTTTATTTTTCTTATTGATTAAAATTCACTAAATGAGAGGGAGAAGTCAAGAGTCAAGAGAGAGAAATTGAGATTGATTTAGAATATATCTGATGCCTATTCCACTTCAGTTCTTCCTAATTCTTGTGAGACAAAACATTCCTTCCTTTGCTTAACTTTAAACTGGGTTTCTATCACTTGCCACTGAAAGGGGACAGGCTAGTACATTTTAAATTGGTCACAAATGAACTATCTCTTGTTCTACAGACAACAAGTCCAAATAGATACTGGGCCATATTTCCATCCTGTATGTAATGAGCTTTATTTTCCACACTAGGGGTATCTAAGCAGTGGTAATCACGACAGTGTGGTATTGGTCAAAGAATAGACAAACAAGTCAATGGAACAGAATAGAGGGCCCAGAAATAGACCCCCATAAATAGAGTAAACTGATTTTTGACAAAGGATCAAAGGCAATACAATAGAGCAAAGACAGTCTTTTCAACAAATGATGCTGGAACGACTGGACATCCACATGTTTTTTTTTTAAAAAAAAGGGATCTAGACACAAACCTTACACCCTTCACAAAAACTAACTCAAAATGAATCATAGAGCTAAATGTAAAACACAAAACTATAAAACTCCTAGAAGGTAACATAGGAGAAAACCTAGATGACCTTGGTTGGGTATGGCAATGACTTTTTACATACAATACCGAAGGAATGATCCATGAAAAAAATAATGGATAAGCTGGACTTCACTGAAATTAAAACTTCTGCTCTGCAGAAGACAATGTCAGGAGAATGATAAGACCAGCCATAGACTGGAGGAAAGTATTTGCAAAAGACATATCTGATAATGGACTGTTATCCTAAATATACTAAGAACTCTTAAAATTCAACAATAAGAAAACAAAAAACCAGATTATAAAATGGGCCAAAGACCATAAGACACCTCACCAGGGAAAATATACAGATGGAAAATAAACATATGAAAAGATGCTCCACAATACGTGTCATCAGGAAAATGCCAATTAAGACAACAATGAGATACCACTATACCTCTGTTAGAATGGCCAAAATCCAGAACACTGACACCACCAAAGGCTGGTGAAGAATTCTCCTTCATTGCTGGTAGGAATGCAAAATGGTACACTTTGAAAGGCAATCAGGCAGTTTCTCACAAAACTAAACACTCTTACCATATGATCCAGCAGTCATACTCCTTGGTATTTACCCAGAGGAGTCGAAAACTTAATTTCACACGAAAACGTGTACACAGATGTTTATAACAGCTTTATTTATAATTACCCAAACTTGGAAGCCACCAAGGTGTCTTTCAGTAGGTGAATGGATAAATAAACTATGGTATATCCAGTCAGTAGAATATTATTCAGTGCTAAAAAGAAATGAGATATCAAGCCATGAAAAGTCATGGAGGAACATTTAATGCATATTACTAAGTGAAAGAAGTCAGTCTGAAAAGTCTACACACTATATGATTCCAACTATATGACATTCTGGAACAGGAAAAACTATGGAGACAGTGAAAAGATCAGTGGTTGTCAGGGGTTGGGGGGAGATGAAGAGGTGGAACACAGGGGATTTTTAGGGCAGTAAAACTATTATGTATGATACTGTAATGGAGGATAGATAACATGATCCATTTGTCAAAACCCAAAAAGTGTACAACACAAAGAGTGAACTGTAAATGTAAACTATGAACTTTAGTTAATAATAATGTATCAATATTGGTTCATCATTTGTAAAGAATGTACCACATCAATGCAAGGTGTTAATAATAGGGGAAACTGTGTGTGTGTGGGGGGGAGAATATACGGGAATATTGCTTCTTTTTCTGCTCATTTTTCTATAGGCCTAAAACTGCTTTAAAAAAATAGTCTTTTTTTTTTTTTTTTTTGTAAAGCTGTAACTGTAATAGGAAAGAGTAATCATTTGGACATATTGTAATTTAAAACTTCTGTTCGTCAAAAGAAATCATTAAGAGGATGAAAAGGCAAGATACAAAGTGGGAGAAGACATTTTATGTGTGTATACACACAAAGAACTTGTATCCAGAGTGTACAAAGATTTCTTATAAATCAATAAGGAAAAGACAGGCTTAGTTTTTTTTTAAAGAAAGGGTTAAAGACATGAACGGGATTTTTACAAAAGAGGATATCCAAATGGCCAATGAACATAAAAATGTGTTAGTTATCAGGAAAATGTAAGTTGCAAATGTAACAGGATATCTCCGCACACACCCCAGATGGCTGAAATTTAAAAGGTTGACAATAGGAAGTGTTAGGATATAGAGCAACAGAAACTCTTGTAATGCTTGAGAGTGTAAACTGGTAAAACTACTTTGGAAATTTTGTTGCCAGTTAAATTAAGCATATGCCCACCCTATGACTCAGCAATTCAACCCCTAGATGTAAATCCAAAAGAAATGCATACATACGTGCACAAAAGAGAGTTACAAGAATATTCTTAGTACATTATCCTTAATAGCACCAAACTAGAAGCAACCCAAATGTCTGTTAACAGTAGAATGGTTAAATAAAGTGTGGCATATATTGCTATACAGCAATGTAGAGAACTATTTCTATGTGCAACAACATGGATGAATCTCAAATATATAACGTTTAGCAACAGAAAGATCACCTACTATAGAATCTCATTTAAATAAAGTTTGAAACAGGCAACACTAATTTATGGTAAGAGAAATCTGTGTAGTGGTACCTCTGGAGGGTGGGAGCACAAAGTAAGCCTCTGTAGTGTTGGTAATGTTCAATACCCTGCTTTGTATGATAATCAAGCTATAAACTTAAGATGCGTGCCTTTTTCAGTCCATATGTTAAATTTAAATTAAATAGGTAAAACAAAATATATATGGTTGCCTAAATCAACCAACCATAAATTAAAATCTGTGAGCCATAAAAATTCCTAGGTTACTTTTAATCCTATTGTTGCAATAAAGAGGGGATTAATTCTTCAACATAACCACTCAGATGGGGTCACAATACTTGAATCTTGAAACTAACATATAATGATCTCTAATTTCTAAAACTCCAAGCTGTAGTTCCTAACTCTAAGATAAATGGCAAGGACCTTCTCATACCAAGCTTCACTCTTACTATAAGCAGTCCAATGTTCTTGTGCCCAACAAATTATTAAATAATAATAGCTAACATTTTAGGGACCCTTACTGTGTGCCAGCACCACAATGAGTGCTTGCATGCAGTAACGTATTTAAGTCTCCTACTAATCCTAAGAGATAGATACTACTAAGCTACTTTATAGATGAGAAAATAGGCTGAGAAAACTTAAATTTTTCCAAAGTCATTGTATCAGTCAGTAATCTTAGTTACATTTAAAAGAAACCAAAAATTTGTTTAAGCAAAAAAAACAAGTGTTAAAAGGTCATTGTATAACTCCTGGCATTGCCAGCATGGCCAGGTTGAGGACTCTGCAGTCGTGAACAGTACTCCAAATCAAGTCATGGAAAGTTAACGCCCAGCGTTGGACAGTGTGACCCACTCTGCCACTCTGCCAGCCCTGGACCCCAGACACAGCCACCAGCAGAACTGCCAGTGCTCTGCTGAAGCTTGCTGTGATTGCTGCCACTGTTGCACCACAAGGATGACCCTCAGTTCCGGCTGCACCAATCACATTAAGAGCACAAGATTCATGCCCTGGGGCAAGAAAGAGTGATTTGCGCACACTTGTAAAATCACAAGTCCAGGGGTGGTGAGCAGGGATTTGAACCCAGCCAGCTTGGCTCCAACACCCAGGGGCTCAATGACTATGCTAGGCTGCCTCCAAATGAGTGATGTTAGTTTATCATTTTAAGGACCAGGTGAGACAAGCAAGTATCAAAATGGCCAACAACACTTCATGCCACCATATCATGTAGATCAGAAAACTTCAACCATTTGCTGCTTGACTAATTTGGAAAGATAGAATAAAACTACTCATATGCAAATTGGGCTTCTGAAAACACCAAGTGCTTTAATGAAGGCAAGAAGGGAGGATCTGGTATGACAGCTCATCAAGAGCCATCACTGTACCATATGGGGCCATGTGGCTGTATGCTGACTCAAATTGGTGGTGGTGGAGAAGGGGGGGCGCTTCTGAATCACCAAGACCACATCCTGCCCCTCCCTCATTTTTTCGCCTGGAAGCTGCCCATCAGTCTTCTTGCTGAGATCTCCACCCGAAGCATGGGGCTCAGGTATTTGCACCAAATGGCTGTGAATGTCTAAGAAGTCCCATTTTCCAGGAACATTTGGCCCTGGTTGTTTCAGTGGCATCTATGTGTGAAGTTGACTATGACTAAGTGTGAAACTGATAGTCTGTGCATGAAGACTCAGGGCTCAGTTCGGGTCATTTATTTATTTTTCACTGTGTTTTTGTGGACACAAACTAACATCTAACATCACATATACTTGCCTTTAACCATTTTTTTTAGCTTATTTAAACTGAAAGGAGATTCTTAATCACAGTGCCAGCTAGATAATAACTTGGGAGAAATGTGTTCTTTTTGAGAATTGTGTCACAGACACATATTCATTATAGCCAAAGACTAAGCAGGCATCTCATCCTGCTCTGATTCACTTTAGAAAAACATGTGGTAGGCAATTCAAAATCCTCCCCCGTTTACTTTCAAATAAAGAGTAAGAGGAAAGGTCAATTTTCTTTCTTTTTTCCTTTTTCTTTTTTGTAAAGGCAATTTACTAGAATTAGTATCTGTTGGGGCTTTTTTTGTTTTGTTTTGTTTGGGGCTTTTTGGGTTTCCACTGAAGACAGTAGTGGGAGTTAGTTAGGATTACAGAGACTGAAAAGTCATCAGTAGATGGAGGAATTTGAAAGTTCAGATAAAGGAGTTGGAACTTTACTCTGTAGGCAGGGAGTAATTCATAAAAGTTTTTAAATTTTAATTTATTTTTAATGATTTTTTAAGTCAAATACAACAAAGTGAAAAATGTGGAAGTCATATGTAAATTTAATTTACAAAATGACAAGGCAAAATTTGTGCAGCCACTGTATGTGACGGGATGGAGGTGGTAGCTAATACTATGGTGGTCATCATTTTGCAATTTATAAATGTATCAAATCAACACGTTATACACCTTTAACTTACATAATGTTATAAGTCAGTTATATCTCAACAAAGGTAGGAAAAGAAGAAAAGAGAAATAGAAGACTGCCAGCCCCTCAGACAGTTCCCTAGTGACATTTTTTAAAATTATGCGAGTACAGACAAAGCATAAAACACTTAACGTTCAGTTTAACATGTCATTACCATCGGGGTCAAAAAGACGAAGATCAACAGCATCTCAGAAGTCTCCTTGAATTCACCTCCCCAATTACAACTCCCTTCCTCCCCCACCCAAGGTAATCACTACCCTAACATGTAGAAAAATCACTTATTTTCTTGCTTTTCTTTATGGTTTTACCCCCTAGGTATGCATCCCTAAATAAGGTAGTTTAGTTTTGCCTTTTTTGAACTTTGTGAAAGTATGAATGGAATCATACTTTTTGTTTTCTTTGGTTTTTGCTTCTTTCGCCCAACTATATTTTTTGAGAGTCATCCATGTTGATGTTTGTAATTAATCGTCCTTCACTTTCTTTATTGTAAATAAGTTATTTATTCATGCTATAGTTGTTACACAATTGGGTTGTTTCCAGCTTGGGACTGTTGCAAACAATGCTGTAGCGTAGTTGTGTGTGTGTATGTGTATGTCTGTGTCTGTGTGTCTGTGTATCATAGAAAAAGAGAATTAGGGAGATCTATCTAGCAGTAGTGTAAAGTTGAACTCACATAGGGAGAGAAGAATCAAGGGGGTATTAGCTGGAAGTGCAATCATATAAGATTTAACATTTGAACTTGGTGATTAACAAAGGGAGTAAGAGAGGATAGATTCCTAGCAGTTCACTAGGTAAAAGGTATGTTCGTTTACAATTTTCATAGATAACTGTTAAATTTCCTTTCTAAAAGCCTTTGTCAATGTACTCTTACCAAAGGATTTTTGTATGAATGAGAATGCCCATTCCTCTGAATTTTGTCCAGCTTTTAATATTACCCACCTTTTAAATCTTGCCAAAATTATCAGAAAATAAGTTATAATTTCAAATTTTAATTTCTTAATTATTAATGAGTTTGAACATTTTCATACATTTTTTTCATCAGACTATTGTGTTTTGTGTATGTATTGCCCATTCATATCCTTTGCCCATTTTTCTATCAGCTGTTTCATGTCTTTCTTGTTGATTGGGGGAACTCAAGAAATTTTGAATATTAATCCTTTTATTATCTATGTTGCAGATATATTTTACCTATCTGCTGTCTCTCTTTGTTCACAGAGTCTTTTGCTGAACATAAATTTTTAATTTGTATGTATGATGGCTTTGAGGTGTCAACTTGGCTTGGTACAGTATCCAGTTATTCAACCAAATACTAATCTTGGTTTTGCTGTAAAGGTATTTTAAGATGTAATTAAAGCCCCTAATCGGTTGGCTTTAAGTAAAGGAGATTATCCTGGATAATCTGGGGGAGACTGATTCAATCACTTGAAAAGCCTTAAAAGCAGAACAGGGGCTCTCTCCAAAAGGAGAAAATATAGTTCCAACCTACCTATGATATTCCCTTCCTGAAGATTTGCCCTACTGATTTCAGATCTGCTTAGCCAGCATGCCCTACTGATTTCAGATCTGCTTAGCCAGCATCCCAAATTACATATATATATATATATAATATATATATATATAACATATATATATATATATATGCTTTCCCCTGCTGTTTGTCCTGCTTCTCTGGTTGAACCCTGACTGATACAGTGTAAAATTTCTACATAGTCTATCCGTCTTCTCACTTATAGCATCCAGGTTTCATATCTTACTGAGATAGGCTTCATACTAAGATGTATGTAAATAATGTTCATGCAACATTGGCAGTAATGGCTAAAAACTGAAAAGTCCTCATTTACTCCTCTTTACCATTCCTTACCCATCTAGAGGTACCCATTGTCAATAAATTGTAAGTATATTTTCCAGCCTACATTTTATGTAAAAAACTAATAGCCCACGACACATTAATAAAACAAAAGATAAAAATCACATGGTTGTCACAGTAGATGCAGAAAAAGCACCTGACAAAATTGAGCATTCATTCATGATAAAAAACTGTCAACAAAGTGGGTATAGAGGGAACAGACATCAACATAATAAAGTCCATTTATGACAAACACACAGCTAACATCATACTCAATGGTGAAAAGCTGAAAGCTTTACTTCTAAATCAGGAACAAGACAAGGATACCCACTCTCACCACTTTTATTCAATATAGTATATTGGAAGTCCTAACCATAGCAATCGGACAAGAAGAAGAAAGAAAAGCCATCCAGATTGGAAGAGAAGATGTAAAACTGTCACTATTAGCAGGTGACATGATACTATATACAGAAAATCCTAAAGACACCACCAAGAAACTATTAAAACTAATAAATGAATTCAGTAAAGATGCAGAATCCAAAATTAATATTCAGAAACCTGTTGCATTTTGAGAACACTAATAATGAACTACCAGAAAGAGAAATCAATAAAACAATTCCATTTAAAATTGTATTAAAAAATAAAATACCTAGGAATATAAATTTCACCAAGGAGGTGAAAGACCTGTACTCTGAAAACTATAAGACATTAATGAAAGAAACTAAAGATGACACAAATCAATGGAAAGATATACCATGCTTAGAAATCAGAAGAATTAATATTGTTAAAATGTCCGTACTACCCAAATCAATGAATAGATTCAGTGCAATCCCTATCAAAATACCAATGGCATTTTTCACAGAACTAGAGCAAAAAAATCTTAAAATTTGTATGGACCCACAAAAGATCCTGAATAGCCAAAGCAATCTTGAGAAAGAAGAACAAAGCTAGAGGTATCACATTCCCTGACTTCAAACTATACTATAAAGCTATACTAATCAAAACATTATGGTACTGACACAAAAAAGGCACACAGGTCAATGGAACAGAATGGAGAGCCCAGAAAAAAAGTCACACGCATGGTCAATTAATCTATAACAAAGGAGGCAAGAATATACAATGGGGAAAAGATAGCCTCTTCAATAAGTGGTGTTGGGAAAACAGGACATCTATGTGTAAAAGAATGAAACAGACCATGTACAAAAATAAACTCAAAATGGATTAAAGACTTAAATGTAAGACCTGAAACCATAAAACTCATAGAAGAAAACATAGGTAGTAAGCTTTTTGACATCAATCTTAGCAGTGTTTCTTTGGATCTGTCTTCTCAGGCAAGGGCAACAAAAGCAAAATATAAACAAACGGAACCAAATCAACCTACTGAATGGGAGAATATATTTGCAAATGCCATGTCTGATAGGGGTTAATATCCAAAATATATAAATAACTCATGCAATTCAATATCAAAAATAAAGCAATTGAAAAATGTGCAGAGAATCTGAATAGATATTTTTCCAAAGAAGACACACAGATGGCCAACAGGCACATGAAAAGATGCTCATCATCACTAATCATGGGGAAATGCAAATCAAAACCACAGTGAAGTATTACACCTGTCAGAATGGCTATTATGAAAAAGGCAAAAAAATAATAAGTGTTGGCAAGGAACCACTGTGTACTGTTGGTGGGAATGTAAACTGGTACAGCCACTGTGGAAAACAGTATGGGTGTTCCTCAAAAAATTTAAAATAGAACTGGCATACAATCCATCCAGCAATTCCACTCTTGGTATTTTTGCAAAGAAAACAAAAATGCTAATTCAAAAAGATATATGCACCCCAATGTTCATTGCAGCATTATTTACAATAGTCAAGCTATTGAAGTAACCTAAGTGTCCTTTGACAGATGAATGGATAAAGAAGATGTAATATATATTTATATATATAATGGAATATTACTCAGCCATAAAAAAGAATGAAATCTTGTCATTTGTGACAACATGGATAGACCTAAAGAGTATTATACTAAGTGAAATAACTCAGAGAAAAACAAATACTGTATGTTTTCACTTATATATGGAATCTAAAAAACAAAACAAATGGACAAATATAGCAAAACAGAGACTCCCAGATACAGAAAACAAACTAGTAGTTACCAGTGGGGAGAGGGGTAAGAAGGATGGGCAAAATAGGTGAAGGAGATTAAGAGGTACAAACTACAAGTTATAAAATACATAAGTCACAGGGATGTAATGTACAGCACAGGAAATACAGTCAATAATATTGTAATAATTTTGTATAGTGCATAATCTATAAAAATATAAAATCACTATGTTGTACAATGGAAACTAATATAATACTGTAAGTCAACTATACTTCAATTAAAAAAAATTATAATAGCCCGTGTGTGTGTGTAAAAGTCTACAAAGTGGGCAGGAAGAATGCACCCCAATAATGGCAATGGTTACCTGTAGATGGGGAAGAGGTGGTAGAGAGAAGTGAAAAAGGAAGTTCAGGGCTTTTGTATTTCTGATTATGTAAATCTTATACAATGAGAACCTATTCATATTTAATTTGGGTATTTTTTTTAACCATCTTAACCAATTTAAAGTGTATAGTTCAGTGATATTAAATACATAGGGTGATTTTTTTTAAAGAAAAAAAACTTTATAAAAAATTATCAGCAATGACTCCAAGATTTAAAAGTTGGGTAACTAAGAGATAATGCCTCCACTGAGATAAATTAAGATGCCAAAAATGAGATGGTTTGTACTACAAGCATTACAAACTCCAAAGCCTTTATGGGCCTGGCTTAAGTGCAGACTAGAAGATAATGTGAAAGTTGAGTGTAGTGTCTGCCTACAGAGCACATACTTGGCCTATATTTCAAAAACCTATGGACCAAATAAAACATACCTACAGGCCAAATTTGTCTGGTATCACCCTTGCAATTGTATAGGAAGAGGTGAGGTTGATTTTAAATGAAGAATAATAGAATTTGAGCCTTAGAGATATCTTTAAAATCACAAAAGCTAAGACTCTAGTAAAAACAACATAACTTGGTCAGGATGTGTTCTGTTTAAAAGGTATATTACAGACATACTCATTTTGTGTTTAAGAATTTCATCCCGATATGATTCAATTTCGGCTGAAGTGCTAGGGACAATACAAAATTTTCTTCTCCTACCTTTAGATAAATAGGAAGAGAAAAGACCAATTTCTCACACTTTCTAATAAAGACAATTTAGTAAGAGTCCTGTAAAAATAAGGAAACGAGAAGTGATAAATTACGGATTTGGCAGTGTGACGTTCCATAGGAGATGGCATTAGAAATGCCATCCTTAGTATCAAATGGTAAAAACAATTTTGTTTTTGTTTTTTTAATGAAGGATAGCAACACTGCCTGGATTCGGTATTGATCTAACACTGGTCAAGATATAAGTCTGAGTTGAGCAGGTGCAAAAGTGGATAACAGCTCGGGAATGCAAGGTTGGTTTACAGCCAAAAATCAATTAATGTAATACATCATATCAATAGAAAAAGAACAAAAGTCACACGATCATCTCAATAGATGCAGAAAAAGCATTTCACAAAACCCAACACCCTTTCATGATTAAAAAAAAACACACACATAAACTTAGAAGGGAACTTGCTCAACCTGATAAAGTGCATCTATGAAAAACCCACAGCTAATACTATCATGTTTAATGGTGAAAGATTGAATGTTTTCCTCTAATATCGGGAACAATAGAAGGATGTCCACTCTCACCACTTCTGTATAACATTTTACTGGAGGTTCTGGGTAAGCCAGTTTGGGGTGTGAGGGGATGGGACAATAGGACTGAAAGAAAAGATATCCAGATTTGAAAGAAAGAAGTAAAACTATCTCTGTATACAGATGACATGATCTTATAGACAGAAAATTGTAGGGAATTCACTGAAAAACTATTAAAACTAATGAATAAGTTCAGCAAAGCTGCAGGATACAAAATCAATATACAAAACTCTATTGTGTTTCTATACAGTTGTAATGAACAATCTGAAATGAAGTTAAGAAAACAATTCCATCTACTATAGCATCAAAAAGAATAAAATACTTAGAAGTAAATTTAACAAAGGAATTGCAAAACTTTTATTCTGGAAACTATGATAATTTTGAAAGAAATGGAAGACATCATAAATAAGTGGAAAGATGTTTCATTTTCATAGATTAGATACTATGGATGCACTCATGCTCATGAGCAATACTTCCCAAATTGATTTACAGATTGAACTCAATCTATTAAAATTCCAAGGGGCTTCCTTACAGAAATTTACAAACTCATCCTAAAATTAGTGTGGAAATTCTAGGGACCCAAAATAGAAAAAAATCTTGAAATAGAAAAACAAAGTTGGAAGGCTCATGCTTGCCAATTTCAAAACTTACTATAAAGCTACAATAATAAAATAAGGATGGTATTGGCATGAAGATGGAGATATAGATCAATGGAATAGAATTCAGAGTCCAGAAAATAAAGCCTTGCATTTATAGTCAATTAATTTTAAACAGGGTGTCAAAACCTTTTAGTGGAGAAAAAATAATCTTTCCAACAAATGGTGCTGGGACAACTGGATTTCCATACACAAAATAAGGAGGCTGGACCTTTGCCTCACACCATCTAGAAAAATTACTTCAAAATGGATCAATGACCTAAATATAAGAGTGGAAACTATAAAATTCTGGGGAAAAAGGCTAAATTCTCATGACCTTAGCTAAGGCAATGGTTTCTTAGATATGATACCAAAAGCATAGCAACAAAAGAAAAAATAAGTTGGATTACATCAAAATGAAAAACTTTCATGCTGAAGAAGTTACCATCAAAAAAAGTGAAAAGAAAACCAACAAAATGGAAAAAATGTTTGCAAATCATATATCTGATGAGGGACTTGTACTTATATAAAGGACTCTTACAACTCAATAATAAAAAGATAAATAACCTAATTTTAAAATGGGCAAAAGATCTGAATGGACATTTCCACAAAGAAGATATACAAATGGCCAATAAGCATATGAAAAAAATGCTCAACAACATTAGCCATGATTAAAAAAAAAGCAAAACCACAATGAGCTACCACTTTGCACGTACTAGATTAGCTATAATCAAAAAGACAGACCATAACGAGTATTGGTGAGGATGTGGAAAAATTGGAAGCCTTATACACTGCTGGCGACAATGTAAAATGGTGCAGTCGTTTTGGAAAACAGAATAGCAGTTCCTCAAAAAGTTAAACATAGAGTTATCATGTGATCCAACAGTTCTATTCCTAGGTATATACCCAAGTTGAATAAAAACATGTCCACACAAAAAATTGTACAGGAATGTTCATAGAAGCCCTGTTCATAATAGCCAACAAGTGGAAACAACCCAAATGTCCATCAACTAATAAATTAATAAAATGTAGTGTATGTATATACAATGGGATATTATTCAACAGTGAAAAAGAATAAAGTACTGATGCATGAACAACATAGATGACGTTTGAAAACATGCTAAATGAATGAAGCCTGTCACAAAAGACCACATATTGTATGTTTACATTTATATGAAATGCCCAGAATAGGCAAGTTTATAGAAACAGAAAGTAAATTAGTGGTTGCCTAGGGCTGGGGGGTAGGAGTTGCAGAGAAATAGGAAATAACTACTAATGGGTACAGAGTTTTGGGGGGAGTGATGTAAATATTTTGGAATTAGTAATGTTGGTTGTTCAACTCTGTGAAAACACTGAAAACCATTAAATTGTACACTTTTAATAGGTAAGGTGTATGAATATGAACTAGTCTCAAGAAAGTTGTTATTAAAATTAAGTTAAAGACTGGATGGCAGAAATACTGCACAGCCATACCCCTACAGTGAGTGGAATGGGATAACAATAAAGGTGCTCTATTGTTGGATATATGGAAACTGGCTAACTCTGACATCCAAGTCTTTCTTATATAAAGCCCAAAGATTTCCAAATTTTTCTCCTACAGCCCCCAACTTCAAATTGAGTTCAACAAAACACAATTTAATATAACGATAGCTTTGGACCATTCTCTGGGAGTTTTGGCAGACTAGAACACTGAACAAGATCATGCATAAAAATCAGGGATGGGCAAGTTTTTTGGACAGAGGTACTAGACAAGCTAAAAGGCAAGAAATCCCAAACAGTTGCAGCCTCTGAATTGCATCTGTATCTGCAGGCCAAACAGTTTCCGCACTGGCTTCCCACTGAAAAGACTGTCCATCAGCAATAATGATTGCGTGCCCACTGTGTGTCACACACTGTGCTAGGTGCTGGAGGTGAAACGATGAGGAAGGCAAACTCTCTGCTTCTGAGAAGTGCCCAACTAAAGGGAAGCAAATAATTAAAGTAACAGATAAATGCTGTAATGGAGGTCTGCCCTAAGTACTGTGGGAGCAGAGAGGGGTCTGCACAATTGACTGCATGAGTAAAGCTGAGAAATCTTCTTGTGAAAGTGACCTTCCCGCTGGGTCTTGGAGAATGAGCAGAAAATGCATGCAATGCCCTGTAGGCATTTTTTTATGCCTATAAAATTCTTGTTATGCTGTTAAGCCACTGTTTATATATACCATTATCTAAAAATGAAGCAGCATCAAATAAATACCGAAAAGGCACTAAATACTCTAAAAAGCTACTCAGAGAATAATAGACATGTGTATGTGGTTTGAGACATTTACAGGCATTCTTTATCCTGCATTTTCTTATAAGAACACAGATAATTAAGAAAATAATCTATTGTTGACCCTAATTTATCTGCTAATAGTTAAGGCTCTTCTGTTCTATTTTGCTCTATCAAGCAATTCATTTCCGTATGAAAGACTGGGCTGAACCACAAAATCATTTAATTATAGAAATGGAAGTGACTCCAGTGTTTTCTCTGTGCATCTCAACTTTAGGCCTGGCTGGGTTTAATTACTCCTGGTTTAAAATTTTTCTTTTCTTAAAATAGTTTAGAAGGATTTTCCACTTTCCCTCATAATCTGTCTTCTGTCATCTGTGGTCTTAGATGTCATCTGTTAAGTGAAACAAAGTGGAGTTTTAATGTGCAATTACAAGTAAAAACAAACTGACAACCCAAAAGAATACTAGGATGGAATTTCTGAAAAGCTTGAATTCCTCTGAAACAGGAGCTTATCAGCAAATGGCCTGTGAACTCATTTTGGCCCCCAAATATTTTACTCCATCTCTGAATAAGCAAAGTGCTTTTATCTCAGTATGATTCATCAAGCAATTACAAAGACACCCTACCATTTGATTTCCAGGATGCCATCTCCTGTTGTGATAAAATTGAAATTTCTGCTGTGTTTAGTGGCAAACCCATGATATCAGGAAGAAAACTTTTATTTTAGGAAAAAAATAAGAAACTATCCCCTCACAGAAGAGAGTTTTCTTTTCTTCCATCCTTGGACTTTATTGCTAATGTCCTAGGAATAGACAGACACACCTTCTCACCTACTATGCCTGGTTACCCTCCAAATTAGCCAAATAGATTTACTACTTATATTTGTGGGTTCCTTCCCTGTGTTTTGTGCAGCTAACAGTGTAACAGGTTTTGTTTGCTATTCAATACATATGACTTTAAATTTCCACTGCTCTCCATGTACTTTCTTTTTTTTTTTCTTTTTTTTAAAATTGTTACTGGAGTATAGTTAATTTACAATGTTGTGCTAGTTTTCAGGTGTACAGCAAAGTGAATCAGCTATACATATACATATATCCACTCTTTTTTAGATCTTTCCCATATAGGTCATTACAGAGTATTGAGTAGAGTTGCCTGTGTTATACAGTAAGTCTGTATTAGTTATCTATTTTCTATATAGTAGTGTGTATATGTCAATCCCAATCTCCCAGTTTATCCCTCTCCCCCCTTCCCCCCAGTAACCAGAAGTTTGTTTTCTACATCAGTGACTCTATTTCTGTTTTGTAAATAACTTCATTTATACCATTTTTAAAAGATTCTACATGTAAGCAATATCTTATGATATTTGTCTTTCTCTGTCTGACTTACTTCACTCAGTATGACAATCTCTAGGTCCATCCATGTTGCTGCAAATGGCATTATTTCATTCTTTTTTCATTTTCATTCTTTTTTATGACTGAGTAATATTCCATTGTATATATATACCACATCTTCTTTATCCATCCATCATTCAATGGACATTTAGGATGCTTCCATGTCTTGGCTATCGTAAACAGTGCTGCTATGAACATTGGGGTGCATGTATCTTTTCGAGACACAGTTTTCTCTGGATATATGCCCAGGAGTGGGATTGCTGGATCATATGGTAGTTCTATATTTAGTTGTTGTTTTTTTTTTTAAGATGTTGGAGGTAGGAGTTTATTTATTTATTTATTTATTTTTGCTGTGTTGGGTCTTCGTTTCTGTGCAAGGGCTTTCTCTAGTTGTGGCAAGTGGGGGCCGCTCTTCATCGTGGTGCGCGGGCCTCTCACTATCGCGGCCTCTCTTGTTGCGGAGCACGGGCTCCAGACGCGCAGGCTCAGTAGTTGTGGCTCACGGGCCTAGTTGCTCCGTGGCATGTGGGATCCTCCCAGACCAGGGCTCAAACCCGTGTCCCCTGCATTAGCAGGCATTCTCAACCACTGCGCCACCAGGGAAGCCCTATATTTAGTTTTTTAAGGGACCTCCATACACTGTTCTCCATAGTGGTTGTACCAATTTACATTCCCACCAACAGTGTAGGAGGGTTCCCTTTTCTCCACACCCTCTCCAGCATTTATTTTTTGTAGACTTTTTGATGATAGCCGTTCTGACCGCTGTGAGGTGATGCCTCATTGTAGCTTTGATTTGCATTTCTCTGATAATTAGTGATGTTGAGCATCTTTCCATGTGCTTTTTGACCATCTGTATGTCTTCTTTGGAGAAATGTCTATTTAGATCTATCCATTTTTTGATTGGGTTTTTTGTTTTTTTTTAATATCGAGCTGCATGAGCTGCTTGTATATTTTAGAGATTAATCCCTTATAGGTGGCTTCCATGTACTTTCTTAAGATTTAGTTCTTTGCTTTAATTCCTTTAATCTGTTTCAATCTCAACACCTCCTCCCTCCAAGAGGATTAGCTTTGTTATGCTAAAAAAAAAACCAAAAAAACAAAAAAAACCCTACATATCACTGAAATGTAGGATGAATTTGAAGGTGTCCAGAGATTCCTGGAAGTGTTTCTCCCAATATAATTTGGGCACAAAATGGAATCAGAACAATCTTAAGCTTAAATTAGTACTGAAGTTTACAGACCTTCTGCTAATGGCATGTAATAATTGTTTCACTGGAGGCCAACTGAGTCACTAGTTTTGCATGAGCAATTTCCTAATGGACACAAAAGCAGAATGTTATTTCTTCTCAAAGGAAAGGTTAATTGCATATGACTGCCTAAGAATTGAGCAGAGAATTGGGGTATAGGCCCAATTAAGGACCAGCAGGCCTCTGGCCTCCACCACCACCAGTTCTGTCCCCCGAGGCCTCAGATACTGACCAGCTCTAGTCTAACCACTTCCTAGGGGCCTTTGTACCATGAGCTTTGCAACCAGATCCTCTCCCAGAATAAATCCAGACCAAGAAGTTAGTTCATCCTGGCCAACTCCTTCCAGAGAGGCAAGATTTAGACTCTTTCCCTGAGTCCATGGTTTCTTAGAAGTGTGGTCAGTCCATAGTGTGGTGACTCCTTTCAACGAGGGTTCACCCCAGGATTCTTCTATTTCCAGTCTTATGGTGGGACCAAACCTGAGAAGTGGTCAGTATAGGTGGACCCATTCTGAACAGTTTCAGAGCACCTTGATCCATCATTCATTTTTTAGACAAGTTTACAGGTGGCCAGTCCCACTGTGCGGTGGGAAACTGAGTGTTGGCAGACCATGCTGGCTATAAGGAGCCCATCAGAGAGCAGCACAGCAGAGTGATCAAGAGTTAGAGCTCTGGACCCAACTGTATGACCTTGGGCAAGTGACATAACCTCTCTGGGACTCAGTACCTTCCTCCATAAAATGGGGATAATTATAGTACTTACCTCAAATGTAAGTGGTTTTGAGGAATGAATAGGTTAATATACCTAAAAATGCTTAGAATAGTGCCTGAAACGTGGTAAATGCCATATAAGTATTTGCTATTGTTATTTTTGAGCATGGCCAACAGATAGGTATATAAAAATCAGTCTGATATAATTAAAAACAAATGAAAGTGCACTTAAATAGGCTTCAGCTTTGACTGGATTTCCTTAGATATCTGGCTATATTACAGCATGTGGGCACATATTTGATAATTGTTCAAGAGCAACTATTCAAAACACTTCTCAAACTGGTCTTAACACAAGATTATTCCAGGAGACGTTTATTAGGTGTGCTAGAAAATTTTTTTCCTGCAGCAAACAAATTTGTTTGTCCCTCCATTAAACAAAATTTAATTGATTTCTTGACTCCAGGACTTCTCAGTCTTTCATGTGATCTGTGCATTATGAAACCCAGGAGAGAGATTTGCTATGCACGGTTTACCAAGTGTAATTGAATGCAGAACCCTTTGTTCTTAGAGTTCTGGTACATTCACTATCTTTCCCAATCTGTGTTCCCAAGGGGATGCTAGTGGATGTTACTTGGCAACTGACAGAAAGATTATTAATGTCAAATAACATTTAAGTGTTGCCTTCCTAATTCCTAATTGGCACGAACAAGTCATATCACACTGGAAACAAAGATTTGCAAGTGTGGAAACTAAAGTGCGTTTCTAGATTCAGAGACTTCAAAGACCAGTAAAATCAATGGGTTGCTACTATTATATCTTGCCAAGAAAGATCATTGAAATAAATTGTCATTTATTATTACCATTGTTTCATAAAAGAAAGATATTTTAACAACCAAAAAAGTGAAGGAATAATATAATTTAAGAGTAAAGGGCAACTATTGAAACAATGTATTTAGCTATATAAAAAATTCACTACATTATTTGCATTTTGTCCTTTTGCCTTGAATCGGGGAAAATTTATTCTTGGTCTGTTGTTTGGGAATCACTGAAGTCTACAGCAGCACATGGAGCTTGTCAAATTAACCTTGCATATTTCAGATTTGTTTTATTTTGCAAAAGATTGCTTCTTTCTTATTTATTGGCCCCATTAGTCACTGTTACGGAGTCCTACATGTCTGGATGGTTATCACATATATGTCTGGATATTATCATCATGTAGAGACATGGTGCTTTTATCTTGCTGGTATGTTAGGAACCCTGTGGCACAGTGGATGGGCCACTCCAGGCATACCACTGTCCTGTAAACACATCTCCATGCTTCTCTGGGCATTTTTTCCAGACTTACAGCTATATCCTCTGGAAATCCCTGCTGTAATAAAGGAACACCCTCTCTTTTCTCAGACTCTCTGAAGGTATACCACCTTGCCTTAATTAAGACATGGTTCTCCCTTGAGGAAGCTACAACTTCTGCAGTCTCTCAAGTAGAAGTTATTCATTTCCCCCCTCCATATGGGTTAGAAGGAGGGGCCAGTGTCTTCGTTATTCCCCAATACAACTTCCAGACCCCCTTGATCCACCTGTGTATAAAAACTGCTTGAAACACTCTCCTCTCAGACTTCAGGAATACTCCCTGCTTCTGGTTTCCTCCTACCTCTCCTGCTTTTCAGACTCCTTCAGAGGATCCTTTCCTCATCATCCCTTCAAAGTTGTCATTCCTTGGCTTGATCTAAGACCTTCCTCTTTCTCACTTTATATTCTTTCCCTAAAATTTCTCATCTAATTCCGTAGTATCAATTACCATCTATTTGCTAATGAGTCTCAGATATTTACGTCTTGTCCAAAACTCTTCTGGGCTTCATACCTGTATCCTCCTACTCGTCCTCCATGTATCCCACAGGTTCCTCAATTCCTCAACACATTCATAACTTCTCCCAGAACCGGGAGAAGAATATGTTTCCTATTTCAGACACTGCGCTGTCATCTGAAGACCCAAAGCTGAAAGCCAAGGGACGTTTCTTCTTTTTTCTTCACCTTCCACAATCCCAGTGTCCAAATCCCATTTTTCCTGGAGATCAGTCCAGTTAACCTTCCAAATATCTCTAAAAATCTATCATTTTCTCTTTTCCTGGACTAGTCCCTGCTCTTATGCAAGTTACCATCACCTCTTGACTGTGTAGACTCCAGCCTCACCCCTTCAGTGTTTTCTCCATTCTGCAGAGTGATCTTTCTGCTCAGATCTGATTACAACATCCCCAGGCCTGAAACCCTTCAATGGCTTCCCTTACTCAAACTCTTTAACTTGATGGCAAGGTCCTTCCTGGTCTAGCCCATGCTTGCTTCTGCAGCCTGTGTTGTCTTCTCTCCACACCCAACGACTCTCAGCTCTTAAAGAAGCCGCACTCTCTTAGGATTCTAGGGCTTTGCACATGTTACTCTGAAACACTTCTCCCCACTACACATACACCATCCACCCCACACCTCCCTTTGCCCAGCCATTATTCTCTTATTTCAGACCTTGGCGCACATATCTCTTCCTCCAGGAAGTTTCCCCAGATGCCTCACTTTAGTATTAGTTTAGGAGCCCCCCACTCTGTGCTCACATAGAATGATATCCTTTCCCTACTGTAGAATTTCATACACAAACAATAATTATTTGTTTATTTGTCTGTCTCCTCCACCAAACTATAAGCTCAGGATGACATGGACCATGTTGCTTTTATTAACCATTATATCCCTTGAGCCTAGCACTTGGCCAGCTCATAATAGGCACTCAGTAATATTTGGAATAAATGAATTAATGCATTAATGCAATTGATGGTTGTTTTTGATTTTAAGTGTCCTGGTAGTGGACATATCACTTAAGTCCCAAGAGGAAACAGCACCATCAAAATAGGATAATTCAGGGACAGGTGACTTACAAAGGGATTACGTATAAATATGGGGTAGAGAAGAACCAGTAGTAATGATACGGTTACTGTTACCACCCTTAGTCCAGAAGCTGCTACAGAACAGGAAGGAGAGAGAGTCATGTGCAGTCAGACACTCGAGAGGACCACTGGCTTTTGGTTAAGAGACACAGCCAGCTTAAGGCTATGGCCAGGGTTCAACCAAAGAAATATAACTAGTAGGAGATAAATATTAGGAGATTTATTACAAGGAATTGGCTTATGTGATTGTGGGGGGCTGGCAAGGCAAGGCCAAAATCTGTATAGGAGCAGACCATCAGGAAGGGCAGGGTGGGACTCTCTCATCTCTCGGGATGAAGCTCCTGTCCAGAGGGAGAATTTGTTCTTCTGGGAAGCCTTGGTTCTGCTCTTTGAGGCCTGTCAATGGATTAAGTCAAGCTCAACCAGATTCCTTAGGATAATCTCCCTTAGAGTCAATATTGACTTGAATCACATCTACAGAATACTTTCACAGCAGTATTAGTATTTGTTTGAATAACTAAAAACTGTAATTTAGCTAAGTTGCTACATAAAATTGGTCATCTCAGCTAACTTGAAGGAAGGGAGCCAGGGAATATACACCCTGACCTCACTCTTCGGGTTCTCCATTGGCTGAGCCCGATCAGTGGTCAGAGGCAGGATCTATTGATGGAGTCCTTAAGGTTACTGGATTCCACACACTACCTGGAGTGTGAGGGAGGGAGATGAAACCAAGCTTGGACCACTTTGTGGGTTGAATGTGAAATTTCTCAGAGAGACGAATGAGGATTAATTTTCAGTAGTTTTAAAGAAAGAAGCTCCTTAAAGAAGAGAGGAGCCTCAAAATTAGAGAGCCTCAAAGTTAGGAGCCTAAAAAGAAGAGGAACCCAAAAGGTTAGAAACAGGGGTATTTCTCTCAAGGGCTCCTGTATGAAAGGTTTGTCTTATTTTGTGCTTTTCCTTTGGGCTAGACAGGCCCACGTAGTGTACATTTCCACATATTTCCCCCTTAAGTCAGAAATCCCATGACTCATGCCAAGGCTTCCTGACAATTTCGATGCATCTCTACCAGTTCATGTGGTGTGTTATGAGGAATAAAGAGCCAGGGCAGTATAAAGGGATTTGGCGTGACCCACGTCCTTTTTCCAGTGGCTGTCCACATGGGGAAACCGCAGCCTGGTGACTGAGGACCAGCCACTCCTGAAGTGGAAGGAAAGCCACCAGCTGGACAGCTCAGGTACTGTGAGGTAAGCCCACCTGCCAGTCTTTCCCAAATGCAAAATAATGAGATGACACTGGAAAACGGTAAACCGTCTCCTGGGTGATGTTTACTTTTCATGGTTAAAAGTTCAGACTCTGAAGTTAAACTGTCAAGGTGAAGTCCACTTAACCTTAAGCTGCTTCACCACTTGCTGAGTATATGAGATTTTAGACAGGGCGCTTAACCTATAAAAAGAAAATTTGCATGGAGATTAAATTAATAAAAATTTCAGAGAAGTACATGGTGTCAAATGAATGCTAGCTATTATTATCACCATCAAAAGCAAATTGATATGTTCAATTTCCTAAATACAATACAATTCAGGAACTCTTCATGAATTTAGAGCAGGGGTCAGCAAACAAAGCCAAATCCAGTGTGTTGCCTGTTTTGTAAATAAAGTTTTACTGGAACACAGCCATGCCCAGTCATTTACAAACTGTCTGTGACTACATTTGCTCTGCAGAGTTGCATAGTTGGCACAGAGATGGTATGACCCACATAAACTAAAATATTTATATTTTGTAAATATCGAGTATGTAAATATCCTTATCTTTTTATAAATAAAGAAAAAGAGTACCAACCCCTGATTTAGAATATGAAAGTGATAACTTGAAGGAGATTACATAAAACTGCTTTGTATTCACAAGAATAGATACCCTATTACAATACATTACATTCAGTTTTTCCCAAAGAATCTTACCACTCATGACACAATATTCAGAAAAAGGTGTAAAGGATGTTCTCCTCCATGCATATTCCTCCACCCCCTTTTAAAAAATTTTTGCCTTGACTAAAAAGAGAAGTCTGAAATAAGATTTGAAAATTGAATTTTAAAGATAAAGAGCCAGAAAATTCCCTTTTATGCACAACTTTGATGGCAATCTGTCCATAGCAAGTTAGTTCAGTAGGTTACAGAGGGGTGCTACTGAAATCAACGTCAAGACTTTGACCCATAACTGGGTGCTGATGTTTTGTTCTGTACAATGACCTCGAATACAGATCAATAGCTGTTTCCAGTCAGCTCCTTCACCAAGGTACGCAGGGCCTCATAGTGCTATGCCAGGTGAAACTTTGGCCCTCCAGAATTTATCATCACTACTGATAGAATCAGTCAAGAAATATGCCCTTATGTGGTGATTCAGAAACATCCTGTTTACCTGTGCTAGATGACCTGTTTCCATGGACCATACCATTTGTGTATTCAGGGAAACACGTGGGTTGACCAAATAGGGCCTTATAGGTGAGATCAGTTGGGATTTAGAAGAAATATTAAACTACTTAAAACACTCTCTTCTGGCCATCTGCCTATCCTTTGTTGCAATGTTTCCCCTACCTTTTCCTTCTTTACTAATTACTACATGCTCCTGACCTTGACTTGGCAAATCTGGCTTTGTTTTCTAAATCCTGATTTAAAAAGTGGCAGCCTGCTTCTGCTCTCCATCTTTCCTAGATTCTCCCCTCCATGTTTTTATTCAAACCTGGTAACTTGACCCTGAATTTCTGTTACTTCCTCTGTTACTTGTTTTTGGAGAGAGAGATGAGCCCCTTCACACACATAAAACAGTCCTGCAATGGCAAAAGCCTATCAGTGCAAACAGGATCAAATGTGGAGAAGGTCAAACACTCAGCCTTGTATTTCCTCACTTCCTACTGTAGTCAGCATCACATCCATGATCAGTCTGCACTAAAAATCTTCACGTGAATTATATATATGAAAAGTAGACATTTGGGAAAATGCTTTATTTCTAAAACGCAATGTCCTGTCTCATAGCCAAGCATACTTATTTTAAAGAGTTGGTATGCAATTAATGTATTTGGAACACATGACTGATTAAAAATAGCAGCACTGTTAAGTTCTAACTTTGTTCTTTTGCCAGTTTTGAAGTTCTGTGAGAGCAAAGGATTTAACGATCATAGTAACTAGATAAAACCGAAGCTTGTGTACGTTTGCCTGCTTTGTCTCATTGAACATGTCCAAATCTGCATATGTAATCCAGATCAGGTACTGCGACGGCAGATTTTCTCAGTTCAGTAGATCATTTAAGACCCTTACATCACTCAAGGTTTTCTAATATATTTTACATGTTAGTTTACTTTATTAGATACACTTGTTTTCAGTGGAGCTGGACTTGATAATAATAATAATAAAGCACACTTTAGAGGGTTGTTCAACAAAATAAGCCTTTATTTTTCAAGCTTACCATACCCTAAACCTTGTGCTTCCTGAAATTCCTTTTGAATTTTATCCTCTGGAACAGGTTTCTTTTCAGAAAAGAAAAAAAAAAATTATTGATCTGTTAAATTTATTTATTTAGCTATTTATTTAGCTCAGTCCTTAAAAGCCATTTCTGCCTTGCCAGTTCATGAAACCAAATGTACCAAAATATTTATTTCTTTTACCTCTGTGCTTCTAGAAACACTAAATTAAATAACTATATTAATCAGTTCAATTAAAAGCTTGTGGCTGGGGCCTTCACACTTAACCACATACACTTGTGTTATCTTTAGTCAGCCCCCAGTTATCCTCCACGGCTTCTGTCTGGGACTCAACTAATGATGGAACCTCCTGCTTCAGAAAAAAACACACCTCACATGGCCTCCAGCCAACTCCAGACCTCTGTACCATCAGTTATTCTCTCTTCGCTCTTCAAATTCCCCCTCCTCGTTCTCTCCCTTCAGGCTTTAAACAGGTTGAAGTTTCTCTGATTCTAAAACTTTTTTTTTTTTTTTTTTTTTTTTTTTTGCGGTATGCGGGCCTCTCTCTGTTGTGGCCTCTCCCGTTGCGGAGTGCAGGCTCAGCGGCCATGGCTCACGGGCCCAGCCGCATCCGCGGCATGTGGGATCTTCCCGGACCGGGGCACGAACTCGTGTCCCCTGCATCGGCAGGCGGACTCTCAACCACTGCGCCACCAGGGAAGCCCTCTAAAACTTTTTAAATGAATACATAGAAGTAAAATAAAAAGTAAACCTTGCTTCTTCTATGCGCTCTCTCTCAACCTACAATCCTTTCTCTCATTTTTTAAACTGATTTACTTCTTCAAAGGATAAATCTATACAGATTGTCTCTGTTGTCCTACTTCCACTGAATTCTGCAAATCTGATTTCTTCCTCACCATTCTACAAAGATTATTTTGGTCCTCTTCCTCGTTAGTCTTTCTGTGACATTTAACATGATCAAACACTCACTAATGTTTAGAGGGTACCTCCATTTTCTTCTGGCTTTATTGTTTTCGTGTGCAGCAGAGGCCACGGGTGTAGCACTTTCTTTGCCATCCACAGGGAAGGAGTGAATTTTATGATTAATGAGTTTGGGATAAGGAGCAGAGTTTGCTTCCTCAATAATAGGAAATGGCTTAAATAAATTATAATAAATCCATATGATGGAATAATGCTTCCTCAGCTTCTTCCTTGCATGAGAACACATGTCCTTCCTTGCCTCTCCTTACTGTGAGGTAGTTGGGAGGCTGTCATTGACTGACAGTAAGATTGTATAGTTCTGGTAAGCCTGCCTAGCTAACAGACCTAAAGGCACATCCTCTAACCTTTGTTAGCAATAAAAGTGGTTGTTTTGATCTCCATTTGCCTCTCTCAGTTGGTGCCAAAGTCCGTGGAGTAGATAGGTGTTTTGCATGGGTCCCTCTCCCAAAACTCCAAAGCCTGCTTCTTCAGCCTCTTTTTATGGCTTTCATGTCTTTCTCCTCCTTTTGCACATATCCGTAGGTACTATATCATAGCACAAATTACATTGCATTTTGTAACATTTTTCTAATTATGAAAGTAATTCTTGCTATAGAAAATGTTTTAAATAAAAAAGCATAAAGACAAACGTGAAAACTTAGAATCCAGAGATGTCCTTTAACAATTTGGAAGCTTTCCTTCTAGTCTTTTTTCTAAGGGTATAATAAAAAATTATATGTGTGTGTATGTGTGTGTGTGTGTGTGTGTGTGTGTGTGTGTGTATATATATACATACATGTATAATTTTTCATCATGGGAATCAAATTTTATATACTTTTGTTTCCTGCTTTTTTTCAAATTTACAGTGAACATTTTTTCTCTATCATTAAACATCCTTCTAAAATAAGATTTTCAGTGCCTGTATAACATTCTATTGTATGAATTTTTCATAATTTATTTTAACAGTTTCCTATTATCGCAAACTGTTCCTCTTTTTTACTGTTAAGTATACTAGCTATTTATTCATGTTTATTACATGCCAAGAACTATCTTATGTCTTTTTATAAAGGTTGCTTCATTATTTATCACAACAATCCAGTGAGGAGGTGAGGTCCTCACCATTTGACAGGAGAGGAAATTGAGGTTCAGAGACTTGCTCAACACATACAGCTAACTGGTGGCAGAGTTTAAGCCCTGGTCATCTGACTCCAGCACATGTCCTCTGAATCACCTCTCTGTGCTCCACCTCTAAATGATGTGATAAACATCCTAGCACATAAATGACTGTAATGTCAATGTTTTAGAACACTTTTTGATCACACAAGACCATCCTTTTTCATTGCAAACAATCAGAATTATCAGATACGCACATATTTTTTAAAAGTTTCAATTCTTACATCACACCATTCTCAAAAATAAAGTCAAGATGAATTAAGAGTTAAATATTTTAAATATATATAAAATGTGGAAGATAATATGGGAAATGTATTTGTAAATTTAACAGTAGAGGAGACACAAACTCCAGATGCAGTAAAGGAAAGGATAGAGAGATATAACTACAGAAAAATGTAAAACTCCACTCAATAAAACACACCAATCATTGGACACTGGTTGGATTAGGCTGCCCAGAATCTAATCACCTTCCTTTAAGTAACAGCTGATTCCTGTTTGTCCATCCAACACCCCCCCTCACCACCCCCCTCAGCTACTGCTGTTCCAGGGCAGTTGGCTCCACTTCTGATTCCAGGGAGGTCAGGAGATCTGTGCTCAGTTAATAAAAACAACACAACCACCTAATAGTGATTGTTTCAGAAATGGGCACAAATTCTAAGGCAGAAATATTAGAGTCAAATTCAGTTGTTGGCTTCTGTTTGACCTGTTGCCGAAGCTGATTTTCCATCTTCTCCTGGACTTGGTGTTGAATGATGTGAGCTGTTAACTGCAAAGTAGAACCTGAAAGTGAAGCTATCACAATCAAAGGCACAATGTAACCTCCACAAACAGAAATTTTTGTCTGTTCGGTTCGCTCACTGATGAATTTTTAGTTTCCTAGAACATTGCCTAGTACATAGTAGGCACTGAAATATTTGTTAATGAATGGAGAGAGAAAAAAGCTAAGTCTTGATGACATGAGTTAAACCCTGATTCCAAGTGTACTTGCCACCAGTCCAAACTTGGGCTTTTTAGATTCCAAGTGTACTTGCCTGATTCCAAGTGTACTTGCCACCAGTCCAAACTTGGGCTTTTTAGATATTTAATAAATTTCCGTTATTACTTAAGGCAGTTTGATTTGACTTTTCTCTCATTTGCAACTTGCTGTGGTTTGAATGATTGTGTCCCCACAAAATGCACATGTTGAAATCCTAACCCCCAAGAGTGATGATACTAGTAAGTGTGGCCTCTGGGAGGTGATTAGGTCAGGAGGGTAGAGCCCTCATGAATGGGATTAGTGCTACAATAAAAGAGATCCCACTTATCATTGCTCTTTTAAACAGTCAATATTAATCTAGATTTACCTATATATTTACTCTTTCTGTTGCTTTTTTTTGTCCTTTGTGCATCTCTGCTTCCACCTATTATTATTTTTCTTCTGTTTTTTTTTTTTTTTCTTTAGCATAGGCAGCTGGTGGGAAGTTCTCTTAATGTTTGTTTGTCTGAAAATGATTTATTTCACCTCTTTTTTAAAGGCTGTTTTCACTGGGCATAGAATTTTAAGATTGGCATTTCCTCCCCCACGCTTTGAAGCCATCATTCCATATATTTTCTGTAGTCCAGTGTTTCTGTTGAGAATACAGCTGTCATTAAAATGTTTGTTCCTTTAAAGGTAGTATGTACTTTTACCCATTTCTGACTGCTAAGATTTTTTTTAATTGCCTTTTATTTTCAGCAGTTTTAGTAAGAAGGACCTAGGTTTAGTTTCTGAGCATTTATCCTGCTGTCATTCTGAGAACCTCTTGAATAACTTTCATTGATTCTGAACATTTTCAGCCATTATTTCTTCCCTATTGCTTCTGCCCCATTCTCTTTCTGTTCTCCTTCTGGAGGTTAGATATTTTCACTCTGCCTCCTGTATTTCTTATTTCATTATTTTTTATTGAGTTATAATTGACATAACATTACATTAGTTTCAAGACTGGTATATATTGCAAAATGATTCAATACTTGTATATATTACAAAATGATCACCATAATAAGTCCAGTTAACATCCATCAGCGTACAGAGTTACAGCTCTTTTTCTCATGATGAGAACCTTCAAGACCCACTCTCCTAGCTACTTTAAAATACGCAATACAGTATTATTAACTGTGCTGTATATAACTATTATCACTGTGCTGTACGTTATATCCCCATGACTTACTCACTTCCTAACTGGAAATATGTACCTTCTGACCCCCTTCACCTGTTTCACCCCCCCAACTCCCACCTCAGGCAACCACAATCTATCCTCTATATCCATGAGCTCCAGTATTTTTGTTTGTTTGTTTATTTAAGATTGCACAGAAAAGTGAAATCATACAGTATTTATCTTTTTCTGTCTGACTTATTTCACTTAGTATAATACCCCCAAGGGTCCATCCATGTTGTCACAAATGGTAAGATTTCATTCTTATTCATGGCTGAATAATATTGCATTGTATATATATAATACCACATTTTTCTTTATCCATTCATCCATCAATGGACACTTAGGTTGTTTCCATGTCTTGGCTATTGTAAATAATGCAATGAATATTTTCTCTTTAGAGGCACATATATCTTTGATGAAAATAAACACTAAAAAACAAAGAAGAAGAAGAAAGTGAAAGGGATCTCTAGAAGTTAATCAGATATAAATGGATTTCTTTATAGGAAAACGCCAGACAACCCTCTGATCATACTAAAGTGTTTGCATGTTAGTATCTGTCTTAAAAAGCAAAGAGGTTTTTATTTTATTTGGCAGACAATGGAGCATTGCTGTAAACTTTTGAGCAGAAGAGACCCATTTGTTATGGCAAGTGGTGATGGAAAGAAGTAAATTGAAAATGTCTTAGGAAAATTTTTTTTAAATAACAACAATGCTGCTATGAACATGGGGGTGCATATATCTTTTTGAATTAGTGTTTTCATCTTCTTTGAACACATACCCAGAATTGGTATCGCAGGATCATAAGGCAGTTCTGTTTGCAATTTTGGGGAAAACATCCGTACTGTTCTCCATAGTGGCTGCACCAATTTACATTCCCACCAACAGTGCACGAGGGTTCCCTTTTCTCCACCTCCCCCCAACACTTACTATTTCTTGTCATTTTGATGATGGCCATTCTAACAGGTGTGAGGTGATATTTCATTGTGGTTTTGATTTACATTTCACTGATGATTAGTGATGTCGAGCATCTTTTCATATGCCTGTTGGCCATCTGTATGTCTTCATTGGAAAAATGTCTCTTTACATCCTCTGCTCATTTTTTAATCTGATTGTTTGGGTTTTTGCTATTGAACTGTATCAGTTCTTTTTTTTTTTTTTTTTGGTATCAGTTCTTTATACATTTTGGATATTAACCCCTTATCAGATATGTGATTTGCAAATATCTTTTCCCATTCAGTAGGTTGCTTTTTCATTTTGTTGATGATTTCCTTTCCTGGGCAGAAGCTTTTTAGTTTGTTTATTTTTGCTTTTGTTGCCTTTGCTTTTGTTGTCAAATCCAAAAATCAGGTCTTACCTTCAAGTCTTTGATCCATTTTGAGTTAATTTTTGTGTATGGTGTAAGAGAGTGGTCTAGTTTCATTCTTTGGCATGTGGCTTTCCAGTTTTCCCAACACCACTTATTGAAGAGGCTCTCCTTTCTCCACTGTATATTCTTTGATCTTTGATTGTAAACTAATTGACCCTATGTGGGTGGATGTATTTCTGGGCTGCCTATTCTGTTCCATTGATCTATGTGTCTCTTTTTATGCCAATGACATGCTGGTTTGATTGCTATAGCTTTGTAGTATAGTTTGAAGTCAGGGCATGTGATACCTCCAGCTTTGTTCTTTCTCAAGATTACTTTGGCTATTTGGGATCTTTTGTGGTTGCATACAAATTTTAGGATTGTTTGTTCTACTTCTGTGAAAAATGCCATTGTAATTTTGATAGGGATTGCATGGAATCTATCATTGCTTTGGGTAGTATGGACATTTAACAATATTAATTCTTCCAATCCACGAATATGGAATATCTTTCCAATTATTTGTGTTTTCTTCAATTTCTTTTATTAATGTCTTATAGTTTTCAATTTACAAGTCTTTCACCTTGGTTAAATTTATTCCTAGGTATTTTGTTCTTTTTGATGCACTTGTAAATGGGGTTGTTTTCTTAATTTTTCTTTAGTGTATAAAATGCAACAGATTTTTGTATATTGATTTTGTATCTTGCAACTTTACCAAATCCGTTAATTAGTTTAATGGTTTTTTGGTGGAGTCTTTAGGGTTTTCTATATATAATATCATGTCATCTACAAATAGTGACAGTTTTACTTCTTCCTTTCCAATTTGGATGTCTTTTATTGCTTTTTCTTGCCTAACTGTTCTGGCTAGGACTTCCAACACTATATTGAATAAGAGTGGTGAGAGTGGGCATCCTTGTCTTGTTCCTGATCTTAGAGGAAAAGTTTTCAGCTTTTCACAATTGAGTATGATGTTAACTGTGGGCTTGTCATATATGACTTTTATAACGTTGAGGTACGTACCTTCTATACCCACTTTGTTGAGAATTTTAATCAAAAATGGATGTTGAATTTCATTATTTTTATTTTTTTTTTAAATAAACTTATTTATTTATTTATTTTTGTCTGCATTGGGTCTTCGTTGCTACTTGCGGGCTTTCTCTAGTTGCAGCAAGCAGGGGCTACTCTTCGTTGTAGGGGGGCTGCTCTTCGTTGCAGTGCCTGGGCTTCTCATTGTGGTGGCTTCTCTTGTTGCAAAGCAGGGGCTCTAGGCATGCGGGCTTCAGTAGTTGTGGCACGCAGTCTCAACAGTTGTGGCTCACGGGCTCTAGAGTGCAGGCTCAGTAGTTGTGGCACACGAGCTTAGTTGCTCCGCGGCATGTGGGATCTTCCCAGACCAGGGCTCGAACCTGTGTCCCCTGCATTGACAGGCAGATTTTTAACCACTGCACCACCAGGGAAGTTCCATCCATTATTTTTAATATTCAATTCTTTTTTACTTCATGCTCCACTTTGGACTTTTTGCCTTACCTATCTTCTAGTCCTTTATTATTTATTTCAAATGTGTTGATCTGAGGATATTAATAAAAATTAATTATTAATATATACGATAAAAGTGATCCCACAGGGCTCCCCCTTTGCCATGTGAGGATACAATCAGAAAAAAGAGCCCTCACCTGACCATGCTGGCACCCTGATCTCCAGAACTGCAAGCAATAGATTTCTGTTGTTTATACACTGTTCAGTCTATGGTATTTTGTTACAGCAGACCAAATGGCTAAGACACAGAACTGACACCAAGGGTGGAACTGCTGCTGTAACAAATACCCAGAAATGTGGAGTGTCTTTGGAACTGGATTATGGGTACAGACTAGAAGAGTTTTGATGTACATGCTAGAAAAAGCCTACATTACTGCAAATGAATGGTTAAGGGTGACTCTGAGAAGAGCTCGGAAGAGGAAAACTATAGCAAAAACCTCAGTTTTCTTAGAGAAAAACTAAGTGGTTGTTAACAGAATGATAGTAAAAATATGGATGATAAAGGTCATTCTGTTGAGGTCTCAGACGGAAATGAGGAACATGTTACTGGAAACTGAAGGGAAGGCTATCCTTGTTTTAAAATGGCAAAGAGCTTAGTTGAATTGTGTTCCTGTCCTGCTGTTTTGTGGAAGGTGGAACTCGTAGGCATGAAAAGTGGCTATGTGGCTGAAGAAATTTCTAAGCAAGTGTTGAAGGAGCAGCCTGGTTTCTCTTAAATGCTTATGGTAAAGCTCAAACGGAGAGAAATGACTTAAAGATGGAATTGTTCACCAAAAAGGAAGCAGAACTTTAAAATTTGGGAAATTATCAGCCTATCCATTTTGAAAGAAATAAGAAAGAACACAATGTGGCCAAATTTGATAAGGCAATTGACGTGGATTGACCATCTCAGTGGAAGACAGGAACTATTTTCAAGATAATGGAGAGATCAGGTTGGCTGTGCAAACAAAAGCCAGGACCTATTGTTCAAGACAATGGAAGAATGACCCTGAAGGCATTTCAGACTGGCCCTATGTCACAGGTCCAGAGTTCAAGGGCCTGGGGGCACATATCGATTTCAAAAAAGGGGCTGCTGGCTGCCCCACAAAGCAGGCTCTGCTCCCCAAATACCCGTGCTGTGCTCCTCAGCCTCCAGGTGCCACACATGGCAGCCATGGTGTCTGCCCCTGTGGAAGACACAAGTAATAAACCTTGGAGGAGTCCGTACTGAGTGCAGAGTGCAATAGCGCTGGAAGCATGGACAGCTCCACCTAGATTTGGAAGAGTGAAACCTCCCAGAGCAGTGGACTCAGGATGGGGAGGGGCCACTGCAGGGAGTCCCCCATTAGGTCAATGACCAGTGGGGCTGTCGGCACAGGGCTGCCGCTGATACCACAGTCCCAGAGAAGACGGGCATGGGACTCCAGCCTGTGAGAGCTGCCCCGTGGGCTGCATCCAGCAAAGCTGTGGGAGTGAGGCCACCCAGAGCCTTGGGGGCCCACCGCCCACCCCAGTGTGTCCAGAGGTGAGCTTTAAGGTTTTGGACTTGCTCGGAAACTATTACCCCTTTCTTCTTCCCTATTTCTCCCTTTGGAATGGGAATGTCTATCTCATGCCCGTCCCTCCATTGTATTTTGGAAGCACCTAAGGTGTTTGATTTCACAGTTCACAGCTGGAGGACAATTTGCCTGAGCATGAATGTCTCACCCATATTTTGATTTAGATGATATCTAGATGAGATTTTGGACTTAGACTTTTGAGTTGCTGCTGGAACAAGATTCCTGGGGTTGTTGGGATGGAATGAATGTAGTGTGCATATGAGAAGGACATGAATTTTGGAGGGCCAGGAGTGGAATTTTATGTAGTCTGAATGCTGTGTCCTCCCTAAATTCATATGTGGAAATCCTAACCCCCAAAGATGACTGTTGGGCCTTTAGGAGGTGATTAGGTCATGAGTGCAGAGCCCTTATGAACACTATTTATGCCAATTCAAAAGAGGTTCCAGAAAGATCCTTTGCCCTTTCCACCACATGAGGGCACAGTGAGAAGGTGCCAGATACGAACCAGGAAGAGTGCCCTCACCCAACCATGATGGGACCCTGATCTTGGACTTCTCAGCTTTTAGAACTGTGAGAAATAAATTTCCGTTGTTTATAAGCTACCCAGTCTATGGTATTTTGTTATAGTAGTCATATGAATTAAGACACAACTAAAAGAATCTTAATCAATATATCCAAGTTCACAGTTAAATGACAAAGAGCAGACAAAGAGAAAATACTTGCTACATACATAACAGACAACAGAACAGAAAATACTTCTTCAAATCAATGAAAACAACTACCTAATAGAAAAATGGGCAAAGGAAATTAACAGGCAATTTAGAGAAGTAATACAAACAAAGCATATGGAAAGGAGTTTAACCTCACTGGTAATCTAGGCAACATAGGTTAAGTCAACAATGTGATGTAATTTTTAAAATACAATTGACAAAATTTTAAAAGATTGATATGATCCAGTATTAGTAAGAATGTGAGCAGTCTCTTTCCTGTCCTGTTGGCAAGAGAGTAAACTAGCAAAAACCTTTTTAAAAGAAGACAATATGGCAGTATCCATCAGAATTTTAAATATGCCTACCTTCAGTCCAATATTTCTATGTCTAGGCTTTAGTTCTTGTGAAGCACCCACATATATGCCCAGAGACAATTACAAAGGTATTTACTATAGCATTGTTTCCAATAGCCAAAAATCAGGAATGGTCAAATGAATTATGGTAGACATCTATGCA
This sequence comes from Leucopleurus acutus, assembly GCF_964270905.1. Taxonomy (NCBI): domain Eukaryota; kingdom Metazoa; phylum Chordata; class Mammalia; order Artiodactyla; family Delphinidae; genus Leucopleurus; species Leucopleurus acutus. The sequence continues at coordinate 52,653,921 of NC_139144.1, forward strand.
GCATTTAGAGAGATTAAAGTAGATCCTTATATATTAACTTGGAAATATCTCCAAATACATATTTAAAATAAAAATTACAAAATAATATGTATGTGTAGAGATATCCTATTTATCTAAGAAAAATTATTTACATTGGTAAATATAGGTATATATATAGAAAAATTAAGAAAGATACACAAGAACAGAGTTGATTAACATTTATTAACATCAAGAGATGGGCAAAGTAGGGCTTCCCTGGTGGCGCAGTGGTTGAGAGCCCGCCTGCCGATGCAGGGGACGTGGGTTCGTGCCCCGGTCTGGGAAGATCCCACATGCCGCGGAGCGGCTGGGCCCGTGAGCCATGGCCACTGAGCCTGCGCGTCCGGAGCCTGTGCTCTGCAACGGGAGAGGCCACAACAGTGAGGGGCCTGCGTACCGGAGATGGGCAAAGTAGGACTTTAACTTCTTACCCTGTACTCCGAGAGAAAACCTCCATTAATATCTTTCAATTCTTCTAGATCTTTTCTGAGCATATATTACCCAAATATCACCAGGCTTCCCAGTACTATGGCTTTTGTTAGAGTGTTAGTTCCAAGTAAATGTAAGAACATGGAAAACAATGTCTTCCTGCCATTCTTTGCCCCAGGGCCACCCCCACTGCTGTGGTCACTAATCTTTACAAAGTTCTGCTCAAGCCCCAGCAGCCCACAACACAATCATGGCTTCACATTTGCACCACAGCCCTATGCTTGACTCAGGCCACTATCTCCTCTCCAACATCACCTCTTCAGCAACTTTTAGGATCCATACTTATCCTTCCTCTGAAAGTGGACAGGAATGGGGCTGTTCTTCCTGGGTTGGGCTCTCTTAGGGGGTTCCCATAATAGGGTGGCTTGGACCCTAAGGTGTTATAGCCCTTTCTAGCTTTACACATGCACCTCCTTTCTCCCATCAGGGTGCATTTCCATAGAGAGGATAACTAGGTGGTCACTTGGAAATAACAAAAGCCGCTAAAGACTCAGAATTACTTATGGAGGAATTTATCATGCAGATACTCATGCACAGGATGAGAAATGACTTTTGTGCAAAGTCATTCACTGTAGTGTTGTTTGTAATAGCCAAAGATTAGAAACAACTCAAATAAATGTCTTTCAAAAGGAAATGGTTAAATAAATGATGATATATCTACACCATAGAACATTAAGCAGTGGTTTAAAAAGAATGAGGAAGCTTTCTTTATACCAATAGGGAAAGAAGCCAAAGCTAAACAAACAAACAAAAAGCAAAATATGCTACCTTTGTAAACAAGTGAAGAACAGTAAGAAGCTACATCTGGTTTTGCTTGTATTTGCTTGAAGAAACTATGGAAATTGACATAGGAAATGAAGAACGGTTACCAATCTAGGGACTGGGTGAGAATTCGTCAAATGGAGGGCAACAGTAGGATAGTAGAGAGACCTTTTATTGTATATCTTTTTATATTCTCTGGTTTTTAAACCATATTTATGTTTTACCTATTCAGCCTTCAGATTTTCTTGTCTTAAGGTCAAATCCTTCTCATGGGGCCATGCAAGTGAAATCCTTGCAAGTTAGCCTCCTGACTCCAATCCTTGTTTTGATTTGTTCTCTCAGGAGGTTCTTCTGGGGATTTGTACATTCAGTCAGTTTAAATAGGTGTGAGAGCACAGACCTTTTCTACCTGATCTCCCCTTGCCCAGCATATAGAACTTTGTTTTACACACCCACAAAGACACATGTGTATATAATAACATGTATCATGTTTACATAAATGAATTATCTTTGGGTTACAAATACCAGAAATTCAACTCAAACAATGATAATAATTTTGAGATTGCCCGTGGACACCAAGGTCAAGAAAGCACTTAATAAGTTTCCTAGGGAATTCCCTGGTGGTCCAGTGGTTAGGATTCTGTACTTCCACTGCAGGGGGCACGGGTTCGATCCCTGGTTGGGGAACTAAGATCCCGCATGTTGCTGCATGGCGCGGCCACAGAAAAAAGATTCCTAACTTCTAGGTTGATGGAAAAATGAAATAACGCACATAAAGAACTTTGCCATGCACCTACTTCATAGTAAATAGCAAATAAATGTTAGTTGTTATCATTTGTGGAGATTTCAAAGCATAGTATATGTCTGAATATTGTTTATAAATGAGCATGATCTATTAAAGAAGTCTTAGGTTTTAAGATTTGTCCTTCATTTACACACAAAAATCTCTGTAGGGCAAGACAAGAAGAAAAAGCTCACAATGAATTTTGAACTCAAAACTTTTAAATGATTAGAAAAACTCAATTCAAACTTCCAAGTGAAACTGAGACCAAGACTCTATGAAAATGCCAAATAAGAGAAAATAGGGGATTCCAAATGGTGCTTGATAAACACTCATTCAATACCTCAAATACATACAACAGGGGAAAAGATGAATGATTTGATTGGGCAGCAGTTATTGTTAAGGGAAAATAAAGTGGAAGAAACTGAAATATTTAGGTACCTATCGAGAAGTGATGAAAGCCAGCTGTGGAAAAAGATTCTTTAAGGGAAAGTTTCTGTATTACAGAGGAAATAGCTGTACAATGTCAAGAAGGGAATCAGTGAGATGGAAAGCAAGGAAACCCACCACAATAAGATGCCATATTCACAGAAGCATTATTCACATATAACCCCAACATTTTCTTCTTACTGTGCCGTGGTTTGAAAATTTTGCTTCATCACTCATATGAATTTACCTCCAAACTCTTGTGGCTGTCTCATTCATTTTAATATTTGTCTTTAAAAATATCTCTTGGGATCCCAGGAATGTCCTGTGGTATGTCTATTGTTCCACAGGCTGAATTTATTAGTTGGGATGTGGATGGGGAGAATGTCTATGGCAATTTTCAGAAGATAACACTTCAGTGTTAAAAGCCAAATGTCTAGATTCCCACCCATTTATGACAGTAATAAATCAATGACTCTGAATTATTCTTAACATATATTTAAATACTGAACAGCATTTGTATAGTGGCAGACCTGTTGGCAGCACCTTTCTTGTAATAAATACAGTAATGGTGATGGCATTGATCACCATTTAGGTAATGACGTCCAGCCACTGGACGTCATTACCTAAAATTTTGTTTTAAAAAATATCTTGAGGTTGAGCTATAAGTAGTCCACTGAAATGTTTTGCTGTAAGATGTGTGACAACTAGAATATGAAGCTGACCATACACACAGCCACAGTTGAAGTTTGTGCTGTTTGAAACATCAAGTGTTTTGAAGCAGTCTTGTGGACTGGAAAGCCAATGATAAGCAAACTGAAAGTAGCTCATTTCAGATATTCATCAACAACATTGTGATGGTTAATCGTACGTGTCAACTTCACTGGGCCACGAGGTCCCCAGATATTTGGTTACACATTATTTCTGAGGGTGTCTGTGAGGGTGCTTCTAGATGAGATTACGGTTTGAATCGGTAGACTGAGTAAAGCAGATTGCCCTCCCAGTGTGACTGGGCCTCGTCCAATCCACTGAAGGCCTGAATAGAATAAAAGGCTGAATAAGAGAGAATTCTCTCTCTCTGCCTGACTGTCTTTGAGTAGGGACATTGGTCTTCTCCTGCCTTTGTATTCAGACTCAGAAAGAAACTTACATCATTGGTGCTTCTGGTTCTTGGACTCAGACTGAAACTATACCATAGGCTCTCCTGGGTCTGGACTTCTCAGCTTCCAAAATTGCAGGAGCCAATTCTTTATAATAAATCTCTTTAAATAAATAAATAAATATATATATATATATAAAATATATATAGATATACATATAATGTATATATATACACACATATACTATGTGTGTATATATACATACATTATATGTATATAATATACACACTCATACATATATACTTTTTTTCCCTCCAATTATTTCTGTTTCACTGGAGAACCCTGACTAATACAAACCAAAAATAGTTTGGGATCTTAAAATTGGGCTAGACATCATGAAGGAACAGACAGTCTTGCAAGATTTCCAGAACTTCCTGTGTTCAGTTAAGGCAGCAATGCCATGAGATGAGCCTTTCTTGTTTATTTTTGTACTTCCACTTCCTGTCAAGTGCTGTTTACCGTCGAATTCAGAGGTGTGTGAACATTTAAATAAACTCAAAGTGTGCAAAATTTTGTGTTTAATACCACCCCCAACAAGTTCAATCTCTTTAGAGATTTCTGTGGTTTTCATCGTACTTGACTGGCTGGCAGAATTTTCACTTTCCTCTAATGGGATATGTAAAGATAGTGTTCCTTCTAGGAGAATAACTATAATAACAAAAGCAGTAACACCACCCATCAGTCCTTTATGGCTTATACCAGTGTTCCTCAAATTCTGGTCCTCAGAACAACAGCATTAGCATCATCTGAGAATTTATTAGAAATGTAAATTCTCGAGCTCCACTCCAGACCTTCTGAACCAGTAACTCTCTAAAGTTTGAGAACCACTGGCTTACATCATCACTTCATCAGCATTACTTCATTAAATCCTCAAAACGTAAAGTTGGTACTATTTTCCCCATTTCATAGAAAAAAAGATAAAATAAATAAGGCTCAGAGATGCTAAGATGGCTTCCAGTGATCACACAAGTAAAAGGCAGAGCTGAGGCTTGAACCAAGTTCTTGTGACCCAAACCCAGTGCTCTTTCCACATTGTAGCCCTAGCCTCAAATAACTCAGGTATATTCCTAACACGTAGCCCCCTGCCATGTAAGACTTGGGATACTTTACATAATGACTCCACATAATGGAAATGTGCCATCCTAACAGGGAAACAACAGTAAGTGGCCCTCTCAATGAGCTCCTGTGTGTTTCCCCCCATTTATGCACGGCAATGAGGCACACAGAGAACCAGAACCTAAAGTGGTTCGGTTTACGTGACAGCAACAGTTCATTCTGTCCCACCTTGCCTCCAGCCCTCTCATTATGAGGGTTTCATGTTGTTCTTTCTGCTCAGTTATAATGCAGTACAGTTTTGTAACAGCAGAAGAGGGCAGACAACCTCAATGTCCATCCAAAGGGAATGACTCATTAAATTCTGCCATGGTTGTAAAACATAAGGCAGCTCTATATGGACTCATAAGGAAAGATCTCTAAAATACGTTGATAAGTGGAGAAAGTAAGGTGCAGGCAGTGTATAGAGTATGCTATCATTCAAGACTTGAAAAAAAACCTCACACACATGTATGTTTGTAAATGCATAGAATTTCTCCAAAAGGATAAATACCAACTAAGTAGCAGTGGTTTTGTCCAGCACTGGGAACTGAGGAAGGAGGTGTGTGGCAGGGAGGGGGGTTATGAACAACGAGCGGAAGAAGGGGGACTTATTCTTCATCGTACACCCTTTTGTAATGTCTGAACTTTTTTAAAACCATAATTTAAATTACCTGTTTAAATATATCTTTATTATACATATGTATTTATTTATATTTGTTATATATTGAAAAAGACAGTTATGAGCTCCCAAACGTCCTGACTACCCTCAATAATCATTTATGTTTTCATTCCCAAGAAGAGTCTTATAATTTTAGCCTAAACTATCTCCTTATGTAAATTCCCAAATTTCATCTCACTGGGTGAAGCTATATTTATTCTTTTTAAACTTGAAGCACTGCTTCCTAATTCTAGTATACTAGGAGTGCTTTCTTCATCCTTCAAAAGCTGTTAAAAACTCCCAAATCCAAAATCCTATTGCAGGGCTGGGTCATCTCTCTGAGTTTGGGGCTCTCCATTGCTATTCTTTTCTCTTTTATTTTTTAAAACGAATATCACATATTTTAAAAATTTATTTATTTTAACTTTTAGCTACATTGGAACTTCATTGCTGCATGCGGGCTTTCTCTAGTTGTGGCAAGCGGGGGCTACTCTTCGTTGCAGTGCCCGGGCTTCTCGTTGCAGTGGCTTCTCTTGTTGCAGAGCATGGGCTCTAGGCATGCGGGCTCAGTAGTTGTAGCACGTGGGCTCAGGAGTTGTGGCTCATGGGCTCTAGAGTACAGGCTCAGTAGTTGTGGCGCATGGGTTTACTTGCTCTGTGGCATGTGGGATCTTCCCAGACCAGGGCTTGAACCCATATCCCCTGCATTGGCAGGTGGATTCTTAACCACTGCACCACTAGGGAAGCCCCTCAATTCTTTTCTAATGCGGACAAATTGCTTTCCACCCCGATTCTTCCAACCTCTAGTCCCAATCTGCCTAACAGTTTTCAGATGAGCCAATGCCCAATAGATAATTAATGAGCTGTGATGGCCCTCACAGTCAAATGCCTTTCTCCCAGGGAGAGAGAGAGAGAACTCCCCCCAGATCCCCAGCCTCTGCAAAGAATAAAAAAGATGAGCACGGGAAAAAGAAAGAGGAAAAAGTCTTAATAATTACTTTTTTCCCTTTCTTTTTCCCTGGCTCATCATAAGAGCCAACTATAATTATGCAAACTAGGATGAGCAATGATGAGTTCATTTAGGAGGGATGTTAAAAATATTTCAAGTAAGGGGGGGAAGAGTGGTTGGTATATTCTGAAAAGTAAATATGTAATTTCTGGAGTATGTAAAATTTTTGAGTGATTCATAAGTAAAGCTTAGAAGAGTGTAGGAAGCAGGATATGGGCTAAGTGAAAATGGATGTACCTGGGTTGGTAATATTGGGAAATACCCATAACACAACACAGCACAACATGACTCAAGGGGGAAAAAAAAGAAAGAAAGAAAAAATAAAAGGGAAAAATACAGTGATAGTAGCTATATTGGGTTGACTGAAACAGCCTTATTTTATTTATTAACATCTTTATTGGAGTATAATTGTTTTACAATGGTGTGTTAGCTGCTGCTTTATAACAAAGTGAATCAGCTATACATATACATATATCCTCATATCTCCTCCCTCTTGCGTCTCCCTCCCACCCTCCCTATCCCACCCCTCTAGGTGGTCACAAAGCACCGAGCTGATCTCCCGAAACAGCCTTATTTTGAGAGGATTCACCATGATGCTAAAAGAAAATGTGGAGTTATTCAATATAATTACTAATGATTTAAAGTAGCTGAACTATACAGGTAATGAAGAGTTCACAAAATAACTCACACTTTGTTAGCCCATAGAAAATAGGAACTCTGAAACCAGACTCACTTAGATCAGTATTCCAATTTATAGACCAGGCAGCTTATCCCTGTTGACTGATTTTTATACAGTGAATGTGCATTATCTGTGCAAATCTACAAGAGTAGAGGAACCCAGGGAAGAGAAAAGAGCTGATTCTTCTGATCTTCGCTTCCCCCATAACTTTCCCCCAGCTTGCCCACCTCAGCTGATTTTAAATATAATCACGTTTTCTTCTGTCCCATAATTTGGTGATTATGAGGAAAACACCAGTAGAAAACAGTCTATAGAAACACTATGGTTTGGGGACCAAGGGGATTTTCAGTGTAGTTTTTAATCTTGGTTTTGGGCATAAATTTAAGTAACTTCAGTTACCTTCTTTTTGAGTTTCTCTTTTCCAATAGATGGGGAGATAAAAAGGAAAAAGAAGAAAAAAAAAAAAACCCTCCAGGGTGTGGGATGTTACACATTTATTGGCATTCCAGTGCCATGAGGAAGCACTGTATATCACTTTATGTGTTCACTCCTTTCCTTTTAATTCAGCACTCTCTCAGGCTCAGTTTCCCACAAATCAGGATTGTTTTCTACTAACTTAGTATGATCCTTCTCTAACAAAAGAGATTTTTCAGTTTTCTGTGCAGGTGGTGATCATTGTTGGTGAAATGTTCATAGTGAATTAATAAGCACTTAATAAAATGTATCCTATATAGCTGTTCAAAACAAAAGCACCATTTGACATCTAAAAATAACCCAAATACAAATAATAAAGGCTTAGGGGGGTGGCAGTTTATTTAACAAACGTTTATTTGGTACCTACAGTGTTCTGGGCACTGTGCTAAGCACTTGGGTGGCAATGACAATGAATGAGGCGAGGTTCCCTGCTCTTGAGATACTCAGTCCAGTGGGAGGACATGGAAAAGTAAACATATAGCATCAATATAATAAGTGCTGTAATAGAGAGCATGAATAGAAAATTATAGGAGTGGCGACAGAGGACTACTAATGCTTCCTGAGGGAAGCAGCTAAGCCTGTCTGTTTCATCTTGAAGACAGAGTCGGAACTTGGAGAGCATCCTTGCCATAGGGGAGAAGTGAACATAGCTTTGGAGGAGCTGGTAGTGTGGCAGGGAAGACAGGCCAGCAGGAGCACTTCAGGGAAAAGGATTACCTCGATCCTGGCTATGAAGGCACAGATAGGGAACATTCTGGGGTGTGGAAAGGCATATGGGGGTGGGCGACCAGAGGGTAATTAGAAAACTAGACTTGATCATATTCTGAAGGGGATCATGTGCCACACTAAGGAGTCTGGACTAAAATACATTCTGTAGGCAACTGGAAATTGAAGGAAGTCTTTAATCCTGGTAGTGACAGGATCAGATGTAGTTACAGAAATATGACAAAGGAAAAGCCTAGATGCAGCCTTCCAGGAGTGAGATGATGAGCTCTAATCTAGACTGAAGCAATGGAATGAAGAATGAAGGGGCACAGAAGGTTTCTCAGGAGGTAGAACTGAGAGGAAGTGAGGAGATAAGATAGAGGGTCACGGTTCCCTCCAGGGCATCTGAGAGGATGCTGAGGTCCTGACTGAGCTAGGGAGAATGGGAAAGAAATGTGTGTGAGCAATCCACGGAGGAGAGGCGGGGCATGTCAATTCTTCCCTGTGTGTGTGTTTGTTTGTTTGTTTTTGTTTGTTTGTTTGTTTGTTTTTGTTTTCGGTACGCGGGCCTCTCACCGTTGCGGCCTCTCCTGTTGCGGAGCACAGGCTCCGAACGCGCAAGCTCAGCGGCCATGGCTCACGGGCCCAGCCGCTCCGCGGCATGTGGGATCTTCCCGGACCGGGGCACGAACCCGTGTCCCCTGCATCGGCAGGCGGACCCTCAACCACCGCGCCACCAGGGAAGCCCTGTGTGTTGACTTTTGAGGTACCTCAAGGAGAATTCCTATGAGTAGTTGGAGATGCAGGTTTGTGGCTGTCGGAAATGTCAGTCCAGTGCCTGAGATTGCCTAGGGCTGAAGGGGAAGAGGATGAGAAAGAAACCTCAGGGAACCCCGTCTTCTAAAGGATGGACGGAGGGACAGAAAACAAGGGAAGAGGCAGAACATTTAGAAGGATATATGACGGGGACCGAGAGAAGGAAATGAAACAGAACTCAGAAGAGAAGATGCTTTCCTGTCGGAGAGGCTAATCACCAGTGGCAAATGGAAAACAGAGGCGAGTCAGAGGAGAATTGAACAGTGTTCCGTGATTCGCGAGAGCAGCAGGGTGGGGGCAGAAATCGGATAATAGTGGATTAAAAAGAGAATAGAATAAGTCATGTAGTCTTTCTTAAGAATTTGATGATAAAGAAAAGGTGAAATGTAAGGCATCAGCCCAGAAAAAAAAGGAAGTTGAGCTAAAGAAGGAGTGGTTGTTTTTGTCACTGTTTTTTTATTTCTCTAACGTCTGGTGGAGTCTTGAGCACATGTGTACCCAGAAGAGAAAGGAGGGGTCAAGACATGAGAGGAGGGGGGATACTGAGGAAGCCAGGTCTTTGGGGCACAGATTGAAAAATGAGACTTAGAAAGAGGTAGCAATTTTTCTTCTGGGATAGAAAGGAAGAAGGAAAGAATCAGTGTAAGCCTAGAGAAGTCTGAAGATGGTGAGGAAGACAAACTCAGTGAGTTTCTGCCTGGTGACGTCTTTTTTCTTGAAGAAGCAGCTGGCTAGGAAATCTCTGAAAGTGAAGTGAGAATGAATATACTGAGAGAGAATGTTGTTAATACCTACCAGTGTCTTGTTTACTCCTTTAAAAACACTGCTTCAGTTTCTTCAGTGAGAGAAGTCAAGTCTGATCTCAAAAGAAATGGCTAAATAAGACTGTGGAACAGTCAGACTATAAACTTCCAGATACAGAAGTCTACATGTAGCAGAACTCACACCAGGCTTACGTAGCTTTGCCTGGGGCTTAGCAAATCCTTTTGATTACGCTTCCTTTAAGCAACTTTGGGGTAAATTCTGGGTATAGGACTTAGAATTAATTTGGAGTTAAATATTCTGGTACTTCATATTGTAACAAAAAGATCAAAGAAAGAAACAAATAAAAATTCTGGACCTTTCCTTATTATGAGAAATATGTTAAGCTCAGGAGAGAATTGATGTGTCTCACCAACCTTTTCAGAAACTCAAATCACTGATTATCAGGTCTGGTGTGTGCTGCATGGTCGCCCTGAACAAATGAGCCACAGACACAATCATAAAGAAAGACATCAGACTAGACAAACTATCATTTAGAAAGAATTAGGACAACCAAATTGCATGCTAATCATCAGCTCATCTACTGCAGCTGTGGTGTCACTGGTCTCCAGAGGCTACTTAATCTCATTGAGACAAGACAGCCAGCCTAATTGATACAGAAGATGAAAGCCCTTTGATGTCATATCAAACAGAACCAGACTAAGAGAAGGCTCCAGCAGGCAAGATGACCATCTTCCAAAAGAGAATTAACACTGCAGGAAGGAAAGTAGGAAGGTGGTACTATCTTACTTTGAAATTCCATGGACTTGATTTACTTAAGTAAGGATTGAAACGTAATACATTCATCCCAATGAATGAGTAGGGTTTGTTTGCTCTGAGTGATAAGGCACAAACAGTATGGTCGCTATGAAATCTTTTGAATTATCAACATTTTCAGGTAAGTGTTACAGTAGTGATGAAAAGCCCAACAGAAGCACAATAAGTGTAAGAACACCTGCCTTTTAGAACTTAACTGTAAAGGACAGGTGTTGGTCAACGTCAACCATATACTGCCCCTACTAAAGAATTTCCTCGGAAGGGATTTTATTATGATTTAAATAGCACTCGCTATGCTTTGTCAATAAATTAGGGAACCATCCATGCAAAAAATCAGCTTTGCAATAATCAGAATATCTACAAATATACTAGCGTGACTGTAAAGTTATCAGAACACTATTCATATGTCAGGAAACTTCGTGTTCTCTGTTCTAATGCAAAAGGTACACATTTCAATAATCACATCAGTTGTATTTTACATACTTAGTATAATGGTGGTTTCAAAAACGAGTCCAAGACTATGATTATGTAAGATTAAATACATTATGGCATTTAGGGAGGAAAAAAATAGGAACAATACAGTGTTTTTCTTTTAGATACAGAGGATTACTTTGAAAAAATACATGCTCTTTAGTTTAGTGGTTCCACCAACTGGATCTCATTCTTGATGTATGTAAAAAGCCTAGGGTATCTGGTATTTGGGAAAGTGTATCCTCCCACTATTTGACATTTTTAAAGCTGGGAGCCTCTGAAGAAATATTACAAAAGCAGTGTCAGAAAGAACTCAAGGAAAAATATAAACTAACATCTTTTTCTTACCAGAGACAGTATCTACAGCGATGAATAAACAAATCAACAACAACAAATTAGCATTTATTTGAATGAATCTAGAAAAAATGTGATTGTCTGATTATATATAGTATATGGGTGTCTTCAAAACAAGTTCTGGCCCCCTTGGGGTTTATTCCTCCAGTAAATTACAAGCCCAGACTTTGAACTTTTGGACTACTCAACTGTCCACTTCTTTTTCCTCCTCATTTAAAATTGACGTCAGTTCTCTCTTCCACCATCTTAAAGGCACCACAGATATTGTTTACTGAATTCCTGTGAGACCCACTTCCACCTTCCTAGATGAACACAGCACCTGGCTAATGATTTTCCTCCACATCCTAAGACCTCATCATCACTTCTGACATCTTCAAAATTCATGCTAGAGCTCCATCAGTCACCTCAACTGTAGAGTCCCATGATCTTGTTTATTCACTGCAGTCTTCCAACTGCACCCTACTTCAGCCATGCACCAGCAAGATCACTCACTGAATTTAACCACTAGAGGTAACTTGGAATGTTTGTTTTTCATAGACAACCCCATATCTACCACTGCACCCCTGCCCCTTCCAATGCCCCTCCTTGCTTTGTGCTCGCCAAGTTCAATGAACACTAAATCAGTTTGACCTACCCAGGAACCCTCTACTCAGCCCCTGTTATTGCCTTCCCTAACAACGAGGCTCCTGTCATGTTCTTGTGACCCACTCTGTCAGTGGGCAAACCCACACCAGGCACACTGTCCAATTTTCCTGTTTGTGCCCAAGAACATTGCTGGAGAAAACCTGGGAGTTCTCTTGCGTAACACACTCATGCTTGCTTCCACAGTGCCAGGAATGCCAACAAAAATCCCCTGACTCGTTGCTGGGAATATTCCCCCAACAATTCTATGCACATAATTCTCACCTATGTACCTCAAAACCTCCTGTATCTTCTCTGTATCTTTCATGGCAAAGACTTCCTGAAGAATCCAATATAACACATATCCCTTCCACACCTCCTCAACATCACTTCTCTCTCCACTTAACTTCCCTCAATTCCCCTCTGTTTCAAAGACACTTTTTTACTACCATTTATCTGACTTACAGTTCTAGATTTTTGACCTTAAGATCTCTCCAATGCCACATTAACAACTTCTGACATCCTTGTACTTAGTACCGAGCTGGCACACAGTAGGCACTTAATAGATATGGATTGATTCAGTGAGTAAATAAATGAATCTACACCTAGATGTCCTACTTCCAGTTCAACTCTATATAAGTGACATTACTAAAGTAGAAAGAAAAGGATCATCAGGGTGGAAGACTGCTTTCTGCTCCTTCCACTCCGGCTGCTATGAACTCCAACTCTAAGTCTTCGGGGGTTCCATTGATTTTTCAGCAGAGGCTTTTTTCGGAAGTAATTGGAACATGGAATTGGACCCACATATCATTGCTCTAAATGAAATAAAAACAATTGATTGTGTTTTAAAGGGTAATAGTTAAAGGTATATTACTTAAATACACAGTATACGTAAACTAACATACTTGTAAAATCAAAGGGGCATAACATCACCCCCAAACCATCCTGATCACTAGCATTCTTCTGCTGCATTCAAAGTCTTATATCCCGATGACTGCTGTTTTCTAGTGTTCTTCAGGCATGTAGGATCTTTAGGATAGTGTAAAAAATAGTCACCCACCACCCACCATTGTTCTATATGCTTTCCCACATGCTGTTTCTATTATGTATACTATTTTAAATTTCTTATGATCTTGCTTAAAATATGTTTATAAATTGTAAATTCTGTTTTTCTGGTTTCTTCATCTGTGATTTTTTTCCCTCTAATATGGATGGATTCCAGAAAACCCAGAAACAATATCTAACAATATCTGAGCAGAGAGGAAGGAGAGGAATAGCAAATAAACATTCTCCAGTGTCAGGTTAGGAAGATATTCGATCTTTCAATGTGTTCAACAAATGGGTTTAATAATGCACATTTCAGTATAAAACAGTTCACAACAGAAATATTTGCTACTCAGCCCATTTATCCTGGGAATTACACAACATGGACCATTTTCAATAACTCTCTTCATTATAATGATTTCCTCCTGCTCAAGCAAGAGAGATGTACAAACCATTTTGGTCTAGAAATGTAATATGATGAGATACAAATGTATTAAAGAGAAATTAAAGTACAGTAATTTTTATCACTTTGTTTTAGTGTTATGTTGTCTTTCTCAGGTAATTTAGTCTCTTTAAATCTTTCCAACCAGAATATAAAAATTGCTTTTTATTCAGAATCCATACAACTAAACAACTTGAAAAAGCAGATTTATTTTAAAGGCTTGGTAAAATACTGGTAGACCAAGAAAAAATTAAGTTATGTTTTGGGGTGCCTAGTTGGTTTCTTTTAATTTTGTAACTTAAAGATCTTGAAGTGCCTTTTGAATCATAAAAGATAACATTATGTTTAATATAATTTTGACCTTTTAATGTTATGTTCTAATATCAATCCGTATAGATTATGTAGGTAGTAACTTTTGCTTAGTAGGACCATCCAATTATGTGAAACCTTTTCAAACATTCTGAATGAATGGAAGTATAACTTCATACATTTAATCATTCATTCATTTACTCAGCAAATGGGTACTGAAGGTACATGATGTGTATGTTACAACAGTAGGCACTAGTTCCCCAAGTAATAGAGTAATAAATAATAAGTAATAGAAATAAGATATATTTCCATATCACTATAATTTTTAGTAGTAATTCCCAAAAGGGTGCTCTAAAAATTCATAGAACTGTAGAGAATTGTGATAATGTTTTTAGTGGTGTGACAATTTAGTGCTTAGACGTTTTTGTTCTACTAACCTACCTGCATGACAATCCCATGAAGCACTGTCCTTATTCATGGTTTTCTTCTTGTCGTCTTTGTGTACTCAGAATTTTTTACCACGTTTGTCTAATTCTTGAGAAGTAAAAATTCAGGGAATGTTTATTTACTGAACGCATATTCTGAGTAAGGCACTAAGCTGGCCACTAATCATATACACTGAAAATACAGCAGGCACAGTCCCTTCACTCACGGAGTTCCTAATCTAATAGGAGAAAGGAAAAAAAAACATGTTTCCACTGAACATGTCTTTCATTCCTTCCTACATTCTCACCATCACTGGAATTGAACTTTATTAGGCACCAAAACAACCACATTATCTCATTGATGTCTCCTAGGAGCAGCAAGCAATACAATTGGTTATGGTCGATTTTACGGTTAGCCCGTGATTGTTGATAAGACAAGTCAGTGTTTTGTAAAGCGCTGGGTGCTGCTGGCGTAACCCACACATGGGTTAGAAGTGCTGAGATGGCATTTCTGATTAACCTGAGCAGCAAACAGTCCCTCTGATCTCTAAAGCAGGTGCTGCCGGAAAGAGCAAAATTCTACCCAGGAAGTGAGCACTCTGAAAGATTTGCTTCTGGGGACTCTTCCTGGTGACATGACAGGTCCTTTCCTTCCAGAACTCTTACTCTGTGGATGAGAGCAGAGAGAAACAGTGGAAGAATGGAGGAGAGGAAAGAGAGAGCTAATGCAGAACGGACCGGGCAGTGCATGAGAGAGGAAGTAGAGGAGAAAGTAAGGAAAGGCAGAATTTATGAGAAGGAGAAAGGAAAGGAAGGGGAGGGGAGAAGAGGGGAGGGGAGAGGACGGAGGGAGGAAGGAAGGAAGGGAGGAAAGAGGAAAGGAAGGCAAAAGACTGAGCGTATAACGCTAGCAGCAAGGGCTCCAAGGGTGTGGTGGCTGTACCAGTTGGACACAGAGTACTGTGGAGTAAATCCTGGGCCAGGTGCCCAGGAACAAGGACAGTAAAACTCTTAAGAAGTGACAGCTGTTTCATCAGGAGGAATATTAGTAACAATCATAGCTAACATGAACTTTCTTTGCACCAGTCCTCTAAGTGCTTGACATGAATTATCTCATTAAATCCTCAGGACAACCCCAGAGGCAGAGTCTTAACCTAGAAAAAGAAACTCAGAGAGGTTAAGTAACCCATCCAAGGACACAGAGCTTAGATTTGAACCAACATAGCCGAGCTCCATTGCCCCTACTCTGAGGCACTGTGCTCCCCATGGCTGGTGCTCCTCAGGCATGCAAGAACCTGCAGTAATAAGATGGTAGGAAAGAAGTGTGTTGGATTGAGACGTGAATCTGGACATTTCTGGTTCCCAAACTGCTTCCCACTCTTCATGTGAGGAGAGACAAATATTTTAAACAAAATTTATGTTTGTTACACACACATTCCACTGTAAGAGATAATTCCAATCAATTGAATATCCTGACTTTATAGTCATAGTCATTTTAGATATAATTTAATCTATGGTGCATGAATCAAATTATCCTTAAGTGACACCTTTGTGAACAGTCCCAGCTGAAGTCCCCTAGCAGAATATTGGTTGGATGTAAAATACCTAAATTTAGGAGGCTTGCCCTAACGTATATATTATAGACAGTTATTCTTAATAAGTAAACTTAATTAATAAACCCAGCCAAGGACTGACTAGTTGTAAACCTGGGTAATAGGAGGAAAGTTCATTTATTCATTCAGCAAATATTTATTCAGTACCCACTCTGTGCCACGCGACTATTTTAATGATACAGGAGCATACAAAACAAAGCTCTTCTGTAGATTACATTCTGGGAGGTAGGGTGGAGACCGATATAAAACAAATAAATAAATAAACCTATAATGTGTCAGATGATGGTAAGTTCTAAGAAAGAACGATAAAGTGAAGTAAGATGGATAGAGAGAGACTGGAGTGGATGCAATTCATGCAGCGTAGTCAGAGAAGGTACCTCTGATGTCTTTTGAGTGAGACCTGAAGGAAATGAGGCAGAAAGCCATGCCGACGTGTGGGTGAAGAGCATTTCATCCAGAGGGAACAGCAAGTGCAAAGGCTCAGAGGCGTGAACGTGCTTGGTGGGTTTGAGGAACAGCAAGGAGGTCAGTGTGGTTGCAGCAGAAGAAGCAAGAGGGAGAGAGATGAGAAGAATCAGCACAGTGATGAAGTAGGGCAAGACTATGTAAGGCTTGTCAACCGTGGAAGGGACTTAGATTTTACTCTGAAACGGGATGACACTGGAGGGTCTTGACGCTGAACAGGAATGGTATGATCTAACTTCAGTTTTAAAAAGCATCTCATTGACTGCTGTGTGGAGAAGGCAGAGGGGCAAGGCTAGAAGCAGGAAGACCAGTTAGGAGGCTATTGCAAGAGACCAGGTGACAGATGATGATGGCTGCTCTAGTGGTTGGAGAGTGACTGTAGGGCTGGCAGGATTTACTGATGGAGTGCATATAGGGCATGAATAACAGAACGGAGTCATGCTGGGTTGCTAGATTTTGGACTAAGCAACGAGACGAATGCAGATTTACTAAGGTGGAAAAAACTGTGGGAGAAGTAGGTTTGGGGAGGAAAATGAAGAGTTCAGTTTTGGATGTGTTAAATTTGAGATGCCTATTAGACATCTGTGCACGCATCAAACATCACGAAGGCAGTTGGAGATATATATATATGTCTGGAATTCAAAAAGGATATCTGAATGAAGGTGTAAATCTTGGAGGATCAGTATGCAAATGATATTTAAATTCATGGCACTAGATGAGGTGACTCAGAGTGTGAGAGAGAAGAGCAGGGTAAGGAGGTGTAAGGATTAATCCTCAGAACATAATTATGGACTCCCTGTTTGTGTCCTCCCCCAGTTGATACATTGTAACGCTAATCCCCAATGTGATGGTGTTTGGAGATGGGGTCTCTGGGAGGTAATTAAATCATAAGGGATTAAGCCCTCATGAAGGGATTAGTACTGTTATGAGAAGAGAAATGAGAAAGAAAAATGCTTCTCTCTCTGCTCTCTGTCATGTGAGGAGACAACCAAAAAATGACTGTCTATAAACCAGGAAGAGGGTCTTCACCAAGAACCCAACCATGGTGGCACCTTTATCTTGCACTTCCCAGCCTCTAGAACTATGAGAAATAAATATTTGTTGCTTAAGCCACCCAATCTATGGTATTTTTGTTATAGCAGCCCGAACACCCTGACACACACCAACAGAGAGGTTGGGAAGAGGAAAAACGACCAACAAGGAGAGTGAATAGGAGTGGCCATGAGGGAAGAAAAGAAGCAAGAGAGTGGGGTCCTGGAGACAGTGAAGAAAGCAGTTCAAAAAGGGTAAGCATGCATGCAAGTGTATGGAATTTCTCCCTTCATTTCTTCTATTTTCTCTGTGAAATAAAAAGTAAGGGCATCATGACAATGAGCATGGGAAGAAAGTGCTGGAGATCTGAGAAGACGGAAAATAGGAAATAATCTTTGGGAAACCAAGATAGAGAATGGACTAGGGAAGTATAGTAGCACTGCCGAGAAGGAGGGGCTCTCAAGAAGGTTGGTTATTGGGCAAACACATGGGCAGGAGCAGGATAGGTGGGGTGGCTCTGCGATGCAAAGTTCAATATCAGGCTTGTTCAGCTTCGGGGTCAGATACGCAGAGGTAGGGGAGGGGACACCAACAGAGCTGAGACAGACTTGGTAGGAGCATCGGCTTCTAGCACCCTGTCAAGATGAAAGGCCAGGGCACAGGGCTGGATTAAGCCAAGAATTTCCCAGCGTGGCCTAAAACAGTTGGAATTGGGGAACACCCTGCGACGGACTGGTGGTTGAGTAGAGAATTCAACGGTGAAGACCAACAGAGTAAGAAGAGGCCATTAATTTGAGGAGTTATGAAGTCAACAGGCGGAAAAATTGAGAACAGGTACAGAAAAGGAGAGTGAATGAGGTTGGGTTTGTGGTTAGTGTCCAGGCAGTGACTACTACAGGGATGATAGAAATCCATTTTTATATGCATACCACAAGGGACGTTCTGATAGGTTAAATGGGAGTAAGTGAACTCGCAGAAGAGCAGTTCAGCTGCTGATTGTTGAGTCGTAGAGGATACCTCCAGGTATGGGGCAGGACCCAGAGGAAAAGCTGGCACTGGAAAACAAAAGAACATCAAATCAAGAAGTGGCAGAAGTCATGGGTCATGACAGCTAAGACAGGAGAAAATTTCGAGAAAACATGAAAAACCAGTGTAAGAAGTGCAGAGCCTAACAACTAAGAAAAAACTGGCACTGACTGCATCAATGATGATGTGGGAAAGAACAGTTTCACAGAAGCAGTGAAAGGAGCAAACATCCCTTGAAGAGTGCCAGGTCACTGCTCAGAAGGAGGCCTGAACTGTGAAGTGAATGCCCACATCTGAAATGTCCATCCCAGATGTTCCAGCAGAAAGGCAGGCCCTCTACAAAATTTGCAGGCCCAGTCCAAATGAAAATGTAGGCACCTTGCTCAAAAGTTATTACGATGGCCACAGCAGAGCATTCTACCAAGCACAAGACCCTTCTGTGCAACCCATGCAGCTGGCCCTGCCAATAGGAAAGGGGAAAAAAAGCAGAATGTCATTTGAAAACAGCAATGGGTTTCTCCAGGATGGTGGATCTGGGTGTATTTTAAGGCAGAACCAGGCAAAAGTGAAAGGCTCCCCACTCCACGTGACCACTGGATATTTTCATTTGGCTGTCATCTCAGATTCAGAAATGGACCTCCTAACCCTTCACCAAGCCATCTTTCTTTTATCTATTATACACTATATTATTAGTAATATTTTAATTATTAATTATTTTCATACCTTGGACCCAAAGCCTGGTTAGAAGTTTGGTCCTATGCTTCAGTTTCGTTGTCTGCAAAATGGAGATAATTAGGAGGTTTAAATAGGTTAATTTATATAAAGTACCAGAGCTGCCCTGACAGGCTATATACATGTTAAATTAACTCGTCTCATTTTTGTCTTATCTTGTTATTAACCAAATCCTGTCAAATGTTTCCTCTGAATTCTCTCTTGTAGCCATTCTCTCTCTCTCTTTTTTTTTTTCCCATTCTTAACTATCATTCCGGGTCTTTTCACCACCAGCAGGAGCCTGTAATTTGGCCTCCCTGATGCCAGCCTCTTGGCCCTGCTAGTACCAAAGTCATCTCCTTGCACATGACCTCTGTGCTATCACTGCTCTAAGAGCCACCTTCCCTGTTCAAAACTCTTAAATCAGTTTTGTGTTTTGCCTAATAATCGAGTTTAAGCTTCCTTGCCTGGATTTCATGGCTCTTCCTGACCAGCATGAACCCATAGGTCAGATCAATTCAGCTTCATGAGCTTTCTATCAGCCATTCTATGTACTCCTGTATCAAGGGAGGTGGGGATGGTGCAACCCAAAGGTGGAGACCTTTACCTACCTGCTGCGGGGTTCGCTCTTAAAGAAGACAGCATGGAATCCAGAGCAGCGAGGACACAGGTGAGCAAGATGTGCCTGGGAGAATGCCAGGTCACTGCTCAGACGGAAGATCATCTGATGGCACCTGTGTTTCCTATGATACTGTAGCTTTCCTTTAGCCAACACCTCTTGTTCACTGACTTTGGGCCAGGATTTAGAGATGAAGCAATAAAAGCTGCAGACCCCCTCTTTGAAGGAGTCCACCATCCTGTGGGACCTCAGTAGGAGATAGTAGAAGACAGAACTCCAGGAACTGGGTGGTCCAGGTATCCGATGGCCCGTGGGTAAGGGTGAGAAAGCAATGAGGAAAATGGCTCTCAAGGAAGCATTTGAGTATCAAAGGACAAGAAGCTGAGGAAATATCCCTGGGGAGTTCAAAAAATAAAAATTGAAAAGGGCAGGGGAGACAGGGTAGCTCCCCTCAAGAGTTTCTAAGGAGAGAGTATGGGGTAGGAAATACAGTGTCATCTAAGGAAACTTCTGCTAAGCCAGGAAGAGCAGGTTGATGTGTAGGGAAGAGATGGAGAGGATGACAAACAGGGTAACAGTCAGTACTTCGAACAAGAGAAGTAGGAGCCAGTGACTGTGGAGGCGTGACCCACAGAGAAGCTCTTGCAGGTAGGCAGCCGAGTTGCAGGGCTTTTAAGACAAGTGTCCACGAGTATGGGGTACATATTTAAGGGACAGAATGAGTTGGCCCTCAGGCCACACCAAAGCAGCGGAGAAAGGAAGAACAGAGCCACTTGTAGGGAAGAGAGTGAGGGGGACAGTGAGGAACTGACTAAGAAGACTGAGCAGTACTGGGATAAGATCTGGACAAGACAGAGAGGTCTCAGGCGAGACACCCCACCCTCTCCTCTGTTCCTCACACACCCAGAGACAGTTGTGGTTTGGTCAAAGCCCAAGACAATTTTAGGTGTGCTCTGTTTTAGGCTGCTACTTCTGCAGTAGGTGGATGTTTCAATCCAGTTAAAAAGAATGACATGTCAGTCAAAGGGTTAGCTGCCCCTAAAAGAGAAAGAATAGGAAATGTGATTTCACAAAAGGGATATTGATTGTTTCCTAATATTTGTTAAATGTCTGCTAAATGCAAAATGTACACAGTTGGCACTTGTTTAGTTCTCACACCAACCTATTGTGGTGGAGAATAGTATCCCTACTTTATGAGTGAGGGAAACTAAGGATCTGAAAGTTTAAGAACCTAGTCTAGGATTACATGATGGAGCCAGGCTTCTGATCCAGGACCGTCTGGTTCCAACTGCCTAAATGTTTTTTCCCTGTACATCTAGGGAGGACCTTAAAACCATGCACATGGCCTCATGTGGTAGAAAATTAAAGCACAGAGGCAACAGTCTGTTCTTCTTCACATGTTTTAATAATGGCTTTGGATCCTCAGCTCTCGGAATTTCTGCTCTTTGATGGAGCCCCTCAGACTCCCTGCCTTTCACCCACCCTCCCGCCCCCCTCCTTCTACTACCTCATGGGGGGCTGGCAGCCACTGATGTTTTTAGTAGTTTACAGATTATGTCCCGTCACATCTCCCAAAGTTAGGCTTCATGATATCTTTGAAGAATTTCTGTGATCGTCCAAGATTTCTAATCGTGAGTATCCTAGTTCTGTATGTACTATTGTAATTTATATCAGATGTTAGTAATGAGAGTTGATTTATTAATGCATCATATTCAGTTTTAGCTAAAAAGATTAAAACCTGGCTCCTCTCTCCCCATCTCTAATGAAAATGCTAGTGAATTCCCCTAATGTTTTTCTAGAAGTCCTCATTTCTATTCAGTCTTGAAAATCCAGAGGTTTAAGTTAGAGAGACCCCAATATAATTCACATTTGAAATCCAGACCCCTCTCTGGGTTGCTGACATCAGAGTCCCATCCTCCGTCACTACTCTAATTTAGGGCATTTATAAAAACTGATGTATCATGATGGTGCCAGGCATGGACTGGACTACAGCCTTGTAAAGTTGCAACAGCCATACAAATCATCTAGTCTCATCATCTCTTTTACGGACAAGGACCTTAAGGCCCAGGGGCTTAAGCGTGTTGCCCAAGGTTACGCAGGTAAGTTCATAGCCAACTTCATATTAAATTTCATGTGGACCAGCAACCTCCATTCTACTCCCATATCTTCTCTTACGAAGGTAAAACTCTTTGCTGCCTCTCTCCAAACTATTTTCATAACATCTTCCTGAATGATTAGCAAACCCGTTTAATAGGCATAGACACTGAAGGTCAGAAAGGTTAAATGTCTGTCCCCTGAGGGTACAGTGAACATTGCTGAGAGAGGAAGAACCACGAATAAAAGACAAAGCTCCTGACTTAAAAATCAAGGATCCTGCCCTTTAGGATACATAGATATTAAGGATATTGGCAAATGAAATGAGTAATCTTTCCAGGTTCTGGGCTCTACAGTATCTAAGTTACCTCCGAGTTTAGTATTTCTTCTTTTCAGAGAAAAATCATTTAATCAGGATTTTCAGGGTTAGGGAATGGAGACAATTACCTAAGCACATTTTCTTTCTGATAAGATTTTAGAAGTTGTCTTTCAGACAAATTTAGTAATTTATCTAAACGTGTTTTCTTTCAGACAAAAATGTTTTAAACGACTAATATCTGCAACACAAGAGAAAACATAACAAATCCACACAAAGTAGCAGGATGCCATTGTTCTTTCCTGTTTAAGCAAAGTGGAACACCGTCCTCCACTTTCAAACGTTATCCTAGTTATGTCACACGATTCCAGGCTGCTCTGTGCCTGCTTGACTCAGTAACACTCATGGAGAGAGACAAGAGCCATTGGTGCGTTCACTGACCACCTACTATAGCCAGATGGTACAACCAGGTGCTGGGACATTGCCAAAGGGAGCAAGGCACAGTGGATACTCTCAGGGAGCTCATGGTGGCGGGTAGCAGAGCATCAAGCTTTGAGGAAGGTAGGAAGCAGATGGCCTCTAGGAGTTAGAGCAAAGAGGTTGTCATTGGGCTGAGGGAATCTTCCAGGTTTTAAGGAAGAGCTGGGCCCTGAAAGGACTGTAGGATTTAGAGAAGAGGGCTAAAAGGAAAGGGAACAGAAGGTAGAGGAGATACATTCCTGGGGTCCTGAAATCAGCACACTGATCCTTAAATTTTGGAGGGATTATATAAAAAAATTATTCTAATATATCCCCCTGAAGGAAATCAATAGATTGTCCCAAAGAAGAAGGAATAAAGGATACAAAGTCAACTTTCCCATTGACAAACACTTCTTGGACATAAAATACTTGCCAGTTACTGTGCTAGGTATCGGGGATACAGAGCTATGAGAAACCTAGAACAAATTTATAGTAGGGATTAAAACTTGGATCCTCTCTTCAATTTATGGTAAACTGTTTGATCCACAGGGCTATGCTATTATGTACTTTCTTCTAGGCATTCAGAGAATTCTACAAAGAATTCCATTCTATATTATTTTCAGGGAAAATCCATAAGGAGACAACATAAGAGAGTTACCTGAATATGGATTCATACACTAGACAATCTCATTCATTGCATAATAGGATAGACATAGAATGCTGTTCATTCCAAAAGAATCAGTTATCTGGATATGCCATACCTAGAGCACTGAGGAACATCTCTTGGCCTCGGGACCTTAGCATGTGCTTTCTTCACATATTCCTACTGCCAAGCCATTCACAGGAGGTTCTCCCAGGTGACTTTCTTTGTCCTTCTTCCTATCTCCCAGATCCCACTATATCATCGTTCACCCCCACTGTGTTGGACCTTCACTGCTTCATCTGAACAGTTTATCTAGAATATGTACACACCTTTTAGCTCAACCAAAGGCAGCTATGGTGACACAATTGTTAGGCCATGTGTGCAGTTGAGATGCAAGTATTATCTTGGAAAAGAAATGTAGGAAGTCAGTGAAAAGTACAGGACACTCTAAACGGAAAGGAAGTGTAGGTATTTCAGTGTGACTATCACCATCTTTGTAAGTGTATTTCCATAGTTATTTTTCTGATTACTCAGAATTCTAATATACTTGATGAAAGAATCTTAAGAACATGTTTGGAACGTGTCACAACAATATGCCAAGGAACATACAGGTACTCTCACACACACACAACGGAAAAAGAAGATATGAGTGTCTATCAAAAGGAAAACATTGAAAAGATGATGACAATTATACAAATATGAACATAGTACTGACATGTTGCATAGGGATAATTATAATTTCACTCCATGAAAACGGAATGTTTTCAATAGATAATAATGTTTGGTTTTTCTCCTTAAATTTTATAAGCTACTAACTCATATTATTTTTCTTCATGGCAAATATCAAAACCTTTTCAAGTTCCACTGCTCAAATGAAATGCACTAGATAATGTGCAACAAGAAGAGAAAAATCCAGATCATCTCCAAATTGACAGGAAGCAATTTATTTAGAAGGTTGAACTTAAAAAATAATTAAGTCCAGAATTTTACAATTGAAAAAGTTGGTAGTACAGTTGATTTTTTTCTAGGATATTTAGCAAATTTTCAATATTATATTTTAAAGACCCCCCCCCAAAAAAAAACAGCTTGGAAATGCCTGGGTAGGGGTAAAGAATGTATTCAAATCCATTGAATTATATTATGCTTTTTCTGTTAAAAAGTTTTTTATGGTAATTACTCAATAAAGGTAATGTTCACATACCCATATAAATCAAGTTAAAATGAAGGTAACTAATTTCAAAGTTACTAAACCAGAAAAGTTTTTTTATCAAGATGATAAACAGAACTTTATAGACCAAAAGTATAAATTTACATGGACCTTTAATTAGGATGATTGTGTAGTAGATTCTAGTAAAACCTCATTTCTGAGTTTCTAGAAAATGTATTTTATAAATTCAAATGGCTAATATAAATCAGAGATCATTTAGAATTAGATGTACATTATATAATTACTAATTTTAAACAAATTTCTTCTTTCTTAAAGTGTTAAAAATTTAATTCTGGTCTGTAATTTATATTTTTATTTTAGTGAAAACAAAAATTTACAGATATTTGGTATAAAATGTTCACACACAGAATATATCTCTTACGTGACACTAAGGAAACTTTTAGGGTAAGCTGCAACATCATATCTGGAAATAATTCCATGAATTCTAATTTTTAAAAAACTGTAAGATGATTTGCAGCTTTAGAATACCTGAGATGCAGTGTGAAAATACTGGTACAAATCACTATTCCAGAATGATGTATTCATTCATCAAAGACTCCTAAACAAAGGAGTCAGAATTTGGTTCACAGTTTATAAACTTTGTGCAAATTTTGTTATGATAACCTGTTACCCACAGAGGAAGTTATCCATAAACAAAAACAATCTGGTATTTACTAATTTTATACAATCCATTGTAAAACTTCCTGGTCTGAAGTTTTAACCAACCTGGAGTTAATGTGAACCATAACCAGGGTGAGTGAACATGATAAATTAACAGTATCAGAGAAAGCAGATGACATAAAGAGAGGTAACACTCAGTAATAACATATATAATTAAATAAAGTTTCATTGTTTTTGACATAGCCCAAGTGATGTAGTAAGCTAAATCATGGAGTTTCTAATCCATCTATGGTTGTTACCAAATTCAGCAATTCAAAATGCAACCCAGTGTAGAAAAGACATTTTTCAGTTAATTTAAAAGATATTTACAGCTTAATATTTTTAAACAAATTATTTACTCAAATTCTTACAATCATTTGCTGGTTCCTATGACTATTTATTGACAATTATTTCTGAATTTTATAAATGTGTTAATTACCAGCAAGTAAATCTTGTTTTAAAAAGCATTGATAGTGTAAGCAATTATCAAAATGGAGGATTCCCATTTGTGTCTCTGGTTTAAAGTCTAATTAGTGATTTGTAGTGATCCAATATTTTATATAAATACAAAATCCAACAATTTGCTTTCTTAAGTCTGTAAGGTATATAAGATTATAGATATCTTTACACATACAAATTTTGTTCAGAAATTAGATTTCATTTTAGAAGATATGCTTCTAAACACAAAATGTATTTTATGAACTATCTTAAGCATAAAACCCACAATTATTCACTTTTATTTTTTAAGAATAAGTTATTATAATGCATTGCAAAATATTCGCTAATGGAAATGCAACAATTTTTATTTACCTAACCTGTTACTTCACACTGTAGTATAGAATCAATTTTATAAAGCAAAAGTTTGATCTACTGTGCAGTCAGAAGATTTATAAGGTAGTGTTTTCAATTCCAACAGAATTTTTCTGGGTTTTAACTTTTCCACAGAGCACTGAAATAAATAAAATTTTTTAGGGTTTGCATTAAGATATTTAAAGGGTTTCAAGTATTCTACAGATAGAGATTTTGGAAAACACTGAATTCTTTCCAAAAAAATAGCTATTTTAAGTTTTGTTTTACATCACTGTAGAAAGTCTAGAAGACTTTTATTTTTCTCCAAAATCTCATTTTCACCTGAAATAACTGTATTCAGGTTTTCTCAGCAGGTAAAGTATACATTCTTACAAGGTTTCAAATTTCAGAATTCCAATAATGCATTTAAACTGAGCACCCACCGAATCGTGTTGTTTCCTCTTTGTGTGTGTGTGCGTGTGTGTCTATTACCTTGCAGTTCTGTTCTTTACAATCAATTTCAGGCTTTTTACCTCCCCAGAAATACCTTAGTGAACCCTCAGCATTTGCTAATCTCTTAATAATTGTGAACCGGCCAGCTCCTTCAAGTAGATCGTTAACCACAAGAGTGCCTGACAATTTCCAAGTCACATCCTCTGTCCAAAAGGAAAAGATAGGGCTTTGTGAGGCCGAAAGGAAGCGAAGGAAAACAAAACAAATGTAGCTCATGCTGAAAGTGAAAAGTGCTTGGACAGATTAGTATTTTCTTTTCTGCAAGGCGTCCTGCCAATTTTTTTTTTTTTAATAGAGAAGAGTTATTTTTTTGGTCTGATTTTTCAGTTTCTTGGAAAGTGTTGGTATTTACCATCCCCACCGGCCCCTCATAATTATTGTTGGTTGTTTTGTGTTTTTCCCATCCGTCTACATCACAGACTGCTGATACGCCCAGCCCGCCTCACTCTGTCAAAACCCCAACTCTGGGCGACCCTGGGTTTGGTAACTCCGCCGACTCCCGACGACACATCCCACTCTTCCTCTCACGCCTCTTATTTTAGTCGCAAGATCCTTCACTCCAGTTGCAGTGAAAGCCGGAAATTTTCATTGAACTCCCCCCTCTTTCTCGCCCCCCACTCGGAGCAGAGAGCTAGGGAGCGGGGAGGCTCAGAGCACAGCCGGGTCTCGGCCGCCTCCCCTCTCTCCGGAAGGCTTTAATTTGCACACTCGCTTGCCACTGAGAGCCGAGCCCCCAACCCCACCGCCGGGAGGGTCTCCGGCAGAGTCGGCCTCCGGGGCCCCCAACCCCGCCCCCGTCGCCTCCCCGGCTCGGGCCCCGAGCGCCGGCCGGAGCCCCGCAGCCCCGTCCGCCCCCAGCGAGCGGCGCGGGCGGTGCCCTCCGCCGCCCCTCCTCCCTCCGCCGCAGTGCCCACCCCTTCGCCGAAGAGAGTGCTGGTAACTCCTTCCTCCAAGCCGGGTTACCTGCTCCACGCCGCCGTGGACACGTGTGAAGGTCGGACTGATACCCGCAGCCCCTTCGCGAGGCCCGACGCGGCCGGGCCCCTCAGGTAAGGAGCTGTGCGCTCGGGTGGGTGGGCTGCGGGGTGGGGGGGAGGGTCCCCGGGGGAGATTTGGAGGCTTGGCCGGTGTCGGAGGCGAGGGTGGGTAGGGGGGACGGGGACCGGGTTCGGGGGGCGGTAGGTTCTCGGAATAGGCTTTGGTTAACCCCTTACGAGCCGAGGCGCGGTAGTTATGGGGGCTAGTTTTGGGGAGCTAAAGGAGTTTCTCCTAATCCGGCCAGAGGACGCCAGATTAGGACGCCACACGAGGGACGACCCCCAACACCGAGATCCTGTGCCAGCTCACACATACCCTTGCGCACAAACGCACCCACAAACACTTTTTATCCAGCTTCTTCAAACGGAACTCAAACTCCACTCGGAAACTCACATAATAATCCACATTTAGGGTTTAAAATGCACTGCTGTTGGGGGCTCCATGGGGGAGAATGTGTTTCGGTGCCTTATGTTTATGTCTCCCGAAAGCTCGTTGAGGTACGGTGTGGGCTCCACCTTACCCACCAAGAGATAAATGTTAACGCAGACTTCTTGCTGGCAACCCCTGCGGGCGTGTTATGCACACTTAGAGGAGTGCACGCAGGCGGCCAGTGCCCAGGCTGGAAGCCCCGCAAGGATGCACGCTTGCTTTAGTTTCCCAGTTTACGTTTCTAATTTAAAATATCGAAGTTAAAACGCACGCCCCGGGGTGAGCACCTTCGGGCCCAGCACCGCGCCCGTCAGTGTGCACGTGGGCGCATCTACTTGTGCGCACACGCGGGAGTCGTGGTCCCCGGTGCGGCCTCTTGTCGCTGCGCTGGTGGCGACCCTTGCGGTGCTTGGCAGGCTTCGGGAGAGGCACATGAAGGATTTCATTGAGTGTGAAGACAGAGAGCAGAGACAGAAAGCAGAAGGAGGCGGCTGCAGCCTTTGTAGTCGCGGAGGAATGCGGAAATGTTGAAGCACTATGTCAAACTTTTTTGAAATGGGGTCAAGACACATTCAGCCAGCGTGGGAAAGCAACAACAACAACAAAAAAAAAAGTGGAGGAGAGGGGGGGAAAAGGCACTGCTGCTCCCGTTTCTCTCCGCCGGAGCCTACAGTCCCGGGAGCGAGGGGGGAGAGCCGGCGGGCGGTGCGGGGCCAGGCGGGGGCAGCGGGCGCAGTTCCCTGCGGGGGTGGGACGTCCCCGACGCTTCCTTCGCTGCCGAGCGGCGGTCAGGACTGGGGAGCGGAGGGGAGGGGGGGCCGCGGGAGGGGGCGGGCTGCGCAGCCTGCGACGGCTCCTCAGCTACCTGTGTGGCCCTCGGCCTGCCTCAGACCGCGGTGCTGGCTCTAGGGGCGCCTTCCTCGGCTCCCCCAGGATTCGCCTTCACCTTTTAAGGAGAGTTTTGAATAGAGTGAGTGTGAGGGTCTCTGCCCTCGCTGCGGGCCCCTCCGCCCGCAGGCCGTGGGGGTCGCGCATTTTGTTTCTATAATGCCTGGCAGAAGGCGACCGCGCCAGCGGTTGCCGGGCAGGTAATTCCGAGGTGCCCCGAGAATTTCGGACACGCGGCTGTAGTGGCGAATGTCCGGCCGAGGCCAAAGCGGCGGTGGGGAGGAGGTTCCCTGGGTCCTGGATTGCAGCCGAATGGGAAGGGATAGTGCGTCGTCCCCTACCCACCCCGCTTTGTTGTGTGGGGGGCTCCTAGGGGGGCCACTGGCTGCTCTTCGGACCCGGCCTTAAGCCGAAAGGGGAATGGAGCAGCCACCTCTGCTGCCTACTTTGGGGACGACCCTGGGAGTGGGGAAGGGTTCGCGAGTCCAGGCCTCAAGGGCGCAACCCCTTCTCACTTTCCCCTGGAGGCTCAGCATTTACTCCCCCCTCCCACCCCTTTTAAGGGGAGGCTGAGTTTTGCTCAGGTTCAATCGGTTGAAAATTTCTAGGCGAGTCACGGTTATGCTGCCTTCCTTCTGAAGTTGTTCTCCAAGGAGACGACAAGCTGAAGTGCGGTGAACACCTCTTTCTCCCACTCTTAGGGTCCCGTGGGCGACTTCCCACCCCACCCCCAGGGCCCTGTCGCTCACCCACCCCCGAGGAGCGGGAGCTCCAGCCCTCCCCGACCTGATGGGTCTCCACCAGGGAGGTCCTCTAGGTCGGAGGAAGAATTCCGCTTCCAATCCAGATTCCTTTACCCTAAAAAGACCATTTGTGTGTGCAAGTCGTTTTAAAATGTGTCCTCGTAGAAAAACTGAAAGTGGAAAGAAAGGAAGCAATTTCCGAGCAGATGTCTGACCACCCCTTCTCGCACACTCCCAGCTTCGGGTTACAGGGTCCTGGGAGCCCCCACCCACATTCTGCGGCCGCACACCAGTGGACCCGCGGTCTCTCCACACCAGGTTGTGCACGACCCCGAAACGCCCCACGGCATCCCAGGAGCCCCTCTCCCTGCACCTCCAGGCCTGGGCAGGCGGGGAGGGTAGCAGCACAGCACAATGATATAAGGATAAATATTAAGCCGTGACATTGACGTGCCCGGCGCCTCCCCTCCCCCGCGCTCCCGGCACACTCTGGGCTGCTTGGCACGCCCCCTCTCGTTCCACTGCGTCTCGCGCCCCGCGCTCATCCCCGAGGGGCCCCTGCAAACTCTCCGCGCGAAGACGGCTCCAGCTCTGCAAGGAAAGAAAAGTAACTTCGCTTTTCTCGGAGGAACCAGGAAGGATTAAGCGGCCTGGGAGAGGGCAGGAGCTCGCAGAGGGTAGCGAAGGGGGCTTCGTAAAGGAGGAGGAGGGGTGTCTACAGGAACCCCGAGGAAGGCGCCTGGGATGTCTGATTACACTTTCTTCTTGTCCTCCCGTCTCCTCTTTTAGGTGGAAGGACTGTGGAGTGAGACGCGCTCGGGCAAAGACTATGTAATCGCCTTGGTGCCTGTACAGAGGACTGAGCTTCGGGGAGGGAAGAGGAGGGATCGGCTTGCTCCTCGGCGACTCGGCAGGCGGAGTTTCGCAGCGGCGGCACCAGGGTTGTGCCCGCCCGCGGGGAGGTCGCTCCATCCAGCCCCGGCGGCCGCGAGAGTCCGAGCGCCGGACTGCGGTAGTCGGCGGGGGTGAGAGAGAGCGAGATCGAGCTCTAGGGCGCGAGGGAGCGGGCCGGGGGTCCGGGAGGAGGCGAGCAGCGGCCACGAGCGAGCCGAGCGCGCCCCCCGCCCGCCCCAGCGGCGCCGTGCCGGGCGGCGTCCGGGCGGCATGGAGAAGGACGGCCTGAGCCGTGCCGACCAGCAGTACGAATGCGTGGCGGAGATCGGGGAGGGCGCCTATGGGAAGGTGTTCAAGGCCCGGGACCTGAAGAACGGAGGCCGTTTCGTGGCGCTGAAGCGCGTGCGAGTGCAGACCGGCGAGGAGGGCATGCCGCTCTCTACCATCCGCGAGGTGGCGGTGCTGAGGCACCTGGAGACCTTCGAGCACCCCAACGTGGTCAGGTGAGCGGTGGAGCGGCGCCCGCGCCGTCTGGGGCCGCGCGCCGTGGGAGGGCCGGGACTGGGATCCTGGGGCCCACGAAGATTGAGGGGCAGGGGGGGCGGCTAGGGAGGCCCGGCGCGACCCGTTGACCTTACCGAGTGAGAGTAAGTTTTGTCGACAGAGCCACGAGCCAGAGCCGGTGACCTTGCCAGACAGCGAACAGAAAGACAAGTCATAAAATGTGACCTGCGCAGGCCTCCTTGCCGCTGTGCAAGTTCTAAGTGTTTTCTCCCTGCCCACCCTGAAAGGGATCCAGAAAGATGGGCGTCTTTTAGGGACAGAACAGGCCAACCTGAGACGCGCCCCTCCAGCCCCAGCATGGTTTCCATGGCCATTGGGGGAATTTTTGAGAGACTGAGTGAGAGGTCTGAGGATATGGTGATGATTAGTAGAAAGAAAGCTTTATTGTCGGGGCCTAGTAGAAATAAGGTTTAAAAGTGCAGAAACTTTTAAGAATAGTTTTGCCAGTCACACCTTCAGTTTCTTTTTATTAACGTTGCATAATAATAAGGATTTCTGATGGTCTGAGGACTTCAGTGTTGATGCCCAGTTTGTGTCATTTAAAAAATTTCTTCCCAAAATGTTACCTGTTTGCATTACTTTATGTCTCTGGGCCAGCATAGTCCTTAGACTCCTTCTCCAAAGGGTCAGATGTGAGTCCAGGTTGTGGAATCTTTATATTCTAAAGGTTCTGCCCTTGCTTTTCCTGGGTGGGTTGTGCTGGTGGGTGAGGAGGCACCAGTACTTATAGCCTCTCTTGTGTGGTAACCAGTATTAAACCAAAATGTGTGTCGCTTAAGATATATGATGTTTTCTTAGTGATCCTGGAATTTCCCCATTGTGTGTTTGACATTGTGTGGTGTGTCATCCTTTTCTTTTTAAAACAGAGGTGCATAGTTTTAAGCTGAAAAGGAATGCCCAGAAACTTCTACAAATCAGGGTGTGATTTCACCTTTCTCAACTCCTAAGATAGTATGTTCCAAAAAGGAGGTCTTGAGGTCTTCTTCCTGTCTTCTCATCCGTCTAGGGGTTCTATTCAACAAATATGTGTCTACTACTGTATGTGTGCTGTGGATAAAATTATGTAAATAAGCACAGCTAAATATTTTTGTAAAAAAGTCAAACAGTTTAACATTAGTCATCAAAGTGGAGAGACCCAAGGCTGACCTTTGAAATACCAAGCCCTCTATAGTTTCAGGGAGCCCAAGTGTCTACAGAATCTTCCTGGGAGGTTTCAGTTTGTCTCCTCTTATCCCAGGTTGGATGATTTGTGTTGTGCTTTGTTCCTAACACAGTCAGACTCAGGCTAGAAGGCAGCAAAGAATCATAAATACCTAAATAAAGTAGTAAATGGCTATAATGACAGGACCCTAATATACCTCTATTTTAGCCAGTAAAGAAGAGAGGGACAAAAGATAATGAGACTGAGGGAATCAGTGTTTTAGGAAGATGGGATTATAAATAAAAGCAATAGATAACCTTTTGTGTGTATGTTTTCTTTGTTGAAAAACAACAAAAACCCTTTTGGGGAGTCTTTTGTGATATTGGAGAGAAAAGTTAAGGGTACATTTTGTCCCCTGTAACTTAGTTATCTTCCTAGTGGAATCACCTAGACACTTCCCAAAGGGTGAATTCCACCACTAGAATTGTAGGTCCAAAGTTCTTGTTTTATTTTGTCTGTTACCTTTGGATAGTGTCCAGTTAAGGATGATTATCATGTATATAAATAAAATCATGTTCTTCCAATTGTAGCAGTGTTACAGAGGCACCCCGGTGTAACATCCTTTAAAAAACACAATTTATTCTTGTGACAAAGAAAGGTTGTTTTTGTCATTGTGCTGGTAGATTTTGGCTAATCCATCTTATTCTCTTGATATATTCTCTTGAGGTTGGCATGTCTTTGCAGATTTCTAACTAACCCATGTCTTGGATTCTATACTGAGAAATTTTAGGAGACTACACTTACAAGTTGAAGACAAAGGCATCATTTTCTAAAACTATGTCACATGTTAAGTGGTGATGATGACATCTACCTCTTAAGAATTGTGAGGAGAAACTGAGATAGTGTATATGAAAACACTTTGTAAATTTAAGAATGCTTCAAATGTCCACGTATTATTTGTGTTCAGGCAGGTTAGCGTGGCCCTTGCCATGGAGAAAGTTCTCAGTAAGGCCTCAGTTCACCTGACCTTTCCTGTAGAACAAGTCATACTCAAGCCCAGACATTACAGGCTCTGGAACCAAGAAGCTGCTTGAATATAATGAGACTGTAGTTTGTCAGAAAAGACCATCAGTCAAATGCCATGAAATTCAGTGACACTTCAGAAAATTATTGATGATGTCATCCTCACGAGCTGCAGATCTCCATTCCGTTTTGTTTCCTTCCTGTTTCTTCTCTTCCACTTCTGCCTTGGGGCAATTACTGGCCCCCATGACTTACTTAGCTAGACTAGGAATTCAGATTTTAGAGGATGCTGATATTTGTTCAGGCAGGATCAGGAAGTCAAGCACAGGTGACAACAAATTCTTTCCTTCCAAGGGAGAGTTGTCAAAGTTGGGCCCCCAAACCTGTGATTTATTGTTGTCCCACAGGATCCGTTTTACAGTCCTATGGCTGGTTCTTTAAAGGTTTCTTAAAAGGGCAGACGCCTTAATAAGTGCCTTCAAGTCCCAAGTAATTGATCATGATCATAGGCACATCCCACAGATAGTTAAGCTTCTAAGCTTGAAGGAGCATAATAAACATATTCATTTTTCAAAAGTTTAAGATTTAATTTCGATGGATTTGCCCGAAAAACTGTCTTGTTATTGCTGGCACTGGTACTGCCTGCATGCACAGGGATGATAACTTGAAATTCTTGCTTACCTGTGCTTGATATATCCCAGGCCCAGGCTCGATCAGCCAGTCAGTGTCTGGGATGTAGACTTACTTGTATTTTGCAGTTGGTAATCCCAAATCCTGGAGACTTTGCCAGAATCACACTTCAGTATCAGCTTACATTAGAGCTTCTGCACTCCACAAACGAATCCTATTTTACATTCTGAACTAAATATATGTAGTAGATAAAATAATCTGTTTTATCAGCAATCTATTCATTCATCAAATATTTACTGAGGGCCCAGTATTTGCCAGACACTGCTGGAAGCTGGGGATACATCAGTGAACAAGTCAAAAAAGTCTGTACATTTACAGAACTTAACCTTGTAATGGGATGAGCAGTTCTTTTATCTTTTTAAAAATTCAGTTCTCTTTATTTCCATTGGCTTGTTTTGCTATTTTTAAGCTAACCATTTTTTTCAGAGCAACTAATATTTGTGGTAATTTGGTTACCCTGAATTTGCTGATTGAATAGTTAGATAACTAAAACACTAATCAGAATCAAATGCTTTTGGGGGATTAAATTTCACTTTAGGCACATACAAAGAGATCTGTATAAGAAGATGTTGACATGTAATTAATAGATACGAACATTTGAACTCCACTTACTCAACAAGGATTTAGGAAGGGACCTAATGTTTAAAAAACGTGGGGTTAGGTGCTGGGAAAGATACTTGGGTAAATCATACCTGGCTACTCCTCCCAAGTAATTCCCCTGTTTTTGAAGAAGTAAGATGATCATCATAACCCCGATACATGATAGTATCATGTCACTACAAAGTCCTGGTAAGTGCTATCAGTGTTGTCTCCAGGGATTAAATTTGTTAGTGTAGCAGTAAAGGTAATTCAAATTCAAGTACTGGTTCATGAAACTAAAACTCATGGTATTTCAGTGAGTAAACTTGTGTCTAAATGTGTTAAATTATGATTATTAGCATATTTAATCACTGCTTAAAAACGCCAGAAAAATGCGTGCAGCTCAATGATTATTAGGTCATAACCTCAGGTGGGTTAGTTCATGGGAATCCTTCTGAATAAAAGTGTTGTTTTGTAGGTGAATAATATGTTTATTAGGGCTTGTCTCAGTGAAGGCAGGAAAAGCAGGAGTTTAAATTGCCTTTTTAAATGTCAGTATGTGAAAAGTATGTTTGGTCTTTCATTCTCTAACAGTTCCTGAGAAGGTCCCAATTTATTGAGCTTATTTAGTAAATACACATTTTCACAATGATGTTCTGCCCATTCCTTGTTCCTGCAGAACTTGGTAGTGCTGAATTGTTGCCATTGATCGCACTGTATCCTTTTTTTTTTTTTTTGCTGTACGCGGGCCTCTCACTGTTGTGGCCTCTCCCCTCCGGGCGCGCAGGCTCAGCGGCCATGGCTCATGGGCCCAGCCGCTCCGCGGCATGTGGGATCTTCCCAGACTGGGGCACGAACCCGTATCCCCTGCATCGGCAGGCGGACTCTCAACCACTGCGCCACCAGGGAAGCCCTGCACTGTATCCTTTTTACACAACTATTATCACCATGGAATTACTAGAAGTTCTCTATCAAAGAGAAAATGGCTTCTAAAAGGGAAACTTGTATAAATGTGACTATCTTTTGGTGTATTTTCTTATGTTTAAGACAAGGGTAAATGGATATCTAT
Source organism: Leucopleurus acutus (assembly GCF_964270905.1). Lineage (NCBI taxonomy): Eukaryota > Metazoa > Chordata > Mammalia > Artiodactyla > Delphinidae > Leucopleurus > Leucopleurus acutus. The sequence continues at coordinate 52,689,442 of NC_139144.1, forward strand.
GAAAATAGACTCCTTGTTAAAAGTAAATTACCCTTAAAAAATATGCCTCACTATTGATGATTTTCTAGGAATGTTTTTTAAGAACAAAACATCCAGTACTCACCCTGTGTCGTTGGAAACTCATGAATATTAGGGTTGAAAGATACTTTGGAAGTCTTTCAACCCTTTTATATTATAGATAAAGAACCTAAAGGCCAGAGATCAGGCAGCTTGTCTGTCATGCCATTTTAAAGTCATTGACTTTCTCTAAAATCTGAGTAGCAATTTTAAAATAATTCTTTTTGTTTGGTGGAAGAAGTTAACTCAAGTGAGTACATTTCTAGTTCGGAAAATATGAGCTATATGTAGACAAAGGTGATAGTTTGCCAGGAATAAATGACATATCAACTCAGGAAATTCCTGAATTCTGCAGTATGCCTTACTGAAGTAAATCTGTAAAAAGTGTGATAATTATCCATTAAATTCTGCTTTTAAGGAAGTTGGGTAATAACTATGATTATTTAAATAGCTGGTGTTAAATAATAATATGGGTAAATAATGTAGTTACATAATTAAGTAATAATATTGAATTCATTTTAGACAGAATAGTTAAAAACATCTAAATGCTTGGTACTCGTCATATGAATGAGCTATTACATAATGCAGCTCTGGCATCTAATACCCATTTAGTGAAATAAATACCATAATACTTGAAAATTAGGTAGCATAACAACCTCTAGACACCTAAGCAAATATGTTTTACCCATGCTTCTTGAAGAACTAGTAACACGATTTCTATTTCTTAAGAAGTTCAGATAAGCTTCTCAGTCTTCTTAGGAAAGAAATTAATTGTGAGCTTCCTGCTGTGGTAGAACATAGCAGGGATGAAATCTGGGTGCAGGAGGAGTGGCAGTAGAAGAAGGTAGTATTGGTAATGTTGGGCTATGTTCAAGGGCCAGGAGGTAGCACTGAAAATGGACACAGGTGGTTGGTAACAAGCCTGCCTACATAAAGGTTACCATTTGAGTGGTGTTCTGTAGATGCTAAGTCTGCTGGGACAGGCAGGTGAGCAGTCAGAGGGAGGAGTTTTATAAGAGCCACTGGGCAGTTTTGAATATCACCAATGTGCTACCATACTTGTTTTCGTTTTACCAGCTGCACATGTAACTGCTCTCCACTGAGGTGAAATAAAGGCATCTTAAGGCATGTGGCAGGAATCTGTGTGAGTGTGCAGTAGTAGCCTGGAAGTCCATTTGGGATGGAATCATTATTAAACACTTAGTAGTTTACCTAAATTTGGACAGTAACTGACTTTGTCATTTAAGTAGCCATTTTAATTATTGATTCCTGTTTACCCTTCCTAAAGGATTTTAGTTCAGTAGAGTTAGAATCACGGTATAAGAATTTTTTCATTGAAGAGGGTCTTAGGTTTAACCTAAACCAACCCCCCTTTGGCCTGTGTAGGAATTGTTTTGTAAATGCATAAAAGAATTGTATTTTTAGTCAGCTATTTTATTCCTTAGTTATATGCATTGTAGATACAAACTGAGGATAACTAAGGTTCAAATGCAGGTTTATATCCAGTGTTAACAGGACAGGATGACTAATGGTCACTGTATATTAGAAAACATTCCCTTGGGATAGAAAAGTATTTTCTGTTTAATGATTTTATGTTTGCTGACTTGAAGACAAGGATTGTATGTATCTTTTATATTCCTAAATAGCAGTGTCCGTACTGTTAGTTGCCCAATATGTTTCCTGAATGAATGATGTAGAATAAATTAAATTATAGACCCCTTAGATGGGAACTTCTCATCCTTTTAGAGTTGCATATAGCATGAGTAGGTATCTCCGCCTAACACTGGGAGATTATTGGTATTAACTGTACAGTATCTGTATACCAAGGCTATATAATAAGAGCATTCAAATACTTATTGATATTTTAAATTTTCCCTCTGACTGTCCATTTTTTCATCTTTAGTACTAGCTTCAACTTTGATAGGATTTCCTTGTGTTCTTCGTGTGCATTTGCTGCATGTATCCTACAGTCAGACTGACTAATCCATTTCCCCTAAATGTATATGCTCCTTGCCATCACCTCTTCGACTTTAGTTGGGGCTGATCTCAGAATGTGTACACAGTGTTCCTCCCTGTACCACTCTTTCCACCTGTTGAAGCATCTGTCAGAACCAAGCTCTAAGGCCACCTTTTTGTGTGTGTGGTGTACTCCTTAATACCTTCATTTGGATAAAATTTCTGCTTCCTTTGAACCCTGACAACTTTGGCCCTCCCTTATGGCACTTAGTATATGTCTGCTCTTTAATATTATTATGTCTGTTATTTAAGATATAATATTAATCTTCCCCGCCCCACCCACCATTTTCCACACCCCAGCTGTGAGCTCCTTGAGGCAGGGAATGTGTTTTGGGTCATGTCTGTTTACATTCTACATCCAGTGGAAATAAATGAACAAGTGAATGAAATAATGGAAAGGACGTCCAGTTACTGAGTAAGGCACCACGTGGTTTATTTCCATCACATGCATGTTAATACTAAGGAGTGTCAAAGAGGGAAAATGGATCTGTATATTGGGTTATGCTTACTTGGTTTCCTGGGAATAATAAATACTGAAAAGAGAAAGTTTCATTTTTGTTTTATTCCAATCTTTATAGTTTATATTAAAGTGAGTTTTAAAATTTAAGTAATTCCCATAGTTAACTGTACAGTCTTGGACTTAATTTACATACTGTAGAGAAGACATTAACATTAGGAAATGTGCACACATCCAGTAAAAGTTGAAAACGGTTTGCACATTTTTTAATGTAATAATGTAGGGTATTCTGGATACACTTTAATCAATTGCTTGAATTCTTCTACTTTTTTCCCCCACTAATTTGGCTTTCTGTACTGGAAAAACCCTTGTTTTCTTGTTCCTTGCTGTATCGCAAGCACTTAGCATGGTGGCCAGCATCTTGTAGCCCAGAATAAATATCTGTGAGTGAAGGAATGAGTATGTGCCATCTAGGAATTCAGAATTGATTTTTTTTTAGTCAGAATTGGGTAATAATGTCTGAAAGCATATGTAAGATCTATAGCTTTCAACAAGTATTTATTGATTATCTGCCGTATTAAGCATTTTGTTAAACTTGATTGACAGTGACTACAGAAAGTACCTACATCTTGAAATGTTTACCCCCAAAATGGTATTAACTCTGAAATTTGTTTCAAAATGGGGTAGAGCTGAAACAAGCTGAACATTGTTGAAGCTGTGGAAATTCTTTATACTATTCTCTCCTCATTTGTATATATTTGAAATTTTCCATTGTAATAAGTTTAAAATATGTTCCCAGTCAGGGACTAAGAGAATAATTGATTCTATTCTGACTCCTCTGTCTATTAGCTGAGTGACCTGGAGTTTCCCACAATAAAATAGAAATTATTACAACTCTTTTGACCTGAGAGTTACTATGATCAAATGGAATTATGTCTATGAAGGTCAAATATTACACAAATATAAGGTATTAACAAAACAAATTCTGCCCTTGAGTAGTTTATAATTTTGTGGAGGAAACTGACATGTACACAGATATCTGTATTGCTGATTGGTAGTGCTTTCATCCCCCCCCAACACACACACAATGTGAAAGTATGAATGGAACTAAGTATTTCTGAAAAGTATTGGATTTATAGTAATTATAGTAAAGTACAATCTTTAATCTATGTATTGGTAATTTGTGTCGCATTTACCCAACACTGTATCCTATTCACTAATGGATTTATTGTGGGCAGGTCTGAGGACATAGCACTCCTGAGAACACATTGTCAAAATTGTTGGGAGTTTGATGATTTCTTTTTTATTTCACTATTCAAATTAACTCAAAGAGGAGTTGAATTCTTTGTTCGTTCTCTCTCCCTCTCTTTTTTAATTTCAAAATCTCAAACAGAATTATTCCTTTCGAGGTTACGCATTGGAATTGCTGCTTGTTTGTTTTCTGAGGCTCTTATGGCATGACTGCCTTATGACATTTCAAATTTCGTTTCATATGTTCTGTGTTTAAGTCATTGAGACCTGTCCACAGAAAGGAAGCAGTTCTCTTTCAGGGGCAGTAATCTCTAGTGAAATATATTTTTAAATTTTGTTTCCTGTGATTGCTAAGTAATCTCAAAATTTTCTGTGTTAGGTATTCCTAATGATTAGTATAAAACATTTATTTTTCCTAAAATGTTTTCTTTTTAGAAGGTATAAAAGTGTAAAGTTGGGAACGTTAACACTTAACCCTGTTCAGCAGCAGAACAAGAAAAACAAAAGACGTCTTTGCATTTAAAATTTTAGGTTGTTGTCTCTGACCAATACATTTTAAAACTTTCTGGTGGAAATCAAGAAACTATCTGAGTAGTTTCAAGCTGAGAGTTTTAGATGATGTCATCTACGTTCCAACTGTGTAGAATCACCTAAAGAAGTTATTAAATAGCCTTGGGTAAAAATGGGATGTTTTCTTGTTGAGCCATAAGAAAGCAAGAGATAGATTTAGAGATTGGGCTAGAATGGACTGTTGTTGCTGATCATGAATGAAGTGTATTTAAATTATGGAAGTCCCCTTAAAGAACTAGGACACCATCCCTTCTTTGAAATAACACACTTCTTACATATTAAGACACAAAAAAGAGTTGCGACATCCTTTTAGTTATTACAAATTATTTGAAGCCCGTGAAGTTTAATCAGTGGTAATTTAGCTAACCAAGAGTTCATTAGACTAGAACTTAGGGTTAATGATGCCAGTTGGGTCCTCAACTAAACCAGTTAGTTTTGCAAAGAGAAAAAGATGGACTCAGAGGGATGGGATTGGTTTCCAGGAGAACTATACAAAAGCATGGTTGATTCGGTGGTACCAATTCCTGATCCTAGAAAAACAGGATTTTTGAGATGAGTCAAGAGTCGCATCTTTGTTTATGAAAAACGATATAGTTTTTTTTTTCCCACTTTAGTTGATGAAATAAAATTGAGAGGTGAAACCATCATTAGGCCAGTAGAGAATGGTCAAGAGATGTATCTTATGAACTGAAAGGACCACATGCTCATTAAAAGGAGGGAAGAATGTGGCAGAAGATGAGCTAAGTTGGGGTAGAGGTGAGAGATAGTGTATGGTGAAGATGTAAAACAGTGACAGAACCTGGCATTGCTTACGTAAATCTGAATTTTCTTAGACTTCAAAATTTGAAACCTAGTGGTCTGAAAGTAGATGAAAATTCTGGCACGTTTGGAAAGACCACAGCCAGTGCTTGTTGAATAAGTAAACTCAGACTATCATTCTTTTAATTCCATAATGATAAAAATGTCATAGTTGTCTGATTGCTTTTTCTTGGGAGCCTTATTTTAGCCATCTTTACATTGTCCATTGTGCCTCGCACTCAAATATGTTGAAGTAATGCATGAATTAATACAGAATGTAAGTTACCCATTAGAACATAAGCTCCATGAGAGCAGGAAGTTTTGTCCATTTTGTTCAGTGCTTTTATCCTCAATATCTAGAACAGTGCCTGGCACATAAATATCTGTTGAGTGACTTACTGAATAATTAAACTGGGAGCAAAGATTACTCTTTTACACAAGTTTTATGAGAGTAAAAGTGTATATTAACACCAAAATTTAGCACATATGTTATTTTTCTATTCACTCATTAGTATTGCATTTAGAACTCTAGGATTATATAGTCTCTAATAATTATAGTAATAAATTGGATTATGACTTAGCGATTAGGAGTTATTTAATAATTTAATGATTAGCAAGTAGACTGGACACTAAGATATATCCTCTCTGAACTAATTCTTCTGATGTTTTCATTCAATTATGAACATAATTTTATATAAACAGTATTAACTGGCATTTTATATGGTTGTATCATTTGTGGCAGAATTGACTTAGATGTTTTGGTGGGAATTTTAAGACATAGTTTCAGATTCTCTGGGTTGTGAAATTTTATAAGAAGGATTGACATACATTCTCTTAAAGCGTTTGACATAAGTTGTAAAGTCGTCGTATAAGCGTCTGTAGCTGTCCTCACAAGTGGCTAGTCCCATCATGAACCTTGTCCCAGTATCCTATTTGGTGCTGCCATTCCAGGCACCTTTCTTTTCTGCTTAGATCAGTTGATTATCATCATCTAAGGGGTCTGACATTACTTAGTTATGACTACTACTACTACTAATAATAATGGAAAGAAAAGGAGAAAAAAGCGAAAGAGGAAGGAAAAAAGGGAAGAATGGAATGGAATAGAATAGGAAAAGATAGAATAGGGTAAAAATCTGTGGTGGTCCCAGTCGATTGTCAGGTATGTTGCAAGGAGTTGTTACTAAAGTAGAAGACCAAGGGAGTCGTTTGTCGTTTTTTATTTAAAGTAATTACATTTTCTGTTAAAGAAATTGTTCTGATAAATATTGCTGTGTAGTAAATTACCCCAGAATTTAGGGGCGTAAAACAACCATTTTCTTATGTTCAAGGATTCAGTGGCTGGGGAACAGAGCACAGTGAGAATGGTTTATCTTTCTGATGTCTGAGGCTTCAGCTGGAGTTGACACAGCAGCTGGGGGTTTGATTCATCTTGAGATGATGTCTTCATTCTCAAGTCTGGTGTTCATGCAAGCTGGTTGATGTAGGCTAGGACCTGAGCTGGGGCTGTGGATCAAAGCAACTACACCTTGCCTCTCCATGTGTCCTGGGCTTCCTCTCAGCATCAAGGCTGCAGAGTAATTGGACTTACATGAAGACTCATGGCTCCAAAAGCCACTCAGTGTCCTTAGGAACAGGCAGTGTTACTTTTGCCATGTTCTGCTGGTTAAAAGTGAGTTCAGAGCCCCACAGATTCAAGGGGTTGGGACATACACCATCTCTTATTAGAAAATGTTGAAGAATTTGTGCCCTCCCTTTTTTTGGTAATCATGACATTTGCGCTTGGTGATTAGTGTAGAAGAGTATGTGATAAAAAAGCAAGGCTCCTGTCCCACCTATCCCTATTCCCAGTACTCAGATACAACTTCTTTTAACTCTGTTTTTGGTGCTTCTGATAGTTCCTTTGCCCGTAAATCTAGATAATATGCTATGCTCTATTTCTTTTTCTTCTTCTTTTTTTTTTTTTTTTTTTTGCAGTACACGGGGCTCTCACTGTTGTGGCCTCTCCCGCTGCGGAGCACAGGCTCCGGATGCACAGGCTCAGCGGCCATGGCTCACGGGCCCAGCTGCTCCATGGCATGTGGGATCTTCCCGGACCAGGGCACGAAGCCGTGTCCTCTGCATCGGCAGGGGGACTCTCAACTACTGCACCACCAGGGAAGCCCGCTATGCTCTATTTCTTGATATCTAAATTTCAGATAATAACTATTGACTTCCTACTCCGAAAGATGAAGATTTAGCTCATCAGTACTACTCCCTGTTTATCTCCCTAATGTTTTGTTATATAGGGATATTTTTATTTTTTATAATGATTTAAAATAATATCCTTAAACATCATTCTTTTGTTCTTTCTCTTTTGATAGTATCTCTTGATCCAGCATTTAGTAAGAGAAGAATTTTTTATTTCCCTAACCTTTCCTCTACCTTTGTAACTCCCTTTAACATCACAACTTCTGTCAGCTACTTTGCTAGAGTTGTTAAACATTTGCATTCTGTTTTGCAACCACAAGTGTAGGTTCAATGTTATAACCCTATGAGGCTGAAGGAGTCCTTCTTTCTTAAATAAAGACATCTGGATTCTCTTTTCTTATTCTGCATCACTTTTTAAAAATTACACCCTATTTTAGTGTACTGCTTTTTCAAACCATGACTTTTTTGTGTTGCTTTGTTTTTCCTGGAGTTTATAGTTGCCTTTCTGTTTTACTTGTACTGCTTGCCTTTATCACAGCCTAAACGTTTTCTTTTCAAATACTTCATCATACCGTCTGTTTCTGTTGAATTGCCCCATTTCCTGAAGTTTCTCTGAAGTTTTGGTTTACTTTGGGTTTGTTATTTACAGGCTTGATGAACAGTTGTCTTCCTGGGACTTTTTTTCACTACTCCTTTGACTTTGAGCCACTCATTCCTGCATCCTGTCTCTTCCTCTAGTGATTCACACCCTTCTTTTGCTAGTGTACATTTGTGAGTAACTTCCTAAGAAATTGTTTATGGGAGGTAGACTTTCTGAATCCTCACCTATTTGGAAACATCTTTGTGGAACCTCTCATTAGATTATTACTTGACTGTTTTTAGAAATCTAGGATGAAAAATTTTGCCACAGAACATTGCTCTCTCTGTATTCAGTGTTGCCAATGAGAAATCGTCTACCAATATGATTTTCTAATTAGTTTTTAGTGAATTTTTTTGTCTGGAAGCTGCTAGGCTGTGTTCTTCAGAAATATGTGACTAGGCGTGGTGCTTTTTTAAGTTCAACTTGCTGGGCATTCCTTGGGATCTTTCTATGTGCGTATTTATTTTATTTTTAAAATACTTCTTTCTCTATTTGTCCTGTTATTTCTTTCTGAGTTTCTCCTGTTAGTCAGATGCTATCTTTCAGTTGGGACCTCTAAGTCTCTTAAAGGTCAGTCTTACAGATTGACCTCTGTGTCTCTTACCTTCTTTTCCTCTATTTTCTAATTATTCTATTTTTTTGGGTTTTGCTTTGCTCTATTCTAAAGAAATCTTCTATATTATTTTCGAAACATCCATTGACTTTACATTATTTGCGGTTATATTTTTAACCTCACACCATCTTTTTTGTTGTTGTTCTCTGCTTGTTTTTTTTTTTTTTAAGCATCCATTTTATGGGTGTAATATGTTCTTGAATTGCTCTAAATTTTGAAAAAAATTCTCCGTATTACCTCTGTTTTAGTCAGCATTTTGTTTCTAACTTTTTTGTTTTTCCTGTTGCTGGATTCCTTAAATGCCTGGTAATGTTTGGATATTCTTTTGTTTTTTTTAAAAATGAAGTTTATTGAGATATAATTTACATCAGTAAAAGACATCCATTTTAAAAAAAAATTTATTTCTTTTTGGCTGCGTTGGGTCTTCATTGCTGCGTGCGGGCTTTCTCTAGTTGCGGTGAGCGGGGCTACTCTTTGTTGCGGTGCACCGGCTGCTCATTGTGGTGGCTTTTCTTTGTTGCGGAGCACAGGTTCTAGGTGCACGGGCTTCAGTAGTTGCAGCACGTGGGCTCAGTAGTTGTGGCTCATGGGCTCTAGAGCACAGGCTCAGTCGTTGTGGCGCACGGGCTTAGTTGCTCCACGGCATGTGGGGTCTTCCTGGATCAGGGCTCGAACCCGTGTCCCCTGCATTGACAGGCAGATTCTTAACCACTGCGCCACCAAGGAAGTCCCAGAAGACATCCATCTTAAGAGTTTGTTTTTTTATGAGGTCTGACAAATTTATGCTCTCATATAAACCACCATCACAATCAAGATCTAAAACATTTCCATTACCCCAAAAGTTCCCTTAGGCCCCTTTGCAGTCAGTCTCCTTCTCTACCCGGACCCCTGGCAACCACTAATCTTCTTTTTGTCATTATAGATTTTGTCCTTTCTAGAGTTTCATATACATGGTATCAAAGAGTATTGCGTTCTTTTGTATCTGACTTTCACAGATATTTTTGAGATTCATTCATGTTGACTCTGTCAGTAGTACGTTCTTTCTCATTATATGGATTTGCCATAATTTGTTTATCCATTCACCTGTTGATGGTTATTTGTGTTGCTTCCAGTTTGAGGCTATTATGAGTAACGCTGCTATGAACATTCATGTACAGATCTTTGTGTTGATATGACACATGCTTTCATTTCATTTGGGGAAATATCTAGAAGTGGTTTACTGGCTTGTATGGCAAATGTGTGTTTAATTTTCAAAGAAACTGCCGAACTTTTCCAAACTGGTTGTACCATTTTACATTTCCACCAGCAATATATGAAAGTTCCACTTGATTTTCATCCTACTCAACACTTGGTATTGTCAGTCCTTTTAATTTTAACCATTCTGTATTAGGTGTGAACTGATACCACATTGTGGTTTTAATTTGCATTTACCTAATGACTAGTGTTGTTGAACATTTTTTCATTTGCTTATTGGCCATTCTCTTAACCTTCTTTTGGGAAGTGTCTATGCAAGTATTTTGACCATTTAAAAAACTGGATTATCCTATTGAAATGTAAGAGTTATTAATGTATTCTGGAATAGTCTTTTGTCAGGTGTATGTATTGCAAATATTTTCTCCAGATCTTTGGCTTGCCTTTTCATTTTCTTAATGGTGTCTCTCAAAGGGGAGATTTTAATTTTTCCAAAGTTTATCATTTTTTTCTTTGATGGTTTATGCTTTCTTTGTATCCTACCTTTGCTTACCCCAAAGGCACGTAGATTTTTTCATGTTTTCTTCTAGAATTCTATAGTTTTGGCTTTTATGTCAAGTCTATGATACATTCAAGTTAAATCTGTGTGTGGCTTGAGGTAAGAGTCAAGGTTCATCTTTTTCCTATATGGATATCCATCTGTTCTAGCACCATTTATTAAAAAGACTGTGCCTTCTCCATTTTGAATTACCTTGGCACCGTTGTCACAAATCAATTGACCATATAAATTTCGGTCTATTCATGGGTTCTCTGTTCTGTTCCATTGATTTATATATCTGTATTTTTGCCAATGCCATGATGTTTTACTATAGTCTTACAGTAGGTCTTGAAATCAGGTAGCGTAAGTTTTCCAACTGTTTTCTTCTTCTTTTTGAAAATTGTTTTTGCAATTTTGCCTGCTGAAATTTTGCTAAGAATTTTTACATCTGTGTTTGTGAAGGATATTGTTCTATAATTTTCTTTTTTCATAATGTTTCAGGTTTTGGTTTGGAGGTAATGCTGGCCTCATAAAATGAGTTAATAAGTGTTTCCAGCTTCTCTGAAAGATTTTCTGAAAGATTTCATGTAGCATTAGTATTATTTTCTTTTTACACAATTAATAGAATTTACCAGTGAAGTCATTTTCCTTATGGGAAGGTTATTAACTTCAGATTTTATTTCCTTAAGGGACATGGGCCCATGTAGGTTGAATCACTTTTATAACTTGTGTTTTTCAGGGAATTCATATGTTTCATCTAGGTTTTTAGGTTTATTGGCATAAATTCTTTATCTTTATTTTCTTATCTTTTTAATGTGTAGAATCTGTAGTGGTGTCCCCCTTTCATTTCTTTTTTTTTTTTTTAATTTTTATTTTTGGCTGCATTGGGTCTTCGTTGCTGCGTGTGGGTTTTCTCTAGTTGCAGCGAGCAGGGGCTACCCTTTGTTGTGGAACATGGGCTGTAGGCACGCAGGTTTTCTCTAGTTGAGATGAGCGGGGGCTACTCTTTGTTGCGGTGCGTGGGCTTCTCATTGCGGTGGCTTCTCTTGTAGCGGAGCACGGACCCTAGGCGCACGGGCTTCAGTAGCTGTGGCACATAGGCTCAGTAGCTGTGGCTCACGGGCTCTAGAGTGCAGGCTCAGTAGTTGTGGCACATGGGCTTAGTTGCTCCGCAGCATGTGGGATCTTCCTGGACCAGGGATTGAACCTGTGTCCCCTGCATTGGCAGATGGATTCTTAACCAGTGTGCCACCAGGGAAGTCCCTCCCCTACCTTTCATTTCTGATATTAATAATTTGTATGTTCTCCCTTTTTTTTTGATAATACAGGTAGATTTTTGTCAGTTTTGTTGATGATAAACCAGCTTTAGGTTTCATTAATCTTCTTTATCATTTTTCTAGTGTCTATTCCACTGATAGTTACTTTTAGTTTTATTTCCTTTTCCTACTTACTTTGGGTTTAATTTGTTCTTATTTTTAGCTTCTTAAAATGGTAGCTTAGTTCATTGTTTTTACAATTTTCTTCTCTTCATTTTTCTTTTAATATTTATTTATTTATTTATTTTGGCTGAGCTGGATCTTAGTCATGGCATGCAGGATCTTCATTGCGTCATGTGGGATCTTTTAGTTGCAGTATGCGGGCTTATAGTTGCAGCATGCAAGCTTCTTAGTTGTGGTATGTGGACTTCTTAGTTGCAGCAAGTGGACTCTTAGTTGGGGCATGCATGCAGGATCTAGTTCCCCGACCAGGGATCGAACCTGGGCCCCCTGCATTGGGAGTGCAGAGTCTTACCCACCAGACCACCAGGGAAGTTCGTCTTCTCTTCTAATATAAGCATTTATGTTGTTTTATTTGCTTCCCACAAATGTTGACATATTTTGGTTCCATTTTCATGTGATTCAAAATATTTTAGCCCTATTTTGGTGATTTCTTCTTTGACCTGTGAGTTATTTAGATTTGTGTTTTTAAATTTCCAAAAATATACAGGATTTTTCAAATACCTTTCTGTCTAATTAAATGCTTCTGTGATCGGAGAACAACTCTATATGATTTTACCTTTTTAAAATTTAAGACTTGTTTTGGTCCATATAGTCTATCTTGGCATTTGTTCAATCTGATTCTTTTGAAAATATCTCCCATTTTCCTCTCACTATGTTCATGTTTTCCTGTAAGTCTTTGAGCATATTTATAATAGTTGCTCTAACATCTTTGTCTGCTCTTCCATAATCTGTGTTACTTCTGGGTCTGTTTCTATTGATTGATTTTTCTCCTGGTTATGGGCTACATTTTCCTATATGCATGCATATCTAATACTTTTTCATTGGATTCCAAGCAATGTGAATATTACATTGTTTACTGCTTGATTTTGTTCCATTCTTTTAGAGAATGTTGAACTTTGTTCTGATGGGCAGTACAGTTACTTGCAGTTCAGTTTGATCTTTCCAAGGCTTATTTTTAGTTTTTGTAAAATGAGGAGGGGAACTACTATACCTTAGGCGTTACTTCACAGGTAGTTAAGGCCCACTACTAAGGTGGCATTACCCTTTTGTGGTCTCTCCTCTTTGGTTAGTGGGAACTAGAAAGATTTCTTGCCTTGTGTGGGCTCTAGGAATCATTCAGTTTACACCATCCTGGTAACTGTTCTTCCTCAGAAGCAGTGTTTCACCTGGCTTCACGCAGGTCCACGTGTGCAGGTTGATATTCAGGCAGGAACTCAATAGATCCCAGGTAGATTTCTGAAGCTCTTTTTCTGGGTAGCTTTTTCTTCAGTACTCTGTCTCACAAATTTTAGTCACCTTGGCTTCCTTGTCTTCTCAACTCTGATCTCTGCCTACTCAATTCAGACTATGGACCTCACAGGCTGTTCCTCCTTTCTGTGCCCGTGGTTTGGAAATTGCCTCCAAGCATAAAGCCAGGGCAGTCTAGGGCTCACCTCATTTGTTTCTGTTGTCTCAGGGGTGCAACCTGTAGTCCAGTATCTGAAAACAGTTGTTTCATATGTTTGTCCAATTCCTAGTTGTTAATGGCGGGTGAATAAGTCTTAACCCGTTTGCTTTCTTACTGCCTGTGTATCCATTAGTTTTTATAAAAACTGGGTAGGTGGTATAGCTATTTTTGCCACATTCCCTAATTTGGAGGACAGTATAATCATCTGGAAAGGAACTATAAATGTAGAAAGAACATCATCTCTTTCTTCCGTTACCTGTTGCACCTGGCTGTCTAAATTCATTATCATTCTAGATTTTCATGCTGTTAATATTCCATCCCTAAAGCCAACAGCTGGTATAAATCCATACACGTGCAATAACTAATTTGACATCATACTGGGAATGTTAACCAGTTGATTTTTCTTAAGAGAAAAAAACTGAAAAAATAAACTCACTACAAAGTAGTTCTTTGCAGGAATTTCCCATGTCTTGATGATTTAAAAGAATAAATTTTGCATGTAAATGAATTATTACAAGCTTAATTGAAGCTTGTTGGATACTCAAGATTACTCACTGTAGTGTGTTTTTGATGGAGACAGGAAGTGAAAAAGCAAGGTCTATGAGATTTTTGTGTGTGTGAAGTCGTTTAATGTTTCTCATTGAAGCTTTGGTCAGTAGGGTAAATGACTCAAGGTATCTGTTGCTGCTTAGCTGTTTTTAAGGGGGAATTTCCCCCATGTTCCTCCCCTCCCCAAAATAACTAATTATATGCTGGAAGTTTCAATACATTGTTCACAGTTTGTGAAGTCAGCATATTTCTGGAAGCTCACTGTGAATGTAATTCTTAGCTGTACTAATGCTTTTGTTTCTCCATCCCTGCAGCCAGCACTGTACTGTAAGGACACAATTCTATCGCTATTTTTTTTCCCCTCACATTTGATGTGGTAGTTTGCATACAGCTGCAGAGTAGACAGTTACCTTTGAAAGGAACATTTGGCTGCTCTAATTTGATTAAAGAAAACCACCTCAATCATTTCTAGACTGAGAACGTTTTCATTTTAACTTGGCAGTAGGAGTTGGGAATGTACTCACTGCGCTTAGATATGTGGGAGAGCAGTCAGGGAACAAAACCAACCGCTCAAATGAAGAAAGCTTTGGTGCAATTTTTTTTTTTTTTTAAGGCAAGCAGTGTTATATAGGATTGATTCTCTTTTGGTCCCAAATTTTCTACAACCGTGGTTTTCACCTCCGTCTCCTTTTCACAGTTATTTACTTAGGAATCCCAATAAACTGATTCTGGCAGGGGTAAATTACTACCCTAACACGATTTGAAGGACTTTGAAGTCCTTGAAAATTATCCCATTTTTATATAGAAATAAAACCCCAAATCATAAATGACTGTGAATTGAATGTGCTTTCTCTGCCACTGTCGGGAATGGCCAAACAAGTTTTTAGACTATAGGTATGCAGAACCAGGGTTGAGAATTTAGTTGTAGCTTGCATAGAAGAAAATTTCTCCCTTTCAGAAGCCCGCAGCCCCAGTGCTAGGCAGTTATCTCACATGTGCATCCTTCGATTCTGAGATGGAAGATCTGATCACCCGGTTAGTGTGACAGTTGAAAATATATTCTGCTGATTGTGGGTTGGCATCAACTTCATAGATATTATTGAGAATGATTGAGCAGGGGCTTAGTCTCTGTCGGGTAAACCGTGAACAAATTCATGAAGCACAGTTCAGTAATTTAATGTATGGTATTCTTGGGAAACGTACTGTGTGGGCATCTTAAATTTGAAAGTTTGAGTGTGAAATATTAAATGGGCATTTGGAGACACAGTGACATTATTATTTATTGAAGAGTCCATGCCCACAGTGGCCGTGTCTTGAAGCTGCTATCTGATATGATGTCTGCCTGGGACTTGCTATCTGAAAGAAAACTAGGCAGACCTGATAGATTCCTGCTGGACTTAATCACTGTCCAAGAGAATGAGATGCACAAAATATTAGAACTTGAAGAGCACTTTATGGAGTTCAGCCACCTATTCCATGAACAAAATCACTCTCCTTCAAAAAAAAACAAAATATTCCAAGTGGTTGAGTGGTTGTATTAAGGACTGTTCAATAAATGTTTGCTGTTTGATAGAGCTGTGTTGTCATTGTGCATTCTTCTCCATCTTCTGCCATATTCAGGTGCTGGAGTCATTTCTACATTTAATCTCAAGACTTATGCACTTGAAGTCACCCTAGTCTTATTCTTCTTTTTGAGAGTCAAGGGCCAAGAAGCAGTCTTCCTGTTCTGTTTTTACACACAGTAGAGAGAGTGTAAATCTTTTTAGTTCCATCTACATCACCAAAGTGTATGAGGATGGTAAGGGGACTGAAAAGATGACTGCCCAAAGGCCACTGCTAAATCGGGGCTTGGGGGCTCAAGGTTTTTGGTGGATACAACTTTTAAATGTAGGTGAACCCCTGGCTAGCTCACAATGCTTATTCGTTCCTTAATATAACTGAATAATATACTACAATGCAATTAAGTATTGCAAAAAGTAATGCTTGCTGTTTTTGTTTTGCTCAGATCCTAAATAGCATCTTAAAAATAAAATGCTGGGCTTCCCTGGTGGCGCAGTTGTTGAGGGTCCGCCTGCCGATGCAGGGGACACGGGTTCGTGCCCTGTTCTGGGAGGATCCCACATGCCGCGAAGCGGCTGGGCCCGTGAGCCATGGCCACTGAGCCTGTGCGTCCGGAGCCTGTGGTCCGCAACGGGAGAGGCCACAGCAGTGAGAGGCCTGCATACCACAAAAAAAATTAATAATAATAAAAAAAAATAAAATGCTGATGATTAAGGAAAAGTTGGTTTAATTTGAATAAGGTATTTGGAGACTTATGGAAATTCTGGAGGAAAATGCTGAATACTGATTCTCTGTGTCACTTCAGACTTTCTCTTTCCTCAATAAAGTATTATTGTAATATTTCTCATACATAATTGCCTTTTTTAAAGTATACTTTTGTATAGCCCAGTACTCCTGAACATTGCCCATGTACTATTATTAGTGTTCCCAGGTTTATCTTGTGTGGATTCTAACCTGGGTGACAGCCATTGAAATGCAATGAAATTATTGAACATTTCTGATAAAATGTATAGAAGCTAGCCTGAGACCAAGGCCTTGTTTTGTTTCGATTTGTTTTTAAATAGGTAAGGAATGTATCATTCCTTTCTGCAAGGCAGTTATCTACTTCTTTTTTTCTAATTAATTAATTAATTTATTATTTATTTGGCTGTGTTGGGTCTTCGTTGCTATGCGTGGGCTTTCTCTAGTTGCGGCGAGCAGGGGCTACTCTTTGTTGCTGAGCATGGGCTTCTCATTGTGGTGGCTTCTCTTGCTGTGGAGCACGGGCCCTAGGTGTGCAGACTTCAGTAGTTGTGGCGTGCAGACTCAGTAGTTGTGGCTCGCAGGCTCAGTAGTTGTGGCTTGTGGGCCCTAGAGCACAGGCTCAGTAGTTGTGGCTCACGGGCTTAGTTGCTCCGCAGCATGTGGGATCTTCCTGGACCAGGGCTTGAACCTATGTCCCCTGCATGGGCAGGCGGATTCTTAACCACTGCACCACCAGGGAAGTCCCTGTCTGCTTCTTAAATTTTATTAATATTCTCACAATAACAGTAACAGAGGCTGGGGGAGGATTGTTATTCCCTTTTTCCAGATAAAGAAACAGGCACAGAACAGCTAAATGATCTGTTCAAGGTCACCTTGGCTCCTGGTGTTATTTCCCCTTAGGGTTTTCTGTCTAGTACTACAGGTGTTTTAGTCATGCAAAGATCATTTGGACATAGGACTATTTGTCTAAGGCCTGTTTGGGAAATGAAATGCACGTACACTGCATGCTGACAGAGGCTGTGCTGATTATTTGAGGAGGAAACTCTCTTCTGATAACCAGAAACTAGAGGTATAATTGCTTAATTATGACAGGTATTAAATGCTGTATATATAACATATATATATGTTTTTAAATTATATTTTATATTTTCAACCATTTGTTTTAATAGCCATATGTAGAGACAAATGTACATGGAATTGGTACTGTTAAATAGTGTTATTTGTTAGGGTTCATGCTGCTTCTCAACTTGATGGCAATCAGCTTTCCATTCCCTAGGCCAGTGAGAAAAGGAAGGAAGAGCGGTAGGTCAAAGGAAGTATGCTCACCTCTGAATCTGGCACCAGAAGTGCTGACGACAGTGTCACTTATGCTCGAGATGACTCAGCACTTCCTGGTTTCTCTTTGCAGCCTTGCTGCGGCTAATAATATCAAATGACCTTGGTCCAAACTGAGGGTTTCAGGGAACCTTTGGTTTCCTCATCATCAAAACTTTGAAATCAAAAATCATGCCTTCCTTTTTGTTTTTACCAAATTCATGATATTACATGTGAGCCATTAGACTCTGCACTGCATTATGTGCTTTTCGTTCTTAGGATTGGAAGTAGCTTTGGCCTTGAACTATAAATAAATAATATCCTTACTTCTCAGTTTAAGGTAGTCCTGTTATAATCATTTGGTCTTTGTATTATTTCTGTGCAGTCCAGTAACTGGGGCAGGAATGGAAGGACATGAAGTTCAAACTACAGATGCAGTGTATTTGTTAGTTCGATTTTAGGAAAGGTTTAGTGACCCAAAGAGGCCGAATGAGGGAGGGAAATGATGGATCTGTTCATTGGGACCTCATCACTTTCTGAATAGTCCAGAAAAGGTCCACTATGTGAGTGAAACCAAATCGTTTTTATTAAGTAATTGGTTTTATACTTAGAATGAACCAAAATTATTATACCTTAAAATTATTAATATTCAGACATCTGAAGATGAAATATTTCAGAAAACCTTGAAAATTCTAGAAGACTTTTTCTACCTGTTTTCCTGTTAGCATTAGTTAACAGGACCTGGTTGAGAGTTTATCCATGTTAACAACCAATTTGTTTAAAATTTTATGAAAAAGATATTAAACTATTTTTATAATTTGTCATATAGTTTATAAACATAAAGTTCTTTAAAATTTTTTATTATTAAAGTAGTAGTTTTCAGTGAAGTAATACCTTTATCACAGCAAGAATAATGCTGAATTTAAAACACAGATGCTTATTATTAAACGTTTCTTTATGTGTTTTCATCTTTACAGAGGCCTCTAAATAGCAAGAATTTCTGGCCCTATAACTGCTTCCAAGTAAGCAAAAGCGAAAATTCCTACAGAAAACATAGCCCACCTTTTTGCACATGTAATCCAAATGAAAAATTAGCTTTGAAGTGGCGTCTTGTTACATAATCTTACTGAAAATATGCAGTAATATGTATTCCTTTGAATGTCTTTCATTTAGAAACATATTTTTGTTTATTTGACTACTCTACCAGCTGAAAATCGGTTATGTTCTGGTTGTTCATCTAACCACCCAACCTCAAAATACTCGAGAAATTACATGAAGAGCTTCATTTCAAAGCATGAGATTTTCAGGGCTTCCCTGGTGGCGCAGTGGTTGATAGTCTACCTGCCGATGCAGGGGACACGGGTTCGTGACCCGGTCCGGGAAGATCCCACATGCTGCGGAGCGGCTGGGCCTGTGAGCCATGGCCGCTGGGCCTGCGCGTCCGGAGCCTGTGCTCCGCAACGGGAGAGGCCACAACAGCGAGAGGCCCACGTACCACAAAAAAAAAAAAAAAGCATGAGATTTTCAGAAAGGTTCAGACCACCAAAAAATTGAAAGTGGAATTTCACTCCGTTGATGATTAAAATAAAAAGTAAATAATGGAAGAAGAGAAACAGAATTGACAAACCCAGTTTTTGCCAGTCAGAACATCTGTCCAATCAATAGTAAATTACTTTAAACAACATTTGCTTTCTAGAAGGTGCTTAATGTGAATCATTTTTTTATTTTTATTTTTTGCGGTACGCGGGCCTCTCACTATTGTGGCCTCTCCCTTTGCGGAGCACAGGCTCCGGACGCGCAGGCTCAGCGGCCATGACTCACGGGACGAGCCGCTCCGCGGCATGTGGGATCTTCCCGGACCAGGGCATGAACCTGTGTCCCCTGCATCGGCAGGCGGACTCTCAACCACTGCGCCACCAGGGAAACCCAATGTGAATCATTTGTTTGAGACATGTCTAAGCATTTCTGCCAAACTATTTGGCCAACTCAACTTTAGTGTATAGAGTGTTTGAAAACATTGCAAATCATTACAGAGTGTATGAGAATAATGACCAACACAGGCAAAAGCAAGGGAAACCCCTTCTTTTCTTGTGCATTCTCTGAGATGCGGCTGTAGAACTCTGAGAATTGGTAGCATATGCTTAAGACTCCAAGTTTCTGGTACTGCCCACAACAATACAAAAACTCACATTTTGATTCCTTCTGGATTTTCTCATCTTCTGCTGATTTAGTGAGCGTTTTGCATATTGAGCTATAGCAGGAAATTCTATGGGATTATCACTAAAAATGAAAAATACCATATGAGATTTCTAATTTTTTTAATTGTTTTTTTTGACTTTTATAGGGGTCTTTTTGTTAACTTGCATAATTAATTGAGGAATCAAGTGCTCCAGTTAATAAGAAATCTGATGAATAGAAAGTTGTCATCTGTTCTGAGCATTGTCTCATTTTCAAAGAATTAGAGTATGACAAACTACATTTAACACTGAAACTCATAATTTAATACTTTGTTGATTAATATTTAATACTTGCAAATATTTCAAGACTTATACTTTATTGTAATTTTTATGAACTACAGTTATGATGAACACTGACTGTGCCGGCTCTTAGAGACTTATAGTTAATAAAATGTTTACTTGGTTATACTGTTTGGCTATTCATGATAGCTAAGAGAAGGCCTTATGTCTATTGAAGAAACAAAATCAGTTGTATTATGTTTTGGTTAGATATAAAATTTTACTCTTTAAACTTACAGATTATGGGGGAAAAGTAGAGAAGTTGAGGTAGTAGTAGTGAAAGGCATTCAGGGAGTTTAGATGGAGAATAAAATAAAGAAAGATATATAGGAATAAGAAAATTCTGAAAGTATATATAAATAAATAGAAAAAGACCCTCCCCCCAAATTTAAAAGAGATCAAATTAAATAAGTTGTGTCCTAAAGTTTTGAAATATCATTGAAAGATCAAAATTATTAGTATGGCAAAAAATTTCTGATTCTGACCAGCTGTCTCTAGACAGAAGAAATGAAGATAAAGGGGGAAAACAAAGCAAAAAACACACCTAAAAGTACAAAGGAGTCATAGAGAATTAATGCATTTGGCTCCAAAATTAGTAAAAGGTACAATTTCAGTATTGTTAATATTAAATTGTTGACTTCTAGCCCGAAACCTAAACAAACATACATCTGTTTGTTTTTTTCATATTATGTCTCTTGTGGGAAACATAAGGTAAATTCATCCTGCATTCATCCAGCTTTTAGTCTTATAGTAGAAAAATATGAATTAAAGTTGTTATACTTGACATGCAAACGAGTTTTTGGTCTGTCCCACATGCTGTAAAATTCCTGTTGGTTTTTGTCATTGGCATTATTATACATGGTATGCTGTCCCCACTATCTGGTTGTAGAGAAACTCTTGCCGTGTTGTTTTAAGACATGAACTGACTTCTTTAAACATATAGATAAAAATCAGTTTAGGCCATTGGGTTCTTCTTTTCTCATTCACAGCCCCACCCCACCCCGTCTTCTTTTTTTTTTTTTTTTTTGCGGTACGTGGGCCTCTCACTGCTGCGGCCTCTCCCGTTAAGGAGCACAGGCTCCGGACGCGCAGGTACAGCGGCCGTGGCTCACGGGCCCAGCCGCTCCGCGGCATGCGGGATCCTCCCGGACCGGGGCACGAACCCGTGTCCCCTGCATCGGCAGGCGGACTCTCAACCACCGCGCCACCAGGGAAGCCCCGTCTTCTTTTTCATATGGGTAAATGTGCATATACATTTGCATTTAATTACATATGTTTATAAAGATGTTAATAAAGTGGTAAGTAGTGACAAAAATAGAGGAATGGTGTTGAAAGGGAATCATTATAAAAAAGGAAGAGTCACTTCAGAGTCTTCAATTGTTTACTTTTTGAAAGGGACATTTTAAATAGTCCTAGATACATTCTCAAATTACATTGCTCAATCTGGGAGAATTTGGAACATACATTTGTATATATTCCATTAGGTGAAAAACCCCAACTATCTAGTTTTACTTAATGTTGAGGATTAGAATCATCTATAGACAGGATGTTTCAATCATACTTTTTTTAACTTCTTCAAAAAGTTAATTTTTTTTTACTTTTTTTTGTGGTCAGATATACATAACATAAAATTTACCGTTTTAACCATTTTCAAGTATACAGTTCAGTGGTATTAAATACATCCGTATTGCTGTACAACCATCACCACTATCCATCTCCAAAACTTTTTTATCATCTTACACTGAAATTCTGTAGTCATTAAATACTAACTGTCCATTCCCCTCTCCCTCACAAGAAGGTAGATTTACAAAAAAAAAGTTTGTTTATTTGTTGCACCGAGTCTTAGTTGAGGTACGTGGGATCTTCGTTGCCGTGTGCGGGCCCTTAGTTGCAGCATGCGGGATCTAGTTCCCTGACCAGGGATCGAACCTGGGCCCCCTGCATTGGGAGCACAGAGTCTTAACCACTGAACCACCAGCGAAGTCCCAAGAAGATAGATTTTTTTGTTGTCGTTGTTTTTATAAAGTTATTTATTTTTGGCTGCGTTGGGTCTTCATTGCTGCGTGCGGGCTTTCTCTAGTTGCGGTGAGTGGGGACCACTTTTCGTTGCGGTGCGCGGGCTTCTCACTGCGGTCACTTCTCATTGTGGAGCACGGGCTCTAGGCGAACGGGCTTCAGTAGTTGTGGCACGTGGGCTCAGGAGCTGTGGCTCGCAGGCTCTAGAGCGCTGGCTCAGTAGTTGTGGTGCATGGGCTTAGTTGCTCCACGGCATGTGGGATCTTCCTGGACCAGGGCTCTAATCCATGTTCCCTGCACTGGCAGGCGGATTCTTAACCACTGCGCCACCAGGAAGTCCTGAAGATAGATTTTTTAAATGACATTTTATGACCCGGAGATGAGAACCAGGTAGCAGTACATGACATAGCCAAGTAGGCTTAGTGTTAGGATTGGAAGGAATAGAGACCCACTCTAGCTAGCTCAAGAAAGAGGCATTTTATTGTAAGGGAACAGGACCCTCATGAGTAACTTTACACATTTGGCTTCCTGGGACAGGGGCTCTGGACTCCCAAGAGTCCATAAGGAGGGCCCATAGTTCATCTTGCATCAGGGAATTAATTGCCTGTGAGTTCTGCCCTCACTGCTTCCTGTATGTCTTCATACTCAGGGCTCCCTCAACCTCCTCTTCCATGAGCCATTGTGGTCTTCACAGCACTGGCTCTGTATGAGGTTTTTGCTGTGGTCCCCCATATTCCAGAGAGTCTCAGGCCAGGTTAGACAGGGACAGAAGGCAGACAGGGATAGAAGCCCCAGTCTGCGAAAGACTGGATTTTGATCTTGGTTTCACATGGTTAAGAAAATTGGTTGACATTTGATTCTTTGTTGTTCTAGATAAGGTCTGAGTCTTTAAGAAGCAAAATCCCATGTTTGTCATGAAAATGCAGCTTTAGGATAACTCTTAAATCCTTTCGAAGTTTGACTAAGCATTTCAAAGCCATCTGTGAGTCACTAGACAGGTTTGAAATTGCATGCCAAGACTCAACAGTAGTTTTTCATCATCAAAACTTGGAGAAATTTCAACTGTAGCAGATCCTTAGAACCCTGGTGGAGTTCATGAAGAGTAGCTTGCATGGATGAGCACGACCAGTTACTGGCTGCCGTGCTGTCTCGCGCTTACTCATTTTGGTGGGAAAATCATTGTCTTCAGATGGAAAAGTTGGAACATCATCATAGAAAATGGATTTTAAACCATTGAGCAGAAACGCTGCTTGGCTTCATGGTGGCTAGATGACACCTTAAGTATAATTAACTCACTAGCTTTTGCCTTTATCAACCAGTCCCAGAGTAGAATCTTTTTGATCCCAAATGACTTGAGCCCAGGGAAGTGGCAACATGGTGGTGGTGGTAGCGGTGGTGGTGGAGCAGGCTACGTTATTCAACTTTTAACTCATCCCAGGTCTAGCCACGCCACACTTCACGTGCCTACCTTGGGGCACGGATTTGTGACCAGTTTTCTTTCATTGGGGCTTCAAGCATTCTTGAATCAAGAGAAAGGGCAATGTGTTTTTTAGAGCTGAAGAAGTAATAGGCTTTCAGAGCTACTCCTATGTATTCCTTCTGTTCATTTCTTCAGCCTTTGACCCTGGATTATATCAGCACTGCTTGACCAGTATTTGTCTCCCAAGATCCCATTACAGCAGTGGTCTTGAACCGGGAGTGGTTTTACCTCCCAGGGACTATTTGGCAATCTCTGGATGCATTTTCTTCGTCACAGCTGGAGCAGGGTGTTGCTACTGGCATCTAATAGGTAGAGGTCATGGATGCTGTTAAATATTCTGCAATGCACAGGACAGCTCCCCACTACACAGGAAATTTAAAATGTTGATAGTGCTCAGATTCAGAAGCACTGCATTACACAAAGGCACCAGTTAGCCAATTTGTAGGAGACAAAAAATTACAAAAGTCTGTGGCATAAACTGGAGGAAACACATGGGCCCAACACTAACTAGCATTACGAAGCTTAACATTCATATAATCGGCACGTCAATGTTAGTGCTTCCTCCTACCATCAAAGGGTGAGAAGAAGAAAACCCGGCACAGGGATAACTTTTTTTCCTCAATTGTAATTGGGAGCAAGATGAGATGGCTGAGACCCATGGAATTAAAGGCAACTGGAAAGTTGTGGCTCAGAACTGGCACAGTGATGGAAGTTGAGAGGTCAGAGATTGTTCGTTGAATTTTTATGGTTCCTTGTTGAGTTTTTGATTTCATTGTATTTGGACCCTGCTAGGGAATCAGGGTTTTTTTAAAAAGGACTAAGGAAGTGGGAGGGCTCAGTGACCTGTACTTGTCCTTAGAAGAGGATATATTTATATTCAAGTGAAGAGAGCCTGAGATAATTCCAGACAACTGACACCTCAGATTAAAGTTTCCTCCAAATTATGGATACATTGCCTCATCTCTGCTCCTTACTGTCATGTCTGTCTCAGTGGTTGGGTGTCATGTTTTATGGGTTTCCTTCCAATGCCCCCATTTATAAAATGTCATTAATCCATATGAGGTGAATAAATCAGCTAATCAGTGGAGAACTCTTAAGATTAGTTAGGGTGGGTAATACTGACATCTTTGAATATGGTAGATGCATCGATAGGTGGAGGCCTCACTTGTCATTCGGACTTGAACCTTGAAGATTAATTTCCCTTCTACTTGACCCAGCCTGATATTATCCAAGTCCAAAACGTTTTCCCTTCAGAATGTCCCTGGTGCCCATTTTCCCCTCTTCATTGTCATTGTTACTATTCCAGGGCTCTATCAATTTAGAGTCATATAACTAAATTTTTTTTCCTGTCTTTTGTGTTAACCATCTTCTAGTTCATATCATGCCCTCTTCCCATAAAACTACGTGCCCACCACAAAAAGAAACGAAATTGAGCTATTTGTAATGAGGTGGATGGACCTAGAGTCTGTCATACAGAGTGAAGTAAGTCAGCGAGAGAAAGACAAATACCATATGCTAACACATATATATGGAATTTAAGGGAAAAAAATGTCATGAAGAACCTAGGGGTAAGACGGGAATAAAGACACAGACCTACTAGAGAATGGACTTGAGGATATGGGGAGGGGGAAGGGTAAGTTGTGACAAAGTGAGAGTGGCATGGACATATATACATTACCAAACGTAAAATAGATAGCTAGTGGGAAGCAGCCGCATAGCACAGGGAGATCAGCTCGGTGGTTTGTGACCACCTAGAGGGGTGGGAAAGGGAGGGTGGGAGGGAGACGCAAGAGGGAGGGGATATGAGAACATATGTATATGTATAACTGATTCACTTTGTTATAAAGCAGAAACTAACACACCATTGTAAAGCAATTATGCTCCAATAAAGATGTAAAAAAAAAAATATGAAAACAAAAAAACAAAACCTATGTGCCCAAAATGACGTTTACTGTCTACTGCGTCAGGTCCAGATTTTTGTGGCTTTCAGAGCCCTCCATAATCTGGGCCTGTCTTAGGTGTTCATGCTCCACCATCCTCTAAATGAATTCTGCTCACGTGGCTATCAGGCAGAGCCTGATTGCCTCCTCCAGCAAGCCTTGCTCACGTGGCTTCCTTGTATGGCTTGCCTTCTCTTCTTCTCCTTATTTGTTTGATATGCACACATCTTCAAAGGTTAAGTAAGCTCAGGTCTCATCAACTCCATAAGGGCCTTTCTGGAAACTTGAGTGCTATTGATCACTTCTACCCTGAGAAGTTTCTTTCACCTGCTTAGCTCTGTGTCCTGTCTTGTCCTGCAGTGCCCGTGGCTACTTCACGTGTGCATGTGCTCTTTCCTCAACTTTAATGAAAGCTCTTTGTGAGAAGTGCCCACGACTTTTAGCTCTCTTTGGTGGTTAGCATAACGCTGACCGTACAGCAGGTGCCTAATAAATGCTCATTTGGTTGATTGTGTGAGATATTCTCTTTCTTTAAAAATTACATCGAAATAATGTGCACAAATTCAGTAACAATTTTTATGTATAAGAAAACTTGAAAAGATTAGTTACTACTGGTCATCCTAACATCCGGGTTACATGGGAAGGGTATGTTTTAAAAATTGTGTAAGAACATAACGCAGCGTGAACTCTCCTCCTTCAGTAGCAGTAGTTCTCAGCTGAGGGTGACTTTGCCCCCAGGGGAATTTGGTAGATATTTTTTGGTTGACAACTGGAGGGATAGTACTGATGTCTGCTGGGTAGAGGCTAGGGATGCTGCTAAACATCTTCCAATGCAAAGGACAGTCCCCCGCAACAAAGAATTATGTGGCCTCAGATGAACAGTACTGAGGTTGAGAAACCCCAGTCTGTAGCATTGTGTGGGCACCACCATCGACATTTTTTGTCACCTAAAGGAATGAGAACGTTCAAAAAAACGGTGCCGTTTTATATGGAGGGAATGATCATAATTATAAACTCCTAAATGGTGGGAACTGCAGCTATGTACATAAACCAGAATAGTTTGACAGTTAAAAAGTTGATAGCTGTTTGTGTAATAAATGGGCACTTTATGTCTTTGGCCATGCCTTTGGGGAGGAGAGGACAATACGTAGAGAGAATTCTCTTAAGGCTGAGTGCACATATCCCATGATTTTAGGATATGAGAGGCATTTGCTAACCCAGAAGGATGTATTAGAATATTAGGTCACATTTTTAAGAAGGTGAAATTCCTTTGAAAGGATTGATAGTTATGTCAGAAGATTGAAGCATACACCATTCTACTTTTCCAAATATTTTGAAAGCTTCCTTGAAGAATACATGATAATTTTTAATGTTCTCTCTTCTGCAGTTAATTTTGGGAGGTACTTTTTTGCTGCATTCAGGGGCAGAATGGTGCAGTGGAGAGAACAGTTCACAGAGAGATCCTGGGTAGGTCATCTTAATCATTCCCTGCCTCAGTTTCCTCATTTTCAAAAAGAAGGACTAAGACTTGATGACCTCTAGCTTTGAAATTCTCTGTTACTGTAATTTCAGTTTCAAGTAGTAAAAGAAATAGATTGTTTACACAAAGTAGTTTATGAAAGAAACTTTGAAGGAGTTAATTATTTCAGTTTGTTTCTTAGAACCTTCAGAAATATTCCTTTCTATAAAGGCTTAACTCCAGTGTTTAAAGAAAGAAAGGAATTCCTGTTATAAGTAAAAGTTGTCCCCACCTCCAAGCAAAATAAAAAGAGTCAAATGAAATTTGCCACTGATTTTAAAATGTCATTGTTAGCTAATTTTGAAAATTTTGTTCATTTTCTCTTACGTGTTTATACTTAGGTATAAAGAAAATATTTTAATAGTACTAATAGTACTGAAATTTTCACACAATTCACGTTAAGCTAGATGCTTCCAGATCTTAGAAATTTCCTGTTTGTAAAGGTGGAACACATTTGGAAACTTTACTCAGGGTTTAAACTACCATTTAGTAAGTTATTGGGCTCTGAACCAAATGATGAAGCTTTCCTGTTTGCTAGATGGAAAATTAAACAGAACCTTGATAATTTTCTCCTTTTTCCATTCTTAAAGTTGACAGTTCAAGATATTTGCAAGGTTGGGAATATTGTGGTATCCCAAGAAATGAAGCTTGCTTCTGTACTCTCTGTATTCTGAAGAGACTAGAAGGTTGGTTCTGGCATATTCTAATTTCCCCAGAGCCTATTCTAGAACTTGGGTAATGAGATTGCCTGAATTGAAGATGCTTTCAGCATAGGTCCAGATGCTCAGGGCATCCAGCTACAGTTTGGATCTCACTCCCAGAGTTAATGTTGCCTACAGGGAATAGCAGTATGTGACATGGGCTATGTTCATAAAGTAGTGCCTGAGATGACATTGCATGTAGCAGCGGTTAACTAGCACCTCCTGAATGCAAGGCACCTCCTAGAGGCAGTGGGCACAGTGGGGAATCAAAATGTGTATCGCTCAGTCCCTGCTTTCAATGAGTTTATAACCTAGTAGGGGGAGAGAGCGGACCCTTTGCAAACTGCTGTAATACAAAGCATACAGTGATAAGGACCGTACCTAGGTACAGATACAAATCTAGGCTACTTCAGAAGAAGAAATGTAGTTTAACTTGTGGGAGCAAGAACATTTGACTCCCCAGAAGAGGTGACCGATGTGAGCAGAATCACGATCGTGGGGAGGAATGACATATGTGTGACAGATGAGCCTGAGGTGTGGAGGTGACCAGAGTGTGAGGGGGAGGGGAAATGTAGAGATACTCACAGGTGGTGGGGTCGGAGTAATAGCAGAGGGTAAACCAGGTTGAAATAGAATCTAGAGACTAGTAAACGAGTTCGGAGATGGACCATTTCCTGGGGAGTGAGGAAAAAATGGTGGCCTAAACTGGGATCATTCCCTTGAAATGAGAGATAGCTGAGTGCAGGAATTGGCCAGTCTGGGTAGCCGGGTGGGTGTGTGGGTAGACAGGGCTATAAAGTCAACGAGATAAACTGCAGTTTTAAGCTTGACTGAGAGGATGGTGGTGCTGCAGTCCTAGAAGTAGGATTCGGGTTCGATGGGACACCGATGAGTTCCATTTTGAACGTGTTGAGTTGTATGTGCTCTCAGGAAATAGCCAAGGCAGAGTTATGACTGAAGCACAGGAAACTGAGAGCTCCAGAGAGGAGTCCTGAAAACGTGTGACATTCTTAAAGGAGATGTAGATCTTTTTTGAGTCCCACACTTGGAGCACCACGGATGTACATCAGCAGGGATGTTCCACAGCAGGGAGCAACCCCCAAATGCCCCAGTGTGGAAGCTGAGCACATGACTAGGCTTATGTCACCAGCTGGGTGACTTGTTCACACCTGCCAGCCTTCACAGCACAGGTGGTTCACATCGTGCCCCAGACACAATCACTGTCTGTATAGTAGATCTATAGGATATGTATATACTACACAGTAGCGTATAGTAGATATATAGTAGATCTTGAAGGTCACTGTCGGATACAGCCCTACATGTTAAATAAGTGAACAAGCAAGAACTCCCATATTTTGAGGGGAAAAATAAGACCGAGAATGAACCTTGAGATTATGTGCATTTGGGCTTGAAGGAGAAGAAAGGGTCAGAGAGGAAGGCAGAGACCAGAGAATTAGAGGGAGAAAAACAGAAGAAAACTCAGGGAAGCCGCAGGAGGGAAGCGTGTCAAGGAGAAGGAGGCATTTCACTCCGTTGCCTGAGGTGCCGCCAGGTGGTTGAAGAGATCGAATGCTGCATTTAGCGGTGGGAAGCTGTCAATTTCCTTTTTTTTTTTTTTTTTTTTTGCGGTACGTGGGCTCCCACTGTTGTGGCCTCTCCCGCTGCAGAGCACAGGCTCCGGACATGCAGGCCCAGCGGCCACGGCTCACGGGCCCAGCCACTCCGCGGCACGCGGGATCCTCCCAGACCGGGGCACGAACCCGTGTTCCCTGAATCGGCAGGCGGACTCCCAGCCACTGCGCCACCAGGGAAGCCCCAGTTTCCTTTTGAGAGAGCTTTTGCTGGAAGAGAAAGAGGGGAAGCAAGTGAACAGACAACAAAGAGTAAGAAAGTGTAGCACAGGGGCTTCCCTGGTGGCGCAGTGGTTGAGAGTCCGCCTGCCGATACAGGGGACACAGGTTCGTGCCCCGGTCCGGGAAGATCCCACATGCCATGCCGCGGAGCGGCTGGACCCGTGAGCCATGGCCGCTGAGCCTGCGCATCCGGAGCCTGTGCTCTGCAGCGGGAGAGGCCACAACAGTGAGAGGCCCGCGTACTGCAAAAAAAAAAAAAAAAAAAAATTAAGTGTAGCACAAATTGTAAGCGATCCTAAATAAATTGGGGGAACGGAACGTTTTTGGAAGAATGACACCCAGGTTGAAGTAAAAGTGGTTTAACATTTTTGTTATCAGACAAAGGAAGTATGAGTGTGTTTGTAGGTGTGTAGAGGAGAGATTGAGGAGGAGTGATAGGCAGTAAAAACTGATGAAATGAGGACTTAGCAGAGGGTGGAGGGCACCATGGTTGGGGGGGACACTTCTCCCTGGAGAGGAGAATACTTTCCTGTGAAACGCAAGGGGCAGAAGATCCGTAGATGAGGTGAATGGCTTTGATTTTCTTCTGTTATGGGAAAAGGCCATTTGCAGAGAGAGATGAGGAACTGGGAGCCCTCAGGGAAGGCTGGAGGAAGTCTCGAGAATTAGATGGTAAGAGTGGGCCACATGTTGACGACCGAAGTAGAGGAAGTAGCTGTCCTGAGGGACTTGAACGGGTAGAAGAGTTGCAAGTGGTCATATCTTTGGAGTCCCTCAGCCACAGAGAGGCTGTCCATTGTTCAGCAGTAAATGGATGTTTTATAATGTGCTAAAGGCTTGCATCAGGAGAAGCCTTATGCTTTTAAAGAAATAGCTCTAATAAATGAAATAAAAACTAAAATTCTTAAGAGTAAGTCATTTTCATCCTCTTCCACCCCATCGTCATCTCACAACTAATCTTTAATTGAACATTTAGCATGTCCCAAGCCCTGGTTGCATGTAGTACATGGTTTCATCTTCACAGCAACCCTGCTGTATAGGTGAGTTTACCTTAAAGTAAGTAGTTTCCTTATTTTGCATTCTGTGTTTGTTGTTTAAAAGATATATAACTAAATAGATAGATAATTTTTTGGTATAAACTAAAGGTGATTAATTAACTTATGTGTAGACACTTAAAAATTGTTAAGGTGACATATTTTATAAAAGTAAGACCTCTTTTACGTGGTAGCCAATCTGTCAAAATTACTGTGCTTAGTAAAAGTTGGCTTAGTAAAAGTTGGGTGAGCCTTCCATGAAACACAGTTACTATTTGGTGAATTCCTTTTTCATCAAAATGTTAACTTAGAGTTGAAATGCAAAAGAAGAGAGATTTGATACAGTGTTTTGACATTTGACATTTTAAAGTAATTTCGTTAGATCATCAAGCTATGAATTATTGAAGATTGTTCTACTGTAAACATTTTTTTCCATTATCTTTCTTTGAATTAGAAACAAGTTGCATGCCGTTTGCCTGGAAGAAGATAAATGTATTATGTGCTAAAATATACAAAGATTTTGGCACTATGTTTTCTCTGCTTTTTATTAATGAATGCTTTTGTTCAGTCTTACATCAGATGAATAGAACAAATCTGTGTTTTGAATAGCTAAAGGCAGGAACAGAATTCTCTCTAACAGTGTTGACTAAATTCACTTGAAAAGACTCACTGAACTCACTCAGGACGAGTCATTTTCAGCCTTATTTCTACACCAGCACACCTGAGGCAGGAAGTAGACTTATTGGTTACAGTGGCTCCCCAGGACAATGATTCCAGTAACTTCCTGAGGGGACAGTTTTGCTAACTGCTACGTCCCCAGTGTTGGCACATTGAAAGTATCCAGGAACCCACTGTTGATTCATTGTCTGATGCTCAGTGGGTGGTAAGGAAGAAGTGTTTGACAAGGCCCTACAGTGGGTTTTATAGTATCTGTTCCTCACCCTCCAGCACCACCCCAGAAGGCAATTCATAAAAAAAAAAAACTCAATATAAACGAAGTCTAAGAATTAGCCTTTTCAAAAGTGCTCGTCTGTACTGCCCAAAGAGATGGTCTCTGTCGGAGGAGTTCTTCTGGCAAACCTGGGTGAATACATCCTGAGGCAATGTCTTTATTCTTACAGTTAAAAGTTGCATGAAATGAAAGTCAAAATGCAGAAACATTCTGTTACAGTGTGAAGAAAAGGTATGCCTCAAGGTCAAGGTAACCACTGTTCCCTTTTCAGGAGGCAGTCAGAATGGTGGCTAGCTGCCATCATTACACAGGGAGCCAATTCTGTGGTGTGGTTGCCATGTTCCAGGCTCTGCCTGGCTTTGAAGGCTGGGAGCCCAATTTTATTAGTATACCTAGAGGGATTGAGAGTCCAGGGATTGTGGACTCATGCCAACCTTACAAGAAACCGAGGTTTGAACCAAAATGTTGAGTTAGTCTTTTCCAATAAAAGCTGTACTTCTCAAGGGTACTCTGCTCTGTCAACCAAGGCATTGCCTTCCTTGTGTGCTCATCTGTGGGAAAGCCAGATTATAGGGCACAGTTGCACGGAGAGTATAGGACCCATGAAGGGAGTTGGAAATAATCTTCAGATCTGACAGCCTCAAGCCCTGTGCCCGATGCATAATCTTGACTGCAGGGAAGGCAGTTCTCTTTGTCACACAAACTCCCTTGCCTATGACAGGGTCAGAGCCCCACTGCCAGATTGTGTCTTTCCAGAGTTTGCTTTTATAGAGATAAAATATGGGGTTTTTGTAAAAGTAAATTGGGTTGATTACATTGTGCCCTGTGAGTTGCCATCATAGCCTGGTCCCTTGGATTTGGGGTGGCCAGAGTCTCTTGGGCCTTTTTACTGGTAGCTCAGCCTCATCACCTACATGTTGATTTTCCCTCCTTCAATCTTAGAGTTTTTGCTTCAGTTTAGTTTAGGGGCTAGCATGTTTTCTGTCCCATGTCCTACTTATGGATACTTTTGTGTCTGTTCATTGAAATAACTTCCCTGACTATAACTAACCTCCTAAAGATAACTTTTCGGCACATCGTTTGATAGTGGTAGTTGAAAAAAGTTAACTAATATATAAGTGGAATATTTGAGTTCCCTGTTAATTTATTTACCTCTCCAATTAACAAGTACTGAACTATAAGGTGTATACTTGAGGTTTTAGAATTTCCATAGATGATTTTCTCTGGAATATCTAAAAAATAATATGCATGTATTTAAGGAGGAAAATGTCCTGCTCTCACCAGCTCAGCTTTTCTTTAAGAAACTGCTGTTCTAATTCTGAAAGGGAAATGTACTGTATATCTGAAAAACAAAGAGAAGAGAAGTGAAATATCAAAGAAAAAGCTCCAACAGTATGTTACAATAAATAAGCAATATTAATACATTTAGAAGCTTGTAAAATATAACTTGCAAAGTATTCTACGAGCATGATTAGAAAGACTAAAAAGGGACTGTAAACTATGAGGTTTATTATCATTTTAGCATCTCAAAAAGGTCAGTAAAAACTGTGATCTCACAGAGCTGCTTATCATCTGCTCATTTCTCTGTTGAAGAGGGGTATATAGCTAATTTTACTTTTTGGTTTTACTTCTAACAAAGAGGTACCAGCCAAGAGGACAGTGATTAAATATCCACCTGTCTATAACTTTTTAAAAATTGTATAAATATGTTCATTCCTAGGGTTATATTTTTCAAAACTCTGGTTTATTATCTAATGAAATTGAAATATTCTAAGTGAAATTCTTTTTTTTTTTCCCTTAGGATAGGATTTCTTTTTCCAGTTAATTTCTGCTGCTGGTGATGTTGCCTCTTTTCTGTATTTGATAACACTGCTGTGTTTGCTATTTCCCATCTTAGTTGCAGTGCGTATTCTGCAGGCACTGATCTTATACTCAAATAACTGCTGTATGTAAGGTAATAAGAGGGAGGCTTTAGCAGAGTGAAATCCTATCAACAGCTAACAAACACTGGTAACTGACATTACTCTAATAAGCTGAGCTGTGCTTATTGAGCTGATGCTTAGCTCTAACCTTTGTGTGTACTGATTCCAAATGCATCATGTAAAAATCTATAAAATTCTGACATAAGAAAAGCTGGTTAAATGAAAATATATGAATGGTTGTATTTAGAGGATTGGACAAAACCTTTGAAGGGCAGTGAGACGTGGATGGGCTTGTTGGTGTGTCCAGATTTAGACTTGGAAGAAACAGTGAGGTTGGATGTGTGCTGTGGCACAGATTAGTTCTTGTCTATTGTCTTGATAGTGCCCTAAATCCAGATTGGGGCGGGGCTTCTCTAGGATGTGATTTAGGGTGTGAAGTTGTTTCTTTCAGGAACCTTTCTTTTTGTAGTTCCTTGGAAATTTCTCAAAATGTTGGAAGAGTGAAACATGTCGTGTGAAAACATTTTGTGACCTAGTTTTGGCCTAAGTATACTCTTGTACTGGCAAGATACACAGGGGATTTAGGCTTTACTCTTAACAGCTAAATGAACTCAAATGTATACTGCATATAAATTGCTTTGAAGGCTGTGGATCACAAGTTAATAGATTCTGGACCTTATTTTTCCTTTCATGAGCCAGACATTCCTTGGATTTAAGGGTAGGTTAAAATTAAAGAGTAGCAAATTGCTTCCCTCTTTGGAAATAAGCGAAATCACCCTCTGATAATAAAATATTTCTTTAACATGTCAAGACAGTTACTGAGGAAAGAAAGCACAAGGGGAAGAAATGGGGATAACTTGTTTAGTGGCTTGCTCTTTAGGAAATGGAATATTTTTAATACAAATGAAGTTGTCTTACACCATGTGACTTGAAAATAATGAGAGACAAAGAAAAAAATGTAAAATGCCGTACTAGAACTTATATGACCAAATAAATCTCGTCCCCCGGGAGGCAGTCCAGTTTTTCTAGCTCTGCTCTAATTGAGGAAAACACTTTCAGACTCTTTTGGAATTGTCTTCAGAACTGTTTTATGAGCCAAACCCCAAAATCAACATCTTTACTTTATTATCACACCTCTTTTTGGACCCGAAAGAATATTATTCAGCCTGATCCCCCACTTAATTTATCAGACTTGGCTCAGGCTATTTCCAAAAATACAGTGTACTCTCTTATAGGACAATTGAATATTCTGATTCAATTATTTATTCATTCACACATCATGGCTGAGTGCCTCCAGTGAGTCAGGTATGTTGTGGTTAACACATAAGAGTCTTGGCTCTGGAAGGGGAAACGTAGAAGGGAGACAAGTGAGGATCACGGAGGCTGTTCACCCCTGAGCAGTCTTTGCCAGTGAGTAGGAGGTCACGAGATGGACAGAGAAAAAGAGAGCTTTCTAGGCAGAGGTAGCAGCTTGTGCCAAGGCCCAGCATAAAAGCCGTGCACATTTCAGGAAATGCAAGAATTTTAGGGTGGTTAGAATCTAATTAAAAGATGAGAATGGAGTGGTAATTAGGGGCAAGATCATGAGAGTCCTAGTACGCATGGAATGGAGCATACAGTGGTTAAGAGTGAGGGTTCTGATGCCTGATTATCTGAGCTCAAATCTTGGCTCCTTTGTTTACAAGCTTTATGACACTGAGCAATCTACTAATCTTCTATGCTTTGGTTCTTTTCATCTATAAAAGAGATAAACACAGAGAAAGGTCTTAGCACCATGCCCAGCACAGGATTGTGCAACCATCACCACAGTCAAATTTAGAACGTTTTCATTCCCCCTAAAAGAAATCGCATACCCATGAACAGCCACTTCACTTTTCCCCCCAACACCCACTACCCCTCACCCTAGGCAACCACTAATCTACTTTCTGTTTCTATAGATTTGCCTCTTCTGGCCATTTCATGTGAATAGAATAATACAATATGCAGTCTTTTGTGACTGGTGTCTTTCACTTAGCATGTTTTCAAGAATTATCCATGTTGTAGCATGTATCAGTACTTCATTCTTTCTTTGTGGCTGAATAATATTCTATTGTGTACATATACCATATTTTATTTATCCATTCATCAGGTGATGGACATTTGGGTTGTTTCCACTTGTTGATTATTATGAATAATACAGCTCTGAACGTTCCTGTGCAAGTTTTTGTGTGGACATATAAATTTATTTTTCTTGGGTATGTAGCAAGGAGTGGAATTGCTGGGTCATATGATAACTCTATGCTTAACATTTTGAGGAACTGCCAAAGTGTTTTCCAGAGTGGCTGTACCATATTACGGTCCCACCAGCAATATATGAGCGTTCCATTTTCTCTACATCTTTGTCAACATTTGTTATTGTCTGTCTCTTTCATTTTAACCATCTTCCTGGTGTGAAGTGGTATCTCATGGTTTTGGTTTGAATTTCTCTGTTGACTAACGATATGAACATCTTCGCATGTGCTTATTGGTCCTTGTTATATCATCTTTGGAGATCTGTCTCTTCAGATCCTTTGCCTATTTTATTTTATTATTTTTAGCTTTATTGAGGTATAATTGACAACCTTTGCCCATTTTTAAATTGAGTTGTTTGTCTTTTTATTATTCAATTGTAAGAATTTTTCATATATTCTGGTTACAAGTCGCATATCAGATGCATGATTTGCAAATAGGTTGTCCCATTGTTTGGGTTGCCTTTTCATTTCTTTGATTGTATCCCTTATAGCACAATTGGTTTTATTTCTGATGAGTCCAGTTTATCTATTCTTTCCTCTGTGGCTTGTGCTTTTGGTGTCATATCTTAGCATTGCCTAACCCAAGTTCATGAATATTTACTCCTACATTTTTTTTCTAAGAGTTTTATAGTTTTGGCTCTTATATTTAGGTTTGTGATCCATTTTTAGTTTAATTTTTGTGTATGTTGTGAGGAAGGAGTCCAGCCTCACTATTTTGCATGTGGATTTTCAGTAATCCTCACATCATTTGTTGAAGTCTATTCTTTCCCCATTGAATGGTCTTGGTACCCTTGTTGAAAAATCGATTGAGCATAAACCGGAGAGTTAATTTCTGGATTCTCAATTATATTCCACTGATTGATACGTTTACCTTTATGCTAGGCTAGTACCACACTGTCTTGAGTACCAAAGCATATTATAGTAAGTTTTAAAATCGAGAAGTGTGAGTCCTCCAATTTTTTCAAGATTATTTTCGCTATTCTGAGTCCCTTGCAATTCCTTATGAATTTTAGGATCAGTTTGTCAACTTCTGCTAAACAGTCTGGGATTTTGATATGGATTGCGTTGAAGCTATAGGTCAATTTTGGGAATATTGGCCTCATAAAAAGATCAAGTCCTTCTGATCTATGAATATGGATGTCTTTCTACTTATGTAGATGTTCTTTAATTTCTTTTAACATTGTTTTATAGTTTTCACTGTACATCTTTTGTTAAATTTATACAAAAGTATTGTTTTCGAAGTTATTATAAATAGGATTTTCTTAATTCCCTTTTTTTCTTGTGACGACATTTTCTTCAGCTGTTTCCTTGCCCACCTTTCTGATTTATTCAGGGGTGCTATTCTTCTTGTTGCATATTATAGCCCCCAAGATTGTTTCACTTGTATACTTGATAACTTCCCAAACTGTTACTTGACCTGTGTCCAAAACTCCAAGTATGTGTTTGTAATTGTTCACTGGACGTTACCACCTGAATGTCACAAGCATCTCAAATTCATGCCTTCTGGAGTGAATTCACTGAATACTCTTTAAATCTTCTTTTCCTTTTTCGTTTTTTCTTCTGCTGTTTGGAAATAGCACCACCAACCGTGTTGCCTAAACCAGAACTCTGAAAATCATCCTTACCTTCTTTTCTTCCATCAGCTTTTATATCCTAGTTGGTCACCAAACCCTATGGATTCCACCTCCTAGATACCACTATGGGAATATAAATTGATGTGATCTTCTTTAAGGCAGTTTGGAGTAAGAACTTTTAAAAAGTGTATATATTTTGATTCAGAAAAAATGTATACCTTTTGATTTTTGCAGTGCCACTTAAAGGAACTTACCATAAGGTAGTGAGCCAGTGTTATGAGAATAGAGAAATGGTTTAATAGATTACAGATATAACGTAATTGAGTGCAATTTAAACATGGTTTTATATATGTGTATACATAGCCTTGGGAAAGCATTTGATACAGTGTTAATGTTTTTGATTGCGTTATGTAAAGCATGATTCTCACTTTGTTTAACAATAGAAAATAAGCTCTAAAAGAGCAGGGATCTTGTCTCATTGACCTTGATACCCCCTGAAGGGAGTAGATGCTCAGTAAATATTTGTTGGTTGTATTGGTCTCTCTCTGCTGCTCCTGTTTATCTAATCTGTCTGTATTTCTTATCTGGGCTTTTGAAGACACTTCCTACATGTTTTCCTCACCTCCCATTTTATTCCCCCACAGTCCAACTTCTGTTCTACGGTCAGCGTGGTATTTCCAAGTGCTAAATCTGGCCATAGCATTGCCCACTGTAAAGTCCTTTGGTTCTTTCCCAATGCCCATAAGATAATTTCCAGACTTCTTAGCCTGGATTAACAAACTCTTCGTAATTTCACTTCTGTGTACTTTTCCAGCTTTTCTCTTGCCATCTTCCAAGATAATCACCAAGTCATGCCAAACTATCCACAATTCCCCAAATATGAATTTTCCTGCATACCTACATACCTTTGGACATGCTGTTCCTTCTGCCTGGACCATGCGAAACTTCCTTTGTTTTTCTGGCAAATTCCAGATCATCCTTGGAGACTCAGCTCCCCAGCCACTTCCCGTCTAGGCACATTTGAGTTCCTCTTCTTCAGGGCTTCCATAACTTCTTGAACTCTTTTACAACCCTTAATGTATACGGGATGGGCGTCCCTATAAGGCTAGAGAGTTAGCAAAGGCAGGGACTGTATATTCTTCTGCCTTCCACTCATCATCTTACTGCTGAACAGACTTCTTCTCCTATATCTCCATCTTAGGGCTTCTCAGTGTTGGTCTGAGGCCTGGTACCAATTTTCCATCGTCTGTGATGAAATTAGAAAAAAAAAGGGCCCTGTGGTGAATTTTTCAGAAGGCTAAATCTATTTACATTTTGGGTGTTAAAATGTGCTTTCTTTATGAGATGATGTTGATAGTAGATGGTAGGGTATATTTATGTCTTTAGCTGACAGCGTGCTGTCAGAGCCCTAAATTTGTTGGAAATTTTACAGGTCCCTGGAAACCAAAGGTCTGGGAACACTGCTGTATCTCATGGGGTGGCACCAAGTCCCCAAAGTCAAAAGCCTATGAGTCATCCTTGGCTTCTCCTCCTTCCTCATCCCTCCACCCCCGCCACATTCAGACACTTAGCAAGTCCTGCCAATTCAACCTCCTAAATATTTCTGGAATCTGTACTCTCCTCTCCGTCCTTGCTGCCAGTTCCTTAGGACAGGCCCTCTTTATTTTCCCTGTATAACTGTGGCAACTCCTTATGCTGGTCTTCTTGCCACTATTCCCCTCTTATCCCTGCTCATCAGAATGAGCTATTTAAAAATCAAAAGAAGATACCCGTTTCCCACAGGATACAAGTTTCTTGTGGCATACAAGAGTTCTCTCCAGTGGGACTTCTCACTGTCCCTTTGCTCTTACCTTCTCTTGGTTTTTAGTGCCCTTTCTTTGCCACTTGCTTGGGTAACTCCTGATGGTCTAAGACCATTCCACTGTCACTTCTACAAACCTTTTCCCACAAGTCTGGGTGAGATGCCCCTCTTGATTACTCTTAAAATACCCTGTATTTATCTCTACCTCAGCATATCCAGCTTAGTTGATATTCATCTATTTATGTCTGCCATCTCACTCTGAACAACATAAGAAAATCTATTTTATCCTTTGATCTTTCTGTCCCCAGCACCCAGTACAATGCTAGAAAATAACAAATATTGAGTGAACGTTTGTTGGCTAAATGCATTTGTTCAGTGTAATGATCAGATGTACATTGTAGAAGGCTCCACTACCCAGAATGAGGGGTGAGTATAGGGAGTCTCCACGAGGCAGGAACACAGGATAAAGGCCCTCTGTAGAAATTTAGGTAAGAGTGATGAGTACTGAACTGGGGATGTAGCAGTGGATGGAGAAACATTTGAGTGGTAGAATTGATGGTTGCCTGGATATTTGGGGAAAGGGAAGAATCTCGGATTACTTGAAGGTTTCTGGGCTTGGAAAATTGGTTGGATGGTGTGGTTCACCAAAGAGGATGAGCTCTGTCCCAGATACTTTGAAACTGAGATGTTCAGAATATTGGTTGAAGTTTTCCAAGAGGTAAACTGGATGTGGACTTTGGGGAGAGAATTATTTTGGAGAGAGACAGATTGGGATTTGTCAGCCCTTAGGTACTATCTGAAGCCATGGCCATTTGTTGTTGGTTATGTTGTGGTAGTGATGGTGCTGCACTGAGTGAAAAGAGAACAGGACCTGAGGCTCTGGGTGTTGAAGGTCCACATCAAGGAGGAGAGAGAAGTCTGTGAAGGTTTCTAATTGAAATCCTGGTTTTGTGTCATACCTGTTCTATCACTCTGGACAAATTATCCTCTGAATCTCAGCTTCTTCATCTGTGAAATGAGAGTCATAATACCCACTTAAGTAAAATGAGAGTAATAATACCCACTTAATAGGGATATTGAAGAACTCAACGAGTTTACGTATGTAAAGTCCCTGATAGGTACAGTTCCAGGCTCATTCTAGGGGCTTGTAAATGATAGATTAGAGAGGAGATTCAAGAAAGTATTTCTCAGGGTGTGAAAACGTTTTGAAACAAAGAATTTCTTAATGATTATGCTGGAGATTACAATTAATATCTTAAATTTATAAAAATCTAGCTTGAAATAATACTAACTTACATTCTATAGTATAGAAAAACTTTTTTCCTATACAGCTCTGCCTTTCCCCCTTTATGTTATTATTGTCACTAATTACATCTTTATACATTGTGTAGCCATTAACGTAAATTTATGATTATTGTCATATGCATTTGTCCTTTTAATTATATTAAGAAAAAAGAGCCCAAACCAAAATACAGTAATACTGGCTTTTATATTTACCTGTGTGGTCAGTTACCTTTGCCAGTGATCTTTATTTCTTCATATGGCTTTGAGTCACTGCCTAGTATCCTTTCATTTCAACCTGAAGGACTCCCTTTAGCATTTCTTCTAGGATGGGTCTCATGGCAAGAAACTCCCTCAGCTTTTGTTTATCTGGAAATGTCTTAACTTCACCTTCATTTATAAAGGATAGTTTTTAACTAGAATTCCTGGTTAACAGTTGCACTTTAATTTTATTTATTTTATTTTTAATTTATTTTTGGCTGTGTTGGGTCTTTGTTGCTGCGCGAGGGCTTTCTCTAGTTGAGGCGAGCGGGGCCTACTCTTCTTGCGGTGCGCGGGCTTCTCATTGCTGTGGCTTCTCATTGCGGAGCACGGGCTCTAGGCGCGCGGGCTCAAGTAGTTGTGACTCACGGGCTCTAGTGCGCAGTCTCAGTAGTTGTGGTGCACGGGCTGTGGTGTGTGTGCTGAGTTGCTCCTCAGCATGTGGGATCTTCCTGGACCAGGGATCAAACCCATGTCCCCTGTATTGACAGGCAGATTCTTAACCACTCTGCCACCAGGGAAGTCCCTGCCCTCCGTAGTTTCTTATGAGAAATTGGCTGTTAATCTTACTGAGTTTCCCTTGTAGGTGATGACTTACTTATCTCTTGCTGTTTTCTTTGCTTTTTGACAGTTTGACTTATAGTATGTCACAATCTCCTTCCTTCATGTTCATGTGCCTAGAAAGCACTCAGATAAAGGATCATAATAACGATGCTGAATTAAATGATTATAATTTAACGTTAATAATAATGACCATGAGTCATTCATCAGTAAAACATAATTAGTACATTGGGCTTAAAAAGTCAAGAAAATGTTCAATGCTTGCCTCAAAGAATTCCATTAAATTTTTTAACTTTAAAAAATATTTTGGGGACTTGAGTAAGAATCAGGTGTTCAAAATAATTACTTGTGTGGAACACCCAGTGGCCTAAAAGATTCCCAGGATGAGTTGTTCCTCTGGTTTTTGCAAAAGAAAACTTCTGCCGTGGAAGAGATACGGTTACAGCTACATTTCCAAATTCTTACCTACCTTAGTTTTTAATTGCTCTTAACACTATGAAATATTTACCTTATTATCTAAAATATTCCTAAAACAAAGATCAAACTCTAAAATAAAATTAAAGTGTAGATATATTAAATCATAACTTAATATTTACACATTTTTGCATCTGAAAGAAGCCTAACTTCAGATCCTTAAGTTTAGCAGTTGATAGAGATACCAGTTCTTTCAACTTTTCCAACTGTGTTCTGTTTTCTAATCTTTTAATATAGTTTCCTGATGGTGTTCTTTTATTTTAATTTTTTAAAAATAAATTTATTTATTTATTATTTTTGGCTGTGTTGGGTCTTCGTTGCTACACGCGGGCTTTCTAGTTGTGACTCACGGGCTCTAGTGCGCGGTCTCAGTAGTTGTGGTGCATGGGCTGTGGTGTGTGTGCTGAGTTGCTCCACGGCATGTGGGATCTTCCCAGACCAGGGCTCGAGCCCATGTCCTCTACATTGGCAGGTGGATTCTTAACCACTGCGCCACCAGGGAAGTCTGAGACCCAGGTGTCTTATTCCTGCTGTTAGTTTTGACACTCTGTACTCCCTTGGCCTGTGTTTCCTCATCTGTAAAATAACTGCATAGAACCAGATAATCTCTAAAGCTCCCCATATTTATAAAAGTCCATAATTTTGCCATGGAGAAATTTTTTTCTTTCTTTCTTTCTTGGCTTGTATGATGAACAATAGAGTAATTTGAAGAATTTTTGAGCTATTGTTTATCCTTTATTTCATGGTAACTCTGCTGCTTTTGACCTTTTAACCAGATATCAGAAAAGTAATTTTATTTTTCCTACATTCTTTTTGTAGAGTTAGTCCATACTGGGGAGGATTGAAAAACACATACCTTCAGTGAGGCAGTAATGCATGCATATTGCTTTTTTCCCCTAGAACAAAATTAAGAATTTGATTTAACATATTTAATTTTTAAAACTACCTTTTCAGAATTGATGGTCAGGATTGTCTCATTAACTTAGTGGAGTAGACTGAAGAAAAGTATATGAGTGATGGAAGGAAAAAAACTTGAAGGAGAAAAAAAGCTTTTCTAATTCTTGTTTTTGAAATGGTGATTTTTTTCTTGTTAAAAATTGATAAGTTCTCATTGTAGGAAGTTCAGATAGGCAAATAGCAGAAAACACAATTCCATAATTTCATCACCTAGAGCTTAGCCACTGTTAGCATCTTGATTTATCTTTCTACCATTTTGTTTACATATGTGGAATCATACTGTACATATTCTTTTGAAGCCTGAATTTGCTTTTAATAATATATCATGAATGCCTTTCCATGTTCAATAAATATGAATCTGTATCATCATTTTAAGGGCCACATGATATCTGTGTGTGTGTGTGTGTGTGTGTTTGTTTTCCAGATGACTCTTCAAAAAAGCTTTTCACCAGTTTGTACTCCTACTGTCATGTGGGCCCATTTTCACAAACGCTCACAAGTGTTGTGCCATTTTATCATTTAAACATTTTTGTTACCCAGTTTGAGGGGCTTAAATAGTATATCACTGATGGTTTCATTTATGTTTCTTTAAGTTATTACGATAGTTTAACATTTTTTCCTATGTTTATGTTCGTTTATGTTTCCTTAAAAGGAACTAACTTCAGTGGTTGTTTTATTAGATAATAACCTAATCATAAGTACCTGAGTGAATTAGTGCTGGGATAGCTTTACTCACCTAGTAAGGATGTGATTATGAGAGATTTTTGGCTTACAGTGTAGGTAAAATTTGGTTGGTTTTTTTCTAAGACCCAGCAGACAGTCTTCATCACAGACGGCTGCCTAGTTTTGGCTGATTCGTCGTTTTTCCTCAAGAGAGGCCCAAAGCTGGAGAACAGGGCTTTTACAGGTCAGAAGTGGAGACAGAACTGAATGTTGAAAGTTGGCCAGAATGTTCATGCACTCATTCTGACTCAGGCCAGAGCTGCTCACTTTGCTTTCAAAAATATCATTTAACTCATGTATTTCTGAGATTGAAATATCTTTGTCAAGCTCTGTTGGGTGTGTCATTTTCTAGCTAGTCAAGGGAAGGACAGAAGAGAAGAGGGTCTAGGAGGTCAACAGTCTTCAGCTTTATTTTATTTTTCCTGTGAATTTTCTGAACATTTTTTTTCAGCCCAGGATGGAACACATATATACTGGTATAGCCAAGTTAAACAAAGACATTTGGGAGTTGGCATTACCACAATACCTGTCAGTAGTGTGTCTCATTTGCCACAGAAAGGTCTCTTGCCCTAAAGGCTGTGCTACATACAGAGGTAGGATTGCACAATGGTAAGGAAATCAGACTTGGGAACCGGACAGCCTGATTTCAGATCCCATCTTCACCACTTACAGTGCTTGGGCCTTAGGCAAAGTACCAAACCTCTCTATGACTGTTTCTTTCCTCTTTTTGTTTTGAAACAGCTTTATTGAAATGCACTTTACATACTATCAAATTCACCCATATAAGTATACAGTTCAGTGGTTTTTAGTATATTTATGAGTTGTGCAGCTATCACCATGATCTTACATTTTATTACCCAGAAAGAAACCCAGTACCCGTTAGCAGTCATTCTTCATTCCTTCCCCTCCTTCGTCTCCCACCACCCCCGGCCCTAGGCAACCACCAATCTGCTTTCTGTCTCTATGGATCTGCCTATTGTGGAGGTTTCATGTAAAAGGAATTATGAAATGTGTGGCCTTTTGTGATTGGTTTCTTTCACTGACCATAAACTTTTCAAGGTTTATTCATGTCATAGCATGTATCTGTACTTCATTCCTTTTATTACTAAATAATATTCCACTATATGGATAATCCCATGTTATGTTTATCCATTTATCAATCGATAAGACGTTTGGGTTGTTTCTATTTTTGGCTATTATGAATGATGCTGCAATGAACATTTGTATACATACGTCTGTTTCTTCATCTATAAGAACGAGTACCATTTCATAGTGTTGTTATGAGCACTAAAAAAGTC
Organism: Leucopleurus acutus; assembly: GCF_964270905.1. Taxonomy (NCBI): domain Eukaryota; kingdom Metazoa; phylum Chordata; class Mammalia; order Artiodactyla; family Delphinidae; genus Leucopleurus; species Leucopleurus acutus. The sequence continues at coordinate 52,734,006 of NC_139144.1, forward strand.
AAAATACATAGAAGGAGCTAGTGGGGAGCAAACTAAGAAATGTTAGTTAGTAAATGTGATATATTAGTATGTGAGTCCTCATTTAACATCAGTTACAAGATTTGGCCTCCTCAGCATGCCATGCTTTCCTAATGGCATCTCTGAAGATCCTCTCTTTCACTTTGCTCCCAACTTTTCCCTGAGTTATAATTTTGAAAAGTTTAATTCGTTCAGTAGACATTGAACATCTACAGTGTGTTAGACACTGTACTAGATGCTCTAGAGAGTTAAAAGAAAAGAGTAAAAAAGTATGGAGAGGTACTTCCAGTTTAAGGCTGTCTTTAGTGTGCTAATCTGTAATCTCTGATCTGCCAGTAGGGTTTATGACTTGGGGCCCCTGAACCCCACCCTCACACCAAATATCACAGGTTTATGAATTGTTTAATCCATTTACTCTTATCAGGCCCTTATTTTGACCCATGTATCTGTGTTTGTGAAGCTAACTGTTGTGTAAGGAAAAGGCTAAAACTAAGGTAATCACGTCTAAGTGGAGCCTTCACCGGGTGCAAGAGTAATGTCTCATTCCTACACTGTAGCTGGGGTTGGTGAATGGTGTTTATTCTAATCAAGACATAATGGTCCCAGATTTTCTCAGCAGATTGCTTCTTTTTATAGAGTTGACTTTATGTTGTTTCTGAACTTAGAAAACTATTTTGTATCGGAACTGGACTCAGCAGAAGTGTCAAGTCATTGTCTACCTGCCTCTGTTTTCTTTCTCTTGACTTTGTGGAGATGGTGATCCACGTGGTGACTCAGAATATTTTGCCCCTGCTACCATTCTCTTCTTCCCTATAAGAGAACAAGTAGGTTTCTGTGATTTCCTCGTGTGTTTTAGCTCTGAAGTAATGTTTCCTTTTTTCCCATAGTAGTATATACTTAGCATAACAGAGTGATGTTACTACCTCATTCTTCTCTCTGCCTTTGATTCAGATAAAATGCATTAGCAGTTTGAAGGATTATGCTTGAAATATGAGTGCCTCCAGTGCTTGCTATAGGACTATGAAAGAAGTTTGAATTCTATTATTTAATGTCCATTTCAGGAATTCATCTTGAATATGAACAGAGCAGTATACAGTATCCTATATACCCATTAAGACAGCCCAAATAGCTTATTTGGGGCCCAGCTTACAGTGCACCAGTTTTGCACTATCCTATGATAGCAGTGTGTTTCCATATACACAAGTTTTTACTGTTTGCTCTATTTTAAATATTTACTGTAGTGCAAGTCACATCTTGTAAACTTGCCCAATATGGGGGATTCCCATTTTATTTGTAAAACACTTTTTGGTTAATGGATGCAAAAATATTAACTCATAGATCCACATTGCCAGGTACATGTAGATAGAAGCTGAAACGAGATTAGTAGAAACTCTAAAGATGAACTGGAAGAAGATGAACTATGAAATTTTCTTATGAACACTCTTTTTAAGGCTGTAAGGAATAAAATGAGTTAGTAAATAAAAGATGTTGGCTTTGCATTCCCTTGTCAGATTGTGGTAGCCTTCAGTGTAACAACAGTATGATCACAAAGGGGTTTCCCTGCTTTGGGGTTATTACTTATGGGGCGCCCCTGTGCGTTTCCACTTTTCAACAACAGCTAGTGGAAAGGGGGTTGCTTAATGAGGGGTTTTGGGAGAACAGATCTCTGAGCATTGGACCCAACCTTTAACTAAACTCAGTACCTTTGTATGATTTTTAAATGCTTCTCCTTGCCTCCTCACTTCTCCTTACCCAGGCCTTTCCGATGCTATAGGTTCCATATTCCCATTTGCAATGAGCTTGTCTCTCTTGCTTTCTTTCTCTACTTTTTCTCCATAAAATGCCTCTGTGGTCAGACAAGGAACCACAAGGAGGAATCCTGGGAAGAGGCCGCATGGCTCCTTAGGAGAGATTAATTATTCGGCTCTGCTGCTGTCAGTTACTCTTTCCCAGCCAGCAGGCTCATGGAGAAACCTCTTAAGGCGAATAGTCTCCCAGCAAGTCAGGGAACTGGTATAGTCACCTAGAGGAAACTCCTACTAATTAAGCTATGTGCTTGAGCTTAATTCAGTTTTTCTAATATATAAGATGTATTTGAAGTCAGATATTGATGTTTAAAGTCTTTTAATTATTTCAAAATGTTTATAGATGTCTTAGGACTATTTTTTGTTGTAAGTAATAAAACCCAACTCAAACTGGGTAAGCACAAAAGCAACATTACTGACTCATGTAAGTAATAAATCCAGGGGTAGGTTGGGCACAAGTGGGTCCAGGTGCTTAAATGATGTCATCCGGAATCTCTTGCCTATCATCTCTCTGCTCTGGCTCTCTTCGGTGTTGGCTGCCTTCCATGGTGGGCTCTACAGTGGTGGCAGAGATGGCCACCAGCAGCTGCAGGCTAATCTGTTGCCAGTTTGGTAATCCCAGAATAAAGAGAGCTCTACTTTCCCAGAAGATCTAGTAAAATTCCTGGGGCCAATTCTCATGGTCCTGTCCATCCCTAAATCAGTCATTGTCACTCTGTCCAGGGTAGGTTACGTGCCATCCTGCGCATGTGCCCCACGAATATATTGCTTGAGTGTATGGGGTAGGAGTGGTTCCTCAACAAGAAATGAGGATATGGTTTCCAGAAGAGAGAATGGATCTTGGAAAGGTAGACATCACAGGTGTCTACTGTAATAGGACGTAGAATGAATCTACTTTGATGTTGATATATAAAGTTTCACATAGTGTTTGTAGAATTAATTTGGAATTAATACATAGCCACATATCACTGCTTGTAGTTTTACATGTCAGTTGTCTCTCCCCCCAACTGGATATGAAGCTCTTAGAAACGGTCCCCGTCTTAGATCTGTTGGAATCTCTAAAACCAAGTACAGTGCCTGCACAGTACAGTGTCCATACTGATAAATGTTTACAGGTACTGCTGAAATGGCGATTTCCTTCTAGCAGCAGGTTCATTATTATTAGTGGCAAATACTTCTGGAATTACACCATTCAGTGCTGGTTGAGAATAAGTGCACACACACTCCTTATTTAATGAGCAAAAGGAGAATACCCTGGCCAGCATCCAGTAGTGTAGGGTTATTGGGAGGTGTGAACATAAATTTGGTGCATGCAAACTGTAGCCAAAGAATGTGCTTCGTGGACTATAGAGGAAGAGATTAGAGATTTTTAAAAAATTCTTCTCAATTCTGAAGACTGCCTGTAGTTCAAATAAAATTTTGTTTAGCACCCTTCGGCAGCTGTGCCAGACATCTCACAGATCTTGAACTATTTGATGTCCAAACATTCAAGAGTATGAAAAAAAGCGACAGGAAAAAAATCCTTATAGAACTTCCTGTGACAGGTCAGAGTTTAATCACAGCAAGTAATGCAGATTTCCCTTTTATTATAACCACAATAGAAAGGCAGGGCTTGTGTTTACAGAGCATGTTGTTTGGGAGACCTCTGTAAATTGTAATCTTTGGAAATCCCAAACCTTATTGGATGTAATCCCATCCATTAGATGAAGACAACTTGCCTATGCAATAGATCCAGAATAGCAAGTTAAATGGAGAACGTGAACAGGAAGCAGTCATTCCGAATTACAATGGGTAGGATGCAGAGTTAATTCATGGAGATATTTTGTTATGAGATAATTACATCACTAGGACAGCTGGAAAGCTGAGTGCTGTGCTGGACCGCAGTGCTTGCTCTCTGCCCTGCAGCTGGGGGGTCAGGACAATAGAGACAGGGAGAGGACTTATTTTATGGGATAGTTAGGGGCTTGGCTGACTTAATTGTAAAATGATAATGACCTATCTGCCTTTTTTGGATTTTGTTTTGCGCAGCTAAACTGGATTCGTAGACTCAGTGAATGCTGAGAACTACTTTTTGAACCTTCACTTGGATCGCGTTAAGCTAAGCTCTAATGGATAAATTTTGAATGGTAGTTTTCATTTCCTCTAAAAGTCATCTGAGATATTTTTGTTCGTCCTCAACACAATGTGATTATATTTCTCTTATGGAACTGTAGTTATGCAGTCACGGAAATGGTATTTTTGTCAGTTTACTGAATAGCAAAAAAAATAGAATGGTTTTAGAAAGCTTTAAGTTGTTGGTCGACACAAGGAATCAAACAGTTGAAGTTATTTCCCAGGGTTTATTTTCAAATGTTCAGACCTGTCTGGCTCTTTTGTTTTGCAAGTTATAGAGGTTATAGATAGCTTGACCACATTCCTCATTGATTTATATAAATATATTACAGATTGTTAACCTTCTGCCAAACACCAGGGGTTTCATTCAGTTCTTGTTTAGTTCGGTTGCTTTATGTGAGACTTATTGGTTTTATTACAGCATCTATCTTCTCTTTATTGCCCACTGAAGTGATTATTATTTGCTTTGGGATGATTCCAGACAGAGTCCTTGTAGACAAGAAAGCATCAAAAATATTATGTTCTAAAATTCCTAAGATTAGTATTTATAGCTGTTGATTCAAAATGCATTTTCTACCCATTATGACTAATGTAATTTAATTTTACTATGATAATGTTTACTAAGCAATTAAGTCAGACTAAATTTCATGTTTTAGTATAGAGTAATATTTCCCCAAATGTCTTCTGTACGGTACTGGGTCTGTTGGATGTTGATGGCCAGCATTGCAGCCCCAAACCTACAGGTTCTTCTAGGACTTTTACTTCCCTCGATGTCACTTTCGAATTTCCAAGGAGACGGTAATAGGCTCCATTTCCCAAATAAAATTGATAACGGCACCTTAAAAAAAATAAAAAGCATTATCACCTTGAACCAGCGTGAGCCACTTCTAATAAACACCATTCTTTTTGTAGCCTAGAAGAATATATAATTATATACACTAAAATTTATACAAGAATATTCTACTCTGTGTCTCTTTAAATGTGTGTCTTTAAAAATCCACTTTAAAAAAAATTGCCAATTAAAATTAGTGCCTTTTCTCCATGGCTTATCATTTGGGGCAATTAACAGGGGCTCCAGGGAGCTCACCTTTTGCATATCTCAGGTGTGGAGTCCAGGTGCTGCAGGCAGCAACAGTGAATCTTAATAAATTGAAGAGAGTGATATAACTTTGAGAAAAATAACTTGGGTGGGTTAGATGTTATTCTTGCATTGTGTCATACAGAGTGTTTGAAAATGGTTTCAGTGAGATGAAGCAACATAGCATGCTGCCAGGGCTGTTAGGTAACTAACAACGGTTTGGGAGCAAGTGACCCTTCGGTTTAGCAGTGTTTTATGATCACTTCATTCTCCAGCTACGTCCCTGTCAAAAAATTTTTTCCTTTTGGAAATTACTAAAACGTCTTATGTATTACAAACCATAAGTGTAGTAAGAACTGGAGTTACTAGTTCTTTACTGACTGGAGGCAGTGATAAACAATGTATTTTTTTATTAAGGAAATGTATTACTTATAATAGAAAACATTTTGAAAGTAATGTTTAAGAAGCACAGCTGTAATGATGCAGTTCCCATGTTTGTATTTGATTTTAGTACAGGCCATTTTTGGTTCATTACTGTTTCATTTTATCACAAAAATAGAAGCAACAGATATAAAGAAGCTTGGTAATTGTGGAACTCCTTTTTCTTCTTCAAAAGGAAGAAAAAATATTCCATTGTATATATTTGCCACATCTTCTTTATCCATTCATCTGTCAGTGGACACTTAGGTTGCTTCCATGTCCTGGCTATTGTAAATAGTGCTGCAGTGAACATTGTGGTACATGACTCTTTTTGAATTATGGTTTTCTCAGGATATATGCCCAGTAGTGGGATTGCTGGGTCATATGGTAGCTCTGTTTTTAGTTTTTTAAGGAACCTCCATACTGTTCTCCATAGTGGCTGTATCAGTTTACATTCCCACCAACAGTGCAAGAGGGTTCCCTTTTCTCCATACCCTCTCCAGCATTTATTGTTTGTAGATTTTTTGATGATGGCCATTCTAACCAGTGTGAGGTGATACCTCATTGTAGTTTTGATTTGCATTTCTCTAATGATCAGTGATGTTGAGCCCAGCCATAAAAAGAAACAAAATTGAATTATTTGTAGTGAGGTAGATGGACCTAGAGTCTGTAATACAGAGTGAAGTCAGAAAGAGAAAAACAAATACCGTATGCTAACATATATATGGAATCTAAAAAAAAAAAAAAAGGTTCTGATGAACGTAGGGGCAGGACAGGAATAAAGATGCTGGCGTAGAGAATGGACTTGAGGACACGGGGAGGGGGGAGGGTAAGCTGGGACGAAGTGAGAGAGTGGCATGGACATATATACACTACCAAATGTAAAATAGCTAGTGGGAAGCAGCCGCATATCTTGGTGCTTTGTGACCACCTAGAGGGGTGGGTTAAGGAGGGTGGGAGGGAGATGCAAGAGGGAGGGGATATGGGGATATACGTATGCATATAGCTGATTCACTTTGTTATACAGCAGAAACTAACACAACACTGTAAAGCAATTATACTCCAATAAAGATGTTAAAAAAAAAAGGAAGAAAGAGTAAAGCTGTCAAAGTATGCAGGTTAAATGGAAAGAAGATTGTTCAAAGGAGCCTATGAATAAATGGTAGTTACCTCAAATTACCAAATTGAAAGAGTTGTTTTCATAAACTTCCCAGGTTTCAGATCCATGCATGATAGCAATCATATTTTTCAGTACGGCATGCATATGATTTATGGCATTATTTTTAATAAATTTGTTAGTTAGGAGTTTTTACTTTGTCAGAATAATTTTTCAGAATAAGTCACATTAGTGATACTCGAAGACTTTAGAAATTTAGAAAAAGTTAAGTTTATAAGTAGATAATTAAAACTTAGAAGTCAGAATATTTGGAAGTAGACAAACGTAAGAAAGAAATTCTGTTGATCTTAATTGATTTTAATGGAGTTGTAGAACTCACCCCAGGCTGCCCAAAATTAAAAAGGAGTTTGGACCTGGCTATAAAGTATGTGTGGTTGGTGGTGGTGGTGTTCACCCCATCGATTTAACTTAATTATGGTGTTCTTTAGTTTCTTTTAAAGTTTACTTTAGATTAACACTGAAGTACCAAAGGTTATGGAGCCCATTTAGCCCAGAAATGCAGTAGAGTGGCGTGGTGAACCAGCTAGGCATTAACAATTTAAGAGGTAATGTACAAAGTGGATAACTGAGAGTCAACCCTGCATTTCAGTAACTGGGTTATGTGCACATTTATAGTTAGTTTCTTTGAAGAAGGTGTTGTTTCATTTTAAAAAATGAAAGAAAGTAATATGAATAGCACTTTTATTAGCCTTTTCTTAGTATTTATATTACATTCTTGTCAAGAAATTTATTTATAGCTTGTTTATGGGTGGTGTGTTTAACTCTTTAAATGTTTGGTGAGCATCTCATGTGCCAGATAGTATCTTTGTCTGTTGAAGCTAAAGGAAATTCTGTCCTTTGTCTTGAAAATTCTTTTGACTACTGAAGGCTTTGTTCTTAAAACTTAAATTTTGAATTTGTTGTAGGATTTTATGGAAGGAATTGAATTCTCCCATCCAAACATAATTATAAAGTTTGTCAATCTGCCTTTATCATCTAAGGGCAATAGAGTTTACAAATGCAATTTCTGCCCCCCCCCAAAAGTTAAAATTTCACAGTTTTTATCAGCATGATATTTGGAATTTTAAAACTGAGAATTCATGCCCATTCCAGGGAAATGATTTGATTCACCAGAATGAGAAGGCTTTCTTAGAAATAAACCAAGTTTCTCCATATTCCATTATAGTTATTTTCATAGGCATAATTATAAGACCTTAAATTCCAGGAAAATCTAAATTGCAGAGTCCAGCATCTCCAGAAAATGCTCAATCTGTCTCTTTAATGATTCTTGACCTGTGAGCTAAGAACCATATTTTTCCTAGAGGCTGCAGTTTTTGAAACTATCTCTATCAGCAAATTCTGCCTAAGATCTTAACTAAGGAGCCCTCCAAGCAGGCATTCTCATGTTGCAGTCGTGTTGCTTTTTCTTTGCCATTGTGGATTTTGTCACCACTCAACCAAGTGCTCTGCCCCTGAACTTTCATATCGATATTAAAGTATCAGATCCTATTAGGTATCCTTACGTATTATCACAAGGAATGATCAAACCTGTCCTTTTTTTCCCCCTAATTATGTGATCAAATTGAGGGATATGTGTAAGACTTACAGGTTACTTCTTTGCTTATTACCACCCACTTAATACCTCTTTTTTTTTTTCCTTTTAGGTTGTTTGATGTGTGCACAGTGTCACGAACAGACAGAGAAACCAAACTAACATTAGTGTTTGAACATGTTGATCAAGACTTGACCACTTATTTGGATAAAGTTCCAGAGCCTGGAGTGCCCACTGAAACCATAAAGGTACTAAGAATCATCTCTCTGCCTGGTCAAACAGTCACACTGTTATATAAACAATGGCACTCTTTCCTTATGAAAATTGCCAAAATTAGAGCCTTTGGAACTCAATATATAGTTAAATGTATCTAGTATGACTAAGTGGGATGTTTAAAGAATGGGGTATATTCTAGTTCACTAATTTTAGGGCTCAGTGGAAAAAACCCTTTAGTTCTAATACATATTAAAATTATTGGAAAATATCTATTTGTATGTTATCTGGCCCTTAGCTCAGCCTTTTTCTGATCGTTTGTGGACTCTGAGGGTTATAATTTAAAACATCATTCATGAGTATATTGAATATGTAATTGTATACTGGTCCTAGGACATACCTATGCTATGTAAATCTGAAATATTGATTGTTAGGCCCTTCTTTCTCCATTTTCTCCTCATTCATAAAACATTTATAGGAAGCCTAAGTGTCAGGTACCATCCCAAACTCTTGGGATTCAAAGATGGCTTAAGACTCCTTGGAGGTCAGCAAGCTAGATGCATTGTATTGACTAGAGGTCCTTTCTTCCTTTAGGTCTAATGGGAAGAGCTACTTACAAAGCTCTGTTGGTATTAACTTTGTTCTGCTTAATTGAACTTCTGAGTCGATCTTGTAGATCTGTGCATATCATGGGCAGGTTTTCACAAAGACCTGTTTGTTTTTGTGAATTAGGTGAAACAGACTCCTTACCTTATCATTCTTTGTGTAGAAATGAGTACTAGAGTTCAGCATCATTTTAGATAGGAGTTAATAGCTGAAAACAGTTTATCTTCTGAACGAAGTAAGAAATGTCTTTTAGTGATAGCTAGGTGGTGTTCCCAGATACTGATACATTTAGAACTTGATGTACTGAATGATTTATTTCTTGGGTTTTAGACTAATGTAGAATTTATTTTCTCCTATCTGCCTTTCATAAAAGAATATGGTGCTCAGGGATGGTCTCGTTGCTTCCTGAGCAGTTTCAGGGACAGTAAGGCCCTTTAAACATAGGTATTCCTAATTACCTGTTCTTGGTCCTTTTCTCTTCTATCTCTGCATCCCTTTTTTCACTCAAATTCTATTCCAATCCTGTGGCTTCAGTTCCTTCCTTTATGAGTTTGTCCAAAATACCATGTTCAGCATGCAGGGCAGCGTATAGCCCTGTTTTGTGTTCTCTGCTTTCTGGCCAGATTGGGCTAATCCCCATCCTCTTACTGTGGCTCATAATTTCCTACCTCTGTGGGCTTCCTTCTCGTTGCCATTCCTTTGCTCCCCCCCCACCAATAACTCTCTGCTTACATTTTTCAAGGCCCACCCCAGATATCATTTGAGCAGCATTTATAGCTGGATGTAATCTCATTTGTCTTATAGCTTGTTCTACGTCTCTCCCTCTTTATCATATTTTCTACATTTAATTGTGATTATTTGTGTCCATGTCTTACCTATTCATTCATCTTTGTATCCTGACAGTCCCTACTCAGTGATTTATACACATAGATACTCAATAAATAAGACACATTGCCAACCTTTCTTCAGATATAATTAATTGAAAATTGTTTTTTAAATGACTTCCAACAGCTTAAACACGGACTGTCAAAATAAGCATTAGCTTCTTCTGATCTATTTCTAAGTTCAAAAATTTCATTTGGGGGAGGTCATTTTTTTTTAAGCAGCGAGACAAGGTAACCATATATTTACACCCTACATTGCCACCTACATGGATCTTTCGAGCTTCACGTTAAATTCTCCTAGGATGTTAGAGGCTGCTGAGTGGAATCATTTGCAAAAGTATGTGTAGTTAAAATGACTGATAAGCCAGAGTGATGTGCTTAAACTAAGGCTTGATCAGGCAAGAGTAGAAAATGAAGTGGGGTGGGGGAAACTCCCAAGGGTGGGAGTAGAGAGGTAAGCAGGATTCAGAGAGGAACAGGCAAAAAGGTGGTCACTAAGGTGAGGTGAAGGAGAGGAGCCGGGGGATGGCCAAGCCAAGGTTGGGGAGCGGGGGATTGGTGCTTATCAACAGAAGCTTTTGACAAGGTAACTTGTTAAAAGTATTTTTTGAGTTCTTCATCTATCCAGGGAAAGGGAGTGTCACTTCGTTCTGTGTTGAACAGGAGATTCTCCTGGAGGCTGTTAAATTTCTTCAGCCATCAGGGACAACAGCCCCACAAAGGTAGAGGTGGGTGCAAGGGCTGTGGTTATTTAAGGTTTGCGGTTAATGGTGTTTTGATGTTTTCGTAGTAAAATAAAACTATGGTCAACTGAAATATTTCAGGCGATTAATTTGTATGTTAACGGCTCATTGAACATCTTTTGCTAACTTAAAAGCTAGTCTCAAGACCCGTTTCGTCTTCACCCTTAATTTTTTTTTTAATTGAAGTATAGTTGATTTACAATGTTGTTTTTAGTTTCTGGTGTACAGTGAAGTGATTCAGTTATACATATACATATATTCTTTTTCAGATTCTTTCCCATTATAGTTTATTACAAGATATTGAATATAGTTCCCTTGCTATACAGTAGGACCTTGTTGTTTATCTATTTTATATATAGTAGTTTGTATCTGCTAATCCCAAACCTAATTTATTCCCCCCTCCCCGCCCCTTTCCCCTTGGGTGACCATAAGTTTTCTATGTCTACGAGTCTGTTTTGTAAATAAGTTCATTTGTATCATTTTTTTAGATTCCACCCATAAGTGATATCATATGATATTTGTCTTTGTCTGTTTGACTTCACTTAGTATGATAATCTCTAGGTCCATCCATGTTGCTGCAAATAGCAGTAGTTCATTCTTTTTATGGCTGAGTAGTATTCCATTGTATATATGTACCACATCTTCTTTATCCATTCATCTGTCGAAAGGCATTTAGGTTGCTCCCATGTCTTGGCTATTGTAAACAGTGCTGCCGTGAACATTGGGGATGCATGGGGGTGCATGTATCTGTTCAAATTAGAGTTTTCTTCAGATATGCCCATTCATCCTTAATTTTTAAAAATTTTCTGAACTGTGCTGATCTACTTTTCTTCCTTATTAAATATAAGGGTTTTTCTTTTTTAGAATTTGTGTTTGAGGTTCTTTAAGGTCATCATTAAAAACATGAGTCATCATTTAAAAGCACTATAATACTATCAAATGGATAGTTTTCAGCTGAATATGTGATTGACATAAATTTATTTATTTATTTATTTTTTTTTTTGGTGGTACGTGGGCCTCTCACTGTTGTGGCCTCTCCCGTTGCGGAGCACAGGCTCCGGACGCGCAGGCTCAGCGGCCATGGCTCACGAGCCCAGCCGCTCCGCGGCATGTGGGATCTTCCCGGACCGGGGCACGAACCCGTGTCCCCTGCATCGGCAGGCGGACTCTCAACCACTGCGCCACCAGGGGAGCCCCATAAATTTATTTTTAATGAACACTTTTATCTTTTGTTTCTAAGTTGACATCTTTCTAAGCACTGGTATGAAGGATGAACAGCGGCTCAGTAGGAAGTTCCAGCTAGTTGAGGTTCTGGTTAATTGAATTTTTCAAGCTCACAGCCAGAGAACAGAAATATTTGGTTGCTGTAGAGCTCATTTATGAGAAGCCTCAATAACTATATCAAGTGAATATTGTTATTATGAGGAACCTATTGGGAACATGGATTGGATTCTTTATATAGAATGCTTTGTTGTAATAAGAGTTTTTCTGAATATACTCGTACAAAGGTTAATTGAATATTTACAGGGTGAGTTCTGTGCTAGGCACTTTGAGGACACAAAACCGCGTAAGTCATGAACCTGCACTTGAGGACCTTAGAATATAAGAGCACACAGAAGCATGTGGGACACTTCTCTATGGTTATTTAAGTAGTTTAGTTGGTGTTTGATACTTTCAGGTTTAAAAAACCCCACTTACTTATGAATAAACACATTCTGTAGCTGATTCTTTGCATTATGGTACCAAAATATTTTCTAAAATGTTCTTCGAAATCATAAATATTATTATTGACATTGTCTTGCATATATCAGAACTCGCCATGTTGCAAAATAGACAAATAGGTAAAATATTTTAACATGAAATAGGTGTAAAACAGGAAGTCAGGGAAAGACCTCATATTCAGTTGGTTTAGGCTGTGGGAATTTTCCTCCACTACCTGTCCCCCACCATGTTTTCTGTGGCACTGTTTACCTGTTGGTCCGCCTCAATTCACTATATTCGAGCACACATTCAGGACATAAATTGCATTAGGTGAGCCGTACTTGGGTAAAACTGGGATGTTGCATGGTCTCTGACTAGCTATTACAGAGGTAAACTCTTTCTGTTCAGTACCATTTTCATCAACCTGTTTGTTATAAAAAGAGCCCGTGAGGGCTTCCCAGGTGGTTCAGTGGTTAAGACTCCGTGCTTCCACTGCAGGGGGTGTGGGTTCGATCCCTGGTCAGGGAAGTTCCACATGCCACATGGTGCAACCAAAAAAAAAAAAAAGAAAGAAAGAAAAGAAACAAACAAACAAAACAAGAGCCCATGATGGGCTTATTTTCCCAGCTTACATATATCACATAACAATATTTACATGCATTTAATACCATTTGTTTTTAAAAGTAAAAATGGCAGAAAACCACCCCTGAAGCCCTAAGTATTTGTGAAGGTTGATAGTTGGGTGAACTCATTAGGGGAAATTCTGTCATTATCATATGGTCTGGACTGAAAATTGTCATTGAGAGGCTTATGAGAATAAAATAAAACCATAGGTGGTTCTTTCCAACATTTTAAAATACACCTGTTCTAAAAATAAATAAATACATTTATACATCTTATTCATACTTCATCTTGAAGTTTTCATCACATTCTTTAATCTCTTTTCTTGATGTCCTGAGATATATTCATTCATGTTGATGGTGACATTGGCATAAAGAAACCTCTTGACTGCTATGCTGTGACATCAACAAATACTCAAACTTTGCCTCGTAGGCTTATTGTTGCCATATCTTGCTTTCCTATTTCTAGTTAGGAATGTTTTTTTTTTTTTCGGTACGCGGGCCTTTCACTGTTGTGGGCTCTCCCGTTGTGGAGCACAGGCTCCGGACGCGCAGGCTCAGCGGCCATGGTTCACGGACCCAGCCGCTCCGCGGCACGTGGGATCTTCCCAGACCGGGGCACGAACCCGTGTCCCCTGCATCGGCAGGTGGACTCTCAACCACTGCACCACTAGGGAAGCCCAGAATGTTATTTTTTGATGTACTTAATTGTGGAGGAATGCAGTGCCGTCTGTGTAATTTTAATTTGATCATTTGAGATTCGACATTGTCTTCTTAGACCGCCATGCTTAAACTTATGAGGCAATAACTGACACCTTATGATTGTCTTATTTTTTTCTTTGGGGGTTCATAATACATTCTGAGTACCTGTGTTTTATGTAGCACCTTTCATTTATGGGGACTTTATGAGAAAAAAAAAAAAAGGCTTCCAGATTGTTAGGTTTTCTCTTTCATGCCTTTATCTGCTACCTTATGAGAGAGGATCAGAAAGAACTGTAAACAAATTCCCTCACCTTGTTCCTTAGTCATGTGTAACTGCTACCCAGAAAAAGAACTATATGGCAGGATATATATGGGGAGAGACTCCTGTGTAAAATCTTATGCTTTACATGTTTTCAAAGGTAATGCCTTCTTTTACTAAACTATCATTTGGTACTCAGGCTTCCCTCTCTAGTACATTATCTCTCCTAGTATATGACCTGGCTTCTCAACTATCTTTTTAACGCTTTGAGAACCTAGTTTCATTCTTTGGACATTCTGTACATGTAACACGCTTTTCACGAATAGAAATTCAAAGGCACTGAAAGCTCACAGAGAACACCAGCTGCCTCTCCAAAGTAGAACACAGTTCTTTCAGCTCAAGACCACATGGCCTCTTTGGATGACTCAGTCTTGGAATAAAAATTATATTTTATTTGTGTATCTCTATGACAGATGAATTCTATATGGCTTGAGAAGGCTGAAAGACCTCAAGGTTTATGTGTCTGTGTGGGTCATTTTTCTCTGTGAATTAGATTTCATTTTATCTTCGATTGAATGTTTCTTAGAGATTTCTGTTGGTTGTAACATTTTCAGTAAGAGATAAAATGTACTATTAAGTTTATTTTACAAAACCCAGACTTCAGAGACTGACACACACTGTTAATAGCACCTGTTTTCTGCCTCTGGGAAAGATCTGTTTTCATGAATAATATCTGCTTGCAGTAAACAGTGGCTCTGGTGTCAGGTTGGGATGCCCAGGGCTGATTCATCTTTCTCCATCTGACATAATGCAAAGTGACTGCCTGGTCCCTGGACTCTGATGAGGAAAGCCTCTCAGAGCCTTCTCTCCTCTCACCCCTAAAGGAATCAAGCCACGGCCCCGCTCCGCTGCTAGTGGTCTCCACTTTGCCTGAATTATGAGCAGGTGATTTGTCTCATCTTTGCAGGACACAGAGCAAATTAACATGAAAATATCGCTTCCCAGAAAACAAGGCAGGCTTGAATGCCCTGTCGCTGCCGGTCATTAGCCATCTGCCACCGACACTCATACTCTGTTTATCACATTTGAAATTCAGAGCAGATGTTGCATAATAAAGTGATCCCAAAAACAAGACAAGAAATTCAAAGAACAAATACTTCACAATAATGATAAGGATCCTGGAAGGAGATTTTTTTCAATCTAATAGCAAGGCTGGACTTAACTGAATAGACCATGGTTTTAAAAACACACACAGGCACATGCACACACATCTTTCCTGGTGTTTAATGCACACTGCTTTTTTTGTAGTCACATGAAATAATTTTTGAAGAAAGTGCATTTGTGAAAGATGCCTGAGAGGACTGTTTAATAAGATTAATTGTAATAAGCAAAGTGGAATGTTATAATAACACTAGTTCTGGTACAAAGGACCTCATAGGTCAGTCATGCCAGTGTTGGTTTTTACTCTAAAATGGGCCTCAACTTACAGCAATGTGACTTAAATTACTTCACTCCTGTAGTATAGTTGGATCTCTCAGGGTTTGTAGCTAGCCAGTGTGGTTGCCCAGACAGCTTATTTTCTTCTTGGTACTCAAGATCTTATGTTCCCTCTACCCTTTCCCTCCCCTGCCTCCTTCCCTGCCCCCCACTCTTCCCCCCATCCTCCACCCCCCCATGCGTGTGCGCATGCGCGCGCACACACACACACACACACACACACACACACACACACACTCACACACGCATACTCACACACTCTTAGCTTCCCCAGGCTCTGCGTAGCTCTGCCCCAAGCTTCCTCCTCAGTCCCTGGCTTTGGGCTCTCTCCAACCTCAGTCCTAAGAGTCTTTCATTTAAGTTTCACTACCCTTCCACATTAATGTAACATTTTACAGGATTGGTTATTGGAATGTTTTACCTAATCAGCCTATGCACATTCTAGACCCTTCTTATGCCTTATAAAAAGCACATCATTCGTGGTATATTAACAATTGTGCTTAGAGGCATTCTGCTTTTTAAAACTCAGGCGTCTGAACTTTCATCAGGAATGTAACCTATGTCATAGTTTTTCTCTGTGGAAAGTCAGCTTGGAATGTAATCTTCTGACTCAAAAGAAATGCTTTCTCCGCACAGACCATACCCTCGTTCCCACCCTTACCTGTGTATGTGCCCGCCTCACTCCCCCCGCCACCAACACACAGAATTTGGGGGGATTTTTAAAAACAGGAACATCAGCCATAATGCTAAGCAAAAGTTAGGCAGCCACCCTGGGGGTTGCTAGAGGGTTAAATCAAAGTGGCCCCAGCAATTGACCATCATCACCTCTAATAGAAGAGCTGATCGGAAGGAAGTGAGTCAACACGGAGTTTACCTCAAATTTAGGGGGAAATGTAGGGTGAGTGAGCTACATCTGTGGTAACTTTCAGTAACTCTTCAGGGAGAACATTTTTAGATCATCTAGATTTTGAGGACTCTCCCAGAAACAAATCCTTAAGCAATTTCCCAAGCCCTTGTAGTAGATGAAAATATCGGAGAAAGAGGACAGAATTATGCAAATACATGATTATCTAAAAGTACGTAATAACAAACTATAACAGAGTTATTTTGTGGTTGTTTTTTTTTTTTTTCCTAACAGGAAATATGGGTTAAAAAGAAAAAAAAAAACACTAGTGTCTTTCTAAAGGTACTGTAAGACTGACTCACTAAAATAAATATTGACTCACTAAAATAAACAAATGACACTTTGATCAAGCTAATAATAGGTAAGTTGGAATCTCTTTAGAAAGTGCTTCCTCACCTTGGGCATTAAATCTGTTTATAGAGCCCATGAAAAAGTTGCAGGCAGTATATACCCAGTGCGTATCACCATGGTGACAGATGGCTGAGTGATGCTCCACAGAGAAGAGGGATATTCCTCACCCAAGTTTAGTGTGTGCCTAAGCTCCCTGGTTACAGTATCTTTTCTGGCTCTCTTCCTCTAAATGTTGGGTGATCCAAAGCTTCACCCTCATCTCTCTTCTCCCTGTCTACACTTTCTGGCCAGGTGATAGGTGATGTTGTTCAGTCCCAAACCCTCAGGTATCATTATTCTCCAGCCTGGCCTCTCCCCCTTGCTCTAAATCCATTATAGTCGACCAACCGTTCCGTTTGATATCTCGCCACCAAAACATTGCCCAAGAATCTTCTCCCCAGCTCAAGCCTTCCCCATCTGCCCAGTTGTTTGAGCCCCAAACCTAAGGATCCTTCTAGCCTTCTTTCCTTCACAATCTTCATCTAATCCCTTAGCAAGTACTTTTGGTTTTATCCCCAAAAGATAACCCCAGTCCGACTGCTTCTCAGTATCTTTGTTGCTAGAGCTCTGGTCCAACCCATCAGACCAGCTTCCTAACTCAATATGCTGTTTCCACTCCAGCCCTGTTGTAGATTATCCTCCATACAGCAACCAGAGGCACCTTATTAAAACATAAATAAAAGTATTACTCCCTTGCTGAAAACTTTTCTCCAGTAGTTTGCTATGACTTGTAGAATAAAATAAAAAGTCTTGCATGACCTAGAGCTCTTCCTTCCTACCCACCCCCTTCCTCCCAAGCTCTGCTCTGCCTCTACTCTTTTGGTTCCCTGTCCTTCAGCCACACCTGCCTTCTTTCTGTTCTTCCAGCATGCTTCCAGCTCAGCGTGGGTACTTATTGTTCACTCTGTTTGGAATGTTCCATGCCTCTCCCTCCCAAGCCCCACAGGTAGGGTTCCTGTTTCTCACCATTCTAATCCCAACTCAGGTTCTATCCTAACGACTCCTCTGATCACTTCACCTACCACTCCACACCTACTTACAGCTTACCACATTACACCACGTCGTCCCATTTTATCTTCTTCAGCACTTAGCTGAAGTGATCTCATTCACTTTTTTATATTTTTCCCAGCTAGAAGGTGAGAGCTTTGAAGTCCAGACTCTAGTTTATTGCACTATCCCCAGTACTGTCTGGAATATATAGATGACCCCCAGTAAACATGTGCTGGTAACTATATTTTGATGCCTACATTTCAGAGTTAATTAGAGGGTTGATTACATAGGCACCTACTTTCCCATTGTACAAGTGAGGAAGTTGTACTTTTTCAGGCATACGTAAGTATATATTTATATATATTTACTTTTCTATTATATATATGCATATACATATATAACAGAATAATACATATGTATGTATATACATACATATATATGCATATACCTATATAAAATAGAAAAGTAAGCTGAGAATATGCCATAGCTCAACACATCTACATGGCTCTTCATGGTGGGCAGGGACACTGTGGGATTATCCATATTGTAACTAAGGATTTGCTTGGTTGGCTTGGCTTAGATATAGTCTAAAACCAATAACGGATCTCCACTAGAACTATAAGGCATTTTCTCCTTTAATATAATACTGACTTGACTAAATTCCCAAAATTGTTGTCTTTCAATGTTGGACTCTGCTAATTGTGTTTTATACTAAGGATGGGACATGAGTCCAATGAAGCGATTGATTGATGCTATGAATCTTAGAGCCCATTCTCATCTCTCAGGGGTAGAGTGACATATTTTTTAAAATTTAAATGTAAGTTTCCATATATTCACTGTGTGTGCAAAGTTCTTTCTCATCCCCACCATGAGAAGTAGCAGAGTTCAGTTCAAAGAGTTAAGTTACTTTAAAAAGATCTAATTGGAAAAACTCTCCTATATTTATTCATTTGGATTTTTATCATTCGTATCCAGAGATTTCAGATACCCATGTGGTTGTGGAGTTTGGAAGTTAAGAAAGCACATTCTACTAGAGCAGTTGCTAATGATTTGCAGTCACTAATTTTTAAATTAGTGAAAGGCATCTAGAGAAAGTATCCACCAGTTATCTAAGATTGTAACTTCTTCCTCATTCCTAAGCAAGGTGGAAAGGCTTAATCAATTGTTTCATTGCAGTTAAAATCATTATTGGTTCTATTAAATATTTGTTGAAATGAGTAAGTGCTTTCACAAATGGTTGTGCAATGAAGCCCATAATGAAAACCTCATAATGGTAGGTATGAGAATCAAATATCTCTAGCAAATGAAATACTGTTGCAAATACTCTCCTTCTGCCCTTCCTCTTTCTCATCACCACTATCAAAGAGCAAAATTCTCCAAAAAGATTGACTCCAGTGGGAAAACTCAAATGAGGAGAGTTTGACCTGAATTTGGATTCATTTATCTAAATCAGGGCCTTGATGCAAGCGTCTGAACACTGTGACTCTTGATGTCTTAGGAATTAAAAGAAAATTCTGTGAATATTAGAAATGACTAAGTATAAATCTAATCTTTAAAAACTCTAGCTACCACCGTACAATGGAAGCCTAATTTGGATGCCTGGAAAACAGACTAAACCCAACAAATTTTGTAAAAATGAGTTACCATCTCATAAGGGGTTAACGAAGTTAAGGTAAACATAATGCTCTTTCTCCAGGTGTGGTCAGTGAATCACCTTATATAGTCGCCTGGGGTGCTCATTTAAATTGACAGTCTTGCCCTAAACATAATCTCAGGAGGGAGCTTCCAATAAGTACCCTCTGATGTTGCGTATAGACACTGCTGTTTAAAAGATACTCCTTACAGTTTGACATATGACCCTACTTGGAAATGGAAAATGTCTGAGATGACTCAAACCTCTGGAATATTTGCTTGCCTATGAGTAGGTGGCCCCGGCCATTCAGAGGACTCTAATCTAAGCTCAGATGAATCAGGTGTGGCATTTTAACTAACGCCGTCTGACTGTATGAATACTTGTTTAAAAGCACTGATGTTTTATTCCTTAAGATGGTCTATTGGAAAATGCTAACTCATTTATATGAATTACAGAGAAAACGCTTAGGAACATGAGAATTCTAACTAGAAAGTCTTAAGCCGCCCAGAAAGCTACTCTTCTCAAAAACAGTGTTCATGGCATATCATGATTTGACCTTTGAAAGATGCTTTTTGTTTCATTTCACTTAATGTTCTCACAGTTCTCTGTGGTCCTAACTTAGTAAACCATTACCAGATTTGCAAGGGTAATGATCAGAATTCCTAACCCTGTTTTATTGATTTGATGAGGAACCGAAACCATACGAAACTTAAGTGAATCATAGGCATAGATTTTTAGTGCTGACACTAATGTGGCCAAACAGTGTTCAGGTACTTACTTTGAGGCTCACGCATTAGAAGATAATGAGTGCTCAGAATTTCTTCCACTTGTGTTTCTAAGCCTTTAACAAATGTAAGCTAGTAGCTTTGTTGGTTTTTATATTTACCATTGCTCTCTGCTGTCCCTGACCATACTTGTTCATTTTTCCTTTCTTGGACAAAACCAAAGAAATATTTATCATTCTACTCTAGTATAGTCACACCACTTTTAGATTGGAAAGCTAAAATAGAACATAGCAGGAAATTGGGGACCACAGGGCATAGGAGGTTTCACTCCGAATTAAGTTTAGGAACTGCAACGTTAAAGGGTTTCAATCTACACTGAGCCATCAGATGCTGATTGATCTGGAAACAGATATCCTTAATTGAAGTTGCTCTGTGAATGTGTTTAGTTCTATGAATATGTTGGAACACTTACTGAACACTTAATGAGCATTTTAATTTCACTATCACATTTTATTGTTTAAATCTGGAACTCACCATCACCCATAGCTGAAGACCTGAAGTGTTTACTGAGACAAAGGTGTGGTATAAAAGCTGTAGGTGAGGGCCCTGCCTCCCTCTGTCTCTTCCCTCTGTAAAAATATATTCCGAGTCAGGAGGATGCGGGTGCAAGAAGACGGAAGACATTGGTTTGTAGTAACAAGAGAAGAATTGATTTAATGGGTTCCAGTGAAAAAGGAGAGATTTATGTACCCTCAGTAACCACTCCCTAAAAGTTAGCTCTTTTAAAAATACGTGATGCTGAGTGTAAATATCTGAAACATTACATTACTAACTTTTGTTTCCCCCATTATGATTCTTTCTCTAGTCATAGCAGTTTATCTTGTAGACCTGAAGTCATTTAATGTTTCAACCAGATATTAAAGGTGGCTTGATTCATGTCTTCAGTGCAAAACTACGTGACTCCAAATAATTGAAAATCGAGGACATAAATATTGGTTAAGTTGGTCTTTGGCATCATATATTCTAAATGTTGCCACTGTATTAACGGCCCTTGATATGCTTCTCGTGATTGCTGTAAGATCTTGATAAAAAACAGGAGTTGGGAAGAAAGTAAAATATAAGTTACATTAGAATGAGTTAAGAAAAGAGTTGCATTTTGGTGTCGTCCCAAGCAGGGAGATTTATGAAAGCATCGCACACCAAGAGAAAGGACTTCTTTTCTGTTGCAGCTCCATCACTTTCACCACCACAGTTTCACAGGACTTCTTACTTTATTTATCACCAAGTTCCATAATTAACATATGGTTCATGTTATTGATTTCTCAGGTTTCAAAGTAAAATAAATTGAGCTTTCTTCCACATTTAGAATATACAGTTTTTTTAAGGAACTCTAAACAAAGACATGCATTATTTGTAAGTTAGAGAGCAGCTGCCAGAAAACAGAAAATTAGGAATGGAGTCATGGGTGAAATAATAGAGATACTGTTCAGAGGTAACCCTTTGTACAGCAGGAAATTTTCCTTAGAAAAGAGACAGCTGAGTTTGCTTGTAAATTTTGCTAGAAACAGGACTGATTTAGTAACATTTAGTGCTGGTTAGGAGGCTGAAGACAGCATTCCAGCTTTGGATACCAAGCAATTGCTGTCTTTTGTGGTTTTGTATAAAGTCTAAACACTTTATAGTTTTAAAAGGTATGTGTATATGAGGGGGGTGCTGCTATTAATTTTTTTAATGAATAGAATAATATATCAAATACCAGATCTGAGAGTAGAGGAGGGTTTTCTAAGCATAAAACAGTAGAAGTTGTCACAAAGGAAATACTTCATAGATTAGACCATAAAAATTTTAAACTTAAAATATTACAAATAGAACTAACAGGCAAATAAAATATTTGCCAAAAATACAGCAGACGTTTAATATACTTAACATATAAAAAGCCCTTAGAAACCAATAAAAAGAAAATTACCTAATTCAGATATGAATAAAGAACATGAACAGACAGATTCACAAAGAAATACGTATGCACAGAATGGCTGGTAGATAGGTAGGGGAAGTATTCCACTGCACAAATAATCATTGAAATGCACATTAAAACCAGAATGTATCATTATAGGAGATGATTAAATGAATTATGAAAATTCATTTAACAGAATGATTTTTCAAAAAGACTCATTTTTGAAGAATTGCCTAAAGAAAGATAATATTCAAACTGTATATATAGTACAATCCCAATTTTGAAATTATTTCAAATAGATGCATAGAAAACTAGAAGGAAATACGCTAAAATACTAAGTGTATATCTCTGTTAAGGTGTGGGTTGTTAATATATAAGTGAGCATGTACATTAAGCCATATGCAATTGTCAATAGTTGACTGATTCAACCTAATATTTTTATAATCTGACAAAAGGGTGTTACGTGTTTTAGTACGGAATGCCTTCTATTATAGAAAAGTTGAAGTTCTTATACCTGAATCTTTTCTTGAGCCCGACATAAGAATTAGCAACATAATATCATGTCGTTTGTGGTTAGGCGACACAATAGGACAGATTTTATAAAGTAGTCAATGTGTGTACATTAAAACATTTAATACTTGTTTATTGATGCTGATGATATGGATAAAAGGGCAAATGTTGAAAGACTGGGAAAAAAAAGTGAACGGGTCTTCTAATCAGTCTTACACCATTGTTACTATCTCCTTTAATCTTATCTGCATTTTACCATTAAATGGTATAATGGGCAATGGAGGAATTTCTGTTTATTGTAAATGGAAGCAATTGCTGGTGAGTCGTAAACTTTTAAATTAATGTCTGCATATAAAATAAAGTTACAAGCCTGTTTTTACTACAGTGGCAGGTACTGGTGTGGGTTTCTTTAATGATCTCTAGGTTTTCAATATTTTTTACATGGAATCAACTTTCAATTCTCTTGTTAAAATCAGCTCATAACACTTACAGTATATAGTTCAGCAAAGGCTGTTTAGGACTATGCATTATTCTGTGCCTGCTAAAAAAGGAACATTTCTTTTCAAACCCTGAATCGGCCTCTACAGGGAGATTGCCCACAGATATTGAATAGATAAGATGTTGTGAATGCAGAGTTAGTTTAATGAAAGAGTGTCAGTTGTCTTTCCTGTTTTCCCCAAAGTAAATTATTTAATTTGAGACAAAATGCTAACAGTGATCTTGGTAATACACTTGCCCTTATAATAACGTGAATAACTCCACTATCCACTCAAAGACAAGCTACTTTTTTTCAAAATTAAAGGGGGAAAGTGATGCCATACAAAGGGAATTTGAATATATGCTTATTATTATTATTTTTTTAACCTTTCCTTAAAGTCTATTGTCTCTTCCCATTTGTGGCCTTTTGAGCACACGACGATGTACATAGACCAGGGTAGATGATAGTAAATGAAAATTGTTGAAGATATGTCATTTATAGAAAGATGAATACCCATAGCCTTGGTGGTCCCCTTGTTGGGTTTAGAAAACTGCATCACCAAACACATTCAAAATATTGAATTGCTTGTATCCCAGACTGAATCCTCAGTACAGTGGGTAAAATTGCTGTGTTCCAACTTAGCTCCGTGAGCCCCTAAGAAGATACTCTTAAAGTGGACGCAGCAGCAGCTCTTGATGATAACCTAAAGTATTGGGTAGGAGGGAGTCCCATTTCACTTGGAGAGAAACCACTGAGCTTTCTTTCCTCCAGCCAAAATAACAAAGTCCTAGCCTCTGGTGATTGATGAGCATGTTGCCAGGGGAAATGGACTGGAAAATCATCCCTTGTCTTTTACTTGCCACAGGAAATCCATAACAGAGATCTCCATTCTTCTTGTTCTGATAAGAGGCCTAACGAAGCATCCAGAAGGGCCGTGAAGCCTGGAAATGTGTTATATCCAGCTGCTTGCTGGGTTGCCTTTTAAAATACGACTCATAATTTCCTAACTCACAGATCGAACATGTGTGCAGTTGGATAGCCTTTGACAAGCCATGCAGCTTTTTGACCATTACAATGTGGCAGTTGAGCCGAGAGAGGCTGTTTTAATAAGTACAGGTATCCCCTGTTTAAACTAACAACATGCATTTCAAAAGGTATCTGTGCAATCAAATTCAATACGTAGCATTCTCTTACTTTGGCATTGTTAAATTGGATATTCATAGGCTGGAAAAACTTGGGAGCTCAGAAATGAAAGCTAGGGCTAAATTTGTAAATGCAAATACAAATAATGTTTTAACTAACCAGAAACATTGTGAGAAGCACCCCCCAGCACACCTCCTGCCCTTCGTGGGTAAGGCCGCAGAGCTGCTGCTGAAGCTGTGGGCATCACACTGCAAGCTTGGGATTGCACATGCACATGTCTTCGGGAATACTTGCGGAGTCAGTTTTGAGATGTTCAAGCTCAGACCATGCAGTTGTCACATGAGAGGGACTGTGTCTGAATTTGTTTGGGATTCCTGTTTATTAAGGTTTCCACATTGGTCTTGGCAAAAGGGATCTGTTATTTAGTAGTTTCTCAGCACCCTTTGGATTTGGTGTGTTTGGATTTTCATTAAAATACTACTTTGTTATCAGAAAGCAGGAGTCCTTAAAGACTCCTGTATTGGCAGTGAACACTAAAAGAAAGGCTCAGGTAGCCTTATGTAGTATATTTTGGAAATGTGTTTGTTTAAGAGATTAGGGTTTCCACTTCCATGACTTCTTCCTTTGTGTTTTTTCCAGGCCTGCATTCCAATTCTGAGTTAGAAATGTTTTAAACCTTTCCTAAATTATATTTATAGAAATAACAGCCCATCCACTAAAGTTATTCCCAGAGCCTTTATTTGCTAGTGGTAGGCATGCAAGCTGTTTTATGCTTTCTCTCTGGTCTTATGCTTCTTGCCCTAGTGACTTGGAGAATTTTGTTGATTCCGTTTGTTGGTGGAAAGATAGATGGCCAAAGAATGACCATCCTGAGGCCACCACTCTAAGGCTGGCTTTGAAAAGCCCTCTTGGAAGTGGAAACACATGTTCGTTCTCCCCAGGACCAACCTGGTAACGCTGCAGGTTATTGCAGTCTCTCCTCCCACTATTCCCTCCCCCCAAATGAGAGGCCTGTTGAACTTAGACCAAAACCTCTACATTGTTCATTTGCTGAATTCCCTGGTTGCTGCGAGTGTTCCGTGTCCCTTACGTTCTCAGAAACTGGCTACATCTTCACATCAGTACACTGTAAAACTTGGGATGGAAGCGAAAGTGAATTGAACAGATTCTTGTTTTTATGAGAGTATCCACTACTTCAGAGCACCCAAATTTCACTCCATTGCCATGCCCAGACATAAAATTGAGGCACCTCTTTGTTGTGCCTTTCTGACATGCCCTCAGGGCTTCCAAATTTATTATAAAACACTTACCAGTATAATTTTCCCATTGCAGCTTTCCATCTTTCTCCTTACACTTGACTTTTGAGTTGTATACAACGTCACGGTGAGGTGAAGTTCCTGTTTGCTCCTCCCCCCACCCCCCTTTTAAAAAATTTATATGCCTTTATTTGTTCTTCTGAGCCCAAATCAGCAGGGCCTAATCCATAACAGAGCCACCATTTTAAGTCCCCACCGGCTGAGTTTGATTCCTGATTATATAAAGAGGAAAAAGCAGATCTTGCCAAGGTTGGGGCAGATTCCCGGATCTTGCCAAGGTTGGGGCAGATTCCCCAACCTTGCAAAACGTTGCAGACAATTAATGGGCTTGAACTCGAGATGCTTTTGTGCGTGTGCTTGTATGTGTGAGAAAGAGTGAAAAAGATACCCCATGCATAGAATTTTTAAACTGGGCAGCCCCATGGTAGTTTACTAGAGGCAAGAGATACCCTGTTGGCTCCTAGGCCTTCCTGGAAGCCACCTGCTGGAAAAGCTTCCTTGGAGACGAATGTCACATGGCTTCCTTTGGCCTGAATGATGTTCCTACCCGAGCTTATACCTGAGGAGGCCTTGGAAGAGGAATACTTCTTATACCCAAAGTACTGTGGTGATTGGGGTCCTACAGTTTGCCACTCAGGAAAATAAACCGGCGTATTAACTCCCAGCAAACGCTACCTCCTTGGTTTGAAGCGGTTTGTAAAGCATTTTCTTCCTGGTTTGTGCGCCCCACATTGTTTCGGCTTCTCTCATCACTGACCAGCTGGCTCGTTGGTGAATAGAACTGTGGGCCCCTCGCCATGTTTCATGTGAGGTCTTGGCTGGGTGGCAAACAGGCAGCCTGTAGCCAGTGTCAGCAATTCAGGAGGAATTGGCACAGCAGTGTCCCCATTAATTTCTGCTTGTCACATACTGTCATGCAAGTTACACCAGAGAGGAAATGACCGTTAAAAAAAAAAGGTACCCTTGTGGCACTGGGTCCCCTCCAGACGTTCCCCGAGGTTAAACAAGTGGATACAATTAGCTCTACACAGACAGCTGCGGGGAAGGGAAAGCCTAGAAGTAGGCCCCAGGGCAATGTGTCTTTCCTGTTAGCAAGGAGTGTCAGCTATCAACATCTGCCATATTTTAACCCTTCAAAGGGCCCCATAAATTAAGGGGAGCTATTGTCCCACGCTCTGCTGATCATTATCAATCATAATGCCTCGGGAAATTACCACAGTGCTGCTGCCTTGGTGGCAGGTTTTGTCCTGTGGGGAGCGTTCTTTATGTTTTTGCCAGGAGCAGAGAAGGGCAGTGGAGGCAAAGAGGGTGAGGGGAAACTGGCTCTTTAATCGTTGGTAATTTACTGCCACAGGGAAGGGGACTAGAGTGGCAATAAACTCTTCTTCAGTTCAAACTCAAGTCGTTAAAATTGGTGGGCTCCAGCCGGCTTCCATTTCCAAAGAGATCAGTCTTGCTGACTGACTTTTGTCAAGCCGTCTTCACCAAGAGCGATGGCGGCTTTTAGAGCACAAACAAGAGCTTTGGGAAATGAGAACCAGTTTTAGAGGAGGAAGGCGATCCAAGATGAGAAAAGAAACTCTAAAATAAATTAGAGGCTTCCAAAAACTGTTGTTTTATTTTTCAAAGATTGAAATGATTAAGCTGCTGTTATCCAAATGGAGTCCTGACTAACCTTTGTAAGCACATACTGTGCTTTGGGGTAGATTTGTCTGGTGAAAGTCTGATTGCCAGCACGGAGCGACGGGTGAATGAGACAGTCCCATGTGAAATTATGTTTGTTGAAATGTACTCGTTTGAACTCGTCATAAAAACTGGAGGAAAAAAAAGAATGGTTTATTACCATGTTTTAACCCCAACAGGTATTGGGTTCATATTTGTGTACTTAGAACTTTCTTTTCTGAAAAGATACCATTTTGCTTGGGGGCATGAGTATTTATTTCTCGGTCAGACAGGAGTTCTGAAAGTGGTCAGTAATGATGACTGCAGGGGACCTGAGCTGATGTTCACCTGTATGATTGCACAAGGACAAGACAATGGAGGGAATAATCACCTTTGGATTTTCCTGAGTCCTTACTTAATGTTACTAAGGAAAATTCTGGCATCCTTTAAAATAACTTTAAGTAAGGGCTAAGAGCCACCATCAGAATAACTGAGTAGAAGTAACACTGTGTCATATTATCTAGACTTCATTTCTTCCTATATGGAAGAAAAGGTGGCATGATCACCAAGGAGAGCTTGGAGGTGTTGTCAGCAATGAATGTGAGAGCTGTTGCAATCCTATGGCATCATTAGTCTGAGACCCTCATTTCATAGACCCTCATTTTATAGGAAACAGAATCTCAGGGACTTGTCTACGATCTCACAGTGAAGTAGAGGAAGAACGCAAGTCTCTCCTTCCCAGGTGAACTGTTCATATCATTCCATGGGCTGCTCAGTAGAGCCCATTTCAGCAGCAACAAATTGGGCCCTTTGTCCTGTTGACAGCAGGGAGTAGGAAGGAACCATAAATCTGGGATCGAGGCGACTTTCTTCAGTAAGGGGCACAGTCAACTTCTGCCATGACGTCAGGCTGTGAATTTGATGCACCAGTTTTAGTTGGCCCTATTAGAGCAAGAGATGCCAATGTTAAAAGATGGTCTTCTTGTGCAATTTTAAGTATATCTAGAAATATCTAGAAGTATTTCTTAATTTTAGTGTCAAGATAACATATAGATTTGGGGAAATTAACCTCTTTAGGTATTTACAATCTTTTCAATATGAGATCACAAAGAAGAAAAAGCAAAGTATACATAAATGTGAGCCCACACGAATATGTGGTCAGTCCCTAACTATGAGATCTCTTTTTGTCTTGTAAATGTCTTATAGTCTAAATATGCGTTTTTCTATTACTCATGTTACTGATCCCTGATTTAGGGGATAATCAGTAATTGACTTCTGTTTGAGCTTAGGTGAATATTGAAGTATATAATTTAATAAGTTATTAAATGTCACCACAATTTGATGCTCAGGAGTGGCTTTATTCACCATAAAGTAGATTCTTATTTCAGTTAAAAATGAGAACACAGAGAAACTAAATTACCATACTTACTGATGTTTGAATAGCATTGTTTTCTCAGAATTGTTTCTTAGGCCTGATTTCAGGATCTGACGTACAATGTCAGGCTTCAGTTGAAGCACATACCTGAAGACTGCCTAGGCCAGAGGAATACCAGATGATTGGAAACAGAATAGCAGAGAAAATACCAAGTTAGTGAACAATAATGAGCCAATTAGTCAAACAACATTGGGTTGAATTTCATGGGAAGGCACTGAATCATTACCAACTCTTGTGGTATTCAGAATCATAACATCAATCATGATGAACCACTTTGGTAGTCATGTGTCCATAATATGTAATTCCATAAAAATTCTCTTGGTTTTGGCATTAATTAATAGTGACTCTATTTTATAAAATGGCATATTTCATTGAAAAGATTTGTATTTAAACACATCAACTAAGAACTTGAAATTCATCTTTCCTAGCATTCGTTAGAATTATAATTGCTGAGTTCCCATGGGAAAAAGTAGTTTCTCATTTTAAGTCCCAAAGTTTCAATAGGATTTGGTATAGCATTTTGTTTCACTTCTAGTCCTAATGACTCACTGAATTCCTTTCCCCAGAACTTGTCCCCTGTTTACCCTCGGCATTTGCTCTCATGTAGACACAAGCCTAGTGAATCAATAAGCATGACTATTTTCATGAACAGTTAAATAGTTCAATGTTGTATGCAATGCCATTGGAAGACATTGTCTAGTCTGCCGGTTTAAGGAAAATTAACATTTCTTATACCTTTATATCTTGGTTGAATTTGGTTTTTTAAAAACGTTAAATTCTGGGGGAAACTTGTCAAAGCTGAGCCTGGGATATTCTCATGCAGTTGGGAAGTAGCACTGTCTCATTTTACAGGTGGAGGCAGCTGGCATAACCAGCTAATTAATGACTTGCCCAAGTTCACACAAGTAAAAAGCCAGGAGCTAGATTTGTGACTCTTACACAATCCATTAGACTGTTTTCATCTAAGTCATCTTAGTAGAATTAAATATAATTTATGTATCTTTGTCAGTACTATTTAATAAGTCCGATTTGCATAAATGTTTTAGTATTTCCGTGCCCTCCAGGCCATTAAGGCAATTAATTTTTATAATTTTAATTATTATAAGCCTCTAAGTGTATAAAATAAATTCAGAAACAAAATAAAGACAGATACATATAATTTTATTATTATTAAATCCCATGGTGTCAATGATAGTATTCAGAAGTAAAAGCTTTTCATTAGATATTGGCTGCTCATTATGTATATTGCGTTTTGTTTAACACCTCTAAAATTATATTCAGAGTTAAGGAGAATATATTCTTATTTCTGCAGATTTACTTGTAAACCATTCTGGAATACATAGTGCGTTTTCAAAGATAGAGCTTGTTTCTTTAACATAAAAATCCTGTAAAAAGTTAACAGAACTGCCCATGTGATCACTACTTTTGTCATGTTTCCTCACAGATCTGTAAATTTTCACCTGTCTGGGTTTGTTGTTGCCATATTGTTGTCATTGAGAAAAAAATTCCACGTTAGGATAGTCTCTAGTTAAATTGTCTTCTTTCCAATAAAAAGATCCTGCCCCTTCCCTTATTTATTTATTTATTTATCTATCTATTTATTTGTTTGTTTATCTATCTTCCTTGTGGTGCGTGGGCTTCTCATTGCAGTGGCTTCTCTTGTGGCGGAGCACGGGCTCTAGGTGCACGGGCTTCTGTAGTTGTGGCACGCGGGCTCAGTAGGGGTGGCTCACGGGCTCTAGAGCACAGGCTCAGTAGTTGTGGCGCACGGGCTTAGTTGCTCCGTGGCATGTGGGATCTTCCCGGACCAGGGCTCGAACCTGTGTCCCCTGCATTGGCAGGCGGATTCTTAACCACTGTGCCACCCTTTTTTTAAATTTTGGGAGAATGACACAGGAATTTTAAAGCAATTGTGAGTTAGAGCCCAGCTTAGTTTAAGACAAAGTTTATCCCAAATACCCTTTTTCTTCTTAAAATATCAGTAATAATCTTGCATCTGAAATAGGGATTCATTATCACCTTCAGACTTCTTAGCAGTTTTTCTTGTGACTTAGTATCTTATGCCTTTATTTGAGAACAGGTAAAGATTGTGAGAGACCACTGAAAATAGAATTTTAGCATTTTGAAGGAATTACTGTGTTACATCGCTCCTCCAGGCAGTTTAGAAACCACTCCTGGAATTTCTTTTTGTTTATTTAGTGTTTTGTAGTTTTTAGAATCTGTGTCTCCTTCCTTTGTGAAAAATAAGAAGACCTCCCAGACTGTAATTTTTACTATCAACTTCTGTAATGATCACATGTGATATCCCTATAGAAAATATACTTTATAGTTGTTTAGGTGGTAATCCGTACTCTGCCTCAAACCTAGGAATAGTTTTAATAAGCCATTATAAAATCTATCATTAAATATCATTAAACCCTTTTTAAAAAAATTCATTTATGCCAGGTACATTTTTATTGTGAAAGCTGGATTAAACCAAAACAGAGTTTACAGAAACCTATCAGAGTGCACTTGAAATTTACATTGCAAGTGTAACAGGACAGATTTTCAAAGCCAACATTCTAGTTCCATCAGGTCCCCAAAGACTGGGATGTTGAAAAAGCTCACCTTCCACAATGTGACATAAATTCATTTCTTTCATACTTTGCTTCAGAAATGGCTTATTGTACTAATAAGGTTTTGTCACCATGACTGTATATTCTTTGTAGATCATGTGCATCTATCCCATTCCCATTTTACCCTTTCTTGTAATTTCCCAAATATGGTATACAGCCAGTTCAACTTGAAATCTTGAGAAGTTGACAAGGTTTATCTAGTAGACTCTATTAGTTAGAAGTGTCAACAAAACCAGAAGAATCATTTTTAACCTACTTAGGAGGGCATTTTTAACAGCTTGAAGGTATCACTTATACACAAATCAATGAAATTGTAAAATTTTCAAAATTAAAAAATACCTTGGAATTGATACAGTCTAGCCTTTGGACGTTACATTTAAGGAAGCGAGTTCCAAACAAGTTGAGTAATTTGCCAGAAGTCATGCAGTTTGGACTAGTCCTAGAACTGTATCCCAGGCCCTGGTATTCTATTCAGTGAGCTTTCCAAAAGCCATATAAATGTGGTTTTGTTCTTATTTCTAATTATTTACTATAATAAAGACCTATACTTAAAACATTTTGTTGTTGGTTTGGATGAGTTACTATACTTACTTGCACATTCCTCTAAAAACAATGTTAGTTTGAACTTTGCCCTTGTTTTTACTTACCTAACCCCAGAATCCCGAATGCTTTCTTCGCTAGAACTTTCATTCCTAACATTTTATTCTCTTTAAGTACAGCCTCATTCCACGTGTATTTTTTTTTCTCCATGAAGAGCTGTACTGATTTGTCTACTTATTTCATTTCAGTAATGTTCATGCACTATCAAGAGTTCTTGTTCCTTATTCTATTTCCCTGGTAGCTTCCAGCACAGTTACTTGCATATTTGTCAAATAAGGATATATGTCAAATAAGCTATTCAATTCAATAAATGTTTATTGCACACCTTCTATATGCAAAGCTCTGTGCCATTCCAGGACTAGAGATGGCTAAAAATAAAGTAAAGCAGAATGCCTTCAAAAACTTACAGGGCACACAGGGCACGTGCTGCAAAGCAGTCACACCTTCCCGGTGAGATATATAAAGGAAGTAAAAGAGGTGCAGTAGCGGCTCAAAGTATCAAAAATGCACACATGATTAAAGGAATGAGAACTTAACATCCCCACCCTGAAGAATTTGAGATTTGGCTTTGGTCCTTGGCTTATACTTTATTTTGTAAGTTGATCTTATGATACAAAACTCACCTTGCAGACTTCATATTTACATTCATTAATTCCACAGGTGTGGATGGGGACATGGGGGAGGGGAATACAAGTAATTACATATTTGCCTTTTTTTTTTTTTTTTTTTCCCCCGTATGCGGGCCTCTCACTGCTGTGGCCTCTACTGTTGCGGAGCACAGCCTCCGGACGCGCAGGCCCAACGGCCATGGCTCACGGGCCCAGGCACTCCGCGGCATGTGGGATCCTCCCGGACCGGGGCACGAACCCGTGTCCCCTGCATCGGCAGGCGGACTCTCACCCACTGTGCCACCAGAGAAGCCCCTATATTTGCCTTTTGTTAAGCCTCAGTAAGCAGCGCTTCAACTGGATTTGGGGAAACACTAAAATACTGAAAGGTCTTAAGGCTCAAGAAATACTGTCTGCTCATTTCATTTTATTTAATTGACGTGGAGAAAGAGAGTCCATGGCTATAAGACTTCTGGTTACTAACCATGTGACCTGAGCAAGACACTTAACTTCTCTGAGGCTTAGTTTCCTTATGTGTAAAACAAGGATTAAAATGTGCAAATCAAATGAGTCAAAAATGTATAAAGTATTTTATAAACAGTCCACCATCCTAAGGATATAAAGGATGATGATTGTTCACCTGTGTACTTTCTAGTTACCCTCATGTACTTTTCTAATGTAGAGACCCAAGCTAGTCACAGCACTACACCAGGGTCTGACTGGTGATGACAGTAGTTGATTAGATTATCTAAAGTGATGCCAGGTGGATTATGCACGGAGGCCTTAATGATCCACAAAGGTTACTTGATCTATTTGGTGTCTCTAAAGCCCTTTCTTCCTTCTGCTTTGGGCTTTGCTGACTATAAAACTCCATTTGCGGGGATTCCCTGGTGGCGCAGTGGTTGAGAGTCCGCCTGCCGCTGCAGGGGACACGGGTTCATGCCCCGGTCTGGGAAGATCCCACATGCCGCGGAGCGGCTGGGCCCGTGAGCCATGGCCGCTGGGCCTGCGCTTCCGGAGCCTGTGCTCCTCAACGGGAGAGGCCACGGCAGTGAGAGACCCGCGTACCACAAAAAAAAAAAAAAAAACAAAAAAACACCTCCTTTTGTATTCCCTTCCATCTCTTTCTTGCCAATGATACAACAGTTACCTCCTTACTGTAAAAAAATCTTCAGATTCTCTGGATAATCAAATCCTATAAACTTTTATCTCTGAAATTTCTAAGTATAGAACACACAATAGTCATCATAAGTTTAAGGAGTTGATTTTAAGAATTTTCCATTGTTGACTGACACACCTGAGAAGTGAAAGCCCTGGAAATAACATAGTATATTTAACATCTGCGCATTTTCCCTCAGTTTTTAGTCATGTTTTCCTGATGGCAGCTGACCAAATTGAAAATTTTTAAAATAGTCTAATATTTGATGTACTTCAAATGCATCAACCTTTATTGGCATGCTTTAAATGGGAACAAGAAGACCTGTCTAGCGAAGAAATATAGTTTTTTATCTTATTTATTCTGTAAGTCCTTGTGCAGCAGAATGTTGAAGCCACTATGCTAAATAATATGAATATATCATATAAACACAACTTATAGATAGTTTAAAATCTAGAAAGAGAAAATAAAATATACACAGCCACCACATAAGGCAGTATGTAACAATGCCATATGAGTGTTACAAAATGACAAATGCTGTAGGGATTCAGAGGGAAAAATAAGGACTGGCTTCTTGAAGAAAGTGGCAGTTGTGCAGTACCTTGAAGATATATCCTCTGAGACGACAAGTTACACGAACCAGAAGAAGCCAGGAGATAACAAGAAGTTGGTTGAGCGGGAGAGAAATGGACTTGATCACATAGGCACTGGGAAATAATAGCAGGCTTTTGGGTGGTGGCTGACATTTTCATTGTAGGGTTTTAAGCTGATTAGTCTGCTGGAGATGTGCTCATTTAGGAGAGAGTACAATAGGTCAGTCGAAGGGAGTGCTGCTCCAGTAGTTTGGAAATGAGATCATCGGGGCTGTACTACAAGGGTAGCAATGGTGGTTAAATGGGAAGAAAGGAGAAATTGTGAAGACAGACTTGACAGGACTTGGTTACTCGTCCAGAGTAGTACAGGAGAAGCAGAAATAAGTAAGTAGAGAGCAATTGTCAGTTTGGAGAAGAAGGTGGTTATTTACTTTAGTCTTGTTGAATTTGGCGTGGAATGGGAAATTATATCTGAGGGCATTACAAGAACTTGTGGCTGCAACAGCTGAGCCCCAGGTAACCTTTGAGGTTTCATGGAATTTAGGAGAGGTGCCAAAATACTGGAAATGGGAAATGGTCTGTTTTTCTAAAGATAGGAAAAACATGGATTCTACAAAACACAATCCAGCAAGATTGATACTGGTCTTCGGTTATTAAAAGGATGAGTTGTGAGCATATAGAAAAATAACTGGTTAATGAGTATGAAAAGCTGTCCAAACATCACTATAATCAGAAATGAAAAGCCAAACAATACTGAAATACTTCTCCATCAAGCTGGGGCAAGCAAAACAAACCAAAAGAAGTTTGGTAATGTCAGGTATTATCAAGGCAATTGAGAAATGGATAGTCTCAGATACATCTAGGGGGAATATCGGTTGGTATAGCATTTTGGAAGCAGGTTGACTGTATTTATTAAAACTGAGAATGTATGTATTCAGTGACCAAGCATTTTCACTTCTCAGAGAAACCCTAGTACTAGTTAGTGCAAAGGAGGTATAAATAAAAAAACTTTCCATAAACAGTGGAAAAAATAGAAATAACCTAAGTGTTCATCAGTAGGGAGATGACCAGACAGACCCCGATATTATGAAATAGTATGTGACAATTGAAAAGAATGACATTGATCTATAAGAAATTGCCTTTAAAGCATAGTGTTGAATGAGGAAAAGGAAGAAGGAGCCAACTTTAGAACTGTAAGTGTACCCTGGCTCCGTATGTCTAAAGTACATGTATATCTCATATAATCCACAGGACCAAGTCTTGAAAAATATACAAACTGTTAATAATGGCTGCCTCTTTAGAAGAGATTATGGTTAGAATATGTGGTCAGTTTGTCAGATTTAGCAAATAAAAATATAAGATGTTCAGTTAAATTTCCATTTTAGATAAACAGCAAAAAATTTTTAGTATAAGTATGTTCCATACAGTATGTTCAGCCTTACAGCTTACACTGAAAAATTATTGTTTATCTGAAACTCAAATTTAACTGAACTTCCTACATTTTATCTGGCAACCCTAGTAGATGGTAAAGTAAAACTGTAACTCTGTGTTTAAGTTTTATACTTTTTCCTAAAATAAACATAATATGTTCTTTGTGTGATAAAAAGTAAGGTTTAAATGTGTATAAAGAAAAATGTAATAATCACTAGGCATTGGCTTAGTTTCATTAAGAAATTGTCCTCGATCTGTTGTCATTTCCATGTCAGTTAGCATTGCTAAACTGGTAGATAAAAGAATATTATAGATATACAAGATTTTTATTGAAAAGGGCTCTAATTTAGAATCTCCAGCATTTGTCAGAGTGCCCACCATATTCTTTTGCTGTGCAGTTAGTGAATGTTTATTGGATGGCTGAATGGATAAATAAATTGCAGTATGAAGCATATTTTCGACATATTTGTGAAAAAACAACAGACTTATCAGCAACATGGGTTCTTGGAAACTGTGGAGCCACACTTTAAATTTCTCATGGAAAATTATTTTGAAACCAGAATATGCTACTCCAGCATTATCTAATTCAATCTTTATAACAGTCCTGTGAGAATAAATATTGTTTTATTAAAGAGGAAACTGGGGTTCAAAGAGGTTAGATACTGTATTTCATCAGTTCTAAGATGCCCTTTGGGAATGCGTTTTCAGTCACTGTCAGTGGGCTCCTGTCACAACTGAGTTCTTACTGACTGCACATGTGCTTGAGAACTTGCAGAATTAGGCAACGGCTAGGGTAAAAATCCTAGAGATAACAGCAGAGTTCGACTTCTCAACCATCAGTATTCTTGAATGTAGAGAGGATAAAATTGTGTGGGAAACCCAGACATGGAGAACTCTAAGTGGAAATGTGATGTGAGGGAGCAGAACTATGAGTATAAAGAAATTCTTGGAATACCTAAATCAGATTATTCCACTTAAATTTTAATTTTGATGTATGTTCAAGAATGATACATGATGAAAATCCAAATCTGAAGAAGGCTACAGAGCCCTTTTAATTTGTATAACTAAAACTTCTATACGATAAGAAGGAGTTGTGTCATCGTTTATTTGGCAGTCGTTTTTCTTCCTTAGTAGTACATTGAAATAATAGTAAATCTTTAAAAAGATGATGTTTTATTTAGTTTTGATGAAATACACAAACATACCCAAGGTCACCCAGTGGGAAAGGTCCAGAGTCAGAACCTCACAAGCATGTACCCTGAGTCACTGCAGTGAACCGTAGGGTGAAAGGAAGAGGACTGGACAATTTTAATGTTACTCATAATTAACTTTTGACATTTTTTTTTTTTTACATGTTGGGGGTAGGAGTTTATTAATTAATTAATTAATTTTTGCTGTGTTGGGTCTTCATTTCTGTGCGAGAGCTTTCTCTAGTTGTGGCAAGCGGGGGCCACTCTTCATCGCGGTGCATGGGCCTCTCACTATCGCAGCCTCTCTTGTTGCGGAGCACAGGCTCCAGACACGCAGGCTTAGTAGTTGTGGCTCACGGGCCTAGTTGCTCCGCGGCATGTGGGATCCTCCCAGACCAGGGCTTGAACCTGTGTCCCCTGCATTAGCAGGCAGATTCTCAACCACTGCGCCACCAGGGAAGCCCCAACTTTCGACATTTTGTGTTTCAAGAAATTGAGAATTGTCAGGGAATTGGCAGTGATAAAAATGTTGTGTCCTTAATATTGTTTGGAGAAACTTGTATACTTCCAAATGCTGGATACAATGCTTTTCAAAGCACTTACACATGTGCATATTGCCTGATTATTATAATAGGATATGAAAAACATGTGTCATCCCCCCACATACCAATGAAGAAACTGATACAGATGGAAATTAGGCAAAGCGATTATACTACTCAGAAGTAAGAAGAAGTAGATCCTAAAGGAAAACAGAGATCTCTCTCTGGGTCCATGAGGCGTCTAATGATGAGTCTGCCAGAGAGGTCCTGAAAAGCATGCCTGAACTGGGAAAAATTCCCAGATTTGGATGAATATTGGAAAGACAGGGATTTTTTTTTCTAATTGAGGTATAAGAGACATAATAAAGTTAGTGCACTAATCTCAAGTGTGCATACAACTTGATAGGGTATTTTTTTTTTTTGCTAATATAACCACCATCCAGATCGTGAAAGAGAATATTTCCAAAGCCTTCTTCCTGACCCTCCCCAGCCTATAACTCCTTCCCTAGAGATGATCACTACACTGGCTTATTTCATATGAAAGCGTGTACTGTTTTGTGTGTAGCTTCTATTACTCAACACCCTATCTGTGAGACAAATTTTTGTTCTTCTGTATACCAGTGGTCCTGCCAAATAGTTTCCCAAGTGGTTTAAACTACTTTGTTTTTCCATCAGTACTGTGGGAGGGTCAGTTGCTCCATATCTTTGCCAACACTTGCTGTTGTCAACTTAAATCATTCTAGTAGTATCTTGTTATGCTTTTAATTTTCAATGCTATGATGACTATTAAGGGTAAGCACCTTTTCATAAGCTCTGGACATTTGAGTTTCCTCTTTTGTGAAGTGCGTGTTCATATTTTTCACCATTTTTAAACATTGGGTCGTGTGTCTTTTTCTAATTGATTTGTAGGAGTTCTTTATATATTGTGGGTAATGCTAAAATCTTTTCCCAGTGGGTAGGAATTTGAATGGGATATTTCCTCTCTCTCTTTACTCAGAGCATCAGGCATGATTTCATCATCACTTGGACCTCTCTTATATCTGAGCACTTTAAAAATGCATAGAGGGTTTCCCTGGTGGCACAGTGGTTAGGAATCCACCTGCCGGTGCAGGGGACATGGGTTCAAACCCTGGTCTGAGAAGATCCCACATGCCGTGGAGCAGCTGGGCCCGTGTGCCCCAACTACTGAGCCTGCCCTCTAGAGCCCACGAGCCACAACTGCTGAGCCTACGTGCTAGAACTACTTGAAGCCCATGTGCCTAGAGCCCATGCTCCGCAACAAGAGAAGCCACCGTGATGAGAAGCCTACGCACCGCAACAAAGAGTAGCCCCCACTCGCCGCCGCAACTAGAGAAAACCTGCACGCGGCAACAAAGTCCCAATGCAGCCAAAAATAAATAAATAAAAACTAAATAAATTTATTTTAAAAAATGCATAGAGACAGAACGTTTTCCTAATGCCTTTTTAGCCTGTATTGACAACTCATGATAATGAAATTCAATTATCCTATATTGGTACATTTTAAGTTTCCAGTAAAGTGTTTTTGCCTATGAACTAAATATACGTGACAGGTAGTGAAACGTCATAGCTAGGCTTTTAAATGTTAAAAACATTCAATTTCCAGCCTGTATCTCGTCTACCAAGAAAATGCTGAAAATACAATGCCAGAAGAGAAGAGTTTTATGAACTTGAAGGATGAAGAACAATCCTTTTAGCTTATCCATTTTACTCCTTTATAAATACATTGTGTTTGTGTGTGTGTGTGTGTGTGTGTGTGTGTGTGTGTGTTGGGGGGCTGCAAATACCGTATTCCTCTTAGAGGTACTATAAAAGTGTAAAATAAAAGCAAACTATGTTGACGTACAAGCTATTAAGGAACCACCAGTAAGCACTGGCAGACCTGGTACCTCTGGGCTAACAAGTGTCATGTCTGACAGAGTCTGAGATGACCCTAAAGTCTTGCTAAAATCTGGGTTACGGCCTTACAGGCCAGATAAAACATTTCAGCAACCATTTTGAAAGACCATGTATACTGATTCCAACAAACAAGAGGAAAATGCAGGGACTGGAAATAGTCAAGGCAAGATAAAGTCTTGTGATGTGTGCTACTCGGGGTTTTTTACGTTGGTTGTTTTGCCTGCAAACTTTAAGTTTTTGACTCTCAGCCTAAAGAAAGTTTGGGGTTATTCTGATAGTGCATTATTCATTTAGCTTTCATTCTAAAATATTTCAACAGTTAAACTAAATGAGTCTAGAAAACAATCCAATAACTGTATTATTAGCTCTCCCCTCAAATGGATTATTTTACTGTCTTTCTGAACCACCTCTTGCTCTTACTTAATTAGTAAAAGTATACAATTTATTGAGCACTGATTCGTCTGTAGGATGTGTCAGGAAGTGGAGGTTAAAAAAAAAAACCTGAAGAAGTTTTGCTCACAATTTTTAAGCAGCAGTAGTCTGTTGAAGACATAAAGCAACACTGTTAATTATCTTTTAGAAAATGAGCTATCTCATTTCTTAGAAAATTCTGAAGCTTTCTGGTATCTGTTTCTGTGGAGTATTTTATAAATGATCCTTATAGGCTTATTCTTATTTCACAAATTTATCAGAGACATTACATTTTATATTCTCAAAAGATTGCTGGCTAGTAACTTAAAAATTGTCATTCGTAAAAGGGACATTTAAATAAATAAATATATATATAATTTTGGCAACTTTAGGAGAGCACAAAAAAGTAAAAATCACCTACAAGTTGACCATTTTAAGCACTTTACATAAAAAAAGCAGAGGTCTCTTCCCTTTGTTCCTCCTTTTTAC
The DNA here is from genome assembly GCF_964270905.1 of Leucopleurus acutus. Classification (NCBI taxonomy): domain Eukaryota; kingdom Metazoa; phylum Chordata; class Mammalia; order Artiodactyla; family Delphinidae; genus Leucopleurus; species Leucopleurus acutus. The sequence goes on from NC_139144.1 coordinate 52,774,061, forward strand.
CCCCAGCTCCAGAGGTAACAACCTTTAACCGTAGCTGCATCCCCTTCCACCCATTTTTATATGTGTTCACATAGGGTTGGCAGATTTACAGGACAAAATAAAGACATGCAGTTAAATTTGAATTTCAATAAACAACAAATAATTTTTTCATATAAATAGGTCCCTTATAATGCAAGGGACGCATTTAAACTAAAAAATTATCTGTTGTTTATCTAACATTCAAACTTAACTCAGTGTCCTGTATTTTATCTGGCCACCCTAATGCAGACATGTTCACACATACATAAATATGTACACTTTTCTTTTATCAAAATAGAATCAAGCTGTCTGTATTACTCTAACTAAGGCATGTTCTTTTCGATATCAATTTATCTAGCTAGCCTGTTAGAGTTACCCAGGTTCTTTCTAACGGTTGCTTGATATTACATTGTAGACTCATCATAATTTATTTAACTGTTCCCTCATTGGTAGACATTTTAGGTGCTTGGGTTTTTTTGTTTGTTTTTTACTCTTTCAGACAAAATAGCATTGATGCTCTTTGTTTTGACTTATTCTGAACCGTGCTATTGGTTCTGTAGGGTGAATTCCTAGAAGTGGAATTGCTAGGTCATAGCACATTTTTAAAACACTGTTTGTTCATTTCCTTTGTACTCATTCACTGAACAGCTGAAGAGGCCAAGTACACCTGGGGCACCCAGTCAGGTGGAGCCAATACTGTGTGGGCGGCACCTTCTTGACCTTGCAGAATCGGCCTCCGTCCTCCTCCACTGACAGCTCCATGAGACCAAGCACTGTGGTCCTCCAGCCCACACCACGCCTGGCTCAAGAGCTGGCCTGGGACACACACTTAGAATAATGAATATGAGTTTACTCAAGGGGTTGCTGTGAGAATTACATGAAATAATGTATGCAGAGTGCCTGGGTAAAAAAAATAATGTCTGTAAAATACTTGGGATGCTCCTTTATCTTTCTCACCCCACCCCCATTTCCAGTTCCTTCCTTAGTGTAGAGGGGCTCTAATCTAGTGAGGGAGACATCCCGGTTACAGTAAAGTAGGGTAAGTTCTGTAACAGAACTAGACTGAGTGCTGTGGGTTTATAGAAGGGGGGCGCTTGGCTTAGCCTGTGGGTGTGAGGGGGTTTGCTCAGAACTTGGCCAAACTCTACTTAAAATAAGTTCTGAAAGACAAATTGGAAAGAGCCAGATGTACAAGATACGTGTGTTGGGGAGCAGGGCAGTGGAGGGAATTCCTAGGCATAGGGGACAGCATTGCAAAGGGACAAAGATATAATGTAATAGAGCAGGTCATCTTCAGAGCATAGAAACAGTGAAATGAAAACCAGAGGTAGTTCGGGATCAGACATGAAAGTGTTTTAGGCAGTAGCTAGATTCTACCTTTGTCTTACAGTGAATGGTAGGTGACTTCCGTATGATTCAGATTTACATTTTAGAAATATCATTTAGTCAACACTGTGGAGAAAAGATTTAAAATGCTTAAAGCGAAAAACAGGTGCTGTGTTAGGCTACATTGCAGTCATACAGGCAAGAGATACAGGCAACTTGACAGGGACCATAGAGATTGGATTTGAAAGGTAATTTAGGAACTACGATTAGTAGCACTATGTAACTAATTAGCTCTATGGTTGGGAGAAGAGAAGGAATCTAAAATGTCTGTCAGATTTGTGGATCGATCATCTGGGTGGATGGTGGTGCCATTATATAAGATAAGAAATATAGGCTGGGGCTTCCCTGGTGGCGCAGTAGTTAAGAATCTGCCTGCCAATGCAGGGGACACGGGTTCGAGCCCTGGTCCGGGAAGATCCCACATGCCGCGGAGCAACTAAGCCCATGCGCCACAACTACTGAGCCTGAGCTCTAGAGTCCGTGAGCCACAACTACTGAAGCCTGCGTGCCTAGAGCCCATGCTCCACAACAAGAGAAGCCACCACAATGAGAAGCCCGTGTGCCACAGCAAAGAGTAGCCCCCGCTCACCGCAGCTAGAGAAAGCCTGTGTGCAGCAACGAAGACCCAATGCAGCCAAAAATAAATAAAATAAAAACATTTATTTTTTAAAAAGTAAAAAAAATAATTAATTAAAAAGGTGTTCCCTTTAAAAAAAAAAAGAAATACAGGCTGAAGAACAGAGTTTGATAGCAGTGAAGAAACTGTATTGTTATTTGGGACATACTGAGATCAGTTGCTGTGGAATATTCTAGAGAACATGAGCAGGAAGCATTGAAGTTTGCATGTCTGAAACTCAAGGGAGCAGTCCCAGCTGCCATTATGACTTGGGATGCTCAGAATATGACTAAATGTTGGAGCCATGAATGAGTGAGGTGAGGAGGTGAAGGAAGAATTTAGAATTTAAGATTCTTTTGAGACACATAATTGGAAACACAAACAAATGCTGAATGTTTGTGGTAACCATTGTGGACAACAAACAGGAGCTTGCCAGAGACACAGAGAAGGCAGTGCTGAGAGCCTAGATGAAATTGGAGACTAGGGCAGGTAACCATTCCAGCCTTCGTGTGGTGGTTTTCCCTCAGCAGTCTTTGGTTTTTTTTTTTTAACATCTTTATTGGAGTATAATTGCTTTACAGTGGTGTGTTAGTTTCTGCTTTATAACAAACTGAATCAGTTATACATATACATATGTTCCCATATCTCTTCCCTCTTGCGTCTCCCTCCCTCCCACCCTCCCTATCCCACCCCTCTAGGGGTCACAGACCACCGAGCTGATCTCCCTGTGCTATGCGGCTGCTTCCCACTAACTATCTATTTTATGTTTGGTAGTGTATATATGTCCATGCCACTCTCTCACTTTGTCACAGCTTACCCTTGCCCATCCCCATGTCCTCAAGTCCATTCTCTAGTAGGTCTGTGTCTTTATTCCCGTCTTACCCCTAGGTTCTTCATGACCATTTTTTTTTTCTAGATTCCATATATATGTGTTAGCATACGGTATTTGTTTTTCTCCTTCTGACTTACTTCACTCTGTATGACAGACTCTAGGTCCATCCACCTCACTACAAATAACTCAATTTCGTTTCTTTTTATGGCTGAGTAATATTCCTTTGTATATATGTGCCACATCTTCTTTATCCATTCATCCGATGATGACACTTAGGTTGCTTCCATGTCCTGGCTATTGTAAATAGAGCTGCAATGAACATCTTGGTACATGACTCTTTTTGAATTATGGTTTTCTCAGGGTATATGCCCAGTAGTGGGATTGCTGGATCGTAAGGTAGTTCTATATTTAGTTTTTTAAGGAACCTCCATACCGTTCTCCATAATGGCTGTATCAATTTACATTCCCACCAACAGTGCAAGAGGGTTCCCTTTTTTTTGTGTGTGTGTGGTATGCGGGCCTTTCACCACTGTGGCCTCTCCCATTGCGGAGCACAGGCTCCGGACGTGCAGGCTCAGCGGCCATGGCTCACGGGCCCAGCCGCTCCGCGGCATGTGGGATCCTCCCGGACTGGGGCACGAACCCGTGTCGCCTGCATTGGCAGGCGGACTCTCAACCACTGCGCCACCAGGGAAGCCCTAGAGGGTTCCCTTTTCTCCACACCCTCTCCAGCATTTATTGTTTGTAGATTTTTTTTTTTTCTAGATTTTTTGATGATGGCCATTCTGACTGGTGTGAGATGATATCTCATTGTAGTTTTGATTTGCATTTCTCTAATGATTAATGATGTTGAGCATTCTTTCATGTGTTTGTTGGCAATCTGTATATCTTCTTTGGAGAAATGTCTATTTAGGTCTTCTGCTCATTTTTGCTTTGGGTTGTTTGGTTTTTTGTTATTGAGCTGCATGAGCTGCTTGTAAATCTTGGAGATTAATCCTTTGTCAGTTGCTTCATTTGCAAATATTTTGTCCCATTCTGAGTGTTGTCTTTTGGTCTTGTTTATGGTTTCCTTTGCTGTGCAAAGGCTTTTAAGTTTCATTAGGTGTCATTTATTTATTCTTGTTTTTATTTCCATTTCTCTAGGAGTTGGGTCAAAAAGGATCTTGCTGTGGTGTATGTCATACAGTGTTCTGCCTATGTTTTCCTCTAAGAGTTGGATAGTGTCTGGCCTTACATTTAGGTCTTTAATCCATTTTGAGTTTGTTTTTGTGTATGGTGTTAGGAAGTGTTCAGCAGTCTTAATCGTAGGAGTTGGATGGGCAGGTGTTTACCAAGGTGAGGCCTTGGAGGATCAGTTTAAGGAGAAGTGGAAGATGATTTTTATGGTGCCTGGAAAGAGAGTGATCGAAAAAGCTGACTGGGGGTTTTAGGTGGGCCGGGAAAAGATTTAGGGGAGGGGCATCCTTAAACCAGAACAGTACTTGGTATATAAAATCTACCTGATTTTAGTACATTTGTACATTTAGTAGATTTAAATCTACTTAGTATTTGAGTGCTGTTGAGACTAAGAGTTTCCTAGCCTTGGTGCTGTCCATCTTTCCCTAGACAGTTCCTATTGAATGGCCTATTTTAATGTTAACTTGCTGAATTCTTTGTAAGATAGTCCTTAGGTTCTTAACCAAGTTCTCTGTGTTTTTCGTTGTTGTTGTTGTTGTTTTTTGCCTTGGTGAATGCTCTTCAGTTCTATTTAGCCTAAAGATCCCCCCTTTTCTCTTGGCCTCCATGCTTTTCCTGACTAGATATGACCACCCAGAGTCTCTTCTTCCTGTAGATTGAAGAAGTTATTAGCCAGGAGCATATGGTCCTCCTTCCCCTGGAGATGCATTTGCTGCCTCTCTCCTAACAGGCTTCAGCTTAAAAATTCAGTCCTTGAAACAACACGAAATAAAAAATGTTGAAGCGCTGCCTCTTCTGAGCCCCCATAAACAGCTGTGCATGCAGCTCAACCCAAAACAGAGAATATGCACAGATGTGTTTATGGGAAGGAGGCACGAATATGCTCAGTGTGTTGTTTTCGGCTTCTCACCACTGCAGGGATTGCTTTTCTTTTTCAAGGAAGAGGTACATTGTGGTAAGCAATGTTTTACGACCTATAATAAAAACTCTTGTAAAGACCATTTTTTCGACCAAATGAAGCTGTGTTCTTTTCAGGGAACACTTTCCTTTGCTCCTCTCCCCCTCTCTGTATTGGAATGCACACAGTTCAGCATTAATGCGTAACATAAGGAAATAATATCACAAATTCTAGTTCTTATTTAAGCTGGGAAAGCAACCGAAGTTAATTATGTAAAAAAATTCATTAGTAATGTTTTTTCCTACTCAGTAGTAGCTTCTGAATATATATATATTGATTAAGTAAAAGTTTATCTTGCATTTTTACAGTAAATTGTTATTATCCCGTGAAAACACCCATAGGATAGTTTGAGGGAACCTCAACAGTTGGAGGCTCCATAGAAAAATCAGTCCCAGGATAGGTAAAAAGCAACTTAAAACCACCTTAGAAAGTTGGGTCATATACAAAGAGAGACATACAGTGCACTCAGTGAATAATAACAGATGATTTCTAAGGACCCTCCTAGAAACCCTAAAATGCTAGCAAGCTTTAGACTTTCCGAATTAAGAACAGGCAACATAACACTTGATTTAAATAAAACAATAAATATTTTTAAGGTTGTATACTATGCACACAGTGGCGTTTTTTGACCTTAGTAATGACTGTTTGGGAAGATGGGAGACTGTTCATGTCCTAACTGGAAAAAACTAGATAGATCTGAACTTAGGGTGTTGCTAGATGCCATTGCTAATGGAAGGTCCTCTTCTTGTTTCATGGCACCGGTTCTGAACCCGGTAGCAAGCTGGGAAATTCACACATTGTTTTTAGTCCTCACAGCCTCCCTCAGGAAAGTATTATGTGCATTTACAGATGAGGAGACCAAGGCTGGATGCGAGGGGAGGGGAAGTGGAGGTTAAATAGCAGGCCCAAGTTCCCCTAGTGTCTAACCTGGAGATGTAGCAGAGCTCTCAGAAGATGGCTCACTAAAGTTGACCTGTGGAAACAAACACTAACGTATTGCATTTGTCTCTTGGATTGCCTTTCCTCTCTTTCCCTTTCTAATGTTTCTAATGTTCTAGTCAGACTCTTACTATCCTATGTCCAGAGTAGAATAATAGCCTTCTTACAGCACCTCCCATCCACTCTGTGTACTAAAATATCAATAATAATACGCCATTTTTTTACACATTTTCACCAGCTTTCTATTGACTACAAGACATGACACTGTAAACTCCCTGCACCAGGCCAGCAACAAAGCTCTTAGCAGTGTGGTCCCATTTAGCAGTGCACCCCCTCTGGGGGCTGTTACTGGTCTCCAAATACCTAAGCACTTGCCCTCCTCTAGGCCTCTGCCAGTGTGATCTTCTAGGCAGATGCTTCCCCACATCAAACTGAATAGTAGCCCACCGCCAGCATGGGCTGGGATGCTGCTTCCTCCTCAGTGCTTACTCATTGCCTGTAGCCCCTGTGCCATTTGTGGTCCTTGCCATATGCTGACTGAAGTGTATAGGTGCATATTTATATCTTCTCTCCCTGTGAAAACAGGAGCTCCCTGGGTCTCTGTCTTAGGTGTGTGTGAGTAACATCACCTAGCACAATGCCTTACACATAATAGGGGGTTCATATTTCTTTTTAATAAATGGTAGCAATTCATTATGTGTATGTACTTTATACTATATAAAGTACTTAAATATTTAATATCCTACTTAAATACTATATATATTTATATATACATATATAGTATAATATTATATAATATCTTATTAAGTCTCTCCTTTTTGAGATTATTTCCATTTTTATAAATGTGAAAACCCAGGCCCACAACAGTTGCAAGTGACCAGCCTTAGATTATATAACTAGTAAGCAAAAATTCAGATCCAGTGCTTTCAGCTCTAAATCCAGTGCTCTTTCTTTTAAATCATACTGCCCTCAAAAATGGAAATTTACATCTCACGTGCAGGTGGCTCCCTTAAGTTATATGCATTTCCAAGAGGAATTTCTTTTGTACTTCTTTTGCACCTCCACTTGGCATTCAGTAAATTCTTAGCGAATAAGGGATAAACCACAATGCAGGATCGTAGCCTTTTCACTAATGACTCAGGAATCAGTTTAATTAGTTAGGATATTCTGTATAACTCCTGTGCAGAGCCAAGAGCAAAAGTCGTTGTATGTCAGCTTAATGCCTATCTGTAGACTATTGAGTGATTCATGAAATCAAGTAAAATTAACAGATTTCTCTGTGTAAGGTACCCTGTTGGATGCTGTGGAGAGTATAAAGGTGTACCACATTCCCATTCCTCAGAGAATTTACAGTCCAGCTCAATAGCACTTAAAATTTTGTATTATATACTTGACAAATCAAGTATATTATAAAAAATAATCAAATATCTCAGTTCCACAGAGGCAGGGCAGGATTTATCCTGATTTTTGTAAATGAAAAACTGAGATCCAGAAAAGTTAGGACTTGGTTAGTCAATTCGCTGGTGGCGAAGATGAAATAGAATTTAGTCAATAGCATGGGATTAAGACACCATACTTTGAGAAACACTGATGTGACAATATGAGATTATAGTATTATTAGGAAACTTAGCCAGTTGTCCAGTTCTGCATCCAGGTGATGACTCAGGCAAAGCGATTTGATCCATAGAATGCTTCTCTTAGGGATGAGAGAGGGTATGTGACTTGCCTGTAGTCATACCCCTAGCTGTAGAAAAATGTGTTCATTATAGGCCTAGGAGTATTATATTTATGAAACAATGAACTGCAAGTCTTAACACACATATGAAGATGTTTTAATAACTAATAGGTAGGAATACTGATTTATATGCTATGCCTCTTTGGTCCTTATGCCCTAATCCAAACCTGTTTTTTTTCTGATTTCCCTGGAATTTTGTTACCTGCTAAAGGATTCCTTCTTGGGAGGAATCAGTAAGTTCTTTTTAAGCTAACAGTTTTTATAGATTTCTTGGTCATTTCCAATTTAGTTTGGGCCTCACTTCTCTCTGAAAAGTCATTGAACATTTATTGGTACCTGTTAATACAGTGGGCTGGGAGTCTAGTGTATGTGGAGGAAGAGTGATTAAAACAGACCCTAGGGCTTCCCTGGTGGCGCTGTGATTGAGAGTCTGCCTGCCGATGCAGGGGGCGCGGGTTCATGCCCCGGTCCGGGAAGATCCCACATGCCGCTGAGCGGCTGGGCCTGTGAGCCATGGCCGCTGAGCCTGTGCGTCCGGAGTCTGTGCTCCGCAACGGGAGAGACCGCAACAGTGAGAGGCCCGCGTACTGCAAAAAAACCCAAAAAAAACAGACCCTAATTCTCATCAGAAGATGGGGCCGTAAGGCAGTTAGTGAGTGAAGATGGAGGAAGTCCACAGGAATTCCAGGAGGCAAGGCCAGAGAGTTAGGTGGGCTTTGTCTGAGGGTGTTCAAGTGTGAGAATGATCTGACAGGTTCAGGTTTGCAAATCACCTTTGCAAGTTTAAGATCAGCTTTGCCAGAGAGTAAATGATGGATTTGAGGAAGGAGATTGGTGGGGAAACAGAATAGTACATGTAAGGAAGGATGAGAGTGAGATCTACTCTAGTGGGGGCCTCAGAGGTGTAGGAATTATATTTTTTAAAATGACAAAACTTTACTGAGGGACCTAGAAGAAGACTTGAATAAAAAATGAACCATACCATGTTGTGTAAAGAAAGACTCACTATTGTAGAAGTATCAGTTTTCCCCCAATTAATCTATAGTTTCTTTAAAAATCAGTGAAAATACTAAAAGAATTTGAGGGACGATATGGGAAGTCAATAAAATAATCTTAAAATCAGTCCAGAACAGTAACATGTAAGAATATCCAGGAACATTTTTACAGAGAATGGGAAGAGGAAACCAGCCCTACCTGATATGAAAATATATTCTAAATATTTTATTATTAAAAGAGAAAGTACTCTAAACTGAACCAAGTGAGTCAAAATCCAGAAGCAAGCTCAAGTAATATAGAACATGATAAAAATGGCATTTAGTGGATAATTTAATAGATGCTTAAAACCTTTGCCCAAGATAGTATATTAAAAAAAACAGAATAGCACACAACCATTAAAAATTGAGCAATAGGGACTTCCCTGGTGGTCCAGTGGTTAAGACTTCGCCTTCCAATGCAGGGGGTGTGAGTTCGATCCCTGGTCGGGGAGCTAAGATCCCACATGCCTCTTGGCCCAAAACCAAAACATAAAACAGAAGCAGTATTGTAGCAAATTCAGTAAAGACTTCAGAAATGGCCCACATCAAAAAAATCAAGCAATAGACCTGTATTTATTGACATGCAAATGCGTTCAATATACATTATGATGTGAAAAGACAATTACAAAATTGTATACACTAGCATTTCATTTATAAAACAGAAAATAACTATACGTATGAGTATACATGTATAGAAAAATTATGAAAGGATACACGAATATGTTAACTGTGGTTACCTCTGGATGGAGGAATCGTGGGTGGTATTTCTTTCCTTTTTTTCCTTGTGTTTTGATTTTTTTAAATTTAACAATGAAGATGCATTACATTTCTAATCAGAAACTTAGAAGATCTTTCCATTTTGGAGAACAGTGAAGAGGAGGGAGGGATCCAGTGTGAAAGGCCATGGCAGGATTCAGTTGGGAGTGGAACATCCTATTGGTTGTTGCAAGCCAGGTGGGTTACTAGTGATCTTCCAAGAGCTGCCGCATCTCCATTCACTGCAGCGATGCAGTGTGGATGGGGAATGAGAAAATGTGCACCACTGAGTCAAGACCACTGGCTAAGGAAAGAAGGGAGTTGCTTGGGTTGTTTATTAGTCAAGGGACAATAGAAAGGGAAGTCCCAGATATACAGAAAAGGGGAATGATTAGTCAAGCGAGGGGAAGGACTTAAGGAAGCTGGAATGAAGGAGATCTAGAGCATAGGAAGAAGGTGAATACTGCATAGAAGGAAAGAAAGCTTTTCCACCAGGAGGTGAGGGAGAGGGGTAGATGCCAGTGCTTATAAACGTATAGGTGAAGCACAGGGAGCTGATAGCCTTCCCTTGATCGTCGGTATTTCTCTCGGAAGTGGAGTGCACACTAGTGTGCTAAGAGAAGGAAGAGAGATGGTAAGGTAGGGGGACAGCAGTGAAAATTTAGCCTACCGGGACAGCGAGGGCTAACTAGGGACCTGTACGATTACCTGGTGGCACTAACGTAGTCAGGGTTGGAGGACTGACTTTATATTGATAATAGACATGTATGTGATCATTTTTCCCCCTTAACAGCTCTCTGCAACACAGGTATAACAGCTGAAAAAGAGAGCAATTGGGCTAATTGAGGACAAAGCTTTGTATAGAGGATAAGATAGAGTGACCGTGGAACCAGAGACTTGAGGGAATTGGCAGATTTAACAAATGACGCATGAAGAAGGTGCTCTCCAAGTTTAATTAATTATGCTGTCTAATAAGTTTATGTAAATTTAAGTGGTATTTTGATATCCAAATAAATGTAATTAAAGTAACTTTTAAATTTTTTAATTAAAAAAAGATGAGAGTTAAGTAATACCACATTCCTGGTTTTAGCTGTGGGAGTAGATGGCACAGAATTGAATGGAGTTGAAGAAATCAGAATTCTCTGAAGCTAAGGTGTTCTTGGGATGCTGAAGCCAGGCAGGAATATGGTGAGTGTGGGCTAGAGAGGATGAGCCACAGTCCCTGAGGAATATGAAGGCTTGACAGCAAATGATAGCAATGAGAAAGGGGATTTTGTCAGCATTAATTGAAGGAGGTATAAGTCTCAAAGACAAAAGGATAACCACTTGGATGGGATAGTTGGCAACAAAAGAATGTTGGTACAGACCCCATGGGGGGCGTTTTGGTGGGGGGGGCTATAAATGAAAGGTTGTGACCTTACTTAACAGGTTTTACTTAATATAATTTTAGTTAAGTTACATTCATTAGAATAATTTTCAACTGCAAATTATACAACACGATGAAAAAATGGCTTGAAGTTAGAGCATTATTGTTGCCCTAACTACAAGGCTAGAGGTGGGCAGCCCCAAAGTTGATTTAGCTCTTCAGTGATGTCATCGAAGACCCAGACTCTTTCCCTCATTACACTCGGGCATTTCCGTGTGTGCAGGTGATGTCTCCCTTTATGTTTCAAGGTGATTGCTACAGGAGCAAGTTCATGCCCTGAAGCAGTAGCATTTGGTGTAAGATGCAGAGGTGGAGAGTGAGGGCTGGGAGGTGAGGAGGAAGTACAGCAGAGAGTTTTCTACAGTGGTCTTCTTATTAGGAGAAAAATGCTTTCCAAACCTTGCCCATATGTCTCATTAGCCAGGACTGGGTCCCATGTCCATCTCTAGATCAATTCCTAGCAAACGGGAATGTGGTTGCCTTGGACCAGTCCTTCATGGCTGGCAACCAACAATGTCTGCTACAGTATGCAAATTACAATATGCTCCGCTCTGTGGAAAACCAACTTCTCTAATACATTACCTCGTTTGGAGAGGAGGGAAGTACGGAGTGAGAAGAAAATTCTCAAAAGAGGGAATTGAGGAGAATGGGGAAAGACATGAAGGTATTTTGTCCAGATACAGCCATTAAAAAACATACTGTTAAAAAAAAATTTATTATAAAGAGTATGTGTTAAAATGGGGAAATATCCACAGTATATTGTTAAATGATTTTAAAAGGATCACAAAACAATGTGTCTAGAACAAAAACCATTTGGGGCATTAGCCAACAACCTAGTCACTTATACTCTGTATTTTCTTGTTTATGCAATGTTGATTTTTACATCTTGCTCTGAAGAAGTTATAATTAACATCGTTATTTGTAGTTTCAGTTCCCAATGACTTTCCACTGTGGGTTAATAATAGCCGTCATGATGAGGTAATGATTCCTTCTTTCAGACTGTCCATTTAGCCATTGCATTTTCCCTCAAACACCAACAATATTTCCAGGCTTGGTGAAAATCAGTGGTGATTTTCTTTTTTCTAGTTAGTTGAGACTGATCCTGTACTTACTCAGCGTTATCATCACTTCCAGGAATGAACAATACATGGCTCCTTTTCATTCTCTCTTCAGAATACGTATTTTGTTAATAAAATTTATATAGGAAACCACTTTTATTATGCTTTCATCCAGTTGCATAGAAGCAGTAAAAGTAGAAAGCCAGCACTTGCAATGAGGGAGGGGCCTTGCCTTTGTTTCTGCTGAAGAGCCCCAAGGCGTGTGTTGCCTTCCTCAGCTAGATCTCCCCTCCCCTCCCTTTGGAACAAAGCTGCCGTGTGGCTTGTGGCTCATCTCCAGGTCCTCCCATTTATTACTTACTTTTAATTTACCAATTACTACTTTCCAGGTAATCTGAAGCTTTAAGGAGCCTGCTTTAGCCCTCCTCTTGCTTTGTCGGAATTTGTTTTGCCCTTTGTGATTCGGGATGAAGCATTCTCTGGGTACTCCTATGGACCAGAGTGAGAAGTAGGGGGATCCTGTTTATAATGCAGTCTTTGCGACCCATTGTTAACATTGTGAATTGATCAGTGAAAGTGTGAAGAAGCCACTGTCAAGTTTTGAAGTAGAGTACGGTGTGGACATTACAATAAGCTTGATGTGGTAACTTCAGACAGATTCTCCTTGAGCGCAGAAGTGGAAGGAGTGAGTGAAATCTCCAGTGCGTGAATGAACCCACCTGATTGACTACCCAGGACTAGGCTTTGTTATTCACTACTTCATTGCTTATATAGTAATATTGTAGCACATTTTACAGGAGAACTGTGATTTTTAAAATATCCTGGGACTAGATTCAGCAATTCTACTTCTGGGCATATACATCCGAAAGAAGTGAAAGCAGGGTCACAAAGAGATATTTGTATTTATGCACCTATGTGCATAGCGGATTCTTCACGATAGCCACAACAGCCCAAGTGTCTGTCCGTCAGCAGATGACTGGACAAGCAAAATGTAGTATATCCACACAATGGAATATTAGTCAGCTTTAAAAAGGAAGGAAATTGTGACACATGCTACATCATGGATGAACTTTGAGGGCATTATGCTAAATTAAATAAGCCAGTCACAAAAAAGCGAATACATTATGATTCCACTCATATGAGGTATCTAGAGTGGCCAAATTCACAGAAACAGAAAATAGAAGGGTGGTCTGGGAAGAAGGGAGAAGTGAAGAGCTGTTTAGTGGGTCTAAGAGTTTCAGTTTTGCGGGCTTCCCTGGTGGCACAGTGGTTGAGAGTCTGCCTGCCAATGCAGGGGACACGGGTTTGTGCCCCGGTCCGGGAAGATCCCACATGCCGCGGAGCGGCTGGGCCCGTGAGCCATGGCCGCTGAGCCTGCGCGTCCGGAGCCTGTGCTCCGCAACGGGAGAGGCCACGGCAGTGAGAGACCCGCGTACCGCAAAGAAAAAAAAATTATAGGAAGAGTTTCCGTTTTGCAAGATAGAAAAAGTTCTGAAGATTGGTTGTACAACAGTGTGAATATACTTACTACTGAACTATACGCTTAAAAATGGTTAAGATGGGAAATTTTATGTGTCTCTTACCACAGTTAAAATTTTCAAATATATATTAGTAATCAGCAAAAAAGGAAAAAAAGAGATCCCGGGACTGGCCCTCATTATTGTCAGTAGTCCTCTGCTTTATGACTTTATCATCACATGCTCTGTTACTTCTATTCCTGTAATTATAATCCCTACCTTAAGTCAACATGTTACCAGTTTAGTGTAAAAAAAACCTTTGTGGTGTTGATCTGTGAGATTCCTTTAACATCCTTCATAAGAAGCAAACTGGGTGGGAGATTTTCATAAGAAACAACAAATCGTTATGAAGACTCTTCTGTCAAAAATTGGATAACAAATTTGAAAAGACTGTGATTTACACATTGTAAGGAGAAAAAAATGATTATCCTTGTGCAAGTTGTATATGTCTTATTTTTAATTTTTAAGTAGATAAGCTACTGATGTATACTTTTGTTGCTAAAGCCTTGAGGATGTGAGTACATCACTTAGATTTAGGTAGATGCATCCAAAAATACAGAATTGTCTATTGAGAGCTGTCAGTTTTGTGATTTACTGTATGGAATAAGTTGGTGTTTTCAATATCTGTTTATCTTATTTATTTTTGGCTGCATTGGGTCTTCACTCCTGTGCACAGGCTCTCTCCACCTGCTGCAAGCGGGGACTACTCCTCGCTCTGGCGTGCGGGCTTCTCACCGCGGCGGCCTCTCCGGCTGCGGAACACGGGCTCTAGGCTCACGGGCCTCAGCAGCTGTAGCACTCAGGCTCAGCAGTTGTGGCTCACGGGCTCTAGAGCGCAGGCTCAGTAGTCGTGGCACACGGGCCTAGCTGCATGTGGGATCTTCCCAGACCAGGGCTCAAACCCGTGTGCCTGCATTGGCAGGTGGATTCTTAAGCACTGCGCCACCAGGGATGCCCGTCAGTATCTTTTGAAACTAATCATACCTTTTGTGTAGTTGGAAAAAATGACCCAGTGATAAAACTTTTTCCCATTAGAAAAGCTTGAGGTAGATTTTCAGTTTGCTTGTTTGTTTTGTTTTCCAAGAAGTAAGAGGATTACTGCTCTAGAACACCTAAGAGAAACTAATTGTTGTTACAAGGCTTTGAAGACTTCTGGTGTTCAGACTGAAGTCCAGAGTCTTTTTAGGAGAGTTGCCAAGGATAAAACCCCATCTAAAGTCACTGGGAGCCAGACTTCATTCCATGATGGTGTCCTATTAAAACATGCTCCCATGTCACATGTTTCAGAAAGATACAGATTGAGGGCCTCCCGTGACTGTTTATCATTAGTGTGACTAGACATTTTATGCCAGAATTGTGCATTGTAACATTAAAAGGTTTTAAACCTATATTTAACTTAATTGGCAGTATCCATAGTTTCATTACATTGCATCGCTAGGATTACTGGGAAATATTTGAGTCTTGTATAAGACGGATTAATTTAGTTTAAAATCTTGAGGAGCTAATTTAAAAGTATGTCTCATGATACTATAAATTGAGATAGAACAGATGATAAGCTTAAGTAGAGAATCCTTTGAAATATCTTTGATCAAAGCACTGCTTGTGATTCTGAAGGAAAGGTGTTTCTTATTTTCTTGCTTTGTTTAGTGTTACAGTTGATTCATTCATATAATTCTCAGGAAATGGGACCAGAGTTCTCATTCTATTTGTGACCAGAGTTCCTAACGTAGGTGCATATATTTCCCTTTTCAGATTAGGTGTTCCCTTTTCAGATTAGGTGTTCTGATGAAAGATCAGATGTTCCGATGAAAGATTGGGGTGGGTCCCCCAGTCATACTTACTACAAGCCCATAATGCTCATCAACCTACCTCGCAATGGAATTACTGAAGGAAATGAGATTTTGGGCAATTTTTTAAAAAATCGTTAACTGAAGTCTTACTAGGTCAAAACTCTAATTATAGCTGGATATTATAGGTTTAAAAGAAAACCCAGTTTGCTAACCAAAAAACTTTTTAAGTAGCCTAATAAAATCCAAAGAGTGGTAATTCCTATGTAGAACCAACTTTTTATACATCCATAGGTGTCATTTACATGGAATCAATGTTAGTGCCAATATATGTGTTCTCACTGCCTAAACTGTGCTTTTATATGATGTTAAGAAGTCATTTTCATCTACACTAGCCTTTAAACAGAGGAGAACTAGACTCTTAGTATATGTACCAAAATAACACAACTAAAACCAAATAATAATGATTATGGCATAGGAAGGAAAACTATGCAGCCATTAAAAATCATATTGTATAAAAAAGTTATATTTTAGAAGAGTTTTGTTGAAGTGGCAAAATATTCATAATGAATTGTTAAATGTTTTTTAAACAACTGTAAAATGTGTACAGAATAACAATTTTTATTTATAAATATGTTATATTTATATATTAATATTATATTGTATGTGATATATATTGTTTATAATATTTATATATTATATAGAGATATAATATATTTATACCTCCAAATATAGCAGTATCTGTTTAAAAGATGTGAAAGATAAAAGTTAACAGTAAAGTTTTCTCTCTTCTCTGAGTGGTGGGATTTTGCATGATTTTTGTTCTTCCTCTGGATTTTTAATAAAATTTTTAAAAAGCTTCTATATGCATTAAGCATGTACCAATTTTATAATTAAGGAAAATGTAGTGTGTGCTGTATAAATACACAAATAAAAGCAATACATATGTATTTAAACTCAGTAGTTCAGGCTTTTCATAAATTAAGATGGGCCTTATTAGTATAATTAATCGGTTCAAATTTTTACATATTTATTCTACTAATTGGCTGCTTAAACTGTTTGAACAATGAAACATGAACCAAGCACATTTATTCTTTGTACTGTTTTAAATGGTTGGTGCTTAGTTTATAAGAAGCTAAAGATGACAAGCCAGCATGACATTAGTTTAGGTTAGTCATGCTGTTTAAAATCCACTGCTTACAAGTCATGTGCATGTGTTTCCAATAAAGACTTATTTGCTGCAACAGTAGATTACTTTCGTTAACATTTTGTGCTTCATTTTCACACTCTTGTTTATTCATTCCAAGTTGTTTTACCCTCAATGGTTCTTAAGTCTTGAAGGACTGTCTGTCCCTCAACAGTGCAGTCTTCTCCAGAGTTTTCATCTTTGGAAACTTAGAACGTAACCCCAGCCAGTTCATCAGATCCATTTAGGTGGCGCTCAAAAAGAATTCTAGTACACCTGTGTCATTGCACACTTGCTTAGTGCTCTGACCTTGTGGCACTGGCCACATTTTCTTCTAGTTGTTTGTTACTCTGTCTCCCCCAGGAAACGGGACACTTCAACGATTGTCATTTGTTGAATGCTAACCGTGTGCCAGAAACTACTTCTTTACATGCGTTACTTCATTTAAATCTCGTATTATGAAAAGTAAGCACTGTTTTCTCCTTTTTATAGGTGGAAAACTAAGGCTTTGGTTTTGAATAAACCAGGATATAAAGATAGAACTCCCTGAAGGAAATACCAATACTGTAAACCAATAACTAAATACAGTCCAGCTGATGAACAAGTGTGTCCTCACAGCCCCTGCCAGCTCTGAAGCCCCTGATGCTACCTAATCATTTCTCTAACCTCTATATGAACAAAATCATTCCATCCTCCCTTTACACACCATTCTCACAATATTTGGGGAGGGGGGTAGGTCAGTCTTATTAACCCCAGATTTCAGAGGGCCGTATCATGGTCACTATCTTAAATTCCTACTTTCAGACAGTTTCCGAGTTTTAAACTTTGTATCTGATTTTATCAGCTCTAAAATTAGAAGAAGATGTGACAGTTGGTTTATTTTCTGAATGCCCCCCTCCTCCATGCTAGCTGATACCGTCAGCAGTAAGTGCTGCCATTTATTGAATGCTGACTACTGTCAGTGCTTTACAAACAGTGATCCTATGAAGTAGGTTTTCCTGTTTTTACAGACCTGAATACTGAGGCTTGGCGAGGTTAAATGGTTTACCCGGTTTTCCATGCTCATTCAATCATTGATCTAATGAAGAAGTGCACTGGGGATTTGAATCCAGTTTTCCTGGACTCTGGTTTGAATCAAGACTCTGTCTTTTGCTAGTAGTGTTACTTTGGGCTAATTATATACACTTACTGTGTATCAGTTTCTTGACCTGTAAAATGGGTTAGTGATATTGTTTACCTCAGTGTTGTGGTGTGGATTAAGTGAGTTACTAAAGAGAAGGTCTTTAGAGCAATGCTTGACACGTAGTGATGGCTAAGTGATAGGTGCTATAATAATAAGAAGAACTACCATTAATGTTATCATTGTTTACTGGATTTTAATTGTTGGAATCATGTATTAAATCCTATAAAAGTATATGAAGTAAAAAGTGTCCCTCTCTCACCAACTCCTTCCTCTCCCCAACATTAACCATGGACACCAGTTTGGTGTACATCCTTCCAGAATATTTCCTATGCCATCTGAAACTATTTTTAAATCATCCTTTCATTAATGAAATACAGGTCAAGAGTGAAATTGTTTGTAGTGATCTTGAAAATGGGAGAGTGGAACAGTAGGGGGAAACAAATTCATTCATTCAGCAAATATTTATGCAATGCTTTCTGTATGCCAAGCACTTTTCTAAGTGCTGAGGATTTAGCATGTTGAATTTCTGTTTTGACCATTGATTGATTTTCTTTTTTGGTTTTATTTAGGATATGATGTTTCAGCTTCTCCGAGGTCTGGACTTTCTTCATTCTCACCGAGTGGTACATCGTGATCTAAAACCACAGAACATTCTGGTGACCAGCAGTGGACAAATAAAACTGGCTGACTTCGGCCTTGCCCGCATCTACAGTTTTCAGATGGCTCTTACCTCAGTGGTGAGTGAGAAAGTGCTGTTCTTTCATTAAACTTAGTTTTCTGCTTTTGAATGACAAACTGCCCCCATTCCAGGCCCCTAATGTTATTACTGCCCGTGGTCAGTTGGTGGACAGAATGTCTTTGCACTTTTTATATAGCAGGCAGTAGGAGGAAAGTGTTATGCTTACAACTACAGACATATCCAGGCTGGGCTTGTTGTGGACAGAACCCATTGCAGAAATAGACGGTTGCTTCTTAGCCACTAGAAAGGAATCAGTTACAAGTTTCCAAATGGTTTTGCCATATGGCTTTTTGCCATAACCACTGTGTTCAGAGCTGCATATATAGTGTCTAGGGAAACATAGCTCAAGGTCAGCGAGGAGAGAGCACCAGGAATGTTGACCTGTCTGCAGCATCCTAGTTTGAGAAACAGCCAGGTACCTGCACAGGTGTGTGAAAGCACTCCTGTGAAGCTGTGGTGTGTTCTTAATTTAATTAAGAAATTAAAATTTCTTTAATTTAAGAAATTAAATTTACAGTGAACGTGGATGATCCGTGAACAAGTAGCACCACCCTGCCGGGTGAAGGCTTCATCCGAGCCAAACTACGAAGAGTAAACCCAAAGGCTCTATTTTGGCAAAGAATGACAGTTATTCTGTTTTTTTTCTCATTCAGACACAAAACCATACTAGCTACGCGCTCTGGTTAGCTTCTATTTCTCCTTATAGTTCATTGTTTCTGAGATGAATTTTCATGAAATTCTGCACCCAAAATATACAAAGAGGAGCCTGGAAGCAGGCATTAATATCCCTTGTCTTTGAAGGACTGTTTTCCATGCAGTGAATTCACGCATAGATTTATTTTTAAAGCCAAGTCATGTTCCTTTTTTGTGCTACTTATTTGGGGCAGGAGGTTGATATGGAGAATCCCTTTGAGTCCATGAAGCCTACAAACATTGCCCTCAAAGCATTATATTAAGTCTTAAGTAAAAGAATCTTCTCGGGTCAGTATGCCATTTTCTACATATAGTCCATCTTTAGCCTCAAAGTGGTTCTCAGTTAAGGGCAGCACTGCCCTGGGGGGAGGGGGAAACATTGTTGAGAAATGTGTGACGGCATCTTTGGTCATCATAACAACTTGGGGGATGGTGGTGGCCACGAGGAGGCTAATATTCTGCGCAACAAAGAATTGTTTCCCCAAATTCCAGTAATGCCTCAGCTGAGAAGTAGAAATTCAGGAGGGGAGTTGGAAATTCTCTAAGAGAGGTAACTTGCCTTAGAAAAACATTCAATTTGCAAAAGTGTTCTGCTTCCTCACCCTGGAAATACAGATACTAGAACCTGGATGTGTAAGATCCCATACTTTCCCAACATTATATACTTTACCTAGGGCATCAGAATTTTTACAGAGGATTCCTTAGAATGTGTCACTATTGTTGAAAGATAAATCATTCTTGTTTCCTCTTTGCCCAACATACACCGTCACTTTTGAGAAGACAGGACACGAGACGGTGTTTAAAGGATAAGTCTCCAATTTGGGCTGGGTCAAGTGAGCCCTTGTGTTCTTATATAATCACACCAGAAAGGGCTGAGTCTGTGTGTTTCCCCAGTGGGAAGGGTGAGGTAGGCTAGCGCTTCCCTAGGAAGTAGTTTCCTATGTTGTTTCAGGGCCCTGGGGAGAAGCTTGAATAGGCTTTGCGATCCGGACAGTCATCAGGGGAGCAGATGGAAGGAACCAGTTTCCTTTGGTACATTAATTGAGGGAAGGATGAGCCGTAACTGAGACACTGTATTTTGATCCCCCACAACTGGGCACTGAAAACCATAAATAAAAACAGGAAACCCAGTTGGGGTTTTTTTTTTTCTTCTTATTAAATTTGAGGAATGATAGCCCAGCTTGTGCGTAACACCAATTAACATTCCATTCTTGCTGAAAGTTGATATGTTCAGACAGGAAAATGGAGACAAATGATTTCATACAGAAAAGGGGAAAGGCAGTCGTAAATACCTGATTTTTCAGTATGTAGTTTGTATTGCATACTCTGTATTTCTTATGTGACATAAAGTAAAAAATATTAGCAACTGGGAAAGACACTGGAACAAATTCAGACTTTATTTGAAAGAGTCATAGTTGGAACTTAATGTCAATAATAAAGAATATGATTCCTGTAGGGTACCGCATTAAAATTTTTTCCCACTGTTTATTTTTCTTTTTAAGGAAAAATCCATTTCTGTAGTGATACATTGGTTTATGTACACACAGTGACACATAAAGGCCTGGGATCAGTTTTTTCAGACTGAACTGGTATTTATTTTTTGTATTTCTTGAAGAGAAAAAGACTACACTCCACTTCCTGGAAATACACATTTTTTAGTGAGTTATGTCATACAGGAACTGGGAATCAACTTGATTTGTGGAATGTTGAAGAAATTTACAAGTTAACTGATTCGAAACTGACATTTTGCAGCCAGGAGAAATGCTAATAATATAATACTTACCTTCCAAAGCCTGACTCAAATGTCCCATTCTGGTACCCCCTGCAGAAATTAATCCCCCCCCCGTCCTCCCTCATTGTTTCCAGAGTAACGTCTTATTAATGTCTTTCATAATACTGCTTTCTATCTTGTTTGTAGTTATATAGGGGTTTTATCAGACTGTAAGCTCCTTGAGAGAGTTGGCCTTTGGGGTAGAAATTAATTTCGGACAGTCATCATAAGTCCGGACTCTAGTTGTGGCTGTAGTTGGTATAACGTAGGGCCAAACGACTCGGCTTGTCTTCATCTGATAAGGGAGGGCTAAGTGCCCTTAACTGGGTGCCTCCTGCATGACCTTCAGGTGTCCTTAGGGAGTATTGGGTTCTTGCTGCTCAGTATACAGTCAGAGTGCACATGTACCCCTGGAGAGGAAGGGTTGTTTATACCTATTTCTCTCAAGGGTGTAGAATCAAGATGTGGATGGCTACAGTGAATGCCTTAGACCCAGGCAGGACGGGCCCCTGGCCTGGATTTCATGCCTTAGAGGTGCCTGCGCTGGCCCTGCTCCTGCCTTGCCTCCCTTGATGGGGCACAGAATCCAGGGTGCCTGAGACCCAGCCGCACTCAGGGCATTGGAATTCCCTGACTGAATGGGAACTGCACGGGCTCTTCTCAGTCCTTCCTCCTAACGGCAGATTGGGCCACCTGTGTCCTCACCCCATGCATAAGGGGCAGCAGTTTGCAGACATTGGACAGAATGGGGACACACAGACTGGGGTGGCCATAAACACCGCGTGAGGCCCCTTGTCCTGCAGGGAGGAGCTGGGGATGTGAAGAGAAGTGGGACCTGTTACTCAATGCCTGGCATGGGTTCTACTTATCAGAAGAGTTTCTGTGAAACTCTGAAAATCAACTTCTGTGACCTGTATTGAAATAACTACATTTGTGGAGAACCAGAGAACAGGTTAGAGGGAGCTTCTTTCCATTGCACATAAGTGACATGTACGAACATGACCAATGTGATTATATATAATCTTTATGGCAGATGCATTTCAAGAATACAGGCACACCTCGTTTTATTGCGCTCCATTTTATTGCATTTAGCAGACACTGCATTTTTTACAAATCGACGTTTTGTGGCAACCCTGCATCATGGCGCCATTTTCCAAAAACACTTGCTCATTTAATGCTTCTGTGTCACATTTTGGTAATTCTAGCAGTATTGCAAACTTTTTCATTATTGTATGTATTGTGGTGATCCGTGATTAGAGATCTTTGATGTTACTATTTCAAAAAGATTATGTGCTGCTGAATTTTTTAGCAATAAAGTATTAGTTAAGTAAGGCATGTACATTTTTTAAGACATAATGCTATTGCATACTTAATAGACTATAGTATAGTGTAAACACAACTTTTATAGGCACTGGAAACCAAGAAATTCATGGGACTCGCTTTATGGCCATATTCGCTTTATTGTGTGGTCTGGTACCCAACCCACGATATCTCTGAGGTCTGCCTCTGTATGCTTATTCAATAGAATGACTATACAACTAACTAAAATTGTATTGAGAGTCATCCTCAAGTCAACATTTCTAAGAACTTCCCGTGTTGGATGCAGTGTGTAGTGCAACTCATTTTTGTCTGTCAATATGAAACGGAAGTAGAGACCAACCTCTGAGCGGGCAGGTTGGGTCATACCCAAT
Organism: Leucopleurus acutus; assembly: GCF_964270905.1. Lineage (NCBI taxonomy): Eukaryota > Metazoa > Chordata > Mammalia > Artiodactyla > Delphinidae > Leucopleurus > Leucopleurus acutus. Next base: position 52,796,562 of record NC_139144.1, read on the forward strand.
CGCACACCCTCGTCTGATAGGGCGAGTCTTAGAAGCAGAGCCTGGCCCATCGCCAGCAGCCCGACGATGACTCTGATCATCAAGAAGCCCTATGAACAGCAGCTCAGGGAGAGAGCAGGTCTTAACTTCTCTGTTTATGATGAAAAATCCCTATTTTTTTTTTTTTTCCTGAACTGACCCATACAGCATGTAGGGTGATACTGTTGCCATTGGATTTGGTGGTTTGGGAACTCCTTATCAACCATCTCATTTTGAAAGTGGGGAAACTGAGACTCAGATGAGCAGTTTGTAACCAGGTTAAGTCTGAATTCGCCAGATAGATTATAAATGGCTTGGAGAGTACTAATGTTTATATTCTGGCTCTCGCCCATCATCCCCTCTCCCTTCCTCTTCTCCCCACGGTGGGATCCAATACTTCTAGAGGGTATCAAGCTAGGTTCTGTAGACCTCTTGGGTTCTACAAAGGGTATGCAGAGATTCCACAAATATTCAACAATCCATTTTTTGAAACATGTTTTAAGCCTTGTTAAAATTGTAATTAAAAAACAACTAGCTCATGTCATATTTTGACACAGTGGGGAACACTGAGGCATGAACTTGTACCTCCTGGTTAACTTGTTATTTATGTAGACCTCAGCATAAAACTTCTTTTGCCACAGTTGTGAATACTGGAACCTCTTGTAAATGTATCATTGCTTAGGAAAAATCAAGTGTTCTCTTGATTCACTCCTGTGTGTATCTGCTCCCTTAAAATCATCCAAGTGCCTGTTCACGACAGCGCACGCATCGTGCTATGCTCACTGTATGACATGAGACCACTTTGGGGGCCGTTCAGAGCAGTGCTGGGGTTGACGTTTTTATATCCAGATGTAATTGCCAACGCCCGTGCAGTTAGAACCAGTCGCTCCCCAGGACAGCCACCGTGAAGCCACCTGTGGATAGAGAGGAGGCTGTACCTTAAAATGAGGTCATTCCTTTTGGGGCCTCAGTAACTTCACATGCTGGGATGAAGTCCAGGATTGGCCTGCCGTAAACCAATTTGTGTTCTGCAGTGAACAGTATTACAGTGACTTTTCAGTGTTTTTTTGGAGGGCCTTTATACAATCATTAGACAAAGGAGAGAATTAGCATTTTTCCTCCAAATGCCTGTGCCTAACACACAGTTTGGAGAAAAAATCCACTTTGTACCATAATGAAAGAGAGAGAATATTCTCCTGTCTTTTCAGTGACTTAGTAAAATTCTCACTAAGTGAATTACATTCTCCTTCGCCAAAGTTCTTTTTTTCCATATTATCTTTCCTATTAAAAGACATATGTCTTCATATGAAAACATTTTCCACTCTGTAGAAATAATCAAAAGATAACAAGTAAATAGTGAGCATGGAAAGACTTTTGACATCTCTACAAATTATAAAATTTCACTCAGGGATTTTTTTATATGGAACTGATAAGATTCCCCAAATTGCCTTATTTAACATCACTCATTTATTTAGTACCACAAGAATCACAAAAAAACAAATTGCTGGGCTTCCCTGGTAGCGCAGTGGTTGAGAGTCCGCCTGCCAATGCAGGGGACACGGGTTCGTGCCCCGGTGCGGGACGATCCCACATGCCGCGGAGCGGCTGGGCCCGTGAGCCATGGCCGCTGAGCCTGCGCATCCGGAGCCTGTGCTCCGCAACGGGAGAGGCCACAACAGTGAGAGGCGTGCATACCGCAAAAAAAAAAAACAACAAAAAAAACCAAATTGCTTACATCCTCTCCTTATGCCTCTGGCAATAGATGGTTTCCTCTTCTAATGCCAGCATTGGTAGCGTTTAGTAAACATTAAAGAAACCTTGTGGATTCAGAAACTTTTTGATAATCCTGGGGTAGAAAATTAATGAAATGGAGTTGTGGCAGTCAGTCAACAAATACTGATCACTTTCCATGAGCCAAGCACTGTCAGTGAACCTGAGGGACCATGGTGAATAGAAGCGGACAAGGTCTCTGCTCTCGTGGAGCTCATAATCACAATGGGGAAACAGATCTTAATCAAACAGTCACACAAAGATATGTATAGTTAGAAACAGAGACAAGTGCAATAAAGGAAAGGGACAGAGTTCTATGAGGCCCTGTGACTCCGAAGCCCTCGTGGGCTGGGGGTCAGGGAAGCCCTCCCTGCTCACCCACACCAGGATGTGAGATGCTCAGAGAGGTCACCAGCCCCCTTCGCTCAGAACCTGCCTGGATGTGGGCCCCCACGGATGTGCACATCATGCAGTCTGTGCTTATTTTCTCTGTTTCTGTTTGGAATAGTTCATTTTACAGCACCCAGTTGGCACCACCAAGTTGACAAAGTGAAGCAGGACCAGAGATCAGAGAACAATGTCATCTTTTACAGGAGAAAATAAATTGTTTATGCTTGTTTCCTCTTCGTGCGTGTTGTATTTACTATGGGGACCTGGCAGGGTTTGTGCCCCGGCTTGGGCAGCCGAGTTGCTCCCACAGAAGCCTGCAAAGGCTGCCAGTGAGTACTGAGTAAATCAAACCAAGAGCATGAACCGAGTATAATGGAAAAAACCCAAAGCCCTGCCGCCTCAGCTCCTCAGTGAAAGTGCAGGACACACCTCAGAAGCCGAAAAAGGCTTCTGTAACTCCCTTCCCACTCGACCTCTCCTTGCCATGACACAACCGGGTCTGTTTTGTGAAAACTTCCAGTTGCCAGTACATATTTCATAGTTAACAATGGAGTGTTTGTGCCGGTTTCGTTTTCACTTTCACCAGTGAGGGAAGTAGAGCACAATGGGGCAGTGCACAGGGCTGGGAACAGGACACGTTTTCTTTAGGATTCCCAGGACTGGGTACGTGGAAAATGCCAGAGCCAAGACAAACATGAAAACCCATCCAGATTCTCCGTTACGCATTCTCAGTGGCAGTAAAACACATTTTGTGTTGCCATCTGATAGGTTGGCTCTGCCTCTGCAGTAAAGGCAAATGCTCTTGACCACTGTGAGCATTGCTTCCATGTAGAAAGAGAATGTATTCCATGCAGTACAGGATGCTGCTGTAGGTGCGCACGTGTGTGCGTGTGTGTGTGTGTGCGCGTGGGGGGTGGGTATTTAATTGCTCCAAGTATACTTGTGAAGTTCATCAAACAACTGCTTTTCTTGTTTATAAAAGATAGTCATTCATTTGACTCACCTAATTCTAGCTCCTTCCTGAGTTGTCACTGTTGAGAATCAGTTCTGGACAAAAACAGTTTAACTGTATCGTTACTGCCTGGAGGGTGTTTTACTCAGAGAAAGGACGGGATGTTCTTTTCTTCCTCCATACATCTGTTCAGCCAGCTAATGTCCTACCAGGGTATGGTATAGACAGGGTCTGGTTGTCACCTGGTTGTTTACATTCCATCCTACAGACACCCTGTGTGATGCCATTCAAATTTCAGAAGCTTGAGGCCAAGTTTGAGTGTAAAGACCAACTATTGTCTTAAGGTTGAGGAGACGAAATGCTTTAAAGAAGTTTTGCAGCCGAAGGGTTTCTCAGAGATGCAGAAGATGGAAAAACTTTTGTTGCCTCTTCCACTTAACATTCTTATGGGAATATGCCTTCTGTGCTTGGTCAGGGACTAGTCTGTCAAACTGTTTAATGAGATAATTTTGTCTCCCCTAAATTTCCTTAACTCGTGTCCCGTTAGGTCCATTCAATGGAGTATGAGACACAGTCCTTGGAATTGAATATAAAACGATGTCTCTATAACTTGGATTTTTACATCCTCTTTAATTCTAGGGATGTGTGCGCTTCTTGTGTTTTACAGGTGTCACTGCTTACTTCCTTGTATGGAAGGGAAAGGTGGCAGTATCTTCATTTTGCTTGGGCTTCGCTAGTCTCCTAGTGCGAGTTCCTGAGTTGAGATGTGTCATTGAAATTCTGTTACATTGGCCATAGCCATTTTTATTTGCGCAACTCCAGGGTTGTACTACTTTTGTGTTTCCCACAGTGCCTTTCTGGCACATGGTAGGCGCTTGATAAATACATGGTGAATGAATGAAACGAATCCTCGTGATCCTCCGGTGCCTAAAGAATGAATTCCAACTCTGTAGCATGGTATGCAGAGAGGGTTTTGCAGTGTAGCCCCAACCTGCCCCTCTGTACTCTCACTCCCACCCAGAAATCACCCCCATACCCATAAAGGCATACTCCTTATCATCTAACACCATCAGATTTCTCACTACTCTTTAAGTTCTTTCACAACTCCCTACTTTCACAAATGAATGAATTTCCAACTCTGCTTTTTCCATGTTGCTGCTGGGGGTCATTGCATCATCATTGATAAGCATCTAAAGATTTGTTTGTTTGTTTGTTTGTTTTAGATTCAGCTTTCACCTAAATCTTCCCAGTTGCCCACAGCATCATTCCCTGATAGTAACTGGAGCTCTGAGGGAGTAACAGTTACACTTTGAATATCTGTCTGGGCAGCCAGTCCTAACCTTCAGATAATTATTGTTCTTCATCCCTACTTATTCGAGATGACAAGCCTTCCTACACCTCCCCAACTTGTGCACTTACATTTTCTATGTGGTATGTTTAAATTAAAAATTAAGACCTTTAGGGATCTTTGAAGGAACCGTAGTGTCACAGGAAAAGGTTGAAAATGTCTGCATTATTGTTTCTTTTAGTCATTTTATTTAGTCCACTTGGGTTCTTGAGAAGATTAAGTACATGTTTTTCTTTCTTTTTTTTTTTTTTTTTTTTTTTGCGGTACGCGGGCCTCTCACTGTTGTGGCCTCTCCCGTCGTGGAGCACAGGCTCCGGACGCGCAGGCTCAGCGGCCATGGCTCACGGGCCCAGCCGCCCCGCAGCATGTGGGATCTTCCCGGACCGGGGCACGAACCCGTGTCCCCTGCATCGGCAGGTGGACTCTCAACCACTGCGCCACCAGGGAAGCCCCATGTTTTTCTTCATCTGTATAGGTCTCTCCAAAAGTTCAGCTCAGACTTTTATACGATTGCTTTGTCATGCTGGATTTTCTTTCATATTGTATTGACTTTATTGCTGATATTTCAAATGTGTTTCTCAATGATGCTCTTTGGGCTGCTGAACAATTCCTCTTGCTGCTACCACTTTCTGTTTTCCTTTTCTCTAGGGATTGAAACACAGGGTGAGTAACATTGTGGCACCCAGTATCTGTAAGGATACTTATGATTTTTAAGTCCCTCATAAATTTGAATGTTAAAATTTACAGTTGGCTTTGGAGGAATAATCTACCTTCAGGTCTCAGGGAAGCATCCAAAAGAAGGAAGGGGAAAGTGTAGGAAAATTTACTTTAGCACTGCTCTTATATTTATTTTGAAGGCTGGCAGCATCTAAAAGTTGGTCTGTAAATTTAACAACTCAACCATAAAAACCCCAAAATAAAGGAGAAAAATCTCTACTGCTTCTAGGTTTGGGTACTAACATAAAGTTACAAGATTTCTCTTCAGCCATTTAACAATTTTTTTTTTTTAAATTTCTAAAGCTATCCTTCCCTTTCTTCTTTACCATTTTTATTTTGATGAATTACTTTTTAAAGGTCACGATGCTTTGAAATGTATGGACATGTTTTCTGAACACTGTTGATAGATTCCACGGTGATGCTACGGCTATCTGCACCTTATGTAACGCTGGATGATTTCAGTGAGGTGGGGACCGCACATGGTATCAGTTCTTGTGGGAAAATATGCTTCAGTGGCTTACTGGCACTGCTCTTGGAATGTGGCATTTAAAAGTACCTTTTTACAGTGGGAAAGAATTCTGTCAAGAATAAACAGTCTGACCTTGTTAAATGGGCCAAAGTTGGTCTGTAACCTAGTTCCAGAAAACTAGCTTTTACTAGTTTAGAAAAAGCAGATGAGAAAAATTACAACTAAAACTTTCTAAAGAATGGAAAAAGTTCCTATGAAGAATATGAAATAAGTTCCAGAAATGAGGGTCTTCATATATACTCATGAAAATGTCTTTACTGGACTATAAAATCCCATTTTTCCAGAGTGGATGAAAGATGAAGGCTACAGCTCGTCAGAAAAGCAGATTTTCTTTTTCCTGGAAAGACAAGACTGGCTTATTGAAAGGAGCTGTGGGAGGGGCCTTGTAGCACAGACCAACCGTGGGAAACCAGCCGGCTTGGGGAGATGAAGAAGAAGTAAAAATTGCTGCTGACTCCCCATTGCCCACAGGTTAAAAAGTCTCTGTACTCTGAGCTGTGGGTTGCAGCAGTCTGTTCCTCACCTTTCTCTCCATCCCCTCCCTCCCCCCCCACCTCAAACCCCCACACACACACCCATGCTCTTGCCACTCCAGACCTCCTTCCTCTTGCTTGAAGGGATATGCCATTAGATTTTGTACCTCTAGGCCATTAGATCTTCTCTCTGCTTACCCTGCCTTTCCCCTTTTCAGCCTAACAAACTCCTACTCAATCTTCAAGACTCAGGGCAAATGCCACTTCCTCCCAGAAGTCGGCCTGACTCTCTAGGATAAAGTTAGGCACTTCCTCTGTGTATCTTTGATTTGCCTCTAATATAGTAGCTATCATGTGTTAGTGTCCCCATGGGTTTGCCATCGATTTTAAAAAGAATAACATTGTAATATTCGCTGTAGCACTTAAGGTAGCAAGACACAGGCATGTGGTATTGCTCTGTGAGTGTTTGTTGTGTGTGTGTGTGTGTGTGTGTGTGTGTGTGTGATGAAATAAGAGGTTTCTGAGTAGAGGAGGTAGAGAGAGGCTGGCTTGGGCAGGGATACTGAGTGAGACTGAGAAAGGGATGCTTCCCCCCAAACATCGGCTTTCCTGAAAGGTGTCACTACAGCCTGTATCTGCATCCATTTTGAAATTTCAGTGTCAGGAACAAAACTTGTTTTATTAATCACTTTCATTGCTAAATCCTGTGTTTATATTTAAATGATATTCTGAAAAAAGAAGATTTCACTGCTTTTACTCAGATGCATGACTGTCAAGGAGTTGGTTGGTTGGGTGTTGTCTGAGTGGGCTAGAGCTCAAAGATGGTGGTTCTAGTCACAACCACTTTTAATGTTAAACAACTAATCTATCAGTAATAACTTAAATTGAGGAAAATTTTTAATGAGTTACAGTAAAAACTAGACTTCGTGTTCTAAAAGAATGTGTAAGTTAAAAAAGCTTTGTAAGTTAGAAAAACTGTGCAAGTTAAAAAAAACTAAGTTAAAAAAAACTAATGTGTAAAATAGATAAACAATCAAGTACTTTGCAGATGGGCTTATGGCAAGGTTTTTCAAAAGTAGCCTCTGCAATCGAAACTAAAATTTAATAGATTAAAATTCATTTTCTGAAGCCTTTCCAGGATTGTATATATCATGTAAAACTACTTATTCTATCTGACCAGTCTAGTTCTTACTGGTTCTTACATACAAAGGTAGTAAAAAAAAAAAAAAAAAAAAAAAAAGCCAAAATAGTCCATTGTGAACTAGTTTTTTTCTTAATTAATTTATTTTTGGCTGCGTTGGGCTTCATTGCCGCACACAGGCTTTCTCTAGTTGCGGCGAGTGGGGGCTACTCTTCGTTGCGGTGTGTGTGTTTCTCAGTGCGATGGTTTCTCTTGTTGAGGAGCACGGGCTCTAGGCATGCGGGCTCAGTAGTTGTGGTGCACGGGCTTAGTTGCTTCGCGGCATGTGGGATCTTCCTGGAACAGGGATTGAACCCGTGTCCCCTGCATTGGCAGGCGGATTCTTAACCACTGCACCACCAGGGAAGCCCCATTGTGAATTTAAAAGTGTTACCATCCAGGAAAAAAAGAGACTCACAATGGTACAATGTTCGGGTACAATGTTCCTTTTGTACCTGAACAAAAATTGGCCACTATCATCATGGCTTTTACTGGCATGTTGAGGTTAAAAACGTAGCACAACATTTAGGATTTTGACAATATTGAGTAAACAATCCATTGAAGTGAGAAAAGCATCTTCAGGTTTGAACTTTCTTTAATAATGTTATAGTAAATCAAAATATAATCTTTGGGGACGTCCCTGGTGGCGCAGTGGATAAGAATCTGCCTGCCAATGCAGGGGACACGGGTTCACGCCCTAGTCCGGGAAGATCCCACATGCCGAGGAGCAACTAAGCCCATGAGCCACAGCTACTGAACCCGCATGCCACAACTGCTGAAGCCCATGCACCTAGAGCCCGTGCTCCGCAACAACAGAAGCCACCACAATGAGAAGCCTGTGCACCGCAACGAAGAGTAGACCCCGCTCACCGCAACTAGAGAAAGCCCGTGCACAGCAACGAAGACCCAACGCAGCCAAAAATAAATAAATAAATAAATAAATATATATATGTATGTATATAAAATCTTTGTCTTTTCTTTATACCTATTATTCTATTTTTATTTCTAAAATGATTCCTTGATTTTAGGACATGGGACTGAAATACCACATTTAAATGCCATGTTGCTGCTACCATACCTATAGTATAATCCAAATTGTATTTTCCATCAGGTTTCTTTTTCATTGGTGGTTTATATGCTCCTATTTTTAAAGGAATCAAATTTTCTCAATATTGATTATAGTTCACAAGTATTGTTCTATTATATTTAAGAAAAATATATTCATAAATTGCTTTAAATATCCAATAATTATAGCATCCACTTGCTCTGTAATTTTATTTTTAGAAATTTGATGTAAGGAGACAATTTCTGGAGAGAAATTGAACAATTTGTACGATACAGTTCACCAAATTTTCTGCAGACATTTTCTCCAGTTTTTTCTCCAGCGTTTCCTTCCCTTTGTAGCATTTGTATACATGATTCAGTCCCTTCTTTCAAACTCTCATCTTTGTTTAATCAATTTTTTAAAATCTGCATTCTTTTTTGATTGCTAAAATTATTTGAAAATTCAAACATTCCAGATAGGTAAAAAAATGATAAGAAAAACTTCGCAATTATCTTTCCTCTCAGAAAAAACCACTATTAACAGTTCGGTGAATGAATTTTCATATCTTTTTCTATTTATATGCAACCATGTGTATGTGCAAACACATAGAGCACAGTGTCCATACAGGTTATTTTTGTGTGGGTTTTTTTTTGTTTACTTTTGTCCATTTAATTTGTCTTACACAGTCTTCCGTATCTAACATATAGCCCGTTTTTTCTTTCTCTTACCTTCATGGTGTGAATATACATAATAGTTTTACCTAGTCTCCTGGGATGGACCTTTGGGGAGTTTCTCTTTTGGGGCTACAGTGAACATCCTGGGCTTATATCTTTTTACCCAAATACTAATATTTTTGTAGGATAAGTTTCAAGAAAGGGCATTACCAAGATAAAAGATAAAGAGTATGCACATTTTTTTCTTTTCTTATGTTTAGTTTTATAAGAAACTCCCAAACTGTCTTCCAGAGTGGCTGTACTGTTTTGTACTATCACCACCCTCAGCAGTGAGTGAGAGTTCCTGTTGCAGCACATCCTCATCAGCATTTGGTGTTGTCAGTGTGTTAGATCTTGGCCCTTCTAGTAAGTGTGTAGTGGTGTTTCATTGCTGTTTTAATGAGCACGCACACTTCAGACTCTGATAATGCCAAATTGTTCTCCCAAAGGATTTCGCTTTCCCTCCTCGCCTCTTAACAGAACATGATTGAGCTCTCTGTCTCCTCTCTTCTTTTTTTTTTTTTTGCGGTACATGGACCTCTCACTGCTTTGGCCTCTCCCGTTGCAGAGCACAGGCTCCGGATGCACAGGCTCAGCAGCCATGGCTCACGGGCCCAGCCGCTCCGCGGCATGTGGGATCTTCCCGGACCGGGGCACGAACCCGTGTCCCCTGCATCGGCAGGCGGACTCTCAACCACTGTGCCACCAGGGAAGCCCTCTGTCTCCTCTCTTTTGAGTGTCTCTGGTGATCACCGTTGCTGGCCCTTCCTGATCCTCTTCCCCACTAAGAAAGCATCCTGAATGTTCCCACCTCAGCCCTTTCACAGATCTCACCCAGGTCCACCACTTGAACTCTCATGTCTGTGCGGAGACCTCCCAGTTTTCAGCTTGGCCCAGGGTCCCCTCTGAGCATCAGACCCTCAATCCCGCTTTTCCCTTCACGTCGCCACCTGGTGTCCCATGGGCAGCAGAAACATAACATTACCAAAATGTCACTCATTAGCTTCTCCTGGCCCAGGCAATTCTGCTTCATTTTCCTTTCTTTAGTTTTATTATTAGTAATCACCAAAACTGGAACCTCAGGTTTTTTTCTGGATTCATTTGTGTCAACATGCATTCGGCTACAGGTTCTGAATATTCAGTCAGTTATATCTTGAATAATAGTAATTTTTAAATCTGACCTAAGAAGTCTGGAGATAAATAATTCTGCAATTAGTGCAGTTGCTCAGTGGTGTCCTCTTGAGTTCTATAACCAATTATTAGGAAAATTCCATTCTCCCCTCCTCAGTGAATGACGTTTTCCCTCGTGGTCTCAAGATGACTGCTGCATCTTCAGGCATTACATCCTCATAAGACAGTGGTCTAAGCAGTGAGTAAGGGAGCTGGGGCCAAAAAGGGTTTCACTGCCTTTTTGATCAGGGAAGACAAGTCTTTTCCAAAAGCTTTCTTCAGACTTTCACTGACTTTTCATTTACTCCCAGAACTGGATCAGATACCTACCCACAGTCCAATCACATTGCAGGTAAGCATTTTTTTTGCTACCCAAGGAAAATCAGGTTGTGTTAGGGAGAGAGGGAATGTCTGCTCCTTGACAACCAACAATGACAGGACTTCATTGATCTAGGAAACTCCCCAAGGCAACAGAGCCGCTCTATAGGTAGAAACTTACGCTCCTGGTTCCTGTCAGAGGTGCACAGATATATTCAGTGATCTCTAATAAAATAGTTTATACAGTATGGTGCTTTTTTCCCTTAGTGCTCCACATATGTTAAAAGCAGAAAGCTTTAGAATTTTATGGGGATGTTGATTAGGCTAAGAATGTAGACTTACTGCTGTCACCAGGAATATAATATTTTAGGTTCTTTAATAACAGTAATTAGCAAACAAGCAAACATTTGGGGAGCACTGGCAATCTACAAATAATCTGCAAGTGACATCTCCACATGCAAACTTGATTGGGTATGTCAGAAGCTAAGGACAGTTTTTAAAACAGTGAAGCAGCAAGAAATAGTCTGTTAAACTAATTACTTTTTTTTTTTTTTTGTGGTACGCGGGCCTCTCACTGTTGTGGCCTCTCCCGTTGCGGAGCACAGGCTCCAGACGTGCAGGCTCAGTGGTTCATGGCTCACGGGCCCAGCTGCTCCGCGGCATGTGGGATCTTCCCGGACCAGGGCATGAACCCGTGTCCCCTGCATCGGCAGGCGGACTCTCAACCACTGCGCCACCAGGGAAGCCCTAAACTAATTCCTTTTTAAAGGATATTAATTTCATTAATATATTATTTAGATATATTACTGTAATATATCAATATTTCTATTACAAGCATACCTCAGAGATTTTGCAGGTCTGGTTCCAGACCACTTCAGTAAAGCGAGTATTACAATGAAGCTAGTTACACAAATTTTTTGGTTTCCCAATACATATAAAAGTTATGTTTACGCTACACTGCAGTTGTTAAGTGTGCAGTAGCATTATGTCTAAAAAAATGTACATACCTTTATTAAAAAATACTTCATTCCTGGGAATTCCCTGGCGATCCAGTGGTTAGGGCTTGACACTTTCATGCTTTCACTGCTGTGGCCCAGGTTCGATCCCTGGTCGGGGAACTAAGATCTCGCAAGCCATACGGCATGGCCAAAAAAACAAACAAATAATTCATTGCTAAAAAATGCTAACCAACACCTTGAGCCTTCAGTGAGTCATAATCTTTTTCACTAGTAACATCAAAGATCACCGATCACATAACAAATATAATAATGATGAAAAGGTTTGAAATACTTTGAGAATTACCAAAATGTGACACAGAGACGTGACGTGAGCAAATGCTGTTGGAAAAATGGTGCCAATAAGACTTGCTCAACTCAGGGTTGCCACAAACCTTCAATTTGTTAAAAAAAAAAACAACTGCAGTATCTGTGAAGCACAATAAAATGAGGTATGCCTGTAGCTAGCTAATATATTTTTTAGTTATTAATATACTTACATGTGTTTTTTAAAGTACTACTACTTACTTTTAAAAACATATGTATGCATAAATCTGAAGTTGCCTGTACTTCTCTATTCTAACCAAATAAAGCTAGGTGAATCAGGAGGCAAGCATTGTTAGACATGGGAGAGTCAGGGAATGCTTCACAGGGGAGGTGATTTTTGAGCTAGGTCTTCAAGAACGAGGAGGAGTTTGCTTGGCAAGCAAAAGAGAAAGGTGTCCTCTAGGCACAGAATTGGGAAAGAGCAGAGCACGTGCACAAAAAAGTTTAAAGTACGTGGGTTGATGCGCAGGGTGTCTTGGGAGAACATGATCAAACTGTTTCTTTTTTTTTTTTTTTTCAAAAGATCACTCTAATGCAATGTGATGAATGAATTGATAGGAGGCTTTGGCATAAATTAAGAAATTGCTGGCAGGGAGAACAGAGTGGCGGCTGTTTTAAAAGAGATATATGATGAGGGGCTGAGTGAAGGCAGGAAAGAGAAGAGATAGAAACTGTAAATGGAGATACAGAGAAAAGTAGGGAAAACACGTCACAGGCCAAAGTCTGAAATGAAATTTACCTATGGAAAAAAAAGAAATAATGTTCGTTTAAATTGAATAAATATCTGTGGTCATAATTCTCTTTGTATTACACTGTTGTGGATAATAATGTAGACACATACTCAAGACATAGCAGCCAATATCGATGTAATCATTACTATTTTTATTGGCAGTGGTATAAATATATATGGTAATTTTTCTTGATGTGATGAACATTTCCATTCAAAATGGAATAGATGGTGTAATGTAGAATCTTCATGAGACATCTCACTAGTAGTTGTGTGAATCAGAAATTTTCCAGTGGTTTAGTGTTTCTCCCCATTGTAATTAAGATGAATCTATCAAAATGGCTTTTTTTCATTTACAAACAGAGCCTTTTTCTAAAAATATATCCTTTCATCAGGATTTAAATGATACGTGCTTTAGCTTATTGGTCTGAAAGACCCAGTAACATGGTTATAGTGTATCTAATCAGCCACCTGTCTTTCTGTTTCTCCTTTTTCATCCCCATAATCCAGCTTTTGCTAAAGTTGGCAAATTATATACCTCACATGTGGTCATTATATGACCAAACCCTAATGAGGGTTATGTAATGTAAATGGCCACAAAATGCCGTTATTTACTCTTTTCATTAGACAACAAGCACCTTGAGGGAAGAAACCGGACATCGCATATATTATGCTCACTAAATAGTAGTTGGTAATGATGATGTGCTTTTAAGATGTTTATGTCCATTATAAATGTAATATATCCTCATTACGGGCAAATTTGTGTGGTCTCGGTTTATCTCCTTCTTCATTCTCCTGGTCCAGCTTGTTCATTCATTTCAAAAACAATGGTACCATGGATTTACTTTTCAGTTTTCAACGTCAGAAAGTCAAAGCAGGGTTTGAAAGAAAGATGTCCATAAATAAAGGTGTAAAATTAAATTAAAATTTAGCCATCACCACCATGTGTCCACCTCCTCCCAAATATCATACACTTGATAATGGCCGTTTCACTTAAAAGAACATTGTCACTTTCTTGAGGCTAGATGTTAAATTGGAAGCATTCGAGAAGATACCAGAATTTCAGACTTTAAACATCATATGCCTGGAGTTCTTTTTTATGTTGCATTGGTTTATCGTGTGTGTGTGTTTTCTATATATCATCAGGTATTGGTGAATAAATAGTTCACACCCTCCCAAGAGAATAAGTTCTTTCTTTTCTTTAAACAGTGACTCCATTGATCCTATTTTAGAATTTCTTCCCTTGTTTCTCTCTTCCTTCTTGGCAACCTTGTTTTTGAACTCTTAAATTGATTCAGGTGTTCCTGGAATATTCCTTTTCCTCTTCTACCATTTTCAACTACAGGCAGCGAGACTTTTTTTTTCCAAAAATCTTGCTTCATTCAAGAAGCAGTGTACAGCACAGCCCATTGTCTAAAGGGACAGATTCTGGAACCTACTTAACAAGCTTTATGAACTTAAATAAATTCTTTAGCCTTCTCTGTGTTTCTTATTTGTTAAAATGAGAAACATTATTTCTCAAAATAACTGCACCTACCTTATAGGATTGTTGTGGGAATTAAGTAAATTCATACGTGAAAAGAATAAGTACTTGATGTAGTCCTATAACAGAATTACATAGTAGTAGGATTCATCTTTGCACGTAAACATGAAGACACGCACAGAAATGAGTATAACTAATTAAACCATTTTCCTACGACTAACCACTTATTACCTAGGGACCACTCATATTATAGTTTAGGTTACTAACATCTCAGGGAGACCATTCTCTCCTTTTCCATTATTATTTGTTTCTCAAAAGGGAGAACGTTTCTAATACTCCTGAAATGAGTATGTTGAGGAAATCTTTCTTTCCACTATCAGCATTTTTTAAACGGTGCTGAAGTTTGGAAAAAATAAAATATATTCTTTCTAAGAGTATACACGTAACCTGGTCCTTGAATACAAGAAATTGAATATGTAAATCCAAACAGTTGCAGAATTTTTACTAAGAGACTAAGAAAGGGTGCATGTGTTATTGTGAACGAACTGCAGAGACAGTGTAAACCCTCTAGCTTCCAGGCATTCTCGCTTTCTCAGTGTGAGAATGCAGAGTCCCAGAAATCCAATGCTGTTTTCTCAGTTCTTGCAAGCTGCTTACTTTCACCTGCCAGGCAGGTAGTTGAGGGTAGAGAAGAGAAACTGAGTTTTGACCGTGAAGCGCAAACCTGCATGATTGTACTTTTCTTCTTTACCACCTGTAGGACAGACTCTAGAAAGATAAGAAAAAATTTTCTCAGGAAGGACATATTCTGTATTTAATCTCTGTAGAGAGGAAGGTAGATGACTGAAAACCAACATTCCTAAATTATGAAAGTAAATTCCTTTCCTTACTGTAGTCAAAATGGGCCTTTTAATCTTATTTCTAGACTAAACCATTTTGTATTCCAGTTATCACTATCTCTTGGGTGTAGGTGCTCAGTAGTTAATATTCAGAAAGTTTCATTTCCCAAATAGGTTAGATTCTTCCCTGGTCAATAAGTGACTCATTGTACCAACCACGGATTAGTAATTAATGGCACAAATAACACACACTTCTTTCCCATAGTCTGCTTAAGATGTGTCACAAAAGAACTCTTCCAGCTGTTAACCTTTCACAAAAATTAGTTAAAAGAAATTCCTGAGGCTTTCAGCCCAGCCCTTGTATAACCTGCACTGTCTTGTTTTGTTTTACAAAGCCATGCAGGAATGCCCCCCATTCACAAAAGGAGTTGGTACATAAGTGAATAACTCAATCTGTACATTCAATCTGCCATTCATGGAATTTGTGTGTGGCATTTTATACAATTGCTTACTCTCTAATTTAGGTTTTTTTCAAGAACATTTGTCTTAGTATGGCTCTTATCTACCTCGTGCCTGATTCAGGATTATGTCTAAACCATGATACAATTTCTGAAGAAAATGTACTCTGCCTTTTCTTGGATTCAAAGTAAAGGTGTGGCTTGGCCACCGAAGCAGTGTTGTGTGGAAATGTAATTCAGGAGCTTCTGCAACCTGATCTCACTGGGATCCAGCTCTCTTAAGACACTTCCTGCTCTGAACTCCCATCGCATTTCTGAAGCCACCCAATTCAGCCTTTATGTGAAGGCTTGCACTCTGTATTTACGTTTCATGTGACTTCCATTTTTTTCATGCTGCTCAGAGCTCCTTGAGATTCGTAACAATGACTCTTTGCTAAGCATGCCTAGCATCATTAGTGTGGACCAGAAACTGCGGAGATGGTTGATTGCTTGGTGAATATGCTGTTCCACTCTTGGTGCTGATAGGACATTGTAGTGAAAATACCACTACTATTCCAGATATTTTATTACTATTGTTGTGTATATGAGTAGGGGAGGCAGACAGGTAACTAAATACAGATTCTAAATACAGAATACACTCATGAGGTAAAGACATTTTCAGATAAACAAAAACCAAGAGAGTTTACCTACACCTTTTCACTAAAGGAACTTCTAAGGGACATACTTCAAAAAGAACGAAACTATCTTAAAAGGAATGTCTGAGATGCAAGAAAGAATGGTGAATACGTAAATTGGTAAACATGTCCAAATAAATTGTTAATCACAGTAAATGTACAAAACTCACCGGTTAAAAGATGGAGAATGTTAGGTTGGATTTTAAAAATACTTATCAAATACCAACTCTGTGCTTTTTCAAGAAACACCCCAAATTTTGATCCTCTGACAGTGAGAGTGTAAAGTGGTACACTACTTTGGAAAATGATTTGACATTAACTGTGCAGCTCAGCATGCTCATACCGTGAAACCTTGCAATTCCATGCCTAGTTACATACTTTAGAGAAATTCGTGTACATGTGCGCCAAGAGTCACATTCAGGAATATTCATAGCAGCATTGTGTGTAATAGCAAAAAACTGAGACAACCCAAATGTTCACAGACAAAAGAATGGTTAAATCGGCTCGGTATATTCACACAGTAGAATTATCCAGCAGTGAAAATGAAAATGAATGAACTATTGCTGTAGGCAATAACATGGGTGAATCTTAGAAACAGTATTGAGTAAAAAAAAAAAAAAAAAAAAATCGAAGATAGTTATAAAGTATATGAAATTTTATAAACTTCAGAAACAAGTAATACTAAATATTATATTATTTAGGCATATTTATGTGATAAAACCAACATTTCTTCACAGCAAGGAAATGAAGAACACTGGGGGCACAGAGGGCTAAGGAGGCAAGAGGACAGAATTAGAAGGAGCGTAAACGGTGGGGGGGGGGGGCTTCCCTGGTGGCGCAGTGGTTGGGAGTCCGCCTGCCGATGCAGGGGATGCGGGTTCGTGCCCCGGTCTGGGAGGATCCCGCATGCCGCGGAGCGGCTGGGCCCGTGAGCCATGGCCGCTGAGCCTGCGCGTCCAGAGCCTGTGCTCCGCAATGGGAGAGGCCACGACAGTGAGACGCCCGCGTACCGGAAAAAAAAAAGCACAGGGGGGAGCAGGGCTCCTAGCCCCCGAATAGCTATAAAATCCCTAGAGCCTTGCTCTCACCTCTGTGGGCTCTTGTTTAGACTTACGTTCTTATTTAAAATGATTTCTTAAATTTTTGCTATATGATTTCTGCTGTACAGGCACTGAATTGAAAGTGTAGAAATTGATTAGACAGATAAAAATCTCACCCCTGTGGGGAAGATGAATGGGATACACAAGTAAAATTATTATACACAGTCATCCCTCCGTATCCTCGTGGGAATTGATCGCAAGTCCACCCCCCCCCCCGCCCCCGCCACCGTCACCACCGTGGATACCAAAATCCACGGTGCTCAAGTCCCTTGTATAAAATACATAGTACAGTCACCCACCGTATCCACAGATGCAGAGCGGAGGGCCGATTGTAATTGCATGTTCGAGGCACTGTGAGGGAATAAAGTATGACAGACTAGACATGTATTTACAAGAAGCAGGGTGGTCAGAGAAGGTGTCTTATTAAGGAAGTGAGGGGCGGAACCAGGCTAAGATCTAGAACTGAGCATTCCAGGCAGAGGGGATGGTGAATTCACAGGCCCTCTGGCAGGAGGGAGTTTGGACAGTCCCAAGAAAGCAAGGTCATTGTGGCTGATGCAGAGTGAGTGGGCCGGAGAGGGGTCAAGGCTGAGACCAGGGAGGTGGTCCCGGGTCCCTCTCTGGGGGTCCTCGTAAAAGTGTTTGCATGTGTTCTTAAGTATAATAGGAAGCCATTTGAGGGCTTTGAATAAGGGGCCTAGTCCATATTAGAAGCAGAGACTCTGAAAGGAGGTAGGCTGAAAAACACAGACGGTGATAACAGCAGGAAAATAGACAACTGGTAATGGGATACAAGCAAGAAAACATTTAAATGATTAAAGTGATATATTTTCAGAGCTCGAAGAGAGAAGCTTAAGTAATCTGGGAAATTTTGTTATATTTAAGTCTTCATTCATCTTCCCAGATAAATAAGATGTTACTTGTATACATACTCACACTCAACACATATTCTTTTCATAACACATCCATGTCATAAAAATGGGACAATTTTATTCAGAGAATTAAGAATACTTATTTTGTGCTTTAATTACTTAACTTTAAATGATAATGTAATGATTAATGAGGTCATTTAAAATGTATTTTTGCCCATCCTGAGATTTGCAATATGTGTATGACATGAGTAGTAGTATCATTAAGTATTATGTAGTATAAAAAGAGACTTATTTAAAAACCTGTTATTACTCGTTACTAAATGAAGTTCAGCTGAGAATTATTTATGATGAGAAGAGGATTTACTGTGCCTAATGGGTTTTAAGCTCCAGAGCCCCTAACTTGCAGATACACACACACACACACACACACACACGCGCGCGCACATACACACACACACACACACACACACACACACACACGCCCAAGGCCATGGGAAAGGCCCCAGCAATGTGTGCATATGGTGTTTTTCTGTTGGTTTTTTATTTTTTTGCAGAAGTAAGCTGTTCTAAATGCAGTTGACTAACCCTCTGCTCCTCCACCTTGTCACACTTTCTCTCATCTCAGGTAGCACTAGAGTGGTCCTCATTCGGGGTGCTATTAACCCTTCAGTCTCATACAGGTAGACTTCTCCCACCGTGCTACTGCAGTAGATATTTAAAGCCCTTATCTTGCTTAGCATCATCCAGTACACATCTGCTTCTCTCTTCTTTACTTCTTAATAATATCCACCTTGGCTTCTGTGACACAGAGTTTCCTGCTTTCCATCCTACCTATCTCACTCCTTTTTGCAGAGTGCCCTCCTCTGTCTTCCCCTGGCTTCTGTCATATGTGTGCTCTCTCGCTCAGCAGTCTCCTCTACTTCCTAGGGATGATCCTGGAGGAAGAGAGCTCATCTTCTTTCCAACTCAGTCCAGTCCCTTGAGCCCTAGACCTGCATATGCAAGTGGACGTCTTCACAAATAGCAAGCTTGCGAGTGACATTTGCCTTTTGGGTCCCCATTCAGGTCGATGGCCCCACCATCCACCCTGTCACCCAGGCCAGAAACCTGGGATTTATCCCAGATTTCTCTCCCTGTGTGCTTCATTTGACTCATTTAAAATTATTCCTCCTGCTTCTCCTCCCCTCACTGCTGTAGGTTGGTAATTCCTCCTCCAGAGGCAGCCTGATCATTGCAGCTTTTATATATATATATATATATATATATATACACACACACACACACACACACACACACACACACACACACATTTATTTGTTTGTTTGTTTGTTTATGGCTGCGTTGGGTCTTCGTTGCTCTGCGCGGGCTTTCTCTAGTTGTGGCATGCGGGGGCCATTCCTTGCTGCGGTGTGGTGCCCTCTCCTGCCGCGGAGCATGGGCTCTAGTCACACAGGCCTCAGTAAGTTGTAGCTCGTGGGCTCCAGAGCACAGGCTCAGCAGTTGTGGCACACAGGCTCAGTTGCTCTGTGGCATGTGGGATCTTCCCGGACCAAAATTTATAAAACTAGCACTTGCAAAGTACTTTTTAGACCTTATCTCATATGATTCTCCAGTTGTCCTGTGAAATAGGTGCTATGAATTTCCCATTTTGCAGGTAAGGAAACAAAGGCATGGAGAAGCTAATATATTTAGCCAAGTGATAGAGCTCACACAAGAGGAGCCAGGATTTGAAGCCAGGCTCTTAAATCATGTACCTCTACCCGGTGCAGGAACTTATGCAACTGATAGTTACCTGTCTGCCTCCCCTGCTCAACTGTGAGCTTTTGCGAGCAGAGTTGGTATCTTCAGTAATCTTCACATCATCTTTATAGCCGAGATCCAGCGCTTGTCACATAGTAGGTACG
Source organism: Leucopleurus acutus (assembly GCF_964270905.1). Classification (NCBI taxonomy): domain Eukaryota; kingdom Metazoa; phylum Chordata; class Mammalia; order Artiodactyla; family Delphinidae; genus Leucopleurus; species Leucopleurus acutus. Next base: position 52,816,564 of record NC_139144.1, read on the forward strand.
TTAGTATCTGTATGAACAAATGAATGAATCATTGAAGTGACTTTGTAAATGTCTCATAAACTGCATGAGAAGTGATACCAAGAGTATGGGGTACATTTGTATTTCACCCATGTGTATTTCGTCCACGAGGCTCTAACAGAAGTAAAAATGTTATTACTGCCTTTATCTGAGAAACTTAGGTGAAAGAACTTAAACATTGAGCTTTGAAAGCCATTCTTATTCCTGTTACCAATGGACATTATTAATATTTATAGGAAGCAACCTATCTTTTTAAGGGTTCATCATGTGCTGATGGCTAACAGCATCAGCAGTTTAATTATTGACTTATTCCAGATCTAGAGCAGACAGACTTCCTAGTACTTTGAGAACTGTTGGCCACTTTAAATGTCAGCCTTGCTTTTTACAAGGGATCTTAAACAAGTGTAGGCTTTCCATCTTCCGATGGTAAACTAGTTTATCAGTTAAAATGGAAGGGAGGCTTCTCAGCCCAGATGAAGTTGTCAAGGTTACCCATCTTGCATATATCAAATGTATACATAAGAAAGATTTCAGTTGCTATTTTAAACGCAAAAACAATATGCTTAAAATATAGGTATGAGCACACTGCAGTTTCTGGAGCTGTCCTCATGGAGAATCACTGAAACATGGCCTCCAATGTTCTTTGTAATAGTAACATGCTTATTTCATAAACCAGAACCCATATAGGAAAAAGCTTTCTCCCCGCATGCAAAGGTTTATAACTGAATGAAAAAAAATCAATTAATTACATGAATATTAAGAGGTTACTTATCTATTATAACATTGGGCCACAAGTTGACTAATTAAAAGGAATGCGGGTTGGAAAGCTGCCACAAATCTGCTCCTTTCATTTAGAGGGCCACAGGCTGAAGCCAGTGATTGTGCGTGACAGACTCTGGGAACAATGGTGCAGCGCACAGACCGTCCAGATGAAGCATGCTCGTCTGAATTACACCGACGACGGGGTGGCCTACAGGCAAACAAAATGGTTAAACAATACATAATCAAGTTTTTATTTGGTATTTCCTGCGAGGCTATACCAGTTGCCAGGGAGTGTACTGTATTTTCTTCTTCGGCTGTATTAATTGTTGACCATAGCTGGCAGAGCACCAAACAGGGACAGATAAGGAGGAAAATGGCATCTGGACATTAAAGCCCCAAGTGTACTGGGGGGAGAAAAAAGCACAAAAAAATTACAGCATATATCAGGAATTTTCCAGCTAACGATGTGAGGATGTGGTAGCGCGAGGGAAAAAGAGCCAAACTGAGCTTGCTTTGTTCACTGAGAGAGGCCCCCCCGTAACATTCCTTTTAGCTGTGCATATTTTGGCTTCATTTGTACAGTTTTAACTTTATACTGTGTGTGGAGAAGCTCAGTTGTAACTGGTTGTTCCTAATAATTGTATTGCAATAATTAAAGTTCACGGATAGCTGTTATGTTCTTAGTCATTTAGAAGCCGCTTCGAAAACCAAGTCTAAGCCAAAAACTTCTTTTAAGTGACATTTCATTGCTGTATAAAGGATGGCAACAATTATTTCTTTGATTTAACAACAATTTTTTTTTAAGACAAGATTCATTTATGGAGACAAATGAGAAACAAGGTCTTTAAAACTTGGGGGACGGGGGGCGGGGGCAGACGAGGAGTGATGAGATCTTGTAGCCTGCAAATAAAATATTTCCCAACTGGTTTGTAAAACATGAAAATCTGTGATAGGGACAATCCCCTTTGCCACTTTTAGAAGCCATTTAAAATGCAAAAGTAATATATAAATATTCATAAATCTTTTGCAGAAACAAAGTATGGCAATTTCGTGACCTCGATTAGAAAGCATATGTTACTGTTTTAATTGCGTGATAAAATGAAAAATCTCCAACTGAACACAGCTCCCTTGAAAGATGGATCAGCCTTGGGGTCTCCAGTAATAATAATGATGATGATGATGATGATGATGATGTATACTGAACCATTAGAGCTGTGAAATATGCTTGCCAGGGGCTTCTTTTGCGATGGTAGTTGTCTCTCTGCCTGTATGGCTGTCAGGCCCAGTGGTTACACCTGCAGCCTCTGGGGTTTCTGCATTTGAATTCTAGCTCTGACATGTGGCTGGCTATAGTTATTAACGTGTTCTGCACATCAGTTTCCTACCTTGAATATGGGTAAAACATGCAGTGCCTACCTCACAAGTTATTACAGGATTTAAATGACATAAAATTTGTAAAGTTTTTAATGAAGTGCCAAACATAAGGAAAACCCACAATAAACTTTGGCTGTTATTACATCTCCTCTGTTGTGAAGCTCTGAGGTTTCTTTTAGCTTCTCGAAATATTTCTAGTTGGTGTCTGCATTAGACTTGAATGTATTTACTTAATCACCATTGACTTCTGCAATAGAACAGGTTGTTTGGTCTGTAATGAAAGCCAAGATAGTGGTTTTGATTACTCTTAAACGTTCTTGGAGAAGCTGAAATTTTAGTACACGTTTTCAGAAGCACTTATTAAGACCCAATTATGAGTTGAGAAAAACTAAAGAACAGTATTCTCAAATAGTGTCATTCTTCTAGAGATGGACTTCTAACCACAGGGTACACATACTTGATGATGTTATAGACAGCTGCCTGGTAACACAAAGGCCATGACTTCACCTCCTAATGCTAAGAGAAAATCCTCTCTTATTACTGTCTCATATTTGATTGAATGATTTTCATAAGACTTATTTTAATAACTTTTGTGCATTTCAGTTACATTTTCTGGTGTTTGTTGTTTTTCACTTTCATCTCCAGAAGTCTTAACCCTTAACCTTAAACACATGTTAGGGATTCATAGACTTTAGATATTAGAATTGCACAATTCATTTCAACACCCCAGGAATTCAGTGTGCTTGTCCGTTCAGTAAAGGGCCAACATTATTAATGGTGATCAATGTATAGATACCAAACATTTTTAAATCCACAAAACTTCTTGTAGACCAAAGCATTTGTTAAAATAGACATGAGTCCTCGACATCAGACCAGTTTTTCTCAAAGTAAATCTTATGTCCTGAAAACATTTTGAGGTCTTAAATAATATTACTATTGAATAACATCTTTTGAGTCATCTAGGAAAGACTGTAATAAAACTTACACATATGCGGTAAGTGTTTTTTATGGGATCTTTACATCTTAGCGTTAGGAATAAAAGATTATTAATTCTCCTCCACCGAAATAGTAACAACTGTAATAATAAGTTGAATGTGGTCAGCTTTAACTTAAAACTGGAAAACTCCCTTTCCGTTTCTACAATTGGCCTTTTCTCTTCAGCCGCTTTCTAAGTTGGGCTGTTAGCAATTTAGCCTGTCTTTAATTTTAAGCACCATTCTTCCAGTCCGGAGATCCCTATAGGAAGCCCCACTCTCATAGCCTCGCCTCTCATTGGCTAGCTGGGAAAAGAGCATTTCTGCATAAATTGGATGCTTCCTTCTCCCCGGGAGACCAAATATGCTCATGTTTCACAATCCCCCGGTTTGTAAGCTTGAGTCCATTGCCTGAAGCTGGAAACTTTCACTTTGTAGAGCACAGCACACATCGAAATCCAGATCCAATACCCCTGACGCACCCATGAGTCCGATAGCAGATTGAATACATGTTTCTCAACCCAGTGTTTCTGAGCTGCTCTGACTGAAATCAGAAACCGATGTGCGTGAGAGAGGTATCCTTCAAAGAAAGGTATTTCCTTTGTGCAGCCCCAGTGCACACAGAATCCAAGGGGTTAACCTGAGAGCTGCTTTGAAAACAGAGGCGAAGGTCACTGGCGGCAACAGCAAAGACTTTTAAAGCCTGCCGTCCTGAGCCTTTCACCCTGCCTTTCCCACCCAGGGGATTGTAAACATTGGCTCCCGGCCACATTGTCCCACAGCACAGAACTTCTCTGTGCTTTCAGCATATACATTTATGCTTTTTTATGGAAGCTGAAGCAAAGGCGCGTTCTTGCTGTGAGCACAGAGAACATGTTTCTGGTCAGGGAAAGGAGAGGGATCCTGTCCCCCCTGGAATGTGGAAGCATGCAGATATGCTTATTTAGCGGTGCTTCACATGGAACTTAGCTGCCGCTCTTAGTATGACTTTCTCAAGTCAAAAGAATGTGTAGAATGCTGTCACTTAATCAGAAGCCAGAAGAGCTCTTTTATCTGCCATTTGTTAGTAACTAGCAATATCGCCCTTATCTCTTTGTCCTTTAGCTCAATCCAGTGCCCTCGGATATGAGAACTGGTAACATGAAAGCACTTTTTACCTTGAGCATTGCTTCTTGTTTTTCTTTTTTAAAACTTCAGAGTTCTTTAATCACCAAGAAAGAAGTTGTAGGGTCGTTTTTTTTTTTAAATTTATGTGAAGTTGGCTTAGTCCTAGGACCATTGTTGTTTGGTGATGTTTAAAAGAAACCAGGATGATTCATATATTTACCTGGTCCTTCAAAAGTCTGTTATCCATGTAACTTATAAATAACCTTCACTGATTCAGCTGCATGAAAACAGAATGGAATTTCCAGAAATATTATACGTAGCTTAAATTTCTCCCTCCTCAATATTTTAATATGTTGTGTGTGGGAGGTTACTATCCTTCCGTCTATTTTAAGTAATTTCATGTAATTTCAGTCATTTGATGTAATAGTTTTTCTCTTCAGTGATTTCTAAAGACACAAACGGAAAACTCATTTTGATCAATCTGTATGTTATAATAGGTCAGGGCAGAAAAAAATATACCCCATACCATTCTTTTGTTTTGTTTGTTTCATTTTGTTTTGTTTTGTTTTGTTTTGTTTTTTTGAAGTGACTGTATTTCAGAGGCAGGCATGTAAAGTCTTACCCTTTTCTTCTGAAATGGCTACTCTGAGCACATTTTGGCATCAATTTGGATGCTTGCCTACAGAAAGGTCAGTCACTAAGCATTCCTGTTTGTGTGATGATGCTTGATTCTGAAAAGTCCTACAACAGCCCTACCGCATTGCACAGACATGCAGACAGGACTCTGCTCTAGCCTGTAGCTGCAGCTGATAGGAGGTGTGTGGCTTTGCCTTTTGCCTTTCAGCCGAAATGCCTCTTAAAGGTTCTTCACAGTCTCTTCTGGAATTCCAGTTTTGCTTTATGGAATCACAGAGTCTGTTGTGTACCTATAAATGTCCTTCACGTTTTCCTCTTGATCAAAGTTCCATTTCTCTAAATGTGAAGGTTCTGTGAACAGCATCACTGACCCGGATGTATGGGTCCACGGTACCATGTCCAGGTAGTGTCACTGAGCATGTAGAATTTATTTATTCTTGATTCTTGGATTCCAGGGTTGAAAGGACTTTAGAAGTAATCTGACATGACCTTCGAATTTTATAATTGAGGTAACGGGGGCCCAATGATATAAAATTACTTTTTTTCGAGACAATACACAGAGATTATTTAGGGGTATACCTGGAACTCAAACCCAGATCTCCAAAGCTCAGTCCAGGACTGTTTCTCGTACTCCATCCAGGCTTGTACCCCCTGTACTGTGTGATGAGTTCACTGACGACCAAATATGGGATTAATAAATGCTGATACTCACATCATGGGTGCACCTCAGCAGGTTGAAGTCGGCGTAAGTGATTATGAACAGATGTTTTGTACACTGAGCTGGAAGTAACATGAAGTCTTGGTCACTACTTGTTCCTAAGGCATCTGGGGACTAGCATTTCAACTCTTTAGCTCATCAGCTTGTCACGCCTCAATTTTACTGTGATAAGTTTCTCTCAATTTCTGTAGAATCCTCTTTTTCTCTTGCCTATTTAACAGGTCTTCAAGTAAGGCTGACTCTACATTACTACAGGGAACGCTACATCAAAGCTGACAGTATAACCAAAGCTATACATGGAGGCTTTTATGAGAGCACTAAATGCTTTTATGACTAGATAAGAAAGATTGAATATAACTGTAAAAGCCTCAATCCAAGGACCATAAAAGAAAAGGAATTCTTTTCAACAGGCATCTATTGAATTTACTGTTTTTTAAAAACAAATGTTATATCTACTCATTATGAAAAATAGAAATATTGTTGAAGTACATAAGGATTAATTAATTAATTAGAAAAATACCTATATCAATCAGGAGGCAGGAGTAAATAAAGTTTGAAATACAAATGAACGAATTAGGAAACAAAAAGAGTAAAATGGAAAAATAAACCTAAGAGTTGATCCTTCATAAAGAGTAATACCAAAGACAATCTCCTGGCAAAGCTACTCAAGAAAAAAGAGAGTCCAGTTATGGAGCACACCAGTCACCTTTGCTACTGGCTAGTAGAGCTTTTCAGAGAACTTGGTGGCATACGAGTCCGGATCGGGTAGAATAGGGTGGAGTGCTGATCAGGGAACCAGGAGCATCAGGGCTCCCGTGAGCCTGGGTGCCCCCATGTCTCCCTCTGTGTATCTCTTTTCAATAACCTAGGTAAGAAAAACAAATGTCACTTATCTCTACGTTTTAGGTACTCATGCAAGCAACAGAACAGAGAAAATATGTCCTGCAAAAAAGAGTTTGGGACTGAGCAAAACACATTCCTATTATAATTTTCGAATGTCCTGTAAGTCATTCTCAGCAGACCCTGTTTACCCATGACCTCTGTGTAAGGAGTTAAGTGCTAAGTGGTAGGGGTATGCGGTGTTAGGAGACAGATTATGCTTAAGAAGTTTATAGTCTGTTATAATATGGTAAATGTGGTAAAAGTTGCAACTGAAGAGGTACAAGAGGTACCCTGTAAAGAGCAATGACGAAAAAATATCATGGAGGTACCAAAGAGCAAAGTGGGTAAAAATGCCTGGTTTTCATTAATAAAGCTTTTTTCTCATAATACTCCTCATGAGAAAAATCATAGAATGGCTTGTAGCTCCATTAAAAAATGAATTTATTGTAGTAGTCACAAAGGATTTGGGTATCTTAAGGTAGAAGCTTCCGTTCTCTTCACAGCTAGCAGCTTCTCAGTCTTAGAAATTGAGGCAGAAATGTACTGCGGTTGGTTTATATGGACTTATCTTTGGAATGAGACTCAGCGGACGGTAGCTCTGGCTCATGAGCAAATGCATTGTTGAAGGTCCTTCCTATTAATGTCAATTAGTTAGATTTTGCTGCGAAATGTGTTTCTTATTGCCAGGGCTTTGAGATGGGGTAGTTCAGACTTTCAGTCCTGCAAGTCTCATGGGAGCAATAGGATGACATCCTTCAGTTTATTCAATGATTTCTTATTATTCTCCTGCATTATATTTCCAGAACTTTAATAATATAGTTAAATCACTTCCCTACATTGGAAGTATGTGTCTCTGCACCCAAGTTTTCTTTCTTTTATGTCAAAGGCTTTCTTTACATCTCAGGTCTTCTATTTCTCCTTATATACTTGAGGCTTTCCTTTGAAGAGGTTTACTCCCTCTGCTGGCTCTAACTGTGTAATGAATGAACGCATGTAATAAGTATATTTCTGAGGACATAGCTCAGGGATTGCTTGCATATGATGTTCTTTGCCTTAGACTTTTTCCAAAGTGTAAAATTATACTTTAGTTTGGCTCGCTCTAATTCTGGATATAAAATCGCCCAAGAATCTGAGAGATATTTTATATTCCTTTTGAGAACGATATGAAATTCTATGAGACTAGTAGTAATTTGACATTTAAGTAGGTCTGGCGTGCAGATTTATAGTATGTAATATAATAGATGCTCAATAAATATTTATTAATTTCTTGATTGCAGTCACTTTTTTTGTATGCAGACAGATTGTGTGTGCTTTATTGTAGGAGTAATAAATCACCCATTCTCTTTAATGAAGTCATCTGTGTTTTCATAGCACTTTCTCCATGCTCTTCTGTAGTTCTAACCACACTGTATTACAGTTATCTCTTTTTATATTTGCCTTGCTGGACTGTGAACTCCTTCAGAACAGGCATTGTCTGTTAGTCTTTAGAGTCTCAGTCCCTGTCGTGGTAGGTTGCCCAGTGAATGTTGGTGAACTTCAACATTATACAACTGAAAACTTCCTCCCAAATGGTGTACAACAGCCAGAAAGTTTAAGTAACCAGAATTTTTTCTGCATTCTACTTTTACCATAAAAAGGTAATTGAAAGTAAATGATTTATTCAGAATACCCACTTCCTAAATGTGAACACATGTGTACTAACAGAACTCATATAGTTAATACAGACATAGCAAGACCTCCCCACCATCTCCATTTGTACTATTATATAGTAGTAATCAGTACTATGATGGTTATACCAAAGCCCTGAAGGGTCTTTTTGCAACTTATATTTTGTTTTTGGACCTTCATTTTCAATGCAAAACCAGATTTTCATTTAATGTTGTTTGCTTAAAGCAAGATATACCCGCTCTTATTTTTCAAGATGATGTTAGTTAAGAATGTTAAGTTGCATGCAAGCATACATTCCAAATTTATTTGGGGTTATTTGTGCTCCTAACCCTGTACATTGTCCTAGACTATTGCTTTTCAAAGCATTTTACAAGGAACCCTAATTCTGTAGGATAGTGACAGGTATTATATGAGGAGGAAAAATCATTCCATGGACAATACTTGGTAAATGTTGAATTAAATAGGTTTCTTTTTTAACTGTAGAACTTCTCAGATCCTTTAATATGTCAGTATGTGAATTTCAAGAGAGTAGATTTAGCGTATTCCCAAAGTTGTTTGATTGAGAACTGTTTTTCATGAAACATCTCTGGGCATTACTGTCCTCTAAATTCCCTTTGGGAAACAGGTGTATAGACAATCAGAACTTAACGATATAGCCAAATGGGTTCCTCCCTCATTTTCTCCAAGATACTACCAATATTCATCTCTTACTGGAAATGTCTTTGCTGATAGGAAATAATGATGGAATGATTTGAGGCTGTTTTTGAAGTCAAATGTAAAATTTCACAGATTTTGTATGTTTTCCTCAATAGGCATAACTTTCTGGGCTGAGTGACAATATTCCTTCCCATCTTTTCTACTATACTTTTGCAGTCAGTCAGACACTAACGCCGCATAAGTGCAGGAACCGAGGTTCATTCACTAGCACAGAGTGCCCACTGTCAAGTAGCACTTTGCAAATGTTTATCTATCAAATGAAGAAAATAATTTTTACAGTCGTTCGCGTTTCTAAACAAAGGAAAATGGTGCCACATGTATACTGATTATTGTCCTGCAGTGCACCCCTCACCCCCGAAATAGTTGCCATGGTTCCCCATGTTTAAATTTCATGCCTGGGTGAATGTGAACGCAGGCTCACCACAGATGGAAACGTGGCTACATGACCTCTTCAGAGGGAAATGTGGCAACAGGGGCCAATAGCTTAGGGTTTGCTTCTTAACTAGGCTACAGGAGTATATACTGACAGGGATGGTTCTGTACTTTAGTTTATAATGATGTTTCAGCATTTTGTTCGTAGAGGAAATGTAGTAAAAACCACTGTCCAACAACTTCTAAAGCTTTTATATTATTAGTATTCTAACTTAGAATCTTGGCAGAAACATTTCAAAATATTTTTCTGTTTAGTTTCCCTATTCAGTACCCAAATTATCTAAGAACTCTGTATAAATAGTTTGTACACCTCCAGAGAAGGACAAACAGATGCTTAAAGAGTTAGGAATTTGCTAAAGTCAGATGTAGCAGGAGCAAAAGTGAGAAGAGAAGCCTAACGTTTAAAAAATTGTCTTTAAGCTATTGAAGCTTTAAGCTATTAAGCTATACACAAAGGATATCATTATTGATTCTGTCATTTCAAAGAGTCTAGTTAGTGCTTTAATAAATCCAGACTATATTATTTTTTGGAACCTTATATTCTTATAAATGATCAGTCAAAAGTATAAGAGGTACCACAACACACTAACTTGACTGGTTGGGAATATCAAGTGGTGGCAAAGTTATGGAGAAACTGGAACTCTGATGCATTCCTAGTGGGAGTACAAAATGGTTCAGCTACTGTACTTGAAAAAACTATTTTGTAGTATCTACTAAATATATGCCTTCCCTCTTAGATAGATAGATAGATAGATGATAGATAGATAAAGATATCCAAGAGAAATGAGTGCCTGTGTCCAATAAGAGACATACACAAAAATGCTTATAACAGAATGTTCATTCACCGTAGCCAAGAACTAGAAACACCCATCAACAGAAAAAAAAAAAAATGGCTAAACAAATTTTGGCATGTTGTCACAATGGAGTACTACACAGCAATGAGAGGGAACAAACTACTGATATACACAACAAACTACTGATATGAACAAGTTGTTAATAAGACAACTTACTTATTAAGTTGAGGGAAAAAACCAGACACAAAAACTGCATGTTTCCTTTTATATGAGGTTCAAGAAGAACCAGCAGCATTAATCCATGATGATGGTAGTCAGAACAGTGGTACAGGAATGGTATTGGCTAGGAAAGGCACACCACCTTCTGTGGTGATGTAAATATCCTATGTCTTGGTCTGAGTGGTGGTTAACTAGGTGTGTACATATGTAAGTGTTGGGGGTAAGGAGATAGAGAAAGAGAAAGGGAGAGGTGGCAGTAGGTAGCTAAAACTTATTTGCTGTTTATGAGAAATTTCCTCTAAGGTATGATGTATAAATTTGATTCTGCTTCCTTATTTATGAACCTGAAACACCTTTTGTACCTTCAGAATAATCTAAAAACAGATATATTTTTTTTCTTCCCTGGTTTTGTTTTGTTTTTGTAGTTTGGGAAAAGATTTGCAAGAACCTCTTGGTCATAGGTTGAATGCCTGGTGTGTGGGAGACACTGTACCAGGCTTTGGAGATCCAAAGATAATTAAGGCCCAGTGCTGCCACTGAGCCTTGTCGGGGTGATGGAGGTGGAAGCAGATTCTTATGGTCACATCACACATCAGCAGGGGCTATAAGAGAAGTGTGCTTTGGAAGTACAGAGCAAGGAGCCTCTCTCTCTTAGAATGTTCTGGAAGGCTTCACAGAAGGCACCACTAGGCCCTGCTTCTGTTTTTGCCATGTATCAGGGTCCTTGATATATAAAGCATCTACAACGGTGATTTAAGGCTGCTTTTCAATTACTGAAGAATAATTAAAATATTTTATGTAATCTTCACGTTTCCTTAGATATCATTGTAATCACTTCTTAGACCATTTTTCAAAGCCCTAGCAGTTTCAAGGATAAAAGAAGCTACCTGCGACAGATTTCTAGAAAGCAGCAACATTCTTTGAAATGCTTGTAAATGGAAAAGCAGTCTTTCTTCGAATTAGCTCTGAGGTAAACGCCATTATACCCAAACCAGAGAGTTACTTTTCCTTTCAAGTAGTGTTTGCATATGCAGCTACCACACTGCCCAGAACACACGTACAGCATGAGCTCCTGAACCTAGGTGAGAAGCCTTCTGCTGGTTTTTATGTTCACACATGTATCTCTCCTGATAGCGGATGTACCTAGAAATACTCTGTAGAGTCCTTGGTATTAGTGTGGTTCTTCCTAGAAACTGAGACAGTTTTAAGAGAAGCATCTCAGCTCATCAAGGGCAAATGAATTCTGTACTTTATACGTATTTAAATAACAGAACTATACTCCCTTTCGATGATCCTTCTCCTCGCAGAGAAGATGCAAAGATATTAAAAATTCTGCAAGCATAGAAAAGTGTTTTTTAAAGAAAGAAAGAGAAAATAAAGGGCTAGGACACATGTTACCTATCAGACTCATCTCTTTTTTAGTAATTTCGAAATCACATCATAAAATCTAGAATGATGTCATCACATCCATACAATTACACTGGGTCTTCAAACTTGAAAATATCTTATGCCCAGTGATGTGAATTTTTTTTTTTTTTTTACTTGAGTTCGATATTATAAAATGGTGGGTGATAGTATCCAGGTGGTCCAAACTGTGTATTTTCCATTCTCCTGTTTCCACAGCTCTAGTCCTCTGTGCATTTTGCTCTTTTATCAAGTTAAGAAGGCACCCTCTTTACATGTGTCTGCATAAATGGATGAGGGGTGAGTCTGAGGAAGAGTCTAGCTTGGGGAACTGGTTAGAGGGGGATTTCACTTGCAGAGATAGGGAATACAAAGGAAGAACAAGTTTGGGAGGAAGGTCTTTGCCGTGGCCCCAGAGAAGGAATGTTCTGGGGAGGCAGCATGAAGCATGCCTCCAGTGATCACACAGAGCACTGCGGGTAGGGAGGCCTTCCCGGCCCGCCACCCGTGACCCTGAGTCCTCAACCAGTGACATCTTGGTGAAATCCTTTGGGGTATTATTATCCTGGAAAAAACATTTCTTTTGTACCTGTCAGTTCTTCTGTTTAACTTACATTGCTATGGAAATGATTGTTTCTTTTTTTTTGGGGGGGGGGGTTGTTTTTTGTCTTTGGCGCTCAGCGTGGCTTACAGGATCTTAGTTCCCTGATCAGGGATCGAACCCCAGCCCACAGCAGTGAAGGCGCCAAGTCCTAACCACTGCACCACCAGGGAATTCCTGGAAATGACTGTTTTAGAAATACAGACATTTAAAATTGTAATTAGACATAAGACCAAAAAAATAAAAAAAGAGCCAGTTATTCAGTCTCCACAGTGAGGAGAGTCAATCTGAATCAGATAAACCCTGTTTCAAATCTTGGTTCTACCATTTACTAGCTGATTGGGTCTTGAACAAGTTGCTTAACTTCTGGAGTCTCAGCTTCCTTATCTTTAAAAATAGAGTCACTGCAGGAAAAAAGACACAGACGTAGAGAATGGACCTGGGGACACGGGGAGGGGAAAGGGGAAGCTAGGATGAATTGAGAGAGTGGCATGGACATATATACACTACCAAATGTAAAATAGATAGCTAGTGGGAAGCAGCTGCATTGCACAGGGAGATCAGCTCCATGCTTTGTGACCACCTAGAGGGGTGGGATAGGGAGGGTGGGAGGGAGACGCAAGAGGGAGGGGATATGAGGATATATGTATACGTATAGATGATTCACTTTGTTATAAAGCAGAAACTAACACACCATTGTAAAGCAATTATATTCCAATAAAGATGTTAAAAAAAAAATAGAGTCACTGATACTCACTTTATACCACTAAACTGAAGATGCTATAAGGGGACAGATGAAGTCCATCCAGCACAGTACTTTACATCTTCTGTGCCTTACAGATGTTTTCTTTCCCTCCTTCTCTAGCCCACCTCTTTAACCTCTAGATGGGATAAAAGTGAAAAATTTTTAGATAAGAGATCACAAAATAACACAAAACCCCCCAATAATCCATGTGACATTTAACAGTTCTTCTTGTCAGAAAATGCTTCCTTCTTTCCAACCAGAATTCCTAATGTTGCAGTCTAAGTCCTCTCCGTTGTGGCCTTCTCCTATTTTGTTTGCAGTTTTAATCTTGCTAAACAAACAGCATGAAACATCCTAATCTTCAGGAGCATATTTTCTTTAGTTCTTACCTTTAATAGCTAAAGCACAAAATATAGTGGGAGCTCCAGAATCCTCTGTAGACCTTATCTTCATTTCTGGTCACCCAGATTGATTAGTTAGCATGTATCTCTGTGTACCTTCTAGATGTAGATGTGTTAAGTAGAAACTTTGGGGAGAGTGGGTATTGCAGAATGAACTGTACCTTGGTAGCTCCTTCCAGCTGAGGAACTCCAAATCCTTCCCATTTAAGGAAAGTAGTGCCCACAGATTTTAATATGTTGAAGAATGTTTGAGCCTGCACTTCGGTTCTAGAACTCTGCTTCCATTTCCCTCATCACTTGTACTAACCAAATAAGTTGCAAGTGTTCATTTAATAGTTTACATGCAGCCTGTGTAAGGATGAACATAGTAACCAAGGAGGAAGAAGGCATGGACTTTAGAGACATTCAGCTGTTTTCATCATAAAAAGTCAATTTGTAAATTCTCTTCCAAGTCTTGAGTGATGATGTGGCCTCCCAAAGCATATAGATTTTCTTAAGAGTTAAAAAAACAACTTTTAAAAGGAAACAATGAGCTCTACAGCCTGCCATATCCTGTGTTCAGAATAATTTTCATTTCTATTTATCTGTGAAGGTTGAAGGAATGTCTACAAATATTTGCTTGGTTTCTATGGTGAAGGCAGAGAGAGATCAAGTGTGTGATTGTTCAGTGTCAAAATCAAAACTACACCATACTGTACTTCTAAAAAGAGAGTTTGTTACTTGAAACATAATAGACATTTAGCAAGTGGTAACTATTTTAAGTTTCACAAGTTCAGGATGAAATTTAAACAATATGGCCTGAAGGAAAACATGGGCCCTTCAAGCATTTTAAAGCTTCACTTTTTGAAAATAAAATTGTCCTCACACTTTATTAAAAAGTCATCTGTTGATTAAAGATAATGTTGGTGGACTCTCAGGATGCCTTGTGTGGGTATGGGGGCATGACCATTGGTCTGTAAATTTCTACTATACTAGAAACCCCTGCATCCTGCCCTAGGTTATCCCTCCTAAATCTGTAACCCTCCATTCTGCTGTCTTCTGGCTATGCATACAGTTTTGGAGCAGACGCAATGCTTTGCCAGGTGCTGGGGATGAAAAGTCTGCTTAGAAACAGTCTCTACTCTCAAAGGGCTGATTTTAGGTCTAGTAGGCAGTAAGTACACAGTGAATGGGATACAGTGTGATAAGCGCTATGTTTCCATGTAATTGGGAGGACTAGGCAGGGCAAGATTCACAAGAATTAAGAATGGGGTGATGAGAGGACATTCCAGAGAAAGGTCTCAGTGTATGAGAAGGCCACGAGGCATGACACAGCATGCATGTTTGTACAACCATAAAGCCTCTGAGCGGGTTGAGGAAGCTTTCCCGTGAAGGAGGAACAGGCAATAAAGCCAGAGAGAGGGTGGGAGCCAGATCATGAGGGTGCCGTGGGTCAGCTGCACTTGAACTTGACCCTGAAAGCTCTCAAGGATGGTTAAAGGATTTTAAGCAGGTATGGAGTGAGCACAGCTGCAGATATAGTAGAGAGGACAGAGTAGAAGGAGGCAGACTAGTAGGAAGAGACCCCAGAGGAAGCTGTTGGGCCTGCAGGAGAGGACAGGCTCATGGTGGAACTGTCAGGATCTGGTGATTTCCCTGATAGCAGGGGTGAGTGGGAACCTGGGTAGGTGGTGATTTTGCTGTCAGAGAGAGGGTATCTAAGAGGAGAAGCATGTTTCAGAGGAAAGACAAAGCGTGCATTTTGGAATTGAAGGACCTATGGGAGTACAGAGTGGTGATATCCAGGAGACGGTTGGATATGTGTGTCAGATACTCTACAGAGTATGGACTTGAGGGTTATCCACAAACGATGCTCCCCAGGAATTGTGCATCACGTAAGAAAAGCAGCGGCCTGAGGATATAGCCTTAGAGAAACAATTATTTAAGGGACTGATTGGGGAAGAGACCGCCAAGGAGTTACTGGAAAGTCACTAGGACAGGACCCCTGCATTCTGCACTTATATCACTACACAGACCCAACACACCCACCCCAGGTTCTCCTTCAGCCAGCTGATTTGACTTGCTGCTTTTCTAGTTTGTGACCACCCATCCAGGACTAACAGGGTACCTCTCATAGAGTGGGCACTCACATGATGAACTGAAGTTCATTTGGACCTTTAAAGGCTTGATGTCTAGAGTAACACCTTTTTTAGGTAGATCTGCTTAGACATTAACAAAATGAGAGAGAGGTGTAAGGCTCAGAAAGAGATGGTAAGTGCCACTGATACCATGAAAGGTCAGAGCCTGGATCCTTGAACTCCACCTTCATTCATCCTTCAGTGGGTCATTATCATGCCCCCTTGGACACAGGATGCAGCCCTCTGTCTGCTGAGTACCTCTTCCCCAGAGATTCCCTTCGTCTCTATCTCAGCTTATTTTCCCTCTGCCATTGCTCTTTGAGTCTTCTTATGCATCCTCTGATCAAATCAGGTTCAGCCTCACCTCCCTCCACAGATCCAGTTCCTTTTTTAAAAATTCATGATTACTGAAAGGTCCTCAATTATTACTAGACATTGTAGTCCTCATATTCTCCAGACTAGAGGACTGCCTCTGTCCACCATCAGCACTGCCCCCAGGAGTTAGTTCCCTGTGGTTCATTCATGTATCCAATCATCAGATAATTGGTGAGCACCCTCCATGCATGACACTATATATATACTGTGGCTGGTGAATTGAATGACTGTAATGGAAAATAGAAAGGGTCAAGAGCTATAGAAGTACAGCAGAAGTTCAGGGGCGAGCGATCACTTCTAGCTGAGAGATCAGGAAAGGCTTCCTGGAGGAAGTGATGTGAGAATTCAGAACAGCAGACACTCAAATAGAGAATGTCCCACAGAGAGAACCACAGAAGCAGTGGCCAGGTAGCTGGAAATCAGCACATCTAAGTGGGAGCCAGTGGCCCCAGGACAGTCTGCACAGCTGAGGTTCTGGAAAGACAGACAGCCTTCCTGCTGGTAGTAGATGCACAGCAGAGGCCATGATCGTGATTGGCTCAGTGCTGAGAATCTCATTTTTGTGTAGACTTCGGCCATTTTTTGTCATGTATCAAAACATCTTTTTCTGGCCTTTAGGTCAGAAAATGCATCCAGTTGAGGTGACTCCATTATTATTTGTTGCCAAGTACTTTGTGTGTTAACTTTTATTGGTATTTAACTCTTTTAATAGTTCCCATTTAACTGGCTTATAATGACAAGACTGTGCTGGGAAGAATTAAAATTCTGATTGTTTGTGATATCTTAATTTAAATGTCTGATTTTAAAGAATTGAATTTTGAGACCCTTTAGGAAAAGTCAGTGAAATTACCACAAATTTTTTTTTCTTAATTTATTTTTGGCTGCATTGGGTCTTCGTTGCTGCACATGGGCTTTCTCTAGTTGCAGCGAGCAGGGGCTACTCTTTGTTGCATTGTGTGGGCTTCTCATTGTGGTGGCTTCTCTTGCTGTGGAGCACGGGCTCTAGGCGCGTGGGCTTCAGTAGTTGCGGGCTCAGTAGTTGTGGCTCGCGGGCTTAGTTGCTCCGCGGCATGTGGGATATTCCCAGACCGGGGCTCGAACCTGTGTACCCTGCATTGGCAGGCAGATTCTTAACCACTGCGCCACCAGGGAAGCCCATTACCACCACCAGTTTTGATTTTCACTTTGCAAAAGCATAGAAGTCTTCTGGAGGGAAGGAACATACTAGAGAGTTTTATACTGGTGTGAAGCAAATAAACAGCTTAGAGAACAGCTTAGAAAGCCTTCACTTTGACAATATAAAAATCCTGAGTTATTCCATATTTCTCAGAAATCATTACAGAAGTTTACATTTGAGACTTGTTGAAGTCAGCCCCAGAAGAAGAACCACCACACTGGTCCCCCCCATAAGTAGTCACTAAACCAAAGGTCAGGCAAGGATGTCTTGGTTCTGTACAGTATATGCATTTTTAAAATCTTCACTCCCATTGCCACATCATTTAGGGCCTCTTAGAATGCTAACAGAAATCACCTTATAGATTATCCAGTCTAAATGTCCTCTTTGACAGATGTGAAAGCTGAGAAAAAGTCGCCACCCACACTCGTTTCTTCATCTGCAAACTGGATGTGTTAGTCAGGGTCCCAACAGGAAATAGATGGCACACTCAAAATAAGACACTTCAGGGAAGGTTTGTTTACAGAGACACGATTTACAAAGAAGTGGATTCAGGGGAAGCCCAGCAAATGGTACTAACTTGAGTCTTAGTTGCATCAGACTGTTACCATTCCCAGGCTTGAAGCGAAGATAGGGTGCAGCTACTGGAGTTGGGTAGAGTGGGCTGCCCGGGATGGACATTGACTTTGTGATGGCAGCACTGCCAGCTCTGGACAACCTTGCTGGGAGGAAATCAAGGTGTTAAAGACTCAGCCTCACTCTTCTCCTTCTCTCCAGACTCCTGCCTAGGCTTCCCATTGGCCAAACCCAGTAGGAAGCTGGGGGCAAATGGTAGATACAGATCCACCTGTGAGCACTGGGCCCATCCAGAGAGGCAAAAGAAAGATAACCAGCACAATGTGCATACCATGCTTTTCTGCTCTTTAAGCATGTAGCCATAGAATAAGGATGACTCAGATAACATCTACTAAGGTTTTCAGGATCTTGGTGAAAGGGTACATGAATAAAAGACTGTAAAATCTAATATTAAGTAAGAATGCTTTACTCTGACATGTATTTTGAGTCAGAGTTGGCCTTGGCTCTACTTTATCTTATACTGTTATTGAACTGTTTCAAAAAAAATGTGAATAGAGATCAAAGCAGTTTAAACAGATATGTCCACTTGTGTAAATATCCTTGAACTCCCCCATCTTCCGCTCCCCCTCCTGTTGCCAAATCCATTCAGCACCTCTAGAGGCTGTTAATACATGTAATGATTGTAATAAACATAGTATTTGCTTTGGTTCCAGCTGGCTCCAACCACCAAACTCTGTCCATAGCTCCTATTGTTAACTTTGCTTAGTAGACAACTGCATTGTTACCATTAGAAGCCACCTTTGTCATAGATTTCTAAGTGTTGATCTTTATACATTGTATTCATTGTTTCCTTCAACATCTTTTGACAGTTACATTTTGTGTTTAAGGATATGTAGAATTATTAAACTTAGAGAACATGTAAGTAGAAGTTAATTGATTACATTGTTGAAAATGTTCCATATTACTTCATGCACTAAAACCCTGAAACATTTTTATCAGTTTTGCCTATTCTTATAAAACCTGCAATTAAAAACTAATAAATCTTCTTACCTGTGACTTAACTGGTTTTAAGTTAGGCAGTCTTCCATCAGAAGTTTTTAGAGGTACAGAACTATAATAGTTCCTAAGGAAACAATTTATATTTTACTGTGCGGGAAATTTGTTCTCAAAAACTTGGAAATTACAGAAATTGTCATTATTTGAGATATTTTAAATTACAGTGACTTAAAGTAAGGATTGAGGGACTCTGGGTTAGAGAATGGACCAGCCACATAAATTAGCAAGTTAAAACTGGGGAAGCTGTTGATACATGAGATAATATTATATACATAGGGAACAACTATTAGATTTATGTATACTGCAAGAGGCAGTAATTTGTTATTTTAAATGTAGGCTCTAGGCAGTGTTGAGGTTATTTTCTTGGAGAATTAACTAGAAATGTATAATTCATACTTACTTTGGAATTGAAGCACATTGAATTCTACAAGGGTTAAACCAAAAAAAGATTTCTCTTTAGACAAACGCTGATAGTTCAAATAGAGTATAAACATAAACCTAATAAATGAATCTAATTCCTCTCACCTTGTTACAATGATTTACACATAAACCAAGCAAAACTCTTAGGGATACCAAAGAGATTTTTAAATCTTAACTTTCATTGAAGTTATCAAATGGGAATTTGATGAATACATGTCACACCATACAGAGCACTGTTGTGGTTCAGAAGTAAGTTTTGAAGTTATAGAAACCTTTTTCTTAAACCTTTTTTTTAAGGAAATCATTTAACCCCAAAGGATAGTTGCATTTTTGAGATTTGTAATCTCTTTTAAAAGTTCACGTTAAAATATTTCAAAGTAAATTTAAATTCTTTTTCTGTTGGTTCTTTAATTACAACCTGTATGTTTGCTTGTTGATTTGTGGATGTTTGGAATACTGAATGAAAGGTGCCAGGTTGGATGTTGAGGAAGGAGCACAAGGTTGAAATCAGTCCCAGGGAGAATCCCAGCTCTTCCAACGTGTCAGCTCCATGACCCTGGCTAAATTACCCAACCTCTCTGAAATTGTTTTCTCAGCTATAAAATGTGCTTACCGACAGCAGCTGACTGATCTTGTGCCTCTGAAATTGTCGTCCAGCCCCTCCTTTCCTTTCCCCTTGCCACCTCCCACACTGCCGTGTTTCCACGACAACTGTCCACTTAAAGCTTGCTGTCTATGTATAGAATCCTGGCAGACATTTTTGTATGCATAAATGATTATTATATTTACACCGACACGTAATCTGTTAATAAAAATTGGAAAATATTTTGTACTGCTCCAAAACTTCTCTATTCACTTAACAGTGAATCATGGACATCTTTTTATGTGAGCAGCAATGAGCAGGATGAGAACTAGCTCATCTTTTTTGATGGCTGAATAATATTCCCCTATTGGGAATTACTGTGGAGTAAACATTCTTGTGAATACCTCTTTGTATACTAGTCTGAATATTTCTATAGGATAAATTCCCATGAATGGAACTCTGCTTCAGAGACATGGGGACTGTTAATTTCATAGATACCACCAGACTGTCCTCTAAAAAGATTGTGCCAATTTACAATTTAAAACATACAGGGTTCCCATGAATTTATGGTTACTGGGGGGAAGGGATAGATTGGGAGCTTGGGATTGACGTGTACACACTGCTGTGTTTAAAATAGGTAACCAGGGGCTTCCCTGGTGGCGCAGTGGTTAAGAATCTGCCCGCCAATGCAGGGGACACGGGTTCGAGCTGCAACTAGAGAAAGCCTGCATGCAGCAACGAAGACCCAACGCAGATGAAAAATAAATAAATAAATGTTTTAAAAGTTAAAAAAAATAAAATAGATAACCAACAGAGACCTACTGTATAGCACAGGGAACACCGCTAAATATTCTGTAATAACCTAAATGGGAAAAGAATTTGAAAAAGAGTAGATACATGTATATGTATAACTGAATCACTTTGCTGTACACTTGAAACTAACACGGCATTGTGAATGAACTATACTCCAATGTAAAATAAAAATTATAAATAAATAAAACTTACAGGTTCCCATACCATGACCAACCCTGAATAGTGTCATTCTGTCCTTTCTGTCAATCAGGCAAAAATGATACCCTCTTATTGTGATGGCTTTCTTCCTTTCTTCCTTCCTTCCTTTCTTTCCTTCTCTCCTTCCTTTCTTTTCTACCTTTCTTTTTATGAGATTGAGTATCTTTGATAGTTTTTTCTTCTTTTGAATTGTCTTTTCATATTTTTTTATCCATTTTTCTGTTGTACTGTTTTATTGATGTAATTTGTTTTAGATGTTTTCTCCCAGGTTGTCATTTATCCTTTCCTTTACTGTATTTACAGTGTTTGGTGAAGAAAATTTCTGGGTTGTTTGGTTTGTTTTTTGTTTTTGTTTTTTTAAATATATTTATTTACTTATTTATTTTTGGCTGTGTTGGGTCTTCGTTGCTGCCCGCAGGCTTTCTCTAGTTGCAGCGAGCGGGGGTGCGCGGGCTTCTCATTGTGGTGGCTTCTCTTGTTGCGGAGCTCGGGCTCTAGGCATGCAGACTTCACTAGTTGTGACTCGCGGGCTCTAGAGCGCAGGCTTAGTAGTTGTGGTGCACCAGCTTGGTTGCTCCGCAACATGTGGGATCTTCCCAGACCAGGGCTCGAACCCGTGTCCCCTGCATTGGCAGGTGGATTCTTAACCACTGTGCCACCAGGGAAGTCCAGGATTTCAGTTTTAAATAGCTGGATCTATAAATCTTTTCATCTCAAGCTTCTAGATTTCCCGTGATGCTGAAAAAGGCCTCCACATCCCAAGGTCCTCTTATGTTTTCTTCGAATACATTTTTCTAGCTCTCCTTACATTTAGATCTTGCATCTATACAGTTTCTTCTTATACATGGTGTAAACTAGAGATCAAACTTATTTTCTTCCAAATGGGTGGCCAGTTGTCTTGCTTTCACATATTCTAGTGCATTTTCTCTCTAAGATGAAAGAGAGACCACCTATAAGAATATCTTATAAATATCTTGTAAATATCACCTTGTAAATCCGTATCTCATTATCTCGCTGGACTTTATTCTTTTTTTTTTTTTTTTTTTTTTTTTTTTGTGGTATGCAGGCCTCTCACTGCTGCGGCCTCTCCCGTTGCGGAGCACAGGCTCCAGACGCGCAGGCCCAGCGGCCATGGCTCACGGGCCCAGCCGCTCCATGGCATGTGGGATCCTCCCGAACCGGGGCACGAACCCATGTCCCCTGCATCGGCAGGCGGACTCGCAACCACTGCGCCACCAGGGAAGCCCCCTATTTTTTTTTTTTTTAATCTGTTAGCACCTACTATTTTATTTGCCGTATCTTAGATTATATTTTGGTGACAGAGGACAAATCCCCTTCATCCTTATTTCTCAAACTATTTTTGGCTCTTCTTAAGTGTCACTCTGCCAGAGGCACCTGATTGTCAAAGTTAACTTACTCCCCCAAATCACTGGATTGTCTTAAATTTTTGTGTTAATACAGGAATAATGATTATCTTTATGATATGGCTTTTTCCCATCTTAGTTATGGTCTGTCTCACCATTTATTTAGATTTTATTTTATGTTCTTCAATAATAGTATATCATTTTATTTATATAGATCTTGCTGTTTTTTAATTCCTCAGTGTTTCACATTTTTTTTGTTACTATATGAATGGGATCCTTTTTTCCATTATGTTTTGTAACTGATTTACTAGCATTTGTGTATTTACTTTGTATCTTATATCTACCATCATCTAAATTTTTATTATCTGAATAATATTTTTTGTAATAAATTTTATTTTCTAAAACATAAGGCCAATGTGTATAAGGCAGAAACCCTTAGAAGTACAAGGAGATTCTGGGGGAAGGAAAACACAAACTCAATTCTCTTTCAAAGTTTGACAAATAAAGTATAGAAAAATATAAGTAAGGATTTGTATGAGACAAACTCTGTTTAATAAAGAACTTTACTCTTAAAAAAGAGTATTCTCCTTACACCCTACAGAACAAAAACCAGTTATGTGCATAGTCATAAAGAAAAGAAATTCTAGGGACTTCCCTGTTGGTCCAGTGGTAAAGAATCCACCTTGCAACGCAGGGGACGCTGGGTTCGATCCCTGGTCAGGGAACTAAGATCCCACATGCTGCTAGGCAACTAAGCCCGAGCACCACAACTACTGAGCTCACGCGCCTCAGCTAGAGAGCCTGCGTGCTGCAAACTACAGAGCCCACTCGCCCTGGAGCCTGCACGCCATGACTAGAGAGAAGCCCGTGCACCACAACGAAGAGCCCGCATGCCTCAATGAAGGTTTTTCTAGAGAAAACCACACACCACGACTAGAGAGAAGCCCGTGCACCACAACGAAGAGCCCGCATGCCTCAATGAAGATCCCTCATGCCGCAACTAAGACTCAACGCAGCCAAAAATAAAATAAATAATAAATAAATCTTCTTTAAAAAAAAGAAAAATTCTACAGGTTACGTTCTCTGGCTATGATGAAATAAGACTAGAAATACAGCAGCTAACAGTTAACCATAAATAATCTGATCATATGGAAATTTTAAAACTCTTTTCTAAATAATTCTTCAAATTAGTTTATTCTTGGATTAAAGAGAAAATTAAAGGTAAATTACATATTATTTAAAGCTGAACAAAAATGAGGACGGTTTATTTAATAATATATAACTAAATGTTCTATCATTAACCAAAACTAAAATAATAAATTACCCAAGTTTCAACTCAGAAATAAATTTAAAAAAACAAAGAAACTAAGAGGGAGGGATTTAAAAAGATAAAAGTAGACGTCAACAAATTATTAAATAAAACAATCCTCCCAAAATAGAAATAAATCTTGAAGTCAGTTTCTTTTAAATAAATAATATAGCTAAACTCCTGACAAACCTGATTGATATAAAGAGAAATATTTTTTCTTTCTCAGAAAACCAAGAAAATAGATGAGATTAAAATAATTACAAGAAATACTGTGTACAAATTTAAGCCAATACATTTTAAAATCTAGATTAAAGAGTTTCATTGGGAAATTCCTTATTATTACCAGAATTGACTCAAAAAGTAGTTGAAACCTGAACAGACTACCAATAAGAAATTCACGAGATTGTTAAAGACATAATGCTAGAAAAGATCCAGATCCAGATGGTTTTATGAGTCCTTTCAAAGGACTGATTATTATGTCATTTATAATATTTCAGAATATAGAAAAGGATGGAAAGTCTGCATATCCTTAATACAAACCTGAAAAATTACACACAAAAAAACTATAGATCAGTCTCATTCATCAGTATAAGTTTATGTCCTAAAATAAACATTAACAAATAGAATCCAAAGATCTAGTAAAAGAATAATAAACCATGATTAGGAATGATTTATTCCAAGAAGGGAAGGGTGGTACAATATTGGGAAATCTATTAATGTAATTAATATATCATTAATAGAATAAAAGAGTGATCAAATGGTCATTATTAATAGACATTTTAAAAAGCATTTGAGGGGCTTCCCTGGTGGCGCAGTGGTTGAGAGTCTGCCTGCCGATGCAGGGGACATGGGTTCGTGCCCCGGTCCGGGAGGATCCCGTATGCCGCAGAGCAGCTGGGCCCGTGGGCCATGGCCGCTGGGCCTGCGCGTCGGAGCCTGTGCTCCTCAGCGGGAGAGGCCACAACAGTGAGAGGCCCGCGTACCGCAAAAAAAAAAAGCATTTGATAAAAATCTGTTACCCATTTTGAGTGGTCACTAAATTTTAAAAGGAATAGAAGGAAACTTCTTTAATATATCAATATTTTTCTTATTATTTTTGTTGTCTAAACATCTATTTGATGATCATAATAAGTATCACTGATTAAAGTACTGAAAATGAAGATAGTGCTACCTAAAGTGTTTGTTTGTTTGTTTGTTTGTTTTGTTTTTTGCAGTACGCGGGCCTCTCACTGTTGTGGCCTCTCCCATTGTGGAGCACAGGCTCCGGACGCGCAGGCTCAGCGGCCACGGCTCACGGGCCCAGGCGCTCCGCAGCATGTGGGGTCTTCCCGGACCGGGGCACGAACCCGTGTCCCCTGCATCAGCAGGCGGACTCTCAACCACTGCACCACCAGGGAAGCCCCCTAAAGTGTTTTAGAAAGGGTAATCAATCAGAAATCACAGACTCTTTAGAACAGCTTAAAATAATGCTGTATTTGGATTAAACTTTTCATCTCATATGATGTTAGACTTTATTTCGAACTGAAGTGAGAAGATAAGTATGTGATCTCACAATATCTGTGTATGTCTGTAAACCACTGGAGTGGAACTTTATGGACAGTTTGCCCCTGCACTTTGGTATACAGTGTATTAGAGAAATAGGGAAATGTTCCACCAGCTAGAAATATTGGTAAAGCAGAAATAAATTATTTAACTAAAAACTAGCACCCAGAATTGGACACTCTTCTTAACAAAAGTAGTGAGTATCTTCTTTTTGGGGGTTGACTGGTAATTGAATTTTGCCCACTTATCTTCTAGGAATGATTGCCTTAAAATCATCAATTTGGTATTTGTTAAAACACAGTTGTTCTGTGCGCAGTATTATGATGGGCATTTACAGGCATAATGATGGATGAAATTGGGTCCATGCCCTCTGGAAGGACCCATATTATGAACTACTTTACAAAGTATGATTTTTAGGTGGCAGTTGGTTCGGGGAGGTGATGATGTCAAAACTGAGCTTTGCAGGGTAAGCAGAATTTCAGCCTGTGAAGGAGAAAGTAGAGCTTCCCAAACTAGAACAGTGTCAACAAAAGCATGGAGGCAGGAACTGGAGGATAAGTTTGTATAATTGAGTGGTTCTCAAACCTAGCCAAGGGTTAGGGTTACCTAAAGAAGTTTAAACAAAAAAAAAAAGAAGAAGAAGAAGAATTTCAGTGGACCCACCCATGGAGATCTAATTCAGTTAGGGGCAAGATAAGGGCCCAGACACATGTGTTTTTCTAAAAGCCCCATGGATGATTCTGATGCATAGTCAGGGTTGAGAGCCAGTAGTGTGGTCTCGTGCGGGAAGGATATGGAGGTACTTTATGATCACTCACAATCCTGTGAGTTGACTGGACTCAACTGGGCAGTTCTTCTGCTCCATGTGACATAGGCAGGGGCACAGTCACCTGGGGGACCAGTCAGGATGGAATGTCCAAAATGGCTAACTCACATGGCCTTTCAGCTGAGAGCTCAGCTGGGGCTGTCAATTGGAACATCTTTGTGGGCTTCTCATTGCATAGCAGCTGGGTTCCAAGAGGAAGCATCTCAAGAGCAAGCATTCAAAAAGGCCCAGGCAACCAGACTTCCTATGACCTATAGCTTTGGTAGTCTCAGATGTTACTTCCACCATATTCTGTTGGTCAAGCAAGTCACTAAGGCCAACTCAGATTCAATGGAAAGTGGACTAAACTCCAGTCCTTGATGAGAGGAGTGTGCATATAAGGAAAGAAGGAAATTGATGGCAACCATTTTTTTTTGAGAATTGCTACTGCAGTCTTTAGGCACTAAGTACTATAGCATCAAAGTACATAAACAGAATTTCAGGAAATTTAGACATCAGTGAAAGTACAATTAAGTAAGACAATAAGTAATGATAAAAGGGATCTGAATAATATAAAATGCTTATGTAATAGATTTATGTATTGAATTCCTTTATATACCTTCATTTCAGACATACATAGAATTTCTGCTCCCCACAAAAAAGAGGCATTTGAACCCCTATATACTCTTATAAATGTGGAGCCTTAATGATATGGTTGTGTTTGTTTTATCTATTATTATACAGTGCTCAGTATTAAATGGGGTTCTTCCCATATTGGAATCTCTTCCTCTGGATGACTTTTTACACATGGTATAAACAATTGGGTTATACATTCTCTCTCAAGTTCTTCTTCATGTTTTGTTTTCTGGAAAGAGTGGCATTGAAGGGGGCTTTATTTTGATTCCCCACAGTCTCACGATAAGAGTAGTTTTGACTTGTTCGGGTGCTTTGTAGACTTCAGGGTCACCATCCAGCAGCCACTGGAATAATCTTCCAATTTCTCCAAATTGCTGACGTGGGAATTGAGCTGCAATCGTTGCCATCATCTGTTTTCCATGTATTGTTTTTTAAAGCCCCTTAAGAAAGAAATAATTGTTTTAAGGTAAGGGTTTGTTTAAGTCTTTGCTTTTGCTTTCTGAAACTCAGTTATTTTATCATACTAATAAGACACCCAGAGTCCGAGGTGAGAACCCAGGTGGTGGGGGTGATGTAATTTCCTGGCCTGTCAGTGATGAGTCCTGGTTACTTATTGCTTCTGTCTGTGTCCCCCATGTGATTTGAGGAGTTCTTTCCGAGCTGAGTCTTGGCATTAAACCACCCAGGGTGAGGAGTCAAGCAAACAACCGTCCCCCTCAGTAACTCTCCACTCCGTTTGCCGTTGCAGGTCGTCACGCTGTGGTACAGAGCTCCAGAAGTCTTGCTTCAGTCCAGCTACGCCACCCCTGTGGACCTCTGGAGTGTTGGTTGCATATTTGCAGAAATGTTTCGTAGAAAGTAAGAAATACCTTTTGTTTCACTCTGTCTCCCTTGGAAAGAAACGTTTCGGGTCTTGGATAATTTAAGTGGCAGCCTAGCATCCCTGTTTCAAGTAGGAACATGGTATCCAGCTCCACCTGCCTGCGGCTCCCACTTCCAAGCATGTCCTGAAACTGCCTTCTCAGTCCTTACAATGTAGTTGGGTGTGGTTGTAGCTTCCGGCTCTTGGAAACTCTGTTTGGAAGGGAACACTCCAGTGTTCATACAATTTATTTTGTTTTTGTTGGCGATGAGAGGATGTGGCAAACATGAAGCGCGTTATGGTTTTTTTGTGTGAGGAAACATCCTCAAGGTGGACTTTTCCACAAGAAGAGGACCAGGGCTGTTAAGTATATGGAAATTTTGATGGTGGGTTGAAAAAACAAAATGTTTAGACTGAAAAGGCACAGGCAAGAAAGATGTCTGCGCCATTTCAGAATACTTTAAATGCTGTCATGAAGAGGAGAGGTTAGACATATTCAGGCACTATAGAGAGCAGAACCAAAGATATTAAAATTACAGAAATAAAGATTTTTGCTCAAAGGCAAAAAAGAAATCTAATGATTAGAGTTATCTGAAGAGAAGATCAGGGTTCATGAAAATAGTGCTTTCTCGATGGGTGTCCAAGAAGAGACTGGACCACTACACACTGTAGATGTTTTCAGTGGCATTCCTAGAATGGGTGGGTGGGCTAGATGACCTCCAGGGCCCCTCTGAGTCTGAAAGTCTGTGGTTCATTTGTTTGATTTTCAGGTCATAAGAAATAGCCAAACAATATAATAAAGATCTGCCAGGAAAATAATCCAGACCTGGGTACTAAATTCAGCCTGGTCAAAATTAAACAGAGAGCCTAATCATAATCTGATCTCTCTTTGTCTTCTATTTTTATTTCCATGGGAAAATGTGAGTTGGGAAGTTGAATATTTTCCCACTGGACATGTTATATTCAAAACGTAGTTACGTGCTAGCTCACAAGAAAAAGAGGTGGTCAGCCATTTCTTGCTTGTCTGTCTCTTTGTTTGTTTGTTTTAACCAAATGAAGTTTTGTGCATGTAACAAATTTGGGGAACTGTTCTAGACCTCAGCAGATTCATCTGTAGCTCACAGAGGGGGATCATGGCAAGGTGATCAAAGTACACAGATGTTTAATGCAGGCCTATTGTGTGCCAATTACAGGACCAAACCTCTTTTCCTTGTGTTACCTTTTTATTCCTCACGATAAGAGATAACTGAGATGCAGTGGTAAATTTATTTGTCTAACATCAAACAGCTAAAAAGTATGAGGGGTATTACTCCAGAGGAAGTCTTGTGACTCTGGTGGTGTTTTTCTACCAAGGAGGGAAGAAAAAAAAAATATTGAATTCAGCTGCAATGTTTGCCAAATAGGCTAAATAAGTGGTTTTGGAAGTGTGGTTCTTGGACCAGCAGTATCCAAAAAGGTGACCTTTTTTGGAAGTGCAAATTCTTGGGCCTCACCCCAGACCGACTAGATCAGAAGCACTTGGGCTGGGGCCCAGCAACCTTTGTTTTCACAAGCCCTCCAGGTGATCCTAATTCATCCTCCAGGGTAAGAACCACTGAGTTTGGATGAGAGAATCAGCAGGAATGGTCAGTCATTAAATGTGCAACTCCCAGACCTCTCTCTTGAAATTCTGATTCATTATTGGACTGAGGCCTGACGTTCTTGTTTGTTTTGGTTTTTTTAACATTTTAAAAAATATTTTATTTATTTATTTATTTGGCTGCATTGAGTCTTCGTTGCTGCACACGGGTTCTCTCTAGTTGCGGCGAGCAGGGGCTACTCTTCGTTGTGGTGCGCAGGCTTCTCACTGCGGTGGCCTCTCTTGTTGTGTAGCACAGCTCCAGGCACGTAGGCTTCAGTAGTTGTGGCATGCGGGCTCAGTAGTTGTGGCTCGAGGGCTCTAGAGCAGAGGCTCAGTAGTTGTGGTGCACAGGCTTAATTGCTCCACGGCATATGGGATATTCCTGGACCAGGGCTTGAACCCGTGTCCCCTGTTGGCAGGCGGATTCTTTAACCACTGCGCCACCAGGTAAGTCCTGGCATTCTTGTTTTTAAACGTGTATCATGTAATTCTTTTCATCAGGCAAGTGTGGAAAATTTGGGGTTAAAGGCTTATTGTCAGAACCAGGAATAATTTACTGTCAATATTGCAGTGTGGGAGTTGGGACAGTCATTTCAGTTCATCCCATGAATAAATTGGTGCAGCTGAGAGTTGATTAGAGAAGTATTTATTGGAATTACTTTGATGCATCTAGGATTGTCCTCAAATGTAAAGATTGGGTCCTTCTTTTGTTATGGGGGAAGAATGATCAGTTATTTTTCAATAGTACAAAACTTGAAGACCAGCCATCATTGACGATAAAAACAATCTTCTTCTGGAAGATGTTAAAAGAAAGATGAAATTTAAGATATGTAGTGTTAAAATGTTCTCTAGTAAGGGATGTACTTTATTTTTAAGTATAGGTAGTCAGCACTTATGGAACAATTGCAGCCCAAATTTTCATTTTATAGCATTAAAACATTCTCCCACGGAAGTGGTAGTATAGTTGGTAATCTGGTCCCAGTCTAGCTTGCAGAGAATCCTGTATAACCTGGAACATATACAGGACATTATTTATCAAAACCTATTTTCTATTTACAACATTTTTTTTCTAGGGTAAAGTCCATTCTATGTTCCGATCCAGGATGACAGGAATACCCATCTCTTCAGGCCAACATTGGGTCTCAGAAGAGAGACTCAGTATTGGAGGCTCAGAGAGAGGCTCCTTTGACAACAGCAGCAAGTCTGCTTCACTTTTCTGGGAAAGTGAGATGTTGGGTAGAGACCCATTGGCTCTTCAAATGTGCACAAAAGAAAGTACCCCTCTCTTGGAGCCTTGCACGGAGATAGTAAATTGAGAAATAATTGCCGGGAGCGGGAAGCAATATCAGAATCCAGGCGCGTGTGCCTTTAAGGCTGAAGGACAATGGATCCATCTGGGCCTGCCACCCTTCCTGGGGCGGGTGCTCTGTCTCTTAGGTAGTTCCTGCCGGTTGGGATGTGACCTTGAAAACAACCATGGGAT
Source organism: Leucopleurus acutus (assembly GCF_964270905.1). Classification (NCBI taxonomy): domain Eukaryota; kingdom Metazoa; phylum Chordata; class Mammalia; order Artiodactyla; family Delphinidae; genus Leucopleurus; species Leucopleurus acutus. The sequence continues at coordinate 52,846,950 of NC_139144.1, forward strand.
CTGACCCTTGTTCCTGCTCAGTTCACGTTTGGTATTTCCTATGATAACACCCAGATATCTGAATGTGAAGCCTTCTCACTTATGCCAGCTGAGTTCAGGGGTCCAGCCACCGGCTTCACCTGCTTCCAGCTTAACTCCTGATTCAGTGCTGACCCACCTGTTGCAGTGTCCAGCTGAGAACTCACAAGCCGTGGATTCTGGAAGCAGACTCCCTCATTGCCTTAGGCTGACCCTAAATCAGGGAGTCCTGGTACGTGTCCACTCAGAGTTCCTCCTTGTTGCTATGGCAGTGTTCCCAAATTGTGTCATCTTTTTTAACACCTTCATGGTTTTTGCCATATTCATGATAACTATACTTACTTAATTTCTTTACTGTCTTAAATTAATTAACTTTTTATTTAGCCTCATCTTAAGCAAAAATATATAAAATCACAGAATTGATTAACCAGTTATTTGTCTAACATACACTAAAATTCATACATAACCCTTAAAATTAAACAATTTAGTCCATGTTCAGCCCCTGAAATCATCTCCCATATCACCCAGGTGTGTGTCACATGTTGGAAACAGATGTTTCATTCATTCTACAGATAACTTTACTGAGTGGCTACTATATGCAAGGTCCTTTTCTAGAGGGATAATTTACACCCTAGTGCAGAAGAGAGGCATTGCATTTGCAATTAGTCAATTAACCAGAGCTGGGGTAAATGCTGTGAAGTGTAGGTTTCTATGAATGGGTATAATGAGAAGCTTGTCTCCACAGAGGAAAGAGATTTCTCAATAGAAGACTAGAAGTCAGGATTAACCTTCTCCAGAGGTCGTATCCTAGTTATTTATATAAGAACATTGAGGAATAACCATGTATGCATCAGCAAGGCTCACCATCCTCCCTAATCTAGGGAGAAAAAAAGAAGCGAAGGGAGTTAACAGTTGTCTGTCATGTGACAGACCCAGGGCCGGGCACTTCACATCTATTATCTCACTAAACCCACATTCTGAGGACTGTTTTCCTGTTTCTAGATGATAAACCAAAGCCTTCCACAAGGAGTATAAATAACTTGTCCATAGGCATACAGCTCTTAAATGGCAGAGCCAAATTTGAACCTAAGTCTACCTGACTCTCTAACCTTTGATTTTCCCACTCTGCCATGTTTCTACCCTGGCTGTGGTTTTATTAGGTACCATATTTTTTTCTAGAATGTCTCATGCATTATTACAACGTAGCAGCAACAATATTTTAGGGAGGTCAAGAAGCAAACCACACATCTAATAGCTTTGATTTCTAGCCTTTCCTATAGTGGAAAGGCTGACCAATTTCTGTGATATTGTAAAGAACTGCATGCCTTTTATTCTAAAATGTGATACCTAGCAAATATGAACTCAGGAAAAAGAATCTTAGGGCAGATGGTTGACAAAGAGCCAGAGAGTTTAAATACCATCTGTCATTATTTTCTGGGTTTAATAATTGCCACACTGACCTTCAGTAGCGTTCTACAAAAGTAGATAAGAGTTGTTGGATCTTTCATCTTCCTCCTTTAACTCTTCATCAATGGGTGATCCATCTTTACTCCACATTGACTTTTATATATATATATATATATATATATATACACACATATATATAAATTTATTTATTTTATTTTTGGCTGTGTTGGGTCTTTGTTGCTGCGTGCGGGCTTTCTCTGGTTGTGGTGAGCGGGGTTACTCTTTGTTGCAGTGCGCAGGCTTCTCATTGCGATGGCTTCTCTTGTGGCAGAGCACGGGCTCTAGGCGCGCGGGCTTCAGTACTTGTGGCACGCAGGCTCAGTACTTGTGGCACGCAGGCTCAGTAGTTGTGGCTCACAGGCTCAGTAGTTGTGGCGCACAGGCTTAGTTGCTCCACGGCATGTGGGATTTTCCCGGACCAGGGCTCGAACCTGTGTCCCCTGCATTGGTAGGCGGATTCTTAACCACTGCGCCACCAGGAAAGCCCTTGAGTTATATTTTAATACTAAAAAACATTGCTATGAATTTGGTCAGTAGACAACTACCCAGCTTGAAGATTAGGATGAGATGGAGGGAGGGATGGACAGATGGATGATACCAACTGATTTTTAACTTCATGGCAAAATAGACTCACAAACGTTAACTCTCCAGGTATCTGTCTGTTGCCTTGTAGTCCTGGTCAGAACTATTGTCAGTGTGGTTTGAAAGTTATGGGGTTTTCCAAGTGACGGCAAAGTCATAAAAAGAAAACGCACATTTAAAAAATAAAACATGCTACTAATTCTTTGAATATGGAGATTGTGGTAAACAGATAGTAATTCTTAGAAGTTTTGAGTTGCCAGCTCTACTGATCCCTAGCTAAGAAATGCCAAATGCCACCAAGAAGAACATACGGTCACTGTTCGAAGGAAACAAACAAGACTTCATAGTTATACTCCCCCTTGGATGGTGGCCTCTCTAGGCTTGCCGTCATTGGTTTCTATGAATTAAACCCCCAGTAGCTGACAAACTGACAGGGAAACTGTCCTTTGTGGCTCAGTGGTCTGTGAGCAAATATCTTTAAAATGTCACTGAGTGCCTTGCCAACTGTCCTACTGGTTACTGTGTTGGTGTTCCCCATATTCGAGCGCTTTCCTTAGTGACATCAGGGAAATGAGGCCCTTGACCAGATGCCCTGAACACCAAGGCACCAGCAGGCAAGCCCTAGTCTGTGAGAGGAAACCCATCACCTTAGGTTAGATCAGAACACACGTGTGGAAACCAGGGCACTCACCGGACCTTCAGGTTTCTTGTCTTTTCTTGGATGTTTTCTTGGACCTCTTTTTTTCTTTAGAGAACCAACCAAACGGGAAGAACTCCAAAGAAGCGTTTTCTTGAGTGAGGAAATACCCAAGATGGTACCAAGGAAAAGATCTTTTTGAATAATGCACACAGGGTAGTTCTAAGTAAGAACAAATGAGTACTCCCTTTTAATGTAATCAATGCTGATTTTTTCTTATTCTTGATGTGTATCTTACTTTATCATGAATTTGTTTTCATGGAGTACACTGAGAAGCCACCATCAGGCCAGGTCTTTCCCTGTCAAGGCAGCTCTGCAGGCTTCCAGCTTCGCAGCCCTTTGCCACTCCGATTTGGCACCCAGAGTCTGCCTGCCAACCTGTTTTCCTGTTTCCTGACTATTTGTGGACTTCCGATAAATTAATCTTTCTATCGTCACCCTTTTCCAAAAACTTGCCTTAAGGTTTTCCTCCTTAGAACCCTTGCGCTTCTTTTATTCTGGGTGCCCGCCTGCCCTCCCTCATCTTCCAAAGCTAAACCTAGAAGCTGTCTCTTCAGGGAACAGACCTGCCCCCGCTCTGGCCCCACCACTCCCCCCGCCATATTTTGTGTGCACCTGTCCAGCAGTGCTTTTCTCAGCCACATTCCGTCTGCCCGCACACGTTGTCCACACAGCTGCAGTCATTATGGATGCAGAGCACGTTCTTTCTGAGGAACCAGATACCTGAGTCCGTTCCAGCCCTGCCTCTGCCAGCTCTGTGACTGAAGGCAAGCCCTCGACCTCTGGAGCTTAGTGTCTTTATCTGTAAAGTGGAGAGGCCGGGATAAGACACCACATCCATGGCATTCAGACTGCTTCACAGAGACCTCATATTCCTGCCTCTATATAGTCCAGGAGTGCCCAGCCCTTCTTGTTCCCACACTCAGCTTTGTTCAGAGCAACTTGATTTCATCTTTTTCATATACTGGGCTTCTGAGATTTAAAAGGATTTTAAAACATGGGAGTAGATAATGTCCAAGTTTCACTCCAACTCTAATATTCTGTGCTTTGGGGTAGAACTGTGGCTTGGTCATTTCTGGAACTCTTATCGTGTCAAGCACAGCTAACCCTTGCTGACAGAGGTTATTACACATCCTTGTCATGGTCCTGAGGATCTGACATACATTATTCAGTTTAATCCTCCCAAGTGACTTGCCCCAGGATCCCACATACAGCAGAGCTGTATGACCTATGACAGGAACAGTGAACTGTAATGAACTACCCTAGGAAGCTAGGCAGGCATGAAGTTATACAGGGTTGCAGTGTAACAGTTGGCGGGGGGCGGGGTGTGCATGTGTGTACATGCCTCCCTCTCTACCCTACTGTTCCTTTCTTTACACATTTAAATATATAGATATTCCATGTGGAATGTCTATGAAAGTCTAAACCAGATCTGTCCAATAGAAAACAGAATGTGAACCATGTCACTTTAAATTCTCTAGCAGTCATTAAAAGAGGCAAAAAGAAGCAAGTAAAATTAATTTTAATAGCATATTTTAACACAGTATTTCCAAAATATTATTATTTCAACATGGAATAAATATAAAAATATGAAATATTGAAAAAAGTATTCTTTTTCAATACTAAATTCTTAAACTCCAGTGTGTATTTTATGCTGACAGCACATCTCAATTCGGACTAGTTGCATTTCAGGTGCTCAGTAGGCACGTGAACTATATTGGACACCACAGGTCTAAACCATCATATGAAAAGATAAAGAAGAAACAGACAACTCGCCGTTTTTTGGGAAGGGGAAAGAGAATGAGTCACTACCCTTCTACCCTAGGCTCATCGATTTCTCAGTCTTCTATCTCCTACGTTGTTCTCAGTCTTCTATCTCCTACGATGTCATCTTTTCTAGTTTGGGTGGAGGCTATAGAAGTTGGGGTCCTTGATATAAAACCAATAGAGCCGATGTTGATGCAGCTGCCTGGCCTTTGTCCCTGAATCGGTGACGCTTGGGTGCCAACCTGCAAATACAGTGTTTATCAGCACTGGCAGATCTTCCCCAACATGTCCTCTTTAAAAATGCTTGCACCTGGGCTTCCCTGGTGGCGCAGTGGTTGAGAGTCCGCCTGCCGATTCAGGGGACACGAGTTCGTGCCCTGGTCCGGGAAGATCCCACATGCCGCAGAGCGGCTGGGCCCGTGAGCCATGGCCGCTGAGCCTGCGCGTCCGGAGCCTGTGCTCCGCAACGGGAGAGGCCACAACAGTGAGAGGCCCGCCTACTGCAAAAAAAAAAAAAAAAGTGCTTTCACCGGGAGCCTCAGTCTCAGCGATCTCTCACTCCACAAGCCACTTTCAGAAACAGGAATTGTTGCGGGAAGGAGCAATTTAGGAGATGTAGATACCAGGTAGCTTTATTTAAAAAAAAAAATTTTTTTTTAACCACAAAGTAAAAGTACGCTGGTAGCAGAAATGCCAAATGGCACAGAAATATAAGAACTGAAATTGTCTTTCCTACACTCCCATCCAAAATCCACTTCCCAAAGATAACCCCCTGGATATATTTCCAGATCTCCTTTATTGCAAATTCAAAAGTGTGTGTTTACAAATACATACACACATGCACACATCTGTCAGTTTCTCTCACAGAAATGGGCTAATACTATACACCGTACTCTTCTGTACGTTGCCTTATTCACTTTATTTTGTCATGATATATTATGTCAGTTCATAGCGATCAAACTCATTTTGAAACTGCATAATTGTCAGCTCATTTATTTCATAGTTTAATTTCCCATTGATGGACATTTAGGGGTTGGTTGGTTGGTTGTTTTTGGTCTTATTACAAACAATATTGCAGTAATATCCTTGTGCTTATTTTGTGGAACATTTGTCCAAGTATTTCTGTATGGTAAATTCCAGAAGTGAAATTATAGGGTCAGATAACATGCCTATTTAAAATTCTGCTAGCTAAACCAAATTGCCCTCTAGCAAGCTTCAAGTAAACTCTGTTTTTACCTTAAGGTGGGAAATAGTATTGAGATTCTCAAAGATGAAGAAATATTGTCAAAAATAAAACAAGACAAGGCCTCTTACGTAAGCCTTGGCTTCCTCCTACCTCTGTTACCCCTTTTTAAAAATATTATCCAGAGGAAAACCTAAGTGACCATGGTAATTATAAAAGCTGCTGTTAAGTTGGTTTGAAGCATAAGAGACCTTTTTCAACTGTAAAATTAACTGTGGGTTTCCTTTTTATCAGTTGTGTACGATAGGAAAGGAATCAACCTCATTTTGTCAGTTAAAAAAAAATTATCTTAAGATAAATTCCCAGGCAGTTTTTTGGGCTAGTTTTTTCCAGTGCACAGAGACAGCATGTGGAGAGTAATGTATATTGAGTTTTGCTCTCCCTTCCAGGCAGGATGTAGAGCATGGGTCCTCTCTTCTTCCTTAGTCATCTTAGTCACCAGACCTATTCATCTTTACTTCAGATTTTGCCTTCTGGGTCTACTCATTGGAATAACTCTGGAAACCCTTGCATCAGCCCGGTTCTTGAAATAGGAAAAGAATCAGACTAATAGTCTCAGTTCTGCCTTAGTCAGAAAGTCTTAGGTCTTGCTGGTCACATCTTTCAACCGTTGATTTGGATAACAAATATTTGATGTGAGTCAAGAAGCCACCCATTTTTTAATCATAAAACACTGGCAGACAAAGTAGCTATTTTATACATCGAAAGACAGTTCTTACCCGTCTAGTCTTTACTCAGTCAAAGGCAGACTTCTCATCATTGTCCCTGGCTCTCATAAACATGAGTTGCTTCCCAGCCCTACAAAATAAAAAGTACCAGGCCTGCACAAAATTATTTTAGCTGGCGCTTGGACCTCTGATCTGAGTTGAGTCCAGCCTTAGTAATGCCTTCAAAGCATGACGTAACATTGCATTTGTTGCTTTATAATGATCATGCAAATTTACTGGACAAGACAATAGATACAGTGAATAGTACAAGGTATTTCAGATAAATGTAAATTTTATGAGATTTCATTGTATGCCTAAATAATTTTCCACAGAATGGTACTAAGGTGCTAAGTTACAATAAGTGGTACGGTGTGACAAAAGATTCTACTTGGTCTTGTCCTGTAGTGATAGGTTGTAGTGACAATCTTTTGGCAGTCCCATGTGGCCACTGCTATGGGGTCTGTGTCTGTCTGATACCCATGCTGCCTTGTTTTGCACTGCGTTTCTGCCTCCCATCTGGCCTTGCTATGGTGGCTGGAGGAGTTAATGTCTGATAAGACCCATACTTGGCTTAACTGAGAAGCATTGGGTATTCTCTCATAAAAATCAAAGATATTACCTAGTTCTCTTTTTTTCTTTTACAAATTTTTTTTTTTTTGGCTGCGTTGGGTCTTCATCGCTGTGCGCGGGCTTTCTCCAGTTGCAGCGAGCAGGGGCTACTCTTCGTTGGGGTGCGTGGGCTTCTCATTGCAGTGGCTCCTCTTGTTGCGGAGAATGGCCTCTAGGCGCTCGGGCTTCAGTAGTTGTGGCTCGCAGGCTCTAGAGTGCAGGCTCACTAGCTGTGATGCACGGGCTTAGTTGCTCTGCGGCTTGTGGGATCTTCCCTGACCAGGGCTCGAACCCGTGTTCCCTGCATTGGCAGGCGGATGCTTAACCACTGCGTCCCCAGGGAAGCCCTACCTAGTTTTCTTTCTTTTTCTCCTTTCATCTTCTTTTCTCCTCTACCCCTCTTCCATAGTTCTCTCCTCCTCTTCTGTCCCTCCTCCCTTTCTCCCCTCCACTCTCCCTCTGTCATTCTTTCCCCTCTTTCTCCCAGTTTAACTGTGGAAAATACAGAGCATTCAACATGGCCTCCCATATATACCTTCTCTGATAATACGTGGTAGTATTGAGTTTCTGATTAACTGCTCCAGTTTTGCTAGATAAATGAAATTTGCAGGGATCCAGATTTACTCAGAGATAGGCTGAAGAGCTGTTGGCTACTTAGGAGTGTGTGTGCATGTGTGTGTGTGTATATGTGTGAACACACTTTTATAAAACCAATAATCTGAGAAATGTACTTCTGAATCTTCTTGTTTTCTTATAAACATTTTACAGACTCTTAATATGAGAAAAAAAGTGTTCCAGAGACAACTACAGACATGTGGGCTGTATTTACTCACAAACTGAAATATTGCAAGGGGCAATTCAAAGGTTTCTGGTGGAAATTAGATTTTACTACGAGCTGAATTGGATGCTACCAGCTCTTCTCTTATCACTGGCACAATTAGACTTTGCTGGACACTCTCCAGATCTGGGAGAAGATCCAAAACTTTGGAAGTTAGGCATCAGGAGCCTGTCAAATGTGTTTGTGCTATAATGTCCCACTGTTTAATTGGAAATAATTTTACCTACTAATATTTCAATAGTAAGAAGTAACTTGGAAACCAAATGCTATGTCCGTTTTGTTGGTCAGAGAGTCATATTGAATTCTCCAGATATCAGCATACAACAGAGTTAATTTCAAAGGCACTCAGTTAAATGGGATACAGCCCCAATTAACAGTGGTAGTGAACTGAAATACATAGACATTTCTCATTTTTATGTAAACTGATACCTTTTTTATACATTGCATATGAACAGTTTCTTCTTGTGTTGCATCTGTGAGCCCTCAATCAGAGCTCGTTAAAAGTATTAGGAGCTTTTAGTTTAAAATGATACCTATTGCCCCTCTCTGTTTCTTACTAAAAAGACAAAAACATCCAACACTCAAAATTAAGACTGGCAATGAAATAATTATCAAAGTTATTTGGAAGAATTTCCATTTAGCCAGAACTAGATTTTGAAGCCCATTTGGTGACTCAGGTTATGTTATGTGTACCTGGAAATAGTTAGACCTTTCTTTTCCTCCCTCGTTCCCTTTTTGAGAAACACAAGGTTGATTACAGTTCAAAAAATGGTCAGCTGTTCCCACCACTGATCCTGTTGAGATCTCCACAGTGGTATTGACTCCCCTCTGCCATCAGTATGATATCTCTTTCTCTCTCGGGTATGAGTACAAATACCAGAAAACCTTATGTGCAAAAAGGGATCAGGGGAGGTGACGAGAACAAGATATTTAGTAGATGGAGACAGAGACATGAGAGCAGTATTAGGTGAAACATGTGAGATATTAAAATTGATCTAAGAGCTACTCAGAGACCGTTAAATGTTTACAGAACGAGTCAAAGTAATGTCTACATTTTGTTGACTATACATTGTTTGTCTGGGTAGATTATCCCTCTTAGAAGAATGAGAAAAACTAAAAGAATAAAATTCTTTTGACTTTTGAAAAAATATTACCAAACAAGCAAGTGTTGATAGATAAACAATAAGGACCTACTGTATAGCACATGGAACTATATTCAATATCTTATAATAACCTATAACAAAAAAGAATCTGAAAAAGAATATATATATGCATATATATGTATAAATTACTGAATCACTTTGCTGTACACCTGAAACTAACACAACATTGTAAATCAACTGTACTTCAATAAAAATAAATAAAAGAGAAACAAAAGGCAACAAGAACCGAACATTCTGAAATGTAAAAACAGTAAACTGAGATGGAAAGGGAGATACATAAGATGTGAAATTAAAATGAAATCAAGTACAATGGCACAATTGAAATCTGAGAGGAGGGAGTAAAAAGTAGAATTAATACTATAGAAAATGGAATCCTTGATGTAAAGACAGTATTGAGAAGTTCTCACAAAATGCTGACGAAAAGAACAAAAGGTTTTAAATGGTGAGAAAAGGACAAATATGAAGAATAGAGAATGGAATCTGGCATAAGAAATCAACGGTCTTAGTCTATGTTTTTGATTACTGCATTTCGTGAAATGCAGTAATCAGAACATTGACTAAGACATGACTTGAGTATGTGGATTAAAAGGTCTCACAATATTTTGGAGAAAATCATTGCAGAAGAGATACCAGTAGTTTGGGATGCTCAGGGCTGTGGGTACAGAGAACTCAATTTAGATAAGCTAAAGAGTAAGAAATTTGTTACCTTACATAAACGGTAATTCCAGAGGTAGGTGAGCTTCAGGGTTGGCTTAATCTAGAAGCTGCAGCTCCATTTCTTTGAGACTCTTTTCTGTGTGGTGGCATCTTTGAAGACTGTCTTCCCTCATGGCAAAGTGGTATGGTAGTTCCAGGTTTTGCACCAGGACACTTGGACAGTGAACACATTCTTTTCTACCAGGGTTCCAAACAGGTGTGCTGAAATTCATCCTCAGGACTGTTTATAACATATGCCTGCACGTAAGCCAGGGACTGACACCAGAGAAGTGGAATTTGCTGATCAGATAGATGGTGGTCTGAAGAACATCAGGGTCTGTTACAAGGAGAAAGGGGAAGGTGGATACTGGGGAGGCGACCCATGGAATCCACTTGAGACTGACATAAAGCACATCCTGGGAAATGTTAGAATTGCTTGGAGAAAGAAAAAAGCCTATGAAGACCAAATAAATGTATTTGAAAGCTATACAAAAAAGAGGGAAAATCAGGCTGGCCTCAGACTTCTCTTTTATTTGACTAAAAGCCAGAGGAGAACAGAGAAATATCTAAATTTGTGGGGGAAAGTCTATGACCCAAGAACTTTCTTCTCAAGTGACTTGTCCTAAATGTGTGAAGGCAACACAAAGGTTCTAATATGTAAGGATTCAGTTACTGTTTGTTTGTTTAAATACCACTTGGGAATACTTGAGTTGACTGAGAGGGATATCAGAATTAGCACATCAAGAATGGGTGACCACATAGCACAGGGAGATCAGCTCGGTCTTTTGTGTCCACCTAGAGGGGTGGGATAGGGAGGGTGGGAGGGAGATGCAAGAGGGAGGAGATATGGGGATGTATGTATATGTATAGCTGATTCACTTTGTTATACAGCAGAAACTAACACACCATTGTAAAGTAATTATACTCAGTAAAGATGTTAAAAAAAAAGAATGGGTGACCACAGAATGTAAATTGGTATAGCCACTATGGAAAACAGTATGGTGGTTCCTCAAAAAACTAAAAATAGAGTTGCCATATGATCTAGCAATCCCACTCCTGAGCATATACCCAAAGAAAACCATGATTGGAAAAGATACATGCACCCCTGTGTTCACAGCAGCACTATTCACAATAGCCAAGACATGGAAACAACCTAAATGTCCATCGACAGATGAATGGATAAAGAAGATGTGGTGTATATATATACATTGGAATATTACTCAGCCACTGAAAAGAATGAAATAATGCCATTTGCAGCAACATGGATGGACCTAGAGATTATTATACTAATAAGCAAAGTAAGTCAGAAAGAGAAAGACAAATACCATAAGATATCACTTATGTATGGAATCTAAACTATGACACAAATGAACAAATCTACAAAACAGAAACAGACTCACAGACATAGAGGATAGACTTGGGGTTACCCAGGGGGGGATGGGGGAGGGAAAGATTGGGAGTTTGGAAGTAGTAGGTGTAATCTATTATATATAGGATGGGTAAACAACAAGGTCCTACTGTATAATATAGCACAGGGAACTGTATTCAATATCCTGTGACAAACCATAATGGAAAAGAATATGAAAAAGGATATGTATGTATAACTGAGTCACTTCGCTCTACAGCAGAAATTAACACAGCATTGTAAATCAACTATATTTCAGTAAAATTAAAAAAAAAACAGAATGGGTGACCACAGTATGAATGGGCTGGTGAGATTCCCTGAGGGACTGCCTATAGGCACCCAGCTCTTCACAGAAGTTCTGAGAACCTGGCTTCAGCAGCCTTCACCTGTTTGTACTGGCCATACTAATGACCCCATAGGAATGTGGTCGGGCTAGTATAGTTTTAACAACAGCATCTGGATGAAGCTTAAAAGCAGACAATTTCATTATAAATTAATAGTCCTTATTATGAGAATAGCCCCGTAATTGGACTTCAGAAATTCCCCTGAAAAAGCTTCAGGCAGAGTGTACCATCAGATTTAAAAGTCTAATTAAATGGGACTAAAATTATGTTTCATTTTAGACCACCTATGACTACAAAGAAACGGTTTCTAAAGGCCTTTAAAAAATAGAGAGGAGTAGGTCAAAGGAAAAGACTAAAGATGAAAATAGAAAGGGAGATGAATGGGATAAGAAACAATTATAAAGACGGAAAATGGAGTAGCCAGATTACAGTCCCCTTAGGAGGCACAAAGAGCAGTATTGACACTTAGGAGAATTGAGGAAATGATGCAAAAGGCAAATTTGGTTAAACTTTCAAGTGAGCGAGATATTTCTTTTAATGTAAATCTTACATTTTCCCATAACACTGAATTTTTTCTATTTAAAGATGATCTATATTAATACAAAAAACCCTGAATTGATCAAAATGTTCAACATCGGTGGAATTGCTTAGTAAATAACCATGTATCTATACAGTTTATGAAGATGGTTGAAATATGAAAGTGTGTGGTGGTGTTTTCCTAGAAGTGAGAGTGTTAGCGCGCATGTTATTCATGTCACTTGATGTCACTGTGTTGTTACTATTACGGCATCCATTACTCGTTGTTAAAATATTGACATACTTCCAGTTTTACCATTGCTATAAAAGATCCACAGCCCAGAGTACCCCCAGTTCCCTGCATGCCCCTGCCTCTCTCCCCAGATCCCCAGGGCTTCCCTAGGATCCAACTGAAGGGTTACTGGCTGACATACCAGGGTTATCCAGAATCCTGCTCCAGCCCTTTCATGTTTTTTTTTTTAAATTTTAATATTACCTCAGGCTGTGGAGATGCTTTCCTAGGAATATCCATTTGCAGTAACTCCTGTATTCTCTTAAATCCCCGGAAGTCATCCTCTGTTCTGTCAGTCGTTTCCTCCAGCTACCATTTGCTGATATATGGGAGATCATTTTTCTCTTTATATCAGAGACCTTCCACCAGTTCCCAACCAGCTGCTGATTTTTATCCTGTTTCCCAGGCCTTAAAGGCTTCTGGAAATGGGTTAAAACTAGGAACTTAACATCTCACTGTGAAATTCTTCCTTTGCTTTGTTTGGTTTAGTTTTTTGTTTTTTTGAGGCAGGTGTTTAGCATTATCATTCACCCTTTGGCCATCTTGGCACAGAAATGTTCACCAAAAGTGGTACCCAGAATGGCCCCTAAATATGTCTAAACATGCCCCTAATTTGTTTTGTTACAATAGCAAAAGGGATTTTGCAGCTATAATTAAGATTATGAACCTTAAAATAGATTATTCTGGGTTATCTGGGTGAGCCCAGTCTAATCACGTGAGGTCTTTTTAAAATTTTTTATTTTATTTTTTTGCGGTACGCGGGCCTCTCACTGTTGTGGCCTCTCCCGTTGCGGAGCACAGGCTCCGGACGCGCAGGCTCAGCGGCCATGGCTCACGGGCCCAGCCGCTCCGCGGCATGTGGGATCTTCCCGGACCGGGGCACGAACCCATGTCCCCTGCATCGACAGGCGGACTCTCAACCACTGCGCCACCAGGGAAGCCCCTAAAATTTTTATTGTATATTGGAGTATAGTTGATTTACAGTCTTGTGTTAGTTTCAGGTGTACAGCAAAGTGATTTAGTTATACATATATCTATTCTTTTCCAGATTCTTTTCCTATATAGGTTATAAAAGAGTATTGAGTAGAGTTCCCTGTGCCAAACAGTAGGTCCTTGTTGATTATCTATTTTATATATACTAGTGTATAAATGTTAAACCCAACCTCCTAATTTATCCCTCCCCCACCTTTCCCTTTTGGTAACCTTAAGTTTGTTTTCTAAGTCTGTGAGTCTGTTTCTGTTCATGAGCTCTTTAAAAGAGATAACTTTCTCAGGCTGGAGGCAAAAGAGATGGGACAGAAGGGGAAGTCACAGAGATTCCAACTGTGAGAAGGATTTGACCCACTGTTGCAGCCTCTGAAATATAGGGGCCCATTAGAACCAGAGAGAGACCTCTGGGAGCTAAGGGTGGCCCCACTGACAGCCAGTGAGAAAATGGGAACCTCCGTAAAACAACCACATGGAACTGGACTCGGCCCACAACCCAAATGAGATGAGAAGCAGATCTGAACCTCCAGAATGGAACACAGGCCTGCCAACACCTTGACTTCAGCTTTGTAAGACTAAACAGAGAACCAGTGAGCCAAGCCGTACCTGGACGTTTGATCTACAGAACTGTGAGATGAATCATGGGTGTTGTTTAAAGCCACCAAATTTGTGATAATTTGTTGCAGCAGCAGTAGAAGACGAACACACCAGCATATAAAATAATAGCAACACAACAGAAACAAAAACCCTACAGGATGTGATGGAAGAAACAGTAAACGCTGCAGAGCACACGATTCAGAATGGCTGGGGAAGAGCTTTCTGGCTGGGAATGTCTACACAGTGAACAGCACCAGTTCTGAAGGCCAAGAGGGCCCAGAGGGATTCTGTGCTCAGCACTCAACTAAAAGTATACAAAGGATTGGGCCTCTGGGGGGAAAACACATATATCATTTTTTGTAAGAAAAGTTTTTTAGAGACTATTTTAACAAAGTGGCCTTGCACGGTGCTGTGATTCAAAGAGGGTGAGTATATTTGTAGGTTTTTGTTTGTTTTTTGTTTGTTTTCATATTTGTAGTAAGAAGTTGGTGAGAAGAAGAAATTATGCAAAGGGGAGATTGTTTTGACAATAGGTCCATGCTGTCCCATTTGTATTTTATTTCTTCTGGTACAACTGTAAAACTTTGACAAGCTTTTCAAGATGTGTTAGCACAGTTCTGGGTGTTATTTTAAGGCTATTTACATAAGGCTTCAACTTGACTTGAAGGTCCAGTGAGTTGCTTTGTGATATGGATTACACTGGTCATATGGAAGTTTGCTAATATATGCTGTAATTCCAAAGGTAGCAGAGCATAAGTATTGACACTCTGGAGCCAGACTGCCTGGGCTTAAATCCCAGCTCTTTCACTGACTAGCTGTGTACTCTTGGGCCAGTTACTTAACTTCCCTGTGCCTCAGTTTCCTTTTCTGTGAAAATAGTAAGTATAATAATAGTATATTGTGAGAATTTAATGTAAAGTGCTCAAAATAGCACCTGGCACATTGATTGTCAGCAATAAATGTTAGCTATAATTATGATTGTTATGCTTGCCATATTCCTGAAACATGGAAACATTCCTGAAATTGGGTCTTTCTGATTCCTTGGATCCAAGAAACAGCTGAGCCCAAGGATCCCCCAACTGAGGATGACCTACCCATCCTGTATCAGCTGGCCAAACCAGGAAATCCAGTTAGTTACCTGGCATCCCTTTCTGTCCCTGCTTACTGTCATTTTCCACTTCAGGTTAGTGGGACTTTATAGATAATGTGGCATTATAGCTGTATATCCCTTACCAGATAAATCTTCATTTGTTAACACCTTAAAAGAGCATTCTCTATCTGCCATTTTATGGAATGATGTTTCATAAGATGAGATAATAGGCATGCTGTGGTCTGGTAGAATAATATTAAAATAACTTTGGAAATGCTAGGTTTAGTTTCCTTACTCAGGACTTATCAGAGCCCTTGTTATTAATGTGAATTTTGAATGCCCAAGGATATATAGTGCATTGCTCCCCAAACATATTTGACCATGGGACATATTTTTCAAGATATGCCTCTTAGAATTTTCTAGAAGTGTTCTACACATCCAGTTTGGGAAACAGCTGCCCTAAAATATAAGCATATTTTACCAAGATTATTTAATATTTAAAAATTAAGATTTTTATGCATTGTAGCTTATTCTAAGGGAGATTTTATCGTTCCAGATCCCAAGTACATATGTATCTATGTATGTATATCCAAATTATACTAAAGCAAGGGAGAGTCTAATTCTTATTTTGTAGATTAAAAACGGCCTTACTAGGTCAGATTAATGACCTTTCCCAATAGTCCTTCTTTGAGACAGAATAATGAAGATCTCATTGTAGGACACGATCCTCCACTTGGCAAAGATGGAGTCATCAAATGTGTATTGAATTGGGCAATCCAGGTCTGTCATCCATAAATTTAGTGAGGCCCTTTTTTTTTAAAAAAGTTTGTATTTTTAGCCAGCACTGCTTATTGAGATGGTAACTTCTATAAAGTTAGTACCCTCTCTGTGAAGAAATTCCTTTCTTTTGTTCTAAATTTACCTCTCCCAAATGTTAAGGATTGCTTCCTTGGTCTGATATTCAAGATAAGTGGACACAACAAAGGTTCCTCTTACTGATTTTGTAGACTTCAGCCTTATCCCCTTCTTGGTGTTTTCCTTTCTAAACTAAAAAGTCCTCATTCTTCAGTCTGTCAGTTGACTGACACCAAGAACTGTGAAGGATCTGAGATTTTACACTATTGCAAGCTAACAAATCAGCCTGCCACAGTTTCATGGATGCTGGCAAAAAGCACAAGACTCTTGGGTTAGAGACACAGGGTACTTTACTACTCACTGCAATAACAGTAGCTAATTACATATTTATTATACTTCCTGGTTTAAAACCTATTTGTCCCATCACTCATGAAACTCTGGACCATCTCTATTTTGCTCACCACTGTATACCTAATATCTAACAGAGCATGGCATAAAGTGGGCACCGAGTAGATAAATAATGAATGAATGAACATGTTACAGCCTATCTAGCTCAGAGCCTATCATTCTGAGTAGCTTGGCATAAAATGGGCCAAAAGCATTATTTAGCATGCCTTCCTCAAAACAGTTTTGCCATATTTCTTCCTAGTCACACAATCTCAAATTTTTTCTTCAGTGAAGTTTGTTTTTTTGATATTCCCAGAAAACACTTAAATTTTAATTTAGAGATGTTACATCATTTTGCTAATTGGAATGATGTAAGCATATTAAATAGATACTAGTCCTAGCATTGTTTCTTTGGGTAATTCTAATGTTTCCACTTAACCCACTTGCATCACAAGGAAATGAAACTTACTGAAACCAGGGATTCGGAGGGTTTTTCAAATATCCTTTGAAAAGCTAGGTGGTTAAGATTCTTCTGGGCACTGTGGGAGACAGCAAAGAAGTGAAAGATCGTGTCTCACTTATACATGCCAAGATCTGTGGCCAGGACCTCAAAGAGGTTAGAGTCTATATGAGCAAATAAGAAGAATGGACTTGATGTGTTAGCACGTAATATTGATAATAGTAAGCAAGCAGCGTTAGAATTTTGGCATATGTGAGTGCTGAGCTACGTGGTACAGATTTAAATACCCGCAACAGCTTGGAAGAGTTCGATATTACTCTGAACTGGACTAGAATACTAGAGACTTCATGAAGTTAGCTCTGAGCTGGATTTTGGAGCTCTTAGATTGGATCTTTAACAAGAACTTCATTAGGCAAGCCACAGAAATAGCAGTGTATTCTTGGAAAAGTGAGCCCTGGCTGGAGTGGTAGGTGTCCAATGGGAAATAGTGTCTTTTGTGCACAGTCACCATTGAGCTATAAGAACTGCACGCAGCCTTTATGTCTCCTTTTCCATTCAGTTTAACTGTGCGTAACGAGGAAGCCACACCTTTGGGCAAATACAGCCGGGATGAGGGGGGCCAAAAGACAGAGCCCTTCTAAGGAGGATCCATGAAGTAAATAAACTCTGAAGGAAAACCTTGGAAGGTCATCCAGTATACTCATAAATTCCAGCTATTACCAGAGATGAAAGGGAAGTGAGAAGAGCAAGGAACAATAGGCAGGGGTGTTCCCTGGTCCCTTCTAACTGCCTGTTTACAGTAGGGGAGGAGCGGCAGGGCTGCCCAGATGGCAGAGCCAAAGTGAGAATGAAGCTTCCTTGCCCTAAGACCTCTTTAGGAAATCCTGTTTGTGCCGGTGGCTTCACTGCAAAGTAATCAGGAGCTCTCCCTGTGTTATACAAGCTCACTTCTAAAACCATGAGCAACCACGGTTTCTAAAGAGTTTGAAATCTCATTATCGTGTGCATTCAGCAAGATAGAAACTGTGTATCAGGTGAGGCTTGGATCAGACCTTATTTTGCAAGCCTTTAACTTATCTTTCTTGTGCCACTGAAATGCTGGTAACACAATAGCTTAACAAGAAGATAAGCCTCATCTTTTTTCCTGTGTGGGTATGTTAGGGAATGATGGTTTTGATGGCCTTTAAAAAGCAGGAAAAGGCAAAGCCCCACGATACCATTTCTTTGGCATTGCATTACTTCGGTAAGAGAATTATCTTAAAAGCCTGGGAAATACAGCTTAAGATTGTTGAGAGCTGGGTAAAAACAACCTCGAATCCAAACCAGATTAACCAAAAGGTCCACCCCCGAAAAGATCCATTTTTACATCCACACTTGGGGTCTGCACTGTTCTCCTCTTTTCCTTCCACCACTCAAGTGCTTTTGGACATAGGGGTGGACAACCTACTTTCCATGCCAAGCCTCATGAAATGGGATTTGTCTTCCCTCACAGACAGGTGGCCCAGCTGTTACAGAGAGGGCTGTGCCCGGCTGCTGTCCTCTCTGGATACGCGGCACTGTGACTGCTCAGCGCCAGGCCACATATCTATCTGACCCCGCGGCCTCACAATCTGGAGGCCCACGTTGGCAGCCTTGGGTGGTGACAGCTTCGGTCAGTTGGTGTGGAGCTGCCCTGGCAGACAAAGGAGAGCAGGAGAGCAGCTGCCCCGCGTCACTTCTGTGCGATAGAAGAAACCTCTGAGGTCCTGGGTATTTGTGAAACCGAAAATGGCTGCCCCAATAATGAGAGTACTGGCCGTCCCACCTCTGGGTGCACCAGGGCTTGGGAAAGGAATTTGGGCCTTCTCAGACCGTACACGTTACTTAATACGGCCTTGTAGACTTACTCTATGCATCAGGAGCAGATTTCACAAGGCTTTTTCCTGTGAGACTAGATGAGTCATTAGGGTTAATTATTCAGTAGTTAGAGGAAATATTATGATGGAGAAAAAAATAGACTTCTGGAGGCCAGGAAGCAGAGGGTGTCAGAACTTCAAATTGCCCCATGAAGAGAGTAGGCAATCATTTTACTGCAGTCTTTGTACACAGAAAAATAATCATGATTTGAATTCTCTGAACATGAAAAATATCCCCTTCTTAGCTATAAATGGCCTCCGGTTCCAACCCCGTAATATATCATTAGGGAGTATCTCTTCTCCCAGAGAAAATACAATTGGATTCTAGTAGAAAAGGACCCTGGGTCTTCTGTGCTATGGCCTTCAGCAGACTCTACCGAATCTCTACTTGTGACATGATAAAATTACCATTCCCAGAAGTATGAAAGAGGCGGCTCAGAACTCCCCAGTGCTGGTCCAAAGAGCCTTTTGGTTTTGAGTGCCTCATCTGACCACTACACAGCGTTGATAGAAAAAAGTCTGGACTCAATTCCACTGCTCTTGCCTTCCACTCTCCCCCAAGGGCCCACGTGAAAAGCAAGTTTGGCCTCATTTCCTTAGGATCCCCTGGGCCCAATTCTTTTCTTTCATCATCTTTCCTAAAGCTGATATGACAGTTCCACAGGGAAGAAACAAATAGTACACTTGGATGAACTCTGCAAAATGCAAAGAGTTTTTCTCTTGTCCCTGATTCTGAAGTATTTCTGTATTTAGGAAAACAAAAATGAGGATAGCTCTAGACTGAATAGTAAAATATTGTTCGTATCGTATTTGTGATTTTTGAACTGGGTGGAGAAAGTATTAGTGATAAAGCATATGGATTGTAAGGTAGTGGTTGATCTGCTTCAAGGAACCCAAGCTGTAAACACCCTTGAAAAGTACTCCAAAATTCCAGTTACTACCAAAGATGAAAGGGAAGTGAATAGACGTCATCAGCTCTGCTTCTTCGGTGTCATCCTCTAGGTTAAATGTCACCTCCTTAGAGAGGCCTTTGCTGACCGCTTTATTATTCTTCACCAGTGCATCTTATTTTCCTCATAGCACTCACCGCTTATTTAATGGTTGTTTCTCTTTCTTCCTACCTGAACTGTAAGCCCTACAAGGTCAGGGACCCCATCATTCAATCATTCCTGCATTCCCTGCACTTGGCACAGTGAAGAGCGTCCCAGACCCCCAAAAGTGCTGAAGGAATGAATGAGCTATTGAAGTCCTGTGTGGCAAGCTTGTTCCATGTTCTTAGTGGACTCACAGTTCCTTGGGATCACCTCTTTCTTTTCTCAGATTCAACTGAAGAATCCTACTTGGTCTCAACACTCAGCTTACCAGGGTGGTTCCCATTCATTAATTTTTCTTTAAAAAAAAAAAAAAACTGGAATTTTTGTTCAGTCAGAGTCTCAGGTCCACTGATAGTTCCATATCTGAAGGATGCAGTGTAGTGAAGGGGTTGCAGGAACCAGCTTTGGAGCATCTAGTTTTGTCTCGGTCGCTTCTTAGCTGGGTAATGGTGGCTCATTATTAATCATCTCTCCACCTCCGTTTCCTCAACTGTAAAATGAGGATATTGCTATAGACCCGTCACCTAGTGTTGACCTGAGGTTAAATAAAACAGTGCATGTAAAGCAGTGAGCTTTGTGTTTCACATTGCATATGCTTAGTAAAACTTAGCCCCTATTATTGTGTTCATACTGTTAAGTTACCTTGGTGTATCATTTTTCTAGAACAGGATAAGGAGTGGCTCCTTGTCAGAGGTAACATCGGACATTAGAAGAATCCAGAGCCACAAAGCCTAGGACCTGGAGTACTGGGATCCAGGCAGAGCCTCATGCCTAAAGGCACAAAGCCTGAACTTAGGTCACAGCCGCCTGGGCGGTATGGCCAAATGACTCAATATTGACGTAATGACTAATCGTCGCAGGGCTTCTTGTGTCTCTTCCCCTCCACCCCACCACAGTCACCACAAGGTTAGAACTGATCCTGGGGTCTGGCGAGAGGCTGAGCATACAGTGAGTTTCAGCAAACCCTTCCAATAAGATTGGAGAAACCAGGCAGGGCACTCTGGGCTGAGGGGTTTGCTAACTCCTTGACAGGGTGGAATGGGGGGCTCCTCTTTTGCTTTCCTTTGTGCCTCACAGAATCCAGAGTGCAGTCCCCGATGGCTGTCAGAGAGTCTTGTTCTGAGCCACAGGAGGAAGTGCCTCACACCAGCTCATAGGGAAACTCCAAACAGTCAACAGGAAGAAAATCACATATGAAAATTTTTTTGTCTCACCATTTTTCTATGCAGTAATCTGAGGGGGGAAACAGGGAGACATTTGGCTATGAGACATTAATTGAACAGAATGTACTTTAACTGTTCCCTCTCACATCTGGGGTTGTGTGGCTGGCTCACTGATCTCAATCAAGAAAAGAGCAATGACTTATGCATTTAATGATCTTACTGGACATAATTGCCTTTCATACTGATTTGTAAGGCAGGTGCTCCCCTCTCCCACTTCAGTTGGAACTCAAAGAGGAGCCCCACTGGTTTTAATATTCTGAACCATGTAGGGTCAGCAATCTGGACTTTTAAAATAAATGTTAACATTATGATTTGTGTTCTTTCATTTAATAAGAGTAATACATGGTTATTGTAAAACATGTTTTTAAATATGAGTAAAGAGTAAAAGATAAGCCTAGAGCATCTTATTGTATCAGAAAGTAAGAAAATGCTAAAAAAATAATAATGGTAACATGTTAAAAGGGCACAGAATCTAGCTTAAAGGGACGACTAGACAATTCTGAAACAATTTGAGCATTAAAATATATAATTATAGTAATGGATTAAACCCATTGAATAAAACAAAAATCTGTGAGTCCATACTTAAAAATGGATAAATAAATAGAAGAGAAGAGAAAGGTCTTTCTTACAATAAATGTCAACTAATAAATGTAGACAGAATGATAGAGTTAGAAAGGCATCAATGGATGCTAAAACTCTGAGTGAACATATTTGATACAGATCAAGAAATTTATCTGATCTCAAAATAGCTCTCTATAAGATACTTATTTTCTTAAGATGTGGAGAAAAGAAGAAGAAAGAAAAATAAACCATAAATCAGTGACCAAGAGATGACCATTATTAATGACTTAAGTGTCTTTCAGTCTTTTTCTATATGCTATAATGTTTTGATTTTCTTATAAAAATGAGCTCATGCTTTTTTGTAACCTGTTTTTCTCGTATAACATATATCATGATCTTATTTATTTGTATTTAAATATTAGTAGGCAAGTAGTGAATATTCATTGAGTGAACTAGCTGGTGGTAAGCAGCTGCATAGCACAGGGAGGTCAGCTCCATGCTTTGCAACCACCTACAGGGGTGGGAGGGAGACGCAAGAGGGAGGGAATATGGGGATATACGTATGCATATAGCTGATTCACTTTGTTATACAGAAGAAATTAACACAACATTGTAAAGCAGTTATACTCCAATAAAGATGTTTCAAAAAATTCACAAGCCTTTTTAAAGCAAGGTTGTGATGTACGTTCTTTAGTACTAATTCCTGGAAGTGGAATAGTGAGGTAAAGAAGATTCAGAACCCTAAGTCCTCTGATGCATGGAGCCAAAGTGCCCCCAGAAAGATTTTTCTACTTTATTTTCCCACCAGTGGTGTATTAAACACATGCCTTTCAATACATTTTAAGGAGGAAGACTGGGATTAATGTGTATGAAACACCCAGAGTAGGACCCAACAGTCATTAAATCAGAAAATAATAGTCATTCAAATCCTCTTCTCTCCACGTGTAGGTTAGATTCTGTCAGGACCAAAAGATGGAGATCACTAAACAGTTTTCCAAAACCTTCACTCTTACGGCATGGAGTTTTTGTTAATGTGGAAAGCTCCAAGTTGGGGTAAACCTAATTTTAGTTGAGCCACTAAGAGACCATATCATACACCAGACCATCCTCTTCTAGTCTTTTTTTTTTTAATATTTATTTATTTATTTGGCTGCGCCGGGTCTTTGTTGCGGTGCGCGGGATCTTTTAGTTGTGACATGTGAACTCTTAGATGTGGCATGCGGGATACAGTTCCCTGACCAGGGATCAAACCCGGGCCCCCTGCATCGGGCGCGTGGAGTCTTAACTGCTGGACCACCAGGGAAGTTCCCTTATCCTCTTCTAGTCTTTATCAGAAAACCCTACCACCTGTGCTAGACCTGGAGTCTGCTATGTCAAGGTAAATGATGAAGAGAAAAACCTGGTTCCTGACTGTGATAGGCCAGCACTGAGCACCACTGTTATCAACACAGAACCTCCAAAAGGCCCTCTTCATTTGGACTTTGATGCTGGCTTCTTAACACACTTGAACACCAGCATCCAGTGCAGTTTCCAGAGGTGACAGAGCAAGGTGCGGATGCACACGCACTCCATGGCAACTGAGCAGGTTGCCCTCTTATGCTCGTTGGTACCCATGGCAACCCTCACCAGCTGACGTAAGGCTCCAGCTAGTTGGAGCGGAGATTTGCATTTCCTCCTGATCCATACCTGATACTGATTATTAAGGAGAACCAAGAAGAGGATATTCAGAGAAGGACCTTTGGATTCAAAAGACGAGAAATCAGTAAAGCTATAACCATGATATGGATTTGCTTATATTTTCCTTTCTGGCTTCCACTGGCTCACATGTTCTCAAGTGATGACAGTTGGGCTGATTGAGAGCCGTTAGTCAAATCCAGTAATAGTATTAATCTGTGGTTGGAAATGACTGTTAAAGTAAGTGCCAGGCTATTCAGTTGTGGTTTTTCTTCCAGCTTCCAGTCGTGCCAGGCTTCCAGCGGGAGGAATAGAGGCTGTGGTAAAGGAAACCGTTGATAAACGAAAGAAACCAGAAACTGTCACTACCCATAACAACGAAACAACAAAAAAAATTACAGAAAAGAGGGGGAGACAAAGGAAATTGTACAAAGCGGTTTAAGCCTGCAATCTGATGTGATCATTAGGCATGAGGCTAGCGTGGTGGTGCCTCAGGCACTGACTCCAATTTTCCAGGGAGAACAGGAAGGCTATAAGTACCAAGTAACACTGCTGAGCAAGAAAGCTTTTCGTAAGGGAAGAGAAAGACTGGAGTTTAAATGAAGCTATTTTTATCAGCTTCCTAATGTGCTCCTCAGACCACTGATACACAAAAGGAAGCTAGGGGTCTGGTCACCAAATTATGTCAAAAGAGCTTACCCCATAATCCTCTTGACTGAATTTTCCAGAACAAATGTTTAATAATGTTGCACCATTCTTTAGTTTTCAAGAAATGCATGTTGTAACTGAGAAGTGCTTAGCAGTCAATGTCTTCTATTTGCTGTTTTTATTTCGAGAACTTTAGACTGGCAGCTCGCCATGTGTGTTCACCAAAGCTCCAAGATGAGTTCTTTTTATACTTTATTTATTTATTTTTTCAAGCTGACACAGGGAATTTATTTTGTAGAAAAGCAACATCTAGAGAATGCCATACAACCCTAGTACATCTAAAGTACTATATATAAAAATGACAATTGCTCATAACAACAACATTGAAGCGTTGAAAGATACCAAAGTACTTTCTGAATCCAAGAAGTCAAATTATAACCAGTATGGTTTTAATGTCCTAATATATATCGAAATTCTAATACGCTGACATGTGGTAAACCAGATAACCAGAGCATCCAGTAAGGTGACTTGGGTGACACGTAAGTTAACCTGGAGACATCCAAGTCTTTTGACAATACATGAACTTGCTCTTACTCATCTGGTAGATCTCCACACAAGTATTTTAAAATTCCAATTTCTTGGTCAAGTGATATATTTTGCTTGAGTTGGTTAAATACATTTAGACGTCTCGATTATACAAAGTTAAATGTACAACTAAATTAGTAAAAAGTGCTGAGATTTTATGGCAGCATTAATACTCTGACAAAAATGTTTATCAATGTACTCAATACTCGATATTGCCTTTTTTCATTTAAATGTAAATTTTTCCCTTCTATTTTTAAACCAGTTTTCTGATTTTTTATACAGTTTCTTCTCTTTTTTTCCCTTATTTCTTAGCTTAAATCCAGTTTAAGCTTTATTGGTATCTTAGGCTTCATGTGTATTGTTACTCCTAAGCCCCAGCAGTTCTTCAGAGGCCTAAAATCCGGCATGGGAATTATTATATTAAATTAGTTCTAGGAGGGCTTCCCTGGTGGCACAGTGGTTGAAAGTCCGCCTGTCGATGCAGGGGACACGGGTTCGTGGCCTGGTCCAGGAAGATCTCGCATGCTGCGGAGCGGCTAGGACCGTGAGCCATGGCCACTGAGCCTGCACGTCCGGAGCCTGTGCTCCGCAACGGGAGAGGCCACAACAGTGAGAGGCCCACGTACCACAAAACAAACAAACAAAAAAATTAGTTCTAGGAAAAACATTAAAGACATTTTTTTCTGAAATATACAGAACATGTCATGCCAAATCTCGTTTATACAATAAACCAGTAATATTGGTAAATTGCATATACAGCTTATATTCCCAAAATAAAATAACTTAAATACTAAAATGTACCTTTATGTTACCACCATAACTGACCTTATAAGCATAACAAATGTCAATATCAATATAAAAATCACAAAATCCACTAACCTTAAATGCTGCGTATTACAGCATACACACTCATCTCCCTATGACCTGTTCAAACTACAGACAGCAAACTATAGCTTTAAGCTACTCTAGCATTTACACCCTAATTAGAAATTTATACGAAACAATTTTATGTTCAAATATGGAAATAGCAACATAATTCCAAAACCCAAAAGTATTCCAGCATTCTGTAAAAAGAAATATCCCCAGCGGCTACATCCATGGTCACTAGCATCATTGTGCAGCATCTCAGGTACCATGTCAACCAGAGCCACATATGTGAATAAGCCCGCAGTAACTGCAGATATCCACATAGAAACATTTTCAGCATAATGACCAATGAAAATTCCTGTTGCCATTCCAAGATACGCCAACATGGCTGACAGAGCATTATAAAGAACAGCCTGCTTAACAGTCATGCCAACCTTTAGTAAAACGGCAAAGTCACAACCATCCTGTTTACAAATCCACTGTATACAGTTGAGTCGAGCAGTGTGACCATTCAGGTTGGTAATAACAACACTTTTCTGAGGGTCACAGAGCACCACAGAACAGGACATGCCCAAGGCCAGAAGTCCTCCGGGCCCAGAGCTCCAGCTCAAGGCTCCCCGCACCCGGTTCAGGCAGCAAAACACGTGAGAGGTCTCCAGTACAGGTGCCATCATGTTGCTGGCTGGTTAGCAGCCCTTTTTATACTTTAAAAAAGAAAATATGTATTCAGTGAACTGAAAAGTTAAATGGTTCTATAAAGGAACAGCAGGTATAAGTTCCAGAGTAACATCAAAGAGCATCTGAACATAGTACACCTGAAGCATTTCACTGTCTCCCAACAAGAAAACAGCAATTTTCGTTGCTACCATGTTTCACATATTGCACTTTTTTTTTTTTTAAGACAGCCTTGCTCTATCTTTATTAAAGATACAGTAAGACACAGTTGAACAACATATAGCCCTACATCTTAGCTTTGGGATATGCCAGTGGTTCCCAAACTTTGTTGCACGTTGGAAACACTTCAGGATATATTTTTTTTAAATACTAATGCCTGGCTCCTACCCCCATACGTGTTAATAAGGGGTACAAATTGGGCATCAGGGTTTTTTAAAGCTTCTAGCAGTGAGTCTAATATGCAGCCAAATATGGAAACCACTGGGCTACCTACTTATCCATTGAGGAAGGATGCCAGTTGGGGAGAAGCAGTGTACTTACTATAACTTGGTCAAATCCCTTAAGAAGCAGCAGGGACTCTGTGATGGGAAAGAAGTTTTAGATAGCCTCCCAGAAAAGCCTGAGAGGAGAGACAAGAGTTCGGTATCTTTCTGGAAAAAATCAGATCCACAGAGTTGAAAGGTGGTGATGATGAATCAATTTTGACATTTTATGCTACTTAAGGTAGAAGGGCTTAAGAGGTAAACAGGAAAGATCAACAGGAAATACAGAAAAGTCAATTACATTCTTAAAATAGTAGATGGTAGCTGTCTTTTAGAGTATGTGTTAGTTTAATTGCCAGCCTTGGATGGGTTAGCACAAAATGGAGATTAAGAAATACTTCACATTATTACTGAAGAGCAGACATAGCTTTTTGAAGCAGTTGAACCATCATGGGATAAACTGGTGCAAACTCTTTGCCTTCCCTGCTTTTTACTGATTGAACATAAGCTTCCAGGATGCCCCTGATGAGGAGAAGCCACTGGGAGAAGCGTGCGTGGGACCACTCGGCCCTCCGGAAGGGGGATCTCAGCTCAGGGGGTGCTCTTGTGAACAAAAACTGAATAATGATGCTGAATGGAATAATGTCCCCCAGTGCAGGGCTGCTGGCCACGTGTTCACTTGTCTGGAAGAGCAGTGGTCTGAATGACCTCAGCATTCGATAGGACTTTCCTAAATCAGATACTCTTCTGCAGAGGTCTGGTCCAAAGTGGCTAAGTTGCACCGGGATCCGAAAGCCCCTCAGCAGCTAACTCCGTGGAGCCAGCGGCCCCACCCATTTTTTCCATTTTTGATTATTTCTAGAATCAGGATGTAAATTGGAATCAGTTGGTAGCATCTTAGGTTCAATGAAAGATGGTGGTTCTGCTTAAAAAGCAAAAGTTAGTAATTTTCTGCATATCATTGGTGTCCAATGGCTGGTTAACTCCGGGAGTCAAAAGACAATTTTAAGCACTGGTAGGGAAAACGCATTTAATTTATGGACTCTTTTTCTTCCGGTTTTATTGAGATATAATTGACATACAGCACTGTGTAAGTTTAAGGTGTACACATAATGATTTGACTTACATGCATCGTGAAATGATGAGCACAGTCGGTTTAGTGAACATCCATCATCTCATATAGATACAACATTAAAAAGTAGAAGAAAAATATATTTTTTCCTTGTGATGAGAACTCTTAGCATTTACTCTCTTAACAGCTTTCATACATAACTAATTATATTAGTTATGTGCTAATTATATTCATTATGTTGATGAATAATTATATTCATAATAATTGAATTATTATTCAATTCAATAATTATATTCATCAGTTATATTCATCATGTTGTACATTACATCCCTGGTACTTATATGTCTTATAATTGGAAGTTTGCACCTATTGACCACTTTCCTCCAGTTCCCCCTCCCCCGCCACCCTATCCCCACTGCTGCCTCTGGTAACCACAAATCTGATCTCTTTTTCTATGAGTTTGTTTGTTTGTTTTTGAATAAAATTGACCTACAATACTATGTTAGTTCCTGGTACACAACATAGTGATTTGTATTTCTCTGCATTTCAAAATGATCACCATGATAAGTCGAGTTACCGTTAGTCACCATACAAAGATATTATGTAATTATTGACTATATTCCCCACACTGTACATTTCATACCCGTGACTCATTGATTTTGTAACCGAAAGTTTGTACCTTTTAATTTCCTTCACCTATTTTTCTGCTCCCCCCAACCTCCTCTCCTCTGACAACCACCTGTTTATTCTCTGTATCTGTGACTCTGTTACATTTGTTCTGTTTTTTAGATTCCACATACAAGTAAAATCATGCAGTATTTGTCTTTCTCTGTCTGACCTATTTCACTTGGCATAATACCCTCTAGGTCCATCTACGTTGTCACAAATGGCAAGATTTCGTTCTTTTTTATGGCTGAGTAATATTCCACTGTGTGTGTGTGTGTGTGTGTGTGTGTGTGTGTGTGTGTATACTGTGTGTGTGTGGACAACTTCATTATCCATTTTTCTATCAGTGGTTACTTACACTGCTTCCATATCTTGACTATTATAAATAATACTACAGTGAACATAGGGGTACATATATTTTTTTGTATTAGCGTTTTCATTTTCTTCAGATGAATACCAAGGAGTGGGATTGCTGGATGATATGGACTTTTTAAATTATAATTTAGTATGTAAGTGATGGCCCTTGGGGCATTCAAGGAATAACCTAAAGAACCTAAGGCTGAGAGTTAGTGTTGCCCTCGTTGGTCACTGCCCGCCAATGGCGATGGCAGAGCGGGACAGGGGTCTGCCCAGCCTGGATGGTCCACACAGGGTGTGTTGTCCTGCTGCCTGTCAGAGTCCACGCCTTACAAAGCAGGACTCTGAGGCAAACCCCACATTTGCTCTGAAGTGTCCTTCTATCTGGGCACTGGCAGAACTCCCAAACAAGTGGGGAAAGGTACCAAGTTCATCCTCAGATGAGCGGATCAGTTAAACATGAGACAGTAGAACATTATTCCATGAGGGGCCGTGGGATTGGTATGGCTGCATTCCCCAGCTGCTCCATGCTCAGCCTGCAGACTCTTCCCTGGTATCGAGGTCTTCCTGCTTTCAGGTGCCAGGTTTATCTTTTAAAATAAACCATTTATTTTTAAAATAGTACTGATGCTAATAAAATAAAAATGCCAAAGATATGCTAAATATATAGTATATTTTGGTAAATTAATAAAGAGGAGCAGTTCAGTTACCATATAAAATTTAAATTTAAATGTCTTTAGACTTTTTAACATGCAAAACCAGAGTAATCTAAAGTGTGTATTAGTTTTGTGCTAAAGCTGTACAACTTGAAAGTGCGTTTTATGAGCAAGGCATACAATGTGCGTTATCAAACTATACCAATATTTTATTTTAAATATATTAGATACTCTCACCTATAATGCTTTGTAAGCTTTAAAGGGCTGTACTTAATTAGCTGAGATGAACACAGTACAAACTTACAAGTTTGTAAATTTATTTTGGGCCTCACTTTTTTGTGTACTTTCCCAAAATACGGTAATCACCTTGTATGTGTACCATTGGGTTTGCTGTTTGCTGTTTATTACCTAGTAGATGTTAGAGTTTTACAATTTGATATTTGATCTTAACCTCTCTAAGCCTCAGTTCCTCCTTTTAAAGTGAGGATAATGATATGTACTTAGCAGAATGTTTTTACAATTAAATGAGATAATACATGTAGAATAAAGCAGCTCCTGTTCTATTAGATGTGCTAGGTAATAGGTAAGTTGCATCTGTTATTAATAGCCATCAGTGTTGAAGAAAAGTTACCTACTTAACATTTTTTAGGTTGCACTGGTTTTTATCTACATAATTTCTTTAAGATAATGGTCTTAAAGGCTAAGGTTTCTTATATACTTCCTTAAAGTTCCTTTCAGTTTTAATCTAGCCAAATGTGGTCAGAAGTTTGTTTATAGGTTGAAAGAATCTAAATTCCACTTTCAAGGAAAATGTGTCCCTCAGTTACAGTGCTAGGCCTACCAGTGATGATCAAGAAGTCCAGATGATCAATAAGTAATTATACTTTATAATCAGAAAGTAGACATTTATTTGCTTAATATCTAAAACTGACCAGAGTATTTTCTGAACTCAGAACCCATTTTTGAGCAAATGTTCATATGCAGTTTAAATCTTCCATTTAGTTAAGAAGTATGTGAAACCTGATGTAACCTGACAGCCCCTTGTGGCCACATAGTCTTAAATATATAAAAAAATACCTCCCAAAGCTTTTTTTTTTAATGTCTATATATTCATCTTTTTCTAAGACCATAAATTTAGAGATGGCAGAACATGACTGGATTTTTACTTCTCATTTTTAACAACCTTTATTGCATTGTTCCTCTTAAAAAGTAATACGTTAGCAAAATTTTAGAAAGTTAGATTTAGGAAAATGCAGAGAAGCAAAAAAGACAGGGTGAAAATTACCTGTAACCCATAAATAGGTAGCATATATCATAACATTTTCATTATATCCTTCTTTCTAGTCTTTCTGATATATATTTTTATACAATATCAATATGTTTTATATTACATAAACATTTAATATATATTTCCAGTTTTTAAATATATAAATTTATAGTAATTATTACTGTACATATTTTTTACTAGATATTTCCTTTGTATGACTGACAAAACTTTATGCCCATGATGTCCTCCTCTTGTAGTTGTAAAGTCAAATAAATGCATGGTGGATAGAGTTGTACCTCTCTAGAGAATGTGTACTGCAAACAGATCATAACTAGAATATGCCTTTAACCTCCTCATTCTTATAAGTTCATTTGTTTCATAAATAAATTAAGTAAGGCCAAAGATTGACCTTAATATCTCTTTTGTAACATATTTTTAAATGTGCTATGGTAGATTGCATTTAAATATATGATATAATAATATCAATAAGAAATCATTAAGAATATTGATTCCAGCTGTTGTACTTACCACATATATGACTGTGTCTGTTAAATTTACAAAACCCTCCTGAGCCCCAGCTTCCTCATCTGTAAATTGAGGAGAGTATTGCCTGTGCTTCAGGATTGTTTGTAAGGATTAGAAAAATATGTCTTACCTATCGTTCCTATCCCATTTCATTAGGCAAAATTATCTGGCTTTGTTTGGCAATTGAGAAGTAGAAATTCACAGAAGTATTACCAATGGTGAATAAGCATAAAAAGTGTTCAAACTTACCACTAATCAGGGAAATAAACATTCTAACGAGTTTATTAATGCATTCAGAGAGAGAGGGTATTTCATTTACTACCGTATTCCTAGCATCCAGAACAGCATCTGACACTCAGTAAATATTCTCTGAAGGAATGAATAAATGAACAGATGAATGAACAAAATATCAAACCTTGAGCAAGTCATTTAATCTTGCAGGACCTCAGTTTCTTCATTAATATAAGGAAAAGACCATATTCAAGCTCAACTGGTGGGGGTAGAGAGGAATGCTCTAACTAATTAGCCTTACTGCCATGGGTACTGAATAAGGAAACACATTTTCCCTCATATTTGTCATTGTCCTGACTACATCATCTTTAAAGTTTTCTGAGCCAGTGATCTTGGTAAGTAGCACAGCAGAATATCATGGGTAAATTAAATTCAGAGATTTGGTCCAGAGGTAGGGCCAAAATAATAGCACTGAATTTTTCTTTGCATATTTAGCCATAATGAAACAAGGGAAGGAAACTGCCAGTAGGGAAAGGGGTGGGGCGGGGGAGAGGGTGGGATGGAAGATAATACAGTACGAAGCAAAAAGGAATAACTTGGAATGAGTTAGAGTTCATCATATTTGCTACTTCTTCTTTTTGGAGTATAGTTGATTTACAATGTTGTGTTAGTTTCTGGTGTACAGCAAAGTAATTCTGTTATACATATATGTTCTTTCTCATATTCTTTTCCATTATGGTTTATTACAAGATACTGAATATAGTTCCCTGTGCTATACAGTAGGACCTTGTTGTTTATCCATTCTATATATAATAGTTTGCATCTGCTAGTCCCAAACTCCCAATATATTTGCTACTCGATTGGCATTACTTTTACCGAAGAGCTAATTTTACTTCCCAGCAGTTCTGATTTGTCCACCTAGTTTATTATTTTTGCAGCACATCTGTGGTATACAGTGGGACAGAAGCTGTGATATCGGTTCTTTAGCAGATGAGCAGAGGTTAAGTGGCTGGCCTGCCTGCACTCAGTGATTTGTTAATCAGTTACAGAGCCAGCATTAAGAGCTGGGTCTTCTGTCTCCTGGGTTATATACTCCTTTCCATTGCACATGGCTCAGTGCTTCTGTCTTGTTCTGAAGAAGGCTCTACAGGGGACACAGCCTTACCTGGTTCTAGAAATAGCATCATTACCTGACAGGTTGGTCTGCCAGGATGACCATTTTCATGTATTTAGGAGACTAGGGTTTAACCATTTTTTTCCCAAGAGGAAGTAACCATAACCATGCACCAAAAATAACGCCTTAACTGCTAAATTCTGCTTAGTAGGTGGTTTCCCAGAGATGATCCAATGCAGTGAGTCATCACTCTGAGCTCTTATTAACACACTATTTCTCTTTTTTACTAACCTCTGGTGCTTTTGGTTACGTGTTTTTTAACCTTTAGAGCCTTTCTGAGAGGCTCACAGTCTTCATGCTATGCATATAAACCATCCCCCACATGTCCCTCTTTTCCTTCTGCTTCCACTTTTCAAATCTAAGGTAACCCCTGATTCAAGAGAACAGTCAGGATCATGACCTCAGACAAAAGAGCAACAGTTTCTCCAGTTGGAAGCAGCTCCATCTCACTCCCAGTAATAATAAAAAATGTAAATTAATGTAAGCAAATGTGAGGGACCCATATCAAGAAAACTACAAAACTTGATTGAGAGATATAAAAGACCTACGTAGATGTAGAGAATATTTGAATATTGGAAAGATACTACATTTTCCTGAAAAGATTGAATATTCAGAGGATACAAGATCTTTCCAAATTAATTTATAGGTTTATGCAACTTCAATCAGAATCCCAGTAGGATTTTCTAAAATGCATTTGGAAGAGCTAAATTGGTGAAAATAGCCAAGAATTGTTTGAAAAAAGTTATAAAGAGAACCTCCTACCTCCAAACACTAAAATGCATTATGCAGCTACAATAATAAAAAAATTTGGTTCCAGCAGAAGAAATGACAGACATTAATGGAACAGAATAGAGAGCCCAAGAAAAAACTCTAATTTAGGAAGTGATATAATTTATCATAAATCACAAATCCTGGAGGACAGAATAGCTTGTTTAACAAATAAGATAAGGTGACTTGGTTGACTCATTGGGGGAAAAAAATGGTAATCTGATTAGATTCTCTCTATTCTTTACCACAGAGCAAGTAACAGATGGCTTAAAGACTTAAATATTAGTAATGAAACAAAAAAAGGATAAAGAAACTATAGAAAATATTGATGACCCTAAAATGGAGATAAACTTTCAAGGCATTAAAAAGTCACAAAGGGGCTTCCCTGGTGACGCAGTGGTTGACAGTCCGCCTGTTGATGCAGGGGACACAGGTTCGTGCCCCGGTCCGGGAAAATCCCACGTGCCGCAGAGCGGCTGGGCCAGTGAGCCATGGCCACCGAGCCTGCGCGTCTGGAGCCTGTGCTCTGCAACGGGAGAGGCCACAACAGTTGAGAGGCCCGTGTACCGCAAAAAAAAAAAAAAAAAAAAAAGTCACAAAGAAAAATATTATTATATTTTTGTAATATAAAAATATTATATTGACTATATAAAAATTGAAAACTTCTGTTCATCAAAAAATAAAAATACTGCAGACAAAGTTAAAAAGCATATGGTAATCTTGGAGAAATTGTTTGCAATGAATATGACAAAGGCATAACATCCTTAATGAATAAAGAGCTCTTAAAATTAATTGGGAAACCACTAGCACATCCCAGTGTAGCTGTACCACTTTCCTATCACATTATGTACATGACAGTGCTACATGGTTTTTTGTTGTTGCTGTTGTTGTTAATTTTTATTTTATTTTATTTTTTGGCTGTGTTGGGTCTTCATTGCTGCATGCGGGCTTTCTCTAGTTATGGCTCGCGGGCTCTAGGCAGGCAGGCTTCAGTAGTTGTGGCTCGCGAGCTTCAGTAGTTGTGGCTCGCGAGCTTAGTTGCTCTGCAGCATGTGGGATCTTCCCGGACCAGGGATCAAACCCCTGTCCCCTGCATTGGCAGGCGGATTCTTATACGCTGCGCCACCAGGGAAGCCCACTACATGGGTTTTATAAACAGAATACAGTTCAGATGACACAAGTGAAAGAAATAAAGATCTTATTTTCCTTTCACATACTCTTTGTTCAAAGGCAGTTTAAAGAAACTACACATTATGCTATAAATACTTCAGGACAGTTTGTCCACACTGACACTTCCATTTCCTAAAATGAAACCCTCACTGGCCCACAGGGAGAAAAAAAAGGCTGGCTTTGTTAACCAGCTTTATTTCAACAAGCACATCCATATGGTAAGAACTTCCTCTGATGAGTCATCCACAGTTGTCAAACACCAACTTTCCTTTGTTTGACCCATGTAGAAATAAGATCTGTGGAAGCATAACACAAGAGCATGAATCATTTAATTGTGTTTTATTCCTATCTGAATTTGCAACTGTCACAAACCCGCTATGTCCACCATGAAAAATTGCATTCTTCAAATATCACTGAAAAAAAATCCTATTCAAATGGGTCTGTTCTGTCTAGATAGTCTGTGAAATTTCTAAGGAATGTTGTGGGCTTTGCTTCCTGTGCTGAATTGTTGAGTTATCACACATTACTGGATTCTACCCAAAATGTTCTGGATAGGAATATTATATTCATACAGGATACCAGTTGTCTTTCCCATTTAGAAAGGGATAAAGGGAAAGGTTTTCCTGCTCCTTGTTGTAAGATATAAACTCTAAAAGGGTAGGTAGAAATGTGTGTACAAATAACATTTTATTAATATGTCCTTGATTTTTTTCTTCATAGAGGCTTGAGTCATATTCAGTCCCAGCTTTGTTATGACTGCTAACCACTGTCTTGTCTTTTTGTTCTTATTCAAACCAAGGACTATACAGCCAGGATTCCGATCCTGGTCTGGAGTATGGTACCATCTTTGTTTGAAAGAGAAGAGACCTTTAGAGATCCCATCTAATCCATTTGCATCTAAAAAGAGAAAAGAAATGATGCTGTTATTTCTTCTTTTTACTTTTCTCTATTTTCCAGACTTTCTACAATGCATATATATTTCATAGTCAGAAAAATTATTTTTTTTAAAGTAGCCACCCATCATTAAAAATATAAATGCAATAAGTAAGCCTTTTAAAAAATTAAGCTGGCTCTTAGGTCAGTAAAAATTTATCCTGAGAAAAGAAACGCTAACTTTTGTTGACTGATCCCATTAATCTCTCAGTACTAGAGACATGTAGACAACCTCACTGACATTCAGTGACCAGTGCCCATGTTTGTACGCTAACCAGATTTTTTTTTTTTAAGGAAAAAATGAGAAAATCAGTTTTCCACTGTTTGGAGTATTTTTAACCGATGATTGAATCCAATTTGAGGATATTTTTGGGTCATTTGTAATACTGTATGAGTGATACTTTTGGTTCCCTCTTGAGCAAAGCTGCTTTTTTGTTTTAAATAAGCCACTTCAACCAACAGACATGTCTGTTGCAGAAAATTCCTAGTGATTATGTTCCCCCAAAATCAACATTAAAACTTTTAGCCTTGGATTATGCATCATTTTGCTGACAGCTGGCTGATGTCAATATTAGAGTGTTTGCAAGAGAGAGCATATGCATATGAGCATAGAGGTGATCATAATTATATACTCAGAGACACACCCACGTTAGAGCCCATAAAACTCTCTTTGGCAAAATTGCTGTGTCAAAGACAAGAGCAGTGGATTCAAAGATTAAAAGTAAGAGTGTGTGTTTGTTTTGTTTATTTATTTATGGCTGAGTTGGGCCTTCGTTGCTGTGCGCGGGCTTTCTCTAGTTGCGGTGCGCAGGCTTCTCATTCTGGTGGCTTCTTTTGTTGCGGAGCATGACTCTAGGCATGCGGGCTCAGTAGTTGTGGCTTGCAGGCTCTAGAGCACAGGCTCAGTAGTTGTGGCTTGCAGGCTCTAGAGCGCAGGCTCAGTAGTTGTGGCGCACAGGCTTAGTTGCTCCACAGCATGTGGGATCTTTCCGGACCAGGGATCGAACCTGTGTCCGCTGCATTGACAGGTGGATTCTTAACCACCAGGGAAGTCCCAGTAAGAGTGATTTTGAAAGCTACATATTGGTTACCATAGTTTAAGTAATATTTGTTATTGGAGTATGTCACTATTAGACGAGCTTACTTTAACATTTTCTAACTTTTATTCCTTGTGTATTGCTTTGATGTCAGCCTATCAGAAAGAGAAAACTTGGCTCACCTGTGTCACCTTGGTTCACGTGGCTAGTCTGTTTTACATGGTATGTGTTGCTGATTAATCACAGTACTCTCTTCTACTGCACCTATATAGCACTTCAGAATCATTCTCAACCTAGCTCACAGCCTGTTGCTACCAGTCAGACTGGACAAGACGAATTCTCTTTGTCATCCTAGATGTGTAGTAGCTCCTCCACAGTCTCTATTGGTGGTCTCCTCTTTAGACCATGTACTTCCCTCAGACTATTACCTTAACCGTGTGGATTAAGCCACAGGCAATGCTCTTTGCCTAGGCAAAGTGTATATGGTTTTCCACGGTCTTTTGCTAACACAGAGAAATAGCAAGTTGAATTATGGTTTGTGGAGGGAGCTACAAATGGTGTAGTCCCTTATTGCATAGAAACAATGAGTTATTAGGAAAGACAAGAATGAAATCTGTCTATCTGGACCACCTTCATTCTTATTGTTTTGAGAGATGCTCATCTAGTATTTTAAAGCCATCCTCTGAAATAACAAAAACACTTTTCTAAAGATTACTCTTTTTTTTTTTTTCCAATTTCCTTTACTATAACTTCTTGTACTGGGTCTCCTGGGTAGGGTGACCCACCATCCTAGTTTGCTTAGGACAAAGAGGTTTTCCTGGATACAGGATTTTTAGTGCTAAAACTGGGACCATCCTGGGCATACTGGGCCATTTGGTCAACCTTTTCATGGGTGCCCTACCCAAATAACCAGTATTGAGGAACATGGGTGCTAAGGTTTGCACTCATAGACCAGCAGCCCAGATATAGGTTTTCTTTCTCTCCCAGGAAGGCACAGTATAAGGAAAGGCTAGGAATTGTGGGACAGGGTGGTTTTATTATGTGATATGGTGAGGTTCTAGTTTGCTTAAGTGATGGCTCTAGTTCACATTTCTGCAGAGTGAAGGTACTTGATAAGCCCTGGGCCCAGTAAGTAATTAAAGCCTGACTAATCAGTCTCTGGCACTGATTTTGTTAGGTGTTCCTGGTAATCTCTGATAATCTATTCTATGTCTCTACACGCCACCATCACCCTTGCCCCAAATGATCTTACAGCATGTCGTCATTAAAGGTTTTCAATACCAAGCCCAACTTAAAATATAGTGCGTATTATTACAGCTTGAATTTCCATATGGGAGGAGGAGAGTCGTCCAAGCTCTGTGGTTATGTGAAGAGACAGAAGACACCGTTCCCCAGGGCATTGAACCAGAGATGTCTGACTATTAAAGAAGCTTATTGCCCATAATGAGAGAGGTGATTCCATGGAAGTCCCTAGACCCTGGACTTGTCTCAGTTTCCTAGTAATTAGTAATACTAATCCAAATGCTTTTCCCTTGCAACATATCACTTCTTAGGTTTGACTCAGATTTCTTTTTCTGGTTCTCAAACTTTGTTTCAAATGCAAAGTTATTTAGTACTTGCTAGTTGTCTGACTTTAGGGTTAGAGTGGGAATGAAAATGCAATATTATAGTTAGGAACCCAGGCTTTAGAAAGTGCCCACTACATGATCATTTCTTTCCTGCCTTAAGAACTCCCCTGAGCAGCGTGATTAGAGAGCAAGAGATAAGGTAGGCATTGGAAGAGTAATAAACATGTAATTTGGCAAGAAAAATTATCAGGAAGTTTATTAAATGAATACCTGAATCCCAGGCACAGAATGAGACACATCCTGCTTGTTGCTCCTATTGGATCAGAACATGCCTGCCCAGCTTTCTAATTTTAAAGGCATGAAAGGTATTGTATTTAGTAACATGAAGAAGGAAGTATTGTGGACTGAATGTTTGTGTGTGTGTCCCCCCCCACCCCACCAGAATTCAGACGTTGAAGCCCTAAGCCCCAATTTGATGGTGTTTGGAGATGGGGCCTTTAGGATTTAATTAGAGTTAGATGAGGTCATGAGTGTGAAGCCATGATGAGATTAGTGCCCTTCTAAGAAGACACACCAGCGAACTCGCTCTTTCTCTACCATGTGAATACACAACAAAGAAGGTGGCCATCTGCAAGCCAGGAAGAGTCCTCGTCAGAAATCAGTCATGTTGGCACTTCATTTAGGACTTCTTAGTCTCCAGAGCTGTGAAATAAATTTCTGTCATTTAAGCCACCCAGGCTATGGTATTGTTATAGCAGCCCAAGTGAACTAAGACAGGAAGAAATAGCACTGGGAGAAGAGAAAGGCAATTCTTTAATTAAATAAGTATATACAAGAAATAATGATTTCTGGCAAATGGTAGATACTCAACATTTGTTAAAGTGATCAGAAATGATTTTTTTAATCTTAATGACCACTGAGGCTTCTTGAGTCATATATGAAATTGACTAAATCAGTACATATATTAATTTGTAAGTTTTGTAATATTTCAGAAATCTCAGGTGGTTTGGTGAGCTCTAGTTTAATTTTAATTGGCAATTTTGAATTGAAACCCATTGGGGTTTTCCTCTCTTTCTCTTTCTCTCTCTTAAGGAAGTTACTCATAGTCCAGTAAATATGAGTCTTCTGTGGAGAAATAAATTATTCACAGTTGGTAACAAGTAAAAATTAATTCAGCTATTTACTTTTAAGGAAATTACCAGACTCAGAGTCCCCTGCTATGGACAGATATGGCAGCACTCTCTAACTTGTGTTCATCTGGTCTTTGCTGTAAGTAGCACCTTCCTTCCCTGGTAGAGGTTTTTTTCTGTCTGTCTATGTCTCAGTGACAGAACTTCATCTCAGATTCTTTTTGCCCCAGTCCTTCCCTTTTATTACTTGGACTTGTAATCTTTTCCCTCCTGTGCTCTTTCCCACCAGCCGTTCTTCCTTTCTGGACTGCTCTCCTTCAAGCTCCTCTTTCCCCTCCACACCCTCTTTAATCCCTCACTCTGTTTTGCCTTGTTACACTTTCTCTCAACACTTCTCTTTCTTTGTCTTCCAAGGAGCCCTTCCCTGTCCTGCATACTTGGGTAAAGTAAGCCCCTGAGGGCAAAGTTCCTATCCTACATGCCTCTTGCTGCTTCTCTGCTGGTTTAGACAAGACTTTAGATTTAGGGGACTAATTGTCAGACCACCTGGTTTTTAAATACCCATTATTTGCACATATTGTCTAGTGCCACAGAGCAGGTAAAGCATAAATGGATACAACAATGTAAATCAAATCCAGTTTCAGCTCTGGTGGTGTATACATCTATTCATATATATGTATCTGTGCAAACACACATGCTCACACTTGAATTACCCAGAGGTGAACCAAGGAAGCCAATTTTGAGACATGAGAGACTGAAGCTTGTGGAAAGAAGAGAGAGGAAAGCCTTCTCAATAGAAGGAACAGTAACCATTGAGTATGTATTTAATGAGTGCCAATTATGGACAGAAAATTATGTGCTCTAGATATAGAATCAAGTAAAGGTTGACCCTGTCCTCAGGGAGCTTCCAATTTTGGCTGTAGAGACCAGCAAGTAAGTGAGGAATAGAAGTGGGTTGGCACAGGAGTGGGGAATGAAGAAGTGGGGTGAACAGATCACGTACATGCAGTA
This sequence comes from Leucopleurus acutus, assembly GCF_964270905.1. Lineage (NCBI taxonomy): Eukaryota > Metazoa > Chordata > Mammalia > Artiodactyla > Delphinidae > Leucopleurus > Leucopleurus acutus. Next base: position 52,886,939 of record NC_139144.1, read on the forward strand.
TATGGCAAGTAGCCGTGTTGGGGCCTTTTCCTTCTGATTTTAAAACTAACTGATGCTCATAAAATGGTGAGTACAGAATAATAGAAAAATGCAGGAAAAACAAAAACCAAATCACCCATAATGTCACCATCAGAGGAAAGCATAAGATGGTTTTTTAGACTGTCTTTTTTTATCCATACACATTTTGGGGGTTTATTATTTAATCCTAATCTGATAAATCAGGTGTTTGGAGAGATGAAGATCGTATTAGTAGATTATTCAGAACTTCCAGAGCACATCTCTCCAAACGGGTTCTTGATTGAGTATATGGTAGAATAAATGTTTGTCACTGTACTGCAATACGATGTACTTAAGCCTTTCATATATTTAGGCCTAAAGCAGTTTTCTTAGCAGATTTTTACTGTCCTGAATCTGTACTGTTTGCTTGGAAATATAATTTCTAAACTACTTTTTTTAAAACAGCTTTATTGACATATAATTCACATACCATACAATTCACCAATATAAATTTCACACTTCAGTGGTTTTTAGAGTAGTTTATCCAGAGAGTTGTGCAACCATCACCACAGTCAATGTTAGAATATTTTCATCACCCTAAAAAGAAACCCCATGCCCATTAGCAGTCACTCCTCATTTCCCCACAAGGCCCCCGTCCTAGGCAACCACTCGTCTACTTTCTGACTCCATAGATTTGCCTCTTCTATATATTGGAATATATGGATTCCAATAAATGGAATACAATGTGGTCTTTTGTGACTGGCTTCTTCTACTTAGCATAATGTTTTCAAGGGTCATCCATGTTGCAGCAGTGCTTCATTCCTTTTTATGACTGAATGATACTCCATGGTATGGCTATACCACGTTCTGTTTATCCCTTTATCAGCTGATGGACATTAGGGTTCATTCTACTTTTTGGTTATTATGAATATGAATATGCTATGTACATTCATGTACAAGTTTTTGTAAGGACATATGCTCTCAATACTCTTGGGTGTATGTCTAGGTTTACTTAACTACCTTTTTTTGCATATTTTTTATTTTATATGTTATTTTTATTTTAAAGGAACACATCCAAAACTAAATTAATTATTTTCTAATTTCCTCCTCCCTGTCCCCCACCACCGTCTCCCCACCTTTCTCATTCAGCCTGGCTTTACTAGTAATGCAAACTTCAAATCATGCTTCTCCTTCCAAGTCCTGTTCAGTCTTTCACCAAGTTCTGATCCCCTTCTGTTAAACATCTTTGCATCCCGGCCCATTTCCTTGTCCACCTAGTGCAGGTCCTTGTCATCTCATTCATGGCCTGGCCTTCCCATTGGCATCCCCAGCGCCATCTCCATCCCGGCCAACTGGCCCAGTGAACCTCTGTCACATTAATCTTTCTAAAACACTTCTATTTGCTGCTCATTGGAGTCACACAGACCAGCTTAGCCTCTTACTGGTCTGTGTTTCCTCGAATCAGTTACTTTACTTCTCATTGATAAAAGGAGGTTAATCAGACCACCTCCCAACATTCTAGTAAAGATTAAATGATTGCCCTGGGCTTTCGGCTCCCACCAGTAAAATTAGAGAAACTTCTCTACTTCATGACCTTGCATTTGTATATCTTGTCTCCTGTGGAAGCAAGGATCATTATGGTAGTATGTAGTATAGGTATGTATATTTATTTTTTAATATAAATTTATAATGAACTTATACTATTATATAAATATATAATAATATTTTATTATAATATAAATTTATAAAATATATATTATAATTTAAATGTATGTTTATTATATTTTTTTAAAATTTAGCTATTTTATTTATTTACTTTGGGCTGTATTGGGTCTTCATTGCTGTGCGCAGGCTTTTCTCTCGTTGCAGCGAGCGGGGGCTACTCTTCGTTGCAGTGCGCGGGCTTCTCATTGTGGTGGCTTCTCTTGTTGTGGAGCATGGGCTCTAGGTGCACAGGCTTCAGTAGTTGTGGCACGTGGGCTCAGTAGTTGTGACTCGCAGGCTCTAGAGCACAGGCTCAGTAGTTGTGGTGCACAGGCTTAGCTGCTCCGCGGCATGTGGGATCTTCCCGGACCAGGGATCGAACATGTGTCCCCTGCATTGGCAGGTGGATTCTTAACCGCTGCGCCACCAGGGAAGCCCTGTTTATTATATATTAAGACCATACATTATACAATCTAATTTATATTTAATATTTATTTGGGCAGGGGTGGGGGGGAGGGATAATCTCCTAGCACCTAATGCAGCCCTTTGTGCTTAGTAGGTGATCACTCGATTAGTGTTTACAAAGTAAATCAATTAATTGATTTTCTGCTTAATCTGGTTATTTGAATAGGTGGTAATTGTAAGGTGATAAATTGACATTTTTAACTTAACAGATAACAACTTTGGAACTGAACATGGGTTACAAGTATTAAAAAGCAAACATTCCCCTGGGTAATATTTTTCGAAAGGTCATTTTATGAACATGGAAAATTCCTCTGCTAATCAAGAAAGATAGCAGCTAAAGCATAGCTGCAGTTCAAATGCAGGTTACAGAGGTGTTCTATAGGGTGATCCATGACTTCCTCATCTTTTTAGTACAATGAAAGTACTGTAACTAAACAAAATCTTTCATCTTCCATTATGCATGAATCATTACCTTTCTATAACAGGTATATCAGCATACACGTCTCATCTGCTAGAAAACATACCCTACTTTTAATTGTTGTTTTGCACTGTCCATTGAGATTATGAATAGTATTTATATGTTCTTTTAGTTGTTTGCTTTAAAAGGCATGAGTCCGAAACTTGGTCCCCTTTGTAATTTGACCCAAGCAAATTCACTTCACTGATAAGACAATGGTGAGTGATTTTTTTTGCTAAACCTACATTTAGAATTGCCAATTCAAAATGAATTAATGTTATTGGAAATTTTCACATTCATTCTTTCTTTTCTTGATGATAAAGGTATAAGAATTCTAACAGGTGTAGAGAATATATATAGTGACGCCAGAGGAAGGACTATTAGGTTTAAGTTTGACTTGAGCACCCACCACACAGTGACAAATGTCCTCTTCCTTTCTTGTTCACCATGTAAAATATTTTACCTTATCAGCTGTGTGTAATAGCGGCCAGGAACCAGAAATACCTACCATGTATACGTGTGAGAAAGTGTGTATATTTAGCTGCTGCATATTATAGGTCTACTATAAACTGGACATTTTACAGAGGCTAAATGACTTTCTAAGGTCGTACAAGGAGAAGTGGCTGAGTAGGGGTTTGGTCACACCCAGGACAGTCTGTGACCAGAATCTATGCCCTCTCCCCGGTCGGCAAGTATCCTGAAAAATCAACATGTTGTGGGGCGGGGGAGGGGGGGAATGTTAAGGTTTAACCTCTCACAGATTTAATAAAGCCTTGGGGAAATCCTTGATTAAAACCCCAAGGTCTACACTTGTTTTGGCACAGCAGTGCCTAAGGTGAGGTGAGAAGAGAAATGACTCTGCTGTTGTTTGAAATGAATGCAATTTGCCATTGTATTTTGCAGGAATCTCCCTTTGGTTAGGAAAAAAGAAAAAAAAACATGTATAAATGAAAATGTATGTGTTTCATAGAGTTTATTTTATCAGCATTAACTATTATCAAGTATAATGGTGAAGAAAGATATTTGAGGAAAATACTTGGAAATAACCTAAAATCCTCTTTCGTAAAAACATAGCAATGTTCAGTTTCAGATATTGTCCCCCAAATATTGCTTACCTTGTCAAATAAGTTGCCTTCTAAGGGGAGCATGGCAAAGTCCTTCCAGTAGGCTCCTCTGGAGTTTATGTGGGAATTCATAATAGAAAGAGGCTCAGGGGCATGAGAGACAGAAGGAGGGTTTCTGCAACAGAATGTAAAAGTCCCAGAGAGTGTGGAGAAAATCTTCTGAAGAATAACAACAATCATAAGCAAGGGGAAGAGAAAAGAAATGTAGGTATAAAATGGGAAATGGATTCATGATACTTAGATTCAACAAAGGTCTTTAGCAATAATGTTTGTGCGCTGTTAGCCAGCCACTTGGTTAAACTACTGAAAAGTATCTAAATGAAGTGATTAATTATAGTTTTTGATGTAGTAAAATGCATAAAAGTTACTGACCTTCAGTGATGTTTTGTATAATAAAAGGATTTTTTAACGTGTTAATTCAGTAAAGCAATTGCAGTCTTCATTTTGGGATGTTTTTGGTAGGAGTAATCTTCCCATTTTATTATTTAACCCCCCCAACCCAAAAATGTGTATATAAGAATTTTTTTAGAAATATAAAAACAGCCCTCAGATTTACTGTCTTCAATAGAATATCTCTGTTGTTAACTGTATTTTTAAATAATTACTTTAAAAGAATTCCTGAGTATGTCACCTGGGAGGCTTATGTCTAAAAACAGACAAGATAGGATAGCTTTGTGGATCTTCTCCCTGCAGTGACTTTTTCTAAAAATGCATGACGTTTTATCTTTGATGAGGCTCTGTCTCATGATATATACCAGAGCATTCCTCTTCCATCTTCTATCTCCATGTGGGGCCTCTGTACCTAACATCCTAGGATTACCAGGAGAGGTAGATTCTTAAGCAGTGGGAAGAAACAGAGTTTAAAGTTATTGTGAACCTCCTCAGGTTGTCTCTATCTGGCCATCTCTATCTCAATCTCAGTCTTTCAGTCTTTCTGTGTCTTTTATTCTCCGCCATTTTGCTCCTTCAACCCTCTACTTCCTTCCAGCTCAGCTTTATGTCTTGGTAATAAAGAACCAGCCAAGTCGGACTCATACACGTGTGTGTTTTAGCCAAATCATCCGTCTATTATATGGCTATTCCAGGCAGTAGAATTAAACTCTCCCTCATCACTAAACCAAAGAATATAATCAAAGATTATGTTCATATTTGTCCACCTAAAATATGCCATAAATTATATGAATTGAAGCCTCTTTGGCTCAGCTAATATGAGGGAGGAAGAATATTCAAAATAACCTCAATGAAAATCCCGGTCCTGTGTGCTTCTTCAGTTCATGGTGCACACATACCTGATACAGCCAAGACTTCTTACCAAAGAGCCTTATTTAAAGATAGAATAAGGTCCTTAGGGTGATCTTATTCTTACGTCTCCACACTCCACCATAGCACACCCAGGAGTTCATCATGATGAAAGGTTTCATCTCTCCTCTAAATCCATTGTACCTCTCCATGCTCCTTACGTTCATAGCACCCACTATCATAAAACCAGCTCATACAAACTATTCCAACTTTTCAGCTGAAAACTGAATAGATGGTTCTAAGAGTTTGATCAGATTCATGACCAACCTCTTGGTCAGCTGAGAGTACCAGTTCCAATTAGGCCTATTGCCCCCTTCATGTGACCCATTTCTCTTGTCTTGTGACTATGTCTCTGCATCCAAAGATCCATTTTATAGGAGCTAATTGCATGCAGTCAGGGTTCAGTAGCTCTTATAACTCAAGCCAACCCACATTTGCTGCAAAGACAAGTTAATAGACCCCAGAGTCACATACCAAGTCTTCCTAAGGTGGCAAAAGGCAATCTGAGCTCTACACCGAATTGCAGGCTCTGAGTTTCTAGTATCCCCTAGCAGGTTTTACTGAGTGTTCACAGAAGAGTGGTTATGATTCAGACCTTCTGCTTGCTGCCCTCATTAAAGGAAGCCAAACTGATGGGCCAGTCCTAACTCAGGGATGGCAGGCACATTTCATTTTTTGGGCCAAGTCCAACCAATAGAGATACGACTTCAGGCTCTTGCAGTATGGTAGACCACGTGACTTGAAAGTCCTCTGCTAAAACATGTAGCAAATGTGAGATAAAATAGAGCAAACTTAAATGCATAGCAGAACTAGCAAAAAAGTTAGAATATTGCCAAGGGACAAAAACAAGAAAAGAGCTCAAAACCAAAACAGTAGGGACATGAGCCACTGCTGCAGCTGAGCTTCAGGCTGGGGTCTCAGTGCCCACCCCAGGAAAGAGATGTTCTTACGCCTTTGCCTGGAGACATCCATTCACGTTAGTCTGCTTTGTTTGTTTCCCGATAGCCATGCCAACATATTTATTTTAAACTGCTCCATAATCCTCACAAGTAATTTCACTCATGCTTCTGTGGATACCAGTCTTCTTCATGAAGGGTGAGGGGCTTGGCATGTTTACATAGCGACTTAACCAGCTCAGCAGATTAAACTGATGCTCTCTGTTCCCTCTGTGCTTACTGACCTGGCACACTCACCACTCCAGCCATTTGAGATACTTGCTTAGCAAGAAAGGGTCATTTGTGTTTGTTCCCAAACCTCATAATGCCGGCTATATTTAGTTTTATAATTTCATACTTTATTTTATTTTTAATTTTTTAAAATTTATTTTTGGCTGCGTTCGGTCTTCATTGCTGTGCGCAGGCTTTCTCTAGTTGTGGCGAGCGGGGGCTACTCTTCGTTGCGGTGCACGGGCTTCTCATCGTGGTGGCTTCTCTTGTTGCGGAGCACGGTCTCTAGGTGCACGGGCTTCAGTAGTTGTGGCACGTGGGCTCAGTAGTTGCGGGCTGTAGAGCGCAGCCTCAGTAGTTGTGGTGCATGGGCTTAGTCGCTCCGCGGCATGTGGGATCTTCCCAGACCAGGGATTGAACCCACGTCCCCTGCACTGGCAGGCGGATTCTTAACCACCGCACCGCCAGGGAAGTCCCAATAATTTCATACTTTAATATTAAGAAAAATAGATGAGTGTGAAGAGAAAGAGAACTGTTGATTCTTTGCAACCCGAGTTCTATGCTTTGGAAGGAATTTTAAAATGGTGCATCAATTAAGATGTGTGAGCTAAACAGCTATAAAAGATTGGGCTGTAGGAAGATTTAAAGATCTGGAAGGGCCATCATCAGTTAGTTTGTGGAGAGACTAGAGAGTCTCAATCTGGTGAACTGCTTTGTTCCTTGTTAAAGTAGAGCAAGACTTTAAAGACATTTAGACACTTGCAAAGCCATCTGAGTAAGAATCCCATAGGCACCCGCTTATGAGACACAGGTTCTCTACACAACGCTCTTCACAGGGTCCCTGTGCTATTTCACCCAGAGGCTCAGCTAAAGTGACTGTCTGTGATTGCAGAGAACATTAGTAACCAAAATAAAAGTATTACGACATAATAATGAAGCATACAGGCTTTGGGGCAAGGCAGACCTGGCTTGAATTTTAAGTCTGCAATTTGTTATGTGTCCTTAGGTAAGTCAGGAAGCTTCTCCAATCCTCAGTTTCCTCATCAGAAAATAGGGATGATAATAATACTACCTTGCTCCTGGAGTTTTTGTGAGAATTAAATGATACAATGTTTGGGGAGCATGTGGCACTATGTCAGGTACAACACCAGTGCCCTATGAATAGTAGCTGTTAAGATTCCATTGTTTAACTTTTCTAAAACTTTCACTTCTCACCTTGCTATCTTTCAGGACCTGTCTAGATGTCTTTTAGAATCCAAATCCATAATTCTTTATTAATTTGGCTGTGTTAGTGATGTCTGTATCCGTTTTCTAGGGTTTGCCATAACAAAATACCAAAGACTAAGTGGCTTAAACAACAGAAATTTGTTTTCTCACAGTTCTGGAGGCTGGAAGCCCAAGATCAAGGTGTCAGCTGGTTTGGTTTCTTCTGAGTTCTCTCTCCTTGGCTCACCTCCCTGCTGTGTCCTCACATGATCATTTCTCTGTGTGCACGCATGCCTCTGGTTTGGATTGGATTAGGGCCCACCCTAATGGCCTCATTTGGACTTACCCATCACTTTAAAGGCCCTCATTCTGAGGCACTGGGGTTGGACTTCAATGTGAATTGGGGGCATGGGGCGGGGGGACACAATCCAACCATAACATTTACACAAGTAAATTATTTTCCACTTCATTTGAAAATAACCACCTTCAAGAATCATGGCCTGAATAGAAAGTGTATGGTTCAGTGTCTCCTAGCCACTGAAATGCCATGACTTTGTAGGAGTCTCCATATATAGCGTATATAGCAAGTTCGTTTATTGTGTGTAAAAAATATTTAAGAGGTCTGGTTTAAGGCTTTATAAATTGATATATAATATTTCTAAAACATGATCTCTGATAATAGGCTGCACATATTTTTTAAAACACATTATTGTTGAAAAATACTTTTTTTTTTTTTTTTGCGGTACGAGGGCCTCTCACTGCTGTGGCCTCTCCCGTGGTGGAGCACAGGCTCCGGACGCGCAGGCTCAGCGGCCATGACTCACGGGCCCAGCCGCTCCGCGGCATGCGGGATTTTCCCAGACCGGGGCACGAACCCATGTCCCCTGCAACGGCAGGCGGACTCTCAACCACTGCGCCACCAGGGAAGCCCGAAAAATACTTTTTTATGTCATTTGTTGAGCAAGGAGTTAGGGAACATTTACATGTGTACCATGGGTATATATAAAATCAAATAAGATATGTATTAACTGAGCAGGTTAATCAGGTTAATACCTGATTCAGGTAAAGCGCTAAGCCAAAGGTTAGGGGCAAACCTAGAACACTCCCTGCTCTCTACTTAAGAAAATGCCAGAAATGTCACCAAGTGAGTTCATTTAATTGTCAGTTAAATGCTCAGTATAGATAATGAGTCTTGTGTGTTCACAATTGCCTCTGAAGCCCAGAGTTAGGATTTTGAACTTGTGATGTTTAGCTACCATAATATTGGGAGAAAGGGGAGTGGTATAATCAGAAAAACAGACCCATAGGTAGCTCACTGCAGCATTCAGGACAAGTGGAAGGAGAGAGAACTGTGAGGAAGTACTGCGATAGCAGAGTGATATTAAGAAAGGGTGCTCTGTCAGAAAACAAACTTATGGTTACCAAAGGGGAAAGAGAGGGGAGGGGTAAATGAGGAGTATGAGATTAACAGATGCAAACTACAATACATAAAATAGATAAGCAACAAGACCTACTGTGTAGCACAGGGAACTATATTCAATATCTTCTAATAACCTATAATGGAAAAGAATCTAAATATATGTGTATATATATGTATATATATAGTTGAATCACTTTGCTGTATACTTGAAACTAATACAATATTGTAAGTCAACTATATTTCAATTAAAAAAAGGAAGGGTGCTTTGAGAAGGATCTGACCAAGAATAATATCAAAGAATTCCACAGGGCTTCCCTGGTGACACAGTGGTTGAGAGTCCGCCTGCTGATGCAGGGGACACGGGTTCGTGCCCCGGTCTGGGAAGATCCCACATGCCGCAGAGCAGCTGGTCCCGTGAGCTATGGCCGCTGAGCCTGCGCGTCCGGAGCCTGTGCTCCGCAACGGGAGAGGCCACAGCACTGAGAGGCCCGCGTACAGCAAAAAGAAAAGAATTCTACATACCTCTGGTTTGAGCCTATGATAGCGATGTGTTCCAGCCTACCACAAAGTTAAGTAGAACTTTGAAGCCAGGGCCTGTATATGATGGTGGCAGTGTTGTTACAATGACTGAGAATAGGTTACCCAGGATTATCAAGTATGGGAGTCAGGCACCGCCAGATATTCATAAGAGATCTTACTGTAAGGGGAATGCAAGAAAAACTTTAATTTACCAAAGGCTACTTCTTCCGCACACAAAGAATATTTTGATTCCTGTTAAATAATGATCAAGACAAGTATGATTGAAATGTAACCAGAGAAAAACTCCTTGTTTAATAGGTATCTTGTTTCTTTCAGGCCGCTTTTTCGTGGAAGTTCAGATGTCGATCAGCTAGGAAAAATCCTGGAGTAAGTATTAACTGTAATTTTACATCTGTGTCTGTAACATTAAAACACTACAGTGACCTTCCTCTGACGTTTATGTAATATGTTTATCTCTTGTCTTTCCTACCCCAAGCTGCTGCTGCTGCAGACAATGTTACTGTTTGTGTGGTGAGTGGGGACATGGTAGACGTCTGCTGTTTTGTGCAGAGCCCATCATGCCTTGTGGCCTGATTGCTCTGCTCTGGAAGCTTTTATGTTGCTCGTGTGGATCTTTTGACAGCTGCCCTTTCTCTGCTTGGCTGAGCTCCAGTTCTTTAAGTTCAGCTGTGTTATCTGCTTGGGGTCATTTCAGATGCTTCCACTCAGAGGTGGGGCGCTCAATGACCAGGTAACCCATCCTTACCCACTGGGCTTCCTGTCCCCATTGAGTATTCTGTAGTCATCCAGGTTGGTTTTACATTGTTTTGTTTTGTCTTCCTGGACAAAGGATGGTATGCTACAAATCCATTTTTCTTTGGAACACTGAAAAAGGAGATAAGGATCCTAGGTTTCAATCCTACGCCTGTGGCTAAATAACTGTGCAGTCTTGAAAAAGTCATTTAAAACACCAGTAGAAGACTTACACAGTGCCTGGTACATAGTAAATGCTTTAAAAAAAATGTTAGCTATTATTATAATTCATCATTAATTGTTTAACCTTTTTGTTCCTTAACTTCTTCGCCTGAGAAATGAAACTTTAAGGCTTTCTTGTGCTCGAATTCTTTGGTTCCAGTTGTCTGTGACATAGCTCCTTGATGATTTTCAGAGTTCCATTAGCGTACATGTTTGTGCATGTGAGAGTATGGACGCTTTCGTGTGTCTAGAATGGGAAGAAGAGGCTTTCCTTCTCACAGAGCATGCAGTACAGCAACCTTTTGGGATCTATGTTGTTGCCAAGCCCCATCAGGATTCGGGTGGAGTAGGAAGAAAGTGGGAGTTCTAGAACCAAAAATAGCCCTGATCATTGCTCTGTACCATTTTATAGGCATCTAGTAATTTTTATGATATTTGCAGCCTGTAAAACTGATGAAAAGTCCCCCTAAAGAAAAGCATTATATTTTAACACTATTTTCTCATGTTTAACTGCTTAAAACAGTCGGAATAAACCCGGAACCTGAGTTTGTTCTTTCAGTGACTGGAAGCAGCTCCAATAGGCTTCTGTTAGTGCCAGAGTCACTGCTGAGTCAGAACCCAGTGGCTTTAAGGCCTGAAAAACATTTGCTAGTTTTATTGTCTGGGGGCTTCCTGGGTCCAGGGCAGCTGCCACAACGGCTGCTGCTGCCACTGCTACTGTCCGCTCTGTAAGATGGATGAACTCAGGACCAAACTTGCACATTACTCTCTGCTTCTGGGTGTCACGTTCTTTGATCATTCAATGATGAACTCCCATCTGTTCTTCCCTATCCCTGTTGAATGTATTTTGTGTGCATGTGATTGTGAAGAGGGAACTGTGAAAGTCAGGCATACCAGTGACTCTCTTGTTAAAAGTCAGAACAGTCTTGACTGAAACCAGCTTGCCAGACACTGACGTCCTTCACCTGCTTTTCCTTACTGACTCCACCTGGGCGTTCTGTCCACCTCTAACACCGACGTCTTCAATCATGTTAACACTGCTGGTGCCCCTTAGTACGTGAAGCCAGTGGGACGGACCAGAAGGAACCTTTGACGAACACGTTTGACTTGCTTCCAAGGGAAAGCCATTTCCACTTTTGGCAAAGGCCTAAGATCCCAGGTTGCCAGCAGAAAAGAAGCCATAAAGTTTGATATGTTTTGTGCCTTTAGATTTTACTTCTTGGTTTCTGGCATTGTTTCATTGAAATTATATTCTGTTTCCTCTGAATGTATTCATTGCTTTGGCAGAGAGAAGAGGGACAATGCTGCACCCTAGTGTCACGTCTGAAGTACTTGAAAAATGATTTCTGTCTCAGCCACCACTGCCATTTATAGGTTTTGTGCTTTGTCAGTGTTTCCAGTACAAATGTCAACTTTTAAGGCTTATATTCGGCTTTGTCCCAATATTGAAATTTGATGCAAGCCCTTTTTAATGGACCTATCAGAATTTCACAACACTCATATATGTTCACACTAGATATTAAACTGAATATTTTTTAAAAGAAAGCCATATTCACATTCTCTTAAGGGGAAAACTGTTTCTGTGTTTTGGAAGATTTATACTTTCAAAGAACAGTAAGTACTTTGAAAGTGAAACTGAATGTTTTTAGCCTGTGACATTTTAGAGCATTTTTAAGAGCAGAGTCATAGTTAAATAGAAACAAAATACTGGATTTGGAATATGTTTGCTCCAGGCTCTGGGCTGAACTATGTGTGAAGTTGGCATTTCATTTTATTCCTCATCCTCAGTTTCCCCATCTATATAATGGAAATAATAATACCTGACCTACATGTCTCAGGAGGTGGTAGATTTAAGAACACTTTTATAAGTTATTTATATAAACAGGTATGTATATGTATGTATGTATACATCACACATATACATACAGGGACACTGTTTTTCTGAGAGCTTTTGGCATTTAACTGCCCACATTGCCAGATTTAGCTCAATATATATATATTCAAAACTGCAAATAAAAAAGATTTTAAACTTGTACTAAGAGTTGTTATAATCGATTTCTAGGTGACTGGTGATAATATGCAAAAATATTGATATAAAAATGGCTAAAAGGCCAAAAATGACTGAAAGACAATTTTTTAAAGTTATTTAGTAAGCATTCTCCTGTTCTTCCTCTGCCTGTCCCATTCTATCTAAACACACACACTTTTTTTAAAATAATAAATGGTAACGTTTTTGTTTTCCTCTTTTTATTCTTATTCTAGATCTTGCTATTAAACAAATCAGTATGTTGCTCAAGTTGTCATTTCCATTCATCTGTTCCATAAACATGTCCATGAGTCTGTTTTTATCTACCTCAATAACCTGGCTCTCCCCACATGTCTGACAGAGGTAGGATTACTATGTCTTTCCCCAGACACCCAGTGATAGGTGTCTGCTCTTCCCAGGTGAGGTCTGTTACCTGGGCTCTGTTGAGGTGAGGGAAGGGGAGCAAAGCCCTACAGAGATCTTGTGACATTTACCACCACGTGTTCCTGCACCCTGGAGGACTTGTTCAGGAGGACATCCCCTGGGTCTTAGTCCCAGCGAGTGCAGGCCAAGAAGACGACAGTGCCGGCCAGCACCTTTTCTACCTGTAGTCAGAAGAGTTTGCTCAGTATTTGAATAGTCATATAGTCTGTCCACTAAACAGCCTGTGCTGTTTTCGTATCACTTGATGCTCTCTCTACCTTTCTGATCCCAGGATGGTTTTCAGGGGGAACATAAATGATACTGTTTTTATTAATTGTTTGCTCACTTTGTAATAGCATAAAATAGTTATATAAAATATTTAAATTATGGAAGTTAAATTTGATATTAAATTATAAAATGGTATTGCATAATATAGGACTACCATACCTTTTAGCCTCATTTTTTTGGTCTGGTTCTGATTTATGTAATTACTGTGTGAGGAATTATTCTTCAACCAGAAATGCAACCAAATTTATGTGTAAACAAATCATGTTAGATGAGTATCATAAAGTCATGTCAGTACAGGAGTGTTCGATCAGAGCACGAAAGCACTCCTGGGCATAAAGGAAAATGTGATATGCCCATGCGGGTCTCCTTTGAATATATAGGTCCTGCTCTGTCAGTATTTCAGGGCTTATTGGTAATACAATAGTTTCCAGTTCTGCATGCTCTCTTACATTTTGTGTCTTCCGCCAAAGTAATCTCTTATCTCTTCCCAGTGGTTTTTACAGTTCTCCTGTGAGATTACCCTATTGCAGCACCTGATTACCCTGCCATGATCACCGTATTGCAGTAGGACAAAGAGAAATGGGAGTCCTGCTGGTCATACAAGTGATGAACTCCTGAGGCTCTGTGTCCCCCATGCCTGCCCCTTAGGCTTTACCTTCTTCTAAAATTGGTGGGAAAATCGCTTCGGCACAGCAGCTAATGCTTACATTCACCTGTGGTTCTTTTGTAGTGTAATTGGACTCCCGGGAGAAGAGGACTGGCCTAGAGATGTTGCCCTCCCCAGGCAGGCTTTTCACTCAAAATCTCCTCAACCAATTGAGAAGTTTGTAACAGATATTGATGAACAAGGCAAAGACCTACTTCTGGTAAGTTCACATGATGCAGAGTTGGTCTGCACTGTGCTCGTGAGAGACTTGCCCTGTCCATACTGGGCACTGGGCACAGTGTCAGTTCATCATCATGTGCCACAACCACACGGGGCAGAGGCCACAGTCTCTCTGCAGCTTTCATTTCCAGCCCTATAGCAGCTAGTGGCTTTTGATTCTGCAGTGTCTTCAGGTCCTATAGAAAGAGAAAGAGGGACTTCCCTGGTGGTGCAGTGGTTAAGAATCCGCCTGCCAATGCAGGGGATACGGGTTTGAGCCCTGGTCCGGGAGGATCCCACAGGCCGCAGAGCAACGAAGCCTGTGCACCACAACTACTGAAGCCTGCGCTCTAGAGCTTGTGAGCCACAACTACTGAGCCCGTGTGTTGCAACTACTGATGCCCGCACGCCTAGAGCCCGTGCTCCACAAGAGAAGCCACTGCAATGAGAAGCCCGTGCACCGCAACAAAGAGTAGCCTGCACTCGCCACAACCAGAGAAAGCCCGCATGCAGCAACGAAGACCCAACGCGGCCAAAAAATAAATAAATAAATAAACAAGTACTGTGTATCAATAAATGCAGCCAAAATTTGAAAGAAAAAAAAAATGAAAGAGTCTGATCCACACCCCTTCAGTCTGCCATCTTCGAATGTTCTTTTGAATGCAGCCTTAGAATCCTCTGGGTTCGTCTAAACACATGCTTCTTTAGAAGTAAATATTATGTTTCCTTGTTTACACTTTCATGCTACTTTAAGCAGCTTGTTTGGCATTTTAATGTGTCTTTTCTTAAACAGGCACATTTTTAGGAAGATGTTTTTCCAAAGGAACTGGATAGCAATACTCCTTTTAGTTATTGAGTTATTTAATAAGTATTGAACGTGCCCTGACATATAAAATACCTCACTGAAAATAAAGACTTCTGTGCCCTGTTTGAGACTCAAACTCATAATACTTGGCTTTGTACATAATTCTTTGTATTTGGAGACCAAACAGTAGGTAGAAGAAAGTACCTATGGGGCTACTCTTGGTGTTTGGAACTCAATGAGTAGTAATGAGTATCCTTTACCAGCTGAATTAACAACCTTTGATATCTAGCCAAGAAAGTGCTCCTAGACTCAGACGCTTACTCCCATTCTGTCAGTATATTATGAATTTTAGATATAGACCTAAGAGTCTATAGGTCCTAGTAGACATGTTATGTATGCTTCAGCTCTGTGTGGACACAGCCATCGATTGGCATGTTTGCAGAGCCAAGGATTTTCCCAGTGAAAGCCCTAACTCCATCTTCAGCTGATGGTGGCTCACTTTCTGATGCTTAGGCAAAAGTTCCCTCCACTGCCAAATTATAGACAAGGACAGCTCTATTCCTCCCCACTGTTGATTTGTAAGATACTCACTAGTGTGGCCTGGAAATGGAAAGCCATCCAGAGTGTAAATGCTCTGTCTCCGTCCTGTGCATCACATGCTCTTAGCAACTCTGCTGTTCTCTGCCCTTTTCTCCACCTCATTGCTTCTTTTCAGTCCTACTGTCTGCTCCCCTAACTTTAGCTGGTCCCTTGTCTATCAGAACTTCAACTAATTCACAGATCCTTTCAGCTCTAATCCCACTGCTAGCATTTGCCCTGTCACTGTTTCCTATATCAGATTCCTACAAGGAGGAACCTGGCTGCCATACCTCACCTTTTTTGCCAGACCGTGATAAGGGTTGCTACCTACGGCCAGGCTGCACTCCTGGCCCAATCAGGTATGCCAGGAGACAGTGAGGACCGCGTGTTATAAAATATAGCCACCATAGGATTTCCTTTTCAGCAGGAACTTTGAATGAAATGTTCCTCTTAGTAGAGGATTCTGGACAGACGATGACAGTGATGAACAACTTTGGTAGTGAAGTAGCCCAGTCCTTCGGCTAACGGAACATCCAAAGACAACCCAAAAGATCTCCTGGCTCCAACATTATTAGGAATCATCAAGAAGAACTTAAAATGTAAAGATAACAGACAATGCCATGTGTTCATTCAGGGTCCCCCACTAGAGGTGGTGGCTTCCAAAGTCAGACCACACACTAGTGCTAATCTGAAGAAGTAGCAGGAGACAAAAAAGAAAAAGGAGCAAAGAAACCTACTAAAGAGAGAAGGAAGTAGGTAGACAAGGAATGGCAGCAGAGATTAGAAAAAGGAGAGGAATAAAAAGCAGAGCCAGTAACATCATGACCAGGTAAAACTTAAGCATGGAGCATAATATCCACAGGCATGCAGGGAAAGGACAGTCCAAGACCTTAAACCTCAGCAGTCTCTGAAAGCTCTCACTGTTTTATCCTAGAGGGACACAAGCTAGAACTCTAAAGCAGAGAAGGCAGGCCATTTGGTACAAGAGAGGCAGCTGAGATCCCAAAAGTAACTGTTGCCGCTATTGAAAATTTTTTACTAAGGAAGAAAAATAAAGAGTATTTTAGAAAATTGTTTTATTTAAGAAACAATTAACATTTAAAAGTTTAGCACTTTAAGAGTTATCCTTCATTTTTATCTGAAAAAACAGTTGACTTTATAGAATGCCTCAATCTTTCATGTATGTATGTATTATACATCAACATTTATAAATGCTCTTATGTAGATATATAAGTAGGGTGCAGTAACAAGACGATTCAGGGGAAGAATTATTTTTAGCAGGCAAAACCTACATATCTTTATAAGTTTTGTCCCCTTCATCATGATGAACTTGGGAGTCTGGGTACTTACTCCACATATGACGCTCTTGCTGAAAAAAGTTTCGGTGTTCTTGCTATCAAACTGCTTTCAGAGCCTGAGGTACTTTTTTTTTTTTTTTTTTTTTTTGGTCCTTGTATTAGTCTGTTTTCGATGCATAACAAACAACAACAAAAATCTCACTAGCATACAGCAATAAGCCTTTGTTTCTTGCTCATGTGTCTTCACATTGGCAGAGACGGCTCTTTGAGTCATCTGGAGCAACCCTGCTTCAGCCGGTGGGTCAAGTACTGGTCTTCTCCACGTGTCTCATTCTGGGGCCCAGGCCCTAGGGCCTTTGACTCCCCACGACATGTTTTTCTCATCCTAGAAGGTAGGTGCTCCCAGAAGGGCAAGCAGAAACCTACGATGCCCCTGAAGGCCTAGGCTCGGAAGAGATAGCCTGCCATTTCTGTCCACATTCCATTGGCCAAAGGAAGTTACATGGCCAACTTTAATAGAAGAACGAATACTTCTCCCATGGAGAGGGGGAAGGAAAGAAAAGGAATATGTGTCAGAAAATGATCCAGTCCACTGTAGTAGTCAACTCTTGACTAGGTGGTAATTCAAAAGCTCATTTTTTAAGCAGTTATTTGGCAGGCAAATTATATTTTTTTGCAGAAACAATATTATTATGCAAGATTTTAAAATTAGTTCTCAAAATAGCCAATTGTTCTACTGAGGTAGAGCAGTAATAGGGTTCGGCCACCTTTTCTAACAATATTTCTATAGGACAAAATGTATTACAACCTCCAACTTGAGATTCTCACACACACCCCACCTTAGGCTAAAGATTTCTCCTTTTCTCTACGCTCTTCCCAGACCTAAGCCATCCGTATAGTGTGGGAACAGGGCTTCCTCTCAGATAATCCTCTAGGGACATGTCTCTCTGTCTTGGACATATCTCCACAACTTCTTTTTTCTTTTTCCTATGTCCTGGGAATTAAACTGGCTGCTTCCTTTTCTAATGCCACTACGTAATTTTTTCCTTCTTGGACTCTGGGAAGAGAAAACTCAGGCTCAAGAATTTTGCCCCTGCTTTCCTGTCCTTTGGGATTTCAGCCCTTGTGAAGCTTTTCTTAAGATGTTTATTGCTATTAGAGACAGTAGAACCATTCTACGAACAATCTCCTTCCTCTGCTTGTCGTTTGGGTCTTTGATTTTCAGAAGACACTATGCGCAGGTTGGCGTCCACGGACTAGTAGGGAGCTCAGGATAAATAAGATTTCAGGGGACCCAACAGTTCACCTGAAGTTAAATGTAGAATTTTCTGTTTGTATGTGTTTTTCTAGCTCAGTTGCATTCAGCAGAGTTTTAGAGGAGTCCTAATCCACTGAGGACCTAAGACTGTGAGATACTTAAGCGCAGAAACCCAGATTAAATGGAAGAGGTCTACATAAGCATGATAACGTTAAGTCTAGATTACACAGAGGACTGAAATCAAGAGAAATTTCAGATCCCCAGCCCACTTCAGTAGACACTGCATCACAAGGATGGAGAAGCTGGTATAGCTTCTCTGCTACATGTGAGCTCCTGGGGCAGAGGGTGGGGAAGACATTACTCATCATTAGTGCTCGCCACCTGCTAGGCATGCTGGAGGAGTTGGTGGAAGGAGAGGAGGAGGACTTTTTTTTTTTTTTTTAAAGAAGATGTTGGGGGTAGGAGTTTATTTAGTTATTTATTTTTGCTGTGTTGCGTCTTCGTTTCTGTGCGAGGGCTTTCTCTAGTTGTGGGAAGCGGGGGCCACTCTTCATCGCGGTGCACGGGCCTCTCACTGTCGCGGCCTCTCTTGCTGTGGAGCACAGGCTCCAGACTCGCAGGCTCAGTAGTTGTGGCTCACGGGCCTAGTTGCTCCGCGGCATGTGGGATCCTCCCAGACCAGGGCTCGAACCCGTGTCCCCTGCGTTAGCAGGCAGATTCTCAACCACTGCGCCACCAGGGAAGCACCGAGGAGGAGGATTTGAAGAGCGAGATTACCTGGGGTTGGAGTGGAAATGGCACTGAATTAGGGAAACGTTGTGACTGATTATGTATCAACAGCTTGGGAATGCAGATTGCTGCTCCAGAGTTCACCTTTCCCTCCTTTCACCTTCTACGTGCACTTGAGTCAACGCCTGGAATAGAGTTTAGTGACTTGACTTGAATCTGATGGTCCCCTTGTAGGGCTGCTGCTAGCCCATATGGCACCCTGACTTGAATTAGAAGGAAGGCATCTCTTTCTCTAGGTGGCGCAGCCCTGGGGCAGTGGATCAGGATAATTAGGGTCTAGGCTTTAGCCCTTACTTGTTGCCTCCTCCACTGGCCCTGGGTTCAGTAATTATCCTTTACACCTGAACAAGGTAACCCCCTTCCATTCTCTGCTCATTGATAAAATCAGGGTAAAAAATTAGGGTGAAGATTCCGACTATAGCACTAAGTTTGCTAGCATCAGAAAAATCACTACCCTAAATAAAGTTATATGCATGCTGTAATAATAATATGATAGGGTTGGAGAGAAATCCTGGGTGGGTAACAGTCCACAGGCAACCCAGAAGGTGTTGCCTTTTCCTGAGCAGACATATATGAGTACTGTCTACATTGTATTTAGTGTCCCTTGAAGTAGATATTCATTCTCATTTATAGACACATGTAATACGGGGCAGTGAGTAGATACATAATTATGTGTGGCAGTGAATAGACGCATAACTATGTAAGCACATTATTTAAATGGATATGTTTTATGTCAATCTGTTATTTTTTCTCTATCACAGAAGTGCTTGACATTTAATCCAGCCAAAAGAATATCGGCCTACAGCGCCCTGTCTCACCCATACTTCCACGACCTGGAGAGGTGCAAGGAAAACCTGGATGCCCACCTGCCGCCCAGCCAGAACAGCTCAGAAATGAATACAGCCTGAGCTGCCTTGAGCTGATCATCCGGAGAACCTCCTTGGTAGCTGATGGGTCCCCTGAGTAAGCCCTGCAGAGCTGCTGAGGATCACTGGCTGGAGACCTTCTAGCTGCCATCTTCTGGATGGGCTCTGCTTCTCTGAGGAAACAGCCTCGTTTACTGTTTTGAAATCAATGCAAGAGTGATTGCAGCTTTATGTTCATTCGTTTGTTTGTTTGTCTGTTTGTTTTAAGAACCTGGAAAAATTCCAGAAGAGAAGCTGCTGACCAATTGTGCTGCCATTTCATTTTTCTGATCTTGAATGCTGCCAGTGTGAAGTGAGCAATCCAGACACAGCTGAGTTATGATGTAATCTCTCTGCAGGTGCTGGAGCCTGATTTGGTACTTTTGAGTGAGTGTGTGTGCGTGTGCATGTGTGTGCGTGTGTGTGTGTGTGATTCTTGATCTCTTAAAAAGTGTTACTTTCTGTAAACAACAAGAATAATTGAATTTTAAAGGCTCAAAGTGACCGCTAAATAACAGGTGTCTGTTGACTAAAGGTGATTCACCAAAATGGGCTTCTCAGATTTAAAGTTGAGCCTATGTCCTTAGCATTTCTTTTCTGGCCCAAAGCAGTAAATTTGCTAATAGTAAAAGGTCCACTATCTAGGTGAAGTTTTATACACACAGCAAAAAGAAAAAAAAAAATTCTACTATCTTTTAAGAAACCTGTTTTTTGAAGCACAAATTCTATTTACTTTTCAAAAAGCTCATTTACTCCTTGTAATTTTAACCTGTATAATGTGCTTTATTGTTTCTTTTGAAAAATACCTATAAGCTTTTTCTTAACTTGCTATAGATTTAGGGAGTGTACCTCAACTAGGTAAAATTGTCAAAAAATAATAGAGAAAGCCTTTATTTCCTGGTTTGGAATTTATTTTCTTTGTGGGTTTTGTTGTTATTTTGTTTTGGTTTTGATTTTAGGAATTTGTCAGAAACTGTTTCCTGTTTGGGTTTGGAGGATAGTTCTCTCTGACTAGAGACAGGAATGGCATTTAAGTTTTCCCCCACCTATTACACTGTACTTTTTCTACCGTGCACTGCCTCATTTGCAAAGTATCCATCTTATCTATCCGCCAGCGCATCTAGTATGTATTACTACCCTTACATAATTAATAACAGATTGCTTAAGCTGTTCTCATGCACCTCCTACTTTCTTTCTTCCAATGAACCTTTCATAAATAGTTTGATTCAGATTTATGGCTTATGGCTCCAATTCCACAATCCTAACAGAGTCCCATATGTTCTCCCTCTACTGCAATCTTCCTGCCTGGCATTTGGCATTCACGATTGTTACCTAGGCAATGAGTAGAAGACTGGTTCTTCTCAATCACCAGCAAGTAGACTGCTTTAAAGTGTAACTTAGTGTTTTACAGCTTTATAGAATATATTGTCAGTGTAGTATCTGAGGGAATGTCCTTAACTATTTTTTAGAAATATATATTTACTCTATAAAATTACCTATTCTCCGTCGCCAGGCTGTGCTTGTTTCTAGTGCCTTATGCACATGCCCACTCTCTGCAGAGCCAGCCTGACCTGGGCATTGTGAACAGCTTTACTTTTCCTCTTGCCATTTTCTCTATAGTACTTTATATTCCATACCATCTCTGCCTTCTGTGTGGTTAGTGCTCAGTCGGCTCTAGTAACCAGAAGACACAGAGATGAAGTATCTTTTGGTAAGTTTAGCTAATTTCGCTTCCTGATTCATGTTTTACGAGCATGCAACAGTTAGACTGTGTTTAGAGTTAGGGTTTTCAAAGAATGGACATTGCTTCCCTCAGAAGAAAATGTGCCAGATGATGTTTATGCATAATCAGGCCTTTCTGAGTTCTCCACAGCTTAATATTGTATACAACTATCTTATATATATATATATATATATATATATATATATATATATATATATATATATATATATATAGTTTAACATTGTTCTAATTCAGTAACTTCAAGAGCAGGAAAATTTTTCTAAAGCAAGATATGATGGGAAGATGGGCCATAAGAATGTTTTATACTTTCTTCCTTGTGACAACATCGATTATATTTTGTCATCTCTGTAAATGCTTGAGATATAATGAATCCAGAGCATTCAGGTCAAGCGTACTTGCGGTCCCCCTGGATAAATGAGTTCTGCCTTTCCTTCGATCGGGGGTCAGAACACTAAGACCAGGGGCCTAGAAGTTGAATTTTAAAACTCACTGAACTAATCCGTCATGAGCTTTTCAGTTAGTATCCATGGTTAGAGTGAACATAACTTGGGTTTTTGCTTTTGCAAAAGTTTTTCATAAGTTCACTCAAGAAAAATGCAGCTGTTCTAAACTGGAATTTTTCAGCATTCTTCAGCATTTTAAACATGTAGAGAGTTCAACTTTTATTTCTAACATATGCTCCTGATTCGTTTCTTGGTAGTGTTTATAAAGAAAACTTAAAGCACAAACATTTTGACATTAGATACTTGCCAGATTCCCCTCTGAGAGGCAGAAGGAGAGGGCTTTTCAGCCTCTCTGAACTTGTTAAAGAGTCTGTCCCCAGCTCTTCCATCCGGGTGGTTGTTGCACTTGAGTGATTACTCTCATTTTATGTCTTTTACATCCGCCTCACCACTTCTGAAATCCAGATCCCACACAAGCACCCTTTGCCATTAGGGCACTTTGAAGCACAGAGCAGAATACAAGCTTACTGAATACAGCTTATTCTTCTGCTACATATGGTTTCAAACATGTTTGCCAAAAGCTAGGCAGTGGTTAGCTGAAAAGGTCATACTGCCCCAGGGCTATACTGAAGCAGCTTATAACAAGTAAGAAACAGGATGACAGACTTGAACTCACATTTGAATTTCTTACTAGGACTGGGGCAGGAATATGCCTGATAGTTTCTATATGATATTTAGTTCTAGTGGCCCAAGCTCTGGGAACTGCTGTGCTGGGGTGGAGTTGTAACAACCTGCATTTAAAGAGTCCATTTAGGCATCATAAGCTATCACGTGGCAAAGCTAGTAAGGCCCTAACCTTATAACCTTAAAAACACAATCCCTGAGAGCTTGTCAGAACCCAGTGTGTTGGAGCCTCCCACTTTGTCTCTCCTTTGAAGTAGATGGGAACTCAAGGAGCAAAGAACCTGTTTCCGAAGAAAGCTCCAGGCCATTTCTGCCCTCTGTGTTCTCATGATTTTCTCTCAGGAAACACACTTTGAATGGCAGAATTTTCATTTTGCCCCAGGTGACATACTAAAAATAGTTCAAAATATTCACCTAAGACCAGAATCTCAGCCTTTTAGTTTTAGGTGAAAATGAAAATTTTGGAATGCACAGGATGTTAATATCTTAAATAAAACATGTACCTTTTCTTTTGTTTGTTTTTTGTTTCGGTACGCGGGCCTCTCACTGTTGTGGCCTCTCCCGTTGCGGAGCACAGGCTCCGGACGCGCAGGCTCAGCGGCCATGGCTCACGGGCCCAGCCGCTCCGCGGCATGTGGGATCTTCCCGGACCGGGGCACGAACCCGTATCTCTTGCATCGGCAGGCGGACTCTCAACCACTGCGCCACCAGGGAAGCCCAAACATGTACATTTTAATAGAGAAACTTATGGTCTGACTCCAGAATGTGATACTCTCCATCCTGATGGAAAAAACAAATATTACCAAACTTTTGAATCTTAAATCATGTATTTAAATTACGTTTTTAACTAACTATAGCTGCTTCTCTTAAAAGTGGTACCTGTAAAAGTCAGTAATGGTAATTCTCATTTCTTAATGGAAATTAAATCATGTAAGCTTCCTAATATCATAAACATTAAAATTCTTCTCTCTAAAGAATTACTTCTTTTTTTAAGTGACAACTTTACTGTAATTTTTATGATAAGCACATGAGAGTGTCTCACATTTTCCAAAAACAGGCCTGTGTTGCATAGGTGGGTCTAGGAAAGAATAATGTTGAAAGTTAGTAAGCCACTGTAATTACTTGTGTTAGTACAGTTTCTTGGAAAGAAAATATTGAAATATGATAAATTCCTAGATATTGATAGAATTCAAAAGAATGCATAAAGACAAAATGATGTCTTTATAAAAAATAAAGATGTGATTTCTAAATCTTTAAAAACCATGAGACACTAGGCAATGGATAGAGGAAATTCTGGAGAAAATGAAAGTATTCAAAGAAGGATAGTTTCAAAGTTATGTATATTTTGAAGGGTATATATTTTATTAACATGTATTGCAAGAATTTATATTCAAGTCACCTGGCAACTATGAACTTAATATGGGCAAAAACAAATTTTATGGAAAAGTCACTCCAAACAGTTACCATTTCAAAGGTTGAGCTAAACATACTAAACCATCCCTATTCCTTCCTCATTTCATGGAAGGAAGCAGCCATGTGAAGCTACACTTGTTATGCAAGCCTAAAAATGTTTGTTGTAAAAAAATAAATAAATTTTTTAAAGGTGTGTTTCCTATGTCACCAGGATTTTTGAAAACTTGTGAAACCCAAACCATTTATCATGTGCATTCAGTACATTCAGATGTATGATTAGGAAGATAATTACATGTTCCTTCCCCACAGTGGAAAAACTTCTCAAGGCTACCAAAAACCTGTCAAGCAGTGTAAGTCCTCAGATAATTAGTAGTGGTGTTTTCCTCAAAAGCATAAGAAAATAGCATTTTCATTTTTTATCAATGCAATTTTCAACCTGGTTTTGTTACATATCTATATCTCAAGCATTTCCAACTTGTACTTTTTCAGAAAATAAACCAAAAATATTCCTTTGGCCTTTTCCATCTTCTGACCTTTGTTAACAACAAAAAAATGGAGAAAGAGGAGGGGTCTGATTTTTACATGTTTTTCGCGATTAGTTGTATGTTTTTTTTAATGAAGTGCAAGCCAGCTTTTCAAAATGTTTTCTATTTCTTAGCATTCCCAGGGAGTTAATTTAGATAAATGAATGGACTTCCATCAACATATTTATGTTTCCTTGATACTGGTGCTCTGGCCTTGAAGAAGAAAACAAGACTCTCCTGAAAATAAATACAGGTTTTTTCCAAGCCTCTGTTTAAATACTATTACAGCAATTTGAACTTAATATGGTAGGAAAGGGAGGCGGATTTTCTTTGAAGTGTCTGTTTTAAAATTCACACTGTCCTAAGGGGTGAACTTTCTTGTTTTATTCTAGTATATTCCACAAGGTGGCACTTTGAAGCGGGGTGTGGAATCTGAGCAAGGCTTCTACCTTTATTTTTCTGCACACATTTAACTCTTGCCTAGCGCTTGTTTTGTTTTTCAGGATGATTAATAATCTTCACAGTGTTCTGTAACTCAGATATTTTAGTTGTTAGCTAAGTTCTGAACAATTGTCTGCAAGTAAATTGTTCTTGAGGATGAATAATACACCTGTTTTGATTATTTTAGTGTATAAAGAGAGCCTAGTCATTCATTTGGTCATGAAACATTTTTTGAGGTAACTAATTACCTCACTTTTCTAGGTGCAAAGTTACAAATATGGACATGCTTATTACTCAAAAGGCAACACTCATCTGTGAAGAGGATAGTTTTGTTAGGAGTGTAAAACTCCTACAGAGGTCCTAGGCAAAATGCCCATAGCCCCTGTCACCTGCTTTCACATTCCCTACCATGGTGGCTGTTAGGCGATTAAATTTAAAAATACTAATTTAAAAAATCAGATGCAGAAACTAAGTAACGCATCAGTTACTATATAGACAAAACTATTTTTTCAAAGAATTGCTATGCTGAAACAGAGCCCTAAAATACTAAAAGACCTGTTAATTTTTACACTTGTATAGTCACAAGTGTAAATTCACAAGAAATTGTAATTTTTTTAAATTTTCAGTAAGCATATGAGCTAATAACTTAGTATATCTACATAAGTGTTTGATTTCTCCGCTTGCGAAGTTCTTTGGCAACTTATTATAAATATATATGTACATACACTTTTTTCATACACTTCTGTTTTAATTCACAGATCCGCTCAGAGACCCATTATCTGCCACATGATTTTAGCTAATTTTAGAAGTCATTTTCTTTAACAGTGTCACTGAAATTTAGGAGGAAGGAAATTGTGTTATTTTTTCAGAATTTC
The DNA here is from genome assembly GCF_964270905.1 of Leucopleurus acutus. Taxonomy (NCBI): domain Eukaryota; kingdom Metazoa; phylum Chordata; class Mammalia; order Artiodactyla; family Delphinidae; genus Leucopleurus; species Leucopleurus acutus. Next base: position 52,912,631 of record NC_139144.1, read on the forward strand.
CTTAGCACAACCCAACGGAAGGCAGTTTATTCCTTCTGAGTGGCAGAAACTCCCTAGTGCCTGCTTCACTTTCCTCCGGAGTAGCCAGCGGGCAAGTCTCAGTAATTCATACTGAATCAAAATACCGCACACACTGGGGGCTGTCAAATCTTCGGCCTCATCCCTCTGCTTAAAATCCCACTGAAGTATTTAGATTCCAGTTTAAGCCCCTAAGTGGAAGGCCGAATTCAAACCTCGAGTTTGTTATCAGTTGGGCCAGTCTGAACTCTTATCTGCGCGCGTTCAAAATTTCCCTCCCACCGAAAGCCTTTCGGGTGCGTTGCGCCGTCGCCCCGCCCCTTTGGCAGTAGAGTGGCAGTGGGCGGAGCTGGCTGGAACCCGCCCGCCGCTCACCTGTTAGTGCCTGAAATGATGTACAGACCCGGCGGGATACTGTCCGAGGTCCATGTGCCCTGCTGCTGTCTCAGAGGCATCTGTTCTGCAATCTTAGGAAGTAAAATATCCCTAGAAGTAAACAGGTGTCATCTGTGCGTAAATAAGTACAACACAATTCTCCGAGAGTTCGGGTATAAAGAGATGCTGCTCTGTATGCAGCTATCTACCAGGCATCTCTCAAGCTCTAAGCTCAGATTTTTTTTTTTTTAAGAGAAGATGTATAATTACAGGAAAGATTTTTTATTTTTTTATTTTCTATCATTCTACATATATGATGGCAAAAGATATGCCTGGAAAAGTTTTGTTTGGAAAATTTGTTTATTTTCTGCTTCATCCTCAGTTGGCAAAAGCTCCTAACTCTTTACTTTCTAATTTCTTTCTCTTTTTTTCTTCGTCAAGTAGTTAAAGGTATGTGAGCAAATTATCTCATGTGGGAGGGAGACTTTCCTGTTTAGAGGAACCTTTTGTGTGAATTGTTTTGTCAAACAAATAACCCCTTCTCTATTTAAGGAGTTTGGACTGTCAAATGTAGGTTTTCTTAAAGGGGACACATAACTGTACATAACGCTATAAAGAATTATGACTATAGCACTAATCAGCAAGCATAAAGCCACAAGTTATATCATTTCTAACTCCCTGTGGTTTCTAGCCAAATCCGTTGAAGTGCTTAGGTTACAGTCCTGAAGAGACCTTTCGTACCCTTACTTGAAAGTTTCTAATCTTAAGTTTTATGAAATGCAATAATATGTATTAGCTAGCAATATTTCTGTGATCACCAGCAACTCCAAATTTGACCTTGAAGTCTCTGGATAATGAAAATAGATCCCAGCAGTAATACACTTCTTGAACACCCCCCCACCAAGTGTATTATGTATCTTTCTTATTTTGATCCTGTGTTTGCAACAAATGTATACGGGAATATTTTAGTTCCTTACTTTGTATTCATTTATTTTCCTATGACCAGTAATAAATATACTAGTTAGTACATGGAATCAGTAGCATCAGCTACTCCTAGGATCAGCACTTAACAAGGTGGGAAATTTCTATTTCAAGTTGTTCTGCATTTGCATAAATTATTTCTATTATTGTTCATGTATATTATTTATTTCTCAATCACACTAGTCCTGTGAAAGTGCAACAGAAGGCAGACCACATTAGGATTTGCATTAAATGCTCATTATCATGGTCTTGATGGAACTAAGAAAATTAAAATTAGACTAAGCCCCCAAATAGCTGCATGCATTTTAATATGATTAGTAGAATTTAAGTCTAGAGAGATAGTATTTTTATGTCTAGGTGTTTTATCATTATGTAAAGGAATTAAAGCAAAGGACTTTGTAGTTGTTCTTTTGTCAAGTATGCATATACTATAGTGTGAAATACAGCAAAACTTAAAACTGCAGGTAGCAAAGCATCAAATACTGCCTTAATTTAGGAACTCTGCCAGGTGGCCCTCAGAATAGATGCCAGGCAGAGACAGGTGCCTGGGTGGCGCCTCCTCTTATCTGGCCTGGAAAAGAAGCTTCCCCCACACCATCTAGTACCCTTGTAGGTGGTGTGTCCTGTAGTGGGAACAGGTAGCACTGTTGAAAGGAGAGCAGTGTGAGAAGTTTCTGTAGAAGCAGACCTGTCAGCATGTGCCTTGAGGCTTCCAGAACATGCCAGGTGGAGAAGTCCAAGTTTCCATGCTTCAAGCAACTTGGTTTTGTAGAGAAGCAATCCAGTCTGGTAAGTAAAACAAGGATTGCGTATACAGTAGTCAACAGTGGGGTTTTAACAACAGTCCCCAACACCTCAAAAGCTTGTTGCATTTCTGGTATTTTAAGTTTTGATCTGAAGGTTAAATGGCAAGTGTGTTGTAGAGAAGAGCAGTATGTGGCAAGAAAAGCACGATGTCGGTTCCCGTAGAGTGCAGATTAGAACCAGAGGGTTTTATAGGCTTATCATTTCTGAGATGTGTAAAAGCACGTTTTCACTGTAAAATGTATTAATGTTTCTGCATTCCTATAGGGCCTAGTTAAAACTTTATTCTAGATTTCAGCAAGGGTGTCACAGCCAGTGAGCTATTTTTTTGCTTTTTTTTTTTTTTTTTACTTATTTTTATAGTAGAAGATATTTTAAAAGTAGAAGAAAATCTTAATTTGGACATTCGACTTGTTGGTTTCTGTGTTTGAAATCACGGTTCTGGAGATGTAGAGATTGTGCATGTGCATGTCAGATACTAATCTAGGCTGTGTGAACCAGCCCAGGATAACTGATACTCCGCCAGCCTCTGCATCCTTTCCTCCCTTCCTCTGAAGTGCTCTCTGCCCCCTTTCTGGACTGTCCACGTGCTGCTCTCCATCCTCCTCTGCTGTACTTTGGGGTCAGGGACATGATGAGAGATGCTTTAGGCATCCCAGGTATGCCTGTCCAGGCTTGGCCACCACCCCTACTTGACCTCTGGCTGGCCACAGTCATGAAGAGAAGGTTCCTGGTGCTGAGCACAGTGCATGGTCAAGACACCAATCACAAATGCCCTCTAGCATCTTCGTATATGTCTTGATTTTTAAACCAAGTCGTGCTACAGAGCATTCTGTTTTGGCTGTGGTGCAAAGAAAAAGACTAACCAAGAATATAAACCACATTCCAGGCTGCTGTTTTCTATCCATCTACAGGCTATACTTTTACTGTATTTCTTCATACTTGAAATTCATTCTGCTATTTTAATATCAGGGTACAGACTTATAAGGGTGCATGTTCCTTAAAGGTGCAAAATTACTCTCATTCCGTTTGCTTATATTGCTACAGAATGCTCTGTTTTGGTGCTTTGGGTTCAGCAGGTCAAAGAAGCAGTGTGGAAATTGACTGCCTGGAACACAGTCTTACAAGAATGCTGGCAGATGGCTTGGTGTTAGATATTGCTTCTGCTTTTTTCTCTGTACACAAGATTGAGAGTTACCACACTGGTCTGTCAGGTTCACCTGGGTATCCTTCCTCACAGGGTCCATAAACCCTGTGCTCTCCCCAAGTGTGGGTGTGATGCCGCTCTCTGAAAGCAGGGATCTTCCTACATATCCAGATCTTTTACCCCTCAAAGAAAAATGACCTCGTGTGCAGACAGGAGGAAAATGGGAAGAGCCGTCTCACTCTAGCGACCATCCATGTAGAAAGCCCTCCTGAGGCCAAAAAAAAAAAAAAAGAAAGAAAAGGAAAAAAAAGAAAGCTGACCTGTAAAGTTACCCTCCTCCTAGGGTCCTGAGCTGAGTGATCTTGCTTCCTTACTTATAGGTAGATGAAAATGTAGGTCAGTTTACCTAGGCTCTTCCCACCTGAAGAGAAAAATAGAAAAGTAGGTATTTGTGTCACGTGAAATATGTAATCCAAGGACCATCAAAACTTACATTAAATACCCCATTGCTAGCAATCAGTTTTACGAATTAGCTCAAGTAAGTGATGCTTGATGACCTGGGGTTTCTGAGGGCAGAGGTAGCTCTTCTAGCATGCACCTTACTCTTAAGACTTGTTTGGAGAGGGAGAACTACCAGTGGTGACTGTGACAATGGAAAAGGTAACATGTCAGAAAATTCAGAGGGTTATAGGTCAAGAATCCTTTGGAAACTGGATGTCTTACTGGGTGCTAGGATGCAAATTTAGGTGTTTATTGTCAGATAATGGAATTCATTGTTTTTTAAGAATTGGTGTTGAAATGTCATTGTCCAGTTCATTGTTTTCACTTATGCACAAGCTAAATTGAAGCAAAAAGAGAAAATGGTTTGTGTATTTGTCATACCTTTTGTACTTCTTACAATAAAACTGTTGGTAGCAAATAAAAATAATAAAAACAGCAATTTTAACCTGCTTTCTTGGAGATGAATTACTATTCTAGCTATTTTTCTTTTTACTTTAATAAGCCAAAAATAAATGTAATTGCAGTGAGTAAAGTAACGTCTAATTCAATAGCAAGTTTTAGCAGAATATGTTTCAAATTCTTGTTTTAAGAGACTCCTTTTCAGGCTTCAGATGTTTAAAAAAAGTAGCAGCTCATTGAACTTAAAAGTTCCATAATAAGTACTTAGTAAGCTCTTAATAGTTGACTGTGGTAAACACTGAAGACCCAAAACATGAATAAGGCACAGGCAGTCCTTTCTGAAGCTTACAGACTGAGACTGTGAAAAAGGTTTGTGTAACCAATTGCCAATAACCTGGGAAGGAAAAGAGATTTCACATTGGAAATGATGCTTGAATGGATTCAAAAACAAAAGTTAATGCTGGCCAGTCACAGAAGGAGAAACACTTTGTGTGTGCAATGGTCTGCAATTATGAAATAGCAGACAGGAAAGGGCAGGAAGATTGGTGAGGCCACACCTGGGGCAGTGGTTTCCAACATTTGGATCATAACCTATAGAAAGAAATATAATCCAACAGCGTGGCTGGTGCACACAGATACACATGGCGACATATATCAGAAACTTATTTTCCACAAAATGATGCTGTGCGCCCCACACGTTTTCTTTTTTTATTTTATTATCCTCCACACTTTGAAAATACTGGTGGCAAGCCACGAAATTCATTTCACAACCCCACCAACAGGCCATGACTTAATGTTTTAAAACAATTAGTAAGGGACAGAGGGGTGGTGAAGGAGGAGGTGAGGTCCAGAAGTGCTTAATATACCATATAAAGGAGTTTGGAGCCACTGAAGGATTTGAAAGAGAGAGATCATTTCTGTTAAATGTGTGCCTATTTTTGTTCGACTTATATACTAGACGAGAGTGACAGACGAAGTAGCTCCGGAGGTGCTACAGGCAAACCAAAAGTGGGACTGTAGTTGCTGTCTGATATTTATATTCCCATCTTTGTGTACAGTATCAGGTATTTTAACATTAGTCCTCCAGAATTCCTTGGGAGCTCTCATTAGGACTTGCCTTAATTTTTTTTTAACAGGCCCCAAATTGCATCTAAATTTGTAAAATCTACACAGAATATTCAGAAGGGATGATACAGAGAGTCAGGAATTTGATCTTTATTAAGTAAGTGAAAGTTTGTAGTTTATTAAGAGGTCAGTCATAACTACCTGTTTCTACAAACCACAGGTATTTACAGCCAGGTTTGGCAGGACCATTTTTTTCAAAGTGATTTATCAAAGACCTTAAGCTAGTTAGTTATCTCTAGTTATCTCTGCTATACTCACTTAGAACCTCAGTCCATTGAAAGCCCAGTAGGCCTTTGCCACTGATTTTGCCCTCTGGAGTGTGAGCCCAGTTTGCACCTCCCTGTTCTCTAGCAAAGAACTCCTTGTGGATGGTGATGGCCATATTTGTTCCGCATATGCCATTTTTCTGGACATAGCTGATGAAACAACCAAAGCATCCCATGGGATGTGGAGCCAAGCAAATGACTGTGTGTTGCTCTCGTACACGTCTGGAGCTGCTACTGCCTGTACATTCCGAGCTGCGCGTGGCCACATTTCTAGATTCCAGAGATACAGCAGTGAACAAGATAAATAAGGTGCTTGATCTCATGGAGCTAACATTTTAGTGGGGGAGACAGAAAATAAATTAAAAAGTGTATAAGTACATTATGCTTAATGCTATAAAGGGAATACACAGGTCTTAAAATAGAAAGTACTTGGAAAATGGTGGTCAGTAAAGGCTCCATGAAAGCTTTGAGTTGAGGCATAAATTAGCATGAGACTGAGGAAGCCAGGCGATGTGCTGAGGGTAGAAGAACTGAAAGCCTCACTAGAGTGGATTCAATAAAGAATTGGTAAGTGAATATGGGAAATGCCCAACATGAAGTGAGAGGTACGAAGTGTAAAGTAAAAGGTGTGAGGGGTAAAGTGTGACCGGGTACTGGATTGAGCCCAAACAGACTTTGATAGGTTCAACATACTTTCTTCCCAAGATCAAGAACAAGGCAAAGACGTCAGCTTTCACCACTTCTGTTCAACATTGTGCTAGGGTAATAGGCAAGAAAACAAAAGGCATAGAGATTGGAAAGAAAGCAAAGCTGTCCTTATTCACAGACAACACGAGAGTCTCTGTAGAAACTCCTGAAGAATACCCAAAAAAGCTACTAGAACAAACACATTTTGCAAGGCCAGAGGATACAAGGGCATTATATTTTTTTAAATGTATTTCTATATACTTTAAAATTGCAAACCCACATTTAAAAACCAATTACGGTAGCAGCAAAAAATGAAGTCATCCTGGATTCAGGTGGGCCCTAAATCCAATGACTGTTAAGAGGAGAGGGCACATGGAGATGCACACAGAGAAGACAGATACGTAAAGATAGAGGCAGTGATTGGAATTATGCTGCCACAAGTCAAGTAATGCCTGGAGTCATCAGACGCTAAAAGAAGCAAGGAGGGGACTTCCCTGGCGGTCTAGTGGTTAAGACTTCGCCTTCCCATGCAGGAGCTGTGGGTTCCATCCTGGTTGGGGAGCTAAGATCCCACATGCCTCACAGCCAAAAAACCAAAACATAAAACAGAAGCCATATTGTAACAAATCCAATAAAGACTTTAAAAAGAAAAAATCCACATCCCCCCCCCAAAAAAATCTTAAAGTAAGGAGGAATTCTTCCCTAGAGCCTTCACAGGGATCATGGCCCTACTGACACCTTGATTTCATACTTCTTGCCTCCAGAGCTGCAAAAAAATAAGCTCCTCTTCTTAAGCCACCCAGTCTCTGGTACTTTGTTGTGGCAGCCCTAGCAAACTAATACAGTAATTCAATGTGGAAAGGACCATCTTTTCAACAAATGGCTCTGGAAAAATTGGATATCCATATAGGTAAAAAAATGAACCATGACCCTTACTTCACACCATGAAAAAAATTCAAAGTGGGTCATGGACCTAAACATAAGAACTAAAAGTACAAAACTTGCTGAAGAAAAATAAGAAAAAGATCTTCGTGACTTTGGGTTAATATCTGTAAAGTTCCTGGAATATTAAAAACACTATCGATAAGCCATGAAAACAAACTTCCTCTTGTGCATACAGAAAAGCCTGTCTGGTCAGAGAATCCCCAGCTTAAGTCAGGGGTGATGGAGGAGGAGGGGGAGAATTGAAAGCATGGAGGCCCAACTTATAGTAAAAAGCAAAGTGGGTTACTAAGGAGAATGAACTTTCAGTGCAGAATAGAACCACCAATGGCTGCATTCGAGAGTGTCTGGGAAAGTTCTGAGAGATAAAATGGGAGTTGGCGTCATCTGTTGTGCGATGCAGCGACGCAGAGGGAGAGACAAATTGGGAAAGATGATTTTAAGGAGTTCTCATATGTTTGAGTATAAGCCCATTTTGCCATTTTCTAAGAGCCTAGAAAAGACCCAAATCGATTTTCGATGACTTTCTAATGATGTTGCACTGAGATGGGTCCAGATTTATCCAGATCTATTAATTCTAAATAAATATAATGACACCTTCTCTGAAGCCCAGACCACCTCCCTTGAAGTTTTAGTATTGTACTGCCATTATTATGACATGCCATGTGGTAAAGTTGACCCTGTGTGTATCTATCTCCCCTACCAGATTACAAACATGCCCTTTGAAGGTAGCATTTGTGTCTTATTCTTATCTTTGTGTCCTGCTCCATATCCATCTTCCACTCAGTGAATTACACCAAGTAGATGTTCAAAAAATAGTGTGAAATGAATGCATGAGTGATGGATGAATGGAATTTAACTTAAAGAGCAATTTCTTTAGCAACATCTATGACAGCAGTGTCTTCTCCCGCACCGCCTGATGGACTCTGAGGGACCACGTCTGTCCTGGTCCTCACTTTATCCCCAGCATTTGCACTATGCTAAGCACACCATAAGCGTTGGAATAATCATTGTATCCTCTAGAAAGGATTTCAGCGCATCAGGAATGGAAGAAAGCAAAACAATCCAAGGCTGAACGGAAGTGAGCTGCCTGGGCGAGGCTGTCGTACTCGGTGGGCGGTAAAGAACAGGAATCCCCAGGCGAACCCTGGGAACCGCGGGTGAGTGCGGGCGCCTTCCTCTCCTCCGAGGCGATAGGTGGCGCTGTGGCCGGCCGCGGCCCCCGGGTCTGCGGGGCGCCGCTCTCTGGACGGGGTGGGGAGTTGGCAGAAGGACCTGCGGCGGGTCTGCTTCGGCCGCCGCTCTGGCCTGGTCTACCCCAGCGGCTGACTGATCGCTCAGTGCGGCACCATGGGGAAGCGGGACAATAGGGTGGTGAGTACCCGGTGGGGAAAGCAATGCGGCGGCGCGGGGCACGGCGGCAGGAGAGCGGGACCCCTCGCTCTTCCCGGCTGGGCCTGAGAGTCAGCGGCGGCGCTGGGACCTCAAACCAGGAGACCCAGCTCCCCTCCCCGCTCCGGCCCCAGACGCGCGTGCGCCGCGCACGAAGTTGGCGCCTTCGGCTCCCCCGCTCTCTTTTCTCTTCTCTCTAGTCTCCCTTTCCTCTACACCCCGTCAACCCTGCCGCACCCTCTGGTAGTGTTCTCTGGCATCCTTCCCTTCCGCACTCGGGCCAGCAGTGCCCAGTTTGTAGAGCTCTAGGGTCCCCTGCACCCTCCTGTAAGTAAGTCCAAAGTCTGAGGCCCGTGGAGGTGCCAGGACTCGCCCCCCACGCACCGCGACCGGGATCGCGCACCCAGGGGGGACGGAGGCCATGGACGTTGTCCCTCCACCCGGGGGCCTGCAGGGCGCCCAGTTCTAGCAGCAGTCGGGCTCGCATTTGAGAACCAGGATCAAAGCATTTGGCTTCGGGCCCCAGTGTCCAGCACTACCTGGCACCTAGTAGGCTCTGTAAAGGAACGAATGGCCTAGTAATGTTCACTCTGGAGTCAGGCCCAGACTGGAATGTCAGTTCTGGTCCCTCGGGAGTTGGGGGACCTACGATGAGTTGCTTTTCTTTGAGCCTCAGTTTCTTCATCTGTAAGAGGGGATCAGTGTTGCCCATAACTTTGCAGAATAGTTGAGAGTGCAAAAGGCAAGGTGGCCGGGCGAGTGCTTGGCATGCAGATTATTCTAGTAAATGAGATAAAAGAGATGCAGAAGTACCTAATAGCAGAAAGAGTAAGAAATATCTGTAAGTAAGAAATTCGAGGTTCTGAGGGCATTTTGACAGGCGGAGATGGGAGGAAGGCATTCTAGGTGGCTACTAGCTTGGTGTGGACAGCCCAGGTTATGAATCAGTTTGAATGGGCTTTAAACAGAAGCGATTAGCAGTAAGCTTAGGTTGCAGCCTTACAGTTCCTAGGCTTGGCTATGATAGAGTTTTAAACCACTGAGCAGCAAAATGAAAAAAAATAAATGTCGTTGAAGCTACTGTACTAAATTTAGTGAACTAGCTTTTTAAAAATTAAGTGATTATTTCCTTTGGGGTTAGGGGGTGGGAGGAGACGGGGCGAGGTACTAAAAGAGCTTCACTTTTATGAAATATTTCTTGTCTTCAAAACGTTTGTTTTAATTTTATTTAGTCTTCATAATCAAAGATGTCTAGGAACCACAGTGGTGAACTTTGATTACAAGGTTGAGGAATGTTCTTTTGTCTTGCTTTCCTGGCTGTAAGTCAGACCTTGTGGTATTCTGATTCTCATAGAGTTGAAATGGTGTTCTCCTGGAGCATCCTTAGGTTTAAGGTGTTAAGAGTGTTTGGGCTCTTTAATGACCTTAGGCCTTAAATGCTTAGAAATTACCGGACCTTGGGTACAGTTTTCATGCAGAGACCTAAGATGTTTTGTTTTACTGGCAAAAGGTGTTGGTTTACACATACTTTTAAAGCATTTGAAAAAGTTTCCAAATTAGTTTCATTTACTAGAGCATTTTGATAATTCCGAGCTCTACTTATTACTTGGTATGTTGTCTTGGCCCGTGGTGGTTCTGGTAACATTTTATATGCACTTCAAAGGTTGTGGAAAGGAAAACAGGAAATTAAGAGGTAGAAGACGCAGATCTTCTCGTTCAGTCTCCTCATTGCAATGGAGGAGGAGATGGAACTGTTTAAACTGGGACCAAAAAAACACCTTGGGTCATCTGATAAGTTAGTTTAGTACATCATAACTCTTGATGTTTTTTTTCTTTCTTTTTTTTTTTTTTTTTGCGGTACGCGGGCCTTTCACTGTTGTGGCCTCTCCCGTTGCGGAGCACAGGCTCCGGACGCGCAGGCTCAGCGGCCATGGCTCACGGAACTAGCCGCTCCGCGGCATGTGGGATCTTCCCGGACCGGGGCACGAACCCATGTCCCCTGCATCGGCAGGCGGACTATCCACCACTGCGCCACCAGGGAAGCCCATAACTCTTGATTTTAATTAAAATGAACGTGTGCCTCTGAAAATAATGGCTTTTTTTTCTTTTTACATTGGTGATAAAAATCATGGTTTTAGAGATGACAGAATTGTTTTCTAAAATGCCATAGATTTCAGGTTGAAGTTTTTGTAAAAATAGGCTTTACTCTTTAGAGCTGTTTTGGTCTCAAGGCAAAAATTGAGCAGAAAGTACAGAGAGTTCCCATATGCTCCCTGCCCATAGACATGCTCAGCTTTCCCTACTTTCAACTCCCACACCTGAGGGGAATATTTGTTACAGTCAATGAGCTTACATTGACACATCATTTTCACCTGAAGTCCTTAGTTTACATTAGGGCTCACTCTTGGTATTGTACCTTCTTGAACGGCTTTTATTTTTTCACTGAACATTTTAATTCTTGAGATTTGTAAAGGGCACTTTAATTTGTGATGGCCACCCTTTGTGCCCATTGTTTTCCAGAAGTTTCCTTCGTGTTCTTTTCTGTTACTAAAACAGATGTATCCTCTAGATAAAAATAGGTAATCAAAGTAGCAAATGAAATTCTGCGCATTTTGTCTTTAGCAGTTTCACTGCATTGCTTTTTTCCTAGCTGCCCACTTACATATTCCCTTGAGCTCAATTTGCCATCCTAAGTTTCAAAGACAAATCGTTTTCTGTTACCCAAACTCACAGCAGCAGCTTGGAGCCACAGGCAGTTCTAGTTACATATGAGTATGAGTGTTTGCTTTAAAAGGGCATAGTATTTAAAGTGATTGTCATAGACATTTAAAGAAATTGCAGTTTCTTTATTTTGATTGATGCCCAGCCACCCACCGCCTAATGTTAGAAGCATTATTTTTCACACTTAACGCATAATAAGTGAAAGAGCTTTACCTTTGTGAAATACTTTTTTGTTTTTAAAACCTTTCTGTTGTGCACAGTAAAATGAGCACTGTTGCTTAATAATTATGAGCACAGAATTTTGCAAGGAGCTTGTGAGATGCGCTTCATAAATATTGTTATTATAATTGAAATAAATAATGGAGGTATTTAGAGTGGTTGAATTTTTCTCATTTTGTTTACTATTAATATTATGGCAGTGTTTGCATGTAGTATTTTTATTTTTGTTTTATAAAGGTAATGAGTTATTTTAAATTTTTTTCTCCATTGTATGAAATGATGAAAGTAGACGTCTTCCTTTACATTTTGGTGCACATGCATCAAAAACTTTTTAAAAATTTATAGTTATTTATTAAAATGGTATATATATATATTTAACTTGCTTTTGCTTTTCACCTGAGAAATTTTAGACATCATCTTTTTAATGGCTACATAGTATTTCATTTTGCGAATATAATGTATTAAATTAATCTCAAATTGACGGCTCTTTGGGTATTTTCAGTTTTTCCTATTTTAGTGATAACAGTTTTAACATCCTTGTATATATTTACAACTTTAAAAATAAAGTTTTTACAGTTTTAAACTTAAAATATTTTACTATTGAGTACTGCTAAAATTATGACATGCTACCAAAGAAATGAGGTGATAGATGATAGATATTATAGTTTTTAAAGTGATGATCTTAGCTTGCACATTGTACTTGCTTTTGGTTAGGATGATTGTCAGTGTCATTGGTTGGGCCAGCAGCTGCTCTGTTGTGGCCTCTGTTGGTTGTCATTTCCACATGAACTGATTGAAATTCTCAGCAGAGACAGTTGAATGAAATATTTGAGGGCATAACATTTGATATAAAAAATAGGACTTTATGCCTCGGTCTTAAACGTTGCATTTGATATCCACATGTAGCCCTGATTCAACATCTCTGACCGTAGGAGCTCTAGCATTCATTCCTGCCAGTAAGAAAATTATATTAAAGGTTTAACTTTTTCATCTCAAGTAAGTAGGCAGTATCCAGTTGAATGGAAGTAGTTCTCGGTATGTGTTGTTTATAGTGGTTTTATATTGTTTATTCTGCCAGAGTAATCTAGAAATATATAACTTATATTTGTTATGAAGGTGGGTGATTTTGTCATTTTTAAAGATATTGTTAAATAAAATGCATCAGATGCATTGTACCCTTTCACTTCTGTTCAAATGTTAGGTAATTAGGTTTAAAATCAACCTTGGTAATAGTCATTTTCAACCAAAATTCTTTTTATTTATAAAGTAGAAGAGTTTTTATAAATGTTGACTTGAATTAAATTTGGAAAGCTGAATCATAGGGTCAAGAGGTTGAGACTGAATTAAAGACCAGATTTGTGAATTCTATTTAATAAAGCAACACCTCTTTGCTAGACACTGTCATTAACAAAGAAATATTCTGGGGCTTCCCTGGTGGCACAGTGGTTGAGAGTCCGCCTGCCGATGCAGGGGACACGGGTTCGTGCCCCGGTCCGGGAGGATCCCACATGCCGCGGAGCGGCTGGGCCCGTGAGCCATGACTGCTGAGCCTGCACGTCTGGAGTCTGTGCTCCGCAGCGGGAGAGGCCACAACAGTGAGAGGCCCGCGTACTGCAAAAAAAAAAAAAAAAAAAGAAAGAAACAAATATTCTGCTTTATTTGTCTCAGTGTATTTTGGGGGAAAGTGTCTAAAAATGTGTTTTACTGCTATAGTAAGTGTAGTATACAGAGCGTAATATAATTTCTGTGGTTTTTTATTGTACAAAAATATGTATAACAAAGTTCACCATTTTAAGTGTATAGTTAAGTGACATTGAGTACATTCACAGTGTTGTACAACTATCACCACTGTCCATTTCCAGAACTTTTTCATCATCTCATACAAGAAGCTCTGTACCCATTACACAGGAACTCCCAGCCCCTGGTAAACTCTATTTTCTGTCTTCTATGAATTTACTTATTCTAGGTACCCCACATAAGTTGAATCATACAACGTTTGTCCTTTGGTGTCTGCCTTATTTCACTTAGTATGCTTCCAAGGTTCATCTGTGTTGGAGCATGTATCAGAATTTCACTCTTTTCTAAGGCTGAATAATATTCCATTGTATGTATATATCACATTTTGTTTAGCCATTCTTCCATAGATGGACATTTGGGTTGTTTCCACCTTTTGGCTGTTGTGAATAATGCTGCTATGAACATGGGTGTACACATATCTGTTTTAGCCCCTGCTTTCAATTCTTTTTCAATCCTACTTAGAGGTGGAGTTTCTGTTTAACTTTTTGAGGAATCATCAAGCTTTTCCAAAACAGCTGCACCATTTTTTATTCTCACCTGCAATGCTTAATTGTTCCAGTTTCTTCACATCCTTGACAACACTTGTTGTTTTCTGTTTTTAGTAGCCATTCTAACTGGGGTGAGGTGGCATCTCGTCATTTTGATTTGCATTTCCCTAACGACTAGTGACATTGAGTATCGTTTCATGTGCATATTAAGACATTTGTACATCTTCTTTGGAGGAATGTCTAAGTCCTTAGCACATTTTTGAATTGGGTTGTTTGGGGGTTTTGTTGTTGAGTTGTAGGATTTCTTTATGCATTCTGGATATTAACCCTTGTCAGATACATGATTTGCAAATATTTTCTTCCATTCTGTGGATTGTCTTTTCAGTCTTTTGATAGTGTTCTTTGATGAACAAATGTTTTTAATTTTGATGAAGTCTTGTTTATCTATTTTTTCTTTTGTTGCCTAGCATGATTTAATTTTTGATGTTAACAATTTGTGTATAAAATTGCTCTCAGCATGGCACAGTATTTCCTGAGATAGAAGATATAGTAGAATAAGCAATGAATTTAGAGTTAGGTCTTCTTTAACTTCTTTGGAATCGAGTTTCTTCATTTACCATTGTGCATAATATTATTACCCTCAGAGCTTTATTGGGCTTTAGGAGAAAGCACTGTAAAGCCATCTTAGAGTAAGAGAGAGATGTCATTATTATTTTCATCAAATCTCTGGTAAAAACACATTTTCTGTGAAAGAGCAGTATTACTTATCTCCCAAACTTATGAGGCTTAATAGAGCATTAAATCTACTTTTTGTAATGAAAAGTTGGTTAGTCAGATTGTTCATGCTTAGTTGGATATAGTATGCATTTATAATAAAGATTGCGTTATGAGTATGCAAATGTACTTTTGTGTTTTCGGTGGTTATTTTAATGGAGTTAATTTTTGTTTTTTCCTCAAGGCCTATATGAACCCAATAGCAATGGCCAGATCAAGGGGTCCAATCCAGTCTTCAGGTCCAACGATCCAAGATTATCTGAATCGACCAAGGCCTACCTGGTATTTGTGAAACAATTTATCTATATATAAGGTTTTCATACATTTTTTAAAGGTTATTTTCACAACTTTTATTGATTGCCGAGCAGTTGCTAGATACATAATTTTTTGAAGTGGTATTTGATATGTGCTTTGTTTTGAATGTATAAAACACATGCATGAATGTAAAGCAAACATTTGAGAACCCACCACCCAATATAGCTAAAGCACTGCCAGGGAATCTTTTTTGTTTTGTTTTGTTATTTATTTATTTATTTATTTATTTATTTATTTATTTTGTGGTATGCGGACCTCTCACTGTTGTGGCCTCTCCCCTTGTGGAGCACAGGCTCCGGACGCGCAGGCTCAGCGGCCATGGCTCACGGGCCTAGCCGCTCCGCGGCATGTGGGATCTTCCCGGACCGGGGCACGAACCCGTGTCCCCTGCGTCGGCAGGTGGACTCTCAACCACTGCGCCACCAGGGAAGCCGCAGAGAATCTTTTATACCAAGCACATATTTATGTCTTAAAACAGACCTTAACCTTGAAGTGTTCTAAGCTATTTAAAATGGTTTGAATAATTTTGCCCTTCCACGGGGTATAACTAGGTGTTGAGAAAGATGACTTTAGACCTTGTTTCTAGTTTTATCCGCTGGCTTTTCAAAGAGTTAGGGTTTCCCATTGTAAAAGTTTTGTTTTAAATTTTTTGTTTGTTTTGCCCTTGTTGAGTGGCTCTGATTTTTTGTAAATAAAGTATCATAGCACTTACATTATTGTTTTTTAGTATTTCTTATTATTAAATACCCATACTCCTGAGGTAACATAAGGCAAGCTTCAGAGTTGTTAACTTTGGACTCCTTCTAAGGGCCCCTGATAACTGGGCAACTATAGTTGAAAGTTGTATTTACATACAACAGGGAATCCTTCCTTTGGGTTAAATAGGAAGTAAGCTGTGTCTGCCTCTTAGAATGTTCTTGAGTGCTATTGTTTATTGTTGCAGCTTACCAAAAAATAAATTATCTCATGATTTTAATGAGATCTTTATATGTGAATTTCTGTGTTGCAAAAAATATGTGTATTAAATGGCACTGTAACGTGAAAAAATATAAAAAATAAATTATCTCAAAACAAAGTATATTTTATCTTTAAAATTGGGGAGAAGGGATGAATTTTAAAGGGGAAGTGCCTAAGCTAGTGGATTACATGTATGGTCAGAGGTCGCCAAGACAACCCTCAGGTTGGGTAATTGCTAGAAGGGTTCACAGATAGTCGTACTCGTGGGCAAGATTTATTATGGTGAAAGGATACCAGCCATAGTCAGCAAAGGAAAAAAGTGCATGGGGTGAAGTTCAGGGGAACCTGGACGCAGGCTTCCAAGGCTGCTTCTGTGGAGTCATACAGGATGCATTTCATTTCCTTAGCAATGAGTTATGATAACACATGTAAGGTATTGCCAACCAGTGTGATTCAGTGTGTCCAGCTTTTTTATTGGCGACTGATCCGCCTCTGCCTGTCAGGTGCCAAAATTCCAGACTTCCAGAAGGAATGAAGGTGTTCATATAAACTATATTATTTGTATAGACAGGCACAGTAAGCCACTCTTATCAGGGGGTGGTACCAAAATCTAAGTTCCCAGATGCCAGCCAGGGCTACTCATTCTTAAAAGCAGGTACATTATAAAATGGGTGATTTAGTAATAGACTATAGTAATTCAGTCTTTTAGACCTTAACTCACCCTAACACTGAAACTACTAGCTTTGTGACCTTAGGCAGATTTTCTTACCTTCCTCAAGTTTCAGCTTCTTTATCTCTAAAATGGGGGTGATAATACTACCTTTTCTCACAGGATTGTTGTGAGGATTAAAGGAAGATGTATTTAAAGCAGTGCCTGTTGTATGGAAGTGCTCAAATGTTTGGTGTGTTAGTTCTTATAATCTGTATTTAGAAGGGGAGTGACTAGTGTTATCTGATAGGCTTTATTATGATAATTGATTTACAAGGACGTGAACAAAGAAATTTAAAATGTAGCAGCACTGGAACTAGAATGGAGGTTTATTAGGATATTAAGAAAAATTTATTTATGAAATTTTTGTTGCCTTGTTTGTAAGCATCCGTCTCAAATTTGAATAGCTTGAAAACTTACTTGTACATTCTATTTTTTTAAGGGAAGAAGTGAAAGAACAACTAGAAAAGAAAAAGAAAGGCTCCAAGGCATTGGCTGAATTTGAAGAAAAGATGAATGAGGTTTGTAAATTGTGCCTTTAAAAAAAATTATCTTTTTTCTTATAATAAAAAAAATGAAATCTTTTTTTTTTTAATAAACCAAGAGTTTGGGCCTAGCTCTTTAGGTTAAGGGTGCTCTGTATTGTAGAAGTGTTTTTGTTATATTGAATACGGTTTGTATATTTTGATTTCTTAAAAAAAGAAATAGAGAAAAGCCATCTTACAGTAATTTAAATCATCTTAAGTTTTCTAAATGTTAGGTTCTTCCTTTCTCTCCCCTTATCCCCAGGTCCCCATCTTACCCTGGGATTTCCATGGTGATGTTTGCTTGTTTTGATTACAAACATATATGTAGTATTTCAGCCACAGTATAGATTAATGCAACTTTTACTGTCTGGAAAGAGAATCTAACCACCATTGTTAAAAAGAAAAAAGTTCTCAGCCTCAGTAATAATACCTACTCTTCCTTTCAGTATACAGTGAGGAGCTCCCACCTCATAATATCCTCTTTGAAAGGAGCTCGTAGAGGCTCCTTTGGTGACAGGGTAAAGGATTCTGGCACCTGCAGTATCTTTTGACTGTAATTAGAGGCTGAGATGAGAGCGAGGTAGTAGAGGATGGAAGGAAGAAAGTAGTGGCTGTCTCTATATATTTAGGTGTATTAGAAGGGGATAGGTAGCCTCTAATGTGTTTATAACTTTTCTGCAGAACTGGAAGAAAGAACTAGAAAAACACAGGGAGAAATTATTAAGTGGAAGTGAGAGCTCATCCAGAAAAAGACAGGTAATGCCATTTTTAGTTTATTGCTATTCTTAATCTCAGAGTTGGGTTTTCATAATAATGCTGTGTACTACTATTAATAGATACATTTGAAAACACCACCTTATTTAGATTTGTACTTGTATTTGTTTGCTTTTAGAGAAAGAAAAAAGAAAAGAAGAAATCTGGTAGGGTGAGCAAAAGTTTTCCATTTTTCTAAATGTTATAATCAAGAGCCTACAAAAAAAGTAAGAATAATTGATATAACCTGTATGCTAACTCTAGCTAAGTCAAGGAACCTGGAGGTCCTTTGGTAGTTACGGGTGGTTTTGTTCTATTAGTGATAATAAAAGAAAGGTGCCAACCTCCTTATAACCTAGTAACTCCTTCATTACTATTAAAGAGGGAAAATTGATTACTGTTGCTACATCTGTTGTTACTTTGTGTGTGTGTCTGTGTGTGTGTATGTCTGTGTTTGTGAGGGAATGTGAGATTTGACATTTTAATATTTAAGTCATGAATATGGCATCTGTTTCTCAGACACTAGATTAATTTCGTTAAGTATTTGAGAGACTTAGTAAAAGAAAAAAAATTCCTGCATCTCACAAGCTTTAATTGTTTTGTGCTTGGTCAAGTATTCATCTTCTTCTTCATCAAGCTCTGATTCTTCCAGCAGTTCTTCAGATTCTGAAGATGAGGTAATGTTTGCCTGTAATGATTCATGAAATAATATCTCTGATATCTTTAGTGACAAGTGGAAGAAACCCATTATGAAATAGCTGTTAAAAATGTTTACTTCCAGTTTTTGATTAATCATCCATAACTGAGAGCGCTGATGTGAGTAAATAACTAGGTATTTAAATATTGGTAAATGTGTTTTTTAGATTCCTAAATTTGTCTTGTTCATTTAAAAATGTTAGTAGAAGAAATGGATTTAAAAATCAAAAATTCTGTTTTAGCTAAGAATTACATGTGACTCATCACTTAACATTTTTTAATAAAACAAAGTGATGTAAGTTACATTTTAAATATTATTAAGTAAAACATATTTACACGCTGGTCCTTTCATCAAGTTTTGTTCATTGATTAAGTTTTGATGTTAATAAAATGCAACGATTATATTTTTGAAACAGAAAGCAAATATTTCTGAAATGTTTCATGTAGGATAAGAGACAAGGAAAAAGGAAAAAGAAAAAGAAGAGCCGTTCACATAAATCTTCTGAAAGTTCCATGTCAGAAACTGAATCAGACAGTAAGGTAAAATCATTTAAATGAGCAATATTTTGGATAGCAGACATTTAATTAGGGTCTTCTTTAAGTTCTTCCTGTCTTAAATTGCTCTCAGTTTAGAAATGTGATACTGTTTTTGTACTTTGATGCTCTGTGTCACTTAATTGATGTACTTAATAATATTGTACATAGGGCATTTAATTGTTCTCTAAGTACTTTGACATATAGGTCCCCACATCTCAGCATTTTTAGGACAGCTTTATGATAAAGCATGGCAGACATTATTTTTCCCATCTACATAAAAAATTTATAGTGCAGATGAAAACATCTTGCTTAAATTCATACAGATCGTATTAGAATTGGAAGTTGAATCTATCTTCTAATATCTGATCCAGTGTCCTTTTTACTGTACTGTACCTAAATCTGTTCTGTACTATCCAGAATTATCAGATGCAATTAAATCTCAAACATTAGTGGTCATAAGAAATACATGCAGGTTATAATAAAAATGTGGATTCCTGGGCCCTATCTCCAGAGTCTGATTTAGTGAGTCCGATTAGGATCAGAAATCTACATTTTAAACCAGTGGTCCCTAGGATTCTGATGCAGTACTGTCCATGGGCCACAATTTGATGAGCACTGTCCTGGGGTCCCAGGAGAACAAAGCAACTATTGATATATGGTTGTATGGCAGATATCTACTTGCCCTACTGAGACTTCTTTTGATAGAATGCCTGGCATATATAAAGTATTCAGTAGATGTTGGTTTTGTTTTTTAAAGCCGAAGAGCCAGTCTAATGATACTGATAGCTAACATTTATAGAATGCCTACTATAGATTGAGCCCAGTTCTAAGCACTTGACTTGTTAACTCAATCCTCTCAACACCCCTATGAAGTAGTTTTTTGTATATCCCACTTCATGGATAAGGAAGGCTCAGAGAGTTTAACAGCTAGCCCTGAGGGATTCAAAAGTAGAAATTCTTGCCTCCCCACTTTATAAGGAAGAGTAGGGAAATCAAATTGATGTCTGAGCATGGTGTGAATTAGAACTTCAGTGCATATGATCACTACAGGTAAAAATAGGCAATAGCATAAAGTCTTATTTTAAAATAAACCCTGTGGTTATACAGATAATGTCCGTTGTTTTAGTTGTACAGAGATTTGATATACAGCCAGATAAATGAAGAAGTCTCATTCCCTCATAAGCACATATATACACAACCTGTATTTCTCCCGTATTTTCAGAATAAAATTCTGGAAGTAAACTTTTTTCGGTCATAGAGTAAATCACTTTTTTGGTATTTTTCTTCCTTCTGTCATAATGCTGTACCTTTCACATTTAAAATTGATATATATATATTTTATTTGTTTAGGATAGTTTAAAAAAGAAGAAGAAGTCAAAGGATGCAACTGAGAAAGAAAAGGTAATTTATACTTTACAGTGCCTTAAGATACTTCATTTACTTCAAGAATTGCTTCAAAAAATTAACATTAAAGCATTCCCCTTTTTACCTTAAAAGATTTCTTTTGCTTATGAGTTCATTTTTGAAGGTAAAAGATCAGAAGAAGCTTCCTGCAGAGAATTTGAGTTTGTATAGATAAATGTATTATCTCAGGTTAAAATTCAAAATAATGAAGATTCTAAACATTTCCTTTGTTTCCTCAAGTCATTTTAAAGAAGGTCCTTTTAATGAAAGAACATGGACTTCTGTTTCAAATTGAGTGTACCATAGCTAAATTTGAAAACTTTTTTCTACTGTAAGTAGATGTTTTATCTTCATTTATAGCTTATCTATACTTAATGCTTAATTTATCCCTACCTAAGTTTCTGGTTTATATTTTTAAATCTTTCTGATTATTAAAAATAAAAGCCTAAAGAAAGCAACTACTAATAAAAGGAAAATAAAGGCCAGTGTCACTGTATTTTATTCAGTCTTTGTATATCATTTCTTAAAAATTGAGGTGAAATTCACATAATATGCTATTAACCATCTTTAAATTACAGTTTGGTAGTATTTAGTGTATGTACAGTGTTGGGCGTTGATCACCTCTCTAGTTTCAAAACTTTTTCATCGGGCTTCCCTGGTGGCGCAGTGGTTGAGAGTCTGCCTGCCGATGCAGGGGACACGGGTTCATGCCCTGGTCCGGGAAGATCCCACATGCCGCGGAGCGGCTAGGCCGTGAGCCATGGCCACTGAGCCTGCGCGTCCCGAGCCTGTGCTTCGCAACGGGAGAGGCCACAACAGTGAGAGACCCGCGTACTGCAAAAAAAAAAAAAAAAAAAAAAAACTTCTTCATCATTCCATTAAAAACAACCCATAGTCACTAAGTAACTAGTTTCCTTCTCCCCACCCACCCCCAATCCCGTGATAGCCTCTAATCTGCTTTATGTCTATGGATTTGTGTATTCTCGATATATCATATAAAGGCAGTCATACTATATGTGACCTTTTGTGACTGGCTTCTTTCACTTAGTATAATGTTTTCGAGGTTCATTCATGTTGTAGCCTGTATCAGTACTTCATTCCTTTTTATGAATGCATATAATATTCCATTGTATGTATATAACACAATTTGTTTATCCATTCATTCATTGATGGACATTTGAGTTGTTTGTACCTTTTGGCTAGTGTGAATAATGCTGCTTTAAATATGCATGTTTCTGTATGGACGTATATTTTCATTTCTCTGGGGTATATACCTAGACGTGTTTTGGTTTTTTTTAATCAGTTTGCAAATAAAAATGCATTAACACACTAAAAAAAGAAACCATATTGACAGAGTTGGTTTAATTCCAAGGATTCAAGGATAAGAAATTTATTAATATAACTTGCCATATTAACTGGTCAAAGGAAAGAAACCGTGTGATTATTTTAATAGTTGCCAATAGGGTGTGATATAATTTCAACAGAACTTCCTGATTTTTCAAAACCATTATAAAATAAGAATAATTGGTTACTTTCATGTTTTAAAAAAAATTGTAAAACTAAAAACTGGCAATTTGCAAACATGAAATACTAAAACAACTGCACTGTGATTTTTGAAGTACTTCAAGATATACAACATATATAAAAAATAACCCATATGTATACCAACTAGAATTAACAGATGGTTTAAATTTTGTCAGATTTGCTTCAGGTCTTGTTTTATGGGAAAAGAAGAAGTCCCAGGCACTTTCTCCTTCCTTAGAGACAGCTGTTTCTGAAATTACTGTGCCTCCTTCCCATCCATATTTATACACTTTTATTAACATAAGTATGTGTTCAGAAATAACTGAGAGTATTTTGTATTTTCAGAAGGGTGTCACCATGTTTCCTCTGAAGCTTGTTTTTTTCTCTCAAAATTACTGTTGACATTTATTCTTGTTGATACTCTCAAGTTTGTTTCTTTGGCTTATAATATTCCGTTATTTTAACTCACCACAACTTGTATCTCCATTCTCCTGTTTGTGGACATCTAGGTTATTTTCATTCTTCAGTAATGCAAACAGTGCTGCAATGGCTATTTGTTATCCATTTCTCCTTTTCCTTAAGTTGTCATTAATTTTCTGAGGTATACCTGGGAGTGTAACTTCTAGGTCCTAGGATATACATACGTTTCACTTGTCTACATTTTGCTTACCAAAGTGCTTGTTATTAATTTACATTCCTACTAGTAATGTATGACAGTACCCTTGTTCCTCATACATACTTGTCATGCTGTGAGACCTCCCTTTTTGCCAGTTCAGTGTGTAGAGATGTTTGAGCCCCTTTATTTGTTTATTAGCCATTCAGATTTCATTTTCTGTGAATTGCCTATTCATGGTCTTTGCCCGTTTTTCTGTTTGATTGTTATTAATCTTTCTGATTCATAGGAGTTATATACTTTGGATGCTAATCTTTCAGACAGGTAGTTAACACCTTTTGGTCTATGGCTTCTGTTAATCCTGTTTAGGGTGTCTGTTATAATCTTACATGGTTTTAATTTTCAGTTATATGTATCAGTCATTAGTTTTAGCTCCATTTTTATTTTAAATTGTTTTGAAAGTGCTAGCCAATGGAATACCTAATTAGAAAATATAGTGGAAGAAAATATTTCATTTATGATGGTAACAAAAAATATATAGGAAAATCTTAAAGAAGTGAGCAGGACTTATTTGAAGAAAACTATACAGATCTATTCAGAAACGTGAAAATTTAATAAATGTTACTGGGTATGACTTGCTCTGCTAAAAGTTAAAACATTTTTCATATGCTTTGATGAAAAAATGTGGTATGATCCAGGAATAGAAAAACAATGGAACAGTGTAGAGTCCAGGTAAAAATTTGTAAGTATTTGTGGAATTTAATATATGATAGAGGTGGCATTTCTTGGACCAAAATGACTAGCCATTTGGAAAATATACAGTTGAGCACTCCTTAAGGCCAAATATATTCCAGATAAGTGAAAATTCTAAATGTATGAAAATGCAACTAGAGAAAGACATGGGTGAGTATAACATTGGTATGGGAAAGGCCTTTACCTCAAATCTCATGAACTTCTGACCACATAATTCAAATTCTGAATGGCAAAAAAGACATATAGGTTATAAAAAATAAGCTGTGAATGAAGTTTAAATATAATGAACAGACTATGAAACACTACTAGGAATACATAAGGCAAAAACTTGATCTTCAGTAACTAAGGGAAAGAGAATACCTCACATACACATAAAAATAGGTAAAATACATGTTGAGGCAATTTTTAAAGAAAATATGAACTATATTCTAATAATCTGAGATTGATATGACTGATAAAAGAATCTGACGAAGAGGCTTTTTGGTGAAGTGTGATTCATAAATGAATGAAATAAGAAACAATTTTGAGGGTTATGGGAGAGTGAGAAAATCATTTGGATGAAGGCTGCTTTGGTCTTTGATTTAGTCATTATTGTTAAAGATTTTGCCCTCACGTACCCTTTACTATATTTCAACTTTGTTTTTAATAGCGAGGAACTCATATGCCTGCCTTCCAGAAGGAAATGGGTTAAGTAAATTGTGGTATCTACTTTCAGTGGTATATACTTTCAGTGAATGTCAAAGGCAGCCAAAAATGATGGTGTAGTTGGCATGGAAAGATACTGTTGGGTGAGAAGAGTGGGTTCCAAACAAGTATTTATGTAAAATTGTATATACACAGAGATGTTTCCCAAAATCCCTGTAGTGGGATCTTGGTGAATTTTCTTAAAATGAACATTTATAATTTCTACCAAAATAATAAAGCTGTTTGCAGAAACAAATCACCTGTAATCTACCACACATATCATCACTGTTAATTTCTTTTCTTGTTTGTTTATATCTTCAAAATTGGGTTCATGCTATGTAAAAGTTTTAGGTCATTTTTTTCTGTGTAAGATTAACTGGTGAGCATTTTTTCCTTTGTGCGGTTTTGTTTTTGTTGTTATGAACTACTTCATACATACTGATGAAGCATATAGAAAAAATAAAATGACAACCAGCATATTCACTATGCAGCTTTAATAAATCTTAACATTCTGTCATATTTGTTTCAGATGTTTTCAGAATGTTTTATTTTTTTTTTTGGTACTTTATTTTTTAATTTATTTTATTTTATTTTTTGGCTGCGTTGGGTCTTTGTTGCTGCACGTGGGCTTTTCTCTTGTTGCGGCGAGCAGGGGCTACTCTTCGTTGTGGTGGGCAGGCTTCTCATTGTGGTGGCTTCTCTTGTTGGGAACACAGACTCTAGGTGCACGGGCTTCAGTAGTTGTGGCACACGGGCTCAGTAGCTGTGGCTCGCAGCTCTAGAGTGCAGGCTCAGTAGCTGTGCCACAGTAGCTGTGGCACATTAGTTGCTCCGCAGCATGTAGGATCTTCCCAGACCAGGGATCGAACCTGTGTCCCCTGCATTGGCAGGCAGATCCTCAACCACTGCACCACCAGGGAAGTTCCCAGAATGTTTTATTTCTTTAAAAATGTTTTATTTCTTAAAATATGTACTTAAGCCGTTAAGTACTCCTCCCCAGAATTATACATTTTCTCATCATTAAATACTTAGAGATGAAGTTTTGTTTTGTTTTTTAATGTGAATTTAACACTTTAAATGCACTAAGGGAACTACGGTGCAGAGACCTTTTTAGGCCATCACAAATAATTACCTGTTGATTTTCTTTTCTGTAACACTAGGCCTGTCTGATCCAACCCAGGCTAGAAACAAAAAGAATTAAACTGCAAAGGACCCAAATCTTATACCATATGTTTTCCTTAACTTTTTAAAACTTCATCATGTATAATTAAAGAAAATAAGGAGGATATTACATCTAAATGGATGTATAGGTATTTCTTTTCAAGTTATTTAATAAAAGCATTGCTTTATTGGAATTAGAAACTGATTGCTGATAATTGTCACCAATTTTAGACGTTTCTAAAATGAAAATGGATAATTTTTGTGATAATTGGGAAAATTCTTAAATAGAACTTAAAAACTTAAAATTCGTGTGGCATGGTATTATATCTCAGTCGGCATACATGTATTTATTTTTCATAGGACATTAAAGGACTCAGCAAAAAAAGAAAGATGTATCCTGAAGATAAACCTTTATCATCTGAGTCCCTGTCAGAATCAGATTATACTGAGGAGGTAAGTCTATGATCAAATCCATTTTCTTTACTTTAAAATATTTAGTTACTTGATTTAATAAATACGAATTAGTAAAAAAAAATTTTCATAAGATATTTGATTTACTCACTTTTCTAATATGTAAAAGAGACGCCGTTTCAGAATAAGTTTTGTATTTTTACACAAGATAGTAATATGGCTTTTATTTTGAGAATCATATTCCCAGATACCTTTCCAATCTGAGATCTTTTTTTTTACTCTTCTAATGTTTTCTTTTTACTACCATTTTGATGACATGAAAGATACTGTATAGCATGTACCATATTAAAACCCAAGCATTCCCTTGTTTTTGTTTGGTGCTACTCTTTTTTTTTTTTTTTTTTTGCGGTACGCTAGCCTCTCACTGTTGTGGCCTCTCCCGTTGCGGAGCACAGGCTCCAGATGCTCAGGCTCAGCGGCCGTGGCTCACGGGCCCAGCCTCTCCGCGGCACGTGGGATCTTCCTGGACCGGGGCACAAACCCGCGTCCCCTGCATCAGCAGGCGGACTCTCAACCACTGCGCCACCAGGGAAGCCCCGGCACTACTCTTTAGGGAGTAGAAAGGTGATATGGTGGAGCAGAAATGTTGACATGACTTCAGTTTTCCTATCCATAAAATGAGGGAGTAGAATTAGGTAATCTGTACAGTCCTTTTCAGCTCTAATATCCCTGTCTTAGATTTTGTATTCTCTTGGAATTAGAGTCCATTCTTAGTTAATTTTAGGTTTGTAAGTTATCTTTGAAGTATTTCTCTGCTTGGACTTGATTTCCTCATTTGTAAAATAGGACCTCTTGTCCCCATGTGTAGCAATATTTTGTAATACTCCTTTAATGAAGTTTGTAGCTAATATAGGCTACCTGTACACATTTTTATATTAGTGTCCCCTAAAGAAATAAAAATGAATACAAGAGAATAATATATAATTTTATAAAATTATATTTCTATGCATAAGTACTTGCGCCTAATAACACTAGAAGACATAAAATATTAAGCTGTGACAAAATTCAGGCTGTAGCAGGTATGTTGACCTATGCCCTTCAAAAGCCGTACAATAGCATTGTCACCAATGACATTTTCCAAAATGGTGGACAATTCCCAGTAAAGCTCTGAATGAAACAAAATACAGTCTTCCCTCTATTTATATGACATAGCTATTCTAGGACATCCACTGTACGGTCATCCTTTGATATCTGCAGGGAATTTGTTCCAGGACCCCTGTGGATACCAAAGTTCACAGGTGCTCAAGTCTCTTACATAAAATGGCGTAGTATTTGCATCTAACCCATGCACATCCTCCCATATGCTTTAAATTATCTCTAGAGTACATCTAATACCGAATACAATGTAAATACTATATAAATAGTTGCTGGCATGTGACAGAGTCAAGTTTTGCTTTTTGAAACTTTCTGCAATTTTTTTTCCCCAAATATTTTTGATCCATGGTTGGTTGAATCCATGGGTGCTGAACACACGGATACGGAGGGCTGACTGTATCTTAAAACCCAGTACAAAATACTTTGTGTTCATATTGTAATAAACTTAGATTTTATATTATAATTGGGCCCATTATATGAATGTCAAGCAGGCTATTCTAAAGTTATGTCCAGGCTCCCTGCATATCGCCTGATGGCACTCCCTGTCCTGGCCCCACCCCCTCAGTCACTGAGATGACAAGAATAACCACCAGAAACAAGGATTGTGTTCTCCAAGTTCTTTCAGGAGAGAGCTACCGCTTCTATTGAAAGTTAATAGTCTTTAATGCTTCTGTGTTCTATTCCTTCAGTCTATTTTAGTTTATTTGTGTAGTTTATTTGTGTAGTTTATTTGTATAGTTTATTTCTTAGTTACATTTTCATGTACTTGACATACAGTAACCTAGCAGATAAACCAGACAATTCAATATTTCGGCAATTTTTGTGCTTTAGTATTGTATTAATTATGTTTGTCTTAATATAAAATATGTTACATTTGGATTTAACATTAATACACATCAGCTTTAGCAACTTTGAATTTAACATAAATCCAGTGTATCACACTTTAAAATATTGAAATAACATATTAATGGGGTAATAATTGTTACTTGAAAAGATTTTTATCAGTTCATTGATACTGAGTACACTATATATATAAAGCCACCATTCGTTAAACACCATAGGTAAGAGAAACACCTACTGTATTCCAGGCATTCCCCCTTGAGGGTGGATATTACCTACATTTTACAAAGACGATGAAACTGAGGGTAATACGTAGCAGAGGTAGGGTTCAGAGTTTGGTCTGTTTTATTTCAGAGCCCATGTATTTTATCTGCTGTACCTCACTGCTGTTTTTAGGTGGTGAAAGAAAATCTAAGAGAAGCCCTCTAGAGATTTAATTTTCTTTCCTTTAAATGTTTTTCGTTGAATCCTCATTGTGATATAATAGAGGTTTGAGGTACAATAACGCATTTAAAATGTTTTTTGATTGTCAAAAAAAGGTTTTTTACATAAAGGTATATTAGTGAATAAAAAAATGCCTTGGAAATTACATATTTATCTTCTGTTCTCCACAAAAATTTTAATTTTGTAGATACGAGCAAAAAAGAAGAAAAGCAGTGAAGAACGAGAAAAAACAACAGCAAGTATCACTTATGTTTTTACATGACAACAGTATAGCTGTTTTTAATATAAAATTAGTCATTGTAAAGCATGATTACACTTACTAGAACTAAATAAATATTTATTGGGAAAGGTGTGGTGTTCAGCAGCAGTTCAGCAGTTAATGGGTTGGAGAAAATTAAATTGGGTCAGAAGAAAGGAAGCATATCCTGATAGCAAACATCTCTGTTTCATTTTCAGTATTTTACTGTTAGAAATGTAAGCTTAAACTATTGTTTGACTTTCTTAAGCTGTAACAGGAAGTATGAGAGTAAAGTATGGTGATTCCCTCCATCTTCGATAGTAGATACTCCCAGATCTGCCAAACCTGGTAATAATAGAAAAAGGCTCATGAAGCACACGCTGCAATGAAAAATAAGCAGGAATGTTACAACATAAATGATTCACTAATAAAGATGATTCTTTCAGTTATTTCTAAAGCCAGCTCTGCTATCATGCAGGTTGAGAAGTAGAAAGAGGAGAATAGGAAAGTGGAAGTGGTATCCAATGAGAAGCAGACCAACCTAGAGAAAGTCTGTAGCAAATTATCAAGGAGAAATGCAGATCATATCAGCAAAGTAATTTAGGAGCACCCACATAAGTGTGGGCTATGACCTTTGAAGGCATTTTCTTAGGGAGGAGTAAAAGAAAAATGAGAACAGCATCATTTGTAGGTTTGAGAGTAACTGCCCCTTCCCAGAATGTCCCTGACTCTTAAAACGAGGGTCCTTCTCTGAGAAGGTTCACCTGATAATGTGTGATTCGGAAATAACATTTTATATGCTTCAAGACCAAGGAGACATTTAAGAGACATTTTTCCTGAGTGGGAAAATAACTTGGGTGAAGACTGCATCTTTGGTTCAGATTATTAAGACACAAAGTTAATTTTGGATAATTCTAATTTATATTTGCATACTTTACTGTTTCATGCATTCAGCTAGCATGTATTTATTAAGCTTCTCTATGCAGGCACTGTCCTGTCTTGGTAGGGCTGTTATAATGGAGTACGAGATAGATAAGAGTGTGACAAACGAGAGGCTGACTCGGAGAGAAAGCCTCTTTGAGGACGTAAAATTAAGCTGAAATCTGATTTACAAAAAAGAGCCAACCATTAGAAGATGAAAGATAGAACATCCTAGACAGAGAGAAGAGCTCAGGACCTATGGTGGGAGTGAGCTTGATATGTTTGAAGAAGTGAAAAAAGGTAGGCTTGGCTTACACGTAGTAGATAAAGAGGATGGGATATAATGAGGTTGGGAAGTAAGCAGAGGCCATCTCACAGAGCACACTATTTAGGTTTTAATCAAAGCAAACAGGTAACCTAAATCAACTTTACATTTTAAAAATATTTTGGCAGAAGTGATGACTGCACCTAAATGAGGAATGCTGTTGTTTGTATTACAGTGGTAATGATGGAGATGGACTGGCATGATGGATTTGAGATATGTTTTGGCCTTAGGTGGTAGGACTTGCTTGGTGCTTCAGGGGTGGAGAGTGGAGTTAAAGAGTCGAGTCAAAGATAGTTTAGATTGTTTGGCTTAAACGATATGATGAATTAGTGGTGCCATGCACTGAGATGGTTGAGAAAGGATTTGGAGGGAAAAATTAAGCATTTTTAATAACTAGCATGGTAGAGCTAGTAATAAGGCACTTGCAGTCTTGAGTTTAGAGCATAGGACTGGATATAAAGATTTGGTCTGTTAAGTGGTATTTAAAGCATGTTACTGGGAGAGCATGTGGAAAAGAAGGGAAGGAAGCCCACAAAGGTTGAGCAGAGGAAGAAGAACCAGCAAACAAGGTCTTTGTGATAGAAGGAAAACAGCAGAGTGAGGTGTCATGGAAGCCAAGAAGAAAAGTGTTTTAAGAACAGAGTGGCCAACTATCCTTTTATGAAAAAGTAACCTATACCCAAAACTTATTTTTAAAAGCCCAGATATAAGATTTTGGACTCTCTAAAAGTCCCTGCATACCTGGGCTCGTAATGAAAAGAACAGTGAAAGTTTGTTAGTGTCACAAAGTGATAGAGGCCTTAGGGAAGGCGGAGGGATGGAAGTTCTAATAGATAAGGAGATGGAGAGGAAGTTTTATTTTTGCCACCCTTAAATTAAGGCTCTTGCCTTTTCTTTTTACTTCTCCTGAATATCAACAACTAGTATATTATTTGATACTACATTTCCACATATCTGTTTCTAAATGTTCTGCCTTCTCTTTTACATCAGAAAGTCAAGAGAGTCAGGGTTCAGCAGAATTCTAGCTTCCTTTGTCTAGTCACAGTATGACTACTTTTACTAGGCCTCAGTGGTGTTTTCCTCTAAAAACCAAGCGTCCATTTTTCTAAGCTAAATATACTTTTCAACTGTACGTCAGTATTTTGTACCAGATAGTTGTTAACTTAATAATTAAAGTAGCGCTACCAGTCTAAGCAGTACCTAATACCTGTTCCTATTTACTTAAAAGTAGCAGGTTTAATGTATTCTCTAAAAGTTATCATTTTACAAACAATTGTGTTTTGCTGTGGTATGACACTTCCTTTGTAGTAACTAAAATGATTTCACCTTTAAAAATTAGATAACATGAAGTATAACAGTTGATACCATAATCCAGTTGAATTTATTTTCTACAAGAAATCTTGTTAGAAGCTACATTAATGTGCTACTGACCTAGAGTTTTCCTTATCTTTTGAAAATTGACAAGCACTCTCTTTGTCATACAATATTATTGAGACTTTTCGAGAAATGTTTTCAGTAGCTTACTTGTTTGTGTGGATTGTTAGAAATAACTATACATGGTAGATTAGAAGTACCATAGTGAAGTTGTTGTTTTTAATTTGCAGATTTTCATGTAGCTATGTCTAACATGGAACTATCTTTTCAGGAAAAAACAAAAAAGAAAAAGAAGCATAAGAAACACAGTAAGAAGAAGAAAAAGAAGGCTGCTAGTTCAAGTCCTGACTCACCATAACATTAAGAAGAATCAGGATTCACTTATAAAGAAAGTGCAATGTCTAAGGAAATATCAACTGTGAACATTATGACATATTTACTAAAATGCATGAATTTTCTTGTTTTTAGAATTATTCCTGGACTATCAGTAGCCACTCAGATGCCGCTGTGTGAAAGGGCCATAATTGTTGCCTGCTGCTTGAACATCTGTTTTTTTCTCATCCAGTGCTTTATAACTGGGAGATAACACACCGCAGTCATACTAGTGGTTAAGATATTTGGGAATAAAGTTAATATTTTTGACTAGAAGTATCTAATGATAAATCAACAGAAACTGAATCTGGATACATCACTAAGATGTAATCAGACATGACCAGATGACTCTAGTTAACATTTTTGAAGTAGGGATTACGTTGACGTTTCAAAATCCTTACTCTGTAGATAAGCGTATTTTAATTTTTTCCTCTTGTATACTTTTGTTTACCTGGGGAAGGAGCTTTTCGGGGTGGGGGTGGGGTTTGATATCACTTCAGCTAGCAGAATAGCGTGCCTTTATCCTCACACATCTTATTTTTGTGGACACAGTAGCCATGCTTCATGGGGAGGTCAGGGCCGGGTATGGCAGTCTTGCCCTTTACTGAGCTTAGTGACATCGTTGGACTCTGTCGTATGCTACTTTGAGTGAACCAGAGAAATAGCCTTTTGCAGCATGAGAATGCCCCAAAAGCTCTGGGATTTACCTCCACTTCAATAATACTGAATGTTTTTTAGCATTAGAATGTGTTATAACATTTGAACTAATTTTGACTACACTTTGGCTTTGAAAAGGAATCATTTCAAATGACACTGGTACTTTTTGAACTTGATAGCTAAAGATTCTAAAATGCATGTTTTATACTGTTAGGTTTTAACCAGTCAGGAAAATTTTATGTAATCAGTGATAGTTCCTTTATTTTTTGTATGAGTTTTGTTTAGGCTGTAATGTTTAGCTTTTTATTAACTCCTTATTCTTGCTATTCTAAATTCCTTACTGTGTTTAACAGCATACTTGCCAAGATATTTAGCATGTAAAAAGCAGGTTTTTGATTTTTTTTTTTTTTTTTTTTAACAGCTTCATATTGAAGCTGAGACTTAACCATAAATAAGTTGAGTGACAGGCCTGGTATGCTGTGTCTTGTTACACAAAACTATTGCCAGAATCTTAGTAAATATAACGTTTTAAAGGTTTGTCTTTGTATATTCACAATGGATTATGACAAGTTAAATTTAAGTGAGAATTACATATTTGCTTTTCCTGTGTCATATTTTACTAAGATTTTGTGCCTCATGTCTCCTGCTGAATTGTTTACTAGTAATGTTAAAAAGAATTGATAAATCATTTTCACTTTACATTTTTATATAATCAGGTAACATGAAATATAATTTGATGTACAATTTTGCCTGTTACAGAGGGTGTGCTAATTATAGTGGTATATGCACAAAACATTTTGGCATGACAAGCTGAATAAATAGCTATTTTACTTAAAAATAGCTGTGTTCTTATCAGCTCCCTTTGAGTCTCAAGTTATAAAGACTAAGGAACACTACTAGGTGTTAAGTGCTAGGTGGATAAGTCATGTCCCCAAGTTTTTAGCCATAAAATATAATACATTTCTTGGTAAATTTTCCTAAATTTTACGCTTAAAGCTTCATAATCTTTCCTAATAAAAGAAATCTATAAGCTCTTGAGTACACAGCAAGTTTGGGAGACATTTTTTATCCAAAAAGAAGTTCCTCAGAATTGTTCGTGAAAATGCTAAAAGATAAGGTTATCGGGTTATCTGTTAATCAGTTTTGCCATGACATAAAAGTGTACCTTTGCAGACTGGTCCCGTATATGATGATTAT
The DNA here is from genome assembly GCF_964270905.1 of Leucopleurus acutus. Taxonomy (NCBI): domain Eukaryota; kingdom Metazoa; phylum Chordata; class Mammalia; order Artiodactyla; family Delphinidae; genus Leucopleurus; species Leucopleurus acutus. The sequence continues at coordinate 52,945,834 of NC_139144.1, forward strand.
GTCCCACTAGAAGCAGCAGTTCATTTTATTAAACTGGAAAAGAAGGTGATTTAGCAAAAATTGTATTCTTTCCAGGTTGTGTTGACTGCCTGGGAAACACCTTTTTCATTATTCTTCTTGTGGTAGCCTTAACAGTTTTCTGATAAGGTATACAAAGAAAATTTGACCAGGTGATATTATGTGCAAGTTAATAACATCTCTTTCTCCACCAAACCACCCTTTTACTTGAATAATTATATACTAATTTTATAAACACAAAGCATGTTATTTGGATAATGATGCCAGGGTAACTGCAACAAAATTGATGAATGTCTGAGTAGGAAAATTGAATTTATACCTGGTGCTGTCTTTTTCTGGTGGTTTTGGATTCCTTGGGTTGCCCTTAGTATGTTTAGGTGTTTTAAATACCCTAAGAGTGTCTTGAATTTATTTTATCCAGAGTATAGATTCGTATTCCTCCAGTCAAGATGTGTTAAAAGCCTATTGCCTAATTTTCTTTAATTTTACAGAGAACAATAGACTAGCCACTAAGAACAGTTATTAAAAATTGTCAGTTTTCAACTTAAAATCTATGAACGTTTGGTATTTCCTTAAACGTTTGGGGAAACTTTTTTTTCCCCCAGTTGTATTTGCCTTATTTTAAAATTTGTTTTTATGTGTTATTTAAAATTTAGTAAGAATACAGTGTCCTAAATTCTAAAAATCATTTTTGTACCTTTTTTTTGCCTTGCCACAGTGAAGGCCAGCAGACATACACAAGAAGATGTTTGTTCTTTATACCAGGATTTGACAATGGACATGAGAACAGTTGCCATCTTGCCCAGCTTTGGCATAATCATACCATGTTTTCCTAACCAGTCAGTCAGATAAGCTGGAGGGGTAAACGTGAGGGGTTTTACATTTCTCTAGAAGCTCCCAGATTGAGGCCTTTGTTTGCTTATTATGAGAAGGTGCTTGGTTAGAGTTTTCAAAGGAGGTTATAACCTTTGAAGGAGCTCTTCGTAGCCTGAGAAGTTATTTTATTTCTACTTAAAGAATCAGGTCTTTATAGTCTTACTTAGTTATTATGTGTTCATCCGTAAACATTTTCAACTCTAGAATTTGTGCTCAAGAAGTATAGGTGGCAATAATATCAAATACCACTTTAAATGGTGTTTAGCCCCAAAGAAGAGATAAATGTTGGAATTGCTGTAATATTTCAGATCACATCATTAATGAAATCACTGCATTTATACTGAGTGGTAACAATCATTGTTGCATATTTTTCCAATTACTCGAGAACCTTCTGTGTTTGGTTGCTGGAATGTTGCCATGGTCACGTTCTGTGCTGGGTATGGAGTGGTGCACTGTGGAATCAGTGGCAACCCAGGACACCCAGGCTTGGAATTAGGCTATCTGAGAAGTCTGCATTGTGTTGAAGCCACACTTGACATGGACCAGAAGGTTCTGAAGAAACTGGTGGAATCCATCAGTAATACTGTCAAGCGCTGTAAGTACTGACCAAATATCCAGCACTGCCTGAACATATTCAATCAAATGGAAACGTTGGTAGACATACTAGTTGGACCTTAACAAGTGCTTTGTAACCCCAGAAGTAGAGTTGCTCTATTTTCTATCTAATATTTTGGCCATTTAAAAAAAATAGTTAGCAAGTGAATGATTATCCCTGCATTTACTCTGAAAATATTTTAATCATTAGATGTCCTAAAATATACTGCATACGTGGGAAGACTAGCATGAGAATTTACATGACATCATAAATGCTAAAGGATTATCAGCCAACCAAGTACTGATTTTATTAATGGTCTGAAATTTAACCAGAGATTCCAAAGTATAAAGGTGTACTTTGGCAACTTCCCTGAGTTCTCTGGCACAAAAGCCATAGAGGCAGATGATTGCTGTACTTCACAGTATTGATAGAGATACATAAGATAGTTCAAATGTTGAAGAAAGATGGTGCTTTTGCATATGGCAAGTGTTTATTAAAGCTAAGCTAACTTAACAGATTTTTTTAGGAATCCTTGCCCTGCCAGACCTTAAAAAGTAATCTTGTGAATATTTGTTTCTCAAGCCTGGCCACAAGCAATCCTGACTGATAATTCTAAGAATTTGTTTTTATACTTTAAGGAAATTACTTTTATTTCAGCCGGCTTTACAGCCTCATTATTGGGTGCTTCCATTTTCCATTGTGTGACCTTGGCAGGATAGTCACCACCTTGTCTGAGAATCTCATTGTGGACATAATTCAGTTTTTTCTTTTCTCAGTTGGATTTTAAATGATCTAAGCTCCTCAAGCACTTCTGGGCCCTGTTTTCCCATCGTGCTGTTATACTACCCTTTAAAATCCATCTGGCAGATTTAGCCAATATTGAATATAGTAAGAAATGCCTGCTGTCATGTGCTACTTTCTTAACAGCCTAGTTTTATAACATTCAAAAGGAAATTTTGCATGCTTTAAAAATCTGACTCCTCTCCCCATCCTAATGAAATTATTTTTAGCAGTGTCTGCTACCCATATGTGTGTTTAATACCGTTATTTGTTATTTGAAAGCAGTTTCTGAAATAGTCTGTAGATATGAGTATGTAATACTTGATGAGACCCATATCCCTTATAGTCTTCTACAAAGAAGATAACTTATAGCTGTTTGAAAAAAGGAATAAGTTGCATTCCTTTCTTTTTCCAAAGTTTTTGACACTTAACTGATTTTTAAGTTATTGTTGAAAGTTCAGGCCCTAAATACTGAAACATAGCTATTGACCAGTATAGCCAGAGTACTAGATTTCTAACAGCTGATGTTTATTGAGCTCTTCATTGGCAAGACAGTGCAAAATGGTTTATGTTCATCATCTTTATTCTCAGAACAAACCCAGTGAGGTAGGGGATGTTATCCATGTTTTCAGGTGAGGAAACCTCATCTTAGATTGTTTGTGTAAAGCTAACAGTGGACTTTTCTTGTTGAGGCCAAGCTAGTCTGATGCAGAGTCTGCACTCTGTTTATTTTTCAAATTAATCCTACTGATCAGCATTATAGTCCCTCATGGTCTTTCTGTACAGTGTTTTCCCATAGTAAGGGGACTATTAAAATTTGTTCAAATCAGTTTAGTTCTTGAGTCCTTCTAGTTGAGACCAGGATAGACACTGGTCCTCTCATGACTAGAATTTGGTTGTTAATGGGTAGGAGAGGGAAGGACTAGAAAGCTAGTGCTGCCTTGACCTTCTCAAGAAGGGACTGTCTTTATTTCTCTTGGTGTACAAAGTTCTAATAATTGCTCTATGTGGCAGAAAGTTGAAGTGATTTTTCCTGGGCTTTGCTTTAGAGCTTCTTGTTAGTCCCTCATGTGCCACATGGCCTCTTTCAGTCCAAGCCACTACCATTGCATACTCTCCTCTCAGATCCTCAGCCGGTTTATCCTCAGTCCAGTAGCTACATTTGACTATTCAAATGTAAATTAAAATTAGGTAGAACTTAAAATCCAGTCTTGGTCACACAAACCATTTTTCAGGGCTTAGCAGCCACATGTGGGTTGTGGCTACCAAATTGGACAGCACAGACAGAGAATATTTCCATCATCTCGGAAAGTTCTGTTAGACAATGCTGCTCTGGAGTCATGCAAATAAATCTATTTCCTTTTCCAAATAATAGCCCTAATCTGGTGGGAGAGGCAGATAATTACCTCAGGGTGTAGTACATGGCTTCATGGTGTGTGTAACCTATGTGTTCTCATAGGGCCCCATGCTTAGTTTAATGCTCTGCTAACACTGACTTAAAATTAATTTTTTAAATAAGAGGCCTGCATTTTGATTTTGCATTGGGCCCACAAATTCTGTAGTTGACACTGGCCACGTACCTCTTATTTGTAGTATGGTAGGAGTATTTCCACCATCAGAATCACCTAAAGGTTTATGCTGAAGATGTAGATCCCGGAGTACCACCCTTAGTATAGTACAAAAAAATCTCTGGAAGTGGGGCCAGGCGTCCAGATTGTTAGCTCTGTGTGTTCTTAGACACTGAAGTTTGAGGGTCCTGATCAGAAGTGTTTTTTCCACTTGAAACTTCAGTTCTGTCAGCCAAACGCCAGTCCCGGTTTGATTGATGGTGAGTTGGGAATTGACCCAGTCTTTTTCACACAGATTGTCATTTTTATACTTAGGTACATTAACGAACTTTTTTAAAGATAAGCGAAGAACTTTAAAATTATTCCTAGTAATTTCATGTGGTTTGATTCAACTGATCATTTTGGCATCTCAAGGTTACTCTGGAGCTTGACTCTCATCCAGCGTATTCCTTAACTTCTCCAGTTTACAAGTGATTGCTTATCATTTATTTAGCAAACATGTATGAGAGCCTTCCACTGTACTAGGCACTACTGGTTACTGAATAGATATTAACATAAGAATAAGATTTTGCTAAAATCCCAAGTATTTTGTGAACTGCATTTCTCTGATCCATTCTTATCAAGTAGAGGAAATAGTTAAATGTAGTATGATTTGACCTTGTGAATTCATGAGCCTGTCTTTTCTGAGCACTCATGAGTTTTTAATACAACTGATCATCTCCTTTAGGACTCAGCCCAGGAGCACCTAAGGGCCCATTAGTCCAGTATTTGGCTTTTTCTGTATTTGTGAGACCTAACATGGGCCACGATGTGTGCATACGTAGGTTAGTGTACGTACATATTTCCTAGCTATGTCTACTAAACAGGCTTAGAAATATTAGCACCCCAATAGTGATTAGCATACCCAGTGACCAGACCTTGGTTTCTAAATACCAAACTAATAAAAGAACCAGATTTCCTTGAAAAAATAGCTGAACAGAGTATAAAGGAAAAACCTACACTACTGCTGCTTTAACACTACTACCATACTCACAGTTCTCCAACTGTGTGGGGGTTTCTCCCAGCAAACAGTTCTCTGTGACATTAGCTGGGTGTCCCTACAATTTAACTCAATTCTGACACTACCTGGAGAGTGTCAGATTCTACCAGTTAAGAGTTCAGTCCTACAAGACTGCTGCTCACCAGATGCCAGTCACAAGTCCAGGTTGTTACCTGTGCTTCTGACCAACTGGCTATCAATCTGAGGTTCACACGACCCGCTCCTTGTGTTCAATTAGTTTGCTGGAGCAGCTTACGGAACTCAAGAAAGCAGTTTACTCTCTAGGTTACCAATTTATTGTAAAAGGATATAATTGGGAATAGCCAGATGGAAGAGATGCATAGGGCAAGGTATGTGGTAAGGGGTATAGTTTCCAGGCTCTCTCCAGGCACCTTTGTGTGGTCACCAACCCAGAAGTTCCCCGAACCCCATTCTTTGGGGATTTTTATGGAGGCTTTATCACATAGGCATGATAGATCATTAACTCAATTTCCAGCCCCCCTCTGGAGAATGGGTGGGGGCAGGACTAAAAGTTCCAAGCTATTGAACATAGCTTGGTTTTTCTGGTGACCAGCTCCCGTCCAGGAACAACCAGCAGTCACCTCATTAGAACAAAAGACATTGCTATCAACAAGGAAATGGCTAAGGGATTTAGGAGCTCTGTGCCAGGAACCAAGGGCCTAGACCTATTTTTTTTTTCCTGTTATCTCACGCAGGGATGATACAAGATGAGCCTGGCAAGTAGTGCCAGAAAGCAAGGCAGTGTTGCAAAAGCAAAAGGATGAGGGTATGTGAAAGAGGAGTCAAACTGAAAACTCCCAATGGCCAAAGCTGAAACAATTTGGGCAGCAAAATTAGTAGCACAGTATTGGTCTAAAATAAATATATGTGACTGCATACTGAAAGAATTGAATAAATAAATGGAAAAGAGACAAATCTTCCTTAGAATAAATTAATAGTATAAATACTTTCCTAAGAAGTGGAGCTTAATTCCCTTTACCTTGAGAGACTGGCTTCTAAAGACTAGATGATGGAAAGGGAAAGTAGTATCAATAGATTCAGTGGAGAAACCTGTAGACTCACTTAACCGAGTGATCGAGGTTATCAGCAGTGACAGGTCATGTTATTGATAATACCGTGTATCTCCTGATACATGACAAGAACAGCACTTGTAGTATTATTCCCCAAAACACAGTCTAATGAGGAAAACGTTAGGCAAACCTAAATTGAACTTATGCAAAGTAAAAAATGTCAAGGTCATAAAAAGGATTAAGACTGAAAACTCACAGGTTGGTGGAGACATGACAACCAAATGGATCCTGGATAGGATCCTAGAACAAAAAAAAAGGACATTAGTGGAAAAACTGGTAAAATCTGTAATTTAGTTAATGATAATGTGCCAACATTAGTGTTTTAGGTTTTTTTGTTTTGTTTTTAATTTATTTATTTTATTTATTTTTGGCTGTGTTGGGTCTTAGTTGCTGCGCACGGGCTTTCTCTAGTTGCGGCAAGCGGGGGCTACTCTTCGTTGCAGTGTGCACGGGCTTCTCACTGCGGTGGCTTCTCTTGTTGTGGAGCACTGGCTCTAGGCACGTGGGCTTCAGTAGTTGTGGCAGGAGGGCTCAGTAGTTGCGGCTCACGGGCTCAGTAGCTGTGGTGCATGGGCTTAGTTGCTCCGCGGCATGTGGGATCTTCCCGGACCAGGGCTCAAGCCCATGTCCCCTGCATTGGCAGACGGATTCTTAACCACTGCACCACCAGGGAAGCCCAGTGTTTTAGTTTTGACAAATGCACCATGGTTATGTTGTTAACATAAGATGTTAACAGGGAGAAACAGCGAAGAGCCCTACTATTGCATCTCTTACGTAAATTAAAATTATTCCAAGCTAAAAAGTTTAATAAATAACACGGGCCAATCTCTAACATATCAGCACCATTCTCATTACCCACAATTTCTCAAGTATCATTTACAGTGGTTCCTTGACCACATGTGTAAGGTCTTTAGATATAATGAAATGTGAGTTGTATGGATAAAACTCAGAAAAATTTACTAGCTTCTGCAGATTGTGTCTAAAATCCTTGATTGTTTTGTTTGATGATTTGTCGGTATTTAACCCAGAGCAGCTGCTGACTCTGAAACCTCGCTTTCTTCGGGGATCCATTTTCACAATGCTGTTGCACTCAGATGTTGATTCTCTATCAGAGTTGAGCAGGGCTAGTTTCAGGAAAGCATTAATATACTATGCACTCCATACAGTGTGTCCACACCTGAGGTTCTTTTTCTTCATATTCCATAAAAGAAAAAAAAAACACTTTCCAAGTTTTTGTCCTCAGAGCACCACCCCCTTCTATGACCAAGCCTTGAAAAGTCACATTGCTTTATTTCCACCATACTCTTGGTTAAAATGGTCAAAAATCCTCCTAGTTTCAAGTGAAGGAGACACAAACCCCATCTTTCTGAAGGAGGGGTATCAAAAGTCTATCGTAAGAAGAGCATATGAGATGGGATAGATTGTTAAAATCGTCTTTGGGAAAATACAACCTGTCACATCTGGATTCACCATTTGTAAGGTAGTTTCAAGAATCTACTGCCAAAGTGATCTTCCTTAAATGCAAATCTGATCCTGTTAACTTGCCAGCCAAAATTTTTCAGTAAGCCCCTCGTAAAGTCAAACAATTCTGCCACCTGACCACACCAAACTTTGTGGCTCTCCGAACATGCCTCCCTGCCTTCAAGCTGCCTCCTCTAGCAAATGCTTACTCCTTTGATGGCTTTAGCTCAAGTGACACCTCTTCCTGGAGCCCCTTCTTAATCTCTTATCGCCTCCCCCCTGTTGATGATGCCTTTCTTTGGGTCACTACCAAACACCATCAAGCCTAGTGTTTGTGATACTTCATTGCACTTTTATCTCTTGACCAAAGTGTAATAACTTTGAGGGCAGGAACCATGGTGTATTCATTGCCTGGTTCATGGCAGGCCCTTAATAAATGCTTATTCGATGGATAAAAATTACCTTTATGTCAAATTTGGAGCTATGTGTGAAGCCTGAGAATCTAATTCAGTTCATAAAATAATATTACTAGGTACCTTTGTAATCGCTTATTCTATAGATTTATCAACCATTACCCTAAGAGTCAAGTCATTCTCTGACCATATTAGAAACCCTAATGTAAACTGCATATTTGCTAGGGGTTCTCATTGGTTTCGGATGGGTAACTTGAAATCATCTCAAAGAAAAAAATCTAAAAATATGTCTTTGCCCCCACCTCCCCCCCACCAAAAAAAAGGGAGGGAGGAAAAGGAAGAGAAAAAATAGTAATAATAACCAGCTTTCTCTCCTAACTCTTTTAGTTCTCTCAAATAATCTTTAATTCATAGAATCAGACTTTTAGAACCTGAAGGAATCTCAGAGATCATCTAGGATAATACCCAAATTTTATAGGTGAGGACTTGAGGCATACACAAGCTGAATTGTCCTAAGTCAGCTATATAGGATAAGAAATGGAAGTGGAACCCAGATACTTAAGTCTAGCCAAGCCACGAAGCCTAATCCCTTAGTTTTCAGTCCTGACAGTGCATTAGAATCACTGTGTGCTGCTTAAGCAGCATCTCGGGCTCCCTACCTGCTTTCTGACTTCATTTCCACCTCCCTAGCCAAAGCCCTATCACTCCAAGCCTGGCTTCTATGCTTCCAGTTTTCCCCTTCAATACAACTTCACCAGATGTGTTTCTTAAACCACTCCTCAGTCCTTAGAGCATAGAAGAATCAGCTGAGCTCTTGTTTCAAAGCTAACCCCTAGGCCCACTGTTAGCAATTCTGATTTAGGAGGTCTGGGGCAAGGCCTGATAATCTGCATATTTAACAAGTATTTAACAAGCTGTGAAGGGGGATGATTTTGACGCAGAGGGTCCAAAGATGACACCATGAGAAACCCTGCTCCAGTAAAATAAATGTTAATCCTCTGACTAGGTATTCAAGGCCCTCTACCATCAGCCTGTCCTCTTCAATCTTGCTTTTCACTTCTTCCCAACTTGCTGTGCTCCCAATAAAAAATGTTCTGCCTCAACCCCAATTCTTCCTCTTTCCTTTACTCATGTTATTCCTCTTCCTGGAAGTCTCCACTTCTTTACCACCTTCAATACATTCCTTCCTGTATAAATACTATACATTCTTCAAGGCCCATTTCGAAGTTTACTCCCATGAAAAAAGCACAACTCTTCTTTCCCATACTGATTCCTCTTTATATGTCTATAGTGGTGAGTGTTATACCACATAATTTATTATTTATATACTGTCTTATGAGAGTTCTAAGTAAAGCCTGTCTTGATTGTGTGAGCTCTTAAGTAGCAAGTCCATGTCGTACTTTTTTTTTTTTTTTTTTTTGGCTGCTTTGGGTCTTCATTGCTGCGCAGGCTTTCTCTAGCTGTGGTGAGCAGGGGCTACTCCATTGCGGTGCGCAGGCTTCTCATTGCAGTGGCTTCTCTTATTGCGGAGCACGAACTCTAGGTGCACGGGCTTCAGTAGTTGTGGCACACGGGCTCAGTAGTTGTGGCGCACGGCTTAGTTGCTCCGCGGCATGTGGGATCTTTCCAGAGCAGGGATCGAACACGTGTCCCCTGCATTGGCAGGTGGATTCTTAACCACTGCACCACCAAGGAAGTCCCTGTCACACTTTTTTAAATCACTAGAGCATCTAGAATCATAGGAACAAAATAGCTGCTTAGTAAAATATATTTAATTGGGTTGGAGAACTCAGTGGTTAAATCTAAGTTGTATCCATTTGTATTTTCATTTTACAGTAAAAAAAAGTGAAGTAGAGTGTCTCATAAGAATTTTTCACAGCTTGGTGGAAAGAGCTGTTGTAAGACTTGATAACACTGGACTAGATCATAACACATTTCAAGACATCCTGCACAGCATATTTGGAATGACTGATGATATGCTAATGAATAGGGGTAAGAAGTCATGGAGACTGAAATGGGCCAAGCTGAGATGACAAATATGTATATATTTATTTATATATATATATGTTAATACATGGCAAGTTTTCACCAAAGACTTTGCATTTTTCAATACCAGAATTAGAAAGACGATTCTGGTAGTGCTACCAATTTAAAACAGTAAATTTGATTTGATTGTGAGGATTGTTTTTAATATAAACTCACTCAGAATTTCATATTTCATAGCTATACCACTTTGAGAAAGAACCAGTAATGACCTAAATAAGCTAGCAGTATTGATTTTTTTTTAAAAGATAAGCTTGTGGTTTCAATTGTCTTTGGAGTCATATGCTGTGTAGACATGTAAATTATTTACTTTTTCACAAAAAAAATGAGAATTACTCATTATATTGAAAAAAATCAATGAAACAATTTTATTTTCAGAATAGGAAATTTAATGTGATCCAGTCAGTTTCACTAACAGATTTTTAGTGTTCAACTTGATATGTCTTGATGTATGTATACACCATTGAAACCATAACCATAATGAAAATAATTAATATATCCATCACCCCCAAAAGAGTCAATAATATTTTATAGGATAATTCTAAGATTTCACTGGTAATTTAAAAAATAATGTGTTATTTTGGTAATTTATCTTTAGGTATTATACAGATTCTTTAGAACAGGATTTTGCCACTCTTTAGAATAAAAATTATCACATTGATTATCCCTACTGTTGGTCTTTTTTTGCTGATAGTAACTGTACAAAACATCACAAGTGACGCTCATAATTGACCATGGAGGAGAATGGCTTCTTTCTATAAAAATCTGTTGGAAATACATTTCCAGTAATTTTGACTCTTTCAAGAAAGATTGTGTCAAAAACTTTTTTCCCCCTCCTTTTGGGAGGAAAGATTTTTTTAATCTCTTAATAATACTCTTGAATTATAAAATAGCTATAAATTACAATACACTTACACGTTCTTTTTCCTTCAGTATTTTTTGCATTTGACAGACATAACTACATAAATGTGAAAGAGTGTGTTAAAGGATTATCAGTGTTTTTTCGAGGGACTTTTGAAGAAAAGCTGAAGTGTAAGATTTCTATGTTATTATTAACTTAGTAATATATATTGTCAATTTTGTATTAGTTAATCCTTATATTTATTTATTTTGGCTGCGTTGGGTCTTCGTTGCTGCTCGTGGGCTTTCTCTAGTTGTGCTGAGCGGGGGCCACTCTTCACTGTTGGACGCGGGTTTCTCATTGCGGTGGTCTCTCTTTGTTGCGGGGCATGGGCTCTAGGCACGTGGGCTTCAGTTGTGACACACGGGCTCAGTAGTTGTGGCTGGTGGGCTCTAGAGCACAGGCTCAGTAATTGTGGCGCACGGACTTAGTTGCTCCGCGGCATGTGGGATCCTCCTGGACCAGGGCTCAAACCCGTGTCCCCTGCATTGGCAGGCGGACCCTCAACCACTGCACCACCAGAGAAGTTCCTAAATATTTTTTTAATATAAATTCATTGTTCTCTATATCGCCCTTGCAAAAATAGTTCATGAGAGTTAAAAAAAACAAAAACAAAACACAGATGAAATGGGTGTCCTATTTTATAGGAGAGTCCCTAGATGCGGAGTCTCCAAACACTTCCTTCACTAGTTCTGTAATACCCCAGTGTCACCAGGATGGCTCTTCGGCTTAAGGCCCAGGCAAAGGACAGCAACTGAAGTTCAGGACATGTGCCAACTCTGATCAGCTGGCAAGGCTGAGGCTTCTGGGGCTGCCTCTGGGCTCAGCAGAAAATGGCCTTGAATATGGGGCAGCATATAGTTCACAGTGAGGCTATTCCTTGTCTTTCCATCAGAGAAAATGTGAGGGATTGACACAAAACACGATAAAACACACAACCCTCAGACACCAATACTCTAGTGTTAGACTAAAAAGAGAGGAAAGAAGGCTGAGACAGTGAAAGAGGAAAGAAGGCTGAGACAGTGAAAGCCCAGAGGAAGGAGGGTTATAAAGGGAGTTTCCTACAGAAAAGGACCAGGGATTCCAAAGACAAAGATCTCCCAGTTCACAATTTTGTAGGAACAGCTCTGGCCTCACCTCACCCTTACCATTGATGTGACGTATATTATCTGTGTTTTACACCTCCTGTGCCAGGATTTGGGGTGTGAAACCCTGGAAAGAGAATAGGAACAATTTTAAGTAGCAGTTTTCAAGGGAGCAAATTGCTTAAAGTGTCAGATTACTTAAGAAAAGAATGCAGAGTTCTGAGTATATAAGGAAATTTTTATCCCTTCTTGTTCTTCCACTTGAATTTGGATTTGGGATGTTCAAAAGATCTCTAAATTAAACACACATTTCAAAAATGATAGCAACATTTTAAAAACTCACCAACTTTATTTGACATTTATGACTTTTTTGTTTCTCTGTTTTGTTGGGGGGGGTCCTTTTTTTCTTTTCTCTTTTTTTTTTTTTTTTTTGCTTTTTTAAAAAATTGAAGTATAATTGGCATACATTACATAATTCTTTTTTTTCTCCTTACAACATTATGTGCTTTTCTTCCCCCACTTTTCTCCAATCTAATTTTTCACGGGATAACACGTATATATAGTTGTCACTTTAGTTTCTTATAGTTGCAGTGTTCTTATAGAAAAGTCTCACTGAGAAATGAAAAGTTAAGTTTCGTGGTTGTAAATTCTTGTGAAAGTGGTCGTGACATAATGCAGCTAGACATGATTGAATAGCATCACACTATCAAGAATTTTTTCCTCCTCTAATCCCACTTCCTAAAAATGTTTCATATACATTTCAAGATATGTTAATTTGGGGAAAATACTACTTCTAGTAGGGTTGTGTCACAAACTCATATATGCTATATATTGGAGAAATGCAACAAAAGACAGAATTAATCTGATGCTTTGGAATTTTATACCTGTTTTTATTTCTCCCCCGCTTCGTCCCTTCCTATCTTTCTTCTGCTCTCTCTCCCTCCCTCCCTCCCTTCCTCCCTTCCTTCCTGTCCTAAAACATTTAACTAGATTACAAACTCCACAAGAACTCCTTCACTGTTATATTCCCAGGACCTGAGTAAGGTCATTTGTGGGATGAATGAGTGAACTGTAGTAGTGCTTACACAGTGCAATGGAAGTCATGGAAATCACTCTCTAGGGAGAGATGGATCATTTTGGATAGTGCAGATGGGTAGACCCCAAGGAGGTGACAGACTCACTACCCAAATATATTGAAAAATGTTCTTTGTCAATGATATAGTGAAGTGTACACACTAGTTTTTGCACTCTATGTAAGAAGGACATTATAACATTAAGATACACACATATTTATATGTATATGTGTGTATATATATATATATGCACTATATATGTATGTGTAAATTCTTTCTTTTCATATCCCCAGGGGTATTTAATCTTGTGGAAAGATTTATAAAATTCCTCCACTATGTAGAATATAGGTTGTATAAATTGTTTTTATCCTTCTTTAATTACATATTGAAATAACTAAGGAGAAGACTAATGACATTTTAACTGTTCTTATCCAAGTCTTTAAATTTCGTATGCTTTAAAAAGTCTGTTTTGAAGTTTACTGTTTCAATGGTGATGGTTACATTTCTCGAGAGAAAACGTTTGACATGTTGAACAGTCTACACCAACAGTCACCTGAAGAAGATACTGATGAAGGAATAAACGAGTTGGTGGATATAACACTGAAGAAAATGGTAAGAATAAAAAAAACTGTAATTCATTATATCTAATCAAATGGATGTTAGATAAAGCTAAAGATGAAGAAATGATTTATTTCCCTACGTAATGAACGTAACCATTATGAGGGCAGGAGTTTGTTCTCTGCTCTATCCATTGCCTAGAACAGTGCCTGGCTGATAGTGGCTACTTAAAAAATATTTATGGAATGCCTGGGTGATTAAATGAATCACTACATTAAATGAATGTTAATTTTATTATTTTAAAATATTTTACTATCAGTAAAACCTCATTATTTGGGAAGTGGGGTGACAGATTCAGTTCTTTTAAAATTGGATGCAAATGTAGTCTGTCTTCATGACTTTTGCTCTCTAATCCATCTAAACACTCATTATAAAGTAATAACATAATAATAAAAATAGTTGTCCCTTATAAATTGCTTACTATATGCCAAGCCCATCAAGGAACTTTAATATATGAACTCATTTTATCCTCAGAACAACTCTATGAAGTTGAAATCATTATCTCTACTTTGCAGATGAGAAAACTGAAGTGCAGATAGGTTTATACAAGGTCATGATAGAAAATGAGGTGCAGAATTCATCTTTCAATGAAACTAATAATACCTCTTTATTATGGACATAGTGATTTCTCTCTTTTTCTTACTGTGACCCTAAACTGGATACCAGTGAAGGTTTATGACTCTAAGGTGGCCCGGGCCCAGCTCACCTCCATTACTTTGGAGCTCAGGAAAGTAACAGATGATGAGGTCTGCCGAGTCTCAGATTCAGCTAACACAGACTTCAGGATGTCCTCTTCCATTAGAAATACTCAAGAGCCATGGCTAAGGCTGAGGGTAGACTTCTTGAGAGACAGTATGCTTCCCACTACCACAGCCACCCCCTTCTTTTTTTGAAAGAAAGTTATGGAGTGAATCTTTTTCTGAAAATTATTCAAACCTTTCTTTAAACTAGACTCTCAGCAACCCTGATTTAGTTACGCCCAGAAGTGAAAAACCAAGGACCCATTAAATCAAATCCAAATTGGATTAAGCGGTTAAAGGTATTCATAATCTACAAACATGCTCCCTCCATGATTTAATCTTCCATAGTCCCTGTCATGAATACTCCATTCCAGGCTGGTCTGTCTTCTTCCTGACTTGCATTCCTGCTTACTGTCATAATCCATGTTGGGCCATTCGTCTGCATTTCCTCCTGACACCTCTCCACCTATCTAGATCCCAAACATCCCTAACGGCCCAACAGTAATCTGCAAGCTTCTTCTCATGACCCTAGTCCATCTTGAATTGTTACTGTTCTCTCAGTGCCTTGCTCCTTATTAAGCAACTTCACTGTTATACTTTTTACATTATATCCTTATCTCAAGTAAGAGATCCTTTGATAAACAAAGCTAAAAATTAAGCTTAAAAATCTTTGGCACTTATTTTATCACAAAAGTATTATAATGGGCTTCCTCTAATTTTCTGTCTTATTTCCCCAATTAGGGTATAAGTCCATTAGGGACAGGGTTTTTATATGTCTAAGGTAATTCAGGTATCTTAGCCTGCTTGGGCTGCTGTAACAAAATATAGACTGGCTGGCTTAAACAACTGGAATTTATTTCTCACAATTCTAGAAACTGGGATGTCCAAGATTAAGGTGCCAGCAGATTCATTTCCTCACTGAGGGCTCTCTTCCTGCCTTGCTCACAGCCACCTCCTCAATGTGGCCTCACATGGCAGAGAGAGGGAGCTTTGGTCTTTCTCTACTCACAAAGACACTAATAACAAGATGGGGCCCTACCTTCATGACCTCATCTAAATCTAATTTACCTCCTGAAGTCCCCCACCTCCAAATATCATCATATTGCAGGGGTTAGAGCTTTTAAGGCATGACCTTGGGGGGTGGGGAGAGACAAACATTCAGTTCATACCAGGTATGCCTATTAGACTAATAGGAACAAAGTAAGTGGCCTCCATAAATTAGTACCTTTTGATTTGTGTAAGCAGTGCCTACAGAAGTGTGAACTTACAGTCTGACTTGGTAAAATCTTTTATTCTAGACAGTTATTTTCCATGCAAAATTAAAAACTACTCTATCATTTATCAAGAAATTATCTCCTCTCTAGGATTATGACAGCAATGGCAAGACATCTTTTGCAGACTTTGAAAAAGCAGTGAAAGAAGATAAACTTTTGTTGGAAGTGTTTGGACCATGTTTACCAGAAGCAAAGGTACAGTGCCAGCAGCCAGACTGGTTGAGGGAAAATTTCAAAGGATCAGAAAATAAATGCTTGCTAGACACTTACCTCTGTAGGACTTCAACACACTACTGAAGTTCGGGCAACCATGAAGATCTCAGCCCCATCCTAACATTTGGGACCCAAGACAGTAGCGACTAATTATATTCAAGACCTTTTTTGAGCTTGTAACCACCTTAGCCATACACAATTCCTAATTTCCTGTAAATATTTTCCCCCAAAAAACCCGAGGTATATTGGCTTGCTTAAGGGATAGAACAGTAAATACAGAGTGGATTCAGCAAGTACCCACCATAAACTGCTAGGAGGAAACTTGATCTCTTTCTCGTTTGTTGTCAAACAAGGAGAATAAATTAAGCTTTTAAAATTTTGGACACGTATAGTACTTTATAGTATTTTATTTGTGCTCATGAAGGATTTTCGAGTATGAATATGACAAAGGTTTTCTGAGCCAGAAGAGTCAGCCTGATAATTAATTTCACTAATTAACATTTCCTTTTTTTTTTTTTTTTTTTTTTTTTGCGGTACGCAGCCCTCTCACTACTGTGGCCTCTCCCGTTGTGGAGCGCAAGCTCAGCGGCCATGGCTCACCGGCCCAGCCGCTCCACGGCATGTGGGATCTTCCCGGACCAGGGCACGAACCCGCGTCCCCTGCATTAGCAGGCGGACTCTTAACCACTGCGCCACCAGGGAAGCCAACATTTCCTTTCTTAATTCTTCCTTTGACCAACTGTGCTTTGCAAACATGTGATATAGGAAGAAACTTTTTATTCTCTGCAGTAATTTAGATGGTGATTTTGTGGATGAATTTGCATACTGTTAAGCTATCCTTAGCTATGTCAGCTCATCTAACTTGTCCCATTATCGTTTATTCTCACATTTTTAATTTTGTCTGGGAACCTGATGGGTGAAAGAGTTCAGAATAATGGACTGGATTGGAGTAATTACTTAGGTTCAGATGGAACACCAATGGTTCTTCAGCTGCTCCCCAAGTGTTCATCTGTAAGCCAGTTATCTAGAGCCTTACTATTCGAAGTGTAGTCTGCCAGCCGCAATGGTATCACCTAGGAACTTGTGAGAAATGCAGAATCTCGGACCCCACCTCAAACCAGCTGAATCAGAGGTTTTGTTTTTGTTTTAAGTGCTTGACACAAGAAAGGTTTATTTTTTCTCTCATTGTGGTCAAATTTTGTGTATGCTGGCAGGGACAAGGAGGGCTGGCCTTCACACAGTCACAGATCAGGAATCCACTCAAGAACACAGAACCCACTTAGCAGCTCCTCCCTTTAGGGCTATCAGAGAAATTTTTTTTTTAATTGAAGTATAGTTGATTTACAATGTTGTGCTAATTTCTGCTGTATTGTGGTAAAATACACCTATCATAACATTTACCTTCTTAACCAATTTTATGTGTACAGTTCAGTAGTGTTAAGTACATTCATGCTATTGTGCAACCAATCTCGAGAACTCTTCTCATCTTGCACAACTGAAACTCTATACCCATTAAACAACTCCCAATTTCGGCCACCCACCAGCCTCTGCCACCACCATCAGAGTCTGCATTTTAATAAGACAAAAGGTGGCGATTCACAGCACCTTAAAATCTGAGAAGCCTGATTCAGAGAGAAACTTGCTTTTTCCAACTCTATGCTGAGGTGACTAATGTATTTTTTTAACTGAGAGTGCAGCAAAAAGTATAGTTGACCCTTGAACAACACGGGTTCGAACTGTGAGGGTCCACTTGTATGTGGATTTCTTTTTCAATAAATACATACTACAGTACTGCATAATCCATGGTTGGTTGAATCTGAGGATACAAAACAGCAGATATGGAGGGCAGACTGTAAAGTTATATGTGGAGTTTTGACTGTGCAGAGGGTCAGCAACCCTAACCCCGTGTTGTTCAAAGGTCAACTATATATCTAATTAATTACCTCACAAGGAGGTAGAGCCAGACAGACACCTTGCCTGCAGCTTCTTTTAATACCATCCACAACTAAGTGCCTTCCTAGCAAGTTTGAATCAGTAAGTCATAAATGAAGGTGGAACTTCCTAACCTTTATATTCAAATTCAATCCATTAGGCAAGAGGCCCTTAGGACAGGGAGAAAAACAGACACCATTTTGTATGGGCCTCCTTAGGTTATTGTTATCAGTTAAAAAAAAAAAAAAAAAGGAAACAGCCTGGACTTACTTGGATTTCCAATTATGTGATGCACTGCCAGGAAAAAAAAATGTGGATGTGCTAAAAGTAGTGGTAATAAAAGTCTAGCATTTACAAATACTGATTTGTTTCTGCCATAGATGAAGTAAATTACTCTTTGAAGTTAACTAAAGCATATAAGCTTCTAATTTTAGCTTTGTTCTAAGAGTTTAACTTTTTTGCTTTATAGAATTGTCTTGATTTTGAAGCCCTGGCATTCCAACACATCCTGACTTCTAGTTTTTGAATGTGAATTACTCAAAATTATTAAATTCAGAAACAGATCCTGGTTGCCTATATTTATATTATAAAGTTTCTATATTTGCTTCAATTAATTTACATATAGTGATTGCAGTGTGAGAGGTAGTAAAAATGATTTCTGTAATATTAAGTATGGCTTAAAATAACATCTATGATAAGTAATGATAAACTAATTAATTGTTTGTTAAGTTAACCAACAACCTTAGATTTGGGGGGCACATATTGTGAATCAGCCATTCACAACCCTCTTTTCTCTTGCTTCCTCAACCACAGAAGTTGGAAACCCAAACATTCAACATTCTAGACTCCTCTATAAGGAACAGCCACGGGCCCAGTTCTAGCCAATAAGATGTAACCAAAGTCACTGGGTGGAACTTCTGGAAGTTTTAGTTTTTTTAAGGGACAAAATTGGCTGGCATGTATTTTGTCCATGATAAACTAGTTTTAAAAGATGAAACTATATGAGACAAGTAGGTTGAATGAAATTACAAAGAGGAGTGCATTAAAAAAAAATACCAGCAGTAAAATCTCTTTAAGAATTAAAATGACAGCCTAAAAATAAAAAATAAATAAGCCTTTAAAAATATTAGTTTACTGCAGACAATTTATATTCTTCTTCTTTGTTTTAAAGGATGATTTCCACGCACACCTTCCAGCTTGTCCTCTGGAGGCTTCGGCACAGATGAAATTACCTAGGTTAAAAAAAGAGAACCACCAACACTATAATTTTTATAGTACAAGAGTAATAAACCATTAGAATAGGTAGGATATACATCCAGTAGTTTAATCTTTGCCATCACATTTAAGGCAGTTAGCCCAAGTTCAAGGTGCAGCCTACGATCTAGGCACAGAGCAAAGTTTTCTGTCCAAACATTGATGGGAGTAAAATTTCTAAAGCCATTTAACAAGAAAGAAATTTTGAGGGGAGAAAAGTAAACATATGCTCTACTTTAACATTCCTTTATAGATCTGTTATTTTATGATGAAGTCACTTGTAATTTTATAAATACAGATAGATACCCTGGTTATGCATAACTTGAAACACTTATAATATTTGATATATTTAGAGACATTGAGGCTCCAGTGGGGATGGGGGATGAAGAATTTAAAGAAATAAGCAGAAAATGCTAGAATCCTCAATTTCTTAGGGAAAAATGAAATCAAATACATCAGAACAACGTAGACAGTATAAGTTAAAGCACAGTAAGACAGTCTTCACTTAAAATGGAAAGTTATTAGAAACTGTATTTAGTGTTTCTCCTTTTTGTTGTTCTACTATTTCTATATCTAGGATTTGGACCTAACTATTTTTTTCTGGAAAATACAGTCAGCTCTAAGATAGCTATATATCTGTATCTATGTCTCAGTTTAGTTGTATCTGAAGGAAGGGTGCCAGTACAAGCAAAAAAATGTTTAAAGAGGCTTAAGCATAAAAACTGTGTCCATGGATTTTTATTATTATAAAACAATTCCTCATCCTCAACTGGATAATTTTGAGGTTAAAAAAGGGTACATAAAGAATCTACCTTAGCCTCTCTTAATTACATTGTAAAATATATGTACAACTATGTGAAAAGCACTTTCTGAACCTGAGTTCAAGTATAAGAGAATGGTCTTTCTCCAGCAGATTATGATTTCTGAAAGGCTTGCCCCACGATAAGGTATTTTTCAAACGCTAACTCAAACGTTAACTTTCTTTTATTTGTGCTTAGAAAATGGAAAATGGTTATGTAAATAACATTAAAAAACTGCTACCTAAGTAGAACAATCTAGCTCTAAACTATTTAAGAAATTTAAAATTAAAATTCAGACCTTAAGGGCTAATCTTTAGAAATCTCACCTTCTTTTATGGCTATCTGTATCAAAGAAGCAAAATAAGCATTTGAATTTTATGTAATTTTGAACTTGAGAAATAAATTGTAATAATTTTCCCTCAATGCAGTAGTTCCCTATGTTGGCTCATATTAGAACTATCTGGAGAGCTTTTAAAAAAGGGAGGGCCTGGGCTCCATTCTCACAGATTGATCTAACTGGCTAAAACTACTGCTTTTATATTTTCTACTTAGAGTGATATAAAATATGTTTAAAGCAAGGATTAAAGATATCAAAGCAAATACATATCTGTGAGTCAAATTCAGTTATTGTACTTCAATAGAGAATTGTAGGAAACACATCTAAAAAGTAAAAATGAAAAAAACAAGAATGATAATACTGTAGTTTCCAGAAATAAGTCTCCATTCAGTTGTTAGTCCTGTAACTAAATCGTCTCTTAAAACTTTTTTTTTTTTTTTAATGATCTTACCTCTTTAAGTTTACTCCGAATTAAATTCGCTGTTGTATTCAACGAGTCATCATGCATGTCTACTTTAGGAATGTCTGGTAACTGAGGGCCAATCATAACCTCATTACTACTTGTGCTTGCTTCAAGAAGAGTTCCATGTTTACAATCATCTTCTCTTCTTCTTTTCCGCTCCTGCAGTTGTGTTGTCCTAGGCATAAATCTGTCAACTGCCTCTGAAGGAGTAATAGCCTTCTGTGCCCCAGGGAAGGCCAATGAATTTTTCAAAGTTTTCATCTGCATTTTTTGCAGAGAGTCATAGTGGTTACAATGCTCCAGTGTTTCATCATGGTTTCTACCATCCTGAGAGGAGTTTGATGCTCTGTCCACATGTTCTCCTGATGAACATGTACATTTGGGGGAGAAACAGCACAAAGGCAACTCACAGGAATAAGGAAGACAAAGATCTGAGTTCCCAGTAGATGTGTTCAAAGAAGCTGCAGGAAATCCAGAGGTCTTCGAATAGAAGTCCTGTCTAAAATCTTTTGTATCTTTATGCTTCTTTGTCATGTAATGATCTTTATATTAGAATTTAAAAGGTGAGAGAAAGGGAAACAGAAATGGTTCATTTATTGTTTTCATCATTCAGAAACATGTACTTTTAAAAAGAAACATCACTTTAAGATGTTAATGAACACTACCCTAAAAAAACACTACCCTAAAAACACTACCCTAAAAAATTTACTTCTTGAGTAGGGAATACATTCACATGGTTTAAAAGCTAAAAAGGATATCTGTCCAGTATGTCTTACCTTTCTTCCTCCCACTTACCCCTCTTTTTCTCCTGTAATACCCATTTCTCTGAACCTTTCTGCTTTCCAGTTAACTCTAAATCTTGCAGAGTTTTTCCATGTCATTACATAGAAAACTTTATGGCTTCAAAGTATTTTACTGTATGAATGTATCATGCTGCTTAGTTCGTATTTGTAGCTTTTAAAGGAGACAATACGCTGGGTCCATATTTTATCATTTCTTTGGTCACGCATACAGGTTTTCCTGAAGCTAGTTATTCACACAGGTTAAAGTTCAGCATCTACAACTGACCAGAGACTCCCAGCAGCTCTCGCCAAAATTTTAGGTAAGTTTTACACTTTATTTCTCTCTTCACACTGCCACATGCCCCTTACTCAATCAGCCATAAACTCATCATATTTGATAGCTGTATGGACACTGTCTTTGTCTTTTAACCAAAGGGTGGAAATTTGGTAATTTGAGCCTCTGGAACTATTCAGATTTCAGACCACACACATTATCTTAGTCCAATTCTAACTGCTCTAGTTCTACAGTCCATGTGCCAGATCCTATGACTCCATTCGGTGCACTGGGAATTTGTGTCTAGGGCAACTTGAATGGGCATATTGGGCATTTGGCCAGCTGGTGTTCATCAAAAGTGGAACTTACCCACTTTTTGCAGTTGTAACTGGCCTGCACATCAGAGGTGTTTCTCACTGCCTTTTGGTCAAAGCCTTAATTCCTCAGCATGGACACAGGCTTTTCAGGCTTTACTTCCTGTCTCCTTTTCGCTTATCTCTCACTGAAGCTGTGTTGTGGTTATCATGTACTACTCACTGTTCCTTAAAATGCATGATGCTCATTTATTCCTCTGGCCCATCTTTCCGTCTCTTCCTCTCCCCTTCCAAGTAATGTCTACTTACCCTTCAGAACTCAGCCACCTCTCTCATCCTTAGGAAGCCTTCCATGAAACAACACCTCTCCCTTCCCAGCCCAGATTACACAGCACTCTGTAAAGAACCCTGTAGTCTACAGATATTGAAAATTGTGATCCTTTACTTGTCTGTTTTCTCACTAGACTGGGAACTCCATGATGATAAACGTAGCAAAATATCTGACACATAGGAGGTGTTGTTTAGTAATAGGCTTTCCATACCTTTATTTTTAGTAGTTCTTGCTACATAAGCATTCCTCTCTTGTAATTTTTTTCTGGTTTCTTCAACTGTCTCAAATTCTGGAGCATAGCACACATGAAGCAATCCACCAAAGAAACTTTGTTCATCCATTTTTCTCTTGGCTATCCTAAACAGAAATACATATCATGGTTTACTAATCTAGATTTACTTAGGATGAAAGCTTAACTAGTATACAATACACTGATCTAAAGAGCAAAGTCCAGCTTTTGCTGTGTATATATATTCTATAGCTTGGGAATTAAGATGCTCTGCTTGTGGATGGTATTGACCCTACTGATCCACTGCATACTCTCTTAGAGCCTTTCCTCCCCTCTCCCAAGAGTCTTAATAGGTTTTAACTAAGTCATCCATACAAGCGAGATTCCCTTTAACCAATATAGGGTCCAGCTTGTTGGTCTGAGGTACACAATCTGTGGTCATGAAATAGAGATTTTTCTCTGTGTTAAGTTAAATGGCGCTTGAGAGTTAGCTCATACCTAATTTAGCCTTTTCAGCACAATGTTTTCCTATAATGGAATTCATATGTAAGAAATTAGTTAAAAATATTGTTATTGTAAACCTTCAATAATTGAGGAAATATTGAATATGTAACAAACAGTGAGAAAATAAGAGGATGGTATTCATTCAACAAATACTTATTAAACATCTATGACGGGCTTCCCTGGTGGCACAGTGGTTGAGAATCTGCCTGCCAATGCAGGGGACAAGGGTTTGAGCCCTGGTCTGGGAGGATCCCACATGCCGCGGAGCAACTAGGCCTGTGAGCCACAACTACTGAGGCTGCGCGTCTGGAGCCTGTGCTCCGCAACAAGAGAGGCCTCGACAGTGAGACGCCCGCGCACCGCGATGAAGAGTGGCCCCCGCTTGCCACAACTAGAGAAAGCCCTCACACAGAAACGAAGACCCAACACAGCAAAAATAAATAAATAAATTAATAAACTCCTACCCCCAACATCTTAAAAACAAAACAAAACAAAACAAAAAAAACATCTATGACTGGCCAGGAATTACTACAATAATTAAGTACTTCTATGCCCAGGGAAAATGATAAGAAATATTCATTGAGATTTTACCACGCACCGCAGTGTCCTAAGTGCTTAAATGCTTCACTTGAATTAACACTTTACAACAATCTTATGATGAAACTAAGGCCTGGGGAGATTTATAACTTAGCCATGCCCACATTGGTTTGTGGAGCTAGAATTCAAATCCAGATGTCACACTGCATGGTCTACTGTCCTAGGTGGTGTGGGAGATGTAAAAACTCCTTAGAATGAATGCACAATGAGAAAATATGCTTCCCTCACCATAAGGAGCTGGCAAGTTGGTTAGAGCAGTGAGACTATACATAAGAGCAACTGGACAACACTACATGACCCTGTGTACCCAAGTGTTATTTGTAGCACAGAAAAGAAAATAAGAATTTTAATAGCCACGGAAGGATGGGTCTTGGAGTGTATTAGTGACAAGAATAGGAATCAACATAAAAAGAGATAAGGCATTTCACATTTCAGCCTTATTGGAGCAGAGAGTTTATGTTATATATAGAAGGATAGAAAAGATGGGGTCAATTCATATAGGTGCATAACAATAGCTCAACAGCTAATCTTTTTTAAGATTTTTTTGATGTGAACCATTTTAAAAGTCTTTATTGACTTTGTTACAATATTGCTTCTGTTTTATGTTTTGGTTTTTTGGCTGCGAGGCATGTGGGATCTTAGCTCCCCGACCAGGGATCGAACCCACACCCCCTGCACTGGAAGGCGAAGTCTTAATCGCTGGACAGCCAGGGAAGTCTCTCAACGGCTAATGTTTATTGCATTCTGAACAGAAGGCATTTGCTAATCCCTTTACGTGAATTATCTCATTTCATCCTCACACAACTTCAATAAGTAGATCCTTTTACCATATGGATTTTACAGAATACGAAAACAGGTTTAATGGGGTTGAATAACTTGTCCAAGGTCACAATGTAAGCAGTGGAACCTGAAAACTTACCCCAAACCCAATCTTTAATCTACCACACTACACGACAGAAAATTGTTAAGTATGGGAATGATCTATGGACAGAGTTTTGGTAACGCTAACACTTAAGAAAACTGGAGAAAAATAATAACGGCCATGTTAAGTTATTGGGTAATTCGGGAATGAATGAGAGAGGACAAAATGATACCAATGGGAATGGAGAAAATGAGACACTGCTTAACTTGCATATTACCTTGCACTTTGTAAATTAAGAAATTTAATAAGGTAAACTTCTGTAAAGTCTTCTGCTGGGTATTCATCCAGAGCATTATACTGTTCAATTGCACCATACAGAGCAAATCGCTCAACTAATTCCTTCATCGCTCCCACTGCAGGAACTCCTTGTATTAATAAGTACCGAGATTCCAAATTGACTGTATATACCTAAAAGAAATGCAGACACATTAAATGTATTTCACAAATAAGCCTAAGACAAATCTGCTCCTATTAAAAACAAAATTGAAAACAAGAACTATTCTGTTCAGAGAGTCTGCAAAAAATAAAGAATCAAAAATTTGCCCCTCTCTCTGCATAAAGAATTCACCCTACGTGTGAAGGCCTCTAGCTAAAGCACCTAATAGACTACCTTCAATCGACACGTTTTCCAGAAGTTGGCTCTGTAGATACGACAGGAAAGAGTTAACATAGTCATTGAGTCTTACCGTGTTACAAGGACTAGTGTAAACGCGGATGATACAATGACTAAAACACAGCCCTGTTTTCACGGAGCTGAGGTTCTAACAGTTGGTTAAAGAGGTCGCAAGAATATCTGGTACCTGAGTACCAGCGTTCCTCACACTCATCTCCAGTGAATGGATGTGACCACAGCCTTTCAAGATTTTATTTACGTAGGCTAGGCATGTGAAGCTAGAGCTCACATAAAGCTACTGAGGACAGCGAATGAAACCAAAATCACTTTACCTTGACAGCGCGAGGCCGTCGCCCCTCCCGATACTTGGCCCGCGAGTCGCACACAGCCTTTTGGACGTGGTGGTCGAATACGCCCCCAAGCTCCCCGCCACTCGACGCCATCTTGCCGGTTTGGGCCCTCGCAGAGACGACAACATCCGCCTCCTTGCCCTCTTGTGTATCCAATAAGAGAGAGGGCTGGGTCAAGGCGTGCCGAGATTGGCTGAAGAATCGACAGCGTCAGCCATCGTTTCCTGTGAGCGAGAATTCGGTGAACGAGGTGCCGCCCCCCTGCGGCGCGGCGGAGAGGCCCGGAGAGCCGGAGCAGGCTCGCACGCCCCTCCCGCTACAGACGCTCGGCAGGGCTATGGGCGGGACTAGGGGCGGGGCCGATCGATCTTCTCCGGCTTCGACGTCCTCGGCCTGCCGGGTTAGCCGGGGTCGGCTAGGGTGAGTGGCCGTGGGAACAGCGCGTGCGGATGATGTGGGGCGGCGGTCGCCTGGCGGGTGCTGGGGGTGACGGGGCGGTCGTGACCGTAGCCTTCACCAACGCTCGCGACTGCTTCCTCCATTTGCCGCGGCGCCTCGTGGCCCAGCTGCATCTGCTGCAGGTAACGCGCCTGCCCCGGACGGGATTCCCGGCCCCGAGTCGAGGCACCTGGTGGGCCGTCTGCGGTCGGCCGGGACCCAGGTCTGTTTGGGACGCAGCGGCCGCTCAGGCCTCTCCCGGCGGCGGGACGCGGGCTGCTTTGCCCGGGCCGCCGACCGGTTCAGAGGCCAGACTGTGGGCCGGTCTGGGCGGTCTTTGCAACCATACCACGTCTAGTGCAGCCCCGGGCCTTTGAGTTAACTTGCCGCATTCCAGGTCTTTTACTCGGTGAAACTGGGCTTTCAAACATCCTGATATTCTGCCACTGCGTTCAGCTATTCCTCACTCCAGGTTGGAAAAGCTTTTGAGAAGTCGGGTTTGTCTTTTTGGGGTTTGTTTTGTTTCATTTTTAAAGAGTGTTTTTCCTACCAATGATTTCCAGGTGCCTGCACGGCTGTGGCCCGGGCCTCCAGAAGGAGGGGCAGCCTTGGTTTGTGGAGCCCCTGTAGGTTAACAGAGACTGAGCCCTGTGTCCCACGAGCGGGATAGGTTAATAAGATGAAGGTTCTTCCAGCGTCTCCGTTACTCGGAACACCTCTGAGGTGTGCTGGGAATGTGCAGTGAGATTATGCATATTTGGCCGTGTGTAGTTAGGATTACTTGAACCTCTGCTTTCAGTTGCCGTCTGAACATTGTGATTGTGGTAGTTCATAGCTCTAACCACATCCCTACTTTCATTATTTTAAAATAGAGGCACCTGGCCTACGAGTTTGAGTGTGCTTCTGGGGGCAAAAGGATAGAATATTCGAAATCTTTGAAAATCCTGGATGCCTAGTACCCCACTACTGGCTAATCCTTGCAGGAAATATTTAAGAGTTTGCAATAATTTCAAATATCCCACCTTTCCATTTTAATAACTACTTTTCTAGATTATATTTGCCCCGTCTTTCAAAGCACGTTAATTTCAACAGATCCTGCTATGATTTGTTTTACCATAAAGTAGGTAGTCTCTTGGCCTTAATGAGCTCCCTTCATGGCAGGAGATGAGTTAGTTATGTCACCAAATCCCAGGTAGATCCTGCCTGCCCTGTGCTCTCAGTCAGCTTTGATGGAAATTGCCCACAGTGCCTTCAAACCTCCACCTAATGAGTTTATAGGAAACACTCCCCACCTAATGAGTTTATAGGATTGCTTCCTTACAGTAGCTCTAAAATGTGGATGCTGTGTTGCATTCATCACTATTTAAGAATTTAGTGGTCTTGATCTATTTTAAAAATTTTTAGCCTTCAATAAGTATTCATAGGCATTAATTCGTAGATATATTTTTGAAACTTAAATCCCTTTAGCCTTGGAACAAACTGTTGTTTCGGTCCAGCCTATATCAGCAGAATAGGCCAACTTTTCTCCCCAATTAGAAAAGTAATACATGTTTTATAGGAAATTTGGAAAGCATGGAAAATTATAAACAAGAAAATAAAGTTACCCATAATCCCCAAACCTAAAGATAACTAATGTTAACAGTTTGAATCAAACCTTCTAGTTTTGTTTCTAATCTCTATTTTTAACAGAAATGGAGTCCTACACACACCCTTATATGTAGTTTTGTATCCTGATATTTTCCCTTAGAGTTGTTATAAGTGTTTTATTTTGTTAAAAGGTAATTGTCACTTTTAGTGGCTAATTAGTACTCTGTCATAAGTTTGACATAATTTAATTGTTCACTGTGATGGAATGTTTATATTGTATTCCATTTTTAGACATTAAAAGTGATACTGTAATTATATTTTAATAAAAGTTAAAAATAACATATCTTTGTTGTATAATATATAATAAAACATTGTTTTATTTTCTGGTTATTTAGGATAGGCTCCCAGAAGTATTGAGTTAGAGGGCATAGATAATTGTTAAAGTAGAAAGTCATGAGTCGGGAGTTAATAGGTTGAATTATTTTACTTCAGCTGAAGCATTGAATACATAATACAGATAATACTGTAATGGGTAAAGAGTCAGAGTGATGATTTTCTGGCCTGTGTCAGATTTACCTTTTTTTCTTTCAGTTTTGAGATATAATTGGCATACAGCCCTGTGTAAGTTTAAAGTGTACAGCATAATGATTTGACTTACACGCATCATGAAATGATGAGCACAATGTTTAGTGAACATCCATCATCTCATATAGATAAAAAATTATAGAAGTAGAAAAAAATGTTTTCCTTGTGATGAGAACTCAGTGTTTACTCTCAACAAGTTTCATATATATTAATGCAACAGTGCTAATTGTATTTATCATGTTGCAAAAGGCTTTAAAAATACCGATGTTCTGGTTCTTCCTCAGTCCTACTGAATCAGAGCCTTGGGGAGTGGGCTTCAGTCATCTGTAGTTTTAGAAATATCTTAAGGCTACTTGGATGCACAAAAAGTTGTTCTAGAATCACAGAATATTGATGGTGAAAGAGACCTTAGGTATCTAGGTCATTTCTGTACTTTCACGCATGAGGAAGCTGGCCAGTCCATTTCCATGCAGTTAATTTGCCCTCGTCTGTAACTCACCTGCATCATCAACACTCGCCTCCTCGCTGTTTCTTCCATAACCCAGCTTCTTCCCACTTCTGTGCTCTTACTCAAGCTATTCTTCCCTAAAGCATTTTTCCTCATTCCACGCTTTTAAAAACAGCATAATTCTACCTCCTCCACGTAGTTTCAGATTCTCTGTTGCCCACATTTGTCTCCTTTTCAAAACTTCACTGCAGTGTTTATGTGACACAGCTCATTTGTTATATTCTGTTCTGTGTTTTAAGTATTGTCTTCTTTTGTTTATCCAAGTCCTGTTTCAGGACTGGGTACCCAGAGGATCCTTTAACTCAGGATTTCTTAACCTTGGCACTATTGACATTTTAGGCTGGGAAATTTCCTGTTGTGGGGGACTGTCCTGGGTATTGTAGGATATTTAGCAGCATCTTTGGCCTCTACCCACTAGATGTCAGCAACACCCCTCCTCCTGGGCGTGACCAAAAATATCTGGAGACATTGTCAAATGTCTCCTGGGGGAGAAAATCACCCTCAGTTGAGAATCACTACTGTAACTCAGTTACTTTGTCTGCATTACTGAAACAGGGGAAAGGATTCATATCCACACTGAGAGCAACCAAATGAACCTAAATCACCCTCCAGAAATAGCCATTTTGTCATTTCCTTTGTGTTACCCAGGCCTCGGACCTGGCCGATCCTAAGGCACTGCAACCTATGGTTTCACCCAGCAATTCCCTTCAGTGATATGGATACCATGGGTTTAGGCAAAAGCAGGTCAGTCATTTGTTGATTAGATTGATCTCCTGGAAAAGGGGCTCCTTTTTCTCTAGGCTGTCCTTTTCTTCTCTCTACCTGAGGGCCCAGGGGCTCTGTGGTCCAAGTGAATGATTTTTGACGTAGAAATGAACTCACAGCATTAGTCTGCAAAGTTTATATCTGAACATATATTATGACTTTATGGGGCTGATTACTACCTTTTGACCAAATGAATAATTGAAGTATTTTTCATATTTAATGAAGTTGATTTTTCCCTTTTCCAGGGAGTTGGTGGGTTCTCCTTTTTTATATTTCAGGGCATATTTCATATTTCCTTATTTAACATCTGTGGTTTTAAAAGTTTCTTCATATGAAATAGGGCAGCTGATCTGCATTATATGTCAATGACTGATGAAACCCCGTAGAAAGTTTTTGGGGCATTGGTCACTTTGACTCTTATAATCTCAGCTCACATAGTTACAGCTGACCTAGTAACTTTGGACTTTGACTGCAAATCTGAGTCTCTTTCTACTGTATCACATTGTTCTCAGTGGAAAGATTTTGTCAGCCAGAGTGGTGGAACTGTCCTGGAAAGAATTGTAAGAAGGACTTCCCTGGTGGCGCAGTGGTTAAGAATCCCCCTGCCAATGCAGGGACATGGGTTTGAGCCCTGGTCCGGGAAGATCCCACATGCCACGGAGCGACTAAGCCTGTGCGCCACAACTACTGGGCCTGCACTCTAGAGCCTATGAGCCACAACTACTGAAGCCCATGTCCCGCAGCAAGAGAAGCCCGCGCACCACAACGAAGAGTAGCTCCCACTCACCACAACTAGAGAAAGCCCTTGAGCAGCAATGAAGACCCAGTGCAGCCAAAAATAAATAAATTAAAAAATATATAAATTTATTTAAAAAAAGGATTAGCCAGAAATAGACTAACATGTTTGATATTCACATGGGAATATCAGTAATTCCTTTTTTCCCTTCCAGGTTTATATATTTCCCAAGGTTTCTTTAATAGGTTTGTAATTTTTAAATCATAGAAAACATTTTTTAATCTTTAAGCACAGGCATACATATTTTATATAATTGCTCTTAAGAAGAATACATTTTATACTTTGCTTTTTTTTACTTGTGTTTCCATAGTTCAAGACTTTTAAAAATTATTATTTAAGAAGCTGCGTCATATAAAATTTCTGGAATGTACATAAGCTATTAACAGTAATTACCTCTGGGAACAGGAACCAGCCCTCGCATTTTATGCTTTTGTACTTTTTGTGCTTTTACCATGTATTACTCTTCTAATAAATAAATACTATTACATTTTTATTGATTACATGTTTCTACTTACTGACTAAAACGGTAAATTTACAGCTTATTTAGTAATTTCCATATTGCTAGACATATAAGACAGTTCTAACTTTTTTTTTTTTTTTTCATAGAGGAGTCCTAAGTTTTCACATAGAAAATACTGAAGAGATACGTTCTGGTGTAGTTTTTTTCTTCTTCTTTGAATCATTAATTCTAAATAAATAAGTAAGGTCAAAGGCTGTGTAAGTTCATTGGCTACCTGTTGCCATTGTAAATTCTGGAATGGTTGAATCAGTTTATAATGCCATCATAAGAATGTAAGGGTATTGGTTTCACCCATAGCATCACCATCATTGGGTACTGGAAAAGATTATAGCTTTTGTGTGTGTGTGTGGTACACGGGCCTCTCACTGTTGTGGCCTTTCCCGTTGCGGAGCGCAGGCTCAGCAGCCATGGCTCACGGGCCCAGCCGCTCCATGGCATGTGCGATCCTCCCAGACCGGGGCACGAACCCGTGTCCCCTGCATCGGCAGGCGGACTCTCAACCACTGCGCCACCAGGGAAGCCCAGATTTTAGCTTTTAAAATGCTGTGACAAATGTGGATATAACAGAGTGCTATCAACTATTTATAGAACTCTTTTTGTATGTGTGGACTGCAATAATAGTTTATCTTTTATGTGAATCCAGAGAAGCATGTAAAAACTTTCAAAACTTTTCTCCCCTATTTCTTATTTTTTGAATAAATAGAATCAAGCTATAGAAGTATCCTGGGGTCACGAGCCTGCATTCTTGAGCTGGGTGGAAGGCAGACATTTTAGTGATCAAGGTGAAAATGTGGCTGAAATTAGCAGACAATTTGGTCAGAAACTTGGACTTTCAAATGGGGAACAGGTAAGCACAAGATGTGATGACAATGACTTTCTTCTGATGTCACATAATACAGCAATAGAAATAAAAGTTCAGATATATTTTTTAAGGTGGTAAGATGACACCTAACTTGTGTGCTACTATAACCAATCCAGGATGTTCAAGTTGACTATAACTGTTGTTAAGTCACTATCTACCATATACTCCATTAAGTCATTATCTAGTAGTCTCCCATGGTCCCTAGTTGATTTTGTATTCTACTATTTTACTCACTTTCCAGGTACCTTAATTTTGTTTTTGTGCAATTTTTTTTGCTATATGAATTAATGAGTTTTACTTACTATTATTGAACTTCATTTTATTTGTTTCTGACAGATTTTCTAACCTTCCAGGGTCATACTTGATTTTAAAAAATCTGTCCTACAAAAGAGAGTTATTATTTTTCCAGTTTCGTCTTGCCTGTGAATTTCACGTGCTTAGATTGTAAACTCTAAAGCTTAAGGACTCATGTTTCTCTTCATTTTATCATATTCACCAGTTTATGGTTTTAACTATTTTAAACTGGAGAAGTAATACATATTCAGTACAAATGTTTTACAGTTGAAAGTAGAAAATGTTTTTCCCTTTCTCTAATCCCAGCCTCAGAATGATTGTGTACTGTGGGATCTCATTAGACCTTCAGGATTTAAAGAATGAGATCATACATATTTTCTGCAATTTTTTCCCCCACAAACTATATCAGAGATCCTTTCCACATATTACAATATACATTGAACATGTTTGTATATGTATGAAGTGAAGTAAATATTAAAAATTGAATTGCCAAGTCTAGGGCACTGCACATTTAAAAATTTGATAGACGGGGCTAAATTGCTTTCTATTACCAGTTTCTCACAAGAATACTGAAGAATGTCACATCTTTTTTTTTTTTTTTTTTTGTGGTACGCGGGCCTCTCACTGTTGTGGCCTCTCCTGCTGCGGAGCACAGGCTCTGGACGCGCAGGCTCGGCGGCCATGGCTCACGGGCCCAGCCGCTCCGCGGCATGTGGGATCTTCCCGGACCGGGGCACGAACCCACGTCCCCTGCATCGGCAGGCGGACTCTCAACCACTGTGCCACCAGGGAAGCCCAACATCTTTTTAACTTGTTTTGAACACAGACTAATTTTTTTCATGCATGTTTCTGATAATGAGAATAGCCACTGATGAGAAATCCATAGGCCTAGCACTAGTCTTTTGCTTACCTTAAATTTTTGCTAGAATCTTAAAACTTTAGCAGCTTAGTGACCTTAGAAATCACTAACTTTGGTGCCTTGCTCTGCAAACCTAGGGAGATGGACTATTTTGCCCAGGATTGCATAGCAGGTTATAGTTCTGCTCTCTTTGAGTATATGGCACTTCCCTATGGGAAAAATCAACTTCCTATTCCTGATTTTGATGTCTTTATCAGCACCCTGAACAGTCCTGCTTGTTTTTAATTCCCATTTGCTTCAAAGTGAACTTCTATCCGATTTTCTGCACATTCTTTGTATTGTAACACCACCACTAAGGCACTGTCTCGCAAACCATCATTGATAGGAACAGAAAGTGGACTGGCTTGGCCAGGATGATAGCTTCTTGTTTTGTGCTTCCTTAGAGTCACCGCTTTCAAATAGGGTATATGGGAGGTACTGAGGGAAATAACTGAGGAACAGGTGAGGCACTTGGGGAAAGTCTGCTCCGATCCACAAAAGGCAGAGAAGGAGCATTTAATACTCAGTGGCTTTGGATTTTACTCCTCTAATCCCCAGAAATGCCCATAGAAGAGGAAAGAAAGAAGGTTAATTCCAAATTCTTGAGAGACTCTAGGATTTCCTGTGTATCTATAGACTAGAATGAGGGGATATTTGTTTTGCTATACTTTTTAGCTGTGCATGATTATGCTTCTAAATAATTGGTTCTGATCTCTATTTCAGTGTGTTTTTTACTTTTCCAGAAGCAGCATGGCTTGAAGTTAGTTATAAAACTAAATTGCAGAACTGCTAGAAATAATAGTATTTATATGTAAGATCAAGCCATGACTTCATGACATTATTGTTTTTTCTTGCATTTTTAACTTATATATTTTTTCTTTAAATGGCTATCTTTATATTATTTTTTAAAACTTACATTGTACTAGAGTGTATTTTCCTTTATTTTATAATTGGTTGTAAAACAATTTTTTCTGAAATGCTGAGTATATCAGGGCCTACCTAAGGACTACACACAAACACACATGCACACAAAATTAATTACGTAGCTAAAGAGAGAACTTCTTATTTTCTAGGGATATAAAAAAGGCTTTTAATAGTAGTTTTGTACTTTAATTTTTTCCAGGTGTTTCTCAAGCCTTGTTCCCATGTGGTGTCTTGTCAACAAGTTGAGGTGGAACCCCTCTCAGCAGATGATTGGGAGATACTGGTAAAGAAAACAAAATGAGAACTATCCCAGTTTAAGGTTAAACTACTTCAAAATATCAGTGTCTTTTTTTTTTTTTAATTATAGTTGATTTATAATCTTGTGCTAGTTTCTGCTATACAGCAAAGCAATGCAGTTATACACATATATACATTCTTTTTTTTATGTTCTTTTCCATTACGGTTGATCCCAGCAGATTGGATATAGTCCCCTGTGCCATACAGTACAACCTTGTTGTTTATCCATTCTAAGTGTAGTAATTTGCATCTACCAACCCCAAACTCCCAGTCCATCCCTCTCCCTCCCGCTTCCCCCTTGGCAGCCACAAGTCTGTTCTCTGTGTCTGTGAGTCTGTTTCTGTTTTGTAGATAGGTTCATTTGTGCCATATTTTAGATTCCACATATAAGTGATATCATATGGTATTTGTCTTTCTCATTCTGACTTCCTTCACTTAGTATGATAATCTCTCGTTGCATCCATGTTGCTGCACGTGGCATTATTTTGTTCTTTTTTATGGCTGAGTAGTATTCCATTTTGTATATGTACCACATCTTCCTTATTGATTCATCTGTCAATGGACATTTAGGTTGTTTCCACGTCCTGGCTATAGTGAATAGTGCTGCTGTGAACATTGGGGTGCATGTATCTTTTTGAATTATAGTTTTGTCCAGGTATATGCCTAGGAGTGGGATGGCTGTGGTGGTTATATTTTTAGTTTTCTGAGGAATCTCCATACCGTTTTCCATAGTGAGTGCACCAACTTACATTCCCACCAACAATGTAGTGGGTTCCCTTTTCTCCACATCCTCTCCAGCATTTGTTACTTGTAGACTTTTTCATGACGGCCATTCTGACCAGTTAGAGGTGGTATACCTCATTGTAGTTTTGATTTGCATTCCTCTAATAATTAGTGATGTTGAGCATCTTTTCATGTGCCTACTGGCCATCTGTATGTCTTTGGAGAAATGTCTATTTAGGTCTTCTGCCCATTTTTCAGAGGGGTTATTTATTTTTTTGTTGTTGAGTTGTATGAGCTGTTTGTATATTTTGGAGATAAAGCCCTTGTCTGTTACATCATTTGCAAATATTTTCTCCCATTCTGTACATTGTCTTTTTGGTTTTTTTATGGTTTCTTTTGCTGTGCAAAAACATGTAAGTTTGGTTAGGTCCCATTTGTTTATTTTTGTTTTTATTTCTATTATCTTGGGAGACTGACCTAAGAAAACATTGATACAATTTAGTCAAGAGAATGTTTTGCCTATGCTCTCTTCTAGGAGTTTTATGGTGTCATGTTTAAGTCTTTAAGCAATTTTGAGTTTATTTTAGTGCATGGTGTGAGGGTGTGTTCTAAGTTCATTGATTTACATGCAGCTGTCCAACTTTCCCAGCACCACTTACTAAAGAGACTGTCTTTTTCCCATTTTATATTCTTTCCTCCTTTGTCAAAGATTAATTGACCATAGGTGTGTGGATTTATTTCTGGGCTCTCTATTCTGTTCTGTTGATCCGTATGTCTGTTTTTATACCAATACCACACTTTTGATTACTGTAGCTTTGTAGTATTGTCTGAGAGAGTTATGCTTCCTGCTTTTTTTTTTTTTTTTAACCCCCTCAGGATTGCGTTGGCAATTCTGGGTCTTTCATGGTTCCATATAAATTTTTGGATTATTTGTTCTAGTTCTGTGAAAAATGTCATGGGTAATTTGATAAGGATTGCATAAAATCTGTTGCCTTATTGATTTTCTGACTAGAAGAACTGTCCATTGATGGGAGGGGGTGTTAAAAGTCTCTTACTATTATTGTATTCCCATCACTTTCTCCCTTTATGTCTGTTAGAATTTATTTTATGTATTTGGTGCTCCTATACTGGGTGCATATATATGCTGACAAGTGTAAAATCCTCTTCTTGTTTTGATCCTTTTGTCATTATATAGTTTCCTTCTTTATCTTTCTTTATAGCCTTTTTTTTGTTTGTTTTGTTTTTTGTTTTTTTTTTTGCGGTACGCGGGCCTCTCACCGCTGTGGCCTCTCCCGCTGCAGAGCACAGGCTCCGGACGCGCAGGCCCAGCGGCCATGGCCCACGGGCCCAGCCGCTCCGTGGCATGTGGGATCCTCCCAGACCGGGGCACGAACCCGCGTCCCCTGCATTGGCAGGCAGACTCCCAACCACTGCGCCACCAGGGAAGCCCTAGCCTTTGTTTTAAAGTCTGTTTTTTCTGATATAAGTATTGTGACCCCCCACTTGCTTTTCATTTCCTTTTACACGAAATATCTTTTTCCATCGCCTCACTTTCAATCTTTGTGTGTCCTTTGCCCTAAGGTGGGTCTTTTGTAGGCAGCATATTGTAGGCTCTTGTTTTTTAATCCAGTCTGCGACTTTATGCCTTTCGATTGGAGCATTTCGTCCACTGACATAAGGTAATTAGTGATACATATGTTATTTATTGCCATATTAAACCTTGTTTTTCAGTTGATTCTTTGCTTCTTCTTCCTTTTTGTTTTTCCTTTTGTAGTTTGATGATTTCCTTTATTTTATGTTTGTGTTCTTTTCTTTTTGTGAATCTATTGTATGTTTTTGATTTGTGGTTGCCCTGGTTTTCAAGTATGTTAACCCCTTCCTATATCTGCTTGCTTAAGACTGATGGTCATATAGGCTCAAACACATTCTAAAAAACAAAAAAAAAGAATCTGTATTTTTTTTGATGTCCTTTTTTACATCTTCATGTTTATCCTTTTGCTGTTCCTTGTATTTATCATCACTTTCACAGACAGGGTTTTTTTTTTCTCTCTTTTTGATCTATATATTGGTTGATTTAAGTGGTTTACCTTCCGATCATGATTTCTTCCTTCCTATATCTTCTTTTCTATTTAGAAAAGATCTTTTAATATTTCTTTTAGGATAGGTTTAGTACTGCTGTATTATTTTAGTTTTTGCTTGTCTGAAAATTCTTTATTTTTCTTCCTATTCTAAATGATAATCTTGCTGGGTAGGATATTCTAGATGGCAGATTTTTCCCTTTCAAGACTTTGAATATATTTTGCCACTCCTTTCTGGCCTACAGTGTATTTGTAGAGAAATCAGCTAATAGCCTTATGGAGGTTTCCTTGTAATTAACTCTTTGTTTTTCTCTTGCTGCCTTTAGAATCCTTTCTTCATCTTTAACTTTTGCCATTTTATTATAATATGTCTTGGTATAGGTCTGTTTAGGTCCGTCTTGTTTCTGTGCTTCCTGTATTGGGATATCTGTTTCCTTCTTTAGGTTTCAGAAGTTTTCGCCATAATTTCTTCAAATACATTTTCAGTCCCCTTTTCTCTTTCTTCTTCTGGAATCTCTGTTATGCATAGATTGAGATGCTTTGTATTATAAGTCTCTAATACTGCTTTCATTTTTTTCATTAGGCTGTGCCTGCTGTTTTAATTGAGTAATTTCCATTATTCTGTCTTCCAGATCACTTATTCTGTCTTCTGCATTATGCATTCTGCTATTCATTGCCTTTAGCTCAGCTTTTGTCTCGGCAAATGAATTTTCTAATTTGTCTTGGCTCCTCCTTATAGTTTCTGTTTCCTTTTTACAGTACTCTGCATTTCTGTCTCTAGGCTTTCTTAATTCCTCAGTATTTTCATTACTGCCTTTTGAAGTAGGTGTCTGTTAGACTGAAGAAGTCTGTTTCCTTGTTTATTCCTTCAAGGGAATTCTCTTGGTCTTTCAACTGGGAGCATTTCCTCTGCTTCTTCATTTTGCTTATATTTCTCTTACTCTGTGAGTTTAGGAGAAACAGTTATCTCCTCTAGTCTTGGAGGGCTATTTATATGTGGAAGCATCCCTGCATAGCTTGCGTGGGTTTAATATTTTTTTGGCATGAGGGCTGTTTTTGGTTTGGGTGCTTGCCATCTCTTTCCTCAGTGTGCGCTGGCCATTATCCCCTTGATGGGACCATGCAGGTGCATGGCCCGGGCACGCTCCCAGGAGGGGAGGGGCAGCGGTTGGTGCCCAGGCGTGGGACACTTGGTGGCGGCAACGGTCTGCACCTGCCTCTGCAGTCCAAGATGGCAGTGGCGGCTTGTACCCGCCCCCCGAGTGCACATAGGCTGTCCCTGCTGCCTGAGAGTGCACATGTGGAGAAAGAAGCTCCAATGGTATTACTGCCCCTCTCCTTGCATGCCCCCCAACAATGGCACCTTACCTCTCTGGCGGGCCCAGGCTTATTCCTGTACTCTCTCGGTTGTGGTGCACCACACCCTAGCCTCCCTCAGGCTGTCTTCATGCAGCCAACCCCAGTCCGCTGCCTAGGTCTGACCTCCAAAGCCCAAGCCTCAGCACCCAGCCCCCACCTGCCGCAGCGGACAAGCATCTCAGGCTGGGGAATGCTGGGCAGCACACTGACTATCTGTGCAGGTCTCTCTCTGCTTTCCCCTCTGCAAACTGGTTGCTGCACTCTCCTCCAAGGCTCTGAAGCTCCCCCTCTGTTCCAGCTGATCTCCCCACCAGTGAGGGGGCTTTCCAGTGTGTGGAAACCTTTCACAGTTCCCTCCCTGGAGCGCAGGTCATGTCACGATTCCTTTCTCTCTTTTTTTTTCTTTATTCTTTTGTCCTATACAGTTACATGGAGATTTTCTTGCCCTTTTGGAAGTCTGCGGTGTTCTGCCAGCATTCACTAGATATTCTGTGAGAACCGTTCCACATGTTAGATGTATTTTTGATGTATTTGTGGGAGAAGGTGAGCTCCCTGTCCTGCTCCTTCACCATCTTGATCTGATCCTCCAACATATCAGTGTCTTTAGATTTCTCTTCTGTGTCTGGCATTATATATTCTGAGTTGGTTTGATTTATAAGAATGAGTTGAGATTTCCTTACTAGGCCTAAAATAGACAAAATGTAAAGTGAATTGATCTTTTTGTTTATTGATTCTAGGAGCTGCATGCTGCTTCCCTTGAACAGAATCTTCTAGATCAAATTCGAATAGTTTTTCCAAACGCCATTTTTCCTGTTTGGGTTGATCAGCAAGCTTACATATTTATCCGGATTGGTAGGTGCCATTGTAATATTTTCCATCATACTCTTCACAGTAGCACTGAATCCAAAGCAGAGGTAAATGCACACTAATGACCTTTATTTTCTACACAGTTGCACTAATACCAGCTGCTCCTTATGGAAGGCTGGAAACTGATAGCAAACTGCTTATTCAGCCAAAGACCCATGAAGCCAAAGAGAATACATTTTCAAAAGCAGATAATGCACATGGAAAATTTCATAATTATGGAGAAGACCAAAAAGGATTGACAAGAGAACTTCAAACCAAGCAACTTCAATCAAATACTGTAGGAGTCACTGGGTCGAAAGAAACAGATTCAGAGGATACAGTTGACTCATCATTAATACCAAGCTTGTGGACTGTGATAGGAAACATTTTTTCTTTTGGGTCTGAGAAGAAACAAGACACATCCTGGGGGTTAACTGAAATCAGTGCATTCAAAAATATGCAGTCAAAAGTTGTTCCTCTGGATAATATTTTCAGAGTATGTAAATCTCAGCCTCCCAGCATATGTAATGCATCAGCAACTTCTCTGTTTCACAAACATTATACCATTCATGTATTTCCATGGGACCAGGAATATTTTGATGTGGAGCCCAGCTTTACTGTGACCTATGGAAAGCTAGTTAAACTACTTTCTCCAAAGCAACAGCAAAGTAAAATGAAGCAAAATGTCCTGTCACCTGAAAAAGAGAAGCAGATGTCAGAACCACTAGATCGAAAACAGAGTAGCTCAGACCATAGTCAAGAAGGTGGCAATGCCTGTGTGCTAAAGGTAGTCTGGAATGGACTTGAGGAATTGGAGAATGCCATTAAATACACCAAAAACTTAGAAGCTCTACATCTTGGGAAAGTTTGGGTTAGTATAAATCTTTTTTTTTAAATTGGAATATAGTTGGTTTACAGTGTTGTGTTAATTTCTGGTGTACAGCAAATGGGTTAGTATAAATCTTATAATTGGGGAGGAAGTAATTTTATGTTGCTTGAACTTCCCCAAATTATGAACTAAAATAATATTTTATATACAAATTGAAAACCAGTATAATAAAT
This sequence comes from Leucopleurus acutus, assembly GCF_964270905.1. NCBI lineage: Eukaryota > Metazoa > Chordata > Mammalia > Artiodactyla > Delphinidae > Leucopleurus > Leucopleurus acutus. The sequence continues at coordinate 52,985,866 of NC_139144.1, forward strand.
AGTATCTAAAGTTCCTGCGGGGACACATTTCTGATTGCAGGGTAAAGTCCAGGTTTGGGTAGGGTTTGTGTATTTCCTGGCTAAGTAAACTTGGACCGGCATAAGCTAAGATTGGTACAGGCCCAGAGAGGTCAAAATTATTTGCCTGGGGTTATTAGCTAATAAGTAGAACTAGGATTCAAACCCAGGCGGGCTGACTCTTGAGTTCATGCTTTGATTGGAGTGCCCTACAAAGCCTCACATCTTTAATGCCTGCAGAAGATGTGTTTCCCAGTTCTTGAAAGCAAAGGAAGGACTTGTTATGTATTGGGGGAAATGCCCAGTGTAGGGAGAGACCCACTATGTGAGATGACCTGATTCAGATGTACCCAGAAGGTCCTTACCCTGCTGGTATTGGCTCTTTAACTTGTGTGTGATGGAGAGCAAAGTAGAGCAGCTAGCGTTTCGCCTTCTCATCCTGGCCTCAAATATTTTTTTTTAAGGTGTTTTTTTTGATGCAGACCATTTTTAAAAGTCTTTATTGAATTTGTTACAATATTGCTTCTGTTTTATGTTTCGGTTTTTTGGCCACAAAGCATGTGGGATCCTAGCTCCCCAACCAGGGATTGAACCCACACCTCCTGCATTGGAAGGTAAAGTTGTTTTTGTTTTTTGTTTTCTGTGTTTTTTTTTGCGGTACGCGGGCCTCTCACTGCTGTGGCCTCTCCCGTTGCGGAGCACAGGCTCCGGACGCGCAGGCTCAACAGCCATGGCTCACGGGCCCAGCCGCTCCGCGGCATGTGGGATCCCCCCAGACCGGGTCACAAACCCGTGTCCCCTGCATCAGCAGGCGGACTCTCAACCACTGCACCGTCAGGGAAGCCCAGAAGGTGAAGTTTTAACCACTGGACTGTCAGGGAAATCCCTGGCCTCAAATATTAACACGAATTTTATATGGAATGAGTCACCAGCCCCCTTTATTTGAACCTAATTTTGAACGATTGTGAAATGAAACTTCAGGGTGAGAAGGGAGGAAATTGTTAGGATAGGGAAGAACAATGGGAAGGAAAGGGGGTCTCCTTTGTAGGTTTCTTTTACTCTCATAGTTTTACCTATGACCTTTATGTAGGCGACTTACAAAATTTTAATCTCTTAGCCTACATCATTTTCTAAAGCTCCAACGATGCCTCATATTTTCTGTTAGCTCTAATCTCTTACTTAAGAAGATCCCACTGCATCTTCAATATCAAATTGTCTAACACTGAACTTACTATGACTTATCTCTTTCTATTAATGGTTCTGCCATTAGGTAGGAAATACCATTATTTCCTTGATATTACATGGTGAGGACGGGGTGAAAAAGGGATAACGGTCAAGTCCTGGAGAGCAGGTAAGATGGCAGTGAGGAGCCTGCACTTCCCATTCTGCTTTAAAGGTTGGGAGAATGACCAGTGAGGAGTGGCAGTAGCTGCCATCAGGTACTCAAACAGGCTTGACTGGATAGATCAAAACTGATCACCTTCTGAAGAGGATGTTAAAAGAAACAAATGTAGGGGAAAAATTGAAATGTGTTATAACAGTACCTGAACGCCCATCTGGTTATATTATAAATCATGATAGCGTCTATCGTTCGCCTGAATTGATAGAAGTTAACATCAGTATTTATGCTATGGGGTATTTCTTAATCAAGCTTTTAACATATTTATATTTTTTATTTATTTTTATATATTTCAGATCCCAGATGACCTGAGAAAGAGGCTAAATATAGAAATGCATGCAGTAGTCAGAATAACTCCAGTGGAAATTACCCCTAAAATTCCAAGATTTCTAAAATTACAACCTAGAGAAAACTTAGTGAGTTCAGATTTATATGTTACATCACAGTTTTACATGTGTTGTAAAATTTCTAGTTGCTTTAGTTAAGTAATAAGAATGTACTCCTTTATGCTAGAAGGGCAAGGAAGTCTTTTTTTCTTTTTATTTTATTGTAAAATATATATAAGATAAAATGCTATTGTAACCATTTTTAAGTGTGCAGTTCAGTGGCATTAAGTACATTTATAATGCTGTGAAATCATCACCACTATCTATTTCCAAAACTTTTCCATCACCCCAAGCAGAAACTCTGTGCCTGTTAAGCCATCACTCCCCATCCTTCCCTCCCCCAGTTCCTGGTAACCTCTCATCTGTATTCAGTCTCTGTGAATTTACTTATTCTAGATCTTATATGTAAGTGGAATCATACAATATTTGCCCTTTGTGTCTTGCTTATTTCATTTAACATGTTTTCAGGGTTCATCCACACTATAGCATATATCAGAACTTCATTCCTATTTATGGCTAAATAATATTCCATTGTATGTATATACCACATTTTGTTTATCCATTCATCTGTTGATGGACACGGGTTATTTCTGCCTTTTTAACTATTGTGAATAGTGCTGCTGTGGATGTTTATGTACAAGTATTTGTTTGAGTCCCTGCTTTCAGTTCTTTTGGGTACATACCTAGGAGTTGAATTGCTGGGTCATATGGCAATTCTGTGTTTAACTTTTTGAGAAATCAAGAAGTCTTTAATAAGCAATACACATATAAATTGTGCCAATGCAAATATGGATAATTTGGCTTTTAAAAGTTTGGTATTTTTGCTACATCTGGGTAATCTTTAAAAAAATTCTCATATGTTTTGGTATTAACATTGCAGCATAAAAGAGAGCTAGATTGTTTTACTTTTCAACACTGTTAATTTAGTAGAAACTGATAATGGTCAGGAAATGAGGTATGGAACTTAACTTTAAAATCTTTTTAATAGGGTATCATCATCTGTACCAGTTTAGATTACCAGTTCTCAGAGAATTATAATACAGGAAAATTATTATATGTTTAAAAAATTCCAGACATAATTTAATCCTTCTCTGATAATTTGAGTGATACTTCTGGATCCTCTGGATATCGATGGTCATTATGTCAGGGTCATTATATAACCATTTTAACAGATCTTTCTACTTGATGAAACCCCAGGTAAGATAGCTTATATTTTGTGACTAGAGAAGAAGAAAACAAATAGAATAAATGCCATTTCCATAATAGTATGCAACTGAGCATTTAACACATTGGCTGAACAGTATACAGTGATTTGTAGTTTTCTTTGAACTTTTTGGTTATTGATCTTAGGTTTTTTTAAAATTTTTATTTTATATTACAGTTGATTTACAATGTTTCATTAGTTTCAGATGTATAGCAAAGCGATTCAGTTATACATATATCCATTCTTTTTCAGATTCTTTTCCCATATAGGTTATAACAGAATATTGAGTGAGTTCCCTGTGCTATACAATAGGTCCTTGTGGATTATCTATTTTATATATAGTAGTGTGTATATGTTAATGCCAAACTCCTAATTTATCCCTCCCCCCCACCTTTCCCCTTGGTAACCATGTTTGTTTTCGAAGTGTGTGAATCTGTTTCTGTTTTGTAAATAAGTTCATTTGTATCATTTTATTAGATTCCACATATAAGTGATATCATATGATATTTGTCTTTCTCTGACTTACTTCACTTAGTACGATAATCTCTAGGTCTATCCATGTTGCTGCAATGGCATTATTTCATTCTTTTTTATGGCTTTTTAAATATATTCCGTTGTATATATATCACATCTTTATCCATTGCTCTGTCGAAGGACATTTAGGTTGCTTCCATGTCTTGGCTATTGTAAATAGTGCTACAGTGAACGTTGGGGTGCATGTATCTTTTCAAATTAGGGTTTTCTCTGGATATATGCCCAGGAGTGGGTGGGATTGCTGGATCATATGGTAGTTCTATTCTTTGGAGGTTTTAAGGAACCTTCATATGTTCTCCACAATGGTTGTACCAATTTACATTCACACCAACAGTGTAGGAGGGTTCCCTTTTCTCAACACTGTCTCCAGCATTCATTGTTTATAGACTTTTTGATGATGGCTCTTCTGACCAATGTGAGGTGATACCTCATTGTAATTTTGATTTGCATGTTTCTAATAGTGATGTTGCCCACCTTTTCATGTACTTTTTGGCCACCTGTATGTCTTCTTTGGAGAAAGGTCTATTTAGATCTTTTCTACTCATTTTTTGATTGGGTTGGTGGGTTTTTTTGTTTTTTTGTTTTTTGTTTGATATTGAGCTGCATGGACTGTTTGTATGTTTTGGACATTAATCCCTTGTGGGTTGCATCACTTGCAAATATTTTCTCTCATTCTGTGCGTTGTCTTTTTGTTTTGTTTATGGTTTCCTTTGCTGTGCAAAAGCTTTTAAGTTTAATTAGGTCCCATTTTTGTTTTTATTTTCATTACTCTAGGAAGTAGATTCAAAAAGATATTGCTGCAATTTATGTCAGAGAGTGTTCTCCCTTTGTTTTCCTCTAAGAATTTTATAGTGTCCAATCTTACATTTAGCTTTTTAATCCATTTTGACTTTACTTATTTTTTTATTTTTTTGCGGTACGCGGGCCTCACTGTTGTGGCCTCTCCCACTGCAGAGCACAGGCTCTGGACACGCAGGCTCCGCGGCCATGGCTCACGGGCCCAGCTGCTCCACGGCACGTGGGACCTTCCCAGACTGGGGCACGAACCCGTGTCCCCTGCATCGGCAGGCGGACTCTTAACCACTGCACCACCAGGGAAGCCCCATTTTGACTTTATTTTTATGTATGGTGTTAGAGAATGTCTAGTTTAATTCTTTTATATGTAGCTGTTTAGTTTTCCCAGCACCACTTATTGAGACTGTTTTTTCTCCATTGTATATTCTTGTCTCCTTTGTCATAGGTTAATTGACCATAGGTGCATGGGTTTATTTCTGGACATTCTATCCTGTTCCATTGATCTATATTTCTGGTTTTGTGCTAGTAACATACTGTTTTGATTATTGTAGCTTTGTGTTATAGTTGGAAGTCAGGGAGCCTGATTCCTCCAGCTCCGTTTTTCTTTTCTCAGGATTGCTTTGTCTATTTGGGGTCTTCTGTGTTTCCATAAAAGTTTAAATATTTTTTGTTCTACTTCTGTGAAAAATGCCGTTGGTAATTTAATAGGGATTGCATTGAATCTGTATATTGCCTTGGGTAGTATAGTCATTTTGACAATATTGACTCTTCCAGTCCAAGAACATGGTATATCTTTCCATCTGGTTGTGTTATCTTTGATTTCCTTCATCAGTGTCTTATAGTTTTCAGAACAGAGGTCTTTTGTCTCCTTAGGTATGTGTATTCCTATGGTAAATGGGATTGTTTCCTTAATTTCTCCTTCTGATCTTTTGTTTTTAGTGTATATAAATAAGAGATTTGTGTGTATTAATTTTGTATCCTACAACTTTACCGAATTCATTGGTGAGTTCTAGTAGTTTTCTGGTAGCCTCTTTAGGATTTTCTATGTATAGTATCATGTCTTCTGCAACAGTTTTACTTCTTTTCCAATTTGGATTCCTTTTCTTTTTCTTTTCTGATTGCCATGGCTAGGACTTTCAGAACTATGTTTAAAAAAAAAAATGGCTAGACTGGGCATCCTTGTCTTGTTCCTGATCTTAGAGGAAATTGCTTTCAGCTTTTCACCATTGATGACGATGTTAGCTGTGGGTTTGTCATATATAGCTTTTATTATTTTGAGGTAGGTTCCTTCTGTGCCCACTTTCTGGAGAGTTTTTATCATACGTGGGTGTTGAATTTTGTCAAAAGCTTTTTTGCATCCATTGAGATGATCATATGTTTTTTATTTTTCAGTTTGTTAATGTGGTCTGTCACACTAATTGATTTGTGGATATTGAAAAATCCTTACATCCCTGAGATAAATCCCACTTGATCATGGTGTATGTATGTTGTATTGTTGAATTCAGTTTGCTAGTATGTATGTTGTATTGTTGAATTCAGTTTGCTAGTGTTTTGTAGAGGACTATTGCATCTGTGTTCATCAGTGATACTAACCTGAAATTTTATTTTTTTGTGATATCTTTGGTTTTGGTATGAGGGTGATGGTGGCCTCATAGAATGAGTTTGGGAATGTTCCTTCCTCTGCAACCTTTTGGAATAGTTTCAGAAGGATAAGTGTTAACTCTTTTCTAAATGTTTGATAGAATTTGCCTGTGAAGCCATCTGGTCCTCAACTTTTGTTTGTTGGAAGTTTTAAAATCACAGTTTAAATTTCAGTGCTTGTGGTTGGTCTGTTCATATTTTCTGTTTCTTCCTGGTTCAGTCTTAGAAGATTGTACCTGTCTAAGAATTTGTCCATTTCTTCTAGGTTGTGCATTTTATTGGTGTATAGTTGCTTGTAGTAGTCTCTTACGATCCTTTGTATTGCTGTGGTGTCCATTGTAACTTTTTTTTATTTCTAATTTTATTGATTTGAGCCCTCCTTTTTTTTCTTGATGAGTCTGACTAAAGATTTATCATTTTTGTTTATCTTTTCAAAGAACCAGTTTTAGTTTCATTGATCTTTTCTGTTGTTTTCTTTGTCTCTATTTCACTTACTTCTGCTCTGCTCTTTATGGTTTTTTTCCTTCTACTGACTTCGGGTTTTGTTTGTTATTCTTTCTCTAGCTGCTTTAGGTGTCACGTTAGGTAGTTTATTTGAGATTTTTCTTGTTTCCAAGGTAGGATTGTATTGCCATAAACTTCCCTCTTAGAACTGCTTTTGCTGTGTCCCATAGGTTTTGGATTGTCATGCTTTTTTTTTTCATTTGTCTCTAGGTATTTTTTGATTTCCTCTTTGATTTTTTTTCAGTGATCTATTGGTTGTTTAGTAGCATATTGTTTAGCCTCCATGTGTTTGTGTTTTTTTACAGTTATTTTCTTCTAGTGAACTTCTAATCTCATAGCATTGTGGTGGAAAAGATGCTTGATATGATTTCAATTTTCTTAAATTTACTGAGCCTTGCTTTGTGTCCCAGCATGTGCTCAATCCTGGAGAATGTTCCATGTGCACTTGAAAAGATTGTGTATTCTGCTGCTTTTGGATGGAAGGTCTATAAATATCAATTAAGTCCATCTGGTCTAATGTGGCATTTAAGGCCTGTGTTTCCTTATTGATTTTGTGTCTGGATGATCTGTCCATTGATGAAAGTGGGTTGTTAAAGTTCCTCACTATTATTGTGGTACTGTCGATTTCTCCTTTTATGGCTATTATTATTTGCCGTATGTATTGAGGTGCTTCTGTGTTGGGTGCATATATAATTACAATTGTTATATCTTCTTCTTGGATTGATCCCTTGATCATTAATGTAGTGTCCTTCTTTGTCTCTTGTAACATTCTTTATTTTAACGTCTATTTTGTCTGATATGAGTATTACTACTCCAGCTTTCTTTTGATTTCCATTTGCATGGAATGCCTTTTTCCATCCCCTCACTTTCAGTCTGTGTGTCCCTAGATCTGAAGTGGGTCTCTTGTAGACAGCATATATACAGGTCTTGTATTTGTATCCATTCAGCCTGTCTGTGTCTTTTGGTTGGAGCATTTAATCCATTTATCAGTACATTTAAGGTAATTGTCAATATGTATGTCCTTATTGCCATTTTGTTAATTGTTTTGGATTTGTTTTTGTAGGTCTTTTTTCTTCCTTTCCTCTTTTGTTCTCGTGTGATTTGATAGCTATCTTTAGTGTTGTGTTTGGATTGCTGTTTCTTTTTTTTGTGCGTATCTATTGTAGATTTTTGGTTTGCAGTTCCCATGAGGGTTTTTTGTTGTTGTTGTTGTTGTTGTTGTTTGCAGTATGTGGGCCTCTCACTGTTGTGGCCTCTCCCGTTGCGGAGCACAGGCCCCGGATATGCAGGCTCAGCGGCCATGGCTCATGGGCCTAACCACTCGGCAGCATGTGGGATCTTCCCGGACTGGGGCACGAACCCATGTCCCCTGCATCGTCAGGCAGACTCTCATCCACTGCGCCACCAGGGAAGCCCTCCCATGAGGTTTTGATATAGCAGTGTATATATATACGAGATTGTTTTCAGTTGCTGCTCTCTTAACTTCAAATGTATTTTCAATATGCTGCATTTTTGCTCTCCTCTTCTCATGATTGCTGGTTTTGGTATCCTGTTTGTATGTGGATGATTTCCTACCTTTGCTCTACGTTTGCCTTTACCTTTGAGCTATCCTATTTATAATTTTCTTGTTTCTAGTTGTGGCCTTTTCTTTTCCATCTAGAGAAGTTCCTTGAGCATTTGTTGTAAAGCTGATTTGGTGTTGCTGAATTCTCTAAGCTTTTGCTTGTCTGTAAAGCTTTTGATTTCTCCGCTGAATCTGAACAAGAGCCTTGCTAGGTAGAATGTTCTTGGTTGTACTTTTTCCCTTTCATCATTTTAAATATATTGTGCCACTGCCTTCTGGCCTACAGAGTTTCTGCTGAAAAATCAGCTAATAACCTTATGAGGATGCCCTCGTATGTTATTTGTTGCTTTCCCCTTGTTGCTTTTAATATTTTCTCTTTGTCTTTAAATTTTGTCAATTTGATTAACATGTGTCTTGCTGTGTTCCTGCTTGGGTTTATTCTGCCTGGGACTCTCTGTGCTTTGTGGACTTGAGTGAGTGTTTCCTTTCCCATTAGTTAAGGAAGTTTTCAGCTATTATCTCTTCAAATATTTTCTCAGGCCCTTTCTCTCTTCTCCTTCTGGGACCCCTATAATGTGAATGTTGGTGCTTTTAATGTTGTCCCAGAGGTCCCTTAGACTGTCCTCATTTCTCTTCATTCTTTTTTCTTTATTCTGCTCCGCGTCAGTGATTTCCTCCAATCTGTCTTCCAGCTCACTTGTTCATTCTTTTGCCTCATTTATTCTGCTATTGATTCTTTCTAGTGTATTTTTCATTTCAGTTATTGTATCGTACATCTGTTTTTTCAAGCTTCTAGCTCTTTGTTAATCATTTTTTGTACCCTCTCAGTCTGTGCCTCTATTCTTTTTTCGAGTTTTTGGATCTTCTTTACTATTATTACTCTGAATTCTTTTTCAGGTATATTGCCTATCTCCACTTCACTTAGTTGTTCTTCTGGGGTTTTATCTTTTTCCTTTGTCTGGAACAGATTTCTCTGCTGTGTCATATTTTCTAATGTTCTGTGTTTGTGGTCTCTGTTCTCAGGCTACAGGATTGTAGTTCTTCTTGTTTCTGGTGTCTGCCCCCTGCTGGGTGAGGTTGGTCCAGGGGCTTCTGCAGGCTTCCTGGTGGGAGGGACTAGTGCCTGCCCCCTGGTGGGTGGAGCTGGATTTTGTGCCTCTAGTGGGCAGGGCTGTGTCAAGAGGTGTGTTTAGAGATGGCTGTGGGCTCAGGAAGACTTTAGGCAGCCTCTCTGCTCATGGGTGGGGCTGTGTTCCCACCCTGTTGGTTGTTTGGCCTGAGGCGTCCCAGCAGTGGAGCCTGCAGGCTGTTGGGTGAGGCCAGGTCTCAGTGCCAAAAGGTGACCTCTGGGAGAGCTCATGCCATGAATATTCCCTGGGGCCTCTGCCACCAGTGTCCTTGCCCCCACAGTGAGCCACAGCCAACCCCCCACCTCGCCAGGAAACTCTCTAAGACCCGCAGGTGGGTCTGGCCCAGGTTCCCATGGCGTCACTGTTTTGCTCTGGGTCCCAGTGCATGTGAAACCTTGTGTGCACCCTCCAAGAGTAGAGTCTCTGTTTCCCCCAGTCCTGTGGAGCTCCTGCACTTAAGCCCCACTGGCCTTCAAAGCCAAGTACTCTGGTGGCTCCTCCTCCCAATGCCAGACCCCCAGGCTGGGCAGCCTGACGTGGGGCTCCGGACTCTCACTCCTGTGGGAGAACCTCTGCAATATAATTATTTTCCAGTTTGTGGCTCACCTACCCGGCGGGTATGGGACTTGAGTATATTGCAAAAGCACTCCTCCTACCATCTCGTTGTGGCTTCTTTATCTTTGGGTATAGAATATCTTTTTTGGTAGGTTCTAGTCTTTTCTGTAGATGGTTATATAACAGTTGTGATTTGGGTGTTTCCTTGAGAGGAAGGTGAGCTCAAGTTCTTCTGCTCCACCATCTTGTCTCTGTCTAGTTGCTCAGTTTCTTTTTTAAAAATATGTGAAGGAAATTTAACATTGTCTTGATAACTGCAGGATTTTCAAAGTCAGATATTTTGCTTTCTATATATATTACCTTGATATTCTTAAGAAATCTTTAAACATGTAGACCATATTATAAAAGTCTTTGGAACAGGGAACTTCCATGGCTCTTGACTTTTTTTAAGTTTTCTTTTTTAAGTTTACAGGAGCTCTGCTTTTACCTCGGTTATTGATCTTGGTGGGTTTTTTTTTTCAAAATTTAGGTCTTATGTACAAAAATAATTAGCCACTGCTCATTGTTTTTTTGTTTTTTTCTGGTGTCAGGAATGGAATATTACTACCGAATTTCTTTCCTGTCCTGAGTTGCATACTTTAGTGGAAGCTTTATGACCTTGGAAGGTCTCTCTGGGCTGATCATATCACTTAGGACTTAAGGATGTTTGATTCTAGAGGAACTATGAGTTGCTTTCTGATCCTAAAAGTCTTGATTTTAAATAGTTTTCATTTTATGACTTCCTTTAGGTCTTTAATCCCATTGCACAATAATATTCAAAGAAGTAACCGAGTATTTCTGTGATTTTTAAGAATGGGAAAATTATGCCTTTTCTTAGCTTAGCTTGCTTTTGGTGGTAAACATATTCTCAACTGAGCTTAATCAGTGGATCTAAGCTTGACTCTGAATAAAGAGAGATAACAGAAATGGACCAGTTGAGAAATGGTAGAATAGAGGTTTATTTTCTTAGGCAGATATTATCTTTCATATATGAATTTTTGTTATTCCCTTCTTAATTTCAAATAGATTTTTAAAACTTAATGTTAATCTAAAAGCATCAAAAATTAGCAGTGTTTTTCTCAGAATTTCTTAATACCTTTTGAACAATTTATTAACACTCTACTTGTTGAGTACATCAGCCATATTAACAGAAAAAAAAGTGACACTAACATATAAAAAGTTTATTTTTCTCATGTGCAAAGAAGTTTGGAGGAGCTCAACAGGGTTAAACCATGTAACCAAGGATCTAGGCTCCTTTGGTCTTTTTCTTCTGCCATCTTTAGCCTTTGCCTCTCCTCCTCTTAGATGCAAGACATTTGCAGTAGTAATAGGTATCACGTCTGCATTCTTGGCAGCAGAAGGAAAGGCACAAAGCAGAATTCTTCTCCTTGCAAGGTTTCTCTACCTTTTAATTAGGAAGAGAAGGCTTTCCCATGGATTGCTGATTGTAAAGCATTGGCCAGAGTGCAGCCAGATGCATGCACACACAGTTCCAAGCTGGGAGTAGAGGAGTTTGCTCTCCCACTGTAGAGTTTGCTCTACAGTAGAGGGAGGCAAGGGAGAATGGGGCTGGAATGGTTATCAAGTGAGCTAGATTATGGTGTGTGTATCACTGGGCATAGAGAAAAGGAGCATTTAAAACTTTGCCACTTGTGTAAATGTTTCTTCAGGCTGTGCTGTACTCGTACTGTAATGTCAAATCCCAAATCTGTGCCTATGAACATCATTTTATTGGCAAGATAAGGTGTTAAAATAAGAATGTTAAGGTTAAGTTCATGTATTAGAATATCATTACTGTTCTTTCCTTTCCTCTGGCAGCTTAAAGACATAAGTGAAGAAGACATAAAAACTGTGTTCTATTCATGGGTACAGCAGTCTACTACTACCACACTTCCTCTGATAGTATCAGAGGAAGAATATATTAAGTTGGAAATGAAAGATGGTGAGTATATTTTATTTGTTATTTCAATATTTTTTCTATTAAAGAAGTCAGAAAAATTTTCATTGTTTTTCCAGCTTGTGATATGTATGAACAGGAAACCTAATAATGATAATTAAACAGTAGATTTTACGTATCAAAGAATGCCTCTGTTTAAATTTAAATAAATTTAAATTTTAAATTATTTCATCTCAGCTTTAGTACTAACTACATTTATTACCTTCCTTTTAATAGGGTTGAAGGAGTTTTCTCTGAATATAGTTCATTCTTGGGAAAAGGAAAAAGAAGAAACTCTTTTTCTGTTGAGTACCAATCTGCTACAGAAGATGACAATACAAGTAATGACATACTATTGAATATTTAATGAAATAATATTTTCACATGTGATTGATTCTAAAGTATGAATTTACCTGTTACATTGCATCCTAAAGTGTATTAGAAACTTGAATGGTAAGAGTAAGGAATAACTTGACTTAAAATATTTTATTCTATAATCTCTTTAACTTATCTAAACAAATTGTTGATTTATCCTAAATTTGAAATTGATGCCTCCACACAATTAAGTTTTAAGAATAGAATTGATTGTGTTAACTGGCAAGTGGATCATGATTTTAAAATCTTTTAGTACTGAAATAAATGAAAGCTTAGGGGTTTAATTTTCTTAATTCATATTTTTATTTGCAGTTTTGCTGCACAACCCATGTTGTTTTGTCAGTTCTTTATTTCTCAACTCTTCACAAATATTATCAGATCACTTCCAGAAATATTTTTAAAGTGCTCCTTTTAAAATATTATGTTTTGGTTAGGATATTCACTCTTGTCCTTAATAGAATTAAAGATTCTCTAGTCATTTAGAATTTTGGAGGTTTGAAATTAGACATTATTTGTCTACTTTTGAAATATAATTTAAGGAATACCATTCAGAGAAGATACAAATGTAAGATTGTGAAAAGAAATAAATGTGCCAGAAATCAAAATTGCAAATAAAGATATATCTGTAAACTGTATTAAGAAGATGACATTCTTTACTGCTTGTTAACTGTAAATATTTATATTCCTTGGATGAGTAAATTATTATTGTTAGGGCTATTTTAAGTTATAATCTTGCGTGTACAATATATCTTTTCTTTCTGGTGTAACAGAATCAGCAATTCAGTTTCCTGGGACCCAAGAAAAACAGGCAGAAGGCATAACTTTGAAATGTAAAATTGATTTTTCCTTGCTACTATAGGTCCTTCTGGATCCTATGGTAAAAGAAGAAAACAGTGAGGAGATTGACTTTATTCTTCCTTTTTTAAAGCTGAACTGCTTGGGGTAAGAAGTTATGGCCAAACTACCATGTTTAGACACGTTTGACATTATCTTTTCCAGGGCTTTTATGTGTAAATGTTAAATTAGATGTTAATATCATTGACTAGTCTTACTAATGCAGTAGTAAATATTTTTTTCAAGGATTGTTTCTGTTTTCACACCTGGCTTAGTAATTTGCCTTCTCTTCTTAGATAACTAAAAGTCTGAAACTTATTAGAAATTTTACTTTGAGAGTTGATTTGTGAAAAGAGAGCCAACTAGATATGACCTGGATCATACATGCTTGAATAAAACAATAATCCTTTAAAATTAATAAATTAATTTTAAAAGTTAAATCCAAAAACATTAGTTGAATGTTTAAAAATATTTCAAATTAAGTTATTCCTTCACTATCTTATTGATGTACTGATTGGGGTTATTAGTGTTTCCTCAACTTTAAGACAAACAAACCTGAAAAGAACCTCCTCAATTTCTTTAGCTCTTAATACAATATAATCTCACATAAACATTACTTCTTAGAATTCTTCACAGAGGCCTTTAGTAGAGATAGTAGTAGTGATTTGATTTCCTGCAATAGTATAGTCTATAAATATTTTAGTAAAAGGATTAAACTATAAAGTAACAATGCTTAAATGTGGCATAATATTCAAGTATAAAGTAAAATCTCTTCAGACTAATTTTAGGAATTTATGATATTTATTTTCAGAAATAAACTGGCAGTCAGAGTCAGGAAGTAGGTCAAAGTTCATATTTATATAATCTACAGATTGAAACTGGATTTCAAAAATGACATTTAAGAGGAAATAAGTCTTCAATTATGCTAACACTTTAAAAACACCCATTTATGATAATGTTGGATGACAAACCAGAAATCATTTTTAGGGGGATATTTGTATGCATTAAGACAAATTCCTTAAGGAGTCCTATTAGGACAAAACTTTTAGTTACTGCACATGTTTGAAAGTAATAAAAATAGTTTTAAAATCTGTGACTCAGATTTGTCATTAATTCATTTTACTTTCAAGTAAGGGATCATTTTTAAGATTTTACTTTTTTTTTTTTTTTTTTTTTTTTTTTTTTGGCGGTACGTGGGCCTCTCACTGATGTGGCCTCTCCCGTTGCGGAGCACAGGCTCCGGATGCGCAGGCCTAGCGGCCATGGCTCACGGGCCTATCCTGTCCGCGGCATGTGGGATCTTCCCGGACCGGGGCACGAACCCGTGTCCCCTGCATCGGCAGGTGGACTCTCAACCACTGCACCACCAGGGAAGCTCAAGATTTTACTCTTTTTATTAACTCATTAAGTAGCCTGGGAAGAAAAGTTTCAGAATTTTTTATAGCTAGATTTTACCCTGTTTCAGTGTTTTATCATGCAATTTACATGTTTGCAGAGGAGTGAACTCCTTAGGCGTCTCCTCCGTGGAGCACATCACTCATAGCCTCCTAGGACGCCCTTTGTCTCGGCAGCTGATGGCCCTTGTGGCAGGACTTAGAAACGGAGCCCTTTTACTCACGGGAGGAAAGGTATGTGGTTAAAATGTGCTCGTTTTCACTAATTAGCAATTTTTAATTCTTCTCTTTGGGTTTTGATCATCTATTATATCGGGTTGTTGATACCAGATATGGAAAGCATTCATTCATTCACTAATATTTTTGAGTGCCTGCTGTTAGATATTGGGAATGTGGTAATGAATAAGGTGATGGTCTCCCTGCACTTTTTCTATATCAATTGATATGATTGTATGAATTTTCTTTTTTAGGATGTTGGTAGGGTGTTAATAAGGTTGATTGATTTTCAAATGTTCAACCAGCCTTGCAAAACTAATAAATCCCACTTGGTCGTGGTCTGTTATTCTTTCCATAATATCTTATGGAAAAACCCAAACAAACTTTTTGGCCAACCCACACATTGCTGGGTTCTGTTTGCTAATATTCTGTTGAGGATTTTTGCATGTAAGTTCATGAGCAATATTAGCCTATAGTTTTCTGTTTTTGTACTGCATTTGTCTGGATTTGCTCTCAGGGTAATACTGGCCTCGTAAAGTAAGTTGAAAAGTGTTCCCTCCTGTTCTGTTTTTTGGAAGAGATTGTATAAAATTGATGTTAATTCTTTAAAATGTTTTGTAACATCTCCACTGAAACCATCTGGGCCTAGAGATTTCTTTATAAATTCAAAGTCCTTAATTGTCTGTTTCATTTTGGCAGGCATTTGGTAGTTTGTAGTTTTTGAGGAATTGGTCAAGTTTTTGAGCATAAAGTTGTTCGTAGCATTCTCTTACTGTGCTGGTAATAGATGCAGAATCTGTTGTGATGTCCCATTTCCTGTTATTGGTGATTTGTATCTTCTCTTGTTTTAATCTTTGTCAGTCTTGCGAGAGCTTCCCTGCCCTTTTAAGGGGCTTACAGTTTTATTCTCTACCAATGCAGTATTTTTTCCAGGGCTACAGTGTGGTCTTTGTGAGTCTTCGTGCTTTTTTTCAATTCAAAATTATAAGACTTTTTCATTTCTATTCACTTTTAACTCTAGTATCATAACTTTTTTTTCCTCTTACTAGCCCAGTTGCTCTCTTTTGATTCTTACTTAAAATATAGCAACTACTCCAATAATCTAAGTTTTCACTTTAGGAAGCTAGAAAAAGAAGAACAAATTAAATCCTATGTAAGCAGAAGAAAAGAAATAATAAGAATTAGAGCAGAAATCAATGAATTGAAAACAGGAAATCAGTAGAGAAAATCAGTGAAACCAAAAGCTGGTTCTTTGAAAAGGTCAGTAAAATTGATAAGCCTCTATCCAGGCTAAGAAAAAAAAAGAGGATACAAATTACTAATATAAGAAATGAAAAAGTGGATATCAATACAGATCCCATGGACATTAAAAGGATAATAAAGTAGTAATAGTAATAAACAACTCTGTGCCTAAAAATTTGATAACCTAGATGAATAGGCCAATTCCTTGAAAGACACAAGGAGTCTGCCAGAACTCACAGAAGAAGATATGGACAATATAAAAAGGCCTATATCTATTAAAGTAGTTGAATCAGTAATTAATAACTTTCCAAAACAGAAAGCACCAGGCCCAGATGGGTTCACTGGTGAATTCTACCAAACCCTCAAGGAGGAAATTATACCAATTCTCTACAGTCTCTTTCAGAGGATAGAAGCAGAGGAAATACTTCCTAACTCATTCTGTGAGGCCAGCATTACCTAATAACAAAACCAGACAGAGGCATTACAAGAAAACTACAGACTAATATCTCTCATGAACATAGATGCAAAAATCATCAACAAGAGATGAGCAAATCAACCAATATATTAAAAGAATTATATACCACAATCAAGTAGGATTTATTCCAGGTATGCAAGGCTGGTAAAATACAGCAACTAACTCTACATGTTTTCTAGATGACCTGTGTCAAATTTCAAAATATATCATCGTGGTAGAATATTTATGTTGAAAAACAATATCCTACTGATTCAGAAACCAGAGTTCCTCCTTCTCACATAGAGGTAGTGTGATTAATAGAAAGAGCAAGAAGAAGACCTGAATTTGAGTCCCACCTTTGTTATATACTTACTGGCTGTGACCTCAGGCAGTTTTCGGCTTCTTAACCTGCCTTTTAGGATTAACCTCACTTAAGAGAAATAATATATATGAAAGGTGCTATACAAATGTGAATTACTTTGAGTGAGAGAAAAGGCCCTCTGATTCAGCAAAAAGTGACAGGTGGGGCCTATACACCAGCACCCCTAATTTCTTTATTCTTTGGGGTCCAGTGACTTTAATTATAAATGCAATTCTGTAAACTATAATGATGGTAGTATTGTTGAATGCCTGCTAAATTTCAGACTTTGCACAATAAGCTTGGCTGTTTTTTCCAGTTCACAGTAATGAAAAGCAAAATATTACAGCTGGTACAGGGGTGTCAAAGCTAGACAAAGCAGCAATGGTAAGAAATAGTAGTAGATTGGACTTCCCTGGTGGCACAGTGGTTAAGAAACCACCTGCCAATGCAGGGGACACGGGTTCAAGCCCTAGTCCAGGAAGATCCCACATGCCACAGAGCAACTAAGCCTGTACACCACAACTACTGAGTCTGCGCTCTAGAGCCCGTGAGCCACAACTACTAAGCCCGCATTGCACAACTACTGAAGCCTGCATGCCTAGAGCCCCTGCTTCGCAACAAGAGGAGCCACCACAGTGGGAAGCCTATGCACCACAATGAAGAGTAGCCTCTCCTTGCTGCAACTAGAGAAAGCCCACACGCAGCAACAAAGACCCAACGCAGCCAAAAATAAATAAATTTATTAGGGGGAAAAAAAGGAAAGAAATAGTAGATTGAGGGAGGAAACCTATATTAAAAGAATTATAGGGCTTCCCTAGTGGCGCAGTGGTTGAGAGTCCGCCTGCCGATGTAGGGGACACGGGTTCATGCTCCAGTCTGGGAAGATCCCACATGCCGCGGAGCGGCTGTGCCCGTGAGCCATGGCCGCTGTGCCTGCGTGTCCGGAGCCTCTGCTCCACAAAGGGAGAGGCCACAACAGTGAGAGGCCCGTATACCGCAAAAAAAAAAAAAAGAATTATAAAAACCTAACAGTGGCAGACATAGAGAATGGACTTGAGGACATGGGGAGGGGGAAGGGTAAGCTGGAACCAAGTGAGAGAGTGTCATGGACATGTATACACTACCAAATGTAAAATAAATGGCTAGTGGGAAGCAGCCGCATAGCACAGGGAGATCAGCTCGGTGTTTTGTGACCACCTAGAGGGGTGGGATAGGGAGGGTGTAAGGGAGGGAGATGCAAGAGGGAAGAGATATGGGGATATATGTATACATATAGCTGATTCACTTTGTTAAAAAGCAGAAACTAACACAGCATTGTAAAGCAGTTATACTCCAATAAAGATGCTATAAAAAATAAAATGAACACAGAATCCAAAAAAAAACCTAACAGTGTTCAGTCTTCTAAGGGGCACTTATAGCAATGTTTAGCAAAATTTAAGTATGTATACCTTTTGATGTAGTAATTACACTTCTAGAAATTTATTCTGAAGGTATAATCTGACAAATAAGTAAACATATATGTATGGATATTTATTTTAGCTTTACTTATAATAGTTAAAACGTGGGAGTAGCATAAATATACAGCAGGAAGGGTTTTGATAAACACATTATGGTCCAGTACATCCTCACAGTGTTATTGTACTAGGGAGCTGATGCAGCTCTATATCTGATGCAGCTCTTTATCTGTTGATAAAGAGGACAATGATTTATTATAAACCCTCAGGAATACTGTAATCCCATGTTCTTAAATTTACATAAAATGTGTGTGGAGTGTCTGGAAGGATGATACAGCAAAACAGTTGACAGTAATTCTGTGATGTGGGACGATTACAGGTTTTTTTTAAATTTTTTATTTATTTATTTTTTGTGTGGTGCGCGGGCCTCTCACTGCTGTGGCCTCTCCCGCTGCGGAGCACAGGCTCCGACGCGCAGGCTCAGCGGCCATGGCTCACGGGTCCAGCCGCTCCGCAGCATGTGGGATCTTCCTTGACCGGGGCACGAACCCGTGTCCCCTGCGTTGGCAGGAGGACTCTCAACCACTGCGCCACCAGGGAAGCCCATATTACGGATTTTTTTTTTACCTTTCTCTACTAAGTATTTACAATTATTTCGTATTTTTTAAATGTTATTTTATAATCAGGGATGTGGATTTTCTTTTTTTCCCCGGCCGTATTGAGATATAATTGTTATATAACATTGTGTAGTATATACTTGATTGATGAGGCTGAATCTTGGTGGTTATCACAGTGACAGAGGCTATTTCTGTGACTGAATATATTGAGAGTTCTAATTTAAGCAATTATTTTCTAGGGGAGTGGAAAATCAACTTTAGCGAAGGCAGTCTGTAAAGAAGCATTTAACTTATTGGATGCCCATGTGGAAATAGTTGACTGTAAAGCTTTACGAGGTATGAATATGGTAATACTCTACATAAATCTTTTTTCTGGTAGAAAGAAATGTTACTATTTAATGCTGGTAATCTAATAAATACAAATACCTAATCTTTAACTTTTCTGTTGGTCATTTAGTCATTAAAATTACTTAGAAATTTTAAATCTGGCTTTCGAATGTTTTTAGTGTTTCTAATAAAAATTTTAAAACTCTCCATATTTGATGGAGGCCTTTTTTTTTTTCCTAGCCAAAACTCTTTGTAGACTATATTCCTGAAAATTCCAACTTACACCACTCTGAGAAAGTTAGTATCTAGAATATACTCTAATGGGTATAGATTACCTCTGACTTGCTTTGGGAAACTCGTAGGGTGGCTGCCTCAGGGGAGGGAAAGTGGGTGGCTAGGGACAGCAAAGAGGAGACTTACAGTTTATCACATACAGCTGACCCTTGAACAGTGTGAGTGTTGGGGTGCCAGCCTCTATGCAACGAAAGCTCTTTGTGTAACTTAGAGTCACAGCCCTCTGTATACGTGGTCCCTCTGTGTCCGCAGCCAGCCTTGGGTGGTACAGCACTGTGGTATTTACTGCTGGAAAAACCCACATATAAGTGGACTTGCACAGCTCCAACCCATGTTGTTCCTGGGTCAGCTGTACACTTGTACTTTTGAAAATCTTTGACATTTATATTATCTATTCAGTTTTTTAAAAATCAGAAATATTTTACTGAGTAGTACTGAGTAGTACTGAGTAGTACTTGGCTACCACTACCATATAGTCCCAGCTAGTCATTATATTCTGCTTTTTAACATAGTATATGATAGGAAACTAAGAAATGGCCTTTGAAAACCCATTACTTCATATTCTATAAATGTGGTTTCAGAGACATTGTCCATCTCTTTAGAGTCTTGCTTGAAGCCTCATGTGAAAATTTTGTTTGAGAACTAAGTAACAGGAACTCTTTATATTGGTTTATGAATTGGTATGTTCTCTGTTCTTTGAAAATTAAGTTGTAATTCACCAGGATGATTGAAGCCAAATTAATGATTCAAATATAGCAATTCTAGGATCTCTAGGTGGCTACCTTTGTGTTTGATTTTATCTGACTTGTGATCCCCTGCTTTCATTTATATTTTCCCACATCCTGCTTTTATTTTACTGTTTTGTTGTAAGCCATCTGAAGATCTCCGTGGAATGAGGCAAGGATAAATAAATACATATGTATAGAAATTATAGTAGCATATTCCTTTTTTCAGTTTTATAAAATTCAGTACTTAGTCCTTTGAGGCTGTATTATTTAAACCATGTTAGTGATTAACAGATTTTAGTGATTGGTGTATATATATAACAAAATACTGTATTGATTGAATTTTCATAGTCAAATCAATATTGAGCTTTTCTAATGCTTTCAATGGCAGCCTGACCTTTCCCAGCCCTCAAATAACAATAAAACTATTTCATATCTTCTGTGTTAAGGAAAAAGGCTTGAAAACATACAGAAAGCCCTAGAGGCAGCTTTCTCAGAGGCGGTGTGGCGGCAGCCTTCTGTTGTCTTGTTGGATGACCTGGATCTCGTTGCTGGCCTGCCTGCTCTTCCAGAACACGAGCACAGTCCTGAGGCTGTGCAGAGCCGGAGGCTCGCACATGGTAACGTAATGTGTTCATTCGCTGGCTGCAGGCCCTTGTCCTTTATCAGACAGCATTTCCAGTCTTCGTAGTATATCTGCTCTCTTTAGAGAACAGAATATGTGCTATGTAATGTGTTACTTTTGAGGCCTCTGGTAGCATTCTAATGTTGCTCTGTATTAGCAAAATCAGTAGAGTCAGAGCAGTGTGAAAATTCTACGAATTCATCATTAGTCTTTGGGGCCTTTTCATTCTCCTCCACTTATTAGAAATTGCTGAATTGTACAGATTTACTCTTGCTTTGTTCATTTGACAAATATTTCTGCGTACAGTCTATATTCTCAGAGTCTTGGAGAGGAAATAAAAGTAAACAAGTACAATGTTAGTATGGAAGACTGATAGTCATAATGATAGCTACCATGTGTTGACTGCCCTTTCGGGGCTAGGGGTTGCTTTGTACTCTACATGCAGATATTCTCCTGGTTTTACAGGTGAGTAAACGGAAATTCAAAGATTATGTAATTTGTCCAGGATGACACAACTAGGAGGTAGGTAGGATATGTTCTCCTAGAAGTATGTACAGGGTGTGATAGGAGCACATACACTAAATTGAGGGTGGTATGGGAAATTATCAGGGTCTTTTAGGGGGAGTTCATAACTGAGATGAGTTTTTTTGGGTTTTTTTTTTTTAATTTATTTTTGGCTGTGTTGGGTCTTTGTTGCTGCGCAAGGGCTTTCTCTAGTTATGGCGAGTCGGGGCTACTCCTTGTTGCAGTGCGCAGGCTTCTCATTGCAGTGGCTTCTCTCTTTGTGGAGCACAGGCTCTAGGCACATGGGCTTCAGTAGTTGCGGCACGCGGGCTCAGTAGTTGTGGTTCGCGGGTGCTAGAGCACAGGTTCAGTAAGTTGTAGCACATGGGGCTTAGCTGCCCTGCAGCATGTGGGATCTTCCCGGACCAGGGACTGAACCCATGTCCCCTGCATTGGTAGGTGGATTCTCAACCATTGCACCACCAGGAAAGCCCCCTGAGATGAGTTTTGATGGAGTAGTAGAAGTTAGTATGGAACAGTTTCAGGCTAATGAAGATGCAAAGGAAGTGTGGTCCACAGGCAAAGGTACAGAGGTAGAAGAAATCACAGTATGTTAGACAATACTCCTTTGCCTAGAGCTTAGGGTTCAAGGAGAGGGTGGGACCAGGGTGGGGGTTGGAGGATTTTGCAGTCTTCTGCTGCCTCGAGGTTCTTAAGAGGTGAAATAGATAAAAAATGTAACCACAGTGGCTTGGGTTACTGTAAACTGGTGTTAGTCTCACATTTGGAATCCTGTAGCATCTGCAAGACTTGTTAGTCTAGTGTTTAAGGGAATGCTGCAGATTTCTAGGTCAGGACTCGGATATATGTTATTAATGCCTGTTTCAGTTCTAACCTCATGCCAGCCAAACCTTGCAAAAGCTAGGGTAGAAAGAGATTGTTCAGGAAGTCATAGGAGTATGAGCTGTATTTTGCTTACTTAAACTTCCATATTGTGTTCTATTTTCATCCTTCTATAATATTTATTTCAGAGGCCCCTTTTCATTTACTTAATAAGATCTAGATGAAGGAACCTCACCTAGGTATTGTTCTGAGTGTACAGAGTTTACAGTGCTTCCTATACCTTCATTAGATTGACTAGAGCCTGGCCAATATTAGGTCCTCAGTAGATAAACTGATGAATGAATGGAAGATTTAACTTTTAACCGGTAAAGAGGAGCCATTCCATTCATACTCCACCTTAAAGCTCAAGTTTAGGGTATTATTTTTAATGAATGTATGATTTTAAAATTTCATGCTTTTGTGTACTAAGTTTTTACACTATATTACTTAATTCTAGCTTTGAACGATGTGGTGAAAGAGTTTATTTCCATGGGAAGTTTGGTGGCACTGATTGCTACAAGCCAGTCTCAACATTCGCTACATCCTTTACTTGTTTCTGCTCAAGGAGTTCACATATTTCAGTGTGTCCAGCATATTCAACCTCCCGACCAGGTAACATACTACTTGTGAAGATTATTGAAATATGTCCCTTTTTTTTTTTTTTGGCTGTGCTGTGTGTTATGCAGGATCTTAGTTTCCCAACCAGGGATTGAACCCATGCCCCCTGCAGTGGAAGTGTGGAATCTTAACCACTGGACCGCCAGGGAATTCCCATATGTCACTTTTTATATAAATTACATATTTTTCAATTTTATTCATGATTTATGGCTTTAAAGTAATGCTTATGTTAGTGATCTTAAGGGTTCTTAAAAATCGACCTTCAGTGAATGTTTTGCTATTAGATGCACAATTTTCGTTTGTAACCATCCGAAATATTATCCGGTACTTTCCAAGGAAATGTCTTTTTATAAAACAGCATTTCTTTTTTTTTTTTCATTATTAAGTTTTCTTTTTTTATTCCATTTAAAAAGAAACAAAAACTCTAAAAATTCTGAACTGCTTCATTTCGCATTGGTAAAATCTGTAAATACACTATGGAAATTAGAATTTTTTTTCCACTTTAGTGAGATATAATTGACAAGTAAAATTATATATATTTAAAGTGTACGACATGATGATTTGCTATACATGTACATTGTGAAATCTTTACCACAATCCAGTTAATTAACACATCCATCACCTCACGTATTTACCTTTTTTTAAGCATTTCTTCTTTTAAAAATTTGACTGACGAAACTGTGTTTTTTTTTACCAGCACTAATATTCTGTACCCATTATGACTCTGGCACACATTTCCAACATGTGGGTTTTTTCCCCACACCATCAAGCAATTTTTGGACACCAGCTGGGTGTCCTGCAATTCAGCTCAATTCTGACACTACCCAGAGAGAGCATCAGATTCCACAGGTTAAGGCCTCAGTTCTACAAGACAGCCCTCCACTTTAGATGCCAATGTTACCTGTGCTTCTGACTGGTGATAAGTCAGAGGTTCCTACTATTCCCTCTTTGGGTTCAATTAATTTGCTAGAACAACTCACAGAACTTGGGAAACTAGTTTACTCACTAGATTACCAGTTTGTTACAAAGAATATTAAAGGGTACAAATCAACAGTCAGATGAAAAGATACATAGGATGGAGTCCGAAACAAAGGAGCTTCTGTCCTTGTGGAGTTTGGGCCCTGGCCCGGTGGCACATGGAAGTGTTCTGGTTCTCCAACCTGGGAGCTCTCCAACCCCGTCCTTTTAGGTTTTTATGGAAGCTTTGTTACATAGGCATGACTGATTAAAGCACTGGCCATTGTCATTGATTCAGCCTTCAGTCCCTCTCCCCTCCCTGGAAATCAGGGGGTGGGACTGAAAGTTTCAATCCTCTAGTCAAGGTTGGTTCCCCTGGCAACCAGCCCCCATACTTAGGTGCTTTCCAAAAGTCACCTCATTAACGTAAACTCAGGTGAGGATAAAAGGGGTTTGTTATTAATGTCAAGACACCTTTATCACTCTTATCATTAGGACATTTCAAGGGTTTTAGGAGATCTGTGCCAGAAGCAAGACAAAGACCAAATATATACAAGCACATACAGCCCGTCATCTCCTCAGGAGACTTCAATCCTGATGGTTTTAGTGGCAGCACGCTCAAAAAGAATGTTCTGGGACAGGCAAGCATATTTTAACTTCTTGTTTAAAATTCTTACGTCTACTCTAAATATTCAGACCCTGTGCTAATTAACTGTTATTGAAAAATAAAAATACACCTGTTATTAAGCATTAACAGAATGGTAGTGGTATTGGTCATTGAATGTGTTTTTAGAATTATGTTTTATAGGAATAACAACCCTTAAAGGAACCAAAATAAAAATCTTCTTACTGGAGAAAGAGAGCAATCATTATGAATGTGATTTTTTTTTTTTTTACAACTTTATTAAGGTGTAATTGGAGACAACATACTCACTATTTAAAGTGTACAATTTGATGAGTTTTAACATATATATATATATATATACACACACACACACACACCATGAAACCATCACCACAATTAAAGTAGCAAACATTTCCATCCCTCCCGTATGTTTCCTACTGCTCCTTTGTATTCATTCGTCCCCCACTCCACCTGCAAGCAAACACCAATCTGCTTTCTGTCCCTGTAGATTATGTCAACCTGATATTTCTCAAAATACATGTACAAAAATTTGCACTTGAGTAAAACTATAAATTTGAATTTTGTGTTTTTTTTCTTTAGGATCAAAGATGTGACATTCTGTATAATGTAATAAAAAATAAACTAGACTGTGATATGAACAAGTTCACTGATCTTGATCTGCAGTGTATAGCAAAAGAAACTGAAGGGTTTGTGGCTAGAGATTTTACAGTGCTTATGGATCGAGCCATACATTCTTGTCTCTCTCATCAGAGTATATCCACCAGGGAAGGTAAGTTTTACTGTTAAAACCAAAATTTGGACTCTTCTTTCCGTCGTGGAGAAGTGTAATTGTAGTAAGGTAAGAATTAAATATATCCATTTTAGTATTCAAATAAGCAGCTATTTGAGTAGAAAATTGGCATTTCCAGCTAAATTGATGGCATTTTTTTAAATTGAGTTAAGATTGGCTAAGTGAAATCAGACGGAGAAAGACAAATAACATGATTTCATTCATATGTGGAACATAAAAAACAAAAAAATAAATGAACAAACCAAACTAAACATAAACACGTAGATACAAAGAACAGAGTGGTGGTTACTAGAGTGGAAGGGGTAAGGGAGGGGAAAATGGGTAAGAGAGGTCAACTGTATGACAGTATGTTTTGAAAATTCATATACAAATAGGACTACCAAAAGTTTTGTTTATTTTTAAACAGAATTAGTTTTAACAACATTGGACTTGCGAAAGGCTCTCCAAGGATTTATTCCTGTGTCTCTGCGAAATGTCGACCTGCATAACCCTAGGGACCTGGGCTGGGATAAGATTGGCGGATTACATGAAGTTCGGCAGATACTTGTGGACACTATCCAGTTACCAGCCAAGGTACTTAAAAAACAACCAAACCAAGCACTACCTACTGCCAGAAGAACCACTGAGTCATCCATCGGTTCTGGCTGTATATGTTGGCTTGCCCAGCTTCCATTTGGTCCAACAGTATTTATTATTACCAAGTAAATGTCCAGTCCTATTTTTGGCGCTCTAACAGATTTTTAAAGTATCTGATGTATTCCTTGCCTGGAAAGAAAGCTGAGGTGATATTTATAGTAAACACATTTTGATGTGAATTTCAGAGTTCTTGTGTTTTTCTTGAATTGTCCAGGTTGTACTAAAGCAAATGAACTGTCAGCTAGGGTTGAGCAGAAACAGATAGGAATAAACTGGCAGGTGGGAGAGTCATTTAGATCCACAGAGCTGATGGATTAAGCCAGATTTCTAAACTCTGGGTGCCAGTCTAGAAAGGCAGAGTTAGCAGGCAGCATAGACCAGGCAGACAGCAGGATAGAGGGGGCAGTTGTAGATTGTTCTTTAGAAGATCAAAAGTAGAATCTAGGAGGTGGTGTGTTTGAATCAGAAACCTGAGAGAAAAGGATCTTTGCATGAGATCAGTGGCCCATCCAAAGAGATAAAGAAATGGGTAAGGATTTCAGTTACATGTAAGGACCTCAGTTACAGACAGTCCTGGGAACTGTCTGGTGGGGCCTGGGAGATACTGAGTGTAGCCCAGGACTGGGGGTTAAAGCCTGTTTGGGAGAACAGGGGCGTGGGAAGTACTTGCCTGCGGATCATGACCCCAAATGCTGGGTCTGGGCACCAAACATCAGTATCCAGATACATCCCGGGCCAGGTACGTGAGGCCATCTGCGTAAGTGCTGACTTTGGGGCCTCCTTCAGATTAGAATGGAGGTCGAGATGAGGTTGAAATTGTGTCAACACGTGGGACTAAATAGGTGTACTTAATAGAGGAGACTAGGAGATTGCTGACAGTAGCCTGATGTTTGGCTCACCTGTTCAAAAAGTTTTCTTGCTGAGAAGCTGGTGATTTAGAAGATAATTTAGAAGCAGTCGGTTACTTGTTCAGCATTGAGACTCTTGGGAGATTTTACTGTCGATTATAATTACACATGCTTCTCTATTATTTATTTTCTTTCTTTGATTGAATATATTTGAATATACATAGCTGTCATAACTTGCCCCATGAACCATACAAGTGGAAGGCAGTATACTTGTTAAAAGGTTGGGTTTTATTTTCTTAATGTAGTACTATTATAATGTTTGAAAAAAAAAAAACAGGAAAAAATGGAAAGAAGTTCTGATGCATTTATATGCTTTTTATGTGGACTGTATTCCATGGTCCAATTGGGAAAAATCTGTGGTAGTTCCTTTGAGTTCATTTATTATTCTGAGTAGGAATGTTTTTTTCTATCATTGTACTGTCATAAAGATGGCCATTGTTACCACCCAAGTACTTTTTTCTATACATTGCTCTTTGGCCACTGCTTAGTCATTTGTTTTAGAGTTGAGCTCTTTGTCATATTTTTCTTTCAGTACCCAGAATTATTTGCAAACTTGCCCATACGACAAAGGACAGGAGTGCTGTTGTATGGTCCTCCTGGAACAGGAAAAACCTTACTAGCTGGAGTAATTGCACGAGAGAGTGGAATGAATTTTATTAGTGTCAAGGTATGTTTGGCATTTATCTTTTCTCTCTTCTTTTTCTTTTTTATTTAACTGAGGGAAATTTTACGTAATTAACTATTTTAAAGTGTACAGTTCAGTGGCATTTAGTGCATTCACAATGCTGTGTAGCCAGCACCTCTCTCTAGTTGCAAAACTTTTTCAGCCCATTCTCCTTCCCCCAGCCCCTGGCAACCACTAATCTGCTTTCTGTCTCTATGGATTTGTCTGTTCTAGCTATTTCATATAAAAGAAATCATGCAATATGTCACCTTTTGTGTCTGGCTTCTTTCACTTAGCATAATGTTTTCAGGGTTCATCCAAGTTGTAGCATGCCTCAGTAGTTCAGTACTTTTTATGGCGGGATGATATTCAGTCTTTTTTAAGGTGGTGTGGATATGCCACAGTTTGTTTATCCATTCGTCACTGGTGGACATTTGGGTTGTTCCCATTTTTTGGCTGTTATGAATAATGCTGCTAAAAACATTTGTGTATAAATTTCTGTGTGGACATATGTTTTCATTTCTCTGGAATACATATATACCCAGGAGTGTAATTTCTGGGTCATATGGTAATTCTATGTGTAAGTTTTTGAGGACCGCACCATTTTACATTCCTACCAGCAGTGTGTGAGTGAGTATACCTATTTCTCCATATCCTCGCCAACACCATTTATGTTTCTTGATAGCGGGTTAATCTCATATTTGGAAAACTAGTAGGAGCAGTGATCCATCTATTAGTTAAACTGTGTGGGAAATTGAATAATGAGGCATCTCTCTTTTGTAGGGCTTACTATGTTCTTGCTTAAGGCAGATCTTCATGCATTATAAAATAGAATTATGCCTAAATAATCAGATAAAAGAGCAAACTTGAAGGGGGAAGAAAACCTAGAAGACTAGGGGCTGGAGACCACACTAAGGCAGGAAGCTGGGGTTTTTATTTGTTGGCTATATTTCACCCTTGCTGTGTCACACCAAGTTAAATTTTTTCAGATACAGGGTGAGTATAGTCATTAAAGGACATGTTAGCAGATCATTTTGGGTACTGCTTCACACTCCACCACTGGTGTGTCATTATGGTCTGGGATGTGCTGTCTTATTTGTACAGCTTCAGCACCCCAGCAATATTTGTTTGCCAAAGAGTGATTACATTTCAAGGCAAAGTAATCATATGCAGATTTCCCCCCACCATCCGGAAGTAGAGTGTTTCTATGAAACATTACTGTAAACTGAAATGGTAGAAAACAAAGAAGCAATTGGACACATCTTGCTAATGGATGGACAAAATAAATCGAGATAAAGCACAGATGCTCCCAGACACAGTTCAAAACTATGATGGCTTGATGCTGTGTGTAGTTCCCTAGAAAGAAGCTTGGTGGCGCCACTGTTGCCGCTGGGGTATGTTCTGCCTCTCCAACAGCTCACAGCGGGATAAACACTGAATGCTTTTCGCTTTTCACCCTTTTTCATAAACGTGAACATTTTCTTTGGATTTCTTTGTTAGCGAAAACAGTTACTAATGTAGGTCTTTAATAAAAGATTAACACTTGCAAATATTGTTGTATTTTAGATTGTTCCATTAGGGAGGACATCTTATCTCTTCCCTTTAGTAAATCTTCAAATCACAATTGGGAT
Source organism: Leucopleurus acutus (assembly GCF_964270905.1). Lineage (NCBI taxonomy): Eukaryota > Metazoa > Chordata > Mammalia > Artiodactyla > Delphinidae > Leucopleurus > Leucopleurus acutus. The sequence goes on from NC_139144.1 coordinate 53,014,725, forward strand.
GAGTTCTCAATGCACAGGTTTCGATAGAGAGTTGAGGCTGTGTAGGTCTGGGTGGATCCTAGGAGGCATGTATCAAAGACAGCCCTTTCACTGACACCAGTATGTTGCCTTTTTCCTAATATTTTGCCTTAGTTGTTTCTTGTTCCATCCTCTGTAGTTCCCTGACTATACTGAGAAAATATAATCAAATATTAGTATATTAATAGCTATCTAGATGGCTGAGTATTAGAAATTCTTTATTTTGGTCACATATCCTGATCACTTTTTGGTCTTTTTAAGGTAATGATTTTTCATTGGAGATCACTTTAGGGCCTATTCAGTTTTTTAAAATATCCCAATTTAAGGAAAGACTGTCCTCATTATTGATATTGTTATATGTAGTAAAGTTTGTTTTGAAAGTTTCGTCAGTTGACTTTTAGAAAAAATGATATATTCTTCAACTTCTGAGCAAATAAATTGGTTTCAGTTACTGAAGATGCTAATTAAAGTAATTCATGTCACATTACATATTTTTTGGAGTCTCCAAAGATTTGAGATAAATGGAACATTTTCCCTTTTTAAACCATTCATTACCTTACTAAACAAATAATTATTCAGTACTTATTATGTAGCAGGCACTGTTTATGGCACTGGAGATTCAGTAATGAACAAAACTGCCTTTTCGGAACTTATATTCTACTAGTGGAGGGAGGGAGACAATAAACAGACACATTCAATGTATAATATACTGTCAGGTGGTGGTAGGTACTAGGTAGGAAAACAGTCAAGGGAAGGAGGTGTAAAGTAACTGGAGTGGGTCATAGATGGGTTTGTCAGACAAGGCCTTTCTGAGGATGTGGCATTTTGTCAGAGATCTAAATAAAATGAAGCAATGAGCCATGAGACTATCTGGGGACAAATGTTCTAAGCAAAGGAAACACCAAGTATAGAACTTGTGGTATGATATTTAGTCCAGCCGCATTAATTTTTTAAATGTAGTTCAGAGAAATCCATTAATTATATTAAAATTTTTCTATTATTGCATTTAGACTTAGTCATGAACAAAAAGTATATTTTGTTTTTAGATAGTTTTGAATGAATTCTAATTTAATTTTATTTTACCTAATAGGGACCAGAGTTACTCAGCAAATATATTGGAGCAAGTGAACAAGCTGTACGGGATATTTTTATCAGGTTAGTTACCAGTGAATGTTTTTTTAAAGTAACTGGCTCTGTGGTTATTTATCAGTCAATGCTTTTTGGTCTTCAGTTGTTTTTATGAAAAACTGATGTTTGAAACCTGTGATTTATGTGGGTTATTAATAAACTGAAGAACAAAAATTCACTGTTTTACCAAATACCACTTAAATATAAAACATTTTTGATATTAAGTTTTGGAAATTATTTGGTTTTATATTTACAATAGAAATATTTCTGAAATGCTGAAAGTGGAATCATAAGTGGTTACTCAAGGATTCTCAAAGTATATGAAGCACATAATTACCCCAATTTATCTCTTTTATAAATTAAGATTCCATGTGGTCAATGTAATTAAAATAGAGTATAATTATTACTGCATTTATATAAAAATACATATGAATACAGAAGCTAATATTTAAGAGTAAAAAAATTACTTAAATGTGATGGGATTACAGGAAGCTTCTAAATGAAAGAGCTACTTTGTTCCATTCCACTAAAATTTTATTATAAAATATGCAATTAGGAGAATATATATAATGTACATATATATTTTAAAGAATAATAAAATGAACTCTTGTATTGTTACCACCCAATTTAAGAAAAGAATATTACCAGAAAAGCCTATTACAGGTAAAGACAGTCAACCACATATTGACAAAAGGTTCAATTTACCAGAAATATATTACAATTATAAAATTATTTGTATCTAATACTGTAACTTCAAAATATTTAAGGTAAAAATGTATAGAACTCCAAGGAGAAACTGACAGATCCACCTTCATAGTAGAAGATTTTAACACAGTTCTCAGTAATTAGTGAAAAAATAGTTTAAAAAAATAGTAAAAATTTAGAAGATTTAAACAACATACTCAGCAAGGTTGATGTAAGCATATTTAGAACATGTACCCAACAATTGGAGAATACACATTCTTTTCAGGCACACCTGGAACATTTTTGAAAATTGGCCATATGTCAGGCCATACGTAGTGATTGCAATGTTTCAAAGAAATAATATCATAGAGACTCCATTTTCTGAAAACACAAGTTAAAATAATCAAGAAAAGGATAAGCCCCCCCATACATTTAGATATTTTTTTAAAAACTAAATAAATCATAAGTGAAAGAAGAGATCTAATGGAAAATAATGAGCACTAATAAGGAAAATGCTCTTTATTAAAATTGTGAGATACTGCAAAACTTATTTCAAGGAAAATATAGCTTTTAATTTTTAGAAAAGAAAAAAGACTGAAAGTTAATCACTAGGTATCCAGCTCATGAAATTAGAAAAAGACAGATATAAATGAAAATAAAGAACAGAAATTAGTGAAATAGAAAACAATTCAGTAGAGAAGTTCACAAACCCAAATATGTTTTGTAAACCTGATACAGTTGATCTCCAGCAAGACTGATCAAGAAGAAAGCAAGCATGAATAAACAACATTAGGGATAAAGGGGAGGAAGCAAGACTAAAGATATACCAGAAATGTAAAAGATACTAAGGGAATATTGTGAAATAATATTATAAACTTTATGCCAGTGTTTTTGAAACTTGGGTAACACAGACAAAATATATTTGACCAAAGTCAAGCAAGGAAGAAACAAAATCTGAATAGTCTTGTAAAGGTAGGAAAACAATGGGCGCTAGTTAAAAATCCTTGCATAAATCAAACATCAGACCTAGTTGGTTTTTTAAGAGAGTTTTGCCAAACATTCAGGGCACAGGTAATCCAGTGTGTTGTTGGCCCCAGATTTATCTTACTTGCCATGTATTTACTAAGATATTTGTTGGGTTTTTTCCGTCACCATGACAGATATTTTGTATTAGGGGCGATTCTTTAGACATCTAGTCCATCCTTTTACCAGAGATGGAACTTATGTTACCTTCTTTTTAATGAAAACAAAATTAGTTAATAAATTAATAAAACTATATGTCAAAGTTCAAGTTAGAAAAAAATGTAATATATATATAACTAAAATATATTTTATAGAGAGCCTTACAAAATAAAAGTACTAAGCTCGCCAAAACATAATGGACAAAAGACATGAAGAGACATTGCACAAAAGAATTGCAGGTGGCCAATAAGCATATTAAAAAGAGTTTACTTGTAATAAGAATCAAAGAAGCATTTCACTCATTGAGTAAGACTGGTTTTTGTTTTAGTCTCTGTCCAGAAGGCATGTGTCTTCCCTGACCTCTCTAAGACCTGGTTTACTGAAAACAAGGATAATTACATATGCCTTGCCTTCCTTAAGGGTTTGTTGTGAAGAATTAAATAAATACATAAATATATATATATGTGTGTATGTGTATACAGATATAGATATATATATGAAATTACTTTGCAAACTCTGAAGCCCTGTTCAGATAGGAAATACTGTTTGTTTCCCCAGAGCACAGGCTGCAAAGCCCTGCATCCTTTTCTTTGATGAATTTGAATCTATTGCACCTCGACGAGGCCACGATAATACAGGAGTTACAGATCGTGTAGTTAACCAGTTGCTGACTCAGTTGGATGGAGTAGAAGGCTTACAGGGTAATAATTGTAAATACAGAAATATCTTCTTATAACAAAATTTCACCAGGATTTAGTAAAGGATTTTTATTTCCCCCCCAGGTGTTTATGTATTGGCTGCCACTAGTCGCCCTGACTTGATTGACCCTGCCCTGCTTAGGCCTGGCCGACTAGATAAATGTGTATACTGTCCTCCTCCTGATCAGGTGACAATTTCATATTTTGAGTCCAAAATCCAACAAATGCTATACTCTTTCCTTGTGAACTTTACTTCTGCCAGGTAATAGAAGCCTTCCTTAGAAGACCAGCTTTCGGCAAAGGCCTTAGTCAGTGCTTTCTTACAGCATGAAAAGATTCTGAATTAGATGCAAAGCCTTTTTTTGGCCCAGCCATTCCATGCAAGTCTGAAAACTTTATACTCTTTCAGTGTTGGCCAATTGGAAAAACAAGTATTGCATGTCCATGTTCCCTGTGTTCAAAGATCACACACCTCATTATCCAGACAAAAGACTGATACTGAATCAAGCATAGGACTAGGAAGCATCTATGCATGTTACATAGAGATATGACTTTTTCCTAGTCCTATGTTGATGGAGCTCTTTTTCCCAAATTTAGAAATGAATGAGTAAAAGAGAAATAGACAAGTGAATAGTCAAAGGTATAAAATGTTTATATATCACATGTAGCAGTTATTTTTTCTTTCAGAACACTTTCTTGGCTCATTTGACCAAATCTAGAAAATAAGCACTGTCTGAATTAGAAATGATTTACACTAAATAGTTAAGAATGTTGATTTTCATTCATTATCCTGTGTTCCTTCTGTTAGGGAAAAAGTTCCAAGGAAGATAGATGTAGCCTACTGGTACATTCCTCAACTTATTTGTAAAGCTTGTAAGATATATGAAGTGAATTTATAAGAAAAATCCTAAGAGACACAGTTTTAACATATTTAATTTTATTTGTTAAAGCAATTAGTTTTTCTCCCTTCAGGTGTCACGTCTTGAAATTTTAAACGTTCTCAGTGACTCTCTACCTCTGGCAGATGATGTGGACCTTCAGAACGTGGCATCAGTAACCAGCTCCTTTACGGGAGCTGATCTGAAAGCTTTACTTTACAATGCCCAGTTAGAGGCCTTACATGGAAGGCTGCTGTCCTGTGGGCTGCAGGTGAGTTATATGAGGAGATCGTTACTATGGTGTCTTATGAGTGATTCGAGCAGTTCAGTGTCAAAATTTCAACCTTAAAAGAAATTCCTACTTTTTAACAACTTTAGTTAACTGTATAGAAATTTACCTTTGGTCGAGTGTACCATAATTGGAATATTGGCTTTGCAGAGAATTTGTAATTATATGAAGAGTTTGGTGTCTATTTCTCTAACATTACCTTACTATTGGCAAAATATGTTGGTGTGTGGAAGGGTATTCTTTGAATTGAGGTAAGAATTATATTGAGATTTTAAATTCATTTTTTACTTTTAAAAAAGATCATCAGATAGTTATTTTGAAACTCAAATTGTCCCAGATATGGCCAATAGGAGCCCCTTTTGGATGGCTTCTGTGTCCTTTTGATATGTCCTCATCATCCTTTGATCACTTACTTACTTCCCTATACAACAAGATGTTCTAGGTTTATCTTATCTGTTCTCCAGCCCTAGAATCAGTTTTTTCCTCTAAGGATAATATTTTAATTTTGGCAGAAAATAATTTGATCTCTGCCACATTATGGACTTTACCATATATTTTCTGGGAAGGGTTTTCAACTGTATACTCCCCTCTGCTACATTTTGTTGGAGATTCTTGCGGGGACTAAATTTAGATACTGCCAAGTTTTTGCTATATATTTTGGCAAGCCATTGAAGTTTCTTTTCTGCTAATGAAAGGGGAAAAAAGGTGTTTACAAGTAAATTACTCTATAATGATGAATCAGCCATGTTATAGAGTGCTTTATCATTTCAGAGTAGAAAAATGTGAATTGAAAGAGACATGAAAATAAAATCGAGGTCTGAGTCCTAGCTTTGTTAGTTTTGGGGGAGATGGTTGGCAAGTTATCTACACATTCCATATGTTCTTTCCTTATTTTAATAGTTAAAATTTTGTGATGTGACTCAGAACCATTAGAGAATCAATAAGAGCTTTTGTAAAAAAATGCCTCAAGTTTCCTTGTACTGGTCTATTAGAATGCTGTCTCTGTGTGGTTTATTTTTGAATTGTGGACTATTTAGAGCTTTACAACTGGTTGTCCTTTTGTGTGTTTTAGGATGGAGGTTCCAGCTCTGATAGTGACCTGAGTCTGTCTTCAATGGTTTTTCTTAACCACAGCAGTGGCTCTGATGATTCAGCTGGAGATGGAGAATGTGGCTTAGAGCAGTCCCTTGTTTCTCTAGAGATGTCTGAGGTGCTTCCAGATGAATCAAAATTCAATATGTACCGGCTCTACTTTGGAAGCTCTTATGAATCAGAACTTGGAAACGGAACCTCTTCTGATTTGGTACCTTGTGCAGTCACTGTACAATTCTGAAATAGACAGCTGTATGTTGGTGTAATTTATGTCCTAACTAGCCCCACATGTTCTTTCTGGTTGGTTTGTCCTTCAGTAAAACAGTCTTTTCTTACACTAACCATTTTCACTCCATGTTAAGACAGAGCTGGCAGTAAGGGGAGCCGAAGTAGCCAGTGGTTGTGATTACCCTTTGGTTTCTTTCAGGTTTTTCTCCCTTCATTAGTGGCTTTAAAACATCTTTAGTAGCAGATTCATTTTGTATTAAACTTAAATTCTGTTATTGTAGAACAGTTGAGGATAATGAGAAATTTGGTACAATAATGTCAAAAATTCTAACAACCAAATGTTATTTATTGGTAATACTTCTGGTGGAAAATATAAGCACAGTGAAAAACTTAGTAGTAGTAATGTTTCAACAAGGAAAATGTTTAGATTAAATTTGGGCAATATCATTGTTTTTCTAAACTAAAATAGCATTTGACACATATCTCAGAAAATTAACAGTGGTTCACTGTTGCTTTAGTGGTTAACATTTTTACAAATATTTAGTAATTTGGGGGTAAGTTTCCTTTATTAGGTTTTTTAAAATATAACCCATTTTTATTCTCAGGAATAGTAAGCTGTTTTAATTCTAGTCTTTGTTTTCTGTTTCTTAACTTACATGTAGAAATGTCCCAGAACCTTAGTATATACCCTATCATTAGGGCATTTGTGGTGGATTTAATAACAAAGCATTATAAAAACCTTGTATGATTGGCAGTTTTCACTCTGTGGTGGTTCAACAACATAGGTATGGATGAACCTTTATAGAATATGAACGTATTTTAAACTTAATTTCAGTTAATTTCAGTTAATTAAATTCAGTTAATTTCAGTTAATTAAAATGTAAGCTTAATTTCAGTTAATTAAATTTAATTAAAATTAAGCTTAATTTCAGTTAATTAAAATGTAAGCTTACCCATGTTAAAGTTTTATTGCTTAAAGTTCATAATTCTTTGATAAATAATTTTTTGCTCTTTTTCCCTCCCTCCCTCTCTCCCCTTCTCCCTTCCTTCTCTCATTATTATGCTTAACAACGAAGAGCTCACAATGCCTGTCAGCACCAAGCTCCATGACTCGGGATTTTCCTGGAGTTCCTGGGAAAGATCAGTCCTCACAACCCCCAGTCTTCAGAACAGCCTCACAAGAGGGTTATCAAGAGCTCACACAGGAACAAAGAGATCAACTGCGGGCAGATATCAGTATTATCAAAGGCAGATACCAAAGCCAAATTGGAGTATGGCTTTTTCCTCTTCATTATAATTGTAAAACTTTTTAAAAATTGTTTTTCCTTTTTGATATGTATTTTTTGATTGGTAAATGAGCTCTCTTTATAAAAAAGGGACTGAAACACATCAATCAGTCAAATGATTATGTGCTAACAATTTTTAGTAATCTTATGAGAAAGGGAATGTATAGTCTCCTAAGAAAACTGGCAAAAAGAAATAACACTTGGACTTCCTTTTCCATCATGTCTCTAAGTTAACTTTTGTCTTTTTTTTTTTATGTAAGGAGGATGATGCCCTTAACCAACCAGGCCCCATCAGAACGAGTCTGGCTATTAGTCAGTCACATTTAATGACTGCGCTCAGTCACACAAGGCCATCCATCAGTGAAGATGACTGGAAGAACTTTGCTGAGCTGTAAGTAAAAGATTCTGATCCAGAAGTACAGATATTATTACAGGTGACAGTTACTCAAACTTCTAAAGTTCTTTTAAAATCACAAATAATACTTTGAATATTTAAAAGCAAGTCAGAACATTTGCTTAGTAGCCATGCGTTTAAATACCCCAAAACTTCAGGGATATAGAAGTCAAAAATGAATTTTCATTATAAATGAATTTTCATTATAAATAATTCAAATATAATCAGATGAATTGGTTAATGACTTGGTTTAATTTTAAAAGCGTCAAAGAAAATAAAGGAAAATCAAAAGCCCAAAATGATTCCACTATAGTTTCCAAAAATTATGAAAATATAACTGTTTTGTTTTCAAAATAATTTATATTTTATTAATCTCATTAATAATTAAAGACCATTTAAATTCACATTTATTCACTTGTAGACTGTGTTTAATATACATTTGAATTTATAGGCTTGCAGTTGTCTCACTAGTAACTTTGGAGTCTGAGACCCATAGGCTGGGAACCATTCTAGGTCAATGATTCAACTTAATTCAAGAAATGCATTCCTCTGTAATGTACAGCATGATGACTACAGTTAACAATACTGTAGTATATATTTGCAAGTTACTAAGAGAATAGATCTTAAAAATTCTTTTCACAAGAAAAAACAATGTAACTGAGTTGATGATGGATGATATCTATACTTATTGTGGTAATTCTTTCACAATATATACATATATCAAATCACTATGTTGTACACTTAAAACTAATATAACCTTATATGTCAATTATATCTCAATTTAAAGAAAGTTAAAAATGGGGAAAAAAAAGAAATGTATTCCTGGTCTTTAGAAGTTACAACTTTCTTGTTGAATTTTGCTATATTCTGGGGTATGCATGCACATACATGTACATGTATGTGTACACCGAAAGGGTAGAAAAATTTTCCCTTCCCTTCTAGATTCTTTGGTTGGTCTAATAAATAAATTGACATAAGATGGATTAACAGGAGAAAAAATAATTTTGTACATTCAAGATCTGCATAAAAATAGTAGACTAAAGTCAGTCAGGCAGTTGAGGCTTATATACTGTCCTGAGCTAAGGACAGAGATAAGGGCCTGGACTTCAAAGGGGAGGAGGGTAATTCACAGGAAAATGGGAAGAACAGGTGTTTGGTAATCAGACGTTTGTCCTGTCATGCAGATAAGTCTTTTGAGATTAAAAAAGTTATCTCTGGTAATAGCTCATTCTGGTGCAGGCCCCGTATCTAAATTCTTTTAAGGCAGTTAAGGGATAGGTAAAAAGCTTTTCTCAAGTCTGCTGGGTCTTGATTCCCTTTAAGTCAAAATAATCCACATGGCAGTTTGGGGTGGAAACTAGAATGATTCAGGATCCAGTCTAGTTTACAGGTAGAAACCCAAACGTCAAAGATAACAGCACTAGAATCTGATATCCACAAAGGTGTATTACTGAAACATGATTTCTCTCTCTACAGTGACCCCCATTTCTAACAAAGATAACCACAGTAAGACTAAACTATTTTCATTCTAGTTGCACTAAACTTGGCCTGATTATTTACATAAGTTCGACAAGAATAGTAATGGACCATATAGATGCTTTTAAATCTCCTTTCCTGGAAATTTTCATAAGGAATCTCAGATTGACCTTTGAAAGCCTCTTGAGGCTAGGAAGCCGAGCCAAGGACTTACCATCAGATTTCGCTTGCAATAGCTATGTACTGTTGACCCTTGAACAACATGGACTTGAACTGCGTGGGTCCACTTATACAGATTTTCAATAAACATATACTACAGTACTACACAATCCATGGCTGGTTGAATCTGTGGAGGCAGAACTGTGGGTACAGAGGGCTGACTATAAATATGCAGATTTTTGACTGTTTAGAGGGGGTTAGAGGGTGGAGGGGTGGGGTTGGCACCCCTAACCCCTGTGTTGTTGAAGGGTCAACTGTATTTGGGTTAATTTCTCTTTTAGAGGTCCCCAAAATAGCCTGAAGTCCTTGTACTTGCCAGGCAATAACCTTCCTTACTCACCTGGTAAGGTTACTGGGAACTCTGTAAGCAAGGTACCAGGCTGGTTTTCCAAGGAGGTCTATTGGCTCCATAAAATCAACCTTAGTTCCTTAAAACTGTCTAGTTTTTCTGTTCTATGCACATTCTCAAATAAGACATTCCAGTCAAAGCCTTGAGGATATAACCAGTGTTTCCAATTGTGTCCTGTTACGAGGAGAAAGGATTCTTATTGGACTTATGGAAATAACTGTATCCATGAAAATAAGAATACTAAGAGTTTCTGAATTCTGGAGGGATCAGGTAGGAGAAAAACATGTTTCATCTTTGTTCACAAAGGTATATTTTACCAAATTACTGATAGCTTAAGAGAAAAGAACAAGGTTTCCTTAAATCTGGAAAAACAAAACATAGCAGTGTTTCAAACAAAGTCATAAAAATTATAATGATCCTCAGTAGTTCATTCAGTCCCATGTAGTTAATTTTTATGGATCTTTTGTTAGTTTTATGAAGCCATCAGTTTCCCCATTAGAGTTCTGCAAATTCTTACCTAATTCAGTGGTATAAATTGAAAATTATCAGCAACCTGTTCTTGTTAGAGTCCTTTCCATGAGTCTCATTGAAGATGAAGCACTTTTGCAGGAACACTTTTACAATAATGATAAACGACAAGAGACTTAAAAATGTCCATGGTTAAAGATCTGATGAAACTTCATTATAATGCATTTGATAAGGAAATTTGGTTATTTCTATGACAGTATTTTAAGACAACTGGAATTATGGTTGATAATATTACATATCAGATATTTAGGAATTTTATAGTTTCTATAAGACATTAATAACATCCATATAATAACATATCCATATAAATATAACTTTTAGTATTATGTCAGTGTTTCCCATGTAATTTAATATATCGAGTAATCCTAATTTATATCTCTCTTTTTATTAGGGGAGAGAGAGAACAAATCTTATGAGACGTTCCAGGGGCCCTCTGGAAAATCCCAGAGTTAAAGGTCAAAAAGCCTTATTTAGAATTTGATTTTGGAGAGAGATGTCAAAAATACTTGGTTTTAAAACACCATACTATCATAGGTCACTGTTAAACAATATTATTCACTTAACCAAAGCAACAATTAAAGACTTTGCAGGCAAATACAGAAAGTTAGTTACACAGTTGTAAAACAAACAAACAAAAAGCACCTTAGACAAGAGCATTTTCTTAAGCAGTCAGACATGAGGCATAGGAAGTTATTTTTCTTTGTTTTCTAGGCAGACTACTTAAAAGGTAAAGAAAAACCTTTCACAGTCTTATCAATAGCAGACCAGTAGTCCAAAAAAACTTTGTCCTGAAAGAGAAGTTTTAATATCAGTAGTGTACTTACATAAAACTAAAACTTATTTTTTAGAACCCTTATAATAAATTCCTTCCATTTTAGCCAGCTTGACAAAGTAAAAGTCTCTCTCCAATGTTCCATACCCATTTAGTTTGTCCTTTATTCTCTTTCCCATTCTGAAACAATCAGAATAGAGTTGCATACAGTTGTTTTCCTTATTATTTCTCAGTTTTAATTATATAAATTAGAATTCTTAACACTTAAACCTTAATTTCTAGTGATTGTGAACTGTTACACCAGCATTCTGTAGACTAGCAAATTAATGCATACATTTCATAATCTCTAAAAGGATACACTTTAACAGTACAGTTCTTCAGTGTAGAATAGGACACATTTATTTATACATCCAAGTATTTTTAGTTCCTGTGTAGTAAGAAGCCAAAAGTAAATAAATGTTCAATAATTAATGTTTCAGTATTTTATTTAGAAATGATCAAGATATCCAAAGAAATTTCATCACTTACCAAAACTCTAAGGGTATAAGTTACCAAAGAGATTCTGGAAACTATTTAAGTAGACATATCATAAAACTTAATTACTGTTGAGAAGTTCACTTAAGAACTAGTTAAGTCTTAATCATATTTAGATTACTTATGAAAATTTCATGAGACATTAAAACAGCCACCATGGCAAATTTTGTAACAGATACATACTTAAACTAGCTTTTATTTATTGAAAATTATCCCAGATCACATAAACTTGAGAAGAATTTGGATTGGTTTGTATTATGTTTCTGAGAGTTTAGAAATACTAAATTTGATGAGTGCTTTTTTTCTTTAAGCCAATTAAATAGATTTTACAAATTAATTTTGGCAATATTCATCCAGAGGTAGAAAAGTATCACATATACATAACATATCCATAGACGTAACAAACACACACAGACAAACAGACCCTGTAGCTTCCATCCCAAAATTTTCGCCATGGAAGTTTTTATAGCAGTCTATTTTCTAAAAGCCTCTTCCCCTCAACTCCTTTTTTTTCCCCAGTCTCAGGTGATTATAGGCAGTACCTTAGCTATCTCCTGGGTGTTTACATTTCAAAGACATGATAAGATTTACATCTTCAAGGGACAGAGGAAGAATGCAAGTTTTCTCATAGGATTTTTTTTTTTTAAGTATAGTTGATTTACAGTATTAAATTAGCTTTAGGCGTACAACATAGTGATTCAGTATTTATAGATTATACTCCATTTAAAATTACAAAGTAATGGCTGTATTTCCCTGTGCTGTACAATCTATCCTTGTTGCTTATTTTATACATAGTAGTTTGTACCTCTTAATCCCCAGCTCCTGCCTTGCTCCTCCCTCCTTCCCTCTATCGACTGGTAACCACTAGTTTGTTCTCTATATCTGTGAGTCCATTACTGTTTTGTTTCATACATTCATTTGTTTTATTTTTTAGATTCCAAAATAAGTGATAACAGAGTATTTGTCTTTTCTGACTTACTTCACTGAGCATAATATTCTCTAGGTCCATCTATGTTGTGGCAAATGGCAGTATTTCATTCTTCTTTAAGGACTGAGTAGCATTCCACTGTGTATACATACTACACCTTCTTAAGCCAGTTGTTCGTTGATTGACACTTAATGTTGCTTCCATAACTCGGCAATTCTAAATAATGCTGCTTTGAACATTAGGATGCATGTATCTTTTTGAATTACTGTTTGTTTTCCTTGGATATATACCCAGGAATGGAATTGCTGGATCTTAAGGTAGTTCTATAATTTCAGTTTTTTGAGGCACCTCCATTTTGTTTTGTTTTTTTTTTAAACATCTTTATTGGAGTATAATTGCTTTACAATGGTGTGTTAGTTTCTGCTGTATAACAAAGTGAATCAGCTATACATATACATATATCCCCATATCTCCTCCCTCTTGTGTCTCCCTCCCTATCTGACCCCTCCAGGTGGACATAAAGCACCGAGCTGATCTCCGTGTGCTATGTGGCTGCTTCCCACTAGCTAGCTGTTTTACATTTGGTAGTGTATATATGTCCATGCCATTCTCTCACTTTGTCCCAGCTTACCCTTCCCCCTCCCTATGTCCTCAAGTTCATTCTCTACATCTGTGTCTTTATTCCTGTCCTGCCCCTAGGTTCTTCAGAACCTTTTTTTTTTTTTTTTTTAAGATTCCATATATATGTGTTAGTGTACGGTATTTGTTTTTCTCTTTCTGACTTCACTCTGTATGACAGACTCTAGGTCCATCCACCTCACAACAAGTAACTCAATTTTGTTTCTTTTTATGGCTGAGTAATATTCCATTGTATATATGTGCCACATCTTTATCCAGTCATCTGTTGATGGACATTTAGGTTGCTTCCATGTCCTGGCTATTGTAAATAGAGCTGCAGTGAACATTGTGGTACATGACTCTTTGAATTATGGTTTTCTCAGGGTATATGCCCAGTAGTGGGATTGCTGGGTTGCATACTGTTATCTATAGTGGTTGCACAAATGTTCATTTATACCAATACTGTATGACAGTCCCCTTTTCTCCACATCCTTGCCATTATTTGTTATTTATAATCTTTTTGATGATGGCCATTCTGACAGGTGTGAGGTGATATCTCAATTTGGTTTTGATTTGCATTTCTCTGATAATTAGAGATGTTGATCATCTTGTGTGTTGGCCATCTGTATGTCTTCTTTGGAAAAATGTCTATTCAGATCCTCTGCCCATTTTTTACTCAGGTTGTTTTTTTGATATTGACTTGTATGAACACTTTATATATTTTGGATATCAATCCCTTATTGGTCACATCATTTGCAAATATTTTCTCCCAGTCAGTAGGTTATCTCTTTGTGTTGCTGATTGTTTCCTTTTCCTGGGAGTTTTAAGGTATATTTCTTTATTATCAGAAGTCTAGGGTAACTGCTATTTAAAATTTCCTATCTATCTTTTTAGAACAGTTCTCTTCTAACATCCTGATCTTTTACAGTAGCTGCAAGCATTTTGAAATGAATAGGAGAGGTTTGGGGATTGGTAAAGTGAGATGAACTTTTGAATTGTTTCTAGAGCCACATTTCTGGTTTTGCAGACTCTAATTTGTAAAATAAGGACAGTCTTTTATTTCCTCAAAGAACTGGGTTGCAGCCTGAATGCAATCAAGGGGCTGACCCACCTATCCAACTATGGGAGGATTTTTAATTATGATGGAAATCAAAAGATTACTATAAGAGCCTACAACATGCTGCCTACAAGAGACCTACTTTAGGGCAAAGGACACACATGAATTGAAAGTAAGGGGATGGAGAATTAGCTCAAGACAATGAAGTAGAAGGATGTGAGCTCACCCTCTTCCTACGAAAACACCAAAAGTCACAACCAACTGGTGAACAACCATTGACAAAAAAACGCTGGAACTTACTGAAAAAGATACCCTACATCCAGAGACAAAGAAACCACAGTGAGACAGTGGGAAGGGTGCAACCGCAATAAAATCAAATCCCATACCTGATGAGTGGGTGACCCACAAACTGGAAAACAGTTATTCCAAGAAGTTATCCCACAGGAGTGAATGTTTTGAGCCCCATGTCAGGCTTCCTAGCATGGGGGTCTGGCAACAGGAGGAGGAGTCCCCAGAGAATCTGGTTTTGAAGGCCAGCAGGGTTTGATCATAGGATTACCACAGGACTGGGGGAAACAAACTCCACTCTTGGAGGGCACACACAGTCTTGTGTGTACCAGGACTCAGGAAAAAAAGTAGTGACCTACTGTTTTTAGTGACTGGGCCAGACCTACCTGCTAGTATTGGAGGATCTCCTGCAGAGTTGGGGGGGCAGCTGTGGCTCACTGAGGGAACAAAGACACTGGCAGCAGCAGTTCTGGGAAGTACTCATTGGTCTGAGACCTCCCAGAGGCCACTGTTAGCCCCACCATACAGCCTGTAGGCTCCACTGCTGGGATGCCTCAGGCCAAACAACCAACAGGGTGGGAACACAGCCCCACCCATCAGCAGACAAGGGGCTTATTAAAGTCTCCCTGAGCACAGCCCTACCCAACAGAGGGACAAAACCCAGTCCCACTCACCAAGGGGCAGGAACCAGCCCCTCCCATCAGGAAGCCTGCACAAACCTCTTAGACAGCCTCAACCACCAGAGGGCAGACAGCAGAAGAACTAAAATCCTGCAGCCTGTGGAACAGAAACCACAGTCACAGGGAGTTAGTCAAAATCAGATGGAAGAGGAATATGTCCCAGATGAAGGAACAAGATGAAACCCAGAAGACCAAAGTGAAGGGAAGATAGCCAACCTACTGGAAAAGGAATTCAGAATAGTAACGGGGAAGATGATCCAAGATCTCGGAAAAAGAATGGAGGCAAGGATCGAGAAGGTACAAGAAATGTTTAACAAAGACCTAGAAGAACAAAGATGAACGATACAATAACTGAAATGAAAAATATACTAGATGGAATCAATAGCAGAATAAATGAGACAGAAGAATGGATAAGTTACCTGGAAGACAGAACGGTGGAAATCACTGCCACAGAGCAGAATAAAGAATGAAAAGAAATTAAGACAGCCAAAGAGACCTCTGGGAAAACATTAAAGGCACCAACATTAGCATTATAGGGGGTCCCAGAAGGAGAAGAGAGAAAGGACCTGAGAAAATATTTGAAGAGACAATAGCTGAAAACTTCCCTAACATGGGAAAGATAACAGTTATCCAAGTCCAGGAAGCACAGAGAGTCCCAGGCAGTATAAACCTGAGGAGGAACATGCCAAGACACATAGTAATCAAATTGACAAAAATTAAAGAGAAAGAAAAACTATTAAAAGCAATAAGGGAAAAATGAAAAACAGCATACAAGGGAACTCCCGTAAGGTTATCAGCTGATTTCTCAGCAGAAACTGCAGGCCAGAAGGGAGTGACACGATATATTTAAAGTGAAGAAAGGGAAGAACCTGCAACCAAGAACATTCTACCAAGCAAGGCTCTCATTCAGATTTGACAAAGAAACTTCTCTAGGCGGGAAAGAGACCAGAAACATAAAACAACTTTGTACATATATATATTGCTATATCAAAACCTTGTGGGAACAGCAAACCCCCAAACTACAATAGATACACACACGAAAAAGAAAGCAACCCAAACACAACACTAAAGATGGTTATCAAACCACAAGAGAACAAAAGAGGAAGGGAAGAAAAAAGACATAGAAAACCAAACCAAAACAAGACAATGGCAATAGGAACATACATATCTTTAATTGCCTTAAATGTAAATGGAGTAAATGCTTGAACCAAAAGACGTAGACTGACTGAATGGATACAAAACCAAAACCCATATATATGCTGTCTACAAGAGACCCACTTCATCCCTAGGGACACATACAAACTGAAAGTGAGGGAATGGAAAAAGGTATTCCATGCAAATGGAAATCAAAAGAAAGCTGGAGCAGCAATACTAATATCAAACAAAATAAACTATGAAATAAAGACTGTTACAAGAGACAAAGGACATAATGATCAAGGGGTCAATCCAAAAACATATAACAATTGTAAATATATATGCACCCAGTGTAGGAGCACCTCAATATATAAGGCAAATACTAAAAGCCATAAACAGAGAAATTAACAGTAACACAGTAATAGTGGGGAACTTTAACAACCCACTTTCATCAATGGACAGATCATCCAGACACAAAATCAATAAGGAAACACAGGCCTTAAATGACACAGAGACCAGATGGACTTAATTGATACTTATAGACCATTCCATTCAGTAGTAGCAGAATACACATTTTTCTCATGTGCACGTGGAACATTCTCCAGGAGTGACCACATGCTGGGCCACAAAGTGAACCTCTGTAAATTTAAGGAAGTTGAAATCATATCAAGCATCTTTTCAGACCACAATACTATGAGATTAGAAGTCAATTACAAGAAAATGTAATGTAAAATGTAAAAAACAAACATGTGGAGGCTAAACAATATGCTATGAACAACGAATGGATCGCTGAAGAAATCAAAGAGGAAATCAAAAAATACCTACAGACAAAAGCACAATGAAAAGCAACTGTACCCCAATAAAGATGTTAAAAAAAAAAAAAAAGCACAATGACCCAATACCTATGGGATGCAGCAAAGGCAGTTCTAAGATGGAAGTTTATAGCAATACAGTCTTACCTCAGGAAACAAAAAAATCACAAACAACCTAACCTTACACCTAAAGCAACTAGAGAAAGAAGAACAAACAAAACCTGAAGTTAGTAGAAGGAAAGAAATCATAAAAGATCAGAGCAGAAATAAATGAAATAGAAAGAAAACAATAGCAAAGATCAATGAAACTAACAGCTGGTTCTTTGAAAAGATAAACAAAATTGATAAACCTTTAGCCAGACTCATCAAGAAAAAAAGAAGAGGACTCAAATCAATAAAATTAGAAATGAAAAAGGAGAAGTTACAGTGGACACAGAAATACAAAGGATCATGAGAGACTACTACAAGGAACTGTATGCCAATAAAATGGACAAACTGGAAGAAATGGACAAATTCTTAGAAAGGTACAATCTCCCAAGACTGAAACAGGAAGAAATGGAAAATATAAACAGACCATTCACAAGTCATGAAATTGAAACTGTGATTAAAAAACTCCAAACAAGCGAAAGTCCAGGACCAGATGGCTTCACAGGCGAATTCTGTCAATCATTTAGAGAGAAGTTAACACCTGTCCTTCTGAAACTGTTCCAGAAGATTGCAAAGGAAGGAAAACTCTCAAACTCATTCTGTGAGGCCACCATCACCCTGATACCAAAACCATACAGAGACCACAAAAAAAATTACAGACCAGTATCGCTGATGAACACAGACACAAAAATCCTCAACAAAATATTAGCAAGCAAATCCAACAATACATTAAAAGGACACACCATGAGCAAATGGGATTTATCCCAGGGGTGCAAGGATTTTTCAGTATCCGCAAATCAATCACTGTAATACACCACATTAACAAATTGAAAGGTAAAAACCATGTGATCATCTCAGTAGATGCAGAAAAAGCTTTTGACAAAATTCAACACCCACTTATGGTAAAAACTCTACAGAAAGTGGGCACAGAGGGAACATACCTCAACATACTGAAGGCCATATATGACAAACCCACAGCAAAACATCATACTCAACAGTGAAAAGCTGAAAGCATTTCCTCTAAGATCAGGAACAAGACAAGGATGTCCACTCTCACTGCTTCTATTCAACATAGTTTTGGAAGTCCTATATACAGCAACCAGAGAAGAAAAAGAAATAAAAGGAATCCAAATTGGAAAAGAACAAGTAAAAAAGTCACTGTTTGTTGATGACATGATACTATACATAGAAAACCCTAAAGGCACTACCAGAAAACTACTAGAGCCCATCAGTGAATTTGGTAAATTTGCAGGTTACAAAATTAATACACAGAAATCTGTTGCATTTCCTTTTTTTAAAATTTTAAATAGAAGGGTGACTACAATTGTTTTTTTATATATATTTATTTATTTATTTGGCTGTGTCAGGTCTTAATTGTGGCACATGGGATCTTTCGTTGCAGTGCGCAGTCTTCCCTCTAGTTGTGGTGCGTGGGCTGTTATGGTGCACAGGCTCTGTAGTTGTGGCACATGAGCTCTCAAGTTGTGGCACATGGGTTAGTTGTCCTGTGGCATGTGGGATCTTAGTTCCCCAACCAGGAATCGAAATAGTGTCCCCTGCATTTTAAGACAGATTCTTTTATTTTTTTTGTATGTATGTATGTATTTATTTATGGCTGTGTTGGGTCTCTGTTGCTGTGTGCTGGCTTTCTCTAATTGTGGCGAGCAGGGGCTACTCTTTGTTGTGGTGTGCGGGCTTCTTATTGCAGTGGCTTCTCTTGTTGCGGAGCACAGGCTCTAGGTGCATGGGCTTCAGTAATTGTGGCATGCGGGCTCAGTAGTTGTGGCTTGCAGGCTGTAGCACGCAGGCTCAGTAGTTGTGGTTCATGGGCTTCATTGCTCCGCGGCATGTGGGATTTCCTGAACCAAGGATTGAACCCGTGTCCCCTGCATTGTCAGGCAGATTCTTAACCACTGCGCCACCAGGGAAGTCCCTATATTGCATTTCTATACTCTTTTGAATTTCTGATCTTTTGTTGTTAAACAATCCCATTTACCATCGCATCAAAAAGAATAAAATACCTAGAAATAAAACTACCTAAGGAGACAAAAGACCTTTACTCTGAAAACTATAAGACACTGATGAAAGAAGTCAAAGATGAAACAAACAGATGGGAAGATATACCATGTTCTTGGATTGGAAGAATCAATATTGTCAAAATGACCGTTCTACCCAAGGCAATCTACAGATTCAGTGCAATCCCTATCAAACTACCAATGCCTTTTTTCTCAGAACTAGAACAAAAAGTCTTAAAATTTGTACGGAGGTACAAAAGACCGCGAATAACCAAAGCAATCTTAAGAAAAATGAAGCTGGAAGAATCAGGCTCCCTGACTTCAGACTCTGCTACAAAGCTACAATCATCAAAACATTTTGGTACTGGCACTAAAACAGACATATAGATCAACAGAACAGGATAGAAAGCCCAGAAATAAACCCATGCACCTATGGTCAATTAATCTACTATAAAGGGGGCAAGACTATATGGTGGAGGAAAGACAGTCTCTTCAATAAATGCTGCTGGGAAAACTGGACAGCTACATGTAAAAGAATGAAATTAGAGCACTCCCTGACACCATACACAAAAGTAAACTCAAAATGGATTAAAGACCTAAATGTAAGACCAGACACTATAAATCTCTTAGAGGAAAACATAGGCAGAACACTCTATGACATAAATCACTGCAATATCTTTTTCAGTCTGTCTCCCAGAGTAATGGAAATAAAAACAAAAATAAACAAGTGGGACCTAATTAAACTCAAAAGCTTTTGCAAAGCAAAGGAAACCATAAGCAAAATGAAAAGACAACCCACAGAATGGGACCAACAAGGGATTAGTCTCCAAAATTTACTAACAGCTCATATGGCTTAATATCATCAAAACAAACAACAATCAAAAATTGGGCAGAAGACCTAAATAGACATTTCTCCAGTGAAGACAAAGAGATGGCCAAGAGGCACATGAAAAGATGTTCAACATCGCTAATTATTACAGAAATGCAAATCAAAACTACAATGAGGTATCACCTAACACCAGTCAAAATGGCTGTCATCAGCAAATCTACAAACAAATGCTGGAGAACGTGTGGAGAAAAGGGAACCCTCTTACACTGTTGGTGGGAATGTAAATTGATAACAACCACTATGGAGAACAGTATGGAGGTTCCTTAAAAAACTATAAATAGAACTACCATAGGACCCAGTAATCCCACTACTGGGCATATATCTGGAGAAAAACATGGTCTGAAAGAGCACCTGCACCCCAATGTCCATTGCAGCACTATTTACAATAGCCAAGACATGGAAACAACCTAAATGTCCATCGACAGATGAATGGATAGAGAAGTGTTACATATATACGATGGAATATTACTCAGCCATAAAAAATGAAATAATGGCATTTGCAACAACATGGATGGACCTAGAGATTGTCATACTGAGTGAAGTAAGACAGAAAGACAAATATTATATTGCTTTTATGTGGAATCTAAGAAAAATGATACAAATGAAAGGGGATGGAAAAAGTTATTTCATGCAAACAAATGACAAGGAAACGGTTCACAATACTCACATCAGACAAAATGGACTTTAAAACAAGGCTATAAAGAAAGATAAGGAAGGACACTAATGATAAAAAGATCAATACAAGGAGAGGATATTACGCTTGTCAACCTATATGCACCTAATATAGGAGCACCCAAATACATAAAACAAACACTAACAGATATAAAGGGAGAAACTGACAGGAACAGAGTAAATAGTAGGAGGCTTTAGTACCCCACTCATGTCAGTGGACAGATCTTCGAGACAAAATATCAGTAAAGGAACAGAGACCCTAAATGATATAATAGAACATTTAGACTTAGTTGGTATCTTCAGGATATAACAAAAAAAAAAACCCAAAATACACATTCTTTTCAAACGCACACAGAATATTCTCTAGGGATGACCACATACTGGGGCACAAAACAAGTCTCTACAAATTTAAGAATATAGAAATTACTTCAAGTGACTTTTCTGGTCATAATGGCATGAAACTAGAAGTCTACCACAGAAAAAGAAACAAGAAAAAAAAATTACATGCAGAATAAACAATATGCTACTAAAAACCAAAGGGTCAACAATGAAATCAAAGAAGAAATTAAATACTTTGAGGCAAATGACAAGAAAACACAACCATACAAAACCAGTGGGATGCAGCAAAAGCAGTTCTTAGAGGGAAGTTCTTAGCGATACAGGCTTCTTTAAGAAACGAGAGGGGGCAGCTTCAAGATGGCTAAAGAGTAAGATGCGGAAATCACCTACCTCCCTACAGATACATCAGAAATACATCTACATGTGGAACTGCTCCTATAGAACACCTACTGAATGCTGGCAGAAGACCTCAGACCTCCCAAAAGGCAAGAAACAAGAAAAATCTCACATAAACAACTTAACCCACCACCTAAAAGAATTAGAAAAAGAACAAACAAAACCTAAAGTCATCAGAAGGAAGGAGATAGTAAAGATAAGAGGGGAAATAAATAAGATGGAGATTTTAAAAAACAATAGAAAAAAATCAATAAGACCAAGAGCTGGTTCTTCGAAAGCGTAAACAAAATTGACAAACCTCTGTCCAGGCTTACCAAGAAGAAAAGAGAGAAGACCCAAATAAACAAAATAAGAAATGAAAGAGAAGAAATCATAGCTGATACCACAGAAATACAAAAAAAAATAAGAGAACACTATGAACAATTATATGCCAACAAACATGACAACCTAGAAGAAATGAACAAATTTTTAGAAACATACAGCACACCAAAACTGAATCAAGAAGAAACAGATAAATTGAGCAGACCAGTCACTAGAAATGAAATAGAATATGGAATTAAAAAAACCCTCCCTACAAACAAGAGTCCAGGATCAGATGGCTTCACTGGGGAATTGTACCAAACATGCAAAGAACTTATACCGATCTTTCTCAAACTCTTCCAAAAGATGTAAGAGGAAGGAACACTCCTAAAGACATTCTATGAAACCACCATCACCCTGATACCAAAACCAGACAAAGACATAACCAAAAAAGAAAATTACAGGCCAATATGTTTGATGAATATAGACACAAAAATTCTCAACAAAACATTAGCAAACTGAATCCAACAACACATTAAAAAGGTCATACACCACAACCAATTTGGATTCATCCCAGGGTCACAAGGATGGTTCAGCATATGCAAATCAATCATTGTGATATACCACATCAACAAAAGAAAGGACAGAAACTACATGATTATCTCAATAGATGAAGAAAAAATCTGATAACATTTGATAAAATTCAATGTCCATTCATGATAAAAACCCGTAAGAAAGTGGGTATAGAGGGAACATATGTCATCATAATAAAAGCTACTTATGACAAACCCAAAGCCAATATAATACTCAACAGTGAAAAGCTGAACGCCTTCCTGCTGAAATCTGGAACGTCTTAAGGCCCACTCTCACTTCTCTTCAACATAGTACTGTAAGTCCTGGCCACAGCAATCAAACAAGAAAAATAAAAGGTATTCAAATTGGTCAGGAAGCTGTAAAATTATATACAGATTACATGGTACTATATACAGAAAACACTAAAGAGTCCAGACAAAAACTACTAGAACTGATAAACAAATTCAGTGAAGTAGCAGGATACAAGATTAACATACAGAAATTGGTTACATTTCTTTACACTAACAATGAAATATCAGAAAGGGGATGTAAATAAACAATCCCTTTTAAAATCACATCAAAAAGTAAAATAAAATACTTAGGAATAAACCTGACCAAGTAGATGAAAGACATATACTGAAAACTATAAAACATTAATAAAGGAAATTAAAGAGGATTCAAAGAAATGGAAAGATATCCCACTCTCTTGGATTGGAAAAATTAATATTGTTAAAATGGCAACACTACCCAAAGCAATCTACAGATTTAATGTGATCCCTATCAAATTACCTATGACATTTGTCACGGAACTAGAACAGATAATCCAGAAATTTATATGGAACCATTAAATTGCCAAATCAATCCTGAGGAAAAAGAACAAGGCAGGATGCATAACCCTCCCAGACTTCAGACAATACTACAATGCTACAGTAATCAAAACAGTGTGGTACTGCCACAAAAACAGACATATGGATCAATGGAACAGAATAGAAAGCTCAGAAAAAACCCACACACCTATGGTCAATCTTCAACAAAGGAGGCAAGACTATACAACAGAAGAAAGACAGTGTCTTCAGCAAATGGTGCTGGGAAAGTTGGACAGCTGCATGTAAATCAATGAAGTTAGAACACTCCCTCACACCATGCACAAAAATAAACTCGAAATGGCTTAAAGACTTAAACATCAGACATGACACCATAAAACTCCTAGAAGAGAGCACAGGAAAACATTCTCTGACATAAAATATTACTACATAAATTGTAGCAATATTTTCTTAGGTCAGTCTCCCAAGGCAATAGAAATAAAAATAAACAAATGGGACCTAATCAAAACTACAAGCTTTTGCACAGCAAAGGAAATCATAAACAAAACAAAAACACAACCTATGGAATGGGAGACAATATTTGCAAATGATGTGACAGACAAGGGGTTAGTATCTAAAATATACAAATAGCTCATAGAACTCAATAACAAAAAAAACAACCCAATCGAAAAATGGGCAGACCTAAATAGACATTACTGCAAAGAAGACATACAGATGGCCAATAGGCACATGAAAAGATGCTCAATGTCACTAATTACAAAACTACAAAGAGGTACCACCTCACAGCAGTCAGAATGGCCATCATTAAAAAGTCTACAAATAGCAAATGCTGGAGAGGGTGTGGAGAAAAGGGAACCCTTTTACACTGTTGCTGGGAATTTAACTTGGTGCAGCCACTATGGAAAACAATATGGAGGTTCTTCAGAAAACTAAATATAGAGTTGCCACATCCAGCAATCCCACTCCTGGGCATATACCTGGACAAAACTATAATTTGAAAAGCTACATGCACCCCTGTGTTCACAGTAGCACTATTTACAATAGCCAAGACATGGAAACAACCTAAATGTTCATTGACAGATGAATGGATAAAGAAGTTGTGGTATATAAATACAATGGAGTATATTACTTAGCCATAAAAAAGAATGAAATAATGCCATTTGCAGCAACATGGATGGACCTAGAAATGATCAACTAAGCGAAGTCAGAAAGAGAAAGACAAATACCATATGATAGCACTTATATGTGGCATCTAAAATACGATACAAGTCAGGCTTCCCTGGTGGCACACTGGTTGAGAGTCTGCCTGCCGATGCAGGGGACACGGGTTCGTGCCCCGGTCCGGGAGGATCCCACATGCCGCGGAGAGGCTGGGCCCGTGAGCCATGGCTGCTAAGCCTGCGCGTCCGGAGCCTGTGCTCCGCAACGGGAGAGGCCACAACAGTGAGAGGCCTGCGTACCGCAAAAATAAATTAAATAAAATACGATACACATCAAAATAAACATATCTACAAAACAGAAACAGACTCACAGATAATAGAGAACAGAACTGTCATTGCCAAGAGGAAGGCGGGGTAGAGGAGAGAAGGGATGGGAGTTTGCTATTAGCAGAGGCAAAATATTTTATATAGAATGGATAAACAAGGTCCTACTGTATAGCACAGGGAACTATATTCAATATTCTGTGACAAACAGTAATAGAAAAGAATATGAAAACGAATATATATATGTATAACTGAGTCATTTTGCTGTACAGAAGAAATTAATACAACATTGTAAATCCACTATACTTCAATAAACTTTTTTAAAGAAAAGATTCCTATGTTCTGAAGCTTCAGGGTTTAATGCAGTATGCCTTTAAAATTTTTGGATAAAGCATTCAAAGGACTTCAGATGCTTTCCTTTTTTCTGCATGTATAATTCAACCTTAGATCAATTCCCCTTAGGGGGAAAAGCTTCTACTATTGCTTCTCTCAGCCCCTGAACATTGCCTTTGAGCTAGCTGATCCACTTCCTGATTATTTGTAGAAGAACCTGAAAGAAATTCTGGTCATCTGTTTACCCTGTGAGGGGGGTTTTCCCCGGGTACCATCTGTCTTGTCTGATGGCTGCACTGTAATCACAGGTGGGCAGAATACCCCTTAGCAGCCAGTCAGGGTCCCTGTGAGTGGGGTTATAGATAGCCACTAATCTTTCTAACTCCTTTAAATTCGGTAGGACGTTCTGAAAGTGCAGGTAAAAGGTCTTTATGATTTATTGGATCTGCTCCTATCCATGGGACATGAATTCTTTGCAGTGGCAGTCCAGGCTACATACACAAAGGATGCTGCCTGGCAAGGCCCGAAGGTGGCAGAGGCTGATTACAGGGCCCTGGAAAGTCAGGGGGGTTGTAAAGAACAGCAGTGCTAGCCTTACCACCCATCCTGGGTGATTCTCCTAAATTCACTTCCTGGCTTTTAGCATCCACACAAGTAAGCTGTATACCCCTTGCCTAGAAGTCAGGCCAGTGCTCTCTGTAAATCTTGTAAGGAAAGGAAAGTTAAAACAGGTAGACAGGGCCAGATTTTGAGAAGGGGGATTTACATGGAATGTGGACTTTAATTTTTCTTTTGAGTCTAATTTCTGTTCTTCCTGTTAAGGGAGTCCCCAAGGCTGGCTGTTGTACTCCTTTGTGTCCTCTTCATAATTTTGTCTTTCCATCGGTTGATGGAAAGACAGTTGTTGCTGGAAATGCAGTTGTTTAGCATGAGAGCTCACTCACTTTCTTTCTCAAAAACAGAAGTTTTTCCAATTCAAAGGATCTATTCTCTGGCCACTGACAAATATGGTCTTATATTAATCTTAATGGTGACTCAAACCCATAAGCCTCTTTATGGCTTAACCATGAACACAAGAAGTGTCCCAAAAGAGTGCAAAAGATGTAGCTTTCACAAGATCCACAAAGTTTACTCCCAGAATTAGCCAAAGAAAGCAAAAACCTTCATTGTCACAGGTAGTAAGAATGGTATAGTGAAAACGGAATTCCCACCAGAATGCGTGATTCCTCTAGTCGCAGACCTGCTCATCTCTGACACTGGGCAGGCGTTACTGGAATGGGACTTTTCCAGCACTAACAAGACAATGAAGGTTGAGACAACAAAGTCCCCTTATGGGCTGGGACACCTTAAGACAAACTTCCGAAGAACTGGCACAGTTGGACAAAAAGAATGGTGCTTGTTGCACTATTTACAATAGCCAGGACATGGAAGCAACCTACGTGTCCATCGACAGATGAATGGATAAAGAAGATGTGGCACATATATACAATGGAATATTACTCAGCCATAAAAAGAAATGAAATTGAGTTATTTGTAGTGAGGTGGATGGACCTGGAGACTGTCATACAGAGTGAAGTAAGTCAGAAAGAGAAAAATGCCGTGTGCCAGTGCATATATATGGAATCTAAAAAAGAAGAAATGTACTGATGAACCTAGTGGCAGGGCAGGAATAAAGACGTAGATATAGAGAATGGACTTGAGGACATGGGGTGGGGAGGGGGAAGCTGGGACGAAGTGAGAGAGCAGCATGGACACATATACACTACCAAATGTAAGGTAGGTAGCTAGTGGGAAGCATAGCACAGGGAGATCAGCTGGGTGCTTTGTGAACACCTAGAGGGGTGGGATAGGGAGGGTGGGAGGGAGACGCAAGAGGGAGGATATATGGGGACATATGTATGCATATGGCTGATTCACTTTGTTATACAATAGAAAAACTAACAGTATTGTGAAGCAATTATACTCCAATAAAGATCTATATATAAAAAAAAAATCATGCTGCTTGTCACTTCATGTCTCAGATCCTGAGTCTATTTGGCTGCCCACCAGTTAGAAGCTGATACTTGCATCTTCTGGCTGGCTTCTTTCTGGTTAAGTCAGAGAGAATATTTTCACTGGTCATGAAGCCAAGCTCTCAAGACAGAACAAGACGAGGGGAAACCTCACCCATTTTTTAAATATAAGGGACCCACAGCAAAGTTTGTCTAAACAGATGCAGGTCCATTAGAACTGTGAAGTCACCAGTCTGTGAGGCTGGCCGGAACAACAGGCTCAGAGGACCTATGCCTGCATTTCTACACTATGGCTTTCCTCCTTATGAAAAGTGACACAAAAACTAGAGACAAAAGAAAACAATAGGGCTTCCCTGGTGGCGCAGTGGTTGAGAGTCCGCCTGCTGATGCAGAGGACACGGGTTCGTGCCCCGGTCTGGGAAGATCCCACATGCCGCGGAGTGGCTGGGCCCGTGAGCCATGGCCGCTGAGCCTGCGCGTCCGGAGCCTGTGCTCCGCAACGGGAGAGGCTACAATGGTGAGAAGCCCACGTACCGCAAAAAAAAAAAAAAAAAAAGAAGAAAATAACCATGGAGGAATTGGATCAATAGAAAACAAAAGTACTCAGAACAGATCTTTTCCAGAGTCACTGTTCCTAAGGAACTAGTTTACACAAGTATTTTTCTCCTGCTAAATTTAGAAATGGACTGTCACCACTTCCAGGAGATTGACGTGGTAAAGATTCTTACCATCTGCTGGCTCTTGTCAGAGGTCCCAGGATCTCCCAACTGCAGCCCCAGAGCAAGTGGTGTCCAGCCAGTGGAGCCCCCCATGCGTACCAAATTGTAGGGATAGAAAAATTTTCCCTTCCTCCCTTCTAGGTTCTTTGGCTGATCTAACAATTAATTGACATAGATGTTACCAGGTGAAAAGCTAATTTCATACATACAGGAACCCCATAAGAATGAGACTCAAAGGCAGTCTCCAGTTGAGGCTTATATACTGTCCTGAGCTAAGGAAAGGGATAGGGGCCTGAGGCTTCAGAGGGGAAGAAGGCAATTTACAGCAGATGAGAAGAGCAGATGTTTGCCACGCAGATTAAAAAAAAAAGTTATCTCTGGTAATAGCTGTCTTTCTGGTGCAGGCCCCCTATCTAAATTCTTTTAGCCAGTTAAAGGAGAGGTAAAAAGCTTTTCCTGAGTCTGCTTGAAAGGTCTTGATTCCTTTCAGCTCAAAATAATCCACATGCCAAAGTGGTTCATTTTGAGGGTGGCATATTCTCTCCCCCCTTCAACATAATATGTACTCATTGCAGAAAAATCAGAAAACAGAGAAGGGGAAAAAAACCAGAAATTTCCCTTAACCCCACTACCTCCCAAAGCATACTTATTTGTATGCTTATATGTTTTCTCCTACTAAAATAAGACATTCTGCACATATTGCTATAGAGTAGCCCCCCTTTCATCCATACATACATCTTTAATATTCTTCCACATTTTAAATACGTTACTACTTTTTTATTATTTTTTTTTTGCATGTATGCGGGCCTCTCACTGTTGTGGTCTCTCCCATTGTGGAGCACAGGCTCAGCGGCCATGGCTCACGGGCCCAGCCTCTGCGGCATGTGGGATCCTCCCGGACCGGGGCACGAACCTGTGTCCCCTGCATCGGCAGGCGGACTCTCAACCACTGCGCCACCGGGGAAGCCCCATACTACTTTGTTTTTACTGTCATTTTATAATATAGATATACCATAACATCCAATTTTTGGACACTTAAGTTGAATCCACGTTTTCACTATAGGCAATGTGATAATGAACATTCTTATACCTAAATGTTTGCACATATCCTTACTTATTTCACTGGGATAGAGGTAGAATTGTTGCATCACAGTATACTCACATTTTTTAATGCTTTTGAAATCTATTGCCAAATTGTCTTACATAAATACCATACAATGTATTTTGCAACAGCAATATAATTATAGTACCAGTTTCACCTCACCCTAATGTTAAATATTGTAGTATTTCTCTAAACTTGGCCAATTTGATTGGACAAAAATTATATCTTGGGCTTCCCTGGTGGTGCAGTGGTTGAGACTCCGCCTGCCGATGCAGGGGACATGGGTTCATGCCCCGGTCTGGGAGGATCCCACATGCCGCGGAGCGGCTGGGCCCGTGAGCCATGGCCGCTGAGCCTGCGCGTCCGGAGCCTGTGCTCCGCAACGGGAGAGGCCACAACAGTGAGAGGTCTGTGTACCACAAAAAAAAAAAAAAAAGTTATATCTTAAAATTTTACATTTCTTCAGTTAAAATACAGAAGTTATGTTTTATATATTAATCATTGCCACTGGGTTTTTTTTTTTTTTTTTTCCGGTACGCGGGCCTCTCACTGCCGTGGCCTATACCGCAACGGAGCACAGGCCCCGGACGCGCAGGCTCAGCGGCCATGGCTCACGGGCCCAGCCGCTCCGCGGCATGTGGGATCCTCCCAGACCGGGGCACGAACCGTGTCCCCTGCATCGTCAGGCCGACTCTCAACCACTGCGCCACCAGGGAAGCCCCTGCCATTTGTATTTTATCTTTTCTAACTTGTCTATTCATCCCCTTTGTTCTCTTTTTCTATTAGAGTGTTCAACTTTAAAAAATTTATGTGTAACAACTTCCTTTAATTTCTTGCAAATATTTTTTTCCAGCTATTTCTCTTTTGTTTCTTAAAAAATTGTGTTTGGAAACAAACCATTGTTTTTTGTTTTATAAGTTTAGCATTTACATGTATTAAATGTTACTTTTTTTTTTTTTAAAGGTATGAAAGCTTTCAAAATCCAAAGAAGAGAAAAAATCAAAGTGGAACAGTGTTTCGACCTGGACAGAAAGTAACTCTGGCATAAAATATACTTTTGATTTTTTTGTGTGTTTATGTGTGGTGGTTTGTCCCTGTGTTGTAACAGTGAAAATGGTGTCTGTACATTTCTTTTTAATTTAACTTAATTTGTTAATCTATAAAATCAAAGATTGGTAAACCTGTGTTTATGTAATGATCAGGGTTACTTGATACTAATACTTTAGAATAAATTGGGATACTTATAAGAGATTCTGTATTTTATTACCTATATATTTAAATCCTTAATGAAGTAATATTGGCCACATAGAATAACTGATTTTTTCTCCTTTGAAGAAAAAAAGAGAATGTAATTAAATACATTTCTTAGAATTCACCGACAGTTGCATATTCAGCATCTTTCTTGCATTTGACAAGCTTTATGCTTAGCACCTTCTTGACTGTTTTGGAAATAAAATATCCAGTTATCTATCTACTGATCCAATTATCTGTTCTGATTATCTGAAAATGTGGAATTTACACACAATTTAAATAAGTTTAGTTGTTCCTTCAATCAGCAGTGAGATGACATCCCCCTAATATACTACATCCAGCTGCAAGGCCAGGAGCCTGAATGATGTCCATTCCTCCCCCAGCTCCATGATGAGTTTATCTGGATGTGCTCTGATCTATGAACTAAATTGTAAAGTCAGTCACTATCAACACAAACTATATATAGTAATGTGGTAAAGGGAAAGGAGAAAGCTAAGTAGAATATACAAATAAATGCATAAGACAGCAAAGAAAAATGTACAGGCTGTAACCATTGCCCTTTCTGCAATTAATCATGAGGCCATGGCTGATGTGTTTCATTTCTCTCTTCCATTACTTATTCCATGTTCCTCTGACTTCAGCCCTCACCTTAATGGATTAGAGGCCTTTACTAAGTGGGATGGTCTAAACCTTCATTTCCATCTGCACCTTTGGTGGCCTAAGATTGCAGATGTCTTCCATTAAATTTACCATGAACACGCAGTATTACAAGGTTCCCGTCATACTCTGTATTCACTCAGCCAATATTGTAATCCTCCCCTTTCAAACCATTGGAATCATCACTATGTTCCCCTCATAGAAGCAGTCCACCTTTGCTTCCCTCTAAACCAGCAAAGCTCAGAATCACAAGGAATGCAAGCAAAGATGTTTGAGTCACTAGGTATTAACTGAGAAGTGCCATTCTCCCTTGCACTTTGGTTTCCAGATCCTTCTATTAAAGCCATGGTCACTGGTTCACAGTATATACTATATGCACTACATCTTGCAGAAGAGGACTCTACCCTCACAGAGTTATCTCGCCAAAAGGCCAGCTGTTTCAGGGTGAGAGGTATTTACAGTAAGTCCAGGGAATTCCCTATAAAGTGAGTTTCATGATCAGAAGCAAGTGTCGTAAGGGATAGCATAACAGTGAAAGCCATCTAGTGAGTCCCTGAAAGATGGTGGTGGCAGAATTTTGGAGGACAAGGCAAATCCAATTCCAGAATGTGTCACCTTCAGGGAGGACAAATTGCTGCCTCATCTCTTTTAGGAGAGGGACAAATGTAATCAACCTTCTACCAGGCACGGGCTGGCATCCCCTGGTATGTACCTACGTGGTTATTGCTGCATACTAGTAGGCTGTCAGGATAGGTGGATGGTCAGGTGAGCTGCAGTGAGGGGAAAGCCACATTGTAGAGCACACATAGACCCCCATCCTGGCCACCATGGCCACTTTGTTCAGGAATACAGTAAACAAGTACTGGGTAGCTGGAAACAAAGGCTGATTGATATCCATAGAGAGGTCATCTAGAGCACCTCATTATTAAAAGCACTGAGCAATTTTAGCTGAGCATTCACGCAGGACACAAACATTCTCACTCTGAATCCATTTCAAGAACTCTGGCCATACCTTTCTCCCAGACCTCCTCATGGCCCCTTCTCCAATCATGCTGTTTCCAAATCTGATCATTTAGTTAAGTTACTAGCCACTGTCTATGAATCAGCATGGATTTCTATATCAGACATCTCTACCTCCTGGCAAAATGGAAGAGACAAGTTCAGAAAATCTGCTCCCTGGGATGATTTCCTGCTCTACTGGTCGTCAAGGCTATCCCCTCAGTATAGCAGAAATGCCTTCACTCTGATGCATTCACAGTGGAGTTCTGGGTCTCTGGGAAATCATGTTGATGCAGACCGAGCATCTGTTAATCCCCAGAAGGTCTGGTTATTTCTCAGGACACCTGGGAAATGGCCTGGTGAGTGGCTTTGGGTCCTTTGGGGAAGACTTAGAGGAAGGAAGATCCTTAGCAAGTATTCATGATGTTATCACAGGGCCATTTCCCTAGACACTTGACTTCTCCTGCATTCTTGGTCTGACCTAGACCTGAGATTGGGTCAGGGGCCATGACTATATTGTGAAGACTTAAGTCAGGCCTTTGTTTACTAACAGAGTTTTTAAAATAATAAAAATCAGGTAGCATCTTTGACCATCTATTTTGGTCTTAAGGACCCCACAGTTAGGCAACACCAAAGATCCCTGTAGGTCAGACCACTGTAATTAATGCACTGGCTCTGCTGTTGATTATAGTACCCACATCCACCTGGCCTCTCACATTGCAGCTACCTGACCTCACCCCTGCTGCCCCAGGATCCATCATCACTGAAATCAGTATGTTTCTACTACAGTATCTCCCACTTGTGTTCTCATCGATTGTTGCAGATTCTACAGACTGACTCATTCAACAACCATTCCAACACCCTCACCTCCATCTTCCTATGGTCCTTGGAAAGTGAATTACTGAGTGACATAATCTCCATTGCAGCCATGCATGGCTATGTAACAGTTCTATCTAGACAATGAGTATAAGTAGGTAGAAGTCCCTGGGGTAAGCTTCCTTCCTGGAATGAGGGCACAATGTCTGGAGACGCAGCAACCATCTTGCAAACATGAGGGTGAAAACCACAGACAATAGAGCAAGGAAACAGAAGGAGCCTGGTTCCCTGATGGCATCACTGAGCTGATATACCAGCTCTAAATGTCCTACTCAGACCTTCTTATGCCTGAGGTAGATAAACCCCTTGTTTGCTTCTCTGAGTAGGTTCCTATTATAGCCAAAACCAATCCTGACAGATGCACCAATGATTTCATAAGGCCTCACTGAGGATTATTTTCTGACACCCACACTATCTTGAGGGACAGATTTGGGTGGTGGTAAGTTGGAGAATTGTACATCATTCATTCATTCAACATATGTATCTCACAAAGTCTTTGGATTTCTTTCTTTATATTATACCAAGATATTTCAGGCACCTCAACTTTATTCAGTGTGAGTCATTGAGTCTGGGTTCCAAATACCCAACCATGGAGTCAATTAGAACATTCCCAGATGCTGAAACAGCACACTGAATCAAAAATCAAGTGTATTAACTAAAAACAAAAGTGCAGGGACTTCCTGGTGGTGCAGTGGTTAAGAATCCACCTGCCAATGCAGGGGACACAGATTCGAGCCCTGGTCCGGGAAGATCCCACATGCTGTAGAGTAACTAAGCCTGTGCACCACAACTACTGAGCCTGCACTCTAGAGCCCACAAGCCACAACTACTGGGCCCGTGTGTCACAACTGCTGAAGCTGGCGTGCCTAGAGCCCGTGCTCCGCAACAAGAGAAGCCACCACAATGAGAAGCCCATGCACCACAGCAAAGAGTAGCCCCTGCTCGCTGCAATTAGAGAAAGCCCGCAGGCAGCAATGAAGACCCAACACAGCCAAAAATAAATTTTTTTTAAGTCATTAATGTATTCAACTTGACCAATAATTATGATTTTCCCTACTTAGCCTAGTACCCACACACATATTCTACCTCCACATATATTCTTTAGAATTTTCATGAAAAAGAAAAATATTGTAGTTTTTTTATTGTCTAAGCCTTCTCCTCCCAGATTGACTTTATTATTATTTATTTTTATTTTTTTTTTTTGCGGTACGCGGGCCTCTCACTTTTGTGGCCTCTCCCGTTGCGGAGCACAGGCTCCAGACGCGCAGGCTCAGCGGCCATGGCTCACGAGCCTAGCCGCTCCGCAGCATGTGGGATCTTCCCAGACCGGAGCACGAACACCCGTGTCCCCTGCATCGGCAGGCGGAGTCTCAACCACTGTGCCACCACGGAAGCCCCTGGATTGACTTTTAATTCACTCTCTAGGGCATGCTGGGATGGGACAATAGAAGGGAGGGTTGGAATGCAAGAATGAGCATGCTTTTACAAGGCTGATCCCTCACAGATGGGGGCATTTCAGGGTCTTCAAGCAAGGGACATAAGGCCTGCCTCACTAAAGATTTTAAAAGGGTGGGGATTCAAGGCAATGTGTTTCTTCCATGTGTCTCCATCCCAATTATCAGGGATTCCACTCTTTCAATCAACACCTTAACTTTTCCGTAAAAGATCTAAAATGGCTATGCACTCAATAGATGTCATTCAGTAAACTGTGGGATCAAACTCCTGTTTTTGTGCCAGAGTTTGGCACAAAAACAAATACAGATCAATGGAACAGGATAGAAAGCCCAGAAACAAACCCACGCACCTATGGTCAATTAATCTATGACAAAGGAGGCAAGAATATACAATGGAGAAAAAAAAAGCCTTTTCAATAACTGGTGCTGGGAAAACTGGACAGCTACATGTAAAAGAATGAAATTAGAACACTCCCTAACACCATACACAAAAATAAACTCAAAATGAAAAGGGAACCCTCCTACACTGTTACTGGGAATGTAAGTTGGTACAGCCACTATGGAAAACAGTATGGAGTTTCCTTAAAAAACTATAAACAGAGCTACCATATGATCCAGCAATCCCACTCCTGGGCATATATCCAGAGACAATCATACTTAGAAAAGATACATGCAATGTTCACTGCAGCACTATTTACAATAGCCAAGACATGGAAGCAACCTAAATGTCCATCAACAGAGCAATGGATAAACAAGATGTGATACACGTATACAATGGAATATTACTCAGCCATAAAAAGGAATGAAATAATGCCATTTGCAGCAACATGGATGGACCTAGAGATTATCATACAAAGTCAGAGAAAGACAAATATCATATGATATCATTCATATGTGGAATCTAAAAAAAAATGATACAAATGAACTTAGTTACAAAACAGAAACACACTCACAGACTTAGAAAACAAACTTACTGTTGCCAAAGGGTAAAGGTGGGAGGGAGGGATAAATTAGGAGCTTGGGATTAACATATACACACTACTATATATAAAATAGATAACAAGGACCTACTGTATAGAACAGGGAACTCTACTCAGTACTCTGTAATAACCTATATGGGAAAAGAATCTGATAAAGAATGGAGGATATATATATACATATGTATAACTAAATCACTTTGTACACCTGAAACTAACACAACATTGTAAATCAAATATACTCCAGGATAAAAAGAAAAACTCAAAATGGATTAAAGACCTAAATGTAAGACCAGATACTATAAAACTCTTAGAGGAAAACAGAGGCAAAACACTCTGACATAAATCGCAGCAATATCTTTTTGGATCCACCTCCTAATGAAAATGAAACCAAAAATCAACAAATGGGACCTAATGAAACTTAAAAGCTTTTGCACAGCAAAGGAAACGATAAACAAAACGAAAAGACAGCCCACAGAATGGGAGAAAATATTTGCAAACCAAGTGACTTACAAGGGATTAATCTCCAAAATATACAAACAGCTCATGCAGCTCTATATCAAAAAAACAACTGAATCAAAAAATGGGCAGAAGACCTAAATAGACATTTCTCCAAAGAAGACATACAGTTGGCCAAAAAGCACATGAAAAGATGCTCAACAACACTAATTATTAGAGAAATGCAAATAAAAACTACAATGAGATATAAACTCACACCAGTCAGAATGGCTATCATCAAAAAGTCTAGGAACAATAAATGCTGGAGAGGGCATGGAGAAAAGGGAACTCTCCTACAGTGTTGGTGCGAATGTAAATTGGTACAGCCACTGTGGAAAACAGTATGGAGGTTCCTTAAATAACTAAAAATAGAGCTACCATATGATCTAGCAATCCTACTCCTAGGCATATATGTGGAGAGAACCATATTTTGAAAAGATACATGCACCCCAATGTTCATTGCAGCACTATTTACAATAGCCAAGACATGGAAGCAACCTAAATGTCCATCAACAGCAATGGATAAAGAAGATGTGGTACATATATACAATGGAATATTACTCAGCCATAAAAAAGAATGAAATAATGCTATTTGCGGCAACATGGATGGACCTAGAGATTATCATACAAAGTAAGTCAGAGAAAGACAAATATCATATGATATCATTCATATGTGGAATCTAAAAAAAATGATACAAATGAACTTATTTACAAAACAGAAACACACTCACAGACTTAGAAAACAAACTTATGGTTACCAAAGGGGAAGGGGGTGGACAGGGATAAATTAGGAGTTTGGGATTAACATACACACACTACTGTGTATAAAATAGATCATCAACAAGGACCTACTGTATAGCACAGGGAACTCTACTCAGTTCTATGTAATAACCTACATGGGAAAAGAATCTGATAAAGAATGGATATATATATATATGTGTATATATATATATATATATATATATATGTATGTATAACTAAATCACTTTGCTATACTCCTGAAACTAACAATATTGTAAATCAACTATACTCCAATATAAGATAAAAATTAAATTTAAAAAAATGTTTTTAAACTCTGCATTTGACTTTCAGCCTCATGGCTCAGAAAGAGAAGGGATTCTTTTAGCCTTCATACAAATCCCTGATTTTCAGCCTATGCCTTGAGCTAAAAGTATAACCATCTGAGCTTGTCTTTCTCTTTAAGTTCTCTAGTGCTATATTCAACTCACCCTTTTGAAATCCTCATGTGTTTCACACTATTCCATAGCAGCAACCTCTTCAAATAGGTACTTCATTCCCGGGAATAATTTGTGATATTCTAGTTAGCTGTTTTGCCACTGCATGTCGTGGTATGCCAAATTCACATCCCTTAATACAGAGTGGGTTTTCCTTGCCCTCAGCCTTTAACTAGGGCAGATAACCAGTCCCAAATGTCCCCTAATTTTCTTCAAAGTCTGTTGCCTGCAACCACTTCTGGTACTGATTTCTGTATCCATCAAATTTTTAGCTGTAAGTAACAGAACCCAACCCTGGCCCTTTGAATCAGAAAGGAATTTACTGATGGTTTTATTGGTCTAGAAAACAAAGAGATGCTCAAAGACTTGTGGGTTCATGTCACTAGTCTTTGGGTGACAGGGAACCTTAGCTGGAAGGGGCTGTCACTCCAAAAAACAGGCCTCTGAGAGCCAGCCAACCAACACCAACCTCACCCAAAAGACTCTTGGCTATGGACGACATCATCCTATTGGTAGCTCACGAAGTCTGCCCACTTCTGAACTTCTAGCTTCTAGGAAACCCCGCGTTTAAGGTCAGCAGTCTGCTCTGCTACGGAGCCTGGGCCTAAAAGGCATAGCTCATAGTTACTAAAATAAGCAAAAAATTCAGTGTTATTTATTTTTTATTTCAGACACTAAGTGGTGATCTCATCATCCTTTGATGTTTTCCTAGTCAGTATTAATAATTCCTAACCTGGGGCTTCCCTGGTGGCACAGTGGTTGAGAATCTGCCTGCTAATGCAGGGGACACGGGTTTGAGCCCTGGTCTGGGAGGATCCCACATGCCGCGGAGCAACTAGGCCCGTGAGCCGCGACTCCTGAGCCTGCGCGTCTGGAGCCTGTGCTCCGCAACAGGAGAGGCCGCGACAGTGAGAGGCCCGCGCACCGCGATGAGGAGTGGCCCCCACTTGCCACAACTAGAGAAAGCCCTCGCACAGAAACGAAGACGCAACACAGTAAAAATTAATTAATTAATAAACTACCTCCAACAACTTAAAAAAAATAATAAAAAATAAAAAAATAATTCCTAACCTGAAATCTAGTCATCTATTAGGAGTCTGACTGGGAGAACACTTAATGTGAGCACCAGCTATTAACTTGCAGGTTTTTGTTTGTTTAACTATATCCAGTTGCCTCCGCTTTATATTGAAAATTCCACAAAAGGCCAGATTTTTGTGCATGTTGTTCGCTGCTGTAATCTAGAACAGTGCGCCTTGTACTGGTGATCATTCAATAAATAATAAATATTTGTGAGTGAATCATTCTTATTTCAACTGAAATTGGGATAAATTTATTCCTTTGAATAAATAAGGGGAGAAGAGAAAAACAAAATCTAATATTTTAGCTATTAACTTTTTAAGATTAGAACTGATATGATTGATTGGAATCAGTTTTGATTGTAAAAGCAATGGAAATGGGCCATCTACAGTAGTTTCAGGAGGTATTAGAAGTATGGATTCTTTTTCTTTTTTTTTAGTTTATTTATTTGGCTGTGCTGGGTCTTGGCTGCCGCACGTGGGATCATCTTCACTGCGGCACGCAGGATCTTTTAGTTGCGGCATGCGGGATCTAGTTCCCTGACCAGGGATCAAGCCTGGGCCCCCTGCATTGGGAGCATGGAGTCTTAACCACTGGACCACCAGGGAAGTCCCAGAAGCATGGATTCTTAAATTAAATGGACATTTTACATTCCCCTAGTAAAATACTCAATACTCATGAATATAAAGAAAAAATATATATAAAATGTAAACACTAGACAAAGGCATTATGTCATGGAGTCTACTCATTTTCTAGGCAACCTGACATTTTTTACAGAACTGGTATAGGACTCAGCCTCCCAGGAAATTTCCAAGAATCAAACAAATCAACAACAGAAAGCAAAGAATATTCCAGGATAACAAATACCATCAACCATATGCTGAAAGGGAAATTTTTAGAGGTTTTAGACAGAAAGGTGAAATGACGCATTTTGGCTAGACATTTATTCCGGCCAGATATTTTGTAGGAATCAGTGTCAGTTAAAAAGAATGCTACAGCTTCTTCACAAAAGTAAAAATGCTGAGAGCTAAGCCACTGATTTTCAAAACATTTTCACCACAACCCAGAGTAATACATTTTCCATCATGATCTAGTTCATATGTGCACATGGCTGAAACTAAAGTTTCACAAAACACCTACTCTTACCACATGTGATATTCTCTGACATTTTTCTCTTTTATTCTATTTCACACAAATAATGAAATTCTTACCCGTACATGGGTTGAGACTTGCAAATTGAAAAACTCTGGCCTAAAGAGGAATAAAGTACTGGCATATAGAATTGCTTTATATCTAATGAATATATATATATATATATTAAACACATACACAAAACACTTTAAACTTACTGCTTTCTCAGAGAAGTAAAACTCACCTAAGTAGAAGCATGCACTAGTGTTCAAGAGTTATAAAATTCTACAGTTGGTAGAATCTTTGTTGTTGTCTTTGATGCAACTTTATTTATTCAGTAGCATTTGGGAAACTTTCATATTCTCTAGTAAATACAGATAAGTGGATTCACCATAAAGTCAATCCCACCACAAAATTATTTGGGTAAATTAACAAATTAGTTTACCTTTCCCCATTTTGAAGGGATTACAGAATTTTTAAATCATCCCACATGTAAATTAAGCAATATTTTTTTTTTCTTTTTTTGGCTGCACCGTGTGGCTTGCTGGATCTTAGTTCCCCGACCAGGGATTGAACCTGGGCCAGGCAGTGAAAGCACTGAGTTCCAACCACTGGATTGCCAGGGAATTCCCAAGTCGTTAACCTTTTGAGTTGATGTCTTTTCCTTTTAAGGATACTGTGACAAACTGTACAAGTTCAGTTAGGTGACAATATCTGGAGATGGATCAGTCAGCTCAACTGATGAGTAAAACATTAAATATGTTTAACTGTAAGTTGAGGATGGTGAAAATCTTAACTATTTTTAAAGTTTTAGGGCAGGGTCTTGGTTGATTGAATATAGATCCAACCTACTCTATGGCCTCTGACCACAGCTTCCTCCTGGCAGCTCAGAAATGTTTGCAGCTGTAACTGGTAGTGTCAGAGAGCCTTGATTATGAAGGGAATGAGCCCAGAGGCTGATGGTCCAGCACAGCAGAGGTAGGATTGGAATCCTTCCTCTCTGCGGCCCTGTTGGCACCTGATGGAGAGGAGGCCAGAGGCTCTGAGGACTCCCTCCTGTATCTTATAATATGATCGATGCACAATGATCCTAAGGGGGAGTTCGGGGAAAGTGGGGTTGACATTGCAACCCACCACCACTACCAGAACAAAAGCCCTCAGGATAAACCCATGGAGAGTAGCAGTTCCTCCTTTATCTTTTTCACCTGTGAGTAATAAGCAGAGGGCCAGCCTAACTGGAATGGTTTTTTTTTTATTTTTTAAAAAAAGAAAAAAATTAAACAGGTATCCCATTCTGTTTGGGAACCCTTGCTTTCAATTGCCCTTCTTAAACGATCTTGTCCAATGGGAAGGTTCCCCATAACAGCCATTGTGATTCTAGGTTGTCTTAGTTAAGATTTTGCCATTTATGTATTTACAGCCTCCAGGACCGCAGTTCTTAGATATAAATTAGGCAGGTGTGCCGGAAGGTGGGGAGCTCAATTCTTTGAGACTTGAGGACTCCACTTCTTTAGCTACACCTTGGGTCTCTCAAAGCCAAACTGCGTGGTGTTTTACAGTATACCTTGTTACACGGAAAATTTCTTGAGGTTGGTAGGTGACCTAGTGTCAAAATAACCCATTCGGTGACCAACTTACCCTAGCAGAGGAGTCTTAGGTGGCCAGATCTCTAACAGCTTTGCCCACCAATTTTGTAGCGCTGGCTTCCAAGATACCCATTAGTAATAGATCTATTATTTTTTTCTGAGAAGATTTCTATATAGCGGTGGACACTCTAACGGCTTTAAGTATTTCGAATTCCGCCTACTTAAGATCTTGGTGTGCGGGTGGTGAAAAGAGCCTGATATTTCTCGTCTTAATTTAATGCCCCAAGTCCCCCAACGGTTTATACTTTGGACTTACCTTGAGGCTTTGTGAGTCTCCTAACAGCTGCTATCTTGCTTCCTTTAGATTGACAGGTACCCATTATTTTCCCTTGTTAAAATAATCCTAATTCAACCATATTTACTGTTTCTGGCTGCCTCTGCAGTTCCTGAGACCCGTCAGGAACTCCCCAAGGCGCTTACCTTGTAGATGAGGTCGGCCACAAATCCTGTCGCCCATTAGGTCTGGTGTTTCTTACACCCCAGTCTTCCCCGGAAGGGTCTGGACAAACAAACTCGAAGAGCTCAGAAGGCAAAATAACGGGATCCCAGGGAGCGGCAAAGAGGCAGCGAACCCGAAGGGCTCCGAGGCTAACTTCAGCTGAGTCCGGGAGCCTTCCGGCATCTCCAGCAGCTGTCTTCAGGACCCACCTCCTCACCAAAACTGTAAAGTGACAAAACTAAAACAACTTAGTAATGAATTTGATGTCCTTTAGTCAAGGGAGAACAATCCATAGATGAGGGAAGCGTAGTACCTCCCAGCAGTGCAGCCCTCTCCCAGGACGCTGGGCAGTTGTGAGTTTCACGCAGCCTTAAGAGGCAACGTGGAAACAGCCTGATTGGCCAGGAGGTGGGGACTTCTTTAGGAGGCGAGCAGCTTCTTTTGCTAAGGGTCAGTGAAATGAGCCACAGCTGAGCTAGCGGACTGTGACTGGTGTATATCAGGTTCCTTGACAGGTGAGGAATTACCTTTACCAGGGCTAATTGGCATAGAAAGGCCTTTGATGACCTTCCTAAATTGCCCCAAAGCAGGATGCTAGCAGATCTCTTCCTCTCTTTGCAGAAACTGAAGGCTTTATCAGCTGAATTTTATATACTAAGAAGGAGCCTGAGCAGTGGTTCTCATTTCTGGCTGCATGTCAGAGTCACCTCAGGAAATTTAAACTTTTTTTTGTATTTTTAAGTTTTACTAGATACTTTGGAACCTAATGAGGTCCCAGTCTTATCCCCACAGATACTGATTTACTTAGTTGCTTGTGGGAACTTTCCAGCAGGGTTTTTTTTG
Organism: Leucopleurus acutus; assembly: GCF_964270905.1. NCBI lineage: Eukaryota > Metazoa > Chordata > Mammalia > Artiodactyla > Delphinidae > Leucopleurus > Leucopleurus acutus. The sequence goes on from NC_139144.1 coordinate 53,056,885, forward strand.
TGTGTCCTGTATTTTGTTTTTGTTTTTAAAGCTCCAGAAGTGATTCTAACGTGTTCGTGATTCACTTATATAAAGGTGGGAAAGGGCAGTGGAATCTAAAAACATGTTTAAAATCCATATGATTAATTATTAAAATATAAAACGGGGATAACTGAGTGAGATATTTGTGAATCTGCTAGGTGCAAAGCACTTGCAACTGCTCACGGAGGAGAATGAAAAGAAAAGGAATTTTCCTTCAGCATGAGATTATGGTTTTGGCCTTTGTAAGTTCAGAACCTCTTAGTCGTGTTAATAGAGCCACAACCATGAGGACCACCAAGTACGGTGGTGCAGGACATGCCCTGACGGACAGTCCTGGCTGAGTGGAGAATGGACTCCAGCCCTGGGACTCTCCCCCAGCCCTCAGGTGGCCGCCATATTGAAACCCTCACAGACACCAACATGTACTAATAGCAGCCCTGACATGAGGCCTGAATCACAAAGCTGCCCACTTCCTCCCTCTTCCAAATTTAGGGCACTGTAAGGACAAATAGAAATTTAAAATAAGAAACTTAAGGGCTTCCCTGGTGGCGCAGTGGTTGAGGGTCCGCCTGCCGAGTTCGTGCCCCGGTCTGGGAGGATCCTACATGCCGCGGAGCGGCTAGGCCCGTGAGCCATGGCCGCTGAGCGTGTGCGTCCGGAGCCTGTGCTCCGCAACGGGAGAGGCCACAACAGTAAGAGGCCCGCGTACTGCAAAAAAAAAAAAAAAAAAAGCAGCTTAATTCCCTCTGTTAAAAATAAGGCAAAAGGTTTCCCTTTTTTGTCTCAGTAAGTTTTGCGGTCTAGTAATGTTTTTCTCAAGGACCTGGGTGCCATCTCTTTGAAATGTAACTGTCAGGAGACAGCACCCCTGTCCTCCAGTTTCTGTGGGAGGGTGGGAGCCAGACTTCAGTGCTCCGAATTGTTAAAGTACCTCCTGTCATAAAGACGTTTGTCCCCCCTGCCCCCCATGAAGTCAATTAGCTAACGTAGGTGGTCACCCCAATCACCAGGTAAATTTAGGAAGAACTGTGTGTGATTAATGGTGCTGTCAAGTTCTCTTAAATGACTAGTTACTGTTTATCTTGAGAACCTGTATGTAATGACCACACCTGTGTGGCTGCATAAAAGGGTGAGATTTCTTTCTGTCTTTGCAACCTCAGCCAGTTGCCTGTGATGAGCAGCACATGCTGGTTTAATCCTCAGTCAGTAATAAAAGTGTTTTCTTTTTCTACTACCTTTGTGGAGGGGATGTCTGAATTGAAAGTTTTTTCAAATTGTATTTCCCCAACAGCACCTTCACTCTGTATTCTAAAGTTACTGTCTTTTTCCACGCTCCCAATGCAAGGGGCCCGGGTTCGATGCCTGGTCAGGGAACTAGATCCCACATGCTGCAACTAAGAGTTCTCATGCCGCAACTAAAGATCCCACATGCCACAACTAAAAGAGCCTGCATGCAGCAACAAAGATCCCGCTTGCCGCAACTAAGACCCAGTGCAGCCAATAAATAATTTAATTAATTAAGTTACATCTTTTTAACTCGCACCTTCCCTATCCACAGGGAGAAGTATTGAAGGTATAGAAGGTGTTTTTGTTATAAACTTGCTCCCTTCTACCCAGCTTCTGCTAAACAGGTGGAAATAGGAGTTATGGTAATTCCAAATGGTGATGATGTTACAAGAAGTTGAGGTTATGTTTGTAGCTTTTGTTTGTAACTGGGTAATTAATTTATGCCAGTCTGTCATGTTGAATAAGAAATACTGGTTAATGGTTCCCACTTGTTTGGTTTTTAATTTTGTATACACATTTTGACAGTTAGAAATTAGTTTTTTATAATACAATCTATTCATCTTTCCCTTTGTGATATCCTTCATTACTTTTCAATTTAAAAAAATTACCAAAGTAATACATGTACACAGTTTTTATAAAAAGAAGGCCAAGTAATTCTAAATAGCTTGTAACGAAAAACAGCAGTTTCTTGCTTTATCTTTCAGTGTCTCAGTATCAGTCAGGATTTGATTAGAGAAACAGAGCCACTAGGAATGAAATAGAATGAAGTATCTATAGTAGAGATTTTACCTTACACAACTGTGGGAGCCCGCTGAACAGTCTTATAAGGCTTTTGCTTCTGTGTCTGGGCTGGGGCCTAAAATCAGTAGGGCAGGCAGTCTGAAAGGGAAGATGGATTTGAAGTGGAGGAGAGCACTGCCTCAGCCTCTCACCCCTTTGGCGACAAGGCTGGGAACATAGTCTGGGGCCACATCAGCGCAGGCCTTCCATCACAGGAGAAAAGCTATGGATCTACGCTGTGAGTAACAGGAGCCATTTGGTGTCTGTTAAGGAGGAATATGAAATTCGATCTTTATTTTAAAAGATATTACACAAGTATCTAGGAATTTATAAACAAATCGTCCATATATACACTGGTTTTTAAATATTTCATTTTAATAAATACCTTATGTTAAATGTTCATTTGATCTATCAGCCATTCTTTGAGTTTCCTAATATCTATTACATACTGATGACGAATCTGTCATTCCAAATTATGAGTACTACAACAGTGGTGTCTTCTATTTACACCATTTTGTGGTAGAAAGCCCTATTTAATTGTTTAAACGAAATAAATAAATGCATGAAATAAATCCAAAGATACACTGTGAAAAATACATTTTAATCCAAAAGTCTGAATATTAGCATTTAGTTATTTACAATGGTATTTACAATCAATTTTACTATAACTTTTGTGGAGAAAGAACTATGTACATAGAGCTATCTATCTACAACATACAAACCATAACTTCCTTACAACATACAAACATTAACTGTGTAGAAAAATGGTAACAGTTAAAACTCCTACAATTCAAAATCACCATAATTAAATTAGATCCTGACAAATTTTGCTGGGGTTGAGGAATAATGGTCCAGTCAGAACAGGAGAGGAAGCAAGTGTGTGCAAATCCCACTTCTTCCCTCTTTTAAATTGTTGCTCCCTTACTTAGCTGACCTACACTTGAAGTAAAACGTGTCCCTGAATTCTGAATAGAATTCCTGTGCCTGGACTTCTAAGTCCCAGACATTGTTTTAGGCCTGTTATTATGAGTACATGGCAGATGGTTTTAACTTTGGGGTGGACTTTTTTTAGATATCAGTGCTAATGATTAATCATTTTTATGACTGCACAATGTTTGTTCTAATGGTGGTCAAGAAACTACTGCTCAGGGATGCCTGAACAGTACGTTTCCTGTGTGTTTTTAGTGAAGTTGTCTGTCTGAACTATAAACTTAATGTTTTGATTAAGCCTCACTCTGACTGAGAAGGTAGGTGAGAGCAGTGAAGAGCAGCTCTATTAAGATCAACCAAATGATTCTGAATCCCTGCTTAACTACAGAAGAACTGGATGAAAGTTTTAAAAAGCCTAGGCTAATAACATCATCCACCAATCACTTTCCTTAAGGTTAAAGCAGCCAACAGTCTGTCACAGCATTTTCTAGATGATAAAATAAAGCTTTTTTTTAACTTGGTGATAGATACTGTTGATAACGGCTACATTTTATTTGATTCAGCCCTTGGTTAGAAATTCAAACCTTAATTAATATTTTATTCTTGTAGAAAAATACAATCCATTTTATGAGTTTCTAGAAATAAATTATGGAGAAAAATAGACACTACCTGTTCCTAATTGTCTCCTTGGAAATTACAGTCTTTGCCTGGGAGGATACACACACTTAATGTGTATGTAATATTTAACTTCAAAATATATTTAATTCTTTTCTATCTCTTTTAATTTTCTAAGTGACTAGTAATAAACAAGCTAATGATTACTGGGCAGTAGAGAAAAAACTTTTAGTCATTTTTCCATCCAAGAATTTCATTAAAGAAACATGTGGCATCTCTTATGGTAGTACAAATACAAGACAACTGGAAATCCATGTTCACTTTTTAAACTACAAATGGTTGGCAACTGTTTCCTTAATAGTTATTGCAGGAGTAGGTCCAACATGAGTCCATATATAGCCCTTCTCTGGTCTGGTGGGAACTGTGGGAAATGGTGATGAACGTGACTTGAAATATTCAGAAGGTGCATGACAAACAAATTCCAAGTATTCCATCTTCCTTGGAAGATCCTCCTCTGGTCCTAGAAGGCAGCCAACATTCACAATTTTGAAGATATATATCATTTCCATAAAATGTTAAAATTCCTAGACACTAGGAGAAACTGGTCTGGTGGTAACTTGACATTAGCCCTTGAAACATATATTATTTTGAAGTTACTTTCCATCATTTTTTTCTGCTTTAATTGCTTAAGGAATATAGCATTCTCCCCAAAATATAACTCAATATAGAAAGGATTCTAAAAATAATATTTAGCTTTATGTAGTGTTTATTATGTCGACACTGTTCTAAGTACTTGATATATATATATCAATACTTTGAATCCTCACAACAACCCTCTGAGTTAGGCACTATTATTATTCCCATTTTACATGAGGAAATAAGGCAAGAGAGATCAAGGAACCTGTCTGAGATCACATAGGTAGTAAGTGGCTGTCCTAGGAACCCAGGCAGTCTAGTTCCAGAGTCTGTGCTCTGAACCTTTATGCTATGCTGTCTCCTTTACAATCTGAGGATTAGGAAGAGGAGGTGAGATAGAAGTCCTAGAGGTGATTCAGTCATGTTACTGCCTCTGCTGACAATCCTGTCTGATAGAACAGGTTAATGAAAGTTCACTCTTCTATGTATCAATACTTACAAGCAGAAGACTAAAACTGCTTGGTCATGTATCAAACTTGACATGCAGCTGGGAATAATAGTGGTACTTTACTTGTCCTTGAGTTCTCTCTGAAAAAACCCTTTTGTATCTTTTTTCTTAGAATGCAAAAGTAACGTATGCCCATTGCAGAGAGGTTGAAGAGTTTGGGGTAATTTTAAAACTCTGAACACTTTCAAAATTCTATTTATCAACAACTTCTTCTTGTGAGTCTACGTCAAGAACCAATTCTTTAGTCAGCCTTGAAATTAATGAGTACAGTGGCTGCCATTTCAACTACCAACAATGATACAAAAGGTTGCAAAAGGTCTAGGATGATGTGTGTGACATCTAGAGGGACACATAATGAGAATTTGTAAGATTTTAGACATAAATGTGACAGTTCCTCTAGAAATCATTTTTGAGTAAATTTTTATATGTTACCTAAATAACCTAGTTCTTGAGCAATAAATTCTTTTAATAGAGTTTAACCATGGGTCACTCAGAAAAATCTTATCCACATAGCATTCTAGTACGTGCATACTATACTGCCCCGGAACTCAAAATAACGTATAGCCCTCAAACCCCAGCTATATAAATTTCATATTTTCTATAATAATCTCTACTTTTTTGTACTTAGGCTTCTCTGTTATGGACTGAATTGTATCTCGCCAAATTCATATGTTTAAGTCCTAATCCCTAATGTGATAATATTTAGAGATAGGGCCTTTAGGGAGATAATTAAGGTTAAATGAAGCCATAAGGGTGGGGCTCTAATCCAACAGGATTGGTGTCCTTATAAGAAGAGGAAGAGATGCCAGGAGTGCACACACACAGAGGAAAGCCCCTGTGAGAAAAGGTGGCTGTCTACAAGCCAGGAAGAGAGCTCTCACCAGAAACCCACCCTGACAGCACCTTAGGACTTCCAGCCTCCAGAACTGTGAGAGAATAAATTTCTGTTGTTTAGCCCACTCAGTTTATGGTATTTTGTCATGGCAGCCCAAGCAGATGAATATACTTTCACATAATAATGGAAAATTAACTGGGTTCAAGAACCTGTCTGTTACCTGTCAAACTCACCTATGATGTAGGATGCAGGATCAAATTGGTCCCTGGGGCTAGAGAGAGTGGGAATGAGCCACGTCAGTGCTGCACTCTTCTCACAATACTGGTCCTGGATAAAACCCCTGATCTGAGCATAGTAGGGTTTTCCATCTTGTTCGTCAATTACAGAAACAACATCTCCAATTTGGTAATAGACTCCCTGGGGGAAGTAGAAGATAACCCCATATTTAAAATAAAAATAGGAGGTGGAGTCAAGATGGTGGTGTGGGAAGACGTGGAGTTAGTGTCTCCCCGCAACTAGGGTGCCTGCTGGCCAATGGTGGTGGACTCTGACGCCCAAGGAGATGGGAGGAACCCCAAAGTGAACCGGTAGGACGTAGGGGGACTGAGGGGGGAGGAGAAGTGGAAGCCAGACAGGATCAGCACCCCTGAGGCTGGGCAGATCAGGAGAGGGAGGTGGGAGGGACTCTCCGGGAAGAGCGGGAAAGGAGCGGAGGGCGATTGCCCCACCCACTCGGGCCCTGGGAGCCTGCTGAGCTCCCAGGCCTGTCCCCTGCACTCCAAAGCCCCCTCCAGGTCTCGTGGGTCCCTGGGGGAATAGGAAGGAGGCCAAGGGGAGAACAGGAGAGGCAGGTGGGAGGGGCCCTCCGGGAGGAGCAGGAGAGCAGTGGAGGGCAACTGCCCCACCCACTTGGGCATGGGGAGCCTGCTGATCTCCCAGGCTGGTCCCCTGCCCTCCAAACCCCCCTCCAGGCCGCGTGGGTCCTTGGTGCCATAGGAGGGAGGCCGGGGAGATCAGGAGAAGCATGGGGTAGGGGCCCTCCCAGACTGGAGGAGCAGGAGAGGAGAGGAGGGCATTTGCCCCACCCACTCAAGCCCAGGAAGCCTGCTGGGCTCCCAGAGGAGGTCCCCTGCCCTCTGAGACCAGGGGTGCGGGGCACGCCTGGACCCCTTCTGTTCCTTGAGCCTAAGCCCCACCCCCCACAGCCCCCAGGGCCTTTTCCAGCCTGTGGGTCCTAAGCATAGGCCTCGCCCACCACCCAAACTTCACCCTTGCTTAGGCCCCGCCCTCCATAGCCAAGGCCTTCCCACACCCCTCCTTTTTTATTTCTTTTCCCTCCTCCTCTTTTTTTACTATTGTGGTACTGATGTACCTTCTGGTTGTCAATTAATCTATATTTTTATTTTTATATTCTTCCTAACATATCTGTTAGTTTCCTAGTCTAATTTTATTTTTTACTTTGTTATTGTTCTTTTTTTTTTTTTTTCCACTCCAGGCGGCCTGCGGGATCTTGGTTCACGAGCCTGGGGTCAGGCTGAAGCTCCTGCAGTGGAGCTCCAAGTCCAAACCACTGGACTAACAGAGAACCTCAGACCCCAGGGATTATTCATTGGAATGAGGTCTCACAGAGGTCCTTATCTCAGCACCAAGACCCATCTCTACCCAGTAGCCTACAAACTCCAGTGTTGGAAGCCTCAGGCCAAACAACCAGTAAGACAGGAACACAATCCCACTCATAAAAATAAAAAAAAAAAAATGAGATGGCAAAAAAACATGTCATAGATGAAGGAGCAAGGTAAAAACCTAAAAGACCAAATAAATGAAGAGGCAGTAGGCAATCTACCTGAAAAAGAATTCAGAGTAATGATAGTAAAGATGATCCAGAATCTCGGAAATAGAATGGGGGCATGAGTTGAGAAAATACAAGAAATGTTTAACAAAGATCTAGAAGAACTAAAGAGCAAACAAACTGAGATGAACAACACAATAACGGACATGAAAAATACACGAGAAGGAATCAGTAACAGAATAATGGAGGCAGAAGAACGAATAAGTGAACTGGAAGAGAAAATGGTGAAAATAACTGCTGAGGAGCAGAAGAAAGAAAAAAAGAATGCAAAGAATTGAAGACAATCTCAGAGACCTCTGGGACAAAACTAAACACACCAACATTCGAATTATAGGAGTCCCATAAGAAGAAGAGAAAAAAAAAGGGTCTGAGAAAATATTTGAAGAGATTACAGTTGAAAACTTCCCTAACATGGGAAAGGAAATAATCACCCACGTCCAGAAAGCACACAGAGTCCCATACAGGATAAACCCTAGGAAAAACACACCAATACACATATTAATCAAGCTAACAAAATTTAAATTCAAAGAAAAAATATTAAAAGCAGCAAGGGAAAAACAAAAAATAACATACAAAGGAATCCTTATACGGTTATCAGCTAATTTTGCAGCAGAAACTCTGTAGACCAGAAGGGAGTGGCAGGATATACTTAAAGTGATGAAAGACAAAAACCTACAACCAAGATTACTCTACCCAGCAAGGATCTCATTCAGATTCCATGGAGAAGTCAAAGCTTTTCAGACAAGCAAAAGCTAAGAGAATTCAGTACCACCAAACCAGTGCTACAACAAATACTAAAGAAACTTTTCTAAGTGGGAAACACAAGAGAAGAAAAAGACCCACAAAAACAAACCCAAAACAATTAAGAAAATGATAATAGGAACATACATATCGATAATAACCATGAGTGTAAATGGATTAAATGCCCCAACCAAAAGACAGACTGGCTGAATGGGTACAAAAACAAGACCCATATATACGCTGTCTACAAGAGACCCACTTCAGACCTAGGGACACATACAGACTGAAAGTGAAGGCATGGAAAAAGATATTCCATGCAAATGGAAATCAAAAGAAACCTGGAGTAGCAATACTCGTATCAGATGAAATAGACCTTAAAATAAAGATTGTTACAAGAGATAAGGAGGGACACTACATAATGATCAAAGGATCAATCCAAGAAAAAGATATAACAGTTATAAATGTTTATGCACCCAACACAGGAGCACCTCAATACATAAGGCAAATGCTAACAACCATGAAAGGAGAAATCACAGTAACACAATAAAAGTAGGGGAATTTAACACCCCACTTACACCAATGGACAGATCATCCAATCAGTAAATAAATAAACACAAGCTTTAAATGACACAATAGACCGGATAGATCTAATTGATATTTACAGAACATTCCACCCAAAGGTGGCAGAATACACTTTCTTCTCAAGTGCACATGGAACATTCTCCAGGACAGATCACATATTGAGTCACAAATCCAGCCTGGGAAAATTTAAGAAAATTGAAATTGTATCAGTCTTCTTTTCTGACCACAATGCTATGAGAGTGGAAATCAATTACTGGAAAAAAACTGTAAAAACCACAAATACGTGGAGGCTAAACAGTGTGCTACTAAATAACCAAGAGATCACTGAAGAAATCAAAGAAGAAATTAAAAATACATAGAAACAAATGACAATGAAAACACGATGACCCAAAACCTATGGGATGCAGCAAAAGAAGTTCTAAGAGGAAACTTTATAGCAATACAATCTCACCTCAAGAAACAAGAAAAATCTCAAATAAACAATCTAACCCTACACTTAAAACAACCAGAGAAAGAAGAACAAAGAAAACCCAAAGTCAATAGAAAGAAAGAAATCATAAAGAGCAGAAATAAACAGAAATGAAGAAAACAATAGCAAAGATCAATAAAACTAAAAGCTGGTTCTTTGAAAAGATAAACAAAATTGATAAACCCTTAGCCAGACTCATCAAGAAAAAAAAGGGAGGGCTTCCCTGGTGGCGCAGTGGTTGAGAGTCTGCCTGCCAATGCAGGGGATACGGGTTCGTGCCCCAGTCTGGGAAGATCCCACATGCCACAGAGCGGCTGGGCCCGTGAGCCATGGCCGCTGAGCCTGCGTGTCTGGAGCCTGTGCTCCACAACAGGAGAGGCCACAACAGTGAGAGGCCCGCAAACCCCCCCCCCCAAAAAAAAAGAAAAAAGAGAAAAAGGGAGAGGACACAGATCAATAAAATTAGATATGAAAAAGGAGAAATCACAACTGACACTGCAGAAATACAAAGGATTAAAGAGACTACTACAAACAACTATATGCCAATAAAATGGACAACCATGAAGAAATGGACAAATTCTTGGAAAGGTACAATTCTGTCAGACTGAACCAGGAAGAAACAGAAAATATAAACAGACCTATCACAAGTAATGAAATTGAAACCATAATTAAAAATCTTCCACCAACAGAAGTCCAGGACCAGATGGCTTCACAGGTGAATTCTAACAAACATTTAGAGTTGAGCTAACACCTATCCTTCTCAAACTCTTCCAAAAAGTTGCAGAGGGAGAAACACTCCCAAATTCATTCTACAAAGCCACCATCACCCTGATACCAAAACCAGAAAAAGATATCACAAAAAAAGAAGATTATAGACCAATATCACTGATGAACATAGATGCAAAAATCGTGAACAAAATACTAGCAAACAGCATCCAACAGCACATTAAAAGGATCATACACCATGATCAAGTGGGAGTTATCCAAGGGATGCAAGGATTCTTCAATATATGCAAATCAATCAATGTGATACACCACATTAACAAATTAAGGAATAAAAACTATATGATCATCTCAATAGATGCAGAAAAAGCTTTTGACAAAATTCAACACCCATTTATGATAAAAGCTCTCCAGAAAATGGGCGTAGAGGGAACCTACCTCAACATAATAAAGGCCATGTACGACAAACCCACAGCAAGCATCATACTCAATGGCTCCACACCATACATTTTCATTTTAAAAACGATTCCCATAATCTACATTAAAAAATACTTAAGATCCTCATAGCGTATTTCATTAGGCAACTTCCTCTCCCAAACCAGCTCTGGATGAGATGTTTTATAATAGCCACCTACAGGGAAAAATAGCTTAGAAAGGAACAAAAACCACAATCACACCTTATACAGAGTAGCAGAGACTTTTAGACTAACCCAGCATTTTAGTAGCACATTATACAATAAATTCAAACCTTCCTTCAGTAACTACAGATGCTCACCTTGTAGAAGATTGATTCTGCAGTGATTATGGTGGAAACTGACTCAGGGGCTTTGATGGGCTGTGAAAAAACAAAAGTAAAAATATTAGCACATTCATAATGTGTGTGTTTGTGTGTGTGTGTGTGTGTGTGTGTGTGTAGCGTGTACAGGCATTTTTCCAGCCATATATGAGAGTTCTGTAATTTAAGAAATACTAAAGTTGTTGTTTGGTGACAAGAACTGCAGTAAAAAAGAAAAAACAATGCTTTTCTGATCGTTGTGGCAAAGCCTGGTCTGAATACTTCTGCTACCTTTAGCTTAAAAATTGCTGAGCCCCAAAGGACCGGCTCCTGACTACGTGGCTGAAATCTAACAGAAGCCTTCTCAGAGCTTTACTACACATTCTAGTTATAAAAAAAATCTGGCTCTAATGGCCTGAAGCATGACTGAGGTGGGAATAATAAAAAACGTGTCTCCTCAAAGACATTTTCCATCTCCACTTAACTATGGAACTAGTTATGACAGTATCATCAGAACTAATTTTCTAGCAAGCCTGAACCAAGGCCAAAGGAAACTTTCTTGGGAGTTCCTAGTAACTTGCCACCACTCAACCATCACTGAAATTCCTTCCTAAGCTGTAACACACACTTTCACGCCACAACACAGTAACTAGGCCTTCCCAAATATGTCTTGGTATTATCCTTGAAGAAAGGCGTTGTTAGAGAAATTGATATTAAAATACTTGCAGAGAACATATTCCACCATACTTAAGAGGAAAACGTGTTTAGAGCATTTAAGTGTATACAACTATAGTCCAATATTTACATGTTTTGTCTAGTCAATAAACACCTCATTTTAGAAAACTGAATTATAAAACTCTTATATAAATTAGGGGCAACTATTCTAAACAAGAAAAAGGATCCACAATCTGCACAAGAATATAATGCAAGGCTTCTCTGAGTTTTTTAAATAAACACACCCAACTTCAGAAATGCCTTTACTGGTAAGTGAAGCATTCCTGTTCTGAAAGCAAAGAGTACCATACTGAGGTTTTTAAAAAATAGTATATAATGCATTGTCCATTGTGTTTGACCACTGTCCCTTGTATTTACAAAAACAATGAGAATTTACTGCAACAAAAATATGCTTTCCACTACCCCAGCACAAGTCTTTCGACCATCTACTTTCTCATAGAAGAAGAGATAAAGAAGATTTAGTAAAATTTTTCATTCATATTCATCAAGTTGATCATTATAAATCAGTAAGAAACGTCTTCTGGGGCCATAATAACAAACCAATATGGAAATGAATGAGTTTCGGTATTATTTACTTAGAGCTTTAAGAATGAAAAAAAAAGTTTTCCCAGTATACCTGGCCACACCAAGAACTATAACCCCATCTCATCCTTTCCAGAGAACCCAGTAAAATGCGCTGGAGGTTTAGGTTTCTTTTAGAATATTTTATATTTCCCAGAGAAAAAAATAAAAGCTAAAAAAACAGAGAAAGGGTATTATTAACTTTATAAACAGTAAGCCTCCTACAACAGAGCTCACTCCCTTTTAGAAAGTCTGAACCAGTCCCCAGAACACTACAGAATAGCTGCCGAGAGCAGAGTCCAAGTTCAGTGATGAGAGATGAAGGCAGTGGCAGGACACACTACACACACAATGCCATTACAGTACAAGACACTGTCCACAATCATCTTACATTTTTTAATTTAAAAATATGTCTTCTCCCTTTTCCTTTAGTGGAAACTTTCTTTTCAGCAGCTGGAGCAGATTTGTATTTAGTGTTTCTGAGCCGAGCGGACCTCCTGTGAATTTCCTGCTTACTCTGTTACATAAACAATTAAAGAACAAAAAAGAGAAAGAAATAAAAAGTGCAGAAAGGTTGCTGTCCCGATACAAACATCTTACAAGGATCCCAGAGTATGCACTTTAAACGATCATTTAAAAATTAAGTAAGAGTGCACCTTTTGTTTTTATGGCGGGTAATCACACCAACTGGCCTAATTCAAACAGGGAGAGCCTTAGGCAAGCATCTCCAGAGCATTGAAAAAGGTGTGAGCTACTTGTAACAGGTCAAAGGGCAGCAACAAGAGTCAGTACAGGCCAAGGCAAGAACTATTCATCGGTTGTGTTTATAACAGAAAAATGCTTAAAAACTCAACTCTCCTACGCCAGAGAACGGGTTTGGTATGCCACCTCCTGCAATGTAATACTTATGCTGCCACTGAAAATGATGACATTATAATCTTAATAGCACGACATTATGACAAAATGAACTTTATTAACAGGTAAAGAGGTCCAGTAGCATGACCCTGCTGACATCTCTATGTATACATGTGTATACTGAGATGTCTGGTTGCTATCCAAAACATTACAATGGGGGGATTTCTGAAGCGTTTTCACTTTTCTTGCTTCTCTAGCCTTTCAGTTCCTCACTAGAAAAGGTGCTGAGAATGGGCCGAACCAAAGACCATGTTCTCAACCGGGATGGGAAGGGGCGGCCCGGCCCAGTATGAGCACGGCGATCCCGGGAGGCCCCCGCCCGCCCCCTCCGCGCCCACCCGGCCTCCGCCCGCCAAGCGCCCGGTCGACCTCCGCCGGAGGGAGGGGCCGGAGGAGCTCACCTGCTTGCCGCCCCCGCCCCCGTTGCTCTGCGGAGGGGCGGCCGAGGTGCTGGCGAAGGTCGCCGCGCCGAAGCCGCCACCGCCGCCACTGCCCCCCGTCCCGCCGGCCGCCCCCGAGCCGGCGCCCCCGCCGCCCGCGCCGCCCCGGCCCGTGCAGTGGTGGCAGAGGATCTCCCCCTGCGGGCCCTTCTTCCACATTGAGGACGATGTGGTCTTGCAGACGCTGCAGGTGGGCTTCAGGCCCAGTGGCATCGTGGCCGGCTCGGGCGGCCCCCGCGGGCGCAGCGACACGGGAATGGCGACCGCCGGCTTTCGGCGGCCCGCTGGCCGGCCCGTCACTCCCAAAGACAGAAAGAGCGGCCGGGCGCGGCGCCGAGCTGTCCACCCTGGAACCAGGACGCGGCCGCTGCCCCCTGGAGGCAGGAAGCCTGTTCCGCCCGCTCCACCGCCCGCACCAGCCCGCTGCGGCCCCGGCGCCGGGAGGCGGGGCCGGGGCGGGGCCTGGCCTGGGAGGAAAGCCGAGCCTTGGCCTGGGGAGGTTTCCGGCGATGCGCGTGGCCCGCGCCCAGGCCGGACCGCCTGACCGGAAGTGCCCCGCCCGGGACTCCTGGGACAGAGCACGGTTCGCGGAATTTCCGGTCTTAGGCCTATGATTGACTACTAAAATACTGCAGGCTCAAGTATATCTAAAATTCAGATAAGCAGCGAATAACTTTTTAATATGAGTGTATCCCATGCAATATTCGTTGTTTATCTGAATTCAAATATAACTGGGCATCCTGTATTTTTATTTGTTAAATCTGGCACTCCTACTTAGGACCCCTTTACACTCCTTAAAGTTATAATTTAGACCCCCAAATACGTTTGCTTATAAGGGTTATATCCATGGACATTTGTGTATTAGGAGTTGAAACATTTTCAAGCCAAAGATGCCACGCATATATTCATTGGCCCTTGAATGACAGTGTACGTATCCTCTGAACTGTACGCCAGGGACAGAATGCTGGTTTGGTATTGTTGGGGAACAGGTTTGGCCCCGAGAACCGCCAGAAAGGGTCTTGGGACCTCTGTGGACCGTACTCAAGGACAGCTGGCCCAGGACAAGGGCATCATGAGAATCCAGCCTCTATTAATGTCACTGGTCAGTACAGGGCTCGCCAGAGAAACGAGTCACCCCTCAGCCTCACTTAGTGGAGCAGTGGTTGCATACCTGTCTTCATGATCCTGGGTTTTCTAGACTTGATGTTCTTGGACAGATCATGATGAATATGTTGGTGGAGTGCTGGGGAAAGAGGAAGAAGAAAACTGTACAGAACGCCTTATGATGTCGTGAAACCACATTTAGTGCTTATGCCAGTCATGGAACAAGATATTATCCCTATTTTACTGTTAACTGATGATCAACAGAGGGACCGTGATTTGGCCCAGATGCCCACATGGCCACTGGTCTTGGAAGCACATCTGGACAGGCCTTTGAAGCAGCTGTGGGTCCTGAGTTGTGGCTTGGTCATCCTGGCTCTGAGTCTGGGGTTCTCCAATAGTAAAACAAAATATTAACTGCTTTCCAGACCATTATGGGGTTTAAGACCAATTGTGAAAGTGGTTGAGGAGAGTAGGTACACAGTGTTGTCTCCTTATTGTAGAACAATGCACTCTGTGAGGGGTGTCTAGGTACTAAATTCCATGCTCCCTAATATATCTCTCCCTCTAGTGCACCTGTCTTTGCACTTCATCTCCAAATTACTGCCTCTCATTCACTGAAGACTTAGGCCCTTGGATCACCAGCTTCCTCTTCACCAAAGGACACCATCCTGGATCTGGTCCATATCCATATGTGTAACCACTCAACACACTCTTTTCTCCATTTCTCCTCATCCCAACACCTCCATCTCTCCTGTCCTTGCTAGCTCCCATAGCTCCTGGTCACACCCTCTACCCTTCTGAGATCATCAGGAAGAACTACATTTTTTTCCTGGTTTTAAAAAAAATTTTACAACCTTTTAGAATTAAGTATAATACACATACTGTAAAGTATCCAGTGCATCTGTGTACAGGTTGATTATCACGAAGTCACTGCACTCAGGCAACCAAATCAAGAAATAGAACATTACTACCACAAAAGCCCCTCACTTGCTCTTTATCCAGAGATAACCACTATACTGATTTCTAACATTGTAGATTCCCTTTGTCAGGGTAAGGAAGGTACCTTCTATTCCTATTTTCATCATGAATGTGTAGAATTTTATCAAATAGTTTTCTGTATGAGACAATCATAATGCTTTTTCTTCTTTATCTATTAATGTGTGGACTACACAGATAGATTTCTGAATGTTAAATTAATACTGCCACTCCTGGAATGAATCCAACTTGGTGATCATATACTATTCTTTTCACATATTGCTGGATTTGCTTTATTAATATTTTAAGATTTTTGTATCTATGTTCACGAGTGAGATAGGCTTATAATTTTCCTTTCTTGTAATATCTTTGTTAGGCTTTTGCAGCAAGGTTATGTCAGCCAAAGTAGGGACTTTGGATTTTTCTCTGAGTGAGACAGGAAACCATTCGAAGCTCTTCTACTTGCTGATATGAAAAGATCTCAGACATAATTAGGAGTGAAAAAAGCAATTTATAGAACAGTGTATAGAACATGATCACTGTGTGTAAATTAAAAATCTATGTGAGTGTGGTGTGTACTTTTTTTAGTTATTTAGACAAAGAAACTGTTGACAATTGATGCTAACAGAAGTGGTGAGGGAGAGAGGCTTTCACTTTTCTTTTTGCACCCTTTTTTATCATTTGAAATATTTTTTTACCACATTACATGTTACTTCTATTTTAAAAAAACAATAAAAAGAGGAGAAAGTATCAAATGGAAAATAAGGAAATAGGCAGTTTCTTGGTCCTAAATATCCTCTCCTAGCCAGAGGTCCTGGGGCACAGTGGACAGTACCTAGTTCAAGGACTGGCAAGCAGACCTCCTCTCTGCAGCTCAGTCCCTTGTCTGTAAATCGACAATGCCCACCTCAGTGCTGCATGAAGATTTGATCAATTATCATTCTTGGCACATAGTTCTCAGTCAATACATGGGGCTTCTCCTACAAGCAGCAAAGCTATAGTATCACAAAACTCCTGTGCAGATGTAGTAGAGTGTTAATAGAATAGAGCAGTATGCTGTAAGGATAACTAGGACTATGTGGCAGAGATGGTGACTGGGGCAGGGGAAGGGGGGCTGTTGGGAGGTGAGAGAAATGGGTAGGAGAAAAGGATTCAGGAAGGCACTGTCAATGAAGGCTCTGACCCAATACACTGCTCCTTCCTGGGTAACTCAGGAAGAGCAGGAGCCACAATTGGCCTGGCCAGGGCTCCCTGAGGTGCCAAGGGAGAGATCTCAGATTGATATAAGGAGAGAGAGATACCTAGCTTGAACCCAGAGGAAGGGTTCGATTGGAGCACATAGAGATCATTTGGTGCCTATGGGGTTGTGCAAGAAAATTCTGCTGGTGGGGTATGTCTGTGTGTATGTGTGTGTGTGTGTGTGTGTGTGTGTGTGTGTGTGTAAGCTGTGAATATAGAAATAAATACCTCTCAAGGTCTTAACATTCACACTAAGGGAAAGAAAGAAAGCTGAGTTCCCCAGGGGACTATCACTGTCAGCATGCAGTCTAATTTGCAATAATTTAGGTGTTGGTAATAGTTCAGTAATTAAAACTCTTTGGAAAAGAAAAAAAAGGCAGATGCATAAAATGTATCCCAGGGCCGGTTTCTAAGAGATGAGATTCACCACATCTTGTGTCTTGGTGCGTATGGGCAGCATAGGATTCCTTGCCCACTCACGCTCTTGCCCTGTATATATCAGGGGCACACAGTCACTGAGTCTTCTCCTGTCAAATGAGGATAATGAGAGAGCATACCTCCTAAGGTTGATGCGAGGAGTCAGCGAGTTAGTACATATGAGGTTGTAAACAACTTTTTCATCTGATCAGTGCCTGATTTAATGTTAACTCTGAGACTGATAAGACAAGAGGAGGCTTTCTTTTGACCAGGCTGGTTAAGTCATTAGTTATATCCCTCTCCCCCAGCTGTAATCTTGGAAAAAATGCAATTAACTCAAGTGGCCTCTTAGCACTGACAAACTAGAGAAAGAGAGCTTGTGGACTGGACACAGAGAGAATGAGGGAGACCTATGGAACTGCAAGAAGGGAGAAAGAGTCAGGGCAGGTATTCTTGCCTTTTCGTCTTTTATCCTCAGGAGGGGCGTCATGACAGCACCGTCTCTCACTGCACTCTTACCTTCTGTGTGTAACCCAACGGAACTACTTTCTATTTTGCGTGTGTGCCCCATGGTTCCCATGCCCGTGCCTTGGCTCAGGGTGTTCTCTTTGCCGGGAACGTGCTTCCTCTCAACGCGTCACACCCGGCGTACCCATCTTGCCAGAATCAGCTCAGGCATCACTTCCTCCAGGAAGCCTCATTCCAGGACTCACATGTCCTTTCTCCCCTCCCCCCAATTAAGTAGCTGTTCCTTGCGGTGGCTATTCCCTCCTTCCACCTTAGGGTACAGCTTTCTACCCGTGTCTCCTTCACCGAACTAGGAGGATGTTGAGGAAAGGAAGTTTGCCTTTTTCCTCTTTGGGTTTCTTCTACCTCCCACACTTTGCACTTGGTAAGCAGGCGCTAATTAGCAGTCTAATGTGTGGGTTAATACATCAGTCAGCCCGTTGTCAGCTGAATGAACAGCCTCCACTCAGGACAAGTGCCTGCTCCCATTCCCCTCCTCACTGCCCCCCACCTCGTCGTCTGCCTTCTCTCACCAAGCAGCCCGAATCAGCTCTCCGCGGCTCCTCACTGGCCTGCAGCCCAAGTAGGCATCTCCCTGTATCATGGCGGTCACCAACGACATCATCATCAACCAGAAAAACCAATGCCGGGGTGCTCCTGGTGGCGCAGTGGTTAAGACTGTCTGCCAGTGCAGGGGACACGGGTTCGAGCCCTGGTCCGGGAAGATCCCACATGCCGCAGAGCAACTAAGCCCATGCGCCACAACTACTGAGCCTGCGCTCTAGAGCCCGTGAGCCACAACTACTGAAGCCCGCGTGCCGCGCCTAGATCCCACGCTCCGCAATAAGAGAAGCTGCCACAATGAGAAGCCCGCGCACCACAGTGAAGAGTACCCCAGCTCACTGCGACTAGAAAAAGCCCGTGTGCAGCAAGAAATACCCAATGCAGCCAAAAATAAATAAATTTTAAAAAAATTATTTAAAAAAAGCCAACTTTATCATAAACGAGTCTTATTTGAAATAATTGTGCAGGATCCCTGGTGGAGTTTCATAAGCGTCTTCCTTCTGCTTGAGAGAAGGTGATGACATGGTGAGGAGGAAACCATGTCCTCTGGAAGACTTTCTGCTAAGGCTTCGGGACACTCCCTGACATGGAGTCAGTTTGGAGATGCTGGCATAGGCCCCCCTGAGACTGAGAACCATGTGAATTGGCTGTGACTGACCGTTATGAGGCTCAGCCTAGGGACTTGACTCAGAGCCCCTCTCCTAGGCAGTGGGGTCCCTGGCCCACCCTGTCCTCCAACTGCCACTCCCCTAACTGTCGCTTAGAACTTTGCTTCTCAGTACCCTTGCCTGTGCCTACCTGTCCTTCAGACGACTGCTGGCTTAGGAGCTGGGAAAGCTTTTTGAGGACCAGGTGAAAGCCACATTTTGTGATTCAGGCATTTGCCAACTCTAGTTTTATAAGGAAAACTCAGCTGTCTTTGATTTTTGTTTCTTTGGTTTTGGTTTTGAGCACTCTAAAATCTTGTTGCCCCTCCCCCTTCCGATTTGCAGGACGGCTGGGGAAGAAACCAACTTGGTTGCTTGAGCATCTTTTAATCCTTCTCAGCTGTGTGTGAAGACGCCTTTCCTCAGAGGAGTTCCAGATTTTATCAAAAAAAAAGAAATAATTATTTTACTCTTCAAAATGTAAATATATTTTTAATATAAATAATAAATGTTCATTATAAAAATTCATACAATTCTGCTGTGATAGAGATAACCCATTCCTCTGATGTTGGATATTTAGCCTGTTTTAAATTTTTTGCAGTTACAAACAATGAATGATGTAATGAACTTCCTTACACGTGTATTGTTGCCTGTTTGTGTGAGTAGTTTTATGGGATAAATTCCTTAAAATGTAACTGTTGGGTCTAACGATTGATGTTGCCAGATTACTCACCCAAAAAAGTTTACACACCTGCCGCCTCCTGTGAAGTTATCTCAGGGCTGACTTAGCCACTGGACACAGAAGGCACGTTGCCTAGGGCCCAGAATAGTTTTAGGGGTCATGAAAGCTTCTTAATTTCTTTTAAAATCAGAAGAAAAAACTGAATATAATAATAATGAATATATAATATACAGTGAATCCAGCCTGGATTATATTTTTTATACTAATGAAGTCATAAAATGTGCTTTTTCATATTTTATTATGGAGATGGGACCCGTGAAGGCAAATGTGTGTAAGGCCCCTACAAGTCATAATGTGGTCCTGGCTTATCCATTTCTCCACACCCTTGCAACTCTGAGAATTCTTTTTAGTTTTTGCCAGTCTTTTATGCAAAACAAACAACAAAAAAAGACATTTCATGATTGTTTTTCTTTTCCTTGGTTATTTATGAGATGTGGTCTCCTAAGTTGATTGACCATTTAAATTTTCTTTATGAATTGCCTATTTATGCTCCTTTCTCATCTTTTCCTTGTTAAAAAAGTTCTTTTTACGTTATAATATTGCAAATTTTATTTTCAGAATTTTGCATTTCAGATTTATTGCTATCTTTTTATGATGATGTTTAAAGTATTCCTGTACCCCAAATCTGGCAAGAATTTGTTACATGGTATCATTCTTACAAAGGCTTACACAAATGTTCATTGATATTTTCTTCTATGGCTATTAATATGTATGATAATATCTTTAATTCATCTGCGAGGCATTTTTGTAAAAGATGTGAAATAACTATTAAACTTTCTTTTCCAAGCATAGCTAATTGTTCCAACACCATGAGACAACAGAAATGCCACCTTTACCAAATATTAATCTCTTATTATATATATGAGTCTATTTCTTGAATCTCGTCCAGCCCGTTGATCCGTTTATCTGTTGCCCTGCCAGCACCACACTTTTAATTATTTAGCTTAATTATATTTTGGTCTCTGATTAGGTATATCACTATTCTCCCTCTTCCCCATAATCCTTCTCTTTCAATTTTTGTCTTGATTACTCTCACACATTTGCTCTTTCTGATGAATTACGTTTTCAAGTGCTGAATTAAAAACTCCATAAGTTTTGTAAAATTTAGAGATTAATTTGAGGAGTAAGGGACAATTTTATAAAACAGCGTCTGCATCCCCAGGCGTGTGGTATCTTGTTCAGACCTTCTTCAGACGCCATTCCCAGCTGGTCCTCAGTTTGTCCAAGCCCTTGCCATCTCAGCAATCTCCTCAGACTCCTCCATGGCTCTCTTTGTGGGACAGGAGGTCAGTAGCAGGGGCTTCCCTGAGTCTTCATGTCCCCAGGAGGTTAACGGGGTCCTTTTTCTTTGCCATTTTTGGTCTGCTTGGTACTGGTTTTCTGAGAACTATGTTCTGCTGCAAAGCGCTGGGGCAAAGCTCATCATAATCTCTTACCTGGATTTCTGGCCTCTTTGCTTCCACTTTTGCTTACTCTGGCCCACTTTCCACACTGTGCCTCGTGTAATCTTTCTAGTCAGATCCCCATGGCCTCCTGCTGGAAGACCTTCAGTGATTCTCCACTGTATTAATTATTCATTGCTGCTGTAAAAAATTACTACAAATGTAACACCTTAACACAACACAAATTTATTATCTTACAGCTCTGGAAGTCAGAAGTCCGAAATCAGTTTCAGTGGGCTAAAATCAAGGTGTCAGCAGGGCTGTATTCCTTTCTGGAAGCTCTAGGGGAGAATACATTTCCTTACCTTTTTTTGCGGGGGGGGCGGGGTACGCGAGCCTCTCACTGCCGTGGCCTCTCCCGTTGCAGAGCACAGGCTCCGGACGTGCAGGCTCAGCAGCCATGGCCCACGGGCCCAGCCGCTCCGCGGCATGTGGGATCTTCCCGGACCGGGGCACGAACCCGTGTCCCCTGCATCGGCAGGCGGACTCTCAACCACTGCGCCACCAGGGAAGCCCCATTTCCTTACCTTTTCCGACTTCTACAGGCCTCCCGCATTTCTTGGCTCACGGCCCCTTCCTCCATCTTTAAAAACAGCCACTGTATCACTCTGCCCTATGTTTCTCTTGTCACATCTTCTCTGATGCTGATCCTCCTGCCTCTTATAAGTATGGTCATAAGGACCTTTGTGATTCGACTGGGCCCATCCAGTTGGTCCAGGATCATATTCCCACCTCAGAGTCCCTAACTTCATCACATCGGCAATGTTGCTTTTGCCATATGGAGTAACACGTTCACAGGTTCAGGGATGAGGATGTGGACATCTTTGGGGGACCACTATTCAGTCATGGCTTGGGGATGAACTTGGCTTGCCAGCCCTGCAGTGACTGGCCCCCACTACTCTCCTGTCTAAACTCACTCTGCTTTCCCCTTTGAACTCCCTACTCCAGCCACATGAACTTCTTTCAGTTTCTGGAGCCTGCCCTCTCTGCTTCCTCCAGTCCTGGTCCAGGCTGATTCCTCTGCCTGAGAAAACCTTTCCCTACCTCTTCACCTGACTAACTCCTCTTCATCTTCCAGCCTTGGCTTAAACCTCACTTTCTCTGGAAGGTTTGGACAACCTTTTCTACTCCCTGCATCTTCTCCCAGACTTTTCTGCTCTCATAACATCCTCCATTGCTTCTGGCCCTGCTTATACTGCCTTTTATATTATTGCTTATTTGATTATCTTCTCTCCCAAAATGTAAGCTCTTTGAGGGCAAAGGTGCAGCTCCACACAAAGCTGCAAGGGCAGCTCCACACAAGAGGGAGTTTATTAACTCCTTGCAGAATGAATTCATAAACATTAATTTCATAATAGGATGCAAGTTATTTTACTCTGCAGGCCTCATATTAAAAGTATTTGTGGGGCTTCCCTGGTGGCGCAGTGGTTGAGAGTCCGCCTGCCGATGCAGGGGACATGGGTTCGTGCCCTGGTCCGGGAAGATCCCACATGCCACGGAGCGGCTGGGCCCGTGAGCCATGGCCGCTGAGCCTGCGCGTCCGGAGCCTGTGCTCCGCAATGGGAGAGGTCACAACAGTGAGAGGCCCACGTACCGCAAAAAAAAAAAAAAAAGTGTTTGTGGGCTTCCCTGGTGGTGCAGTGGTTGAGAGTCCGCCTGCCGATGCAGGGGACACGGGTTCGTGCCCCGGTCTGGGAGGATCCCACATGCCGCGGAGCAGCTGGGTCCATGAGCCATGGCCGCTGAGCCTGCGCGTCCGGAGCCTGTGCTCCGCAATGGGAGAGGCCACAATAGTGAGAGGCCCACGTACTGTAAAAAAAAAAAAAAAAAAAAAAAGTATTTGTTCATCATTCATTCAACAAATATGTGTTGAGCACTGACTTGGGAAGTACTGAACCAAGGAGTTGAAATTAAGAAAAAAAATCATCTAACGTTATGAAGATGCTAAGGTTGTAGTGGTATGATCATAAGGACCTGAATAACAATTTTCCCTTTCTAGGAAAATGGACTTGGAGGTCAGTGAACCAACAGACTTTAGTTCTGGAGATCATCAACATCTGGTTCAGAAAGCAGTAGATGATACTATCCAGAGCAAGTCTGCTCGGTCCTACGGAACTTCATCTTCAACTCATGGGCCACAACAAACTCATGGGAATCCACGCTCCAAAGCTGGTGAGCGAGGGGATACCTATGTGGTAGAAATTTCAGCAGAGACCACCACAGAGGACAGCAATCCTTTATCTGGCCCATTCTCAGAAGCAGCTATCCGCAGAGGTGAGAATAAAGAAATGACCTTTTCAGAAGAGAAAAGTTCTCTTAAAATGTTTACACAGGGTGAATTGTAGGATTTAATTTTGCTTTTAGTTTTTTCCCAGTCATGCTTTACCATGAAACATGACATAGGGCTGCAATAACAGATGGTCCCCAAGTTTTCCAGGGCTTTCATAAATTCATGATACACATATTATGGTGAATAACTTGTGGTTTTCTTAGGAAACGTGAATTAGTCATTGAACGTTCTTGCCTACATACAAGATGATACCATGATATTGGCTTAAGTTTTAAACAATACTAATTCACAGCCCTACATATTAATTCTGTATGGGAAATACATTCAGCTGTAACAGAAGTCCGAAAAACTGTGGCTTAAATAAATGAGAATTTTTTTTCTTTCATGAAATATGAAGTTGGAAGGTAGGCAATTCAAGGCAAATGCTTAGGTCCCCGGTGAACACTCTGCCATCTTTATGCCTTCTTAGGACCTGGACGACTTGAAGATGGACTGTGAACTTTGAATCTCATTGCTGTCTCCCTGTGGCCCTCACCCTCTACCTTGTGGCTGGAAAGAGGCCTTCTGGAGCCCTTAGCTGGCAGCTGAGGCTGCAATGGCCATTATGACTCCCTGACATGGATGGCAGTTTGTGTTGGTTGTTGGCTCTTTTCTTGTGGCTTGAGCTTCTCATCACATGGGGCTGGGTCCCAAGAAGAGGTAGACCAGATGGACAAGCCCCAGTGTGTAAGCATTTGTCAAGTCTCTATTAATCAAACCAGTGCTAATGTCTCACTGGCCAACATGTCATGTGGCCAAGCCCAGCGTCAATGTGGGAGGGCACTCCACAGGTTTTTCCCAATTTAAATTCTTATTTGTCTTCTTGTAATTGGATTGTAAGTGTTCTTTATGTATTAGATCCCTTTTCAGATACATGATATGCAAATATTTTCTGCCAGTTTGTGGGTTTTCTTTTACTTTCTGAAGGTGTCATTTGAAGCACAAAGCTTTTACTTTTGATGAAATCAATTTATTTGTTTTTTTTTCTTTGCTTGTGTTTTAGGTATCATATCTAAAAAAATCATTGCCTAATCCATGCTCACAAAGATTTACACCTATGCTTTCTTCCAAGAATTATATTTCTTAGGTTTATGTCTATGATCCATGTTTAACTAGTTAACTTTTGTGTATGTATGATATGAGAAAGGGGCCCAAATTCATCATTTTATATGTGTATGTCCAATTGTCCCAGCACAAGTTGTTGAAAAGACTCATCTTTCTCCATTGAATTGTTCTAGTATGTTTGTTAGAAATCAATTGACCATATTTGTAGGATTGACCACAAATGTAAGGGACTATTTTAGGGCTCTCAATTCTACTTTGTTGATCTATATGTCTAGTCTTATGTGGCTGGACCACATTTAACATCTATTCCCTCACAGTCCTTGATACATACTAGATGTGAATTTAATGTTAAGTAAGTGGATATTTTAATGTAGGCAGCACACATATGTTCTGGCATTTTTATTAAGATAGCTCAGTCCTATTTCTTTGTTGTTACACTTCAAATGCACAGAAACTGCCCAGCAGAAGGACACAGTTGACAATCCTATAAGTCAACTTTAAGCAGCATTCTTTCTTTTTTTTTCTTTTAAAACTGGGATAAGGCCACAAAAAAGTAAATGGTCATCACTGGTGTCATATTCCGAGGGCTCCAGGAAAACCTGTGTAGTCAGCTGGAAGTAAGCAAACAAAGATGCCAACATGCTCTGCACTCTGCTTTGGCACGCCATTGGCTTGGAACTCCTTGGTCATACTTAACAATTTGTCAGGTTATCAAGTTTCTGCACAAGCAGGAGGGAAGGGAGTTGCTAAAGGCAGGGAGGATAGAGAGAAAAGTGGTGGAGAAGCTCTGCAAACTCCCTGCAGCCCAAGTCCCTCTGCAGAGGGGTAAACGCCCTCTCCCCCGGTAGTTCTTAGGGCATCACTGGGCTCCATCTATGCAGGGGTGCAGCTGAATCCCTAATGATGGGTTTGCAACATTCTGAGACTTTCAGGTCACTTTTGGTCCTAAGGAGGATGGGGTGTCCATAATAAGGAATTAAATCCCTGAGTTTGGTCTTTAAAATTTGGGGGCTTTCATGGATAAACCCTCAGGTCTTCAATAAAATGCCTCTAACAGTCTGGACTGAGTCTTTTCCGAGAGTTCTGCAGGCTGTATTGTTGTCACTCTATTGGCCAACTCTAAATTAGCACTCCCTTTCCTATCATCAAAAAAATCAGAGGAAAATTTTCTTTCATTAAGTGTCAGAAATAGGTAGTTACATTTATATTTTTACTTTTGAATATCATGTCATAAAAATAAGGTTTCTGTCTCCTCAGCTTTCATCGTAAAAGTGTTCTTCCTCCTGTCAGTTCAGCTGCTGATCACTGGGGCAATCATCAGCCTGTTTCTTTTCTGGTAAGTCTTTATTACTGATGTAAATTAAGTATTAAGCTGCCCATATTAATTCTCACTGAATAGCTCAATTTAATTTTTATCATTAAAAGATTACCTATTTTTCCTTAATCATTCATAGGATATAATATTTCTGTCGCTTTGTTTTTCTGAGGCAACTTCTAGACGAAGGTGTTGGTAGATTTCTGGAGTTTAACTTCCTAAGCTAAGAATTTTCCCTTATTTTGGGCACTATTTTCTTTTTTATTTTCCCCAAGCTATTTCCACAGATAAAATTGGGTAAAGGAAGAAAGGTGAGACTATGGAGGCCTTGGAGGCTGGAGCTCTGTTAAATGCAGAAATTATTTCAGGGACTATGATCCGTCACGGCTTAAACCCATCCTTTGAAAATCTGTGTTTACAAACAAACATATGAGAATTTGATTACTTTTGCTTTGTGTACATATCAATCTCAGTATTTTTTAAAATTAAAACTTCACTAGGACATTTGCATTTATACAAATTTCACTTACAACTTAAGACTGTGCTTTTTTGTGAATCTATTTTAAGAAGCAAGATACAGTTTTATGTTTTACTGTTTCCTTTCCCATCTGTCATTGTCAACCATTTAGGGTTTCCCCCCTTTCTTCTCATGAGATTGTGTAACGTCTACTTAAATATTACACTAGTTAGCAAAATAAGCTACTTATTGTGTAAAACTATTATTTTTTTAACCAGGAAGGCTTTAAGAGTTTGGGTGGTCAAGAATCCCTGGTTCACCTACGCACTCTTGTAAGTATTATTGAATTAAATTAAAAGTTTTTTCCACTAGCTATTGATTGATGTCCTTATTAAAAATTAGGTAAAGGTATAACATTCTTTTTTAAAATTAATTAATTAATTAATTTTTGGCTGTGTTGGGTCTTTGTTGCTACACGTGGGCTTTCTGTAGTTGCGGCGAGTTGGGACTACTCATCATTGTGGTGTGTGGGCTTCTCATTGCGGTGGCTTCTCTTGTTGCAGAGCAAGGGCTCTAGGCACGTAGGTTTCAGTAGCTGTGGCATGCAGGCTCAGTAACTGTGGCTCGCGGGCTGTAGAGCACAGGCTCAGTAGTTGTGGCGCACGGGCTTAGTTGCTCCTCAGCATGTGGGATCTTCCTGGACCGGGGCTTGAACCCATGTCCCTTGCATTGGCAGGTGGATTCTTAACCACTGCGCCACCAGGGAAGTCCCAAGGTATAACATTCTTGAAATGACAAAATTATAAAGATGGAAAATAAGCAAATTAGTGGTTGCTGGGAGTTAGGGGTTTGTGTGTGTGTGTGTGTGTGTGTGTGTGTGTGTGTGTGTGTGTGTGTGTTACCATAATGGGATGGTAGGATATCTTAATGATGAGATAGTTCCACATCTTGATTGTGGTGCTGGTTACATGGATCTGCACATAGATTTGCATCATAGGTCTATGACATAGCATTACGTATATACATGCTATACCAATGTTACATTACTGGTTTGGGTATTCTACTTTAAATATGTAATATGGGGGGAAACTGAGCAAAGGTTACACAGGACCTCTGTTCCCTTGCAGTTCCCTGTGAATCTACAAGTATTTCAAAATAAAAAATTTGAAAAAAGAACCCACAAGCTGTGTATGGATGGCAATGAGAAAAGTTAATTTTAAAAGCAAAAAAAAAAAAAGAGGTAAAGGTAATAATCTACATTTTTGTTTACTTTATAATACTTATCAGATAATACATCTCTATATCTATCTACCTATAATATATCATATGATATAAGCAAATAACACATGGTTTTAAATTATCCCCAGGCCAGCATTTTTTGTTGTATTTATTATACTTGCTTGCTGTGGGAAGCTCTGCCGCCAGGTGCCTGCGAATTACATTCTTCTGGGATTATTTGTAAGTAAACCTCATTAGCATCCGTTCATCTCTGAAATATATTTTCATCACATTATTAAATTCATTCCATTTATTGTGGAAAATATTTCTGTGGAATAATACAGATAGAAATTGTTTGTGAGACATTCTCTTGGATGAATTTTGAAGTCATAAACTTACTTATGACCTGGAATCCACACCCTTTTAACAAACTAGAGAATTTGGCGACCCTGGGCTACTCCTCTGTGCCAGCAAACTTGCTTCTGAGAGGCCCACTCCGGAGTCTGGGCTACATTTCAGGAACAGTTAACCTGACTGTCCTCTGTCAGAGACAAAAAACACATTTTGCTGTGGAGAGTGAGTTCACAAATTGTGTGCAAGAAATGTAATTTTCCTTATTTTTATAAAATTTATTTTATTTCTATTTCAATGTGTCCTGACTCTATTGCAGTTGAGGTTTCTGTTTATTAATGTTTATACCAGTCAGGCCAAATCTCTTGCCTCCTGGAAGCAGTGGACTCTCTGAAACTCACTGACAATAGTATTTGCTCCTCTTAGGAAAACCCAGAACAGAATCTCAGTATGATTTAGTGTTCTAGAAAGACAGTCAGATTCTTTGCGATTGCTCCCATGAACTGCTGACCACCCTTCGCTGTGAAGATTTACTTACCAATTCACTTGTTCCTCACCTGGTTCCATATCAGAGTTGAGGTAGCTTATAAAATATGCAAAATAGGCCTTCCCTGGTGGAGCAGAGGTTGAGAGTCCACCTGCCGATGCAGGGGACACGGGTTCGTGCCCCGGTCCAGGAAGATCCCACATGCCGCAGAGCGGCTGCGCCCGTGAGCCATGGCCGCTGAGCCTGCGCGTCCGGAGCCTGTGCTCCTCAACGGGAGAGGCCACAACAGTGAGAGGCCTGCGTACCGAAAAAAAAAAAAAAAAAAAAGAAAAAAAAATATATAATATATATATGCCAAATATAAGAAGATAAGATAAATTGGTGGGGAAATCTGATGGAAG
This sequence comes from Leucopleurus acutus, assembly GCF_964270905.1. NCBI lineage: Eukaryota > Metazoa > Chordata > Mammalia > Artiodactyla > Delphinidae > Leucopleurus > Leucopleurus acutus. The sequence continues at coordinate 53,085,547 of NC_139144.1, forward strand.
GAAAATAAAGCCAGAGGTGAGATTCGTGCGCAAAATGCATAGGTCCACGCATTTGAGTGTGATGAGCCTAGATTTGGATCTGCGCCTCCTGGTGGTCAACGTGAGCAAGGACACACGGCCAAGGATGAGGTTCTCTGTGGGTACCACACAGCGTCCAGTGTGAATTATATGTCGGGAAGAACAGTTTCCTCATGACGCTGGAGAAGACTGTCTCTTTGATACCCACATTTGGGCATTTCTTCAGCTGACGGAGCATTGAGGGGCCTTTCTTAGTTGGTGTGGATACACTGCTCATTGTCCAGGTGAGCGAGTAGAGTCTCCCAGTTCCTCCACTTAACAGCAGAGACCACACTCAGAAGGGGTGGGAGTTAAAAGCCAGACATAGAAAGACACTGGGAATCCTGGGGAAGAGACGATGGGACGGGGAGAGGTATTTTTCCAGAAATTTTTGGATGTTTTCTTTTAACTTTTTCAATAGTTCTAATGTTTATTTCAAGAAAAGATCAAAGTTATTGATCTCAAAGGAAGCTCTCATCGCCAAGGTTTTGCTATTTATTTCTAAGCTGGTAACAGCCTAAGAGAAGAAATATTATAAAAGGGAAGGTTGAAAGCAAGCACATAGTTAAAATATCATGTGTACGTGGAATAGGTGCACTTAAAAAAAAAACCTGTAAGGTCAATAAAGACAGCTTACTTTGGTCCGTTGAACAAAGTAGAGAATCAGGCTTACCCACTGGGTTTGGGAGATCCAGAGAGGCAATCCGGGACTCCTCGGACTCCGGTTCTTTTCCAGTCTCCAATCCTGGATGTCATTAGCCAGCTGATGAAGTTCAAAGCCTCTCAGGCAGTCCTAGCACTGAGGATAGGATGTGTCCCCACATTTACTCCCAGAGACTAGAAGGTTCTTTCCTGGCTCTTGCCATGGACCAGCTAGTCTCTGGATCTGTCTCTGATGGAGCATACTACCAGCTGGGGAATGTCCTCAGGCCCTGCAGCCACTGCTGACTGTAGTTCTCACTGGCCTGCTGGCTGTCCTGGAGCCTGACTGTGGGCCTGGGCACATCCTCATAGCCTTTTTGGTCTCATCCTCCAGCTTGACTGCCTTCTGGCTCTCATCCCCTCCCTCTCTCCCTCACTGCCCCATTCCTGGCTCCATTTGGACCATGGGAACCCTCCAGCCCCCATAGAGCCCCCATACAGACCCAATGCAGCCCCAGTGCAGCCCTCTTCAGAGCCCTGGATTGGCACCTACCAGTGCAGCTCCATGCTTTGTAGGTGTGTCCTCCAGCTCATCCCCTGGTACTGAGGTCTCAATCCTCATTCTACGTCTGAGGTTTGAAGTATTTTATTCTCATCCAAGCACTATGGGAAAGGTCAGTACGGAAACCTTTGGTGGAGCGTCAGTAGAAATAGCATATCCTGCTCTGATAAAATGTTAAGGTTCTGTGTGGATGGCCCTATTTGATTAATGACAATATGGTCTACAGATAAAGCTTTTACCTTGGTTTCCACATTCCTAATTAATACATAGTTAAGTCGCTGAATACGTTGAACGTTACTATTGTATTCTAAGAAATATTTACACATGAAATAATTTTTTCTGTCAGTCTTGGGGAGAACGATAAGGAAATGTTTGTTTCCGCTTTTTATTTCCCAAATTCATAGCCTGTAGCTTTGTGCGCTGGGATCATACATATTCCCAATAGCTCACTAGACCCTGCCAGAATGCACAAACCTCAAACCATCTCTTCTGGATTTTGGCCTTGGGATTCAGGCTTCTGATTTATTGTGATGTTTGTTTCTAGACAATACTTCAAGGTCTGCTGCTAGGAACCATGTCAGTGTAAGTCTTTGATACACATTTGTGTGTGTGTGTGTGCTTTTCTTTGAACGTTATGTGAACAATAATCACAGTCTCTGGTTTTAGTTTCTATAATGCCGAGGAAGTGTTATGGGCAACGGCAGGAACCGCTCTAGTGACGATATCACTCACTTTATTTGCTCTTCAAACAAAAGTACGTATTATTGAAGCAGATTTCTGTCATAAGGGAGTGTGTGAATGTTTCTTTGCCCCTCCTGACCCATTCTGCTCCCTCCTCCCTCGGGCTCTCGGCTTTCTGTGGGCCTCACCTCCATGGAGTCCTTGCCTTCAGGCTTCTGGCTTTCCTAGTAACCATGTTTAAAAAGTAAAAGGAGACAGGTAAAATTAGTTTTAATAATATATTTCATTTAACCCAGTATATGTGAAGTGTTATTTCAACATGTAATCAGTATAGCAAAAATATTAATGAGATACCTTACATTCTTTATTTCGAAATTCAAACCCAGTGTGTATTTTATACTTGCAGCAATCTCAGTTTGAACTAACTGCATTTCCAGTGCTCAGTGGCCAAGTGTATTGAAAGCACAGCTCTAGACAAACTTTCTTAGCAGGCATCAGAGTCACCCGGAGAGCGTGTGGAACACAGAATTCACTCCTCCTGGAGTTGCTGCTTCACAATGTCTGGCATGGGGGCCGATAATTTACATTTCCCAGGCGCTGCTGATGCTTCCGGCCTGAGAACCAGACTCGGTGACCTGGTAGATTATTCTCTTAGTGTGGTAAGGGTAGGGAGTGAAATAGGAAAAATAGAGGAATTAGGAAAACACTCTTGCAAGAAAATACCTTGGATTCTTTTGCTTCCTAATCCATTCTTTTTTCAGGCCAGAAGATGAATATTCCTCTTTCTTTAAAAAAAATTCTAATCTTCCCTAGGCTGACTTGGTTACTGATTTATAGAAGCAAAACCAAAAAGCATATTAATAAATTTTAAGATTACAAAAGAATAATTAATAGTAATTTTTGAAAGCTTAGTATATGTATTTTTATTGAAATATATACATACAAATGTGAAAAAGGTACCCAGTTAACATCTTTGTCTATTTAATTCCATTAATATAGTCTATGCATATGCTTTTAAAAAATATGAATGATTATGATCATACTATACTTACAAATTTACATCCTGCTTATTCAGTACATTTTTTATTAGGGAAAATTTTATATAGATACAAAGATAGAATAGTTTAATAAACTCCCATGTGCCCATTACCTAGTTTCAAAAATTATCAATTTGTGGCTCCTGTTATTTCATCCATATCCTACCCTTTTCTCCCTCCTGAAGAAATACAATACTTTTTATGTAGCATTTTTCAGTGCTTAGGGGCTAATGGATTTCCATGGTTCTTGGGATTAGCCAGGGGAAATGATTAGCAAATGGGCCAGTTTCTGTCTAGTGGGTACACGATGCATCTCTAAACACCTTGAAATTGCTTATGGATGATAATTTAATTGGTTTTGTGTTGTTTCCTCAGTGCGATTTCACCTTGCTAAACGGAATGCTGTTTGTTTTACTCTTCGTACTTATTATCTATGGAATTCTCTTAATCTTCATACGATCATATGTAAGTGGGATCTCCTTTGTAAACCTCAGAGAATTGTTAGAATATAGGGTGAAGTGCTGGTTGTGTTGTTGGTCTGGATCCTCTGAGAAGCAGACACCAGATGGGTGAAACTTGCAAGGACTGTGATAGGAGAAATGTCTGTGGGAGAAAAGTGTGGCGGCAACGAAGGCTGGGAGAGCTGTCAGACCACGACAGCATATGTGACCCCAGGTTCAGGACAGGGAAGGAAGGTGGGAGCACTCTGGATGTGGTGCCGTCAGGGACTCCTGGAGCTAACGTGGACCATTACAGCAGTCCGGGGTCTCCCAGGAAGGTCCTGCTGCCCCCACCTGAGACGGTGAAGCGTGACCCAGGAGCAAACTACAGTGGGTTGCACCACACAGCCACTGGACCCTGGTCAGTTACATGCCCCTCCCCGTAGCTGGAGGTCTGTGAGGCCACCTGCTGCACCAGTTGTGGTAGGGGACCACTGACAGGAGGTCTGGGCATGAAGATTGAGCTCCGACCCTAGGCGACAGCTGCCCTCCCCTCAGAGGATCTTGGGGTGAACCACTGACAGACCCTTGTTCTAAGTATGTCCAACCTTGCTGGACTCTGGCAATTTTGAATCCTTCAGACTCCAGTTGTCAGCTGTTTTCTTACACCTAGCTCAGTCTGGAAACACTGTGCCTCCCTCTCTGTGTCACTGACTCCTGATTTCTCTCTTTCCTCAAGAACGTTCCCTGGTTAGCAGAGTGCTCCCCATGCCTCTAGGACTAGCTTTCTCCTCCTAAAGAGTGAACGCCATTATGCTTCTCAGATGTTATACACCACTTCCTTTTGCTCTTCTACAGCCAAACCCTTTGGCATTTAGGCCAATTTGTCACATATTCTGATCAGGGTTGTTCTGGTTGCAAGGAACACATACCCCTCAGACTAGGTCAAGGCAAAGACCCAGAGACTCTCATGGAGCTCCTAGGTGGGAAGAAGAGCCAGAATTCATGGAAAAGGAAACCCCACCTCCCTTTCTTGAACTGAGGTGATTGGCCATCTCTGCTTGTGTAGTAATACCTCCAGCACTAGCTAATGATAGAACTGCCGCCTGGATTCCTCTATCCTGAGAACTGATTTCTAACTGGCCTAGAGCATCTGTTTGATCCTGGTCACAGGGAAGAGGCTCTTGGCCGGTCAAGAGATTCACTGCTGTTGGAGTGTTATCATCCACCTCTTGTCAATCAGCTCTAGCAAGGCTGTGTGAGGGTCACTGTGTTCCCTGAGCTGAGGGGAGGGCACATTCTCTTGAAGAACTATGTGGATGGGGCTTGCTGAATGGAATTGAGTGGATGCTGTTCACTATGTTCAAGAAAAGATTCTCTCCACAGCTTTGACTTTCTTAATATCTTATCTAACAGAAGTGACCTAAGTGATCCCCTGAGTTGTTCCAAGTCTTACTTTTAATATACAGTTGTTTCCTTTCTTTTTGCAGTGGTTGCGTCTATTGTATGCTGGACTTGGTACTGTGATCTTCTCACTCGTAAGCGCATTTCTCCCTTTCTTTGACAAAGAGTATGGTATGTGCATTGATGGGGCCCTAAGCCCTCTGCTAGGCCTGGAGTCAAGTGGAGTCAGTAATTTACTGGAAAGCTCCCCAGGTCACTTGCTCCTTCCTCTGTCTTCTTGTCCTCCTCCTCCTCCTTTTTATTTTTTATAAAGACAATTCTTTTTAGAACAGTTTTACGTTCTTAGTAAAACCAAAAGAAGAGTACAGAGATTTCCCATATACTCCAGCCTCCATACACGCATGGCCTTCCCCATTATCAATATCCCCCACCAAAGTGGTACATTTATTACAATGGATGAACCTACATTGACATATCATAATCACCCAAAGTCCATAGTCTACGTTAAGGCTCACTCTTGGTGTTGTACCTTCTATGGGTTTGGACAAATGTATAATGATATGTGTCCATCATTGTAATATCATACAGAATATTTTCACTGCTCAAAAAATCCTCTTTGTTCTACCAGTTGATCCCTCCCCATCCCCAACCCCTGGCAACCACTAATTTTCTTACTGTTTCCAAGTTTTGCCTTTTCCAGAATGTCATAGAGTAGGAATCATACAATATTAAGCCTTTTCATATTGGCTTCTTTTACTTAGTATTTGCACTTAAGATTCCTCCATGTCTTTTCATGGCTTGGTAGGTCATTTCTTTTTAGTGTTGAATAATATTCCACCATCTTGATGTACCACAGTTAATTTATTCATTCACCTACTGAGGTGAATCTTGTTTGCTCTCAAGTTTTGGCAATTATGAATAAATCTGCTATAAACATCCATGTGCAGGTTTTTGTGCGGACAGATGATTTCAACTCCTTTGGGTAGATACCAAGGAGCATGTTCACTGGATCATACAGTAAGAGTATGTTTAGTTTTGTAAGACTGTATTCCAAAGTGGTTGTAATACTTCATATTCTCACTAGCAGTGTATGAGAGTTCCTGTTGCTCCATGTCCTCACCAGCATTTGGTATTGTCAGTGTTCCAGAATTTGGCCATTCTAATAGGTGTGTAGTGGTATCTTATTGTAATTTTTTTTTTTTTTTTTGTGGTGCGCGGGCCTCTCACTGTTGTGGCCTCTCCCGTTGCGGAGCACAGGCTCCGGACGCACAGGCTCAGCGGCCATGCCTCACGGGCCCAGCCACTCCGTGGCATGTGGGATCTTCCTGGACCGGGGCACGAACCCGTGTCCCCTGCATCGGCAGGCGGACTCTCAACCACTGCGCCACCAGGGAAGCCCTTATTGTAATTTTAATTTGCATTTCCCTGATGATATATGATGTAGAGCATCTTTTCATATGCTTACTTGCCATTTGTATATCTTCTTTGGTGAAGTGTCTGTTAAGTTCTTGGGTCCATTTTGTAATCAAGTTGTTTGTTTTCTTATTGTTGAGTTTTAAGAGTTCTTTGTATATTTAGGAGAACTGTCCTTTATCAGGTATTTCTTTTGTAAATATTTTCTCCCAGTCTGTGGCTTGTATTATCATTATCTTCACACTGTCCTTCACAGAGCAGACATTTTTAATTTTAATGAAGTCTAGTTTATCCACTATTTCTTTCATGGATCATACTTTTGGTGTCATATCTAAAAAAATCATCACCACACCCAAGGTCATCTAGGTTTTCTCCTATGTTATCTTCTAGGAGTTTTATGTTTTACATTTAAGTCTATGATGCATTATGAGTTATTTTGTGAAAGGTGTAAGATCTGTGTCTAGATTCATGTTTTTGGCATGTGGATGTCCAGTTGTTTCAGCACCATTTGTTGAAGAGACTATGTTTACTCCGTTGTATTGCCTTTGCTCTTTATTCTGTCCTGTTGATCTATTTGTTTAGTCTTTTCACCAATACCACACTATCTTGATTACTGTAGCTTTATAGTAAATCTTGTTGTCTGGTAGCATCAGTCCTCCAACTTTGTTCTTTTCCTTCAGTATTGTATTGGCTATTCTGGGTCTTTTGTCTCTCCATATGGGTTGTCAATATCCACAAAATAACTTGCTGGGATTTTGATTGGGATTGTGTTGAATCTATAGATCAAGTTGGGAAGAACTGATATTTTGGAAATAGTGAGTCTTCCTATCCACGAACATGGAATGTCTCTCCATTTATTTAGTTCTTCCTTGATCTCATTCATCAGAGATTTATAGTTTTCCTCATATAGTTCTTGTACATATTTTGTTAGACTTATACCTAAGTATTTAAGTTTTTTGGATGCTAATGTAAATGGTATTATGTTTTTAATTTCCAATTTCACTTATACATTGCTGCATATAGGAAAGTAATTGACCGTTGTATAGTAACTTTGTATCCTACAACCTTGTGATAATTGCTTATTGAACCCTCAGATGCTCCTGGGGTTTCTAATCCTGACCAGGGCTTCCCTGTGGGCTGTCTGTCTCTTGCATGGTGTCCTGAGCCCTCTTCCCCTGGGGTTGGGGGGAAGACAGCTGGATCCCATCTCACCTTACTCTCCCACTTTCCTGTCTGCCTTCAAACATATAACCTCACCTGAGAGGTGCACTCCTAACCGCCAATACATGAAATGATTAGGAGTCATTATCTCTCTTGTAAGAAGAAATAAGATAAAGTCAGGGGTTCTTGGAGGGGAGGAAGAAAGAAAAGCACTTTTCCACAGAAGGACTCCAGGGTGACAGATGGAGGCTAAGAGCAAGGCTGGAAGCTTAGCTGCTGGAGGCCTTTTTTAAAGGATGACCAACTGTCCTCATTTCCCTGGGACTGAGGGGTTTCTGAAGACACACAAAAGTCCTGGGCAAACTGGAATGGTTGGTCATTCTAGCTTTTTCTGCCACAGAGTTACTGGAATCAGACATAGGGAGAGGGAGGATAAGTGGGAAGGGACTTAGTGGTCCAGGTGAAGCAGCCGCTTTGGCAACCCCCAGACTTGGGTTTGACTCTCTTCTCTGCCACCTGCTACAGTGTTATCTTCCCTTCTTGGAGGCTCTGTTAACCTCACCTGCCTCAACTGGGTCATTCTCATATTACATGAGATGACATCTATCATGAACTGATACGAGGCTACCCAGAAGGTGCCCCATTCTTTTCCTCCTGTTTCTTTCCTCCCTTCCTCCCCATTCTTAGAAGGCTGAGTGGGAACCAGGACACAGGGAGAGCTGATACATGAATTACTTGGGACAGGTTTCCCTGTAGTGGATGTTGTTCTAAAATGGATTATTTTAAAGAGGCTTTAAAACCCCAAGAATTCTTTGTAATGCCAGGGTTGACCTGTCTGATGCGGCTCTGCCTCACAGCACTAGACTCTTAGTCTACAGGCTGGATATAAAGACCTGAGGAGCAGCTTGTTTTCTTTTCCTCCTTCTAATGCACTTGTGCTGCCCACATTTGCTCACTTTGCAACAAACACAAGGGTGAGAGGGCTCTCTGGCTTTTTTTCTTGATGCTTTAGAAGCTCATAATTTTACCTACCGCAGCTGAGCTAAAACATTTAATTGGGGTTTATTTAACCATATATGAGTCTTCTCATTCTATTTTGAAATACTGACATCGTCACAAAGCCATCTCCAATGTCAAGTTTTGAAAAATGCTATCACCCAAAGGAAAGTTCAGAATTATTGCTGTGGGTGAATCCAAATGTTGGGGAACCATCTTTATTTTCATTCTTTTTTTCAGTGAGAACATGTGGGAAAATCACAAACACAGGGCATTTTGTAGTTTCTCTCTGTGTCCAATCTGCCCACCTGGTCTACATCATTGGCTAAAGGCACAGAGCTTTCTGGACTTGCAAGGAAAGGAAAGTAAGGCTCACATATTTGGTCCCACTGGCTTCAGGAGAATGAAACACTTACTTTAATAGATAAAGTATAAACTTGGGGACATCATGAATGATTGAGGCTGTAAGAATAATATCTATAGCCACAAATTTACTCTCTGTGATGTATTTACTGATGGGAAATAATTTTTCCAGATAATTTTAGGATACTTACTTGATAGAAATGTACAATTTAAGTAGCTAATTCTTCTTTCTTTTCTTTAAGTACTTGGTGATGGATGGGAGGTGATGGTGGGAGGGTACCATCATCATTCTGACCTGGACCCTGAAGAGTATGTTTTTGCTGCCCTGAACATCTACATGGACATAATCAACCTTTTCCTTTTTATTTTGCAACTGATTGGACTGGGATGGTAGTCATACGGCCAAGGCTGGCTCGTGCTGAAAAGAGGGAAGGAGGGATGTCTGTGAAGACATACAGAGGTTACCACACCATAAGCCCTTCTATTTTAAAATATTTACTTAATTTTTTTATCAAATGACAGTGAGCATTCAGTAAATGTTAGCTGTAGCTGTTATATATTTTTAGTTCCACTGTCACATTGCAAAACTTTCTGGCGGACGTTTCTGATTTTTATAAATTCAAAAGGTGAGCTACATAACTACATACTTACAAACATTTGTAAGATGCTCATTACTTTGTGGAAGTTTTCCAGGCACTATTTAAAGCTGTAAGCAACATCCCTCTACATGAATAAAATTGATTACTGAAACCCATATTTACTCCATCCTCTTCTCTTGATTTGGACATTTGGTGGGAATATTTTGGCATCTGACTTTTTTTAAGAGTAAGAGAAACTATAAAGAATTCTGCCTTTCTCTTGGATTCCAGAGTCAGACTGGAGAAGTAAATTCTATCTTGAGAGATCTCTGTTTCTATCTCAAACTATCTGTGTGCTCCAAGGGGAGCCTTTTGGGTCTGAACCACTTCAGTGTCTGGCAGGAAGATAAGAAGGGGCCATTTCCAGCATGGATGAATTGTGCAGGGGGGAGGATGGGGAAATTAGATGAACTCTTCTGGTCTCTCTAGTATTTATCATAGAGCTTTATTTCAAAATTTAACTGAACATACAGATCTCAAGTAAGACATATGGACTTAAGTACAAACAATATAGTCACATACATCTACCTGACTTTTTGATTACATATTTCAGATTAGCCATATCTCCACTATTTTAGTAGAGTTTCTTTATTGTGTTTATGATCTCTTATTACTACCAGTAAAATCCTGAAGATGGGCGTAACCTCTGAAATGTGAGCAAGTGGAAGAGAAAGGGACTTTTCAGCCACCAGCAAAAAATCTAGGAGGACCCTCTAAAGCTCCTGGGTCAGGATATCTTAAAAAACATCACCATCTGTACATCCACCTGCCAAAGTCATGGTGAATTAATTCCATACAAGAAAGCAAATTCAGCTGGGAAGCTTGAGATTTTGCATATTCTTTTGGCATCAAGACAACCTTCCTGCATATAATAGGGACACACTGGCCAATCTGTTTCTCCATTGAAGTTTCTGCCATCCCCACACCACATTAGGCATTTCTCTTGTCTCAGCAATGCTCCCAGCCACACACAGCCCACTGTGAGTCTATTGTATGTGCCATCATACAGCAGTGCTGACTTGATTAAAAGAAATTCTACTGCTTCTATGACAACCTTTTGATTTCTGCATTTAGTAAGGACTCTGAGAAAGACATACCTTTTACGGTCAGTCTATCAAATGAGTAGATTACTTTGTTCTCAGTGACAGAAATTCACCTTTTGAGAAGAGAGTCCACGATTTGAAAATCTGTCAGGAGTGGTCCCAAATCCAGTGATGGGTAGCACATCTGTAAATCAATCCAAGATGTCCACAATGGGGCAATCGAAACTTAAAGAAAAAGAATCCATAGAAAAATTTAGGTTATACTTTCTATAATGCTCACAAATCCTGGGCCTATAAGTTACTTTTTTCTTATCCCAAATGGGTATTCCCTCATCCAGCTTTAGGCATGGTTTGCTGAGCAAATCTATCTATACACAAGTGGACCCTAGTGAAACTACTCATGTTAAAGGCTAGTAAGCAGTTAGCCATGGCCTTTTTAAAATCAGTATGCCACTTTGCACTCATAGGTTCAAAGAATATCAATGGCCAAAATGTTGTGGCATATGTTTGACATTACTATCAAGACGAATGTTGGCAGTTTCAGTATCTTTTGCTTAATCAAATTCCTTGAAACAGATCAATCAACTGCTGAAGATGTCATCAATGGTTTCCAAGTCGTAGCACTGTTGATAGCTTGTAATGCACTAAGATAACATTTATCTGATTGTTGCTGTAAAGCAAGGGTCAGCAAACATACGACACACACCAAATTTAGCCTGCTATCATTTCATTTTTTAAAATTTTGTTTTGAATTATAGATTCACAGGACGTTGCAAAGATAATTCAGAGAGGCCATGTGTACTCTTTACCCAGTTACCCCCAATGGTTATCTCTTACATAATGTACAATATCAAAACCAGGATACTGACATTTTGTACAATATATATATATATGTATATTTCTGTCATTTTATCACATGTAAATTCATGTAACCCCCATTGTAACCAAGATACAGACAGTTGCATCACCACAAAAATGTCCCTTTTCTACCCCTTTATAGCCACACACATACACCTCTCTTCCCCCCAACATCCCTAACTCCTGATAACCACTAATTTGTTTCCATCACTATTACTGTCATTTAAAAAATGTTAAATGGATGAAATCATACAGGACGTGACATTTTGAGATTGGATTTTTTTCACTCAGCATAATGCCCTTGAGATCCATCCAAGTTGTTGGAATTTGTGTCACTAGTTCACTCCTTTTATTGCTGAGTAGTATTCCATTGCATGGATATATCACAGTTAATCATTCCCTTACTACAGGACATTTTGGTAGATTCCAGTTTTTGGCATAAAGCTGCTATGAACAATTGTGTGCAGGTTTTTGTGGACCTAAATTTTCACTTCTCTGTGATAAATGTCTAGGAGTGCAAATGCTCGGTCATATGGTTAGTATATGCTTAGTTTTTAAAGAAACAACTCAACTATCTTCCAGGGTGGCTGTATCACTTTACACTCCCACAGGCAGTGTATGAATGACCCAGCTTCTCTGCAACCTTGGCAGCATTTGGTGTTGATGCTACTAATCATTTTAGCCATCCCGATAGGCGTGTAGTGTCTTGCTGTGATTTAAATTTGTATTTCCTAATGGATAGTGATGTTAAACAACTTTTCATGTGCTTATTTGTTTGCCATACATCCTCTTTGGTGAAATGTTTCTTCATGTCTTTTGTCCATTTTATATTGGATTGTCTGTCTTTTGTTTAGTTTTGAGAGTTCTTTATATATTCTATATGTGTGGTTTGCAAATATTTCCTCCCAGTCTGTAGCTTGTCTTTTCACCTTCTTCATTAGGTCTTCTGCAGAACAAAGCTTTAAATTTTGATGACGTCCAATTTATCAATTTTTTCTTTTATGGATCATGCTTTTGGTATCAAGTGTACTTTTTCTTTTCCAAAATAGTTCTAGCTGTTTTAGTTCCTTTGCCTTTCCATATTTTTAGAATATTTCTAAATTTTAGAATTATCTATAGCTATACGAAAATGTTGCTGGGATTTGGTAAAGTTGCTCAAGCAATTGAACCAAACCCGGGCATTCTGTGAACTGAGACACCCCCCCCACCTCCCACTAAGCCAGTGGCTTTGCTTTAGGCAGTGAAGATATACACAAAATATCCCCCAAAGGTAGCTACTAATTTTTCATGTAGAATTAAGATACTTGCTGCTACAGTCAGGCTAGCTGTGATCTCTAATATACCATTTGTTTGACTTGCAAGGCCTGTTGGGCCCATGTTAATTCTCCAGTGCCAGGTGACCCACCCTGAAGTGGAGATGTCACATCAGTGAGTCCCAAGGCTTCCATGGGTCAGGCATTCAGTTTCAAGAAGAGCCTAGGAGCCAGTTAATAGCTGCCTTTCTCCAAAATGGTGTACTAGGTGGCTGCGTCAGGCAGGTGGTAGTGTTGTGCTGGGAAATGGCTTGAGCACTTGGGCTGCCACCAAGTCTTTAACACATGGGATGATTTTACTTTCTCCTCTTGGAATTCTACATTGTTTCTGTTGGACCACCAGAGAGGGGACAAAGAGGCAGAATGGCGAGTGATTTATGCTCCACTCTAACCTCTCTACATGTAGCAGTCCCTACTGGGAGATGCCCCACCGATAATTATGAGACAGGTAACTGTGGGCACATAATCGTCAATTCCATTAAACATTCAGATTTGGGAGCTGCATTATATTCAATCAGCCAAAGGGCCCCACCCACAAGGGAAGCCTCCCTTCCCCTCTATGGAGTGTGTCCAAATTCCTTTCTCCCGGCTGAATAGTCTAAAGTGCGTGAGTCACGAGCTACATACATCAGGTGGCAAAAGGATGCCGGATCACCTTGTCCCTCAGCTGAGAGGGTAAGGAGCCCAAGAGATGGGGGAGGCAGGTCTGTGGGGAGTACACTTAATTGTTGGCCTGTTATTCCCCCCTTAGCCCCTCGCTCCAGGGCCAGTGCCTGAACACTGGCGCCAATACTTCTCCTACAACAGTGGTGACGCATGTCAACATGCAGAGAGAACAGGGCCCACGGGCTTCTTTCTTCCCCACATACACCTCCGCAATTACCTGGAGTCCTTGGCACCTTCTGTCCCTCCTGCACCCAGCGCTTCATCCTCACGTCCTCACTGCCGTCAGGGGTCAGGGGTCATGGGCCAGGGCATAAGGGTAGCCTGATCTGCACTTGTGGGCAAGGCTTTGCAGTCACTTTTGCATCTGAACAGTGCTGGACTGCTTGTAGCCCAACCACATGAACTTCTCATGTTTTTGGTCCACTCAAAGCTCTCAATCAAAGAGCACGGTTCTTACTGCTGATGCCGTTTAGTTCACATCTGGGGGCTCCCTGATTCAGCAGCCAAAGCCATACTGCCTTTCAGGCAGGGCCACAAGAATTGCTGTTTTGTCATGAAAACTTTCCTTCCTGTCTGCCCGCAGGAGTTAGCAACAATCAAGGCACCATTCCCACAGGACAGCTTGTTTCAACCCTACTTCTTTTCGTTAAGCCTGTAAACATTAGCTCAACTCCTGTTGAGTAAAAGGTAGGACAGCGGGAGCCCTTATCCTTCCCCCACCTCTTAGCTATCTCTTGAGTGAGAGCATTCACTACCAGACAGATTCCAGGGAGTCTTACATTCTCAAACCTGGCCCAACGGTTCCTCTTCTACAAAATCATGTCTCTTTCAGCATTCCATTCCTCGCTGCCAAAATTGTCAGGTCTGGGATTTGATTTTATCCAGTAAGTTAGCCTGTCAGAGTTTCGTGGATGCTGACAGAAGACACAAGACCCTGGGTCAGAGGCAAAGACCTTTATCACTCAGGGCACAGCATGCAGAATGCATGTCAGCATACTTGTGCCAGTTCCTCAAGTCCCCAGTTCCACAGGGGCAACACAATGGGTCTAGATGAATGCCAAGTGTGCAGGGGGTTTGTGTCGCAGCCGTGGAACAGTGTGAGGAATCCAACATGTCGACAGCAAGCCTGCTCTTTGTCCTCAAGCTTACTACATAAATCCTGACGAGTGGTCCAGGCAAAACTCTTGTCAGGGCTTGCAGTCTTAGCACCCTGAGCAAGCACATAAGAAGCCCAGGAGAACTGGACTGTCTCATCTAATAACTATCCTTCTCTATATTGTATTTTCTTCACTCCTTCATGAATATCTCTCTCAGCCTGTCTGTAAACTGATGCCTCGTGCAGGCTAGGCCATTATGCAACGGCTGGCTAAGAGATGATATATAGTCTGATCAGGAATATTTTCAAATTACAGTTTTAAAGACAAAAGAAGAAGAATTTCTTCAAAAGTTTCGCCATCACTAAGTTTGTCAGCCACCTGTCAGTCCTAAGTGCAACAGAGAGCTAAATTTGGGAAACTTTTCTGGTCCATCTTTCTTTAAGAAGTACGACTACTCCCAGTTCCTAAAATAATGACAGTCATGTAATAATGTAGAAAGAGCCACTTACATCTTTCTATAAAGAAATCTATTCTAGAGAGAAGGGGATAATGATTGACAAGGCAGTAACATACTGTTGCTAAGGTGATGACCTAGGAACTATGCCCATAGTCCAGGGCTGAGATACTACTACTCAGCCCAAGAGCCAAGCACATGAACACTTTTCTCCTATGGAGTTTTTGTTTCAGCCTTAAAAAAAAGAAAAAAAAAAACCCAAATTTGTATTATCATGTAATATTTAGATTCCAAGATTTTACTCTTTAGTGATTTACTAACTATAACTTTTAAAATTATGACCAAACTTCAATAAGTCTCAGATTTTAATTCATAATAGGTAAGCAACAATATTTGAGGACTAAAAAGGGAAGAAAAATGAGATCAGTGGCTGCAATAAACACGCATATGGACATTGGAGCTAAGCTTGAGATCCACACAATGAAAGGCACAAATAAGACTACAACTCTTGGTGGTTATCACGGGCACATCCTGTGAAGCACCAGCCGGTGGCCTGGAACTTGTGCCTGTGCACATTGAAGTACAGATGCCGAGGGCTGTTGTAATAACTCAGATGGGAACAAATAACAAAATGATTGAGAAGCAGGCATTTCTATTCATATGGCATAAGAAATTTTCCTATCCTAAGCAATTTCACAAAATATCTTAAAATTACATTTTTCTGTATGTTTCTATTAGAGATTTCAAGGAAAAATCACAACACTTTTCTTCTGAAATCTACAGTGATAAAAAATAATGATTGTTGAAGTCACAGTGTTTTAACGCATTGTCATGCAATGTTTTGGACTTATCTCTGGGGTATAAAATGCTCAGTAAGTGGGCTAGTGTAAAAAATATTAGGAATTAATCTATTACATGTACGAACCAAATCAATCCCATCATACTGGAGGGAATTTAACTTGAAAAAGATCAGCTTCCTGACTTGGTTAAACAAAGTCTATAATGTAATGAGACAAAAGTGAAGTAGTTTAAGTAATAAATGTTTAATCAAAGAATTTTACATATTATTAACAGCATTCATTTGGCTAAACATCTACACGTTTGTAGAATCCTACTGTATATAAAGTGGGAATGTATCAAGTATAGACTATGAAAGTGCAAATAACAAGTCAAGGTTAGAGTAATTTTTTCTTTTTACATTATAAAATTAACTTGTTTACAAAATAGGCTTTGCCAAACTTTATTTGCGAATTGTAAAGTCAATGACTATGTTTTTAAAATATGTACCAAGGAAATACAAATTGGATAATGATCGTTTTCATGCTCAGGAGAGAACACCACAGAAACACAGGGTACTGCACAAGTGAGAGGAACCAGAACCCACGGCTATACTGTCTGCACAAAGGGCACTCTTTCTCACCTTACTGCAGCTTTGCAAGGCGCCTCAATGTGATACAAAGACTCTTTCTATTGAAAAATTAAAACTTGATCTAAAAACTGATTGGTGTTGATATTTTCAACCCAAAATAAATTTGTAAAAAAATCCTTTAATGGACTATTTCAGTTTAATATACAGTAATACACTGCAGATAAACCTAATATTTTCCCCAACTAATTTTAAAAGGGATTGATATCAGTGTTTCTGATAATTGGGGATATAAAAACTAATGTGGACTTCTGATATCCATGGCATAGGAGCAATTCCCACACAGTTTATCCTAAGGGAACAGGGGAATATTAAATACTCTAATATAATGTCTGAGCCATACGGTTTAAAGTACAAGAAAATTTCAAAAGCGGGGTTTGGGAAAAAAAGTAATCGAAAACCACAATTACAACTCATGTGGATATAAATACTAATATAACCTTTTACCCAGCCCAGGACTTGCCTGTACAAACTTGGTACTGAAATTTTGGTATCTGTAGATTTCTGATAAGAATCTGGCAAAACATTAAATGGAGTATTACGTATCTATTTTGCTTATGTTACGCTAGTTTTGATAATACGTAAGTAAAACAGCCATTCCAACAGTTTATTCTAGTTTTAATTACACACTGTACCATTGTATCTTAATTACAACTAGGACCAGTATTTTCTTCACAGTAAGACACTGATAACTAGGAAGTTGATTTTTTTCAACACTAAACAGTAATCACACAGCAAATGAGTATTGTGCAATACAACAAACACGTCAGCATTTGCGATTTAGGCAAACAAACTGATTGAACATTTAGTTGTTATATTTACTGTAAAGGCAAGGCCATGGGTGGTTTTATGGAGGTCTTTGCAATTCACACAGCATAGTTACTTCGGAAGAGACACTGAAATCTGAATTACTTAACTGGCAACTATCCATTTAGGTTAGGCAAAGGCACGGTAACATGTTGCGCAGGATGTTTTATTGAGTTTTTTAATAATTGTGGGATTTACTATAACTCATGAAAACTCCACTTTTTTTCTATTTTATAAAACACTTACCATTAAAAGTAATTGCACCCATTAGTAATTAGAATGCACTGTAAAATTGTGAAAACAAAGAACTATGATTGCACTTCCAATAAAGTGTCTCTTAAAATACAGCACCGCTGTTGCTAATCAACTGTACTTTAATATTAAAATAAACTGTATTTAACAGCAGCATTAGATTTTGTTAACTTAAGCTACAGGCTACATTTATTTAAATGCAGTCTCCATGGCAACAAAAGCCCATTAAACTCTGGAATATCATTGCTACCAAGTGGCACCTTTTACTTCTGAGAAGGCTGAGACTGCTCTGGAGCCCTCCAGGACACCGCACACCTGAACGTCTTGTTAGCGCACGAGTCAGAGTTTGGCACAAGTGGACTATAAATAGACACGAAAAGAGATCTTTGATTCATGTGAAAATTAAAATGAATTACACTGTGGTAGATGCTGCACTAAAGAGAAGCCTTGGATACCTCAATTCACACTGCTCAGACAAAAAGGAAGAAAGAAAATTACGGAAGAGCACAAAGAAATTGAGGAATGAAATGTTATTGGATCTGTCCAAAATAACTTCTAAAATGAAGAAAACTTTTATTCTTTTAAAAAGGAAAAACCACCCAAGGATTGGAGAGTAAGCCTTTAATTTAAATGTTCAATTTAAGTATTGCTGACCTTAGGCTAAACAGAGGACTGCATTTTCTTAAAATGTGGAATCTAACCTATTTATTTCATTTGTGTTTCTCTCTCCCACTCTTCTGTTCGTCAGCAAAAAGGGGAAAAGCTATCCAATTAAATACAAAAGAAATTAATTCCCTGTAAGGTTAAAATCAGAAATGAAGCTACCATTCAAGGGAACTCCTTTGTATTTAATTCTAATGTCAGTGGTTTATAATTAGTTGGAATTAAGTGGATCAAATCTCTATAAAGCATATTCCACTAGCATACCATCTGTACCTGCAATTGATTTAGAGCCCCGAGGTGTGCAGCTCACACTAAATGTACTTGTTCAGGCCAGTCACTTGAGGTTTGAGGTGTTTGACTTGAAACATCAGAACCATCCCCCTTGTTGGCTGCCTCATTACCACTGTCGCCAGCTTGAGATGCTGTTTCCCCAGCCAGAATGTTTCCTTCCAAAGGATTTTCTTCTTCTATTTGGGTTCCTCTACCTTCACTGACCACAGCATCTTCAAACACTGAATCTTCTGGCAGCATCAGTTCCACATCCCTCACACCTTCTGACTCATCTTTGACACAGGGGAGCTGGGAATCTGCACTGATTTCTGTAGCTGCTGGAGGAATCAGGGCGATACTCTGAGGGTTCATGTCATGAAACCAAGCCATAATATTGCCAAGAAGATTGTCATTGATGTTGGCGTCCTGGCCAGCTGAGTCAGGGTCACTGGATGAGGGATAGAATTCACTTCTCACCTCACTGAGAGGGTGTGAACTCAGGGTGTCAGTTGAAAATGGGTCACTTTCTGCTCCTAGTCTCATGAGGCTGTTACCAAGTTCCAACAGCTCAGAACTGCTCAACGCAGCCCGAGGGCTATCTGTGTTCCTGGGGACGGAGTCCAGCCTGGAAGGTAAAGAGGTGCCTATCGCTCCTAATGATGCTTCATTACTGAGAAAGTCTCTATTTTCTTCATTGATGGCTAGCCCAGATTCTTGCAGAGATAACTGTATTGCAAGAAGTATATTGGGATCGTCTTCATCCAAGGAACTCAGAGCCTGAGGCAACAGAAAGTAAAATTACTTTAAAATTTAAAAGGAAAAATGATTGAACCCAGTGAGGTCTACCACTGTTCTTTTACCAAACAGATAATTAATAGTACCTGTATTTATACAGAAGAATTATCTGACCTACTCAAATCTTATTTTAATTTTCTCCTTGTGGATGCTAAAGGGAAAAAAATTTACTTAAGGTAAATCTGAAATAGAAGAATCTTTCCCTATAGTACATCTCTGAAGCAAAGATTTTAGAATGGAAGGAAGGAAAAGGAAAGCAACAGAAGTAAAAATAGGAAGCCAGGCTAAACAGAGAAAGAGCAAAAGCAGGGGCAACGAGGCTGCCCAGAAAGGCTACCTGAAGAGAGTCCTGGTTCTCAGAGTGACTGGCGGGGGTGTAGTCGTGCAGAGAAGAGCTGTGCAGTGCACTCATAGACGCAGAACTTACCACGGAGGTGCCAGGCCTGTGGCCACCGCCACCTTCCGGGATATCTGTTTCAAAGCAAGTGGTGCCAGAGATAATTTAGTCATACAAGATCTCATACATCTTTTTATTTAAATTGATGATTTCTCTTTGAGGGCTGGTGAAAACCTGTGTTCACAAGTTCACTTAATCTTTCAGAGATTTCTCATCCATATTTGTCTCATCATAAACAGCAATATATATCTAACACTATTACTTCAAATCCATGATCGTTCTTCATATTTTTGCTTGCATTATAAATGGTTCTATTCACAAATACAAGTGCTACCAAGTGCTCTTTTTTTCCCCTTAAGCAATAAGAAAGATGTTTTAGTTTTCAGAGTTCTTAAAACTACAGAAGGACTTCCCTGGTGGCGCAGTGGTTATCTGCCTGCCAATGCAGGGGACACAGGTTCGATCCCTGGTCCGGGAAAATCCTACATGCCGCAGAGCAACTAAGCCCATGTGTCACAACTACTGAGCCTGTGAGCCACAATTACTGAGCCCACGTGCCTTGAGCCCGTGCTCTGCAACAAGAGAAGCCACTGCAATGAGAAGCCCGTGCACCGCAAGAAGGAGTAGCCCCATCTTGAGGCCTGTCGATCCTGATTTATTAAAGATGATCTGCTGACACCATAGTTTGAAGATTTTCAATTAATAATTTAATATTTAAAGCTGATAATTAATATAATTTATCTTTAACACCAGAAATTAAAAAAAATGTTGCTAGGAGAACTGAGGCTAGGAGAAAAATATTTCATGAACACAATAACGGTAACCAACAGCTACAATTTATTGAGTGCTCACTAGGTGCTATTAGTACTTGAGGGTTTTACACTTATTATCTCATTTAATGCTCACAATAAGCCCACAAAGTGATACTATTATTATTGGTTTTTTTTAAAAAAAATATTTTATTTATTTATTTTTTTGGCTGCCTCAGGTCTTAGTTGCGGCACCCAGGCTCTCTAGTTGTGGCACGCCAACTCTAGAGTGCGCAGGCTTAGTTGCCTCGAGGCATGTGGGATCTTAGCTCCCCGACTAGGGATCAAACCTACGTCCCCTGCATTGGAAGGTGGATTCTTAACCACTGGACCACCAGGGAGGTCCCTATTACTGCTTCTTTAGAATGAGGAGACCAAAGCTTGGAGAGGGTAAGTGACTAAAGTTTCACACCGATATGCAGCAGAGCTGGGGTCATGAACTCAGGTCTGTCTGACTCCACAGCCCATGTGCTTTTTTTTCCTCCCCCTCCAGTCAAGGCTTTACTGGGGCCCCTGTTGCAGCAGCGGGGAGCGAGAACAAACAACAGGTTCCCTAACAAACAACAGGTTCCCTTGCTTGCTCGCTCCCCAAGGGGAGGCGAGCTTGTTCCTTATATGGGGGGAGGGTAGGGGTGTGTCCAGTGGTGTGTGTGGGGGGGTGGCTTAGGTGTTTTGCCCACCCCTCTGGGGGTGTTGAGTGCAGGTGGCATGCGCAGTACCCTGCCTTTGCTCCCAACACCCTGTTTCTGCTCCCCGCTATTCAGAAGTAGCAGTTGAGTTTTTGGGTCTTTTGTTTCTTTTTGTCCATAATTTGTCCCAACTGTACATGCACACAGTTATTTTTAGTCCCATATAGTTTCTTTGTATTTTGTTGCTCAGAGAGAGGTGTGTCCAGGTGCAAGCATCGCAGCACTTCAGCAAAGGGACCTAGGTCCCAGCCTGTCTTTTTTTTTTTTTTGCGGTACGCAGGCCTCTCACTGCAGCGGCCTCTCCCGTTGCAGAGCACAGGCTCTGGACGTGCAGGCTCAGCGGCCATGGCTCACGGGCCCAGCTGCTCCGCGGCATGTGGGATCTTCCCGGACCGGGGCACGAACCCGTGTCCCCTGCATCGGCAGGTGGACTCTCAACCACTGCGCCACCAGGGAAATCCCTGTCTCATTTTTAGTGCTTTTTTTTTTTTTGCCACCCATGTACCTTTCTGGTGAAATTGATGCTGGCTAAGGGGCCAGCTAGGGGATCTCAGTTCTCTCCACATGATCTCTCCATACTATCTCTCCACATTGGCTACTTTGGGCTTCCTCATAGCATTCTGGCTTGGTCCCAAATATATTTCTTGGTTTCAAATATATTTCTTCATCTGTCCCAGATGAAGAAAGAAAGAAAGGCAGAAACTATATCCTTTTTTGACTTAGCCTCAGAAGTCACATAGCATCTTTTTTTGACTGTACTTGATGTACAAAGACCAGAGTCCATGTGAGAAGTTATGGGATAAAGGGCACAAAGAGAAGCCATTAACTGCACAGCGCATATTCTTAATCACCCTGGTTTTCTGTATCCTGTGACATTAGAAGCATCTGCATGTTGACTGTATATCTAAATTACAAACTGTTTCACAAATATTTAGATTAGCCACTTTTAACAATAAATGCAAGAGAACTAAGATTAAAACAAACCCAACTCAAGAACTCACCTAAAGTGCTTTCACTTGGCTCATCAGGGTCTGGAGGATTACTAAGCATACTGTGCACATCTCCTCGACGGCGTTGTTGTCTGTGCCTCCTCCGATACTGAAATTCAGCATATTCCTGCATAAACCAAAGGTTATAAAATACAGGAGAGCATGCAAATTTTTAAATGCAAATAAAACAAACAATACACTTTTTTTCTAGGAAAAAAATGTGTGATTTTATATACATATTATAAAATCACTTGGCTTTAGAAAAAGAAACTGCAGGTATTGCCATGCCAAGGAAACAGAAATAGTAAAATGGAAAAAGAAAAAATTTTAAATAGCCATTATAATTGTCTGGATAAATTGGGAATACTTGCAAGCTCCAATGCTAGATCATAACTGAGCCTTATTTCATATGCCTGGGTCTTGTTATCTAATATTATAACTAATACCAGAATGATTTTACTACTAAAAGTTAGGCCCTCTCTGGCGGTCTGGTTTTAAAAAAAATGACTGTGATATATGCAACAGAGAATAAAAGAAAAAGATAAAATAAAGAAAAGCACTAACAGTTAAGTGCTTGTTAGATTGTTGGATTCTGTATTCTTTGGGACTACTACATACCATACTCACATCAAAGAAGAATATGAGGTTACCTTTAAAATAAGATGTTACTTGGCTTCCTTCCTATATTAGTTAATATGTGGGGTTATCTACAACCCAGGCAGGGGGAAGTATTTTCTATTTAGCATACGGGAAGAACACAGATTTGGGCAGATGTCCCTGAGTTTATTTTCTATTTGTGATAATAGTTTAAAGTGGGTTTGCTATCAACAGAGGCAGAACCTGGGCCTACCTGCTATTATCTGCATACAAATGCACTTTTCCAGATTTTAGAGACAGAAGAGACTAGAAGACAGGCCAGTGTGCATGACACCAGCATAAAAAGGCTAATTTTGAGAATCGTTATAGATTCTTTCAGTGATAAACACTAAAATATTCAGGTTTATGATTATCTGGTTACTCTAGGATATTCAATATGCTTATGTTGTGAAAGTAACTGGAATAAATGAAAATAAGTTTTAAAACCCCAGTAAAACTTTTACGTCATACAACTCTGGTTAAATTTATTCAAACTCCCTCATCTATGTAAGCAATTGGACCCTAATTAAAGAATGGAAGGCATTCTACCAGGTTAGAAACAAATGAACGTAAGATACTACAAGTGCCCAGAGAGATTATTCAGGTTCTTTAAATTTACTGCTGAGCTGGGGTATCATTTCCTCTTTTCCTGGAGGCCCATGATCCAAAACTGGATGACTGTTAATGTGTCATCATGGTTCACTGGACCACTGAGGACTACCATGTTTCTCAGACAAAGATGGCAAGAAAACGTTATTTCAGTTAAGATTTATCTTTAGGGAGAATTTGTTTACTTTGTACACTTGGTGATGGTACAAAGTTACTCTGAATTAAATAAACTATTTCTGACCATAGAATATACATATTTCCAATTGAAGAAAACTAAGTGGTTAAAAAAACCTGTAAAAGAAACGTTATATTTACAATTATTCTGATAAAAAACTCAAATGGCATTCTCTCACCATGCAACAGGCTTTAAAAAAAATGTTTTCATAAAATTAAACTTATCTGAAAATTTCCATGGATTCCTAAGATCTTCAAGTAAGCATATGAAAAGGCTTTAGTTGGGATACTCCAAAAGGTTTGAGAGTGTTAAGGCTATAGAGAAGAGTGAGAAGTTCTAGGATTTATAGGGAAAAAAGCTTCCAGGAGTTTTTTTTTTTTTATATAAATAATAATAGCCACCATTTATTGAGCACCAATTTTGTTAGTGACTTAAACAGATGCTTTAATCCTTCCAGAACTTCCATGGGGTAGATATCACTATCCACATTTTAAAGATGAGAAATTAAGGAAGACACAGCCTAAATAGACCTTAAGTTATAGGGCTAGACCTCAAATTCTGGTGTCCCTTAGACTTTTCGATCATGCTGTTTCCTCTGGGCTCCACTGCCTTTAAAGTGGCACAAAACAAATACTGATGCTTGTCAATGACTCACTCAATTTAGTTTAAAAAGAATAAGATGTAATTCACTTTAATGAAAAATATAAATTCAACCTAAAAGTCTACTGAAGTTGGGCAACGTTATTTTTTTCAGAATCCATATGAAGGTAAAGAGCTAATTTTTATAGATATAATTTTGGCAGATACTTGATAGTCACACACATGCAGAATTTTAAAGGTTCATACTGTGTGGTAATTCTTTACATCTGCAATAGGTTTACATAAAAGCTTGGTGTTCAATGTACCAAAGACTTTAAAGAATAGAAAACTGAAAGTGAATTAAATTATCCTTATAAAATTTATTAACTCATAAAAAATAAATTTAAGAAAAATGTTATTTATAATTTCACAGTTTTCAATCCCAAGAGGACAAGAGCTCAATAATTTTATTTATAAGTATTCACATGTGAGGTAAAAAGCCTGCCTATATTTTTACAAAATGAAATGGTGTTAGTCATATTAGCAGACCCTCAATATTCAAGAGAAATATTTTGAAATTACTAAAGTTATTTTCAGAGCCAGAAGCCACAAGATGATGCATACATGTCTGTGAATATACTGGTAAAGGTTTTATTTTTGCTAAATTGTGTTTCTACCTTGAAATACTGAAATCTTTGTATTCTTTTTTTGATAACTGAAGCTTGTTTATTCCTCCTTTTAGGTGGAAGTTTTCCATACTATTCCCCAAAGCTGAAATTATACGATTACACAGAAATATTCAAGCATAGGGTCAGGTAAAGAAAAGGCTCATAATTTGTTTTACAATAGAAATTTCATTAATATATTAAAATTTTAAAAAAAATTTAAGTGAATTTAAAATTTCTGTATCAGAGCTCTAAGTACAAACTCTTCCTCAAGTAAATCTTGTTTTGCATATATCTACCTATACAAAAGGCCACAAGGTGATTGCAAGTATCCTTAGCAGCTGAAAAGAGAAAGTATCTGATTTAAATAAACCACAGTCATTTATGGATAATAGTCAATTCCACTGTCTTTCAGTTGCAGATAACATATGGACTACAAATGATAAAGGTTTCATAGTTTGTCCTGCTGCCTTCCAAGAATTAAGTTAAAAGGTTATCATAATATAAGCGTCGAATGGTAAACTGTTGTATAAAGAACCAGAAAGTAGAGAGAACTGCTAAAACCATTTAAAATCAGACTCAACAGTGACAGTGGCAATTTAAATCTCAGAAAATAGCAATGTGATTAAGATTTTCACTTTATCTTATTTCTATTTGCAGCAAATGTTATTTGCAGTATTAGTATTTTAAGATGGTATATCAACAACAACAACAATGAAAACAAGAAGAGTGTGAAAATCTTAAAGAGAAGCAGAGAGCAACTATCAAAGCATTCTTTCTGCATAAACACTAAGGTCAAGTTTCCACCTTAGTAACTGATTATAATAAATCAATGCTAACAGGTTGTTGCAATAACTTTAAAAAAAAGATTGTCTATTTAGATTTTTAATAAATTCGGATTGAAACAATATTACAACTAGAAATGCATTTCTAATAAATAAAATTAATATTTCTGTTAATTAAAGATACTTTCCAAAAATGTAAGCTATAAATTGGCCTTCTGACTATTCAGTAATTAAAAATAAGAGAGGGTATGCATTTAATAATGTGATGATAATCCAATGAATAGGTAAATGTAGACTGCTGAGGCATTATTATTATAAAAGAAAGAAAAAAACATTGCTTACAATCTCAGTAGGATATTTAGAATAGATGAGGGTGCAAATGCAAGCAGGATTGCACTAAGGAAAATTATAACTAACCAAGCCAAACCAAACTCGCACAAAACAATTACCTCAGGTGATGCAAATCCTAAATATTCCCAATCCCATGTTCCACCAGCAAAGCTACAAAGAAATTAGACATACCATTTGATTTATTATCAGTACTACAAAGTACAAACAATCAGACCCTTGCCCTTTGAACATTACTTTTAATTCCTCTGCTTGGAACTTGCTTAACCAAAGATCAACTACTGAATATAATTAAAATGATTCTTTAATTTTTTCTTTCAAATTTGACATTGCTTTATGTTTGTATAAAATGGTGGAAAAATTAAAAACCACCATGCTATACCAGAGTATTTTACAATTGATTCTATTTTTATTTTTAGGAGTTTATGTAAAAATAAAGGTCCAAGGAATTTCTAATGCTTATAATTAATATGAATAGGAAAATATGCTTCAATTTATAATGGCAGAAATAGTGTAAGTGTCTGAAATAAAACAACCAAAACTCAACTGCTCTTTAATGGATGAATACGGATCACTGAAAAAACTTTACGAATATCAGATTTCTAATTTCTTTACAACTTCTTACCAAAAAATACAAATATGACCATAACAATTTGGCAAGGCTTCCAAATTCTACATTATAAGATGTTTTTGACTATCAAAATGATGCGTTAGAATACTTGTTGAATTATGAGTTCACTGAAGTGTGAAATTTACCTAGCCTAATTTAGTCTGAGAAACTATACAATGAAAAACAAAACAAAAAAATAGATATAGTACTGGGGAAAAAAAAAACCAAAAAGAAGTTAACATACTTTTATCAGCTATCCATATTTTAGGTATAAGTAACTTTCAGGAATATGAACCCTAGTTGGAGAAAAAAATAAACCTGCTAGCATTTGTGGCTGGTGCTAGGATGAGTTCCATGGTGTGTATCCTTTTCACCTGCGTCTTGGAGCTTCTGGTGAGTCTGCAGGAGCAACTCCCCGAGCCACAGATGCCAGGAACTCTTGCCTCTTCTGCTGTACAAGGCATGCTGCCTTGATTATCTTGTGGCGGGGTGTGCGAAGGTAAGGCCTATTGACTTTTTGGGCAAGGTCTTCAGTGACCATCTCTAAGTCTGTCTATGTTAAGAAGAGGAAAAAAAAAATTATAGGTTGAGTGGGTTAGTCAATAGCAAATCCAGTGTCTGTCTGGTTAAATCTAACTCTTTTGAAATCAGAAATTAATCCAAATTTTATATAACTTCCAATTTAACATATGTTTCTACTTTGCACATTTTAGGAAAATAGCATTCATTCAATAGGCATTTAGAGTAATGTAGTTGGTATGGATACAAAGAAGTAGTGAGTACAATATAGCAGCTGTATAAAAAAAATTTATAATTTGTCTGTGTGAAAAAGAACTAATAAATTTCAAGGCATTGTACATGTAAGTGCCTGACCACATGGTACAGACTATATGTAAATGCTGAAGGAATGTGAAGCAAGGCAAAACCTTTGTGATTTGGGGTTAGGTCTGGAAGGCCTCATGGAGAAAATGAATATTCAGCATTGAAGGAAATGTAAGATATAAATTAGTAGAGGGGAGTTCAAAGGGATGACATAAAAACAGTAGCAAGAGGAGAAAGTTTGGTGACTTCAAAAAAAAAGAGGAATGTACAATGAACCTGGTCAGCTACACTGATGTCAGTTTGCTGACATGCTTTTTCAAGTACTCTTAAGTTTTTCAGTTGTACTGTTAAAATGAACTGGCAAATAGCAACTTTCCTATCTAGTATGTAATGTGGTTTCGTTTTTGAAGATAAAATGCCTAATTACATAATCAGAATTAGGCCAGATTTCAACCTCAACCAGTTTAAAATAAAGAAATAAATGTGGGGGCTTCCCTGGCGGCGCAGTGGTGGAGAATCCGCCTGCCAATGCAGGGGACATGGGTTCGAGCCCTGGTCCGGGAAGATCCCACATGCCGCGGAGCAGCTAAGCCCATGCACCACAACTACTGAGCCTGCGCTTTAGGGCCCGCGAGCCTAGACCCCAAGCTCTGCAACAAGAGAAGCCACCGCAGTGAGAAGCCCGCGCACCTGGACGAAGAGCAGCTTCTGCTCAAAGCAACTAGAAAAAGCCCACACACAGCAACGAAGACCCAACAGAGCCAAAAGTAAATAAATAAAATAAAAGAAGAAAAAAGAAATAAATGTGGTAGGAAATGTTTACATAGCTCAGAACTCATTCAAATCTGCACAGTGACAAATTCAAACATAAAGAAAATTTCAGTTTATTATTGGTAACTTTTCCTTTATTTAAAAACCATTCTGAAAACAGAAACAAAATTGTTTATTAATTACACTCAAGTAAGATAAACCTTAGTTACAAAGTGGTTGAAAAAGGAGAAAATCTGTTTTTCATAGTAACTGCATTTAAATTTAATAAAAAAGACATCTTACTTGCATGAGTTCAAAAATTTCTTTCTTTGTGCTTTTAGGTTCTAAGAAAAATCCATATGGATAAGAACACTTGAGAATGCGTCGAGTTTTTAAGAGCACATGAACTGCATCTTCGATGAAAGTGGTATCTGGACAGCCTCCTTCAGCTATAAAGTAAACCAGGCACAGTGAAAAAATGTTTTTTGCAAATACACTATTATAAAATTAAACAACTAAGTTTTCTTAAAAGAAAGAAAAAAGAACAAGGATCCCTAAGAAGAAACTGTTTGAAGTAGCTATATGATAGTATTTATTTGAACTAGACTAAAAACCTACATAAAACATTTTGCATTTAGGTGACGTGTATGCATTTGGAGCACACCCTGCAGTAGCCCAGGAGTACTGATGGCAGTCATGAAGGAATGCATACATTGATCCTGGATTCTGTTCTCACCCTGTGACTAAACAAATCTAGCTTTAGGTCAACTCAAAGGTTCCATGTTTTACTAAGTTTTTTAGGTTATCCCTAGCAGAATTCTACTCATTAAGAATTAGAACAAATGCCTTGCTAAGTTGCTTGCTAAAAAAAAAAAAAAAAGCCTAATTATAAATTATGCTTCTGCAAAAACAACATTGTAAGGTAAAAGACACAACATTCTGGGGAACAACTGGGTAACTAATGCTAGTTAATAAATACTCCAGGGAGAGAAAGAGAGAAAGGGAGGAAGAGTGGTTTTATTTCTTCCTTTCCAAATCTTCTACCTTTTAATTCTTTTTTATGTCTTACTATGCTGTCTAGAACCTCCAGAAGGTTGAACAGAAGCAGTAATTTACATCTACAAATACTTATTGTATATTTAGTATGTTTTGGGCACTGTTCTAAGTATTAGAGATACGTCCGTGATGGAATAGACTGTAGAACCTGTGAAGACTTTTTCTTTCAATTTTTACTGTGGACAATAATACTTCAAGAGTTTGGTATTGGCTTGATATAGTTATGTCATTACTACAGTCTAAGAACTAGTAATTAACAAGGAGACTAAGCTGCTACTGATGCTTTTTGTCCCACTCTAATTTATTTAACTTATGGTTATTGTTTTAATTAGGAAGTTATCCTCATGAAAATGGTGTTAGTACTCATTACTTTTATAAAATGGAGCAAACACAAGGGTAATTGATTCCATCTTAGGCTTAAAACCTTTTATATATAAGCTGTGATTATTTAAAAAATGTGACTTTTTAGGGACTTCGCTAGTGGCACAGGGGTTAAGAATCTGCCTGCCAGTGCAGGGGACATGGGTTCGAGCCCTGGTCTGGGAAGATCCCACGTGCCGCAGAGCAACTAACCCTGGGCACCACAACTACTGAGCCTGTCTGTGCTCTAGAGCCTGCAAGCCACAACTACTGAAGACTGCGTGCCTAGAGCCCGTGCTCCGCAACAAGAGAAGCCACTGCAATGAGAAGCCTGCGCACTGCAACGAAGAGTAGCCCCTGCTCACCACAACTAGAGAAAGCCCACACGCAACAACGAGGACCCAAAGCAGCCAAAAAAAAAAAAAGTCACTTTTTAAAACAAACATGCCAGAACCTGTACTCTGTGTGGTCACTGAGATATTATATTTTAATTATGTAACTAGTATTCAATCCATTTTTAGGAATGTTCTTTTTGAACTTCCATTTTAGGAACCATAAGTAAGCCCTATCTCGTGACTTTGCTTTTTGACTCCAATGTCCGCTATTTACCAGTGACATGATTTCTCCCAAAACTGTACTTGACTTCTATTCTATACTAGGCACTCTGCTAAATTTTCTCAAGAATCTTTGGGAATTCAGTTACATGACAATTTGATGGCTTGTGAATCTTGCTCCTTTGACTAGGTCAGGGATGCCTTTTTGGGCCCATTCACTTTTCCCAACATTGTAGAGCATCATCAGCAGTGGCACAGAGTAAGCAAAACCACAATGTGTGTTTATCTGCCAGCAGCAGAGCTTGCACTAAGAGGAGCAGGTGACGTAAGCAAGGTGGAAAATCTTACCAGAGGCCTCAAATGCTAAACTACACTCTGGGCTTCTGAAAACTCCAAACTGCCAAATGAGCAAATGGAGATAAGGTATTCTTTTAAGGGTCTTAACCTCCTACCAATGAAGTGACTTAAGCATGACAGCTATTTTACATTAATTATCACACATATCACTTATAACTTACTTTCTTTGAGAGCTCTACTCAATTGCTCCATCTTTTCTTTGGCTGTTTTAAGAAGGCGTTGTTCTAACTAAAAGAATAGAAATAAATAAATATATCATTTTCTTTATTTATTCACAACAGTAGAGTTTAGCACATTTGAAATGATTTGGGACATACCTGATAGCTATGTTCATGATTTTTAAATCTTGTGTAGTAGTGCATAAATCTGTCAAGTTCCTGAAATCGTTTGTGTTTTTTCTCAGCCTAGGAAACGAAAGTCCACAAATGACATTTATAAATAAAAGTACTAGCTATTAAAATTGTTTTTTTTGATCACTTCAAAATTTTATTAGTAACAGATAGTAGTGCATACAGATTTCTCGATTATTTTGTTGAGAAAATAATAACCAATACATTTTAAACGCTTCCCAGAACAAAGTCTTGTATTTGTATTCTCTGTGACAAACCACTGAATCTGCAATTCCCAGAGTGTAAGGTAAATATGTCTCTCAAACCTTATGTTCATTAGATCTTCAATGTTTTATTATGTTGTTTATTGCTATAGACTGAAATGTGTCCCCCATCAATTCATATGTTGAAGGTGTAACCCCTAATGTGACTATATTTAGAGATAGGGCCTGTGAGATGATAAAGGTTGAACAAGGTCATTAGGGTGGAGATCTAATCCAATAGAGCTGGTGCACTTATAAGAAGAGGAAGAGACAACAGAGCTTGCTCTCTCTCCTTCCTGTGAGGACATAGCAAAAAGATAACTGTCTATAAGCCAGGAAGAGAGTCACTGCCAAAAACCGAATTGGTAGAAATCTTGATCTTGGACTTCCTAATCTCAAGAACTATGAAAAATAAATTTTTGTTGTTTAAGCCACTCAGTCTATGGTATTTTGTTATGGCAGCCAAGCAGACTAAGATACTTATTATATACAATAACATAATATTATATTGTTGATATAATGTTAAAATTGTTTTTAAGTCATTTTAGAGACATGCTGGGATATACGTCTTGTCTAATCTTCACCAATATAAAAAAAGGAAAATTAAAAAAAAAAGCTCAAGTTTATAGAGCTATTTTGTTTAAATTAAAGGCTACTCTAAAGTGTATTGAATTTAAATGCCTCATTACAATAAAGATAGGAAAAGAAGAAATGAAAAACACTGCCACTGGTATTAAGTCGCTTAGAGATCTTGGCTTCTACAGTTCTCTTTACCTCCACAGTCATTTCCTTGGATTGTTCCTCTACATGCTGAATGACTTCATAGCGAGTACATCTGTAATAACCTCCTGTGGAAGAACTATGTTTTTTCCATTCTTCTAGGCAAATCCAGCAAAAGTCATACTTGCACTTCAAAAGAAAACATATATGCAAATATCGCCCCACGTTAATATGCAAATTATTTTCTAAATTCCTGTCAACCAATTTGTAGAGATTAAACAATCCTGCCTGTGTGACCAGGAACAAATCTTCTCAAAGACACACCCTCCTCTTTTTGAGGTTTTCTCTGGAGACCTTATGTGCGCTATGGAAAGATGTGGGGGTAGTTTAAAGTTATTGTTTATAAGGATAAATTAAAATCATAATATTATTAAGTAATCTCAAGAAAGCTTGAAAAATATCAATGGGATATTCTTTCCAAATAATAAAACCAGATCCTGACAAATGTTTCATTTTTCAGGTGCAGAGTAATCTTACCTTGGTCTATAAAGCTCCACCAGTGTATTTGAAAACTTCTGTTGACTTTGACAAACTGATTTTTAAACTGGGAATAAGTTAAAAAGGCCTCTAATAAGAACAGCTAACATAAAACCTATTTTTCATTTAAAAAAAAAAATTCTCTTTCTTAATTACCATAATTCGCAGACAATGCCAAAAAATATGAGTATTCCAGTATGAAAATATATCTTTTTCTCTCTTAAATGCTTATGGATTTTGAGTCAGATCTTTCCAATTTAAATCTATGTTTTCTCCTGGTACTTTTAGAGTTTGTTTAAAAAAATATTTAAATATTTGATCTGTTCAGAATTTATTTGGGTATTCAGTATGAATTAAACTTTATTTTTTTCCACATAGCTGCCCAGTTGTCTCAATACCATTTACTGAACAGTCCATGTTTCTCTACTGGTTGGAGATGCCTCCTTTACCATACGCTGAATTCCCATTTATGTGTCTATTTTCTGGGCTTGCTTTCTATTCTGTTTCGTTGATCTGTAGATCCATGTACCAGCACCATGCTGTCTTAATTACTGAGCCTTTATAGTATGGGTTACTGTTTGACAAGGCTAGTTCCTCCTCACTGTTCTTTTTCAGAGTTTTCTGGCTCTTCTTACTTTGTTTTTCCATGTGAACTTTTAATTAGCTTATCTAGATGCAGAAACAAAACCTGTTGGTATTTTTGTTGGAATCTTTCTATCCAAGAACCTTGTTATCTTTCTATTTGTTTGTCATCTTCTGTGTCCTACAGATATGGGTCTTAACATTTTCTTCAAGTAAGTCTTATCCATTTCTTAAGTTTCTTTCTAGATAAATGAGGTCTTCTTTTTCAGTATATATTCTATCTGAATGTTACTGGCACATGTGAAGGCTATTACTCTCTGCATATTACTTTTGTACTCTGCTAGTTAATTGAATTTTTATTGTTTGCAATAGTTTTTCAGTTGATTCTTGTGGGCTTTCTAGGTATACAATCATGCTGGCTGTAAAAAATGACAATTTTCCCACCTCATTTCTAATTTTTATATCCCCAATTTCTTTTCATTGTCAAATTATGTTGACTGGTATCTCCAGTCCAATGTTAATAATATTTGTGATGGGGAGTATCTTTATATTGTTCTCAATTTTAGTTAGAGTACCTCTAGTTTCCCCACTAAATATCATGCTAACTTTTGGACTAAGATAGATTTATTTTTACCATGCTATTGCGATAAAAGGAAGAATCTATCTATTCCTATTTCTTTGTGTGTCTTATAAAGAATGGTTGTTGAGTTTTTGTCAAAGGCCTTTTTGGCATCTACAGAAAATTTACATGGTTTTTCTTCTTGTATCTACCACTAAAATGAGGTACAGTAATAGCTTTCTAAATATCAAACCATTCTTGTATTCCCGGAATAAACCCCACATGATTAATTAGTCTTTTTTTAAAATTAAAAACATGATTTTCATTGAAATATAATTGATATTCAATTATTCTTCTAATGCACTCTGCTAGATTACATTTGCTAATATCTGTATTTTCCCCTCCACTATCTTATTTAGGACTCATGCATTCTTCTTCATAAATAAGACAGATCTACAGTTTTAATTTTTATAATCTTGTCAAGTGCTGGTATCAAGGTTCTACTCAGTTTATAATAATAATTTGAAAGTTTCCATTTTCTTTTTTTTCTTTTTGTCCTGGAAACAGTCTGAATCACATTGGAGTTACCTATTCTTTAAAGCTTTGATAAAACTCTATTGTGAAACTGTTAGGGCCTATTGCTTTTAAAGGAGAGATCACTGAAAAACTCTTTCTTCTACGGAGTGAGTTTGTTTGGATATTTCTTCTAGAGTTAGTTTCAATAAATTATATTTTCTTGGAAAATCAGTCCATTTCAAAACCAAGTTCAAATTTATCTGCAAGAGTTGAGCAAAGTTATCTCTTATTATTTTACTTTGCTTTGTTTATTGATTAGTCCCCTTTTTAAAATTTATTTATTTATTTATGGCTGCCTTGGGTCTTTGTTGCTGCACACGGGCTTTCTCTAGCTGCAGCCAGCAGAGGGCTACTCTTTGTTGTGGTGTGTGGGCTTCTCATTGTGGTGGCTTCTCTTGTTGTGGAGCACGGGCTCTAGGCGTGCGGGCTTCAGTAGTTGTGGCATGCGGGCTTCAGTAGTTGTGGCTCATGGGCTCTAGAACGCAGGCTCAGTAGTTGTGGCACACAGGCTTAGGTGCTCCGTGGCATGTGGGATCTTCCCGGAACAGGGACTGAACCCGTGTCCCCTGAATTGCCAGGTGGATTCTTTACCACTGCGCCACCAGGGAAGTCCCAGTCCCCTTATTTCTTATATTGTGTATTTGAACTCCCTCACTCCCACATTTTTCTTATTGCAAGCTTTGTGGTTTATCTTATTTTTTTTCCTTCAGAAAACCACTTTTGGATTTATTTATTAGTTGTATTGTTTTTCAGTTTTTGATTCACTGATTTCTGATTAAAAAAAATTCTTCTTCCTTGTTTTCAAGTTTGTATTTCTTGAGTCATATTCTTAATTCATTCCCTATTTTGTACCATTTTAAGTGAATAAGGCTATGCACATTTCTGAATTGCTTTAAATATAGCCCTCAGGTTCTGAAAAAGTAGTTATTTATAGAAATTCTTTAATTTCCATTTTATTTTTACTCACGAGTTGTTTGAGAGATTTTAAATTTCCAAATGAAAAGGCTTTTTGTAACTTTATTATTCATTTCTATTTTATTCCATTATGATCAGAGAATGTTGATTACACCACTCTATTTTCTGGATAATTATTTAGATTTTCTTTGACGATCAATGGTTAATTTTTTTGGTGAATGTTCCACGGGTACTTGAAAATATGGCATGAGTCCATCTTCTCAGGATACAGAGTCTGAATATATAGTAATCAGATATACCTTAGTCATTATGTCAAGTCCTATCTTCATTAATTTTTTCTCTACCTGGTATGTCACGAACAGAGAGTTGAATTAAAGTCTCTGTCCTCATTTAGCCCTTCACAAACATGTACTTACACAATAAATTGTGTACTTGTTTCAAGGTTCTGACAGTATGCAAGTTCTTTTGTTGCCTGCTAAAAGCAAACCTTGTGCCTGATTTGATCCAAGTACCCTTCAGTACAGCTCCATTGATCTCTCAAAATTAGTGGCAAAACTTTCTACAAACAGCAAAATTTTACATTCTATGATAAGAAAAAGAATATAGAACTTTAATAATTTTTTATTTTTTAGTTGCAGCACAGTTTTCCACAGAGCCAGATCAATAAATTACTATAAGTGATTTAAAATGTGTAAGGATGCAATATTTAAATAGCTTCCTGAAAATTATCTAAAGGAAATGAATAAAGAGAGTTTTTAAAATAAATGAACTTATTTTTATAGGGCCAAACCTGTCATTCTTTTAAAATGTTTAACAATTTGATTCCAGAAAGTAAAAACTATCTACTGATTAATAATCAATATTGAAGCATTAATAAAGGTATATTATGATTTAGTCATTGTGTTAGAAAATAGATTCAATTACATATTACCTGTTGTCCCACATTTTAAAAAAACTATAAAAGTATAAACACTTCCTAGATGTCTCCTTTTATGTCATTAGAATTACTCATCAGTTTCCTTTGTTCAATGCAAATACTTCAGATGGTTAAATAAGACTACATTTACATAGTATGTAAGTAAATGTTTCTTTTACATGCAAAAGAAGTTTAAGCAAAATCTGTTTAAGATAAATTACCTTACATCATTAGCCTGATTAATTCATGAAAATATTCATTCACTCAATACACATCTATCAACTACTTACTGCTGGTAGGTGCTATGACTGAAATAAAGGTAATGTTGGATCCCGCCCTTTTATTAGTAGCCCAACTGCTGATTTTTATGGTCAACATGTATTTTTTTTTTACACATCTATGTAGTCTATATCAGACTGTCCAAGAAAAAACTAATATGGATGTTGGAGATAGGACTGCATATAAATGAAATAATTTTGGCCTGATCAGCTAAACTAATAAGCAATTCTGAGCATTTTACTCAGAACACTACTAAGTTTTTCTTCTTAGGAAATCACTGCTGTCTCACTAAGACAATTCATTCATGTTAATTTATTATAATATAAAATCATCTGGTAACTGTCATTATTTTTGAAGTCATAATAATATTACAGTTAAGCAAAAATGTTCATAAATGTAGGCATGGATTAATAAAATATTATTAACTTAATTCCAGAATATTTGTTTTAAATATGGTAGTTTCTTTCTATGCAATCTAGGTCAGGAAGGTAGCCTTCTAACAGTAATTATTTATAATAATTTTTAGCCAAGTGACATTTTCATTTTCAATATAGTAATGAGTTACTTATTTAATTGATGATTTCATTAGCAAACCTAAAGTCTGCCCACTGTTTCGGGCACCTTTCTTATACAGACATCAGGATTTAAATTTGGACTTAAGGGGATTGCTTGGGGCCTGACTTGGACCTTGAGACTATGCTGTGTGCTCCAAAATCAGCTTTGCAAGAGATCTATGTAAGGTAGCACTCGATCATTTAACAGAATCCTCACTGGGGGAGTGGGTGACTGGGAGGGAAGGACTCAGGCATTTCTGATCTGGCCAAGTACCACTGAATCCTTACCTTTATTTTTAACATTCATCATGATTGTAAAATTTAGTAATATAAACCAACATTTATGTTATTTAACAAAGAATGTAGAATACAATCTTCTAGAATCCATCTGAAAGCCAATAAGATACCTATGCTTACAGCATTTCTTCTTTGGATTCACAATCAAATGAAGGTTCTAACTGCAAAGCATGTATTGTACAATCCTCTTTAACTTACCTTAGCACACTGCATGTGATTGCATCCCTCATTCTTCTGTATTGGAGACTTACAGTTAGCACAAGGCTTGGAGTTAGTTAACAACCAGAGACAGTTGGCAGCATCCTCATAAGCTTCACTAACTCCCACAACTTTGGGATATAAAGCACAAATACAGAAATAAATGATTTAGTGTACAACTCCAGATGGAAAAACACTCAAAGTTTTCTTTGCAGGCTGTCTCTCAATTTTAAATATATACTTATTTTCCTATTAGGGTCTATGGCAAAGTTTTTACCCATGATTAGTTAAGACAAAATAAAAATGAATCCAATGACATGTCTGAAAGTAAATTCATCATTTCCCCCAAATCTGCTCCTTTCTCTATCTCCTGTCCTGTTAAACGATATGATCTTCTACCCAGAATAGATCCAGGAAGAGCATGATCTTGGACACCTTCCTCTTTCCCTCATCTACTGTGTCCCATTGATTCTATCTCTTCCTCTTTCATATCCATCTTCTCTCCATTCCCACTTCTTATTGCTTTAGCTAGGATCGTCCACACCTTCTTCCCAGACAATTAAAACACAGAAGCCAACCTAGCTCCCAGATCCTTCTCCCCCCACCCTCACAACCCACACTATATTGCCTCTATAAAGTGATCTTTTAAAAATACAAATCTTTAAATCTTCTAATTGCTCCCCACTGACTACAAGATAAAATCAAACTCTTTTAGCAAAGAATACAAAGCCCTTAATGATTTGGCCACTAACTACTGGTAAGGTCCTCCTACCCTCTATCCCCACACTAACCTTATACTCTTCATCATCTTAAACTCTGTTTATTCTACTTTAATTTGAGATCTGCACTCTTAAAGAATGCCAGGGTTTTTAAAGACTCTAACTTTTACATTTTATGTTCTATAAATCTCCACCACCACCCATGCAGAGATTTAGGGGCTGGAGAGAGTGGTAGACACATAATTAAAAATTTATTTTTTCCTGCAAGAATGACAGTAATGAAGTTTGTTTTCTAACTTCAAGTACATAGAGAAGTTCTACCTTTTCTTTACTGAAAGAGATGTCTGAAAATCACTTTGAAATCCTTGAGAGTAGTCCATTCAGTTAAGACCCTCATTATATGCAGATATTCTAGGAAGGGTTGGGTAACAGGTTAGCCCTACTGTTGAAAGCAGGGGAGAAATCAGAAGTTTTGAAGTTTAAAAGAAAAAGTTACTCAACCCCCAAATTTAATGGAGAGGAAAGGTGACAAAGGTTTGGGCTGTCTGACCCCTGGGAACTGGCTCTGCATATGAACTGGAAGAGATGAGCACCAGCAACAGCCCTTTGATGGAGCCTAGCAGTGGAGGAGTGGAGGCAGGGGGTGTCTTGCTGCAAGGAACCCTGGGTGCCTACCGACTTAAGTTTGTGTCAACAACAGAACAGCAGCTACTGCTGGACTGTAAAGCACTGGTTTTCAATTCCACATAGCAGAGAGAAACAATAGCAGCAACGAAATGCTCAGACTGCACTCCATTTCTAAGGCCACTTGGTAGAAGATGGTTTGATTAGGGTGTGGTGCAGAGCATGCTCAGATAATTTGGTGGAGAACAGGAGTTTCAGAAGGAACATACTATACTTAATGGCTATGAAGGTCAGCTGTGAAGGTAATGCTGTTTACAAAGGGTACTGCTATAAAACCTAATCACTAAGTACAGTGTCTAATTTTTGTTTAAAGTAGTGGCCTTTCTCCTCCCTTTAGCATCAACATTATTTTTAGCTCAGAGTCTCCAACATATTCTTATGACCTTTATTGTCCATTGTTATAATAAATAAAGCACAAAGCCATTAAAACAAAGCAGTTGTGTGGCCTGCAACATTAACAGTTTTATTCTCCTACCCTTGGAGAGAATGCTAGTTTCTGACTGCATTCTAGAGGATTACATGAAGTAAATCATGTTCAGAAAATAACCAACTATTAGTACAACAAAAACTTGAACGGGAAGAAATGCCTTTACTACCTGTGCTCTG
Organism: Leucopleurus acutus; assembly: GCF_964270905.1. Taxonomy (NCBI): domain Eukaryota; kingdom Metazoa; phylum Chordata; class Mammalia; order Artiodactyla; family Delphinidae; genus Leucopleurus; species Leucopleurus acutus. The sequence goes on from NC_139144.1 coordinate 53,124,509, forward strand.
AACATGCTCATTTCATACATCTGCCCTTTGTACATACTTTTCTCAATACCTGCAATACCCAAACTCCCTTCAATCTACCTGGTGAGTCTTCTCCATCTCTACTGACTTCCAAACTTTTCACTTCAGATGCATGTCTAATATAGCTTGATCTTCTTTCCTTAATAATCTACTGTGCTTTTAGGTCTCTTTGTAAGAAAAATTAACTTCATTTAATCACGTATTACAGTATAAAAATCTCAGATCTATTAGTAGAATCAACATGTGCTCAAGTGAAAACAAAGTTGCTTTTAAAGACAGAATTGTTAAAAGACTATTGAATTTCATTCAATAACCATTACTGAGTATGTACTATGAAAAAACTGGTCTTAAATTTTTATAAATTAACTATCATTTCACAGAAAATATAATCATTCCTGCTTCTTGCTCTGATAAGCTGCAATACAGGCAGTTTCAGTACTGAAAAACAGTATTTCAATCTTTATATGGAATTAATTCTTTCAACTGAGCTCAGTACATTTTCTAATATTTTTCTGATCAGTTAGATTTTGTCACTCCTTTTAAGTCTCATAACTCAAAGACTTTGGAAAACTAGGGATAAGGGAGAAAACGATCTCATGAATCTACAAATTCGGTTGAAAATTCTTATGCCAAAGATATGTGACCATGACCCAAATTAATATGTGAATCCAATACAGCATTAAATCATACTTTTCTTTTTTGGAGTATTATTTTTGTATATTTAACAGTGATGTTCTACTTAAGTATTACAGTGGCCTATTATTGTTTGCTTTAAGCCTTACCCTAAATTTAATAAACTTAAAAGTGGCCATTAATAGTCTACTGGTTACCACCAAGTTTCACTGTGGTGATTACACATCAATACAGAGAGACAACTTTTTCTCAGCAATGGGGAATTTTCTCTGCAGTCTTGGCTTTGGGTCCCTTTGCAGTGGACCACTTGCGGGTGTCCTGGGTCTCTTGCCTCCTATCCAATTTTCTAAAGTTCCTCCATCTTTCTGAATTAAAATCCTATTTGGGACTCTTTGAGGACTATCTTCAGTTTTTACTTGAGGTCTCCCTATCTCTGGCCACCAGAGGTAACCACGTATACACTAGTTCTTCTATTTCTCTTCTCTCTTCATTATCAGGATCATTATCTTATGCAAGGACAATCTGTCACAGTCCCTCCAAAAATCTGTACTGACTAGCCAGGTCATTCTCCTCCTTCTTCTCTAATAAGACTTATTTGTGAATATGGAATGATTGATCCAATTTTACATTGGCAAGGGATAACTAAAAATAGTCACCCATTTCAAAATACTTGCTTTATATCTCAGATCACATACTTCTGGCCATTTTCTCCTCAAGAATTAAATACTATACTGTACTAATTACTTCTTGAGGTGCATTAACTCTTTTAGGCAACTGGTAAGTACACTAGATTAATAACTTAATAAAATGAAAAGTTATCTTCTTACTTCTCCTGTAAACACCTTTCCTCTCCCATCTGTATTGGCTGTCTTGTTCAAGCCCTTATGTTCTCTCACCTGGACATGTTGAAGTTGTCTCAGAAACAGCTTTCTTACCTAGTATCTCAATAGCCCCTAATTCATCATCCACACTTCCACCTGAATGATTTTTCTAAGCAAACATCTTCAGTTATCACTTTCCTACTCAACACTTCTTTTTGGTGTCTCGGGGTAAAGTCAGACCTCCCAGCATTACATATAACCCCCACCCCTGCACATGCAGTCTCATCTCTCACTGCACCTTTGCACTGGTTGAACTGAATTATTTGCAGTCCTTGAATACGCCATGCTATTTCACAGCCCTACTTTACCATGAGCCTAGAATGCCCTTCCTATTCTGGTCTGTGTGAAGAACATCTATCAGTTTTCAATACAAGGCTTATGTATCAATTATTTTATAAAGCTTTCCTTATCTCTTTCCTAGATGATCTCCTAACTAATCTGCTCCTTTGTCCCTCCCCTCCCTCACAATGTATCACAGGTATACTGTTCTCTCACACCACCTTTATACTTATTTTTCTGAGTTTTGTACATACCTGTCTCCAACTCTAAAATGTAAATTTCAAGAGCATAGAGGGCATCTTATTTCTGTACTCTAACTTAAAACAGCACTAAATAAATGCTAAACACATAATGAAGATACTATTTAAAAGCAACAAGTTACTCCTAAGTTTTCTCAGCATTTTTTCTGAGCTGGAGACAAGCACTTCTAAAAGCCACTGGACATCTCCACACATATGTCCTGTAGGTACCTCAGGTGCAAAATGCCCACAACAAAATTCATTATTTTCCTCTGAAAATTACTCCTTTACCTGAATTTCCTAATTTCACCAATGACATCATGATCTACCTTGTGACCCAAACTAAAAATTCACCTTCCTACTTCTGACTTAACTCTCCTTTAGTCTACCCTTCCTAGTTATCAGTTATCTTGATAAAAGTATCTTTAACAATGCCACTTCCCTATTCAAAAAATGCATTCTATGGCTTATTCTGTTAATAGGAAAAATTCAGACAATTTGGCAAGAACCCTCACAATCTGGCAACACCTACCTTTCCAGCCTCATCTCTCACAAATGTCTCCCCTGGACCATAATTTTAAACTCCACAGAATGTATAAAGAAATGCAGGAAGGTGGGCAATAGCAAGCCATCTCTAATAGAAATATAGATGTTTCTAGGTGTCAGAAGCAGGAGAAGAAAACAAAATCCAGTCGTCTTGTCATGTTTAAAGGTGTTGCAGGGTAATGGTATTAATCTCTTTATGAAACTCACACACATAGACATACCCATACACAGATAGGGCTAATGGGTGGGTATCCAGAGAGCAATGGCAAGCTCTACCTGGTATTCAAGAGAGAGATACAATGAACCTGGGGAACAAGAACAATCTATACAAATCTTTTTGATTTGGGAAGCAGGTACTCAAAAAATATTTGTTGACTGAATGATGAATGTTCAGGACAGAAATGATTAATCAGCCCTCACTAAAAAATATCCTAAAATTATCCACTTCCCTTTGCTCCCATTTAAAGGACATGAGCCTTCTCATCATGTGAAAGAGATCGCCCTCATTGTCAATGAATAAACTGGTATTCTGGTTTACCTAAGTAGTGTCTTTTCCATGGATCTGAATAACCCTGAGTCAGTGCACAAAATCGATCTTGTGAATATAAACTGCTGAGAATAATCTCTCGGGCAATGGTATATTGCCCAATATAATACAAGCCTTTAGGGACTCATGGCTGCCAGCCAGTCTCTCCCAGTGTCACTTCAGCTGCTGACATTACCTACCACATCTCTGCTTCTGTGGATATGCTGAAACCCAACTCATATCTTGCTGCTGTCAGGAAGATTCCTTAACATCCTCTGTCCCCAATCTGAGTTAGTTGTTTCTGTTTTTGTATTCTCATCTTTATCCAACTGTGTTAGTTAACATATGATACTGTAATTATCTGACTGCTTCCCTTCTAGCCTCTGTACTCTTTGAAGGCTGGCATCATCTTTATTATGTGCTTTGCTCATAATAAGTGTAGATGAAGTGTGTGAATTCTTAATCCTCATCTGCAATACTTCAAACTAACACTATTCTTTAAAATGTTAAAAACCACCAAATTAGTTTTCATTTATATTAATTTTATGACAGTTGTCATAAAATATTTACTTCAGGAGGTGAGAAATTATGGCAAAGCAGATATATTTACTTGTCAAACATGGGAATTGCTATTAGGAAGGCTAATTCAAACCCATTCTGTTTCCCCTGTGTCACTCAATCCAATCTGTTAGCTTCCTATCTGTACAATGGGACAACCAGCATCAATCTCATAGCATTTGTGTGAGGATTAACAGAAGTAATATATTTATAGACATCTCAGTAAAAATTAGTTATAGACATGGCATTTAATGTAAGTAAATCTACAGAAACACATAAGCAAGAAATTAACTTGCCTTATCCTCCACTGTAAGTTTCCAAGGAAATAAGAAGCTTCCTCTCAGTACAGATCATACATTTCTTCTCATGAAGTACAGAAAAGCTAGTTAGCCCACCCCAGGATAAAAGAGAAGGACTATAGGAGCAGAACTTAAATGTGACCCCTGTTTACCCTGGAGTCCTAATAAGTCCATTAGAAACATGGAACCTGTCTATGCTTTCCCCCCCTGGGATCTCCAAAAGGATGTTGGTTAGAGGGGTTAAAAAGGCGGGCTCTCGCATTAACAAACTTGAAAACTTAAAACTTCATTTTTAAATGAAGACTCTAAGAAATAAAACCATGTTATCTTTTGAATGCTATTATAAAATATGTAGCTATCTAAAATTCCTCTTACGTTCTTCTGGTTTCATTTCAGTTATTTTTTGTAGCCAATTTTTCCATGTTTGGCAGTCACAAGGCTCATGGGCTTCACCAAGGCACTCCCTAAAGAGGAAAACGTGGAAAAGGCAATTTAAAAGTATCCTTCATCAACATCAAGGTAAAAGCACAGGTGGGAAGTACTGTTCCAAATGTAAAGTTGAGAACACTGAGGCACAGTGACTACTGAGAGATGAAGCATTTCAATAGAGGAACTGGAAGCATGATTCTAAAGCTCAATACCACTAGGACAGATTTTCTTTCATCAGTACATTTATTCACACATTTTAAAAAGTTCCAAATAGATTACCTAATATTTATAATTTAGCCTCTCATGCCTTAAGAGCTGTAAAGTATTTTTTATCAATTGGGTTCTGTCTCAATAATAGTTTAAATTTTTGCAATTCAATGGGTGTTCCCCTGCCCAGCAGCATTGCCATTACTCAGGAGCTTGTTAAACATGCAGAAGAGCAGGCCCCATGAGACCTACTGATTAGAATCTGCATTTTATCAAAATCACCATATGACCCTTCTGCATTTTAAAGTTTGGGAAGTACTATTTTACATCACATTCTTGTCATTACTTTTACCTCTGAATCTCCAAGTAACAGCAAGGGCAATCTAACTTACTTTCAAGTTTGATAAATTCCAATTTTCTGTCTTATTGGAATTTGGCAAATTTTTATTTAAATAATTAAAACTGTAGCAATTGATTATTTGTAACTTAATTATATATTCTTTCTATAGGTATATAAAAGTCAAACATTAGGGACTTCCCTGGGGGTCCACTGGCTAAGACTCTGTGCTCCCAATGCAGGGGGCCCAGGTTTGATCCCTGGTCAGGGAACTAGATCCCACATGCCACAGCTAAAAGATCCCTCATGCCACAACTACAGATCCCGCATGCTGCAACTAAGATGCAGCACAGCCAAATAAATAAATAATAAATAAAATTTAAAAAGTCAAACAAAAATGACTTAGAGCCTTTACGAATTATTTAATTCAATATGACATTATATTCTATAGCACAAAGCTAATCATTCTAGTTAATAACAAAACGTCATTTTGGGCAAAGAAAAACCCAATCTATGGGTGCCATCATCATCACCAGTCTCATTTTAAACAAAGATCTTTTCTTTTTCTTAATTTTTTTTTTTTCTTGGCCAAGAGGCATGTAGGATCTTAGTTCCCTGACCAGGGATGGAACCTGCGCTCCCTACAGTGGAAGCACAGTGTTTTTTTTTTTGTTTTTTTTTTTACATCTTTATTGGAGTATAACTGCTTTACAATGGTGTGTTAGTTTCTGCTTTAGAAAAAAGTGAATCAGTTATACATATACATATGTTCCCATATCTCTTCCCTCTTGCGTCTCCCTCCCTCCCAACCTCCCTATCCCACCCCTCTAGGTGGTCACAAAGCACCGAGCTGATCTCCCTGGGCTATGCGGCTGCTTCCCACTAGCTATCTAGTTTACGTTTGGTAGTGTATATATGTCCATGCCACTCTCTCGCTTTGTCACAGCTTACCCTTCCCCCTCCCCATATCCTCAAGTCCATTCTCTAGTAGGTCTGTGTCTTTATTCCTGTCTTACCCCTAAGTTCTTCATGACATTTTTTTTTCTTAAATTCCATATATATGTGTTAGCATACGGTATTTGTCTTTCTCTTTCTGACTTACTTCACTCTGTATGACAGACTCTAGGTCCATCCACCTCATTACAAATAGCTCAATTTCGTTTCTTTTTATGGCTGAGTAATATTCCATTGTATATATGTGCCACATCTTCTTTATCCATTCATCCGATGATGGACACTTAGCACAGCGTTTTAACCAATGGACCGCCAGGGAAGTCCCTAAACAAAGATCTTGTTTACAAAGTTTAAGTTAAGAAGACATGCCAACTGACAGGTAGAGTCTTAACTAACTATGAGGTAACATTTCACTATATTAAGAATGTATCAATTCTACTTCATACCCATTAGGATGGCTACTGTTTTTGAAGAACAACAGAAAATAACAAGTGCTGGGAAGGATGTGGAAAAACTGGAACCCTTGAGCACGGCTGGTAGGAATGTAAAATGATGCAGATGTTATGAAAAACATTTTGGTAGTTCCTCAAATAGTTTCAACAGAACTGAAAACAAGGACTCAAACTTTTACACCAATGCTCATAACAGTATTCACAACAGCCAAAAGATGGCAACAACTCAACTGTTCACTGACATATGAATGGATAAACAAAATGTGCTATATACACTCAATGGAATATTAACCATAAAAAGGAATGAACTTCTGATACATGCTATAACATGTAATGAATTTTGAAGACATTATGCTAAGTGAGATAAGCCAGACACCAAAGGACAAATATTGTATGACTCCACTTATATTAAATATCTAGAATAGGGAAATTCATAGAGACAAAGTAGAATAATGATTACCAGGAGCTGGGGTCGGGGAGGGAGGATGGGGAGCTATTGCTTAAATAGTTGTGGAGTTTTTATTTGGGATGATAAAAATGTTCTAAAATGGATAGGGGTGATGGTTGCACAACACTGTTAATGTACTTAATGCCATTGAATTGTATACCTAAAAAAAAATCACTAAATACCTGGAAAGAATAACTTAATTTTCTTAAATTTCTGACTTATTACCAAATCTGGCATTTGGGAAACCTTTTCCATAACTGTGGTTTTATACAGCTCCTTAGTAACTTAGTGATAATTTAATAGACATTAATAAAATACTGCATTGATTAAAAGTAGAAGTAGATAGCATCTACAAAGTAGATCTTTCAAAGTAGATCTTTGAAAACTAACACATCAGAGAAAATAAGCCTGAACTTCTCCAAAGTACAGTACAGTGATGACAAAGCTATCAGATGTAATAGGTGACTGATAATCTGGATTATGCCATGTGTAGGAAGACAGAGTATTCTGATAGAAATAATGAAGATACTGGAATGTTCTACAGATACTGGAAAACTAATTTCCTGAAGAAAGCTTTAACCAAGACACCAATGACTGGTAGCAAATACTCTGACAGACAAACTGTAATTACACAGGATAGTGGGAAAAAGCATTCTAGGTTCAGTTATTAAGGGCACAGAACTTGTTGGTGAACAAGTTATAATAGAAGGGGTTATCCTGTGGTGGGAAGGAAAATGCCTACTCCTACCTTCCCTCCCAACAATGAATATATTCAGTTATATCCAAGCAGACATCTCTTGGGGATAGCTCTCAACTGATTCTGTCACACGTAGTTCTTAAAAAGAAGAAACTGTTATTGGCATTTCTTGTGGTTTTTGCAATCATTTTTAGAAAATATTTTTGAACTTTTGGGGGAAAGAAAGAAGAAAACCCTGAATCACATGCTTTTATTTTATAAAGATCTCTCTTGCAAAGCTTCTTTTTGCATGAAGCAGACTTCCTTTCTCTTTGAAACACTAGATAAGTAAGGGCAGCAGAATTCTACTTAGAATTTCCTTTTTTTCTTAGAATTTCTGACTATAGGCAAAGTTTTTATACTATATGAATACGAGTAGGAAGCTATGTAAAAACAAAAATTGCAAATTAATGCTTAGAGAGGTGAAGCAATGTAAAAATCCTAGAATATACATATATCATATACCTACATATATCAATCCTATAGCTTAATGAATTTCAAAAATGAAAGGTAATAAAGTTAAGTCCTGAATTGCTATGTCAGAAAATGATGATACTATTTGCTAAGTTATCTACCACCCTTATAATAGGAGAAGGAGTAAATAATTACCAAATGTGATCTCAAATCCATGTGGTCATCCACAGATCCCTTAAACTGGGATACAATTCCAAGTAGGGCCTGTGATCTTGGCATATAGTTTCCAATGGATACTGAGTATAACCAGCCTGATATTTTGGGGTGTGAGAAAGAGTAGCTGACATATTTTCTCCGAACACTAGACTAGAAAGGTACAGTTTATAGCATCATATGTGTTTATTGGCATATATAGCTTTTAGAATCTAATCTACCTTGGTAGGTTTTTCCATTAGTTTCCGTATTTTCAGTCAAACCAAACTTACTACTTGCAGCATACAAAGAGAGGTGGGGAGGAATACAAGAAAGTAAAAGCTAATCTACAGTGAAAACTAATAAAAGCTAGGCCACAGAAACCACAGAGTTTAAGAAGACAATGCCAATCACAGATTTTTCTTTTCCTTTCAAAACTTTATTATCCTCAGATCTTAGCGAATGTTATCATCTTCTTAATCTTCTATACATTTTACTAATCTATGTTTTCCATTTTTGTAGCCTCTCCACCAATCCTCTTAATCAGCTTTTTTCATCCAGGGGTGCTTACCTGAACCAGAGGGCTCAGAAAATGATTTTCTGAAGGATAGTACATAATTAGTACCATTCTAGATGGGGTGCTTTAGGGCACTAGAGGTTAAGTTTCTCAAGAAACTAACTTCGAAGAAGAAGCTCCTTTATTTTCTTCTTTTAATATTCTTACTAATAAAGTAGATTCATATTAATCTAAGGACAATTTATATGCAAACAAGTAAGCTTGTGTGTATTCAATAACTCACTTCTCATTTCTGTTGCTGGATCCTTATCTCTTCTGGTGGGATAGTGAGGTAGAATTAGGACTCAACCATCGAACAGTAAAACACGTAAAACTAAAAATTAGGAATTTGCTTTTTAAATGTTTTGAAAAATTATCTTAAGGCATGTGGATATAATCTATTATTCAGTATTTTGTTGCTATTTTACTTGCTGAACCTGATTTAGCCATGGAAGTAGTAAATGTGGTTTTCCTTTCATTAATCACTATATTCAAGTACTTAGCCAGAAGCCTCGCAAGCTTTTTCTGTAAAGGGCCAGATAGTAAGTATCTTGGGTTTTGCAGGCCATATGGTCTCTGTCACAACTACTCGATGCTGTCATAGCCTGAAAGCAGCCACAGACAATAGGTAAACAAACTGGCAATGAGTGGGTGTGGCTGTGTTCTAATAAAACTTTATTTTTAAAAATTGGTGCAGACACTACTTTGCTGACACCTGACCTAGAATTCAGTGCTATATATAGGTTGGCAGTTCAAGAAATATTTTTAGCTAATGATAATGATGATGGGGTTAAGAAATAGACCTTTCACAGTAGGGATATTTCCATAACTGCCTTTTTACTATCTAGCAGTGCTACAGTTTGATTTTGGTTTCTGATAAGCATACAAGTAAAGGTTAGAGTTTTATATCTACCTCAAGTACAATATTTCCTTGCATATGTGATAAATCTGGAAATGAGCAAAAAGCATAACAAATACTATTTCTTCTTCTGATCACTTAATTAACTAAAACAAAAACAGTTATTATAATTGAATAAAGTATAATGCGGATGTCAGACAAACATACAGTCAAGAGACTATACATGGTTTCATGGCCTATCCATTACTGATTTATCAACAGTTCATACTTACTAAGTATTTATCAGGCACTAGAAATTAAATAAAACTGGTTCTTAACTGGTACTGTGCATAAGAGCTTTTTTTTTTTTTTTGAAGCCCCACTCCAAAATCCACTAAATCAAAATATCTCTTGTCGGGGTCTAGAATGAAAATTGGGAAAAGCTGTCTTAATACTAAATTCTGGGCATGCCTGGTTAAGAATCACTGCTAGAGACTTCTACTTTAAGAAACGATGTTAAACTCTAAACATTTTCTAATCTATGGTGAGTAATTTGGTATTAAAGTTCAAGTGCATGGGCTCTAGCACCAAACAGAGCTGGGCTTTAATTCCATTTCTGCCAATTCCTAGCTGCATAACCCTGGGCAACTCCTCTGTGCCTAAATTTCCGTATCTGTAAAATGGGTATAATAATATCACTCCGTTCATAGCACTGTTAGGAGAATTCAATATTTGAAAATATTTGGCAAGGTGGCTGGCACACATCAAGCACACAATAAATGTAAACTATCACCACTCTTTACATATTTTTTAATGAATAAGAATGACATTAAAAATACTACAATTTAAAGGCCTGATTCAAAGTATAAAGTCTCTTTAAAAACTGTCAGAAAGGTGATTAGGCTATTCCAACTTGTCTTTTACTGACCAGCAGAAGAGGTGTCCTTTTCCACAGTCCACAGCAGGGGCTCTGAGCAAGGGGAAGCTGAGTGTATCAGACCCAGATGTGTTTGACCCTTGTTTTGTTAGTCTGACTGCTCTTTCACAGCCTGGAGTAGGACACCATTTAATGGCAGGGTTATTTTCAACAAAGGCCTGTTTAAACAGCAATAACAAAACATAACAAAACATTTTAACTCTCAATTCTAATAGGGAGTGTACCCCATATGTCAATTTACTTTAAAGCAAAAACAGAGTGAAATAAAAAAACAAAGCGTAGTCTGTCTCAAGAAACACTTAAAATAGTATTGGGATATATAAAATAAGAAGGAAAAATGTGGCAATTACCTTAGTAATGACATGACTTTTAAAATTTATGTTTTCTTTAATCTAAAAACCAAGTAGATGATGATAGAGTAAAAATGCCATAATTTAAATACAGAAAATGTGTAATTTAAAAATGTTTGCTCATACAATGTGCCACTTTTCTGATGAAAAATAATTTTTATAAATAGAATCTTGTGATTATTAGTTGCATCAGAACAGTAAATTTCTAAATGGTACTCTAATAATACATAAAAATCAATATTATAAACATAGAATTACCATATGATCCAGCAATTCCACTTCTGCATATATACCCCAAATAATTAAAAGCAGGAACTGGGATAGATATTTGTACACCCATGTTCATAGCAGCATTATTCACAGCAGTCAAAAGGCAGAAACAACCCAAATATCCATGGATGAATGAATGCATAAACAAAATGTGGTACATACATTATTGGACTATTATTCAACCTTAAAAAGAAAGGAAATTTTGATACATGCTACAACATGAATGAACCTTGAAGACATTATGCTAAGTGCAATAAACCAGACACATAAGGATAAATATTGTGTGATTCCACTTCTATAAGATGCCTAGAATAGTGAAAGACATAGAGACAGAAAGCAGAACAGTGGTTACCAGGGGCTGTGGGAAGAGGGAATGGGAAGTTAGCGTTCAATGGGAACAGAGTTTCAGTTTGGGATGATGAAAAAACTTCTAGACATGGAGAGTGGTGATGGTTGCACAACAAAGTAAAAGTACTTAGTTCACTTAAAACTAGTTATAATGGTAAAGTTTATGTGTATTTTGCCACAATAATAAAAAAAAGAAAGATGTAAAAAAAAGTCTATATTAAGATGCTTTCTATGTTAAAGAAACAGTAGGACTTCTTTTTTAAAAGTCCATGTATTAGGGATTAGACCATAAAAAAATCTGAACAAGACAGTTAAAATGTAACTTTTAAATCACACAAAGATTTGCGTACACTTCTGAATAACTCCTGAGTGAAAAAGAAGATGGGGAAAAAAAGATGAAATAAACATTATAATTTGTTTTATGAAACTATTACTTGAAATTAAAAAATCCATAAATTTCCAAGTTGATAATCTTTATTTCTAAATATTTACACTGAGGAGTAAAAATATGTCTTCTGGAAAATTTAAAATAGTTACTATTTACTTTGAACGTTATCTTGATCAATCAGTTATAAAAGTTCAACATGCAAATCAATGAATAGTTTGGAGCGATAGTTTTATTTTTTTTGTAAACTACTATTATGGCTTTTTGCTTTTACTTCTATCATGATTATAAAATAATGCTTTAGTTTAAAACTTTAATTTAGGCCACCATTCCTTTATGCAGTTTTTCTGACAAAGTCAGAGTCCATTACTTTGTTTTCAAAAATAAAACAAAAAAATTAAAATCTGTTATACAGGTTTAATAAAATTTAAATTTTGGAAATCACACATAATTGGCAGCATACCTTAATATCAAACTGTAGGTATCGTTTGTCCATCTCCTTAGAAACTACGCTTTCTATGATATCCACAGGAACAAGTTGGAAGCAATCATATGCAGGGCAGAAAATGTTGTGAGCTTCACCTTCTTGAATTTTCAGATTCAAAAACCTATTAAAATTATCAATTGATAGAAAAAAGGCAAGGATATAATTTGCACATGCTAAGAATTTTTTCTTGATGCTGAATTTTCTGTTAGAGTATAATTAAAATATACCAATGAACAAACTGTGCAATATCAATTGTAATACATTAATTCATATAATTCACAAATACTGAACACTTATTACCTGCCCAACCATTCATTATATATGTATGAATATTTATATACAGATCTATGTTTTATAATTTCTTTAACTTTGTTTGCTTTATCCTCTTTAAAAATTTGAAACAATATATTTAACATTAAAAATAGAAATAAGTGGTTTAGAAAGGTCATATTCAATTCTCAATATTCTACACCTTTAAATTAAAGAGAGCAATGGTACAGAATTAAACCATAGATAATTCAAGAGATTTTTGAGGTGGCATTGGAATACAGCATAACTTTTTGAAGAAAAGGTTTTCTGCTTATATTTCATTTAGACAAATATTAAAATGAGTTTCATGTCCTATTCTAGGCACACTAGTTGAGGTAGTACAGAAAAGGCATCCTGGAAAGTGGCAGGAATCTAGCCCAAGGTGAATTAAGTAGTTAACAGCAAGATTTTTTTTTTTTTTGATGTCTGATCGTATTTATTTGTTACTCTAAGAACATCTCATTTTTGACTGGACTCAGACTTAGAAGTAGAAGCTCTCAGAGAGGACAGCCTCCGTCTCTTGGCAATCTGTTTCTGGCGTTTTTCTTTGGCCTCCTTCATTCTCTTGGCCAAAAGTTTAGCACATTCTGCAGCCTCTTCCTTATTTTTCTTAGTACACTGTTTCTTCAGAGCAATTTGCCGACGTTTGTGTTGCAGAACACGTGGAGTAACAAGACGCTGAATCTTGGGTGCTTTGGTCCTAAGTTTCTTACCTTCTTTGTTTAGGGGCTTTCTCACAACATACTGGCAGACATCATCTTCTTTAGAGAGACTGAAAGTCTGCGGATTCTGCTAGCTCTTTTGGGCCCCAGGCGACGAGGCACAGTAGTATCAGTGAGTCCAGGAATATCCTTCTCCCCTTTTTTACAATGACCAAATTGAGAACGCTCAGATTGGCATCCACAATGCAGCCCCGCACAGATTTGCGCTTTCTTTCTCCAGTCCTCCTTGGTCTGTAACAGGAATGCCCCTTACTCAGTAGCAGGCAGACTCGGCCATGGGTCAAGACACCCTGCTTCATGGGGAAACCCTGTTTGTCGTTCCCACCACTGATTCGGACCACATAACCCTTCCATTCTTCAGCCAGAGCGTCAGCACCAACTTCTGTGGCCATACACTTCTCATAAAAGGTTCGAAGTTTTCGTTCATCGTCCACTTCAATGAGTTTCTGGCAGCCAGTGGCCGGGAAAGAGATGTTCAGCTTCATTCTGAAGCTGCCGACGGCCTCCGAGGCGCCACGAGAAAGAGCAACAGCAAGATTTTATATTAGAGAATTCCAGGTCTGCCACCAACAAGTTTTATGACCTTAAGCAATTCATTTAATTGTTCTGGGCCTCAATTTCGCTATATGTAAAATGGAGATAACAATAAATACTTCTCAGGTTTGTTATACAGATTATATGATATAATGTATGTGAAATATTTACATGGTGCCTGGCACAGAAAAAAGAATTCATAAATTTTAGTGAGGGTTTTATCATTAATATTTCCCATGGAAAAAGAAGAAATAAACTTAAAAAATTTTTTTTATTTATTTATTTTTGGCTGCGTTGGGTCTGTGTTGCCGCGTGTGGGTTTCCTCTAGTTGCAGTGAGTGGGGGCTACTCGTTGTTGTGGTGCACGGAATTCTCATTGTGGTGGCTTCTCTTGTTGCTGAGCATGGGCTCTAGGTGTGCGGGCTTCAGTAGTTGTGGCATGCGGGCTCAGCAGCTGTGGCTCGCAGGCTCTAGAGCACAGGCTCAGTAGTTGTGGCGCACAGGCTTAGTTGCTCCATGGCATGTCGGATCTTCCTGGGCCTGGGCTCAAACCCATGTCCCCTGCATTGGTAGGCGGATTCTTAACCACTGCGCCACCAGGGAAGCCCTGAAGAAACAAACTTTTTTTTTTTTGCAGTACGCGGGCCTCTCACTGTTGTGGCCTCTCCCGTTGCGGAGCACAGGCTCGGGACACACAGGCTCAGCGGCCATGGCTCATGGGCCTAGCCACTCCGCGGCATGTGGGATCTTCCCGGACCAGGGCACAAACTCGTGTCCCCTGCATCGGCAGGCGGACTCTCAACCACTGCGCCACCAGGGAAGCCCGAAACAAACTTTTGAAGTGTGAACTTCCCTTGCCTGAGGAGACATATCCAAAAAAATATTACTAAGAATGATGTCAAAGCGCTTACTGCCTATGTTTTCTTGTAGAAGTTTGTGGTTTCAGGTCTTGCATTTAAATCTTTAATCCATTTTGAATATATTTTTGTTCATGGTGTGAGAGAGAGTAGTCCAACTTGATTCTTTGTATGTGGCCGTCCAGTTTGCCCAGTACCATTTATTGAAGGGGTCATCTCTTCTCCATCGTATATTCTTGCCTCTTTTGTTGCAGATTAATTGCCCATATAAGTGTGGGTTCATTTTTGGGCTCTCTATTCTGTTCCATTGATCTGTGTCTGTTTTTGTGCCAGTACCATACTGTTTTGATAACTGCAGCTTTGTAGTAAAGTTTAAAATCAGGGAGTGTGACGACTCTAGCTTTGTTCTTTTTTCTCAAGATTGCTTTGGCTATGAAGGGTCTTTTGTATGTCCATACAAATTTTAGAATTATTTGTTCTAGTTATGTGAAAAACGTCCTCAACAATTTTTAAAAGTGTAAAGGGATGTTGAGACTAAAAGTTTGAGAACAGCTAACTGCAGAGTTACTTTTTTCACATAGCAGGATTCTCTTCCTTTTAGCTATGAATAGGTTCCCTGTAAAGTTAGATATAATTTACCTTAATACTTATAGTCCCCTGTCAAAGTGCACAACGTACTTAGACATAGTTACTATATAATGATGTTTTTGAATTTTATGTATTCTAAATACATCAGAGCAGGTTTAACTATCTCTGGGGAATTAAATGACAGAACTGAGAAGACCTCACTGAAGAAAGGATCATCTCTCTGTGAGTCAGTCTACTAATTTTCAGCAACATAGAATTTCTCACTAAATTTAAAAGCAGAACATAGAGTCGATGAATGTTAGTAAAAGAGAGAAATCTGGGGCAAACTTTACCTATATTTTTATCTTGTAGGTCAGGTTCACAGATTATATCGTAAGTTCCCACTGTTTATTATCAAGCTTAGTAAGATGGTAATAACTAACATTTACTGAGTGGTTACTATATGCATTTTCCATATATTAAGCCATTTAACAATAAACTGGCAACAATCCTATAAAGTACTCACCACTGTCACCATTTTATAGTTTAGGAAATTGAGGCACAGGAAGGTTACCACTTAGTAAATCAACAACTAATCAGTAGCAGGAAGGATATTCTAGGCTGGGTAGAAAATAGTAATTTCCCTTTCATTTAAGCCCTTGGCATAGATGCTTCAAAGCATCTGTATAGACTGATGAGATAAGGGGGTAGAGAAGAGTAAGATAAATTAAGATGTTTTCAAAACTTTCTAGGGACCTTTAAAAATTCTTCCTTGCTTCTTAGACTGAAGAGTTTTTCTATATGCCCATGAAAGGACTGCAATTAATTTTAAAATGGTTTTATTGACATACGAGTCACTCAATCTGGTACTTGTTTTACTGATGCTTGATTTGACAAGAACTACCTGGTAGGAGAGAGGAGGAGTATCCTAGGTAGGCTGATAAGGTACCATGGAAAACAATAATTAGATCTTTCAAATTTAAATCTTACCATTAAGTATGGGAGATGGTTCCTGTGATAGGAGTTTGGAGAGGAAGGTCAAGGAAGTTCAAAAAAATTCAAGTAAATCCCTTAGAGGGGCTCAATTTTCACAGAGAAATCAACATCAACAGTAACAAACTTGGTAGAACCCAGATAATACTTCCTAATATAATACAGTTGACAATTTTAAGCTAAATAAAGTACTAAACCTGTGGAAGATTTTCTGTGCTCAGAACCAGCTCAAAGTTTGCTTTGTGTTGTGAGTTCTGACCTCTGCCAATTAATTTATCTGTATCAGCTGCACTGATTTGATCCCATCTAATTAGATTCAGAGTAGAGTCTAATCTATGTTTTAAAAAGAACAACCAGATATTCTTACTTATTCTGATTTTTTTTAAAGCAGATTATTTTTCCCTTCCAAATAAATAATATAATATACAAGTCCATTTACACAAATATAAATCCAAATATAATCTTCCCTTATATCCCAATTTGGAAAACAGATAAAGAAAATGTACTCAAAATGAAACCACAGTGACAGAAAGATCAGTGGTTGCCTACAGATGGGAGGTGGAGGGTGGTGGTGGAAGGATAAGAAGGAGGCGGAAAGAGAAGGGTGGGAGGGATTTCAAGGAGAAATGAGGAAACTTTTGGGGGTAATGGATATATGCATTATCTTGATTGTCATAATGGTTTCATGGGTATATATGTATGTCAAAGCTTACTGAATTATTTATTTTGAATATGTGTTTTAGTGTATGCTATCCATACCACGACAAAGTTATTAAAAAAAAAAACAACAGAAAATTTCCTCAGGTTCTTGCTCTTTCACGCAACATGGTATTCCCTAGTTCCCTATACTTGGTTCCTAGTATTCTACGAAAAAGAACAGTTTGAAAACTTTTTCCTTAAATATTAGTGATATGTTTTGCTTAGGTTATAATCATTAGATTTACGTGTCTCCAGAGATAACCTGATAACGTATTGCTCATTATATTGATCTTCTTCATTTAGTTTATAAACCTCTCTCAAAAAGTACAACATTAGAGCAACATTAATGGATGGTGAGAAAGTATAAATCTTGGCAAGGTAATGGGAAGGAGAATAGAGATAAACATGAGGAGGAAAATAAAATTTCAGTTTGTAATATAGACCAACCATGCTTAGCAGAGACATCTAACTTTGAATTGATTAAAAAGGAATTTTAAGCGTCCATATTCTTACAGATTTCCAAGGCTATCTGCTTGTCACAAAAAGTTCAGAGAAAGCATAAAAACAAATGCTTAAACAATCTTGGGATATAAGAAACTGATTCTTGATATTGAGGTGCAGCCTTAAAATTTACAATAGATGAGAAAACTTATTTACCTACATCTGCTTTGTTCCCCAAAGTACCTTACATTAAGCAAAATAACCTTAATTACTAAATTAAATAATTTTACTAAATTAAATAATTTTACTAAATTAATAGATAGGAAGATGTCAAAATAAAAACAGAATTCTTCTTTAGTAGTAAAATATAACACATTTGAGTGTAACTCTGAAACCAATATAAATAATCCATATCATTAAATACTGAAAGCAAGCAATTTTATTGCCAAATCAGAGTGCTATCATGCAGTAAGAAATACTAAGCTGCACATATACTCACGACTCCCAACATCCTCTACAAAAGTCATGTCCACAGGGCATATCCACTGGGTCTTCAAATACAGAAATACTGCACATACAAATGTCACACTGGAAGTGAAGAAGAAAATGATTTAAACAAAGTCATACCTTGGAGATAGAACATCTCTTTGTTCATTAGCTTATGGCAAAAATACTAGCATAGTAATTATAAACAGTGTTTCAAAGTTATAAGGGAAATTAAAGTTAGTGTGCCTACCTTTGACTAAATAACAAATATCATGCTTATCTCATTATAAATTATTGTGGGATTTAAATGTTTTAATGCAAAAGTGAAATTCTTAAATTCCAAACGTATGTGTTAAATTAGCCAGCAACTATTTGTTTGGAAAAGGAAATACAAGGAACAAATCATTGCAATCTATTCAAGTCAAGATCAAATTGCTCCTTGCAAAATAACCACTTCAATATCATGTCCTTCACCCTATACGCACCCCAGAAAATCTACAAAAACGGAGTAACTCTGTTTTTTCAATACAGCAACTCAGGATATTCAGAGGAGCAATTTAAGGATTTCTACCCAGGGAACCATGCTACAAAGCTGTGTATCTTCTAAACAATAACTACCTTTATAATGTTACAGATGTGAATTACAGAAGTAAGATTCTGTTTTCCAAGAAGGCCCAGATAAAATCTGGAGTGCATTCATATTTATAACATATTTTGTGTGGCTGAATTATTCGAGAAACATAAAAAGTTCCTGTAACAGTACACCAATGGTTTGCCAATTAAAAATGCACACAATGGCAGTACTGTTTCTCAATAAAAAGCAAATATTTATTTTGGAAATGTATCCAGATGACAAACTCCAGAAGTTTTACTGAAACAAATACATAATCATAAACATATGATAAATGTCTTCAGAAAAATATAAAAATATTTTCATATCTTTGGGTTTCAGGTGCCTATCACAAACTCAACTTTTAATACTTCAGTATGGTGTGCTCAAAATTTTAAGCAATTGGAGATTTTAAGTGAAAATATTGTAGATGGTTTTCCCAAATTCTCTTATGTTTTGTTTTAAAAGAGAAAAAGAAACCCCTTTTGCTTTTCAATCTGTAATTCAGAGATCTCAAAAATAGTCTGTGATAATAAATATTTACCGAAGCATGAAATAATTGAACCTTTTAAGTAGGGTATAGGATTCAATTATAAGAATTATGACTAGAGGTTCCATGAAACAATATTAAAACTAAAACTATGGGAAGTACACGGAATACTAAACCATACCAAACTGGTGTCCAAATCCCCAGGAGATAAACTTATTTCATCTGGAGACGTGATGGAAGAACGTGTAGTCCTTGGAGTTCTTGGAGAAGGGAGTGTGTCCCAGGCATTATACCCACTTGGTGGTGGAGTTGGCATTTGAACACCTGATCGTTGGCAGCAGTTCTCTGGGTTGGACATCCAAGCTTCAAGTAATTTCTCCCTGTCCCAATCTTTAAGAAAAATAGAATGGATATCTCTCAAATAACAGAGAAAATACGGTGATGTTTTAAGAGCTTCATAATAACAAAAGAGAGTAAGTTAGAGAGATATAGGTCATCTATGGAAAAAAAACTATGTGTATCAAAATAGTAATCGCAAATGAATGTTTATGATTTTATATCCATTCATATTTTTAAACAGAATTTAAAGTTTTATAATTTATCATGGCTTACAACCATGTCAATATCTAATAATATGGTCAAAATTTTCAGTCATTTCTACTAATAATCAAAAGTGGTGGCTCACATGTCATTGGAATTTACTAAATTTTTATAGGTATAGGTTTGATTAGGCCATTTTACTTTTTCAAGAATAATATGTAACTTCACAATTGGCCTCACTGCTGTCAAGTTGTAAAATGATTACACAGCTAACTATAAGCATGTCAAAATGCCAACAAGTCCTAAAAATCATTTGATAAACAGCTTGAAAGCAGAAGGAACTTCTGAAGAGATTATGATTATAAAGTTTTAGTGAATTTGATATAAATTGCACATTAAGTGAGACTGATTCTGACTTAACTAAAAAAAGGTTACCTTCCTAGTACAAACACTTTAAAAATAGTCAAGTGAAGTATGTTATTATAAGTCCAGAGCCATAAAAACCTAACCCATTCAAAACAATAAACTGATATAGCCAATGATTTTCCCAGGTGTTTTATATATATATTTCATTTACTCCTCCCAACAAACTTTTCAATCATTATTGAGGTGAAGAAACCAAGACTCAGGGAAATTACACAACTTGCCCAGGCTCACACAGATATGAAGGATTTGAAACAAATTTCTGTGAATCCAAAGCCTGTGTTCTTTCCACTGCAGCCCAATAAAGCATAGGGTCAAAAGTAATATGAGTCAATTATTTACCATGGGCCCATTCTATATCATTTTACAAATCAAATACAAATAACTGTGAAAACTTTCTATATAAGACTTTTTTCAACCATATGAAGTCAATATATTTGGTGGTTTACCAGGATAATTATGATTCAGACATGCAATGAAGATACAGTGTGTTTCCATATGTGCAAAGGCACAGAAATATAATGGAGAGACATGAGCAGCTCTGTAAAGTTACAGTATACTATATTGTGGTTTGGGGAGAAGGAAGATAAGATTGAAAACAGGAGTCATTACAAAAGAAGAAAAATCCAACAACTGAAAAACACTGCACATGAGTGCATTCTAGGAAATGTTGCTAAATGGACCTGAGTGTTTTGATAGGACATTACAGGCATACCTTGGAGATATTGCAAGTTTGGTTCTAGACCACTGCAATAAAGCAAATATAAAGCAAGTCATACAAATTTTTTGGTTTCCCAGTGCATATAAAGGTTACGTTTACACTACATTGTTTTTTTAGCTATAATGCTATTACACACTTAACAGACTATATAGTACCTTAATTAAAACACTTTATTGCTAAAAAACACTAACCATCATCTGACAATGTAGGGTTGCCACAAATGTTCAAATTGTAAAAAATGCAATATCTGCAAAGCACAATAAAGCAAAGTGCAATAAAATGAGGTAACTTGTACTTAATTAAAAAGTTAAAACTTTCTTAGAACAATATTATTTTTCAAATCTCCACTATAATACTTTTTCATAAATGGAGAAAAGAACTACTATAATTTATATACACACATATTAAATTAAATTCTAGTCTTATCTGCTACAAATATTTTCCAGCACAATTCCTGCTTGGATTCTATCATATCATTCATTTAGCAAACATTTATTGAATGTCTTTTATGTGCCATATACTATGTCAAGCTGTAGGGACATAACAGGAGGAAAAAACAGGCATAATTCCTGCTTTCATGGAACTTAGAGTCTAGTAGGGAGAAAGACATTAAGTAAAATCAACACATTAAAAAAAAAATTATCACTGTCAGAAGCACCATTAAGAAGAGGTAGAGACTCCCATTCAGGGAACTCATGGCTTGGAGTGGACATCCGAAGGATGAGTGGGAGCTAACTCGGTAAAAGGAAGAGGGAAAGACATTCTAGACAGATGGTACATAGCATGCTAAAAGGCCTTATGGTAGGAGAAAAGGTAGCATCCTTGTGAAATTAAAAAAGTCAATGTAGCTGGAGCATGGAGACCAGAGGGGAAGCACTGTGTGAGTGAGGCTGAAAACAGGCAGGGACTAGGCCATGTAGAACTTTTTAATAATACTCCTATCATCAGTTTAGAAGTGACAGAAAGCCAGTGAAAACTGGGCTTAGGGTTAGGAAGAACAGGTTGTCACGGTTAGATCTGAAAAGATCATTCTGACTACAGTATGGAATAACAAAGAAATTGGATAGGGTGAGAGTGGAGGGAAAGGTAGACTAGAAAGGAGGCTACTGGGAAATACCAGTGAGAGATTATGGTAGCCAAGGCCATGGCTGGCTGCGGTGGAGATGAAGAGAAAGGAAGAAGTTAAGATCGGGGACGTGAGACTGAAAATTTGGTAACAATGGGATATAGGGTCTGAGGGAGAGGAAATGTCAAAGTTGTTGTCCCAGGTCTTCCACATTGGTTGGTTGGTGCTGCCATCTATGTAAATAGGGAATACCAGAGACTCAGGTACGGGTTTAAAAGCATGATTTTAATTTTAGACATGATGAGATTAAGGGGCTTTTGAGATATCCTAGAGGTGCTTTCAAATCGGCAGTTATATATAAGTGTACAGAGCTCAGAAGTCTAGTTTTAGAAGGAGAAATCTGTATCTATGGAAGCCGTGGGAGAAGATGTCATTTCCTAGGAAGAGAGTAGAGTGATAGGAGGTGTGGACTACTGATGTTTAAGTACCTATAGAAGTGATGAGTCTCCAAAGGAGATTTAAAAAATACTTCAGTATACATTTACTCTAAGGACAAGCAAACTAGCCTTGGTCTCATATTTTAAAAAACAGGTAAGTAAATTTTACTTATTTTCTCATTAGGTAGCTTTGAACTATATAAGTTACTTCTATTACTGAGGAAATGCTCAGAAAATGACCTTTGTATTCTTAACAGAGTCATCCTTAAAATTCAATTACTACTTAGTAAATACTGCCAAACATTTCTGTCTTCTGTCTTCAACCTCATTACTTTGGGACTAAATTTGACAGTAGATAACATAATACTTAAATCTATTTTCCTGAGGAAAGCTGAATGAATGTTACCAAGGATACAATCTATAAATCTAACAAATAGTTCAGTTTAATAGCTCTGAAACAGAGCCCATCAGGATTTTGACAGCAATTAGTATAAACTGCAGCTCTGTGCACTGTCTTTTTTATTCACTAGCATGGTTTATCTCTGAAAATCTTATTTGATTATCAAAATATCACTGATATTACCTAAACAATATAGAAGAGATGTCCATCTGAAAACCTGCATTAGCCTCTATTATATGCCTTAATAGGAGACTGAAATATAGAACTCTTAAGTTATCAAAAAAGTTATCACAGAATAGACAAAGGTCAAGTAATAAAATTCAGCTAGATATCAGGTTATTAGAATTGACCCTACTATATAAAAGAAGTAATTTAGGGAAATATCAATGGAATGAAAATGGAGGTGATCATTTAAAAATACTTGATGACACAACGTGTAAACACCAGAGAAGAAAATCTTTGTTTTAATTACAATAAAATTACTAGTTAAGTTAGCCTTAGATTCTATATAATATTGTAAGTTAGAATTATGATATATTATATAATTTAGCTGAATGTAGATACCTGTGGCAGAAATGGCCATAAGTACTACACAACAGTTCTACAGAGTAGAACTATTGCTTGCAGTTAAGTGTGACCATGTGACTGAATTCTGGTCAGTGGAATAGGTGCAGGAGTGATTTATGCCACTTCCAGGACTGGGTCAAAAAACTTCCCACACCTATTTCTCCACACTTTTTCCTTTCTGATTGGTTGTCTGGAATGGAGATAATCCAGGCAACCTCAGAAGCTACTTTGTTAATATGGCAGAGTCTCAGTCAGTCCAAGTAACTGTGTGGAGCACAGCCCCTGTCCCATTCCTAACACTTTAGACTATTATGATTAATAAATGTTTACTGGGCTTCCCTGGTGGCGCAGTGGTTGAGAGTCCACCTGCCGATGCAGGGGAAACGGGTTCATGCCCCGGTCCAGGAAGATCCCACATGCCGCGGAGCGGCTGGGCCCGTGAGCAATGGCCGCTGAGCCTGCACATCTGGAGCCTGTGTTCCACAACGGGAGAGGCCACACAGTGAGAGGCCCGCATACCACAAAATAAATAAATAAATGTTTACTGTGTTTGACTCGATACTTTCATTTCAGCAGCCAGCCTACCCTAACTAATACAACAGTCACGTTATAGCTCCTCACAGATGAATAGCTTCCACTTTTATGCCAGCTCTATGTTATATTTAAATGCACTCTCTTTATTTGAAAGCTCAAGCAAAGAACGGGGTGCTGTGAATCTCACACAAAAGAAAAACAATTTAAGGTATTTGGTATTTCTTTACAAGTTTTTATGAATGTTAAGTATTATTACTAAGAGGAAAATATTTTATCTTTAAATTCTAAGATTTTAAAAACTATTCTGAATTTCTCAATGTCGTTTTTGAAACCAGGTCTAAATTTTTTTCCCAAAGGATTTACTTCAAAATTTTAAAAGATGGCAATGGAGAAAAATAGTTTTATAATAAAAAGATGGATTTAAAAATATATAAATAACATTTCAGATATATTATCTATTCATTTTGTAACTATGATCTGAGGGCTTAAGGGATGCCAGATATTGTGGAAACAAAAAACAATAAAAAGCTGTCCTCTAAGAGCTCCCAGGCTAATGTAGAAGAAAAGCAAATAAAGAGATTATTACAATATTGTATTCTAAGTGTACAACACATAACATGCACAGGATATAATGGGAAGAGACAGGAAGGCTCTCAGTGAATACTTGGGAACACATAAGCAGAAAAGGTTTCCTGGAAGAGTGATTAATAAGGACAAGCAGGAGTGGGTAAATAAATGGGAAAATTAACAGCCCAGGTAAAGAAGCCTGGGTCATGAAGGTCTACTAAAGAGCTGGGATATTTAAGTCTGTGGAGAGCCAGTGAAGGGTTTTTCAGCAGGGGAGTTACATGCTCAAAATTTTAAAATGCAATATAAAAAATGAATAAGGATGAAGAGGAATGGCAACAGCGGAGACTACAATTTAGATGAAAAATAATGACAACCTGAATTTAAGTCAGTGGCAGTGAGAATGGAAAGAGCTAGGGAGGATGGGGAGAGGATGAGAGATATTTAGGAAGAGGAATGATAAGACTGTGGCCAAATGTAATAGAGATGAAGAAGGAAAGTATGACTTCCCAGTTTCTAGTTAGGGTGATTAAATTAATGTGGCAGTCCATTTATCAAGACAGTGGGAGAAATGATGAGTTCAGGTGTGGACACCCTTAGGTTGAGGAGAAAATGTTAAAAAGGCATTTAGAAATAAAGCCTTGAATACTTTATTAAGGTCAGGTGGTAGATATATTCTTTATTATTTAGGTGGTTTTTGAAACCCTTGGTTTCATTAGATAAATGTGCACAGCAATGTTTCTCAGAAAACGGTCTACTTTGTAAGGCTTGTTTACAACACACGTTTTTATGCTGCATCCCTCACCTAAAGACTTAGACTCTCTGGAAGTCGACCTAGGAATCTCTGGTTAGTTTCCCAGGCTATCCTTATTTATACTAAAATATAGAGCCACAGAACTCTGGGAAATATCAATATTGAAGTTAGTGATTCTGGATGGTTATACACCAAATTATTCACAGAGGTGATCAAAGGATGATGAAATGCAGTTTTAAATTTTCTTCTGATCAAAACGTTATATAAAAGTTTTTGGAAGTTGACATTCTATTTTAGGATAGATGGTACAGATTTATAGTTAAAACAGACCGGTATGCCTCAAAATTACTGGATGAGAATAGCCATTTACCTTTCTATCTTTAAAAAGCATTTCTAAATCAGAAAAAACCTCTTTGAAATAAGCCAAAATGTCAAATATCAAGTGTGCAATGAGAGGGTCCAACTCAGCATGTAACAACTCCCAGAATGGCTATGCTAAGTATCACAGAGAACTTAAAATAAGCTGAGCACTTTTCCTAAGTAAATCTGGTAATGTCCTCAAAAAAATAAAAACAAACAAAAAACCTCACCTTAAAAGGAATAGCATATTCCTGCCTTGACTCTCTAAATTTCTCTTTGTGCATTTCATGGTGAGAAACAGCTTTTACATAAAATAAATACAACTGACAATACTGATAACACAACTGTTAGTTAACTTTATTTAATTGACTTTAGTAAAAATTAATGTTAAAACCAGGACTAGGACTATGGATTCCAACTCTCAACCCTGCTTGAATCAGATACATTTCTAAAATTAGACAATCTATAAGTTGATTTAGTAGCTCAATTTTTAAAAGAAATTTCCTGTTTCTCTCTACAATTTGTAGCTAGTTTATACTTTAAAATACAAAATGTTATGAGGATGCTGAGTACTGCAGTAACTACTGCACAAAAATGAACTTAGGCTTGTTTAGCAAACTATTTTGTTTTATATTAAAACATTAAAATAGCCACCTTTTAACTCTGAAAAGTTTCAAAAGGCACTCGTGTTATCAGAAGCACATTTCTTTCATTACCATGAGCTCGAAGTAAAGCTTCAGCAGTAAATAGTGGAGCCTGGAGCATGTCTGCTGTTTCCACAATAAGCATATCTTTCAATCTACGAAGATCCTGAGGTCTTAATCCTTCATATGGCTTTAAAAAGAAGAAAAACAAAGTTAAATTGGCTATTATACTATTAGGAAGTTCTAAATGCCTATAAATAAATATATATGATTATCATTTATTTAACCTTCCAGTTCCAGTTTGGCAATGAAGTTAAAAAGGCTCTGTATGTTCCACTATCATGGACTTCAAACTACTCTCTCACAAGTCTTTTTTAAGATGGAAAGTGGATGCCTAGTCTCATGTACCTTATCATTCTAAAACAAAAGAATCATACTATAATGACAAAACCATCTTACTTCATAGTTTTAAAAATCTGAATAATACAAAAATGAATTAGAAATAAAAATCTATAATCCCACCACTGAGCAATGGTCATGATTAAAGTTCTCAAGTATTTTTATCCAGTCTTTTCTTTTTGCAAATCAATTGTGTGTGAATATATCAATATATGTTTTCACTTAGACTCACTTTTAATCACTGAACCACCAACATTTACACTTATTAAGATACAATCTGGATTGCTAGTGGGATTATATGATACCTATTAATTAATTTGGAGAGAAGTGATTATGACATACTATTCAACTTCTTATCATAAATGTATTCTCTCTGTTTATTCAAGTGTTAATGCTTCTTAGTTTTCTTCATAAAGGTACTGTATCATTTCGGTTTTCTTCATAAAGGTACTGTTTTTAAAATTCTTTTGTTATCCTTTATACTTTTTTTTCTTTGCATTTAACAGAAAACATACAAGGAATAAAATCACAAATGTCTCACTATTCAGAAATTTATAAAAGCTAAAATAACCTGTGACATGTTTTCCCCATTACATTTCCCTAATTTTCCCCATCCTTGCTTACAGCAATCACTATCATGAATTTAATTTGTAGCTATCATAATATTATGGTATAACATTAAATATATTGCTAAGCAACTTGCTTTTATTTTTATTCAGTACTGTGTTTTTATTATTAATAATGATACACATATCTATTTCAATCCTTTAAACAGATGTAACCAGCTTACTGCAGTAAGCATAGAACTAAAGACCATAACTTAAAAAGCAGTAGAAATTCTCAAATACTTATCAGAATAACAACCATTGAGGAAGTCCTTTGGTAACATCCAGAGAGTTCTGGGCAGTCAGTAAGCCCTATCCCTTACAGCTGATTTATAGATATTTTAAAACTAGATATTATCTTTATTTCTTGCTTTGTTTTTTTGATTATCATGGAAACCATTTCATCAATTCTTACTTAACCCCATATGGTGGGAACTCTATTCACCAGGGGTAATTTCTCAGTTGATGTATGTTTCCTGATCCTAAGATGTCTTCTGGCAGGGAAGCATATATAAGCAATGAGTGTAGTAATGACAGGAAAGACTGACAAACTTGACTGCAAAAGAAACTGCCAAGGTTTAAACATAAAAAGTGTGTTGCTTTTAATATATAAGGAATTTGTGACAATCAGTAAATTTAAAATGTCAAAAGTTATAAAAACACAAACATCCTTAAGTATACAAACTCTTTACCTAACAAACTGGCCAAGGTTTGGAAAAAAACAAAAACACCCCTCAATATTGGTAAGGTTGCAGTGAGATGGCCCTCTGATGTACTGTGGGTAAAAACAGAAATTGGATTATCATTTAATGACTAAGCATCACGTATCATGAGCCTTTAAAATACTGATCTTGTGACTCAATAACTTTACTTATAGGAATCTATCCTAAGGTCTAATCACAATGTGAACAAAACTGGTCAACTGTAATGTTACTTTTAAAAGTGACAAAATGCAAGGAACCCAAATATACTTTCAGGGAGTTATAGGACATCTACATGTTAGAGTAGTTAGCAGTCATTCAAAACGTTTTCCATGATGAGTCTGTGAATATCAAAAAATGTTAAGGAAAAAAAAAACTACAGGATGTAAAATGTACAATATCATCACACTGATGAAAAATGGAAGGCAAAATGTTACAAGTATTATTTATAAGTGGTAGAATAATGAATATTTTAAATTTTCATTCTGCTTCCTCTTATAAAAGGGGTGTTTGGCTGAAAAAACTTTAATTAAAAAATTAAAGAACTTCCCTGGTGGTCCAGTGGTTAAGACTCCACGCTTCCAATGCAGGGGGCGCGGGTCTGATCCCTGGTCAGGGAACTAAGATCCCACATGCCACTCAGCACGGCCACAAAAAGAAGAAAAATTAAAGAAAAATCACTGGGGATGTTAAAAAGCTTTAAACAGGGGCAGAGCACGCACTCAATCAGTCTGCAGTGTTACTCTTTTTACAAATGATAGTAAAAACTTAATGCTGAATACATTTCATATCATACTGTATTAATAGTCTACTACACCTATATATGCATTCAGCTATACTGCCATGAATCTCTACATATTACAGGTATCCTATAACCTTAAGTAGAAAAAGAAATAAAAATTTAACCTAAACTATTCTATATAGGGATTAACTAAAAAAGGAAAAAGGGGAAATTTAACCCAACTATCCTTTAAAAAGTGCCCCCAAATCATCATATACAGTTTGCTTTTAAGCTAATTTATGAACCATACTTTGTCCTGCAAAAATCTACCAAATCCTTTAATGATTAAATTTGTAGTACTCATTCCAGTTAGAATTTATACACTATATATAACATTGCTTCTAGAAACTGTGTTCCAAGTTCAGATTTGGGACTCCAGGTATCTTTCCTGCCTCAGCAATGAAAATCAATATTTCCTGATATTCCCAGTGGTGGCAACTGTTTATTTCCTGGTATATTTCCTAAATGTTCTTTTTCAGATTAGCCATCATTCTACCTAATTTATGTTGAACCAAATAAAATTTGACCTTAGATACATTAAGAAAGGAATAATACTGATATAAAGCAATCTGTATAGATTCTTTTTTTTTAATGCACAGTTTAAAACCTAAATAGGTTACAATGGAAGAAAAATAGTCCTTGAAGGAGAAAGACATACTGCCTTCATGAACATGTAACATATTCACTCTGAATTTCTGCAATGGAACTATAACTAGGCCATGTGATGCATTTCAATACACTGCTCAGTTCCAAGCGGGCAGTACCCCTTTCTTCCGCAGGAGGGATTAAGATGAAGGTGCCTTTCTCTTTCCTGCTGCAAAGATAAACTGCTTCTTTTTCAGATTAACACAAACCAGCAATAACCTTCAAAGCAGTCCAATACTGATACAAAGAAAGAAAAAGAAAACTAATTTAAAGAGGAATGGCAAATAAAAGTGCCTAAACACATACAAATAATAGTTATA
Source organism: Leucopleurus acutus (assembly GCF_964270905.1). Lineage (NCBI taxonomy): Eukaryota > Metazoa > Chordata > Mammalia > Artiodactyla > Delphinidae > Leucopleurus > Leucopleurus acutus. Next base: position 53,154,000 of record NC_139144.1, read on the forward strand.
TAAGTCCTCTCAGAATCAAGTTAGCACTGAATACTGAAGAATCAGAATCGTTTTTAGAGGAAAAAATTTACTGTGTCTTATAATAATGTCTTTATTTAAGAAATATTTATGGATGGCCACTGTGCATGCAGTGTGTTAGACACTGAAAATATTCTGCTAAATAAGGCAGTTATGGTTCTGGCCCTCATAAAGTTGACAATCTAATAAAAGAGAAAGGCAGTAAACAAGTAAACTATAAAAATATATAAACAAAATAATTATAGCATGTGATAAGTGCTACAAAAAATAAATAGGGTATATGGTAAAGAATAATGGAAGGAGAGGGGTCTACTTCAGAAAGAATGGTCTAAGACTGCCTCTCTGCAGAACTGATATAGTCAAGAGAAAACTTGGGAGATGATTTTAGACATAAGGAACAGGAAATGCAAAAGCTTTAGTATAGTCTAGGTACTACAATTAGAGCAAAGTGTGCCAGTGAGATGATGTTGGAGAGGTAAATAGTGGCGAGACCATATAAGGTCTTATATCTGAGCAAACAGTTTGGATTTTATTCTAAGTGCTATGAAAAGTCACTCTATGGTTTAAGTGATATGATCTAATTTAAGTTTAACAGGCACTCTGGCTACTGTGCACAAAATGGATTCTAAGGGGACGAGAACAGAAGGAAGGAGACCAGTAAGGAAACTACTATAGTAGTTCGGATGAGAAGTGAAGGTGGAGAGGACCTAGGGAGGTAGGAGTAGAGAATGGGAGGAGTAAATGGATTTAGGTTAGAACCTTGGAGGTAAACTGACAGAATTCCCAGACTGCTTGGATGTGAGGAATCGAGAATGCTTGCCACATTTATGCTTGAGTGGATGGAGGTAATGTTTACTGAGACAAGGAAGACTTAAAGGAAAACCAGAAAGCAATGTCACTGAAGCCAAGGGAAGAGTGTTTCACTAAGGGAGTGGTTAATTATGTCAAGTGGTGCTGAAGAATTCAAGTAAGAAAAGCACCTACTGGATTTGGCAGCACAGTGACTCTGCACATCAGTGCAGTTCCATCAGAGTAGAAGGGAAGAAAGTCACACTGCAATGGGCTGAAGAGTGAAGGGAAGGTGAGGAAGTTGGTATGTATAGACAGCTCCTAAGTTTTGTTTTTCTCATATGAAGATCAGAGATATGGGGCTACAAGTGAAGGGGGACAGGGACAGGGCTGGGGAAGAGTGGTCAATGGAGAGGTTGTTTTGTTTTTTAAGATGGGAGTTACCAAAGCATGTTTGTTGATAAGAGCAATCCAGAAGACAGGCAGAGACTGAAGTACAGGACTGGAGTCTTGGAGTCAGCATCTCTATTTATATGTAATTAAACATACTTACATATGCTAAAGGACAGACACCACCTCCAGGTTTTCTAGATGTATTTTCATACTTATGGCTATGTAGATCACAGGATATTTAGCACATTGCAAAGAAGACCACACAAACTGGGTTTTAAAGAAGAAAAAAATAAAATTTAATATAAAATCCATATAATTTTTTTATTAAAAAAAACTTACCTCTCGTTTGTCTAATGCAGCATATTCAGCTTCTATTTCTTCAGCTTCAGGATCTCGTGAGAATACCATTTGAGATTCCAGATTGAGGGCCAAATCTTTGTGGTGTTGCTTTTCAGCACAATCACAAGGAGTATCTTTATTCTCATTCTCAGCAAACAAGTCTCCTCCATGTTTTACTAAAAGCTAAAAAAGATTTTTTCAAAAACTTTCAACTATAGGACTTCCCTAGTGGCACAGTGGTTAAGAATCCGCCTGCCAATGCAGGGGACACGGGTTCAAGCCCTGGTCCGGGAAGATCCCACATGCCGCGGAGCAACTAAGCCTGTGCGCCACAACTACTGAGCCTGTGCTCTAGGGCCCTTGAGCCACAACTACTGAAGCCGGCGCACCTAGAGCCCCTGCTCTCCAGCAAGAGAAGCCACCTCGATGAGAAGCCCGTGCACCGCAAGGAAGAGTGGCCCCCACTCGCCACAACTAGAGAAAGCCCGCACGCAGCAACGAAGACCAAATGCAGCCAAAAATAAATAAATAAATTTATTAAAAAAAAAGAAAAAAACCTTGCAACTATAGACTTAAATGACAAGTTATTTCATGCTGCCTATTAGAAAAATTTTAATAAAGTAAGCACAACAAAAATTCAACAGTATGTATCTGAAATGACAATAAAAGTTATTTAGATACCAGTGGCTTCTAATTTTAAGATTAGCAATTCTTGCTTATTAGCGTTAAGATGACTTCCTTTTGAGGCTTCCCTGGTGGCGCAGTGGTTAAGAATCTGCCTGTCAATGCAAGGGACACGGGTTCGAGCCCTGGCCCAGGGAGATCCCACATGCCGCAGAGTAACTGAGCCCGTGCACCACAACTACTGAGCCTGCGCTCTAGAGCCCGCGAGCCACAGCTACTGAGTCCGCGTGCCACAACTACTGAAGCCCACGCCTAGAGCCTGTGCTCCCAACAAGAGAAGCCACCGCAATGAGAAGCCCTCACACCGCAACGAAGAGTAGTCCCTACTTGCTGTAACCAGAGAAAGCCCACGCACAGCAACGAAGACCCAACGCAGCCAAAAATAAAAATAAATAATGAAATAAATTTATTAAAAAAAAAAAGATGACTTCCTTTGGTTAAAAACAACAACAAACCAATTTCTTAAACTTTACAAAGAAATTCTTAAGTATTCTGTCCAAAGTTTACTTAAAAATCAATAATTTTATAGTCATTCAATGCTCTAAATTTTATACATTTCTATAAATCTTTCTTAAAAAAGAAGGACACAGCCAATACTGTTACTTTAACCACTAATACCTGGATGTCCTGACAAGGTGGACAAAAGTTTTCATTTGTATCATTCATTATCCAGCTAAACGCTGAAATAAAATTCGGTTGAGCAAATCACTGAAGCAAAACTGTTTTCAATATTCCTCCAAATAAGCAATGAGAGCAAAACTGTTTTCAATATTCCTCAAAATAAGCAATGGGAATAGCTACTGATAGCCAAGTTGGGAAGATACTCTATCAAATCTCTTGATATTTAAAGGTAGGATTTCGCCCAAGGAAATCCCACTTTTAAAATTACATGGAATAGGGACTTGTCTTGTGCACTACTGAGGTTTCTGCTGGTTTTGCAGAAGTTAAATATGTTGTTATTAAGGGCTATAGGTTCAAGTTTCCCCAGTATGTCTGCAGAGACATTAACAAGGACATGAATACCATGAAGGCCATAATCTAGGACAACCCTAAAGGACAGCCTGACAATTAGTCATGGAGCTGATTCTTTTATAGAATTCAGTCACAACCATAACAACACAGTAACAGCCACCACTTATTGTTTTCTAAGTGCTAAGCACTATGCTGGGACTTCAAATACATATTCTTACTTAATATTAACAACCCCAAGTAGCAGGGATATTATAATATTTCAGAAGAGTTAAACAAGTTGACCGAAGTTACTCAACTAATAAGCAGTAGAACTGGGATTCAGACACAAGTTTGACCAAGTTCTTAACCATGACTGGACATTGTACTGACCCAAAGAATAGGCTGATCACAAAATAAAGAAGTCAAATGTATTCCGGGCCCACCATAAAATTCTGGCCAGATCTTATTTATGATCTACATGTGAATACTTTTTAGAGATTTTCATTTTTTATGTGGGTTAATAAAAATGGTAGCTTCTTTTCATTTTCTTCCAAATAATTTTATCTCCTCTCCCTCCAACACGGATCTTCCTGTAAAGTTCTTTTATTGCTTTTATTGCTTAATCCTTATGGTTCCTCCACAGTCATCCCAAGAGGCCCTGATAAAATAAGGGACTTATACCAATGCCAGGTCTGGAAGCCATGGGCTAACTTGACAAGCCCAATGGATATGACTTAGGCTTCTTGCTCTAAGCCAAACGTATACCTCAGAGCTAAGATGGTTTAAAACATTTTTTAAGTTGTAAAAACAAGCAAACAAACAAACCAAGAAGAATATGAAACATAGACTTGTGGTCACAAAGCTTAAAATATTTACCCATTACATCTGGCCCTTTACAGAAAAAAAATCTGTGAAGCAATAGCTCTCAGCAGTCACTGTTGCAGCCACCTTCTAGAGCCTGAAGGCAAGGTCATATCAGCTGCTATTTACCACCTGGAACCTTTTTAGTCTAAATGTGGTCCAGGGACACCAGGGGGTTTGTTAGAAATGCTGACTCTCAGGGCTACCACCCAAGCCCCTCCCACTCCAGGCCTCTAAATCAGAATCTGATTCTCATCTCCAGGAGATTCTTATGCACATTAAAGTTTGACAAGCAATGATCCTAGACTATGGCCTGTGTGGCATGGAAACTGACATATTTATATTACCTTCTCTGTTCAATACGGGCGACTTGTATTAAGTCCACAGACTTATCATACCTATTGCAGGGTCTGTTACTGTTTTCAGCCTTTCTGCTTCACTAACACAAAACAGACTATTTGCTTCTGGCTGCTACAGAACTGAGAGCTGACTTGACTCTATGGTTCTTTGATATTCAGAGTAGCAGAAAATGCACACTGGGACGGCTTTCAAAGCCATGACTTGATTTACTTCCACAACAGATACTACCACAGAAGAGATTCTAAATATTAGCAAACAAGATAAATCATCTTTAACTTAATCACCCTACTCTTTAGCAAAAGCAAAGACAAAATTTAAGAGGCTGTGCCATTCCAGAATATTGGTAAGAGGAACATTCCAGAGTATAGACTGCATTCCTTGGGGTTTAAAAACAAACAAACAAAAAAAGGATGTGTGAGAAGTCATTGTTGAGAGTCACTGTTGACTATTTTTAGAACTTGAGTCTTGCCTTGATTGGTAATTCGAAAGGAGTCCCCAGATGAGTCTGATGGGAGTGGGGTGAGGGGCCACAAAAACCTGTATCTCATTGCTGCAACTGGTACCTGGACAGAAACTCATAATCAGTGATGGAATGGAGGGTCCATGTTTACAGCATTTGTCTTGGCAAGGAAAATCAACGTATATGCTACCTTTGGCATAGAAGCTAGCTAGCTATCACCAGTACTGCCTGACATTGGAGGATTACTTTTTAAAAAAGAATTTTAGCATACTGACCTTTAGGGCTTAAGGCTGGAACACAAGAAAGCAGAAGATGTCAAGATATCTGTTAAACTTTTGCTGCATAAAGTCAGGTGTTTTGCTTTTACATAATAGGGTGTTACACGTGGTTCTGAAGAGGTAGTTTTTAAATGCTTCAACCAAAGCATTCTAAGTATCATTTTCTCCACTCTCAAGCAAGGAGAACTGAATATTTTATTCAAATGTGTTTTTTAGCCTATCTCAGACACTTGGTGGCACATACAATTTTCTACCTTAAAAGAAACATACAATTATCACTATCTCAGCGCATCTGTTTATCGATTTTGCCTTCCTTTCTGTTCATAATCCCAGAGGAAGAGGGGAAGGACAGCCCTTAGTTCATGACAAATCCCTTCCCACCCCTTTGATCCATCATCTAAATGGCTGGTTGACTCTGAACAAGTCATTTAACTTCTGTAAGTCTCAGTTTACCAGGTCCATCTATAAAATGAGGCTTACATAATCTTGAGAAAAAATGTAAAAAAAGACGATTCTTAGTCTCTTCTGGTTGTAAAATTACCATTTCCTCATCTGTTTCCTCTATGATCTTGAGCACTCCATTATTCCTTTCATCTTCACTCTCTGACTTTCTACTGGCTCCTGGTACAGAGGAGTCCCCTATCTTAATTCTGTTAGCCTTCTTGTCACTTCCCCAATACTTTACTTTCTCTCTTGGCCACATTTGTCAAATTAGTGACTGACACCCGCTGTCTCTCTACTTCCTCAGCAAATTACTCAATTTCTCCCAGTAATCTGACTTCTACTCTGCCCACTTGACTACAATATTCCTGAAAGTCATTAATACCTCTCAAATCCAACAGCCTTATCACTCTTGTAATTCCTTGCCCTTTCTGAAGCACATCAAATGACTGACTACCTCCTCTCCTTGAAATTCTTCTCTTGGCATCCTCGACAATGTATTATTTTGGTTCTCTTCTCTGCTTTTTTGGTTTTTGTTGTAGGCCACGTACTGTTCCCACTCCCTTTAAACAGAGGCATTCTCCAAGTTGATGCTGTGACTTTAATTCTGTAATTTTATCTATAAAGTCTTTTCCTTGGATTTCTCATCTATACCTTATCTTGCAGATAACATTTAATTCTAAATCTATATTCATTACTCCCAGTTAGTTCTAATCTTCAATAGCCTGAATACCATTTCACGTGGATAATCTAAGACCTCAATCTCCTTCTAAATGAAAACGCAAGATATTCTCCCTTCCTTCTAACCAATTCCTTCACCTCATCTCACTTAATTTTTTTTTTCTTTTTACTACTAAAGTGTAGTTGACATACAACACCTCATCTCATTTTTAAAATATCTGTCAATTGTTAGCAGGGTTCAAAGTGAACTAGGTTCAAAACCATCCTCAGTTTACTTAAAAATAAAGTTAATTTATTTTACTCTAATTATAGATATGATAGCAGATTGTTACAGAAAATGCAAAAAAAATCAAAGAGAGAAAATTATATTATCCAAAGATAGCTCAACATTGTTAATATTAACACTTTAAAGTCTCCATCATTTTAAACTTTTCTCTCCCTTACTTTCTTGTATCAACTGACCAAGTCACCTAAATGCATCTGCCTCATTCTTTCCGTTTCTAATACCACCATACAAATCCAGGCCCTTTATCAGTTCACAGCAGAATTAATGCAATAAGATTCTAACTCCTGTCACTCCCTCTAGTACACTGGTTTTCAACCTTGGCTGAACACTAGAATCATCTGGAGAAGTTTAATATACTAATGTCTGGGGGTCCACTCTCAGAAATTCCAATTTTATCGATTTGAGATATGGTCTACACTATGGGATTTTTTGTGCAGACATGGTTACAACCACTGTTTCAGCACAAAGGTTTCCAAATTGTTTATGAATCATCTAGGTAATCTGATAGTCATATTAGGGTGATCTAGAGTGGGGATTAAATATATGAACTCTTTACAGGTGATTCCATTCTATGTCCCACAGACTACTGCTCTAAGCCAAGGATTCTCAAACTTTAATGTGAGTATGAATGAATCACCTTGGGGTTCTTGTTAAACTACAAATTCAGACTCAGCTGATCTGAGATGAGGCCTGAGATTCTGCATTCCCAACAAGTACCCAAATTCATGCCAATGCCAGTCTGAGGACCACTGTCTGGGTAGCAAGGCTTTAAGAACCACTCCTTTAGAAGTCCCCCCTTTCAACTCTATTCTACATTACAACCATTAGGCTAATCTTACTATATTTGCTTTCATAATAGCACTCCACCAGTCAAAAAATTTAAATGGCTCAATTTTCTATAAATAAATCCAAAATTCTTGGCATTAGTATTTCTACTTAGTATGGCTTCTATCTTCATTTTAAGTCATCTGTCTTATCAAACCTCTGCAAAATACTTCAATCTGCATTTGAGACCTAGAACAGTGCTTCTCAAACTATAACATGCAAACGAATAACCAGTAAAACTTGCTTAAAGCATTCCTGGAGTCTACCCCCAGAGATTCCGATTTGGAATCTGGAGGTCTGTGGGGCACAAGAATTTGTATTTATAACAAGCTCCCAGGCGTTACTGATGTACAAAATGTGCTGAGGGCCACATTTTGAGTAGCCTCCTCCAAATACTTAAACTGAAATCTCATCCACTCAAATATTACTACTACCCATGAAATCTTCTGGGCTAAGTAAAATTTAAATGATGTCTCCTTCCCTTCAATGCCTATAACAGTTAATGCCTAAATAATTAATAGCTCTTAGCATCATAATGTTTTGGATGCAATAATAAAATCATAACTTTCTTGATTAAAAATTAGAAAACTGAGGCCCAGAAACAGGCAAAGTTACTCAGTTGCTGAGCTGAGACTACAATTTCTGTATTCTTTTTACAGTTTTAAAACCCCAGGTGCTAAAAACACAATATAATTAAGTAAAACTCTTCAGTATGATTTGTGAATGATTTTTTTGGCTTTTCAATGAAGTGTGAAATACTCTGATAGCTGCCAAAGGGTCAAATAGTCCCTATAGCTGTAAATGGAAGTGTGATTTATGACCTTTGGTTTTCTAGTGACCTTTATTTGATCTAACAATGAGCAGCTACACTTAAAACTTTGAATAAGCAAGTGGAACAAGGATGCATAGGAAATATCTAAAGATAACACTCATTTAAAAGAATGCTTTTCACAAAGAGCTGAAGCACTATCAAACACAACCACCACCTCTGTCACATCAACCAGTTCTTGAATCACTGTGACGGGTGAAGCACCAATATAAATAAAATGAGGCCTAATGACTAGGCTTGATCTAGGGAAGTCTGCAAAGGGGAAGAAAAATCACTAAACTTTTAATTGGGCCTTGCTAATAGACCTAACATATCATTCCTCTCCAAAGTCCATCTCTATTCCAAAGTGGAAAAACAAAAACTCAGCAACCAAGACAAAAGTGTGTTTTTTATAGTATTAAATTCTTGTAAAATTTATATTTTAATGGAGTTCCATTTTTGTGCGCTGGGCATCCATTACATAGTATTTTTTAAGTTCTTTGTATACTTAAAGCATACAGGACTTGCTACATATTGATAACGTTATTTTACATATTTAAAATAAGCTTCTATAGTGTGGAGTCATCTTTGGTTTCCTCTCCCAATCTTTGCATAATGCAGGGGTCCACTGCAAACTAAGGCCTGTGAGCCAAATCTAGCCTGCTGCCTGTTCCTGTATAGCCCACAAACTAAAAACTATTTTTACATTTAAAAATGGTTGAAAGGAATCAAAAGATTATTTAGTGATATGTGAAAATTATAAGAAATTCAAGTGGGAATGTCCATAAACAAAGTTTTAATGGAACACTGCCATGCTCACTTATACACTGTCTATGGCTGCTTTCAGGATACTGTAGCATAGTTGAGCAGTTGCCTAAAATATATGGGCTTTCACAGAAAAAAGTTTGCTTACCCTTGAAATAATTCTTTGAAATATGAAAAAATTAAAATTAAAGGGGCTTTAATTATAGTTTGCCTTAATAAATGTTCAACATATAAGCATTTCTAATTTTCAAACAATTGCAGCCCACTCCTCTTTGTGTTACTTTTATCTCATAAATAATTTTGAATGATAAATATTTGTGAAACTCCAGATTTTCCTACTCAAGGAAGTTCTGAAAAATACAAAGTGAGGATCTGATATAAGCACCTGTTGTTAGAAGGTGGCCAACAGAGATAAAAAGAAGGGGCTGGCCAAAAGCGGCAAGGAAGAGTTCTGTTCTGCAAATGAGTGGCATAAGTTTGCCGCAAAAACAAAACAAAACAAAACAAAAACAGTCCCAAGGTAAATCCAGGTATCAAGACTAGATATGGGGATAACGGTAGCATCATTAATAGGAATAAGGCAGTCAAGAGGAGGAACTGGTAGAGAAGACTGAGTACAGTTTTGGAAACAATGAATTTGAGAGACTGTTGGAACGTCCACTGTCAACTAGGCAGCAATATAACATAAGAAACTTCAGGGCTAGATATTCCATATATATATATATATGTATATGTATATACATATATATATAAATGTATATATATGTATATACATATATATATAAAATATTTAGCCACTGATACTGTCACACCTGCAAGTTCCCAAAAGAACTCTATGATTAAGATGTTTTTAATCCAGCCCTGCACCAATGGCTTCGCAATTCCACATCTCCAATTTATTAATCAAACACCATTTGTGAGGCAATGTCACGGGCCCCATTGGTGTTTCTCCATTTGAATGGTTGCTGAATATTTACCTATGCTTTGACAACCTCCACTGATGTGGAATGAGAGAAAAAAAACACAACCACCTTCTCTCCCCAGTACAAACTCACACTCAGTGTGGATAATCACAAAGCCTCCACCGGTTAACAGATGAAAAGAAATGGGCAGTCAACACAAACATCGAGCCCTCTTTGTGGTGTCAAGGCAGCAGGTGGGGGAGGGAGGAGAGAGGAGATGATCCCCCTCTCCTGGTTAAAGGCATCACTGAAAAGTACAGGGAAGGGGCCAGCTGTGTCGAGAAGGAGGATGCTAAGAACCTGGTCATCTATGTGCATGTTCCCCAAAGTCACAGGTCAGGAGTCCTTAGCACACTGCTGCAGAGGGATCTGCCTTTGATGGCTCAGAACCGGCATGATCTCTTTTACATTAATTGTGTGTGTGTGTGCGTTGTGTGTGTGCATGCGTGCACGTGTGTGTTTGAGGGTGAGGTTTTAAGACTAATCCACGGGATGAATTTTTTCATCCAAATAGAATGGTCTGTGGTGGCCCAAGATTATACAGCAGGAAGATAAAGGCATTTAGCTCTGAACCCTAATATTGTCTCTGCTCCCCACTCTCCTACAAGAATTCCACCTTCTACTCATCTGACCCAGCCTCACGGGGGCTTGGCTGGGAAGTGTGGAGCGAGGGGGAGGGGAATGGGATCACACACCCTCAGCCAGCAACTGGTATGCCTGCACACAACAGTGCTCTAGACATACGTGCTGCATGAAGGAATTTGTGACTTAGTCACTGACCTCTTCTCGTCACTTTTTAGCAACTTTCCCAAAGGGAGAGCAAAGCCTTCTCATCCCACTCTTCCCTTCTCCCCAGCATGGAAATGCCTTGGAATTTCTGCCCTTGCGTCAGGATAGAGGTGGGATGCTCAGAGGTGGGGACTCCTGGCTACCTGCCCCAGGCTGCTCTGGCCTTAGCTGGTCCTGGGATGGAGGCCACCAGGGAACTGTGAGTGCGAGGAGGTCAACTTCAGCTCCTCAAAACATGGGAGTCTCCCGTCCCCAAGAGACCTTCTCAATCTCTGGGACTGTTGGGCTGTGAACTGGTCAAGAGAGGTATATGGTCCAGCTCCTGACTCAAGACCCCTGCTTGAGCAGCTGGATGAGGAGGGACGGCAGATATGCCTAATGGAACCAGCCACAGAGGAAGCCCAAAGTGGCGTTTCACCCAGGAACACAGTCAAAACACGCAGGCAGGCGGGTAAGCAGTGTGAGGCAGCTCATCAGGCATGGTTTAATTTCTTCTTGGCGATGCCTTCTGCTTTATTTTCAATACAATCAGGACAAGGTATATCCAGAAGTCACCCTACCACATGGTACCTGGTGCAGCATCACTTGAGGTGTATTACAATGCAGCTTAGTGCCCACTCGAGCACCCCTGAGGCCCCCCCACAGGGCAGCATGCATCGGTTTCTGATGTCTGTTAGGGGCAGTCTGGCCCACATGGGCCCGAAGCCAGCATAGTCTGCAAGTGACAGTGCCCAGAGCACAGAGACAGGCAGGAGGCCCATATGTGAATGTGGGATTTGGGAGAAGAGCAACAGGAGGGCTCCTGCCAGCCCCTCATGTTAGCTCAAATACCTCAAACTCAATAATCACAGTCTATCTTTCCTCCTCTCCCTGGATTATTTCCTTAGCCTCGCCCCTCCTCCAGAACATCAGAAGAACTTTCTGCACTTGAGCTTGACTTGAGGGAAGGAGAGAATTTCGATTAGCAAAGAGGACAGGTGAGGGTGTGGTGATTAAAGGTGAAGGCCCCTGCCCTCTGCTCCTGAATCACCCCTCTCCTGGTGGAGGGAGGGGGTGGAAAGAGTAGGTTCTTGCCAGGAACCATTCACCAAGTAGCTGGAAACATCTGCCCTGAGCAGGTCCACCTAGGGCTCTACAGAGGGTGCAGCGAGCATGGTCTGGCTCCCCCAGTTTGTGCCACACCAAGTGCCCGCTGGGGGAGGACAGGGCAGAGAATGCCATCTGGACACAGGCTCTCTCTCACCCCCTGATCTTCTCAGGTGACTGTCAGGTCAGAGAGCCGCCCTCTTCAGATAATACAGCTCAGGTGAAAGAGGCTTAGGTGGGTCTCCATGGTAACCACCAATCAGGAACTGGGCCGCCTCCAGGGTTCATCAGAGGAACTGTGGTTCCAGCCTCTGGGGGACACACACACACACACACACACCACAAACACCAGTCACACACACACACCACAAACACCAGTCCAGGGTGCATCCCTTTTCTGGCCTATGTTTTTTTCTCTCAGCACAACTTCTGAGAGATAGAAAGAGAGGAAAAAGCATGAGGCAGCAGCCAGCAGCACAAGAGAAAAAGGAGGGAGGCGTTTAGATTCAGTCTTCCCTCTACCCTGTCCTCCTGTGGCTGCTGAACCTCCTGCATTTCCCTGAAGAGATCCAGACACTCTCTTCTCCCAGACTAGGAAGCAGAAAACAGGACCCCCGCGGGACCTTTCACCTGCACAGAGCTGGACCTCAGAAATCCCTGGTCCGGGAAGATCCCACATGCCAGGCAGCGGCTAGGCCCGTGCACTGCGGCTGCTGAGCCTGTGCTCTAGAGCTGGCGAGCCACAACTGTGCGCCTGGAGCCCATTCTCTGCAGGGGGAGAGGCCACCGCAGCAAGGGTCCCAGGCCCCCCCCCCCACAGCGTGCAGCGATGGGGGGTGTCCCCCACTCACCGCAACTAAAGAAAGCCTGCCCACAGCAACAAAGACCCAATGCAGCCAAAAATAAATAAAATAAATAAATTTTAAAAAAAGATACTTTTATGTTATGTTCTGTGTGTGTATGTGTGCGTCCCTTTAGCTGACTATGGAACACAATTATTACAGAGAGAAGGGGAAGTTTTTAAACATTTCATTTATATGGTTCAAAATAATGAGCCATAGGAAAGTATGTGTTTAAATGCACATATGAAATTGTCTGCTGTTGACTTTATCAGCTCTGTCCTTAAATAAACACACAGAGAGAAAAACATCAACAACTAGAAAAGACGTATTTCCATAGATATGTCCTCAAGAGTTAAAAAAAATAGCTTGGCCTTAACCATGGAGTAAAATAATCAATTTAACCTCAAAGGCTAGACACTGAAAATGGGATATATTTTACTGCAATCACAGATAAAGAGAAAATTAGCACTAAAAGGGGTCTTTTAAGATAACTGTGATAGTTTCCTATTGGATGGTTGACACTGATAATCTCAAAGAAGTTGAGTGATTCGCTCAAGGTCTTACAGACAGTCTCTGTGAGGACCAAGACTAGAAACCAGTGCCCTATATACCATACTATGATAGCTTAGCTTAATGAAAAAAATTAGTAAATATCTGATAACAGTCTTTTACTCAACCCAAACCCTTTATATCATGCTTGGTACCAATGAGCACAGTGAATGTTAGAAGACCTTATACAAACACTAAGACACTTGAGGACTAATTCTCTAAGAAGTACAGTTATATAGTAGGTTATGTATTTCAATGTATTTGTTTTACTCACTAGAACTAGAAAACATAAGGCCTCTGGAAATTAATGTACACTTCCCTGTGAAACTCTTCTGGTTTAATTAACAGTAAACATTATCAAAAGTCATTTAAGACCTAAGGCTGGGTATACAGTCAAGTATATATAAGAGATTTAAGATAGCTTTATATGGGTAAAATGATGTGCTAAAATCTGTTGATGACAACTAGAATAAATGCAATGAAGGTATTTACAGGGCTCTATTTGAGGTGTTTTACATTAAGTCAAAGAGCTCTTCTGAACACAAAAAAATGAAAACAGTCATTAAATGGTGTGGTTTGTATAAAGTGATTTGCTGACAGATCAAACAGTTAAAACTTACACATACATTCACACCAAGCAAACCATCAGGCCTGTCAGTTCAGAATAAACCTGGTACTAATTTCCTTCACTGAGCAAAAAACAATGTTGGTAAAAACACCACATTCAGTTTTTAAAAATAATTTAATAACATGTCATTGCAAACATACTTCAAAATGAACAACTACTAAAGCAATGCTTATAGAGAATTTTTGGAAGCAAGATATTAAAGCAGCAGTTTAAGAGCATTACTATTACGATCAAGAATAAGATATTTTCTACTCTAATTCACTTGAGAAATATGATGCAGTCCCGTCAACAATGATGAGTCACTATAGGCAGTGATTCTTTCATAAGAGGTGGGCATAGAACAATATACAAAAAGACTTGTGTAAAAAGCCTTCAGGAATTCTGCCCATAGCCTCCCTCCCGCAAAATCCTAGAACATCCTTCCACCACACCGTGAATCAAAGTTAGAAAGCAAAGCTTAAAATTAGTTTCAAGTTAATGACTGTCACTAATTAACTAGTGGGCAAAGGTGACACAAACCCAAGAGATGAAATGACAAAGATTCTAAAAGATTAATAAGTATCACAAACAACAGCAAAACACACAAGATAAGATCAGAAAGGTTCTAGAAGTGAAAATAACTGACACTTCAGATACACTAAAGAAATCATATAAATGGCCATAACCTTTTTTTTTTTTTTAGATTTATTTTTGGCTGCAGTGGGTCTTCTTCGCTGCACGCCGGCTTTCTCTAGTTGTAGCGAGTGGGGGCTACTCTTTGTTGCAGTGTGTGGGCTTCTCACTGCAGTGGCTTCTCTTGTCGAGGAGCACAGGCTCTAGTCGCACGGGCTTCAGTAGTTGCAGCACATGGGCTCAGCAGTTGTTGCACGCGGGCCCTAGAGCTCGGGGGCTTCAGTAGTTGCAGCACGCAGGCTCTAGGGTGTGCGGGCTTCAGTAGTTTTGGTGTGTGGGCTCAGTAGTTGTGGCTTGTGGTCTCTAGAGCGCAGGCTCAGTAGTTGTGGCACATGGGCTTAGTTACTCCGCAGTATGTGGGATCTTCCTGGAGCAGAGACTGAACCTGTGCCCCCTGCATTGGCAGGAGGATTCTTAACCACTGTGCCACCAGGGAAGTCCCTAAATGGCCATAACCTTTTAACACGAGTAAGAAAATGAAGGACCTTCATGTTTTTTGGTATATTTATCAATTTAGAAATATAAAGTTTATATAGATGAATAATATTAAGGAAATACTAAATTTTCAGATATGTATTTTAATCTGATTAATATATATTTAATCTGGATCACTGATTTTCCAACAAAGTCCTACATTTTTGGTAACTGGATACTCTGTGATTCAATCTATAATTCTCCCCACTGAAACTTAAGTACATCTATACAAAAGAACTTCTAAGAATTATGTATGGACTGACCTCTACATAGCTGAGAGAAACCTGTTCTTCTGTATGTAGAGTAGTGATGACAGTACAAAGAGTAATGATTTCTTAGCTTAGTTAAGATCCTACACTATATGGTTGATTTTATCTAAGCCTGTTGTTAGATATTTATATATATATGAAAAACATATATGGAAAAACTCAATTACAATATAGTATTCAGGCACTTTAATGCAGACTACACAGAAAAAACCAGCACATTTTAATATATATATGTTTTTAAAAGACCCCAATAAATGTATTCATTAATATTTATCAATTGCTTAGGGAACTGATCAATTCTATATATAGCTAAAGGTCCCACTTGTCAAGATTTGCCATATGTATAAATTTTATAAGTTGGCTTCTAAAAATAAGCAAAAAATGTAAAACATATCTCTACTAAAACTATTACTCTCAATATGATAGAGTTTGTATGATGACTGTTATCTTCAGGAATGTTAGCAAATTTTCAATTGCTCCTAATTCCATTTTATTTCCAAGGATGAATGTTTATGGGTTTGTTTTCCCTAAAACAAGGGCTCCTGATTCTTTTAGAACCACAAAAGGGACAGAAATGACTAGCTAAATTAACTGTTAAGATAAGTAAAACAAAACTGATTATTACACATTACCAAGACACAGATTTTACCATGCAGAATATTAAAAAAAAAAACACCACCAAAGTTTTACCTCTACACAGGTTTTCATCCCTGAGGCAGCAGCATAGTGCAGGGGTGTGTTCTTTTTGTTATCAACTGCATCAACAGCTGCTCTCTCATATTCGCCTTGGTCAAGTTTTGCTCCTTTCCATCTTAAAATCATCTGCAGACAGTCTGCTCTTCTAAAATCATCTTCCGCGGGGCGTGCTAAGCGAGGATGAAGGGCTCCTTCCGATATCATAATTTGAGGGCCCATACATAACAAATGCATAGATGTTTCATTGTGCACATTCCGTTTATTTGGATTTCCATCTCTACCAAAAAGAAAGGTCCTAAAATGGTAAAGGAAAAGGATGAAAATCAGTTTTTTCCTACCTTGAAATAGTACACAGAAGATACATTTAAAAGGTAACCTCTACTTTTAAGCTGCTAATCCAATTTCTATTGAAACACTGTTTCAAAATACATTGAATGACTAATTCTTAGTTATAAAAAACTCCATTCTAGAATAATAATACCAAAAAACCAAAGTTGCATATCTTTACAGTATTTGCTAATTAAAGAGAAAAAGCCATAGGAAGAAAAAAGAAAGCTAAGGAAAAGGAAAATGAAAGAGAAGTGAAGAAACAAGGAAGATAAAAGGAAGGGGAGGAAGAAGGAAAGGAACCGAAAGGGCCACTTACAGACTAATATGTCAATTAACATAAATGCCTTAGGTACAGTATTAAACATACCACACCAATTTTTTTTGTTTATTGCTCTGCTCTATTTTTTTTCTTGAGTACATATTTACTTAATAAGGATGGTGACAATATAAGCGAAGCAAGCAATGCATAAGTCTGGGAGCTAGTGGGAACGTTAAATGTTAAATCTAGGAAAAATTTCTCTACCTAAGTCTTTGGTTAGGCTTTGAAAGAATAAGGCACATATTACACGGTGTAATACTTTTTGAGGGGAGTAAGCTATGGTTAGTTCTGGGAGAAAAAGATCTAATTCCAAGGTGGCAGCCCTTACCAATGGTAGGTCTAGGTGAGCTGCCTTAGCTACTGCCAAACCCAGATCTGAGAGTTGTACCTAGCATCCATGCCTAGCATCCACTACATCCTTGAGCTAGGGTCAATGGATTAATATTTGAGCCAGTTCAGTGGCCATAATAGGATACTGGAAAATGAGTTGGATAAAACCTACTAAAATACAGTCAGCCTGTACTAAAAAACACAAATACACTATGAAATGGGCATACAGTCCCATATCTGAAGATGAATCACATTTACTGTGGAGGGCTGGTATCATTTGCGTTCCTATGTCCAAGTGCAGAAGAGCAATGGGAAGGAAGCAGAGTCAAACTCTTAAATCCTAGATTCATCTGAATTATTTTTAGGTTACTTTCAGCTTAGAACAAGAAAAAACAGAAACCCTGACCAAAAAGGAACTAGGATGGGCTTTTCAATTTGAATGAGTTAGCCAAGGTGGAACGCTCTTATCAGAAAAAGGCTGAGTAAGTTGTCCTAAAGTAGTAGAAGGTCCCAGACAACTTTCAGAACAACTCTGCATATTTCCTGTTTTTATAATTCAAGATTCTACACAGCTCAGCAATATAGCCCTTCAAAACTAGCCTGAAAGTAAGACATGAAGTCTCTGAAGCAGAAACAAATGAAATATTATTACTTATAATAAACATGCCAGTCCCTCATAACCCAACTCTTACCACTGGGGTAATGCAATCCAAGCCCGATCAGACATCACAGTACAATACATGTACTGGGGTCTGCACTGTGGGCGAATGTGACAGGCAGACTAATGTCCCCACCCCAAAGAGGTTTATGTCCTAATTCCTGGAACCTGTGAATATGTTACCTTACACGGTAAAAGGGACTTCGCAGATAAGATTAAGTTAAGGTTCTTGACATTGGGAAATTATCCTAGATTATCCAGGTGGGCCCAATGTAATCTTGAGTCCTTAGAAGAGAAAAACAGGAGGGTGAGAATCAGAGAGATATTCGAAGATGCTATGCTTCTGTCTTTAAAAATGGTAGAAGGGGTCACAAGCCAAGAAGTGCAGGCAGCTTTTGGAAACTGGAAAAGGTAAGGTAAGGGATTCTACCCAGGAGCCTGCAGAAGGAATACAGCTCTGCCAAAACCTTGAGTTTAATCCAGTGAAACCATTTGAGACTTCTGATCTCCAGAGCTTTAAGATAGTAAATTTGCGTTAAGTCACCAAGTTTGTGGTAATTTGTTACAGCAACAATAGGAAGTTAATAAAGCAATTAGCTGCAAAAATAAGACTCTGGAAGGCTTGTATAGCAGACCTCCTCCCCTCTGGAGATGGGGGGAGGTGGGGAGAGAAGCGGGTGGGGGGGTGTCAGAGTGGGGGAACCTATCCTTGAGTGTGAACAAATTGTCCTAGGGAAGATCCTGGGTTCTTATGGTTTGGAATGTAAAATATGTTTCTGGGCAGAAGATAAGACTAGCATCTCTGAGTCTTACAACTTAGGGAACATCTCAATGGTCTTAGGTCTCATCCACACCTTATTTAAATGTAAACATGTATCTCCTGAGAGGTAAACCTCTCTGGAGTTCTCAAACTCTACTCAGTCAAAGTTTAACTTCCAAGGCTTGTCTTTTAAGCCCAGGTCCCAAGTTCTGATAAAATTTGCTCAGAAAACCCTAACTGTGCATATTTTCTCTACAGTCCTACATAGCCTTTATGGCCTTCTGACCCCTGCAGTACATTTGTAGGCTCTTCATTGCTTGCTCTGCTCTTTGGTTCCCCAAGACCTGACCTAGCCATCTAAGCAAACCCAGCCCTACTTAGAAGCCTCTTTACACAAGGCAGCCTCCTCCAGTGGCATTTGGTCATTCCCTTGTCTTCCTATAATATTCTAATTATATAATTCATTACATTGTATCATAGTTACTTTCTTACATATCTTTTCCCTTCTCCCACTTGGTTTACAGCCTTCTATGGCAGGGTCTATATCCTGTTCTTTCTTGAATCCCCAATACAGTGTCAGACACAGAGCAGACTCTTGCTATAATTTTGATAGATGAACTGAATGAATATTACTTTTATTGGGAATATATTAAGATAGAATTGTAGATCTCTCAAGCCAGCAGTGTAGCCGACTGGTAAAGAACATGGTATCTAGTACAGACTGCCAGACCCTAATCCCAGTTCTGTCACTTTTTAGCTATATGATCTTACACAAGTTACATAATAGCTAACATATATATTATATATATAATCAACATAAATATATACCTAATATATGTAATATATATAACCAACTAATATATGGTTGATAGTCTTTGACCAAGTAAACCTACTCCTGGAATTTATCCTAAAGGAAATAACTTAAAGAATAAAAATCTATAGGAACAATGACATTCAATATACTGTTATTTTGAATAGAAAAATCTGTAGTAACTTAAATGTCTGGTTATAGGAAAAATGGGAAACATAAATCATGGTCTTTCTATACAATAGAAAATTATAAATTATAAAGTCATTGAAAAGTCTATCTATGAACACTTATAGCTAAAACTAGAAGGGAACAAGGAATAATTCTAACAGTTGTTTAAGGGAGGCAGGAATGTGAATAGTTTTATTTGTTTATATAACCATAATGTTGCTTCATAGTTTAAAAGAAAAAAAAAGGAAAAATATATTTTCCCTAAGTCAACAACTGATGATAATATTCTCAGTGATATCTCCCTGTATTTATAATGGTTGAATTATAGTGGATTATAATGAATAACAAAAATCTAGACAATACTCTAAAAATGTGTTCAAGATTAAAACTTCTTCTAAGAGGCATTATTAAGAATAAAAAAGATTTCATATTCTTAAAAATTTAATTTAGAAATAAATTATTAAAATTAATTCAGAGTCTATAAGATTCTGTACAACCACATTTATTTAGCCTTTCCTATCACTATTTCCAATATATCATTTATTTTCTCTTTTAGTTTGTTCAGGAGAGAAACAAACCATGGAATTTAATACAAGGAATTATCAGCACGGAATTTAATACAAGTTGGAAGGATGTCAGCTGATATGGAGAAAGCTCTCTTTCTCTATCAATCTCTCTCTCATTAAACAATTCTAGATCCTCCCCAATAGAGGGAAGAGATAGTGTGATACTTTTGCAAATGTTCTTATACCTAATCTGCCAGACTCTGATTAATCAAACCAAACAAACGTTATTATTCTGAAGTTAAAGTATTAAAATAGCTTCTTTATACATATTTATTCAGGAAAGATTCTCAAATTTATTAGACATAGTACAATACCTGCATAAATATTTTGTACTAAAACTGTAAAGCTGGATATTCTAATTTTATTGATTCATATTACTACTTTTTTATTATGTTTAATTTAAAAAGTAGTATCTTCTTTAATTTACATGAATGAATAAACAGAACTATAAATTTATAATTGATATGTAAGTTTTAGATAGGCACCTTTCTATAACTATGCCAGTAAGTATGAAGTATATTTTACTACTTGCATATAAGGTTAATTCTGGAACAAGGACAGGAGATAATTGGCAGGAAGATGGAATAAGGAAAACATTAACCTGGAAAAAAAAATCCCTTTCATTTGACCCTAATAACCCATCCAGAAGCCATCTGTTTTTCTAGATTCTTTCACTGTTAATTATCAAACAGTCAGTTTATATCTGCTACCTATATTTCTTCTACATTTAATCTCCACTTCAGTATGACCCTATTCTGATCACTGTACTAAAATTGCACTCTTTCACATCACTAAGAATTTCCTAAGAGCTAAATTCTTATCACTGTCCTCAATTCTTGTTTTTAATCTGAAACTGCTAATAATCCATTTATATCCTGACCTCTGTATCACCTCGGTTTCCATAACTACACTTTTTTTTTTTTTACGGCACACGGGCTTCTCACTGCCATGGCCTCTCCCGTTGCAGAGCACAGGCTCCGGACACGCAGGCTCAGCGGCCATGGCTCACGGGCCCAGCCACTCCACGGCATGTGGGATCCTCCCGGACCGGGGCACGAACTCGTGTCCCCTGCATCGGCAGGCGGGCTCTCAACCACTGCGCCACCAGGGAAGCCCTACTACACATCTTTTTAACAGACCTCTTAATTTTTTTCAGTACAATCTTTTACCCATGAAGATGGCTTCACTTTCCTATCCCCTTACTGGAAGCAAATTCACTTCCTGAATCTATTTACTTCTCCATACACATTCCCTCCTTTCAGAGAGCACATCTACTCTTAAAGTCACTTATCTTTCAGTGGTTTCTATGAATACACTTTGTAAGCGGTAAACTTTTATCAGAACCCAAATAATAGACTGTGGTAGCAGAATCATGGTTTCTCTCAAAGGGCTTCTACTATCATTTCTGTGATAATTCTTAATTCTCTTTCACCCTAATGTGACCTTTAGACCATATTCTAACTTCTCAGAGTCCCATTTCTCTTGCATATTTCATCATTATATCATATTCAGTTGAGCTCCCCCCAAAATAACAGTCTTCTCTCTTAGGGCCTCAGTTTCTTGCCATAACACTCTTATCCTCCCAGTCACTTAACATACACATACACTTTCAGTTGCTTTTAAAACTTTTCTTCCATGCAACATTATTTTTGAGCAGTCGTTGTTTGCCAGGTACTATTTTAGAAGTTAGGCATATTGTTAAGAATACAGATTAACTCCCTGCCCTTATAGTATTTGCATACAAGGGAGGTTAGGAGAAAAGAACTGCATTGAACCATTTAAAAGAATTTAATAACTCCTGAAACATGAGTCAAAAAAATAGATATCAATAACTGGAAACTCTATTTTAATTCTCAAAGTTTAGTATTAACATATGCTTTGATAAAGACATGCTTTAATAAAGATTTTATATTTTACTTATACCAAAAGACAGGCTCCTTTTATTTCCAAGGAAGCACAAGAAGCTATCCTGTAAAATCTAAGGAATAAGCACTCTAATTCCCCATTTTATACATGACTTTCCTAAGAAGCTACAACTAATGAACTGCATATCCAAACTAGAACATGCTGACTCCAAAGTCTAAACAGTCTTTTTGCTACATTAAGTAGTAACTATTTATGAATATGAATTTAGTTTCCCATGAAAGAAGCACTGTGATATGGTATAATGTAAACTAGGTTCAGAGAGATACAGAGGCAAACTAGCTCCTAAACTGTAAACTACCCTTCTTTTGCTGTATTATTCTGCCTGAGAAGAGGGGAAAGTGATGCCTGCTGTTGCAGGTACCATAAAGCTAAAGGAAATGGGGATAAAATAAGGCCTTACTGCAAATGGGTAATTTACTTTATGGGAACTAAAGTATTTTGTCTCTGGCTAGGTATATTCCTTTGTATACCCATATATGTCATGTGTCAGGAATCTAGGCAAGCTTAGCCAGGGTCTATACTGAAGCTAGCAGGCAGGTATGCCAGATTACATGAGGCAGCATGAGAAAATAATGGCCATCAATCTGTTAGAAAGTTTAAGCAAGGTTACACATGGTGAAATAACTGAAGCTATCTAAAACACAAATAGTTAAAACAGAGTTGGTATTTTACTTAATGATGATGCGTAAATGCTATTTATCCTTATTCTACATGACATAGTGTTAAGAAGAGTAATTTAATTCCAAAATCAACTAATCATTTAAAATAATCATGATTTGTCATTTTCTCTGTACTACGTAAATAAATTTTGAAAAACAAAAGATACACAGATTAAAGAGATGAGAGTTGCTTATTCTTAGGAAAGGAGAGCAATAAGGTAATTTCTGATTCTAGTATAGGATCTTAAAGGCTTTAATAAAGAAATTATGAGCCACTGATCTCCAAACAATTAAGAACAAAGAAAACACCAGAGACAGGTGTCTAAAGTCGTATTAAGCCCACAGACACCCCAAAACACACCACTTGATGTGGCCCTGCCCAACAGAGGGACAAGATCCAGCTCCGCCCACCAGAACACAGTCCCCGCCACCAGGAAGCCTACACAAGCCACTGGACCAACCTCGCCCACTGGGGGCAGACACCAGAAGCAAGAGGAACTACAACCCTGCAGCCTGACAAAAGGAGACAAAACACAGTAAGTTAGTAAAAAATGAGAAGACAGAGAAATATGTTGCAGACAAAAGAGCAAGATAAAAACCCACAACAAAATGAATGAAGAGGAAATAGGCAATCTACCTGAAAAAGAATTCAGAGTAATGGTAGAAATGATGATCCAAAATCTTGAAAATAGAATGGAGAAAATACAAGAAATATTTAACAAGGATCTAGAAGAACTAAAGAACAAATGAACAGTGATGAACAACACAATAAATGAAATTTAAAATACACTAGAAGGAATCAACAGCAGAACAACCGAGGTGGAAGAAAGGATAAGTGACCTGGAAGATAAAATAGTGGAAATAACTACTGCAGACCAAAATAAAGAAAAAAGAATGAAAAGAATTGAAGACAGTCACAGGGACCTCTGGGACAACATGAACGCACCAACATTTCAATTATAGGGGTCCCAGAGGAAAAAGAGAAAGAGAAAGGGTCTGAGAAAATATGTGAAGAGATTATAGTGGAAAACTTCCCTAACATGGGGAAGGAAATAGTCAATCAAGTCCATGAAGCGCAGAGTCCCAGACAGGATAAATCCAAGGAGAAACAAGACGAGACACGATTAACCAAGCTAACAAAAATTAAATACAAAGAAAAAATATTAAAAGCAGCAAGGGAAAAGCAACAAATAACATACAAGGGAATCTCCATAAGGTTATCAGCTGATCTTTCAGCAAAAACGCTGCAGGCAAGAAGGGAGTGGCAGGATATAATTAAAGTGATGAAAGGGAAAAAACTACAACCAAGATTACTCTACCCAACAAGGTTCTCATTCAGATTTGATGGAGAGATCAAAAGCTTTACAGACAAGCAAAAGCTAAGAGAATTAACGAACACCAGACCAGTTTTGCAACAAATGCTAAAAGAACTTCTCCAGGTAGGAAACTCAAGAGAAGAAAAAGACCTACAAAAACAAACCCAAAACAATTAAGAAAATGGTAATAGAAACATACATATTGATAATTACCTTACATGTAAATGCATTAAATGCTCCAATCAAAAGAAACTGACTGGATAAATGGATACAAAAACAAGACCCAATATATGTTGTCTACATCAGACCCACTGCAGACCTAGGGACACATACAGGCTGAAAGTGAGGGGACAGAAAAAGATATTCCATGCAAATGGAAATCAAAAGAAAGATGGAGTAGCATTACTCATATCAGACAAAATAAACTTTAAAATGAAGACTAACAAGAGATAAGGAAGGACACTACATAATGATTATGGGAACAGTCCAAGAAGAAGATATAGCAATTGTAAATATTTATCCACCCAACATAGGAGCACCTCAATACATCAGGCAAACCCTAATGGGCATAAAAAGGGAAATCAACATTAACACAAAAATAGTGGGGGATTTTAACACTCCACTTACACCAATGGAGAGATCATCCAGACAGAAAATTAATAAGGAAACACAAGCCTTAATGACACATTGGACCAGATAGACTTAACTGATATTTATAGGACATTCTATCCAAAAGTAGCAGGATTCACTTTCTTCTCAAGTGCACAGAAAACATTCCGCAGGGTAGATCACACCTTGGGTCACAAAGCAAGCCTTGGTAAATTTAAGAAAATTGAAACCATATCAAGCATCTTTTTCAACCACAACACTATGAGATTAGAAATGAATTATAGGATAAAAACTACAGAAAACACAAATACATGGTGGCTAGACAATACGCTACTAAAGAGCAAAGAGATCACCGAAGAAATCAAAGAGGGCATAAAAAAATACCTAGAGACAAATGACAATGAAAACACGACGACCCCAAACCTATGTGATGCAGCAAAAGCAGTTCTAAGAGGGAAGTTTATAGCAATACAATCCTACCTCAAGAAACAAGAAACATCTCAAATAAACAACCTAACCTTACACTTAAAGCAATTCGGGAAAGAAGAACAAAAAAACCCCAGAGTTAGCAGAAGAAAAGAAATCATAAAGATTAGATCAGAAATAAATGAAGAAAAAATGAAAGAAATGATAGCAAAGATCAATAAAACTAAAACCTGGTTCTTTGAGAAGATAAACAAAATTGATAAACCATTAGCCAGACTCATCAAGAAAAAACGGGAGAAGATTCAAATCAATAGAATTAAAAATGAAAAAGGAGAAGTTACAACTGACACCACAGAAATACAAAGGATCATAAAAGACTACTACAAGCAACTATATGCCAATAAAATGGACAACCTGGAAGAAATGGACAAATTCTTAAAAAACTACAACTTTCCAAGACTGGACCAGGAAGAAATAGAAAATATGAACAGACCAATCACAAATACTGAAATTGAAAAGGTGATTAAAAATCTTCCAACAAACAGTCCACGACCAGACGGTTTCACAGGTGAATTCTATCAAACATTTAGAGAAGAGCTAATACGTATCCTTCTCAAACTCTTCCAAAAAATTGCACAGGATGGAACGTGCCCAAACTCATTCTATGAGGCCACCATCACCCTGATACCAACAGCAGACAAAGATATCACAAAAAAAGAAAATTACAGGCCAATATCACTGATGAACATAGATGCAAAAATCCTCAACAAGATACTAGCAAACTGAATCCGGCAACACATTAAAAAATCATACACCATGATCAAGTGGGATTTATACCAGGAAGGCAAGGATTCTTCAATATATGCAAATCAATCAATGTGATACACCATATTAACAAATTAAAGAATAAAAACCATACGATCGGGCTTCCCTGGTGGCGCAGTGGCTGAGAGTCCGCCTGCCAATGCAGGGGACGCGGGTTCGTGCCCCGGTCTGGGAAGATCCCACATGCCGCGGAGCGGCTGGGCCCGTGAGCTATGGCCGCTGAGCCTGCACGTCTGGAGCCTGTGCTCCGTAGCGGGAGAGGCCACAACAGTGAGAGGCCCACGTACTGCAAAACAAACAAACAAACAAACAAACAAACAAACAAAAAAAACCATACGATCATCTCAATAGATGCAGAAAAAGCTTCTGACAAAATTCAACATCCACTTATGATAAAAACTCTCCAGAAAGTGGGCAGAGGGAACCTACCTCAACATAATAAAGGCCATATATGACAAACCCACAGCAAACATTACTGTCAATGGTAAAAAACTGAAAGCATTTCCTCTAAAATCAGGAACAAGACAAGAGTGCCCACTCTCTCCACTATTATTCAACATAGTATTGGAAGTCCTAGTCACAGCAATCAGAGAAGAAAAAGTAATAAAAGGAATCCAAATTGGCAAAGAAGTAGTAAAAGTGTCACCGTTTGCAGATGACATGATACTATATATAGAAAATCCTGAAGATGCCACCAAAAAACTACTAGAGCTAATTAATGAATTTAGTAAAGTTGCAGGATACAAAATTAATACACAAAAATCTCTTGTATTCCTATATACTAACAATGAAAGATCAGAAAGAGAAATTAAGGAAACAATCCCATTTACCATTGCAACAAAAAGAATAAAATACCTAGGAATAAACCTACTTAAGGAGGCAGAAGACCTGTGCACAGAAAACTATAAGATAATAATGAAAGAAATCAAAGATGACACAGATGGAGACATATATCATGTTCTTAGATTGGAAGAATCAATATTGTGAAAATGACTATACACCGAAAGCAATCTACAGATTCAGTGCAATCCCCATCAAATTACCAATGGGATTTTTCATAGAAAAGAACAAGAAACTTTACAATTTGCACAGAAACACAAAAGACCTCGAATAGCAAAAGCAATCTTGAGGAAAAGAAATGGAGCTGGAGGAATCAGACTCCCTGACTTCAGACTATACTATAAAGCTACAATAATCAAGACAGTATATATAGTACTGGCACAAAAACAGACATATAGATCAATGGTTCAGGATAGAAAGCCCAGAGATAAACCCATGCACCTATGGTCACTTAATCTATGACAAAGAAGGCCAGTATATACAATGGAGTGAAGACAGCCTCTTCAATAAGTGGTGCTGGGAAAACTGGACAGCTACATGTAAAAGAATGAAATTAGAACACTCCCTAACACCATACACAAAAATAAACTCAAAATGGATTAAAGACGTAAATGAAAGGCCAGACACTATAAAACTCTTAGAGGAAAACATAGGCGGAACACTCTTTGACATAAATTGCATCAAGATCTTTTTTGATCCACCTCCTAGAATAATGAGATTAAAAACAAAAATAAAGAAATGGGACCTAATTAAACTTAAAAAGCTTTGCACAGCAAAGGAAAGCATAAACAACATGAAAAGATAACCCTCAGAATGGGAGAATATATTTGCAAACAAATCAACTGACAAAGCATTAATCTCCAAATATACAAACAGCTCATGCAGCTCAATATCAAAAAAACAAACCCAATCAAAAAATGGGTGGAAAACCTAAATAGACATTTCTCCAAAGAAGACATACAGATGGCCAACAAACATAAGAAAAGATGCTCAACATCACTGATTATTTGAGCAATGCAAATGAAAACTACAATGAGGTATCACCTCACACTGGTTAGAATGGCCATCATCAAAAAATCCACAAACAATAAATGCTGGAGAGGTTGTGGAGAAAAGGGAAGCCTCTTGCACTGTTGATGGGAATGTAAATTGATAGAGCCACTATGGAGAACAGTAGGGAGATTCCTTAAAAAACTAAAAACAGAACTACCATATAACCCAGCAATCCCATTACTGGGCATAGACACATGCACCCCCAATGTTCACTGCAGCACTATTTACAAAAGCCAGGACATGGAAGCAACCTAAATGTTCATCAACAGAGGAATGAAATAAAGAAAATGTGGTACATATATACAATGGAATATTACCCAGCCATAAAAAGGAACAAAACTGGGTCATTTGTAGAGACATGGATGGACCTAGAGACTCATACAGAGTGAAGTAAGTCAGAAAGAGAAAAACAAATATCGTATATTAAAGCATATATGTGGAACCTGAAAAAATTGGTTTAGACAATCGTATATACAAAGCAGAAATAGAGACACAGACATAGAGAACAAATGTATGGATACTAAAGGGATAAGGCAGGCTGGGATGAATTGGGAGGCTGGGATTGACATATATACACTATTGATACTATGTATAAAATAGATAACTAATGAGAACCTACTATATAGCCCAGGGAACTCTATTCAATGTTGTGTGGTACCTAAATGGGATGGAAATTCAAAAAAGAGGGGATATATGTATTCGTATTGCTGATTCACTTTGCTGTACAGTAGAAACTAACACAATATTATAAAGCAACTATACTCCAATAAAAATTAAAAGAAAACACCAAACACTTTAGGCTGAAGTTGAAAGTTAAGTATAAAGTAAAAATATAAGTGTGAAGTATATGGCTAAATCATAAAAACAGTAATTAAAAGAGAATATATAGTCACCCTTTCTTTAGGTCTTTAAATACTCATTCAATAGAATGATAACCAGAGGATGGAGACAGATATATTCCTTCTTAGAGGAACCAGGAATATTGATCAGATCAGCAATTTTAAAACTTTTTGGTAGTAGACTTTTACAACTTTCACAACTTTAAAAATTACTAAAGATTCCTATTGGGAGACTGGGATGGACATATACACACTACTATATATAAAATAGATAACTAATAAGGACCTACTGTATATTACAGGGAACTCTACTCAATACTCTGTAATGTGAAAAGAATCTAAAAAAGAGTGGATATATGTACATGTATAACTCATTCACTTTGCTGTACAGCAGAAACACAACATTGTAAATCAAGTATACCCCAATAAAAATTTAAAAATGAAAAGATTCCTAAGAACCTTTGTTTATGTGAATTATATAGATATTCATCATATTAAAAATTAAAAGATATTTTAAAACATTTATTAATTAAAAAAATAAACTCATGACATATTTAACATTCCTAATATCATTACATAGTTAACATTCCTAATATCTTAAAATGAAAAAATAACTGTACATTTTTTGAAAATTAAGTGAGCACAATGGCATTGTTTTACATGTTTACAAATTTTATTTAATAGCTGGCTAACAGAAGACAGACAGATTCTCATAGCATTCAATGTGTTGTGATATGTGTCATTTGGGTTCAAGCATATGAAAAAAATCCAGCCTTATATAATCACAAAAGGGAGAAGTATTTTAAAATAGCCTTTTCAAATAACTGTGAATAGTCATATTTGATACTATGCTAAAAATTCAACAAGTGGTCATTTCTTAAAGATTACTTGCAATATAAAATATGATATCTTATGAAATGAACTTTTGTACTCTATTACATTAAAATCCATTGGTCTACCTTGCATTTTGAATAAATCTTTTACCCATGCATAATTGTAAAAAACCATATACTGATCTTCTGAAAAATACTAATTCAGTGAGTTACACAGAGCTTCTAGATTTTTGTCACATTTCATTATACAATATTTTAAAAAATCATATTGATTTATATCACCACCACTCTTATTCAGAAAAGTCCCTAAGTAATGGGAAACTATCAAGCTGAAGGCAGCAAATATAAGTTTTCAAAATTCCAATATTCACTTGAAAACTCAAATTTTATCATTAGCAACAAATACTCTCAGTTTTCCCTTGAATTGATAGGCTCACTTATGTCATACATTTTCAAGAAAAATGTCAGCCAGCCAGTATCCCAGTCTGAATGTTGTTAATTTAAAATGTTGTTTCACGAAAAAATAAGTAGTTCAACTCATACCTCAAACAAAAGTACAAGTGCTCTTTCTCAAACCTAACATCATACAGCAGCAGAAGTGATTTATGAATTCTTCACATTTGTCACATAGAATATTAAGAAGATGTGTAATCGAGGATGGAGATTAAATAAAATTAGTAATTTTAATGCTTCATTGAGGACATTTTAAGTGAAACGGCTTTTTTAAAAAAAAAAAAAAACAGCAAGAGCCCGGCAGAGAGGAATCCAATTACTAGTAAGGTTTGGTGCCACTTCCTTGATTCATCTAAAGGCGTCAGCAGTTTTATCCTCTGCTTTTTGAACTACAACTGCAAATGTCAACGCAGTGAAAAAAAGGCAAATAACATCTTAAAATTAGTATAAAAATAGTTTTGACCTACTGCACCTCCTTGAAAGAGTCTCAGGATCTAGGAGTCCTCAGAACACACTTTAAAACTCACTGGATTACATATGGAAACAACCTAAATGTCCATCAACAGATGAATGGATAAAGAAGATGCGGTACATATACACAATGAAATACTGCTCAGCCATAAAAAAGAAAGAAACAATGCCATATGCAGCAACGTGGATGGACCTAGAGATTATCATACTAAAAGTAAGTAAGTCAGACAGACAAAGACAAATACCATATGATATCATGATATGTGGAATCTAAAATATTACACAAATGAACCTATCCAGGAAACAGAAACAAAATCAGGGACACAGAATAGACTGGTGGTTGCCAAGGGGGTGGGGGGTAAGAGAGGGTAGGAGTGGGAGTTTGGGATTAGCAGATGCAAATTGGTATATACAGAATGGATAAACAACAAGGTCTTACTGTACAGTACAGGGAACTATATTCAATATCCTGTGATAAACCATAATGGAAAGGAGTATGAAAAAGAATGTGTGAGTGTGTATATATATATATAAACACATAACTGAATCACTTTGCTGTACAGCAGAAATTAATACAACACTGTAAATCAACTATACTTGAATAAAATAAATTAAAAAAAAGACTCACTGGATTAGATAACTTTCTTATACAATGTTTCCTAATTTCATAAAGTATATTTTAAATTATACTATAAATGGTTAGAATATATTTTGCTACTTGATTTCTTTTATATTAAAATATACATATTACCTTAGTAATAATAATATTTAAATACATTTTACCTTGGTATTCTAAGCAAGTTTTAATTAATCACATAACAAGACTTGATATTAAATATTATTATAGTGTTCAATATTCAGAAGCTAAAGCAACGGTTTTATAATTTCACTGAAAATGTTCAACTCAAAAAAAGAAAGCCTTAAAAAAAACAAAAAAAAAAAATAAAATAATAAAAAAAAATTTAAAAAAAAAGAAAGCCTTAATAGATTAAGTAATCAAGAGTTAATCTATTGAGAGCATTACTAACTGTGTAGCAGTGTATTTGTAATATTTACAATCTAGTCAAAGAGATGAGTTTAATGACAATTGGATGGTTTAAAATCTAAGTTGTAGGAATTTCAGAGAACAGAAAGAATACTGCAGGTCAGAATAGTTGGTAATGAATTCATGAAAAGACAGAAACCAAGGGAGGACGTAAAGGACAAGAAATTAGAGAAGAAAGAAGACATTTCAGAATCAAGCACCAACAGGAATAAAGCTAAGGGGGTGGCATTTTTAAAAGTGGGGAAAGCAAGAGGGAGGGTAACCAGATTGACTGATATGATCATGTTAGAGAACAATGAGAGATTAGGCTGAATCGGTAGAATTAGTGCATAGAAAAGTTGGCTTCAGAAGCCAAATAGAATAAGGCAGATGGTAGTGTAGTTACAGTTTTCTCATGATAGAACATTGAAAAGGCTATACTTTTAGCAAGATTAACCTGGACATGAGATTATAGGAGAAAAAGACTTGCAAAAAGATCATTCAGGAGTCAGGTATTTTCAGTATTGGAAGAAGGGGTTGGTAAGAGTGAACAAAGCTTGGGGCAACGGGAATGCAAAGAAGAGAATCCAAGAGATAAGACTTAGTGAACTTTGCATTAGTAGCAGGTTAGGTAAAGGAAGAGTAAGGAGTAAGTCAAAGATGATTGGAAGTTATTTAGGGTTACAAACATGAGAAGTAATAATATTATATGCTAGGCACCATGAGACATATAACACATTAATTGTCCCACAAGTTTTATGTGTATCTATTTTATAGACAGGGAAACTTAAGTTCAGAGTGACTAATTTGTTTTGCTAGTAAGTGTTTTAGGCAGCCCTGACATATAGGTTTATTTGACTATAGAGATAAGAGGTTATCACAGTGTTGAAAAGCCTACAGGCTACAGTCATCTGCCTGGGCAAATAGCTTTACCATTTACAAGCTGCAGAGTTCTGACAAGTTGCTTAATCTTTCGGTGCTTCAGTTTTCTCACCTCTGAAATGCAGATGATTAACGAACTCAGAGCTGTAATGAGGATTAAGTGAGACAATGCATGTAGAGCACTGTTAATAGTGCCTAGAAAATAGTAAGGCCTCACCATCACCCTGATACCAAAACCAGACAAAGATACTACAAAAAAAGAAAATTACAGACCAGTATCACTGATGAATACAGATGTAAAAATCCTCAACAAAATACTAGCAAACAGAATCCAACAACACATTAAAAGGATCATACACCATGATCAAGTGGGATTTATCCCAGGGATGCAAGGATTCTTCAGTATAAGCAAATCAATCAATGTGATACACCATATTAACAAACTGAAGAAGAAAAACCATATGATCATCTCAAAAGATGCAGAAAAAACTTTTGACAAAATTCAACACCCATTTATGATAAAAACTCTCCAGAGAGTGGGCATAGAGGGAACCTACCTCAACATAATAAAGGCCATATACGACAAACCCACAGCAAACATCATTCTCAATGGTGAAAAACTGAAAGCATTTCCTCTAAGATCAGGAACAAGATAAGGATGTCCACTCTCACCACTATTATTCAACATAGTTTTAGAAGTCCTAGTGATGGCAATCAGAGAAGAAAAAGAAACAAAAGGAATACAAATTGGAAAAGAAGAAGTAAAACTGTCACTGTTTGCAGATGACATGATACTATGCATAGAGAATCCTGAAAATGCCACCAGAAAACTACTAGAGCTAATCAATGAATTTGGTAAAGTTGCAGGATACAAAATTAATGCACAGAAATCTCTTGCATTCGTATACACTAATGATGAAAAATCTGAAAGAGAAATTACGGAAACACTCCCATTTACCATTACAACAAAAAGAATAAAATACCTAGAAATAAACCTACCTAGGGAGACAAAAGACCTGTATGCAGAAAACTATAAGACACTGATGAAAGAAATTTAAGATGATACCAACAGATGGAGAGATATACCATGTTCTTGGATTGAAAGAATCAACATTGTGAAGATAACTATACTTCCCAAAGCAATCTACAGATTCAATGCAATCCCTATCAAATTACCAATGGCATTTTTTACAGAACTAGAACAAAAAATCTTAAAATTTGTATGGAGACACAAAAGACCCCGAATAGCCAAAGCAGTCTTGAGGGAAAAAAACGGAGCTGGAGGAATGAGACTCTCTGACTTCAGACTATACTACAAAGCTACAGTAATCAAGACAATATGGTTCTGGCACAAAAACAGAAACATAGATCAATGGAACAAGATAGAAAGCCCAGAGATAAACCCACGCACCTATGGTCAACTAATCTATGACAAAGGAGGCAAGGATATACAATGGAGAAAAGACAGTTTCTTCAATAAGTGGTACTGGGAAAACTGGACAGCTACATCTAAAAGAATGAAATTAGAACACTCCCTAACACCATACACAAAAATAAACTCAAAATGGATTAGAGACCTAAATGTAAGACCAGACACTATAAAACTCTTAGAGGAAAACATAAGAAGAACACTCTTTGACACAAATCACAGCAAGTTCTTTATTGATCTACCTCCTAGAGTAATGGAAATAAAAACAAAACAAACAAAAAAGAAAATAGCAAGGCCTCAATGTATTTGCCATTATTTTATTAGTACAATATGTTAGTGTCATTAACATAGGGAAGACCCAGTTTTGGAAGAAAAAGTATAACAATATGAGTTGGAGGTGGCTTCTAAGTGGGTATTTTACAAGAAATGAAAATAAAAGATAAATGCAAAAAGGAGAGGTTATAGAAATACCTGTTTTTAAGTCAAAAAATACCTATTTTAGGGGATTCCCTGGTGGCGCAGTGGCTGAGAGTCCGCCTGCCAATGCAGGGGACGCGGGTTCGTGCCCCAGTCCAGGAGGATGCCACATGCCGCGGAGCCGCTGGGCCTGTGAACCGTGGCCGCTGGGCCTGCGCGTCCGGAGCCTGTGCTCCGCAGCGGGAGAGGCCACAACGGTGAGAGGCCCGCGTATCGCAAAAAAAAAAAAAAAAAAAAAGAGAAATACCTATTTTATTTTCAAGAGGTTACAAAAATAACTAATTGATAGTCATAGGCCTGGAAAACGTAAATTATTTATGGAATTTTTGTCATTCACAAATCCTAATCATAAAGATATTTCCTGTGCCATGATTTTATGATATTTCTACTTACTTTGTGTAAGATACTATGCTAGATGCTAGAAGTATTAAGAAGGTCCTTTAAAAAAGCTGTACTTAAGGTAGGCAAAGAGAAGATACACAAAATTATAAAATACAATGACATAGTGTATACCAAACAAGTAATACAAACAAACAAAAAAGAATCATAGAAGTTCAAAAAAAGACTAAAGTTCCTATGGGTTGTGACAGGCTAAGAAGATAGATAAAGTGTGCCTAGGACCTTGAAGGAAGGCTAAAATTTAGGTAAGAAAGAGAAAGCTGAGAGGAGTGGGATACTCCTGGCAGAAAGAGCACAATGAACATGGCAGACAACACACATGGCATGATTCAGGGATACCAAAAAGAGCAGCTTATTTTGAACGACAAATTTGTATAAAAAGAAATAGAGAAAGGACTGAAAAGTTTTTTGTCAAGTTCTAAAGTGCTCAGGATATTGGTTGAAGAATTATATTTCACTGCATAAGCAAAGAAGTGTTTCTTTGTCTCCTAGCATCAGACTTCCATAACTGAATAATCTACTTCTAAAGACTAAATTTGTTTTGGAATTACTTTTCTATCCTTTGCTTCTTTCATCTTATAAGCTAGCAAACACCATGTAATTAGGAAGAATCTTCACATATTTGCTGCCACTAATGCTTTCTTGTTGAAGAGTTTTTTTTAAGTTTCTTAGTATTTTCAGTTCCAAGGAAATGGTTTGCTTTTAGAAAAGTTTTTTCAAGTAACTGAACCCCATTAAAAGAAAAAAACTCAAATCTGATCATGAATAGGTAAGGTAAACACATTAGTTTTTCAACTTAAATTGCCTAGGGCACAATTCCCTGCAATTTTTTGAGTTGATAAGTACTTTTCTAGAATTGAAATGTTGTAAATTAAAAACTACACTATTATAAAAAGTTCATACTATGAAACATACTGAGGATCAAAATGTATTTACAGTAAAAATAATATGTGAACTAACCTCACTACTGAAACCTTTGGTCTAATTTAGGCATAATAAAAAATCATACTTAATAATTTATGCATATTCAATTCTACAAAGTTTAATTCACTATAATACCACATAACATGCACACATGTATGCATATATTTTCTAAAGATCAGGTTTTTTCCTTCCTTTCTCTAACTTGTTATCAATTGCTTTACAGTAATACTTACCCTAATATTCTATTCATTCCATGTCTAGCAGCATAGTGTAATGGCGTATTGTGCTGGTAGGGCTCCCCGTAAGATGTATTTGGATCAAGGGATTCTTTTAGCTGAGGGTTGTTTTCATATATTTGGCAGGCCAGGTTTTCATCACCATTGATGAGTGCTTTACGGAATTTGGTGGTTGTATTTCCCATGTTTTGCTTTGTTTTTTTCTGATAGGTAGTGGCACTTTTTCCTTCCCCCTTCAGCCACTTCTTGAATGCTTCTACAACATGTTTCACATTCTAATGGAGGAAAAAATTATTAAATTAGATTGTGAAAAACTAATTATGAAGCAGTATCCTAAAGAAACAGTATCATAATTAGGAACACTAATAAAATCTAGGAAGCATATGTAAGGGAACAAATTATACTAAATTTACCAAATTTATCTTAATAGGTAAAAAGTCTCAAACTTTTAATGTTACCCCAATTAACTTGTTAAACTATAACATTTTTCCACACAGAAACTGTTAAGGTTTCACAGGCTGCACTTTATACTATAAAAGTTACCTACATATATGTACTTCTCAATTTTCTCCTTCACATAGGCAGGAAATGAGCTTGATTAAATCTATGGATGAATACACTTAAATACACTTAAATGAATGAATACACTTAAACCAATGTGTAGGATAGTGAAAAATGTAGGAAATCTTCCTCATATAAGAACTCCAGAGAAGCAAGAAGAATTACAATCCTGCAGCCTATGGAAAAAAAAGCACATTCACAGAAAGACAGACAAAATGAAAAGGCAGAGGGCTATGTACCAGATGAAAGAACAAGATAAAACCCCACAAAAACAACTAAATGAAGTGGAGACAGGCAACCTTCCAGAAAAAGAATTCAGAATAATGATAGTGAAGGTCATCCAGGACCACAGAAAAAGAATGGAGGCAAAGATCGAGAAGATGCAAGAAATGTTTAACAAAGACCTAGAAGAATTAAAGAACAGAGAAACAGAGATGAATAATACAATAACTGTGAAAACTACACTACAAGGAATCAATAGCAGAATAACTGAGGCAGAACAATGGATAAGTGACCTGGAAGACAGAATGGTGGAATTCACTGCTGCAGACAAGAATGAAGAAAAAATGAAAAGAAAGGAAGACAGCCTAACAGACCTATGGGACAACATTAAATGCAGTAACATTCGCATTATAGGGCTACCAGAAGGAGAAGAGAGAGAGAAAGGACCAGAGAAAATATTTGGAGAGATTATAGTCAAAAACTTCCCTAACATGGGAAAGGAAATAGCCACCCAAGTCCAGGAAGTGCAGAGAGTTCCATACAGGATAAACCCAAGGAGAAACACGCCGAGACACACAGTAATCAAACTGGCAAAAATTAAAGACAAAGAAAGATTTTTAAAAGCAGCAAGGGAAAAATGACAAATAACATACAAGGGAACTCCCATAAGATTAACAGCTGATTTCTCAGCAGAAACTCTACAAGCCAGAAGGGAGTGACATGATACACTTAAAATGATGAAAGGGAAGAACCTACAACAAAGATTACTCTACCTGGCAAGGATCTCATTCAGATGTGATGGAGAAATCAAAAGCTTTACAGGCAAGCAAAAGCTAACAGAATTCAGCCCCACCAAACCAGATCTACAACAAATGCTAAAGGAATTTCTCTAAGTGGGAAACACAAGAGAAGAAAAGGAACTACAAAAACAAAACCAAAACAATTAAGAAAATGGTCATAGGAACATACATATCGATATTTACCTTAAACGTGAATGGATTAAATGCTCCAACCAAAAGACACAGGCTTGCTGAATGGATATAAAAACAAGACGCATTTATATGCTGTCTACAAGAGACCCACTTCAGACCTAGGGACACATTCAGACTGAAAGTGAGGGGATGGAAAAAGATATTCCATGCAAATGGAAATCAAAAGAAAGCTGGAGTACCTATACTCATATCAGATAAAATAGACTTTAAAATAAAGAATGTTACAAGAGACAAGGAAGGAGACTACATAATGATCAGGGGATCAATCCAAGAAGAAGATATAACAATTATAAATATAGATGCACCCAACATAGGAGCACCTCAATACGTAAGGCAACTGCTAACAGCTCTAAAAGACGAAATCGACAGTAACATGATAACAGTGGGGAAGTTTAACACCTCACTTACACCAATGGACAGATCATTGAAAATGAAAATAAATAAGAAAACACAAGCTTTAAATGACACAATAGACCAGATAGATTTAACTGATATTTATAGGACATTCCACCCAAAAACAGCAGATTACACTTTCTTCTCAAGTGTGCATGGATCATTCTCCAGGATAGATCACATCTGGGGCCACAAATCAAGCCTCAGTAAATTTAAGAAACTTGAAATCATATCAAGCATCTTTTCTGACCACAACGCTATGAGATCAGAAATGAATTACAGGGAAGAAAACGTAAAATACGTAAACACATGGAGGCTAAGCAATATATTACTAAATAACCAAGAGATCACTGAAGAAATCAAAGAGTAAATCAAAAATTACCTAGAGGCAAATGACAATGAAAACACGATGATCCAAAACCTATAGGATGCAGCAAAAGCAGTCCTAAGAGGGAAGTCTATAACTATACAAGCCTACCTCAAGAAACAAGTAAAATCTCAAATAAACAACCTAACTTTACACCTAAAGGAACTAGATAAAGAAGAACAAACAAAACCCAAAGTTAGCAGAAGGAAAGAAATCATAAAGATCAGAGCAGAAATAAATGAAACAGAAAAAAAGAAAACAATAGCAAAGATCAATAAAACTAAAAGCTGGTGCTTTGAAAAGATAAACAAAATTGATAAACCATTAGCCAGACTCACCAAGAAAAACAACAGACACTGCAGAAATACAAAGCATCCTAAAGACTACCACAAGCAACTCTATGCCAATAAAATGGATAACCTGGAAGAAATGGACAAATTCTTACAAAGGTATAACCTTCCAAGACTGAACCAGAAAGAAATAGAAAATATGAAGAGACCAATCACAAGTAATGAAATTGAAACTGTGATTAAAAATCTTACAGCAAACAAAAGTACAGGACCAGACGGCTTCACAGGTGAATTCTATCAAACATTTAGAGAAGAGCTAACATCCATCCTTCTCAAACTCTTCCAAAAAACTGCAGAGGAAGGAACACTCCCAAACTCATTCTATGAGGCCACCATCACCTTGATACCAAAACCAGACAAAGATACTACAAAAAAAGAATTACAGACCAATGTCACTGACGAATATAGATGCAAAAATGCTCAAGAAAATACTAGCAAACAGAATCCAACAACACGTTAAAAGGATCATACACCATGATCAAGTGGGATTTATCCCAGGGATGCAAGGATTCTTCAATATATGCAAATCAATCAATGAGATAAAACATATTAACAAATTGAAGAATAAAACCATATGATCATCTCAATAGACGTAGAAAAAGCTTTTGACAAAATTCTACACCAGTTGATGGTAAAAACTCTCCAGACAGTGGGCATAGAGGGAACCTACCTCAACATAATAAAGGCCATATATGACAAACCCACAGCAAACATCATTCTCAATGGTGAAAAACTGAAAGCATTTCCTCTAAGATCAGGAACAAGACAAAGATGTCTACTTTTGCCACTATTATTCAACATAGTTTTGGAAGTCCTAGCCACAGCAATCAGAAAAGAAAAGAAATAAAAGGAATACAAATTGGAAAAGAAGAAGTAAAACTGTCACTGTTTGCAGATGACATGATACTATACATAGAGAGTCCTGAAAATGCCACCAGTAAACTACTAGAGCTAATCAATGAATTTGGTAAAGTTGCAGGACACAAAATTAATGCACAGAAATCTCTTGCATTCGTATACACTAATGATGAAAAATCTGAAAGAGAAATTACGGAAACACTCCCGTTTACCATTGCAACAAAAAGAATAAAATACCTAGGAATAAACTTACCTAGGGAGACAAAAGACCTGTATGCAGAAAACTATAAGACACTGATGAAAGAAATTAAAGATGATACCAACAGATGGAGATATATACCACGTTCTTGGATTGGAAGAATCAATATTGTGAAAATGACTATACTACCCAAAGTAATCTAGAGGTTCAATGAAATCCCTATCAAATTACCAATGGCATTTTTTACAGAACTAGAACTAAAAACCTTAAAATTTGTATGGAGACATAAAAGACCCTTAACAGCCAAAACAGTCTTGAGGGAAAAAAACGCAGCTGGAGGAATCAGACTCCCTGACTTCAGAGTATACTATAAAGCTACAGTAATCAAGACAATATGGTACTGGTACAAAAACAGAGACATAGATCAATGGAACAAGATAGGAAGCCCAGAGATAAACCACGCACCTATGGTCAACTAATTTATGACAAAGGAGGCAAGGATATACAATGGAGAAAGGACAGTCTCTTCAATAAGTGGTGCTGGGAAAAGTGGACAGCTACATATAAAAGAATGAAATTAGAACACTCCCTAACACCGTACACAAAAATAAACTCAAAATGGATTAGAGACCTAAATGTAAGACCAGACACTATAAAACTCTTAGAGGAAAACATAGGAAGAACACTGTTTGATGTAAATCAGAGCAAGATCTTTTTTGATCCACCTAGTAGAGTAATGGAAATAAAAACAAAAATAAACAAATGGGGCCTAATGAAACTTCAAGGCTTTTGCACAGCAAAGGAAACCATAAAGAAGACGAAAAGACAACCCTCAGAATGGGAGAAAATATTTGCAAACGAATCATTCAACAAAGGATTAATCTCCAAAATATATAAACAGCTCATGCAGCTCAATATTAAAAAAACAAGCAACCCAATCCAAAAATGGGCAGAAGACCTAAATAGACATTTCTCCAAAGAAGATATACACATGGCCAAGAAGCACATGAAAAGCTGCTCAACATCACTAATTATTAGAGAAATGCAAATCAAAACCACAATGAGGTATCACCTCACACCAGTTAGAATGGGCATCATCAGAAAATCTACAAACAACAAATGCTGGAGAGGGTGTGGAGAAAAGGGAACCCTCTTGCACTGTTGGTGGGAATGTATATTGATACAGTCACTATGGAGAACAGTATGGATGTTCCTTAAAAAACTAAAAATAGAATTACCATACGATCCAGCAATCCTACTACTGGGCATATACCCAGAGAAAACTGTAATTCAAAAAGACACATGCACCCCAATGTTCATTGCAGCACTATTTACAATAGCCAGGTCATGGAAGCAAACTCAATGCCCATCGAAAGACGAATGGTTAAAGATGTGGTACATATATATAATGGAATATTACTCAGCCATATAAAGGAATGAAATTGGGTCATTTGTTGAGACGTGGATGGATTTAGAGTGTCTTACAGAGTGAAGTAAGTCAGAAAGAGAAAAACAAATATCGTATATTAACACATATATGTGGAACCTAGAAAAATGGTACAGATGAACTGGTTTGCAGGGCAGAAATTGAGACACAGATACAGAGAACAAACATATGGACACCAAGTGGGGAAAGCAGCAGGGGGGTGGGGGTGGTGGTGTGATGAATTGGGCGATTGGGATTGTCATGTATACACTGATGTGTATAAAACTGATGACTAATAAGAACCTGCTGTATAAAAATATAAATAAAATTAAATTTAAAAATTAAAAAAAGGAACTCCAGAATGTGTTAAATTACAGTAAAGGAAAAGTGAAACTGCTCAGTACTTACTTATAAGAGCCTCAGAGAAAAGATTTTTAAAATGTAAATATATAGTAGGACTACAAAACTCACAGCAAACGAATACAAGTGATTATAACTAATTATACACAGAACTATGGAAACAGTGATTATTCTACCACAATACTATTAAACTTATTTCCTTCTACTGTAAGTAATTCAAAACAAGGTTGAAAACATGAAATGTTTATGCCTACTATGTTTGGAAAGAGG
Source organism: Leucopleurus acutus (assembly GCF_964270905.1). NCBI lineage: Eukaryota > Metazoa > Chordata > Mammalia > Artiodactyla > Delphinidae > Leucopleurus > Leucopleurus acutus. The sequence goes on from NC_139144.1 coordinate 53,195,467, forward strand.
TTATGATAAAGATCATACGGGTATTTACTAACTGAAGCAATGTGAGGTCGGTGGAGGAAGAAGGACATGGAAACAATCATTGAACTTGGAGTCTGAAATCTCGTATTTACCTACACTAGCTGTGTAATTGTAATTACCCTCCAAAAGCCTCAGGTTCCTATGTGTACAGTAAAAGAAAACAAACATTTCTGAAGGACGACAGTAAGGATTATTAAGAAACTTTAAGTAGCTACCACAGCCCTTGGCTAATGTGCTTAATAAATGCTAGTTCTGTTCCATTTCAATAAATGTTTCTGAATCTACTCTTGAATCATTATCAAAATTAATGACAATGGAAACAGCTTATGCAAAGGCAGGTATGAAATAAAAGGCTTATTCAATTGGTGAGTATGGTAGAGTTTAGGGTCTCTTGGGCTGTACTAACAGAAGATAAAACTGAAGATAGGTTGGGGTCAGACTAAGAAATGTATACTTTAAGTTGTAAAGAACAGATAATAAAGCCTTTTATGCAGGGCAGTTATATGCTTTAGAATATTAGCTATTGTGACACTGCAGAAGATAGACTAGAGGCAGAAACACTTAGAGGCAGAATACAAAAGTCTATCACGTTACCCAATTAACTCGCTGGCAGGCTAGACATTAAAACATAGCTTTAAAAAAAAAAGTTGAAAATAATATGTACTTGTTCAACACAAGTGTTGCACAGGGTTGCAACAGTTTCAACAGAATACAATTTAAAGGACCAAAAAACAGATGAGTTGTTTTTGAAGCTTCCTATAAAACGGAAGCTCTCAACCTTGGCTGTACATTTAATAACCTGGAAAACTTCAAAGAATCCCATTGTCCAGGCTATAACTCAGACCAATGAAATAAGAATCTCTTAGGGGGTGGTCACAAGCACTGGTATTTAAGCTCTTTGGGTGATTTCAATGTGCATACACCACCGTTTAAAAAGCTCCTGGATCCCTCTAGCTAAATGGTCACATCAGAGTATGGAGATGAAGGTGAGCAGGCAAGGTAAGACATCTGCTAAGCCTGTTTTAGAGATAGGCGTTAACTACCTACTTAAGACAGCAGCACATTTTCTGGTTCATATCTATACTTAATGAGGTCATTACTTGGGTCTTTTAAGGGTTCTTTGTTATTGATTTCTCACTTTAAATATGCAAATACAATGCATAGTAGAGACTTTTGACAATATGGATAAAGAAAAAGGACAAAGAACTCATAGTCTATTTACTAACCACTGGTAGCATTTGATAAGTACTCATCCTATTTATAACGTATGTAAATATGTTTGTATACATATTTACAGTATAAATATTTATATACATAAATTAGATCATACTACATAATTATAAATTTTTTATTTAATTTTTCAGAGGGCTGCTGAATCTTTAATCTAAACTACTACTCCTTTATCATCTCGAATATTGAATGAGGAGCAAATCCCTTCTACACTCTATGCTTATCACAATATACTACAACCACTTTGGGGATTTTCTTAGCAACAGCCTAGATTTTATTTTTTACTTTTGTTTTTCATAGAACCTAGGAGCCTTGTGTTTATTCTCAGTGAAATCATCTGTACTTTTGTTGCACTGCCTTAAGCATTTTATGGGTTTATTATTCTTAATAAGAACTCTAGTTTATTATATTAATATATTTTAATCTATAACCAAATATAAAGGATATCATGTGGATTCTAAAGGGTCTTTCCTAAGGATTTGGATACTTTCACTTGTTTTGGTCTTATCTTTCATCTCTGATAGAATGTAGCTCAAATTATGAACATTGTTAGAGTATTGGATTAGACTGATAACATGCTTTCCTTGATTTACATTAATCCTTTAGTGAAATGTTCTGTAAGAAAATAATTTCTACCCAAGATGTGAAAAAAGAAACATCTAAGAAGGCAATAATATCTTGGGGTGGTTACTTATAATATTAAGATACTTAAAAAATCAATAAAACTCTAAATGTGCATTAAATATGACTGTCACATGTTGAAAAGCATAATGGTATCTAGAAACTTTTTTGTGGTTCTCAGTTATTTTCAAGTCTGTTTCATTTTTAAAATATGAGTGTAATAGTCCTGAAAGGTGCCAGGAAAGGCATTAAAACATTCACAGCTACATTCCCTCTCAGATTTATTCTCACAAGTCTTCCCTAGAATTTGCCAGATGTGTCCTTTCACTTTTTCATAGCCACAGCTAGCACAGCCTGAAGTGACTGTTCCCTCTTTGTTTGAATCAAACACTTCAAACTCCAAGATAAATCTATGTATAGAGCTTTATGAAGCAAATGACAGACTATCAAAGAGGCAAAAATAATTCATTATTCTGGGGTTCTAAAATCTAGGCAAAGTCTCAACATCTTTGACTAGCAAAGCACAGCACTTGTTAAGTATTTAATGAAAAAGTAAGAAAAATGTAACTTGTCAACAGACTCCAGAAAACTTTCCCTAATTTCCTGAATAACTTTTAATTGTGAAGGGCTCTATAATTTTTACTTTAAATCTTTGTCTCTCAACCTGTCCATTCATAGGTTAATAATCTACATCAAAAACTCAAGTGCACTTAAATTAATAAACTACTCCCAGGAATCTTTTATAGAAGATGAAGTTCTTCAGAAATAAATAACCAACTCCTAATGTAATTTATCATTTTCCACAAAAGTAAATTACTTTTAAAGTCATTATTATGGACTGAAGGTTGATCTCAACAAAATTATTGGCTCCCACTCTTTGTTTAACTGGTATTAAAGATAGCCTTTAGAAATATGATGTCAAACTGGTGAGTCTATTGAGGAATCTTACATCTACTTGTAAAGTTACTTACTGTAGCAGCTGGTCTCTATGCACCTCTGCCCCCATAACATATGCCCCTTGATGTTAACCCTATTACTATAAAAGATTTAAAAATTTTAAGCCATATTATAGTTTATTATAAACAAAAACCTCTCTTTGAGTGCAAACATGAATTAACACAATTGGAGGTATAGTTTAAATGTCACATATACTATTGAAGTGTTAGCTTATATCCACAAAAAAAAATAAAACAAAGAATAACAAAAACAATTTAAACTTATTGTAACAAGAAAACTGAAATGTTATAAAAGTATTGATTTTTCATTAATTATAATGCATAGAATCATAGAAACAGAAACGACATTTAAATCATCCCAGCCTATCTTTCCAAATTTAATACTAAAAGATTTTGAACATTCATGGCTTGTTGTTTGCCTTCATCATTATATTTTGGGAAATCTACTTTATTCCTCTTGTTGAAGTTTAATGCTTCAGTAGGACTGAAATTTATATTACTGAATGTACACTCAATTCACAGCACCTCTAAACAATGTATGGTTTAGTGCAGGTGTCAGCAAACTTTTTCTGTAAAAGGCCAGATAGGAAATATTAAAATATTTACTTAGTGAATCATTTGTCTTCAATGAGCCATATGATCTCTGTCATAACTACTCAACTCTGCTGCTGCAGCTTGAACGCTATAGGCAACATGTAATAGTAGAATGGGTGTGGTTGTGTTCTAATAAATTTTGTTTACAAAAATAAGACCTAGGATTGAGCCGACGGGATGTAGTTCGCCAACCCCTGATTTGGTGGAAGGAACACAGTGTAGTAGAACAATCTGGGCTGGAATCCCACATCTACTACTCCTTAGTGCTAACACAAATCATTTAACCTCTCTGTACCTCAATTTTTTCATCTGTAAAAAAGGGATAAGGCCACCTACCTTGCAGAATTGTCATGATTATCTAGGTAAAGTATGTAATACAGTGCATAGCAGGTACTCAATAAACTTTATCTCCCTTCTCCTATCAGGATCTGCAAGCCATTGGAAAAGAGTTAGTCGCTGCCTTTAAAGAACTCAATACTCATTCTTTTCAAAGGACCGTGACACCTTAAGAAAAATGTCACCAACTCCATATTCTACACCAGGAAAATATATAACTGGTAGTCTAGACTTCATCATTTATTAGGTGTCTGACCTCTGGCAAGTTAAAAACTATATATTTTTCAACAGTCTTCTGAACCAAAGTTAATTCCACTTCCGCTATTTTTCTAGGTCACTACCATTATTAACAAAGGTCTCTTCAATGTAATTGCCCTTATAAATATTAAGTGAAAGGGACATAGAATTGAGTACAAAGCCGGAGCAGGAGACAGAATCTCACACTGGAGGTATATGGAAAATACACACACACACACACACATACACACACTCCTATCTAAGGCAAGGAGCAAGAGGTCTTAGTCCAAAATGTTGCTAAAAATGAAGTATGGTTAAGAGATTTGGGGATTAGCTTGCCTAATTGCATATTAAATTGAAGTCAAGTGTGGCTTTAATCTTGGTGGCTTCCTGCAAGAAGTTCATGAACATCCATATTCTACAGGAAAATTTATGAGTATTAAAGAATACTACAAAAATGATCTGAGCTAAGAAAAGTCTTTTTACAAAGAAAGGAAATTCTCTGTAATATGCATTCCAGAAATAAAATTCACTTTGCTGTTTTTACAATACCTTAATATGCCAGTATTCAAAATAAAATGGCTACACAAACACAAAAATATAATAATGACCATACTAGAAAACTCATTGTGGCAGTTTGGCTGCCTGAGGTTTCTGAGCCACCAAGGAAACAGATAATCCAACAAATTCTGGCTGCTACTGGATACCTTTTATATCTATATAGCTTTCACAGTGTGGAAAAGGATGCTGCAGTTAGTAAAGAAAGAAATGAAAATAGCTGCAAGGGGCAGCAACTGACTGCCTCTTTTTGCCAAACTAGCAGATGAACACTGAAAATAGCTAGCATGAGGTCCACAAGTGGAAAACAGTCCAAACATGGGATGCAACCACCGTATGAAACATCACTCTTAATTTTCTATTTCCTATTAAAACATAATTATCTGCAATGATCATAAGACTCAGAACTCTCCACTAGTAAAATTTTCAAATAGCTAAAATTTTTCTTAGGCAATATTCAGCTTTCATACACTGGTCTTTACAACTACTCAAAATGTTATGAGTTATACTTTAATTCCTTAACAACTGCTTTTCATACTTTGAATTCAGAATTTCATACAGAACTGAAAATTAACATTTCAGCCTCTAATGCTATGGTGGTGTCAGCAAAGAGTTTAATTTCAGCAACTTTGGCATATCTGCTTATTCAGCAGTGTCTGCCTTCATAATTTTTGAATACTATATTGTCCTTACTTCATAAATAATAAGTAAAATTGTTAAATTGGAAGTGTTTTATCTTGGTATTAGGAAGTCAAAGTCTTAAAGTCGATGCAGTTGAGAAAAAGATGAAATTACTTATGCCTCAAACTGAGGCTCCCTAAACTTAAATCAACTCTACATTCAATTGAAAAATAAAGATAAAAAAGACACACCACTTATAAAAGGTTAGAAATTTGTATACAAATATTCTTTTAAGAGATAATAATTAGGAGGTGGAAACAAGATGGCGGAGTAGGACTTGAGCTCACCTCATCTCATGAAAACACTAAAATCACAACTAATTGCTGAAGCATCAGGAAAAAAAAGGCTGGAACCTACCTAAAAAGATATTCTACTTCCAAACACAAAGAAGCCACAATGAGATGGTAGGAGGGGCATTTTCGCAATATAATCAAATCGTGACCCATAAACCGGAAAATAACTGCATCACAGGGGTTCTCCTACAGTAGAACCTAAGTCAGGCTCCCCAGCCCGGGGGTGTGGCATCAGAAGGAGGAGCCCCAGAGCATTTGGCTTTGATGGCCAGCAGGATTTGAGTACAGGAGCTCCACAGGACTGGGGGAAACATAGAGACTCTACTCTTGGAGGGCGTACACAAGGATTCCCATGCACTGGGACCCAGGGCAAAGCAATGACTCCATAGAAGCCTCGGCCAGGCCTACCTGTGTTTCTTGGAGGGTCTCCTGGGGAGGTGTGGAGTCGGCTGTAGCTCACTGGGGGGACAAGGACACTTGTGGCAGAGGCCCAAGGGAATATATACTGCTGTGAGCTCTACTGGAGGTCGGCATTTTGGCACCAAGACCTGGCCCCACGCAACAGCCTGCAGGCTCCAGTGGTGGGACACCTCAGGCCAAACAACCAACGTGGTGGAAATAGAGCCCCACCCATCAGCAGATAGGCTGCCTAAAGTCATCTTGAGTCCGCAGCTGCCTCTAAACGCACCACTTGACACAGCCCTGCCCACCAGAGGGACAGGACCCAGCTCCAACTGCCAGGGAGCAGGCACAAGTCCCTCCCACAAGGAGGGCTGCACAAGCCTCTGAACCAACCTCACCCAAGAGAGGGTAGATGCCAGAAGCAAGAGGAACTACAATCCTGCAGCCTGTGGAACGCAGACCACAAATACATAACGTTAGACAAAATGAGATGGCAGAGAAAGATGTTCCAGACCAAGAACAATATAAAACCCCAGAAGTACTAAGTGAAGTGAAGATAGGCAATCTACCTGAAAGTAAACTCAGAGTAATGACAGCAAAGATGATCCAAGATCTAGGAAAAAGAATGGAGGCACAGACTGTGAAAATACAAGAAATGTTTAACAAAGAATTATAAAGAACAACTAAATAGAGTCGAACAATACAGTAACCGAAATAAAAAACACACTAGAAGGAATCAATTGAATAAATGAGGCAAAAGAATGAACAAGTGAGCTGGAAGACAGATTGGTGGAAATCACTGATGTGGAGCAGAATAAAGAAAAAAGATCGAAAACAAATGAGGACAGTCTAAGGGACCTGTGGGACAACATTAAAAGCACCAACATTCGCACTATATAGGTCCCCAAAGGAAAAGAGACAGAGAAAGGGCCTAAGAAAATATTTAAAGAGATAACAGCCAAAAACATTCCTAACATGGGAATGGACACTCACTCAAGTCCAGGAAGCGCAGAGTCCCATACAGGATAAACCCAAGGAGGACCATGCCGAGACACATATTAATCAAGTTGTTAAAAATTAAAGACAAAGCAAAAATGTTAAAAGCAACAAGGGAAAAGCAACAAATAACTTACAAAGAAATCCCCATATGGTAATCAGCTGATTTTTCAGTAGGAACTCTGCAGGCAGGCATGGAGTGATATGATATATTTAAAGTGATGAAAGGGAAAAACCTACAACCAAGAATATGCTACCCAGAGAGGCTCTCATTCAGATTTGACAGAGAAAGCAAAAGCTTTACAGACAAGCAAAAGCAGAGAGAATTTAGCACCACCAAACCAGCTTTACAACAAATGCTAAAGGAACTTCCTAGGCCAGGGGTCCCCAACCCCAAGTCCATGGACAGATACCGGGCGGCGGCCTGTTAGGAACCAGGCCGCACAGCAGGAGATGAGGGGTGGGCGAGCAAGCAAAGCTTCATCTACCACTCCCCATCGCTCACATTACCACCTGAAACACTGCTTGCGTTACCACCTGAACCAGGCCCCCCATCGCCCACATTACCGCCTGAACCATCTCCCCTCCCCCATCCGTCGAAAAACTGTCTTCCACAAAACTGGTCCCTGGTGCCAAAAAGGCTGGGGACTGCTGCTCTAGGCAGAAACGGTCACAACTAAAAACAAGAAAGAGACACATGGGCAAGTTCATGGGTACAGGCAAACATACAGTAAAGGTAGGAAATCACCCACACATAAATATGATATCCAAACTAGCAATGCAATCATGAGGACTGTACAAATGCAGGATATTGGAAATACTGGCAATTAAGAGACCAGCAACTTAAAACAATCTTGTACATATACAGACTACTATATCAAAAAGAAAAGATCAATGAAACTAAAAGCTGGTTCTTAAAGAAGATAAACAGAATTGATAAACCTTTAGCCAGACTCATCAAGAAAAAAGGGAGAGGGACTTTCCTGGCGGTCCAGTGGTTAAGATTCTGCGCTTCCACTCCATGGGGCTCGGGTTCGATCCCAGGTCAGGGAAGTAAGATTCCACATGCTGTGTGATGGGGCCAAAAAAATTTTAAAAATAAATAAAAATAAAATAAAATAAATTTTTTAAAAAGGGGGAGGGCTCAAATCAATAAAATTAGAAAAGAAAAAGAAGTTACAATGGACACCACAGAAATACAAAGGAATATAAGAGACTACAACAAATCAACTATACACCAATAAAATGGACAACCTAGAGGGAAATGGACAAATTCTTAGAAAGGTACAATCTTCCAAGACTGAACCAGGAAGAAATAGAAAATATGAACAGACCAATCACAAGCACTGAAATTGAAACTGTGGTTTAAAAACTTCCAACAAAAAAAAGTCCAGGACCAGATGGCTTCACAGGCGAATTCTATAAAACATTTAGAGAAGAGCTAACACCTATCCTTCTCAAGCTCTTCCAAAAAATTGCTGAGGAAGGAACACTCCCAAACTCATTCTATGAGGCCACCATCACCCTGATACCAAAACCAAAGATATCACAAAAAAAGAAAATACAGGTCATTATCGCTGATGAACATGGATGCAATAATCTGCAACAAAAGACTAGCAAACCAAAACCAACAATACATTAAAAGGATCATACACCATGATCCGGCAGATATATCTCAGGGATGTTTGGATTTTTCAATATCTGCAAATCAATCAATGTAATATACCACATTAACAACTGAAAAATAAAAACCATGTGATCGCCTCATTGGATGCAGAAAAAGCTTTTGACAAAATTCAACACCCATTTATAATTAAAAAAACTCTCCAGAAAGTGGGCACAGAGGGAACCTACCTCAAAATAAAAAAGGCAATATATATGACAAACCCACAGCTAACATCATACTCAATGATAAAAGCTGAAAGCATTTCCTCTAAGATCAGGAACAAGACAAGGTTGCCCACTCTTGCCACTTTTATTCAACATAATTTCGGAAGTCCTAGCCATGGCAATCAGAGAAGAAAAAGAAATAGAAGAAATCCAAATTGGAAAAGAAGAAGTAAAACTGTCACTGTTTGCAGAAGACATGATACTATACATAGAAAATTCTAAAGAGACTACCAGAAAACTACTAGAGCTTATCAATGAATCTGGTAAAGTTGCAGGATGCAAATTTAATACATAGAAACCTCTTGCATTTCTGTACACTAACAATGAAAGAACAGAAAGAGAACTTAAGGAAACAATCCCACTTACCATTGCATCAAAAAGAGTAAAATACCTAGGAATACATATACATAAGAAGACAGAAGATGTCTACTCTGAAAACTATAAGCTGCTGATGAAAGAAATCAAAGATACACAAACAGATGAAAAGACATATGATGTTCTTGGACTGGAAGAATCAACATTGTCAAAATGACTATAATATCCAAGGTAATCCACAGATTCAATGCAATCTCTATTAAATTACCAGTGGCATTTTTCACAGAACTAGAAGAAAAAAATTTTAAATGTGTATGGAACCACAAAAGACCCCAAATAGCCAAAGCAATCCTCAGAAAGAAAAACAGAGCTGGAGGAATCAGGCTCCCTGACTACAGACTATAGCACAAAGGTGCAGTGATCAAAACAGTATGGTACTGGCACAAAAACAGAAATATACATCAATGGAACAGGACAGAAAGCCCAGAAATAAACCCACGCACCTACAGTCAATTAATCTATGACAAAGGAGATGAGAATATACAATGGAGAAAAAACATCGTTCTCAAAGGTGAAAAACTGAAACCATTTCCACTAAGATCAGGAACAAGAGAATGTTGCTCACTCTTATGACTATTATTCAACATAGTTTTGGAAGTTTTAGCCACAGCAGTGAGAAGAAAAAGAAATAAAAGGAAACCAAATTGGAAAAGAAGTAAAGCTGTCACTGTTTGCAGATGACATGATACTACACATAGAGAATCCTAAAGATGCCATCAGAAAATACAATGGAGAAAAGACAGTCTCTTCAATAAGTGGTACTGGGAAAACTGGACAGCTACATGTAAAAGAATGAAATTAGAACACTCCCTAACATCATACACAAAAATGAACTCAAAATGGATTATAGAGACCTAAATGTAAGACTGGACACTATAAAACTCTAGAGGAAAACATAGGAAGAACACTCTTTGACATAAATCACAGCAAGATCTTTTTTGATCTGCCTTCCAGAGTAATGGAAATAAAAACAAAACTAAACAAATGGGACCTAATGAAATTTAAAAGCTTTTGCACAGAAAAGGAAACCATAAACATGACAAAAAGACAACCCTCAAAATGGGAGAAAATATTTGCAAATGAATCAATGGACAGAGGATTAACCTCCAAAATACATAAACAGCTCATGTAGCTCAATATTAGAAAAATAACCCAATCCAAAAATGGGCAGAAGACCTAAATAGACATTTCTCCAAAGAGGACATACAGATGGCCAAGAAGCACATGAAAAGCTGCTCAACATCACTAATTATTTGAGAAATGCAAATCAAAACCTCAATGAGGTATCACCTCACACCAGTTAGAATGGGCATCATTAGAAAATCTACAAACAACAAATGCTAGAAAGGGTGTGGAGAAAAGGGAACCCTCTTGCACTGTTGGTGGGAATGTAAATTGATACAGCCACTACAGAGAACAGTATAGATGTTCCTTAAAAAACTAAAAATAGAATTACCATATGACTCAGCAATCCCACTGCTGGGCATATACCCAGAGAAAACCATAATTCAAAAAGACATGCACCCCAATGTTCATTGCAGCACTATTTACAATAGCCAGGTCATGGAAGCAACCTAAATGCCCATCGGCAGACGAATGGATAAAGAAAATGTGGTACATATATACAATGGAATATTACTCAGACATAAAAAGGAATGAAATTGGGTCACTTGTAGAGACATAGATACATCCAGAGATGTATGAAAGAGAAAGAGAAAAACAAATATCGTATATTAACACATATATGTAGAACCTAGAAAAATGGTACAGATGAATCAGTTTGCAGGGCAGAAATTGAGACACAGATGTAGAGAACAAACGTATGGACACCAAGGGGGGAAAGCGGAGGGTGGTGGTGGTGTTGTTGTGATGAATTGGGAGATTGGGATTGACATGTATACACCAACGTGTATAAAATGGATGACTAATAAGAACCTGCTGTATAAAAAAATAAATAAAATTAAATTTTAAAAAAAGTCTACAGTGAATGCTGAAGAGGGTGTGCAAAAAGAGACATCCTACACTGGTGTTGGGAATGTAAACTGGTACAGGCACTGTGGAGAACAGTATGGAGGTTCCTTAAAAAACTAAAAACAGAACTACCATATGACCCAGTCATCCCACTTCTGAGCATATATTCAGAGAAAACGCTGTTCAAAAATATACATGCACTTCAATGTTTATTGCAGCACTATTTACAATAGCCAAGACATGGAAGCAACCTAAATGTCCATTGACAGAAATGGATAAAGAAGGTGTGGTACACATATACAATGGAATATTTACTCAGTCATCAAGAAGAATGAAATAATACCATCTGCAGCAACATGGATGGACCTAGAGATTATCATACCAAGTGAAGTAAGTCAGGCAGAGAAAGTATCTATGATATCACTTATATGTGGAATCTAAACAAATGATAGAAATGAACTTATTTACAAAACAGAAACAGACTCACAGACTTTGAAAACAAACTTATGTTTACCAAAGGGGAAAAGTTGGGGGGGGAGATAAATTAGGAGTTTGGGATTAACAGATACACAATACTATATATAAAATAGATAATAAACAAGCACCTACTGTATAGCACAGGGAACTCTACTCAATATTCTGTAATAACCTATATGGGAAAGGAATCTGAAAAAGAATGGATATATGTATAACTGAACCACTTCGCTGTACACCTGAAACTATCACAACATTGTAAATCAATTATACCCCAATATCAAATAAAAATTAAATTAAGAAAGGTTGACATCAACAGACTAAAAAAAAAACAAACTCACATGATCATACCAATAGATGCAGAAAAAGCATTTGACAAAATCCAACACCCATTCATGATTTTGAAAACTCTAGATAAAGAAGAAATAGAGGGGGACTATCTCAACTTGATAAAGAGGTAACATCAAACTTAAAGGTGAGAAACCCAAAGCTTTTCCACTAAGAACAGATACAAGGCAAGGATGACCCTCTCACTATTCCTTTTCAATATCACACTGGAGGTTATAGACAATGCAATAAGATGACAAAAGGAAACAAATAGTATACAGATTGGGAAGGAAAAAGTAAAACTGCCTTTGTTTGTAGATGACATGATCATCTATGCAGAAAGTCCAAAAGAATGGACAAAAACTGAACAGTGATACTTCATTGCTCTGCAATACAAGTGAAATTGTAAGTAAAAACACAATACTATATACATAACCATCTAAAAAACGAAATGCTTAGGTATAAATCTAACAAAATATATGCAAGATCTACAATAAAAAAACTACAAAACTCTGATGAATGAAATCAAGGAAGAACTTAAAAATAGTGAGATATTCCCCATTCATAGATAGGAAAGCTCAGTATTGTCAAGATGTCAATTATTCCCAAATTGATCTACAGACTCAATATAATCCCAATCAAAATTCCAGCAAGTTACTTTGTGAATATTGACAAACTGATTCTACAGCTTCTCTGGAGAGAAAATAGACCCAAAATAGTCAACACAATACTGAAGCAGAAGAACAAAGTTGAAAGATTAATGCTACCCGATTTGAAGACTTCCTGTAAAGCTAGAATAATCAAGACAGTGTGGTACTGGTGAAAGAATAGACAAATATGTCAACAAAACAGAACAGAAAGCCCAGAAACAGACCCACATAAATAAGTTAAATGATCTTTGACAAGGAGCAAAGGCAATACAATGGAGCAAAAATAGTCTCTTCAACATATGGTGCTGGAATAACTAGACATCCACATGCAAAAAAAAACCCCACGGGGACTTCCCTCGCGGCCCAGTGGTTAAGACTCCATGCTCCCAATGCAAGGGCCCGGGTTTGATCCCTGGTTGGGGAACTAGATCCTGTGTGCCACAACTAAAAGACCCCACATGCTGCAATGAAGACTCCGCATTCGGCAACGAAGATCCTGCATGCCATGACTAAGACTCAGTGTAGCTAGCTAGCTAAATAAACAAATAAATAAATAAATAAAATAATAAAAGAAAAAGAAACCCCCCCACAAATCTAGAACCTTGCACCCTTCACAAAAATTAACTCAAACTGGATCACAGAGCTAAATTTAATTAACTCAAAATGGATTACAGAGCTAAATTTAAACTCAAAAACATAAAACTTCCAGAAGATAACAGGATAAAACCTAGATGATGTTGGGGATAGCAATGACTTTTTAGATGCAACATCAAAGGCATGAGCCATGAAAGAAATAACGGATAAGCAAGAGTTCATTAAAATTAAAACCTTCTGCTCTGTGAAAAGCAACATCAAGAAAATGAGAAGACAAGCCAGACTGGGAGAAAATATCTGCAGAAGACACATATGGTGAATTGTTATCCTAAATACACAAAGAACTCTTAAAACTCAACAATAAAAACAATCTGATTTTTAAAATGGGCTAAAGATCTTAACAGCTACCTCACCAAAGAAGATATACAGGTGGCAGATGAGTACATTTATATTCCACATCATATATCATGAGGGAATACAAATTAGAATGAGATACATACCTATTAGAATGGCCAAAATCTGGAACACTGACAACATCAAAGGCTGACAAGGATACAGAACAAGAGGAACTCTCATTCATTACTGGTGGGAATGCAAAATGGTACCATCACTGTGGAAGACAGTGTGGTGGTTTCTTACAAATGTAAATATATTCTTACCATAATCCAGTAATCACACTCCTTGGTATCTACCCAAAGGTGTTGAAAACTTACATCCACACAAAAACCTACACACTGCTATTTATAGCAGCTGTATTTCTAACTGCCAAAACTTGGGAGCAAATAAGATGCCCTTCAGTAGATAAATGAATAAATTAACTGTGGTACATCCAGACAATGGAATAGTATTCAGCACTATAAAGAAATGAGCTATCAAGTCATGAAAGCACATAGAGGAACCCTAATTGCACATTACTAAGTAAGAGAAGCCAACGTGAAAAGGCTACAGACTACAAGATTCCAACTATATGACCTTCTGGGAAAGATAAAACTATCCACAGGTTTAAAAAGATGATTAACAGTGTTAGGGGCAGGGGAAGGATGAATAGAGGGAGCACAGAAAATTTTTAGGGTATTGGAAGTACTCTGTATATTATAATAATGGATATATATCGTTATACATTTGTCCAAACCTACAGAATATAAAACACCAAGAGTGAACCCAAAGGTAAACTATGGACTTTGAGTGATTTGTTGTGCTGATGTAGGTTCACCAACTCAACAAATGTACCATTTTAGTGAGTAACATTGATAACAGAGGAGGCCACGCATGTGTGGGCATAGGGGATAGATAGGATGTCTCTGTATCTTTCTTTCAATTTTGCTGTGAACCTAAAAAGCACTTTAAAAAATTCTTTAAAAAAAGAGACTTGAATCCTAATCTTTATGTTAATCTCTTGGCATTTGCTTCCTTGACAATACAATGAACATGAATTACTGTGAAAAATAAAACTGTTAAGTGAAGTATTTAGCAGAGTAGCTAATACAGAAGGCATCTTATAAATCTGTGTACTTTCCCCTGTGTATGTGTGTGTTTTCCCCCCAGAAGCCTTTTTATCCTTAATTATTGGTTCATAGTTTTAGGACAGTTGAAAGGGGGAGAAATCTAACCACCAGATAAGTTATGAATGACTATCCAAACCTAAGCTGTGAGACAACTTCCAAGTAGTATCTTATCATTACCTCCTTGTAATTCATTTCTGAATAGTCCTGGAAATGAAAGTTACTTAAGCTAAACCAATACACGTGAATTAAATCAAACAGAAAAGACAAAGAAATATATGCCAAGCACACACTAAAATTTTAAATAGGATAAATCTGTGTTAGCCTTTTATGACCACTAAGTTAAGGAATCTGAATAACATTAAATGAGATTTCTAAAATTTATAGGGAACTCATGGAACAATCAATCCAAACCCACATTCACTTCTGGTATGTTTGTGTGATATAGTTTCTATGATGAAGGGATGTTTTACCTCACTTGAAAAATGTTAGTTCATTTTAAACAAAAATTTTCACACTTATAAACAATGACAAATATGCTTATGGTATTACTCAATATTGTTAAAAAGGTTGATTTCCCACTGTCAAGATTCTAATTTTAATTCATGGTGTTCTGCCCACTGGATATTCAACACTAAGAGGAAATAAATTATTTTTATACAAACTAATGTTCTCTCAAGGTTTTCCTATTAAGAGATGACCTTAAAACAAAACTTCATGATGATTCTTACAATTTACGTTATTAATTTAAGAAACCTCAGGAAAAAAATTTAAAATTAGAAAGGATGATTCTGTCAAAAAGGAAAGAAGATATGAAAAGAAAATTAGAAATTATAACACTGAAAAGTACATGAATACATAAAATCTATGACTTTAAACAGTATGTTATAAATATACATCACTAGTATTAGAATTATACTAGCACGTAAAGGATTCTTTTAATAATATAGTGTTTTCATTTACTGTGTTCAGTATAAGTCATAAGTATGAGATTGTATGGTCTTTCTAATTTCTGAAACTGTGTGTGCATGTCAAAAACTGAATCAAATTCCAATTTTAGGACTTTTAAGCTTTGTTACATTTACAGATAAACATCTAATCTCTGGGTACTGGAAAGTTATTAGCACCACCTATTACAGAGAATAATATCAAGAGAAGTGGAAAGAACAAAAGAAGGGAAGCTGCCAATTTTCTTCTGATGTCACAGTCTTTTTATTCACAATAAACTATTTGAAGATCATCAACAGGGACAAGGATGAGTGACTGATTAACCTCTGATGTCACCATCTTACTTGAATAGTGAAGTGAGAGAGAAACCCAGGGGGTAATAACAATGCTTGGAGCTTTACTTAACTCCATCATTCTCTAGACACAAGTGAGATAAATGAAAGCATCACTGTTATTCTATTCCACAAATATAAAATGGATTCCTTCAAGAAAATTTCATTTTCAGTTCCTTGTATGGAACTCACAATAATTTTAGAAATAATTTTGAACGGGTTCATTTCCTTTCTGGACCATATGTAAAGATGGTTATTACAATGCATGAAAATTTATAAACTAAGTGTTCATAACTCAAGAAACAACAGAATTACAGTCCCCTCAAAAAAAAGAAAAACCATTAGAAATACCTATAATGCAATAAATGAGTTACACTACAAAATAAAATCATAAAGAGTTTTAAGTTCTAAAAAGTTTTTTCAGTATCTCTTACAAACTAGTCAAGTAAAAAGAGTATTTTTAAATTTTCAATTTAAGGGGACAGCATACTTCTAGTACATTTTGAAATATATGGAAGAAAATTATTCTAATACTAAAACGTAACAAGTCCTTCAATTACTTTCAAATTTTAAATACCGAAAAAACTATGAACAAATGTTTCTCTGTTTAGGTTCCAATTAAGTCAATTATGGTAAATCCACTCAACAGAATGCTAGAATACAATCATTAAAATCATTTTTACAACTTTAGGTGGAAAAATGTTTTTACAATAAATAAATAAGGTTATGTATACTATCATCACAGCGAACTAAAAAATATGCATCCATAGAAAAAAGACTAAGGAAATATATACTACACTGCTAACTCTGAATGATAGAACCATGCCAACTGTATTTGGAATTCTTCCTCTATTCTTTTCGGCATTAAAAAAAAAGTATTTAAAAATAGATCTAATAATAATGGACATAAAGGGAGAAATTGACAAGAATACAGTAATAGTAGGATTTTAACACCCCACCTACCATCAATGGACAGATTATGCAGACAAAAAATCAGTAAGGAAACAGTGGCATTAACTGACATATTAGAGCAGTTGTAGTTAACAGGTATCTACAGAACATTCCAACCCAAAACAGCAAAATACATATTCATTTCAAGTTTACATGGAATGTTCTCCAGGATAGGTCACATGCTAGGCCACAAAACAAGTCTCAACAAATTTAAAAGGACAGAAATTATATCAAGCATCTTTTCTCACCTCAACAGTAAGAAACTAGAAGTCAATTACAGGAAGAAAAATGGGAAAAACAAAAATACATAGAGACTAAACAACATGCTTCCACAAAACCAACGGGTGAATGAAGAAATCAAAAAGAAAATAGAAAAACACCTTGAGACAAATGAAGATTAAAACACAACTTTCCAAAATTTATGGGATGTAGCAAAAGCAGTTCTAAGAGAGAAGTTTATAGCAATATAGGTACCTCAAGAAACAAGAAAAATCTCGAATACACAACCTAAACTACCATTTAAAGGAATTAGAAAAAGAACAAACAAAGTTGAAAGTCATCAGAAGTCAGGAAACAATAAAGATCAGAGAGGAAATAAATAAAAGAGAGGACCCCCTCCCACCCCCAAAAAAGAAAAGATCAATGAAACCAGGAGCTGGTTTTTTTTAAAAGATAAACAAAATTGATAAGCCTTTAGCCAGGCTCATTAAGAAAAAAAGAGAAAGGACCCAAATAACAAAATAAGAAGTGAAAGAGGAGAAATTACAACCAATGTCACAGAAATATAAACAATCATAATAGAATACTATGAACAGTTACATGCCAAAAAATTCAACAACGTAGAAGAAATGGATAAATTCCTAGAAACGTACTATCTTCCAAAATTGAATCATAAAGAAATAGATAATATGAATAGACTGATTACTAGTATTAAAACTGAATCAGTAATCAAAAAACTCCCAAAAAACAAAAGTCCAGGACTGGACACCTTCACAGGGGAATTCTACCAAACAGGTAAAGAACAGTTAATACTTATCTTTCTCAAATTATTCCAAAAAACTAAAGAGATCACACTCCCAAATCCATTCTAGGAGGCCACCACTACCAAGATACCAAAACCAGGCAAAGACACCATGAAATAGAAAATTACTTCAGTATCCTTGATGTATACAGGCACAAAAATCCTAAACAAAATATTAGCAAACCAAATTTAACAACATATAAAAAGGATCATAAACCATGGTCAAGTGGGATTTATTCCAGGGACGCAAGGATGGTTCAGTATCTGCAAATCAAACAATAAGGTACACCACATTAACAAAACAAAGAATAAAAATCATATGATCATCTCAACAGATGCAGAAAAAGCTCTTGACAAAATTCAACACCAATTCATAATAAAAACCTTCAACAAAGTTGGTATAGAGGGAACATATCTCAACATAGTAAAGGCCATTTATGACAAACCCACAGCTAACGCATACTCAACGGTGAAAGAGAAAGCAAGAAAAAAATCCCAGTTACAATTGCGTCAAAAAGAATGAAAAACCTAGAGATAAACTCATCAAACACATGAAAGACCTACACCTCTGAAAACTGTAAGACATTCATAAAGGAAACCGAAAATGATACAAATAAATGGAAAGATGTTCCACACTCATGGATTGGAAGGACTAATATTGCTTAAATGTCCATAAACCCAAAGCAATCAACAGATTCAAAGCAATCCTTATCAAAACACCCATGACAATTTTCACAGAACTAGAATATTCCTGAAATTTATAAAGAATCACGAAAGACCCCAAATAGTCAAAGTAATCTTGAGAAAAAAGAACAAAGCTGGAGGTATCACACTCCTGAACTTCAGAATATGCTACAAAGCTACAGTAATCAAAACAGTATGGTAGTGGCACAAAATCAGACATAGATCAATGGAAAAGAATAGAGAGCCCAGAAAGAAACTCATGCACTTATTGTCAATTAATCTACAACAAAGGAGGCAAGAATATACAACAGGGAAAAGACAGTCTCTTCAATAAGTAGTGTTGGGAAAACTGGACAGCTAAAAGAATGAAATTAGAACATTTTATCACACCATATACAAAATAACTCAAAATGGATTAAAGACCTGTAACTATAACCTAGAAGAAACTTAAAAGAGAATAGGCAGTACACTCTTTGACATAAATCTTAGCCATATTTTTTTGGATCTGTCTTCTCAGGCAAGAGAAAAAAAGGCGAAAATAAACAAATGAGACCTAATTAAACTTAAAAATTTCTGCACAGCAAGGGAAACCATCAACAAAACAAAAAGACTACCTACTGAATAGGAGAATGTATTTGCAAACGATATGTCTGATAAGGGGTTAATGTCCAAAATATATAAATAGCTAATATAACTCAATATTAAAAAAGCAACAACCCAATTAAAGAATGGGCAGAAGACCTCAATAGACATTTTTCAAAAGAAGACAAACAGATGGCCAACAGGCATATGAAAAGATCCTCAATGTCACTAATCATCAGGGAAATGCAAATCAAAACTACAATGAGATATCATCTCACACATGTCAGAATAGTTATCATCAAAAAGACAACAAATAATAAATGCTGGTGAGGATGTGGAGAAAGGGACACTTAGTTCACTGCTGGTGGGAATGTAAACTGGTACAGCCACTATGGAAAACAGCATGGCAGTTCTTCAAAAGACTAAATATAGACCCATATGATCCAACAATTCTATTCTTGGGTATATATCTAAAGAAAATGAAAACACTAATTTCAAAAGATATATACACTTCAATATCGTAGCAGCATTATTTACAATAGCCAAGATATGGAAGCAACCAAAGTGTCCATCAACACATGAATGGATAAAGAAGATGTGGTAATGAATATATAATGGAATATTAGTCATAAAAAAGAATGAAATTTTGCCATTTGCAACAATGTGGATAGACTTGGAGAGTATTATGCTCAGTGAAGTAAGTCAGAGAAGGATAAATATTGTATGTTTTCACTTATATGTGGAATCTAAAAATTAAAACAAATAAATGCATATAACAAACCAGAAACACACTCATGAATACAGAGAACAAATTAGTGGTTGCCAGAGGGTGGAATGGCAAGATAGAGAAAGGGGATTAAGAGGTGCAAACTATTAGATATAAAATAAATAAGATGCAAGGGTGTAATGTACAGTACAGGGAATATAACCAATATTTTATAATAACCTTAAATAGATTATAATCCATAAAATACCAAATCATTATATTGTATACTTGAAATTGTAAATCAACTATACTTCAACAACAAAAAAAAACCTAGATCTAATTATGGGTGTGGTGTTTGAAAGTAATAATACACAGGATTCAAGATTTAGATTATATATTATGTAATTATAAGTTAATAATTTATAGTTATATATAAATTATTATAAAATATAAATTCTATTTACAGTTAGTGTCAAAAATATACTTACCACTAAAGTGAACAGAAGATGTGTAAGACTTCTATGCTGAAACAAACATTGTCAGGATTAAAGAAGATCTAAATAAATGGGCAAAGGGAGAAAAAAAATAGATGAGGAAGATTAAGAGGTACAAACTTCCAGTTGCTAAATTAATGAATCACTAATATGAAATGTACAGTGTGGGGAATATAGTCAATAACTATGTAATATCTTTGTATGATGACATATCATAATTAGACTTATCACGGTGATCAGTTTGAAAGGTATAGAAATTTCGAATCACTATGTTGTGTAACAGGAAGTAGCACAGTGTTGTAGGTCAATCATTCTTCTAGAACAAACTCACAGAAAAAGAGATCAGATTTGTGATTATGGGGGTGGGGGGGTGGGAAGGGGGAGACTGGATGAAGGCAGTCAAAATGTACAAACTTCTAGCTATAAGATAAGAACTAGGGATGTAATGTACAACATGATAAATATAATCAACACTGCTGTATGTTATAGATGAAAGTTGTTAAGAGTAAATTCTAAGAGTTCTCATCACAAGAAAAAAGTGTTTCCTATTTCTTTAATTCTGTGTCTACATGAGATGATGGATGTTCACTAAACTTACTGTGATAACCACTTTATGAGGTATGTAAATCAAATCAGTATGCTGTACACCTTAAACTTATACAGTGTTGTATGTCAATTATATCTCAATAAAAGTGGAAGAAAGAGGGGCTTCCCTGGTGGCGCAGTGGTTGAGAGTCTGCCTGCTGATGCAGGGGACATGGGTTCGTGCCCTGGTCTGGGAAGATCCCACATGCCGTGGCGCGGCTAGGCCTGTGAGCCATAGCCACTGAGCCTGCGCATCCGGAGCCTGTGCTCCGCAACGGGAGAGGCCACAACAGTGAGAGGCCTGCGTACCACAGCAAAAACAAAAAGTGGAAGAAAGAAAGGAATGGAGGGAGGGAGGAAGGCAGAAAGGGAGAGAATGAGAGGGAGAAAGAAAGAGAGAAAGAATGAGAGAGAGAGACAGAGAGGGAGAGATTGAGGAAGGAAGAAAGGGGTAGATAAACTATGTTCATAGATTGGAAGGCTAAATACAGAACTGCAAAAACCAAAGAATATCCTTACCAATCTTGAAAAAGTGGACGGTCAGACAATTTCATTACCTGATTTCAAGATGGTATGATACTAACCATAAGGTTTAACAAATAGATTAATGCAACAGAATAAAGTCCTCAGAAATAGACTCACACTTCAACAGCATTAAGGTGCTAGGACAATTCAATGGGGGAAAGTTAAGTCCTTTCATCAAATGACACCATGGATAATGGATATCCATATGGAAAAAACTGAACCTTGAGCCCTATCTCAGACTACATGTAAAAATGGATGCCAGACCTAAGTGTAAAAGCTAAACTCACGAGTTCAGTATCCAGAATGCATTAAGAACTTTTACAAAATGATATGAACCAAAAACCAAAAGGATGCAGTGATAGACTGCAATACTGTCCTCAATTATTCACTTCTCTCCCTACAGGAGGACTATATTTCCTTGCCCACTTATACCAGTGTTTGCCATTTGACTTGCTTTGGCCAATGAAATACGAGTAAAAGTAAAGCATGACATTTCTGAACCAAAGCTTTAAGACCCATCATGTGGTTCTACCACTGCTCTTTTTGCCACAAGACCCAAGCAGCAGCTTCTCCTTCAGCTTGGGTCCCAGAATGAAGACTTGGAGCAAATCTGAAGCATATCTGCAACTCACATGTAACTGAACAAAAAACAAATTTTTAAGGAGGAACCAAGATGGCGGAGTAGAAGGACGTGCTCTCACTCCCTCTTGAGAGAACAACCGATTCACAACTAGCTGCTGAACAATCATCGACAGGAAGACACTGGAACTCACCAAAAAAGATACCCCACATCCAAAGACAAAGGAGAAGCCACAATAAGACGGTAGGAGGGGCACAATCACAGTAAAATCAAATCCCATAACTGCTGGGTGGGTGACTCACAGACTGGAGAACACTTATACCACAGAAGTCCACCCACTGGAGTGAAGGTTCTGAGCCCCACGTCAGGCTTCCCAACCTGGGGATCTGGCAACAGGAGGAGAAATTCCTAGAGGATCAGACTTTGAAGACTACTGGGATTTGATGGCAGGACTTTGACAGGACTGGGGGAAACAGAGACTCCACTTTTGGAGGGCACACACAAAGTAGTGTATGCATCGGGACCCAGGGGAAAGAGCAGTGACCCCAGGGGAGACTGAACCAGACCGACTTGCTAGTGTTGGAGGGTCTCCTACAGAGGCAGGGGGTGGCTGTGGCTTGCCATGGGGACAAGGACACGGGCAGAAGAAGTTCTGGGAAGTACTCCTTGGCGTGAGCCCTCCCAGAGTCTCTCATTTCCCCCACCAAAGAGCCCAGGTAGGCTCCAGAGTTGGGTTGCCTCAGGCCAAACAACCAACAGGGAGGGAACCCAGCCCCACCCATCAGCAGTCAAGAGGATTAAAGTTTTACTGAGCTCTGCCCACCAGAGCAACAGTCTGCACTACCCACCACCAGTCCCTCCCATCAAGCCTCTTAGATGGCCTCATCCACCAGAGGGCAGAGAGCAGAAGCAAGAAGAACTACACTCCTGCAGCCTGTAGAACAAAAACCACATTCACAGAAAGACAGACAAGATGAAAAGGCAGTGGGCTATGTACCAGATGAAGGAACAAGATAAAACCCCAGAAAAACAACTAAACGAAGTGGAGATAGGCAACCTTCCCGAAAAAGAATTCAGAGTAATGATAGTGAAGATGATCCAGGACCTTGGAAAAAGAATGGAGGCAAAGACCAAGAAATGCAAGAAATGTTTAACAAAGACCTAGAAGAATTAAAAAAGAAACGAACAGTGATAAACAATACAATAACTGAAATGAAGACTACACGAGAAGAAATCCATAGCAGAATAGCTTACGCAGAAGAATGGATAAGTGACGTAGAAGACAGAATGGTGGAATTCACAGCTGCGGAACAGAATAAAGAAAAAAGAATGAAAAGAAATGAAGGCAGTCTAAGAGACCTCTGAGACAACATTAAACGCAACAACATTTGCATTATAGGGGTCCCAGAAGGAGAAGAGAGAGAGAAAGGACCAGAGAAAATATGTGAAGAAATTTTAGTTGAAAACTTCCCTAACATGGGAAAGGAAACAGCCACCGAAGTCCAAGAGCGCAGCAAGTCCCACACAGGATAACCCCAAGGAGAAACACATTGAGACACATAGTAATCAAACTGGCAAAAATTAAAGACAGAGAAAAATTACTGAAAGCAGCAAGGGAAAAATGACAAATAACATACAAGGGAGCTTCCATAAGATTAACAGCTGATTTCTCAGCAGAAACTCTACAAGCCAGAAGGGAGTGGCATGATATACTTAAAATGATGAAAGGGAAGAACCTACAACAAAGATTACTCTACCTGGCAAGGATCTCATTCAGATTTGATGGAGAAATCAAAAGCTTTACAGACAAGCAAAAGCTAACAGAATTCAGCCTCACCAAACCAGCTCTACAACAAATGCTAAAGGAATTTCTCTAAGTGGGAAACACAAGAGAAGAAAAGGAACTACAAAAACAAACCCAAAACAATTAAGAAAATGGTCATAGGAACATACATATCGATATTTACCTTAAACGTGAATGGATTAAATGCTCCAACCAAAAGACACAGGCTTGCTGAATGGATACAAAAACAAGACCCGTTTATATGCTGTCTACAAGAGACCCACTTCAGACCTAGGGACACATTCAGACTGAAAGTGAGGGGATGGAAAAAGATATTCCATGCAAATGGAAATCAAAAGAAAGCTGGAGTACCTATACTCATATCAGATAAAATAGACTTTAAAATAAAGAATGTTACAAGAGATAAGGAAGGAGACTACATAATGATCAGGGGATCAATCCAAGAACAAGATATAACAATTATAAACATATATGCACCCAACACAAGAGCACCTTAATACATAAGGCAACTACTAACGGCTCTAAAAGACGAAATTGACAGTAACACGATAACAGTGGGGGACTTTAACTCCTCACTTACACCAATGGACAGATCATCCAAAATGAAAATAAATAAGGAAACAGAAGCTTTAAATGACACAACAGAGTAGACAGATTTAATTGATATTTACAGGACATTCCATCCCAAAACAGCAGATTACACTTTCTTCTCAAGTGCGCATAGAACAACCTCCAGGATAGATCACATCTGGGGTCACAAATCAAGCCTCAGTAAATTTAAGAAACTTGAAATCATATCAAACATCTTTTCTGACCACAATGCTATGAGATAAGAAATGAATTACAGGGAAGAAAATGTAAAAAACACAAACACATGGAGGCTAAGCAGTACGTTACTAAATAACCAAGAGATCACTGAAGAAATCAAAGAGGCAATAAAAAAATAGCTAGAGACAAATGATAATGAAAACACGATGATCCAAAACCTATGGGATGCAGCAAAAGCAGTTCTAAGAGGGAAGATGATAGCTATACAAGCCGACCTCAAGAAACACGAAAAATCTCAAATAAACAATCTAACCTGACACCTGAAGGAACCAGAGAAAGAAGAACAACCAAAACCCAAAGTTAGCAGAAGGAAAGAAATCATAAAGATCAGAGCAGAAATAAATGAAATAGACACAAAGAAAACAATAGCACAGATCAATAAAACTAAAACCTGGTTCTTTGAGAAGATAAACAAAATTGATAAACCATTAGCCAGACACATCAAGAAAAAGAGGGCGAGGACTCAAATCAATAAAATTAGAAATGAAAAAGGAGAAGTTACAACAGACACCACAGAAATACAAAGCATCCTAAGAGACTACTACAAGCAACTCTATGCCAAGAGACTACTACAAGCAACTTAGAAAGGTATAACCTTCCAAGACTAAACCAGGAAGAAATAGAAAATGTGAACAGACCAATCACAAGTAATGAAATTGAAACTGTGATTTAAAATCTTCCAACAAACAAAAGTCCAGGACCAGATGGCTTCACAGGTGAATTCTATCAAACATTTAGAGAAGAGCTAACACCCACCCTTCTCAAACTCTTCCAAAAAACTGCAGAGGAAGGAACACTCCCAAACTCATTCTATGAGGCCACCATCACCCTGATACCAAAACCAGACAAAGATACTATGAAAAAAGAAAATTACAGACCAATGTCACTGATGAATATAGATACAAAAATCCTCAACAAAATACTAGCAAACAGAATCCAACAACACATTAAAAGGTTCATACACTATGATCAAGTGGGTTTTATACCAGGGATGCAAGGATTCTTCAGTATAAGCAGATCAATCAATGTGATACACCATATTAACAAATTGAAGAATATAAACCGTATGATCAACTCAATAGATGCAAAAAAGCGTTGGACAAAATTCAACACCCATTTATAATAAAAACTCTCCAGAAAGTGGGCACAGAGGGAACTTACCTCAATATAATAAAGGCCATATACGACAAACCCACAGCAAACATCATTCTCAGTGGTGAAAAACTGAAAGCATTTCCTCTAAGACAAGGAACAAGACAAGGATGTCCACTCTCACCACTATTATTCAACATAGTTTTGGAAGTCCTACCCACGGCAATCAGAGAAGAAAAAGAAATAAAAGGAATACAAATTGGAAAAGAAGAAGTAAAACTGTCACCATTTGCAGATGACATGATACTATACTAGAGAATCCTAAAGATGCCACCAGAAAACTACTAGAGCTAATCAATGAATTTGGTAAAGTTGCAGGATACAAAATTAATGCACAGAAATCTCTTGCATTTCTATACACTAATGAGGAAAAATCTGAAAGAGAAATTAAGGAAACACTCCCATTTACCACTGCAACAAAAAGAATAAAAAACCTAGGAATAAACCTACCTAGGGAAACAAAAACCTGTTTGCAGAAAACTATAAGACACTGATAAAAGAAACTAAAGATGATACCAACAGATGGAGAGATATACCATGTTCTTGGATTGGAAAAATCAATATTGTGAAAATGACTACACTACCCAAAGCAATCTACAGATTCCATGCAATCCCTATCAAATTACCAATGGCATTTTTTACAGAACTAGAACAAAAAGTCTTAAAATTTGTATGGAGACACAAAAGACCCCGTATAGCCAAAGCAGTCTTGAGGGAAAAAAACGGACCTGGAGGAATCAGACTCCCTGACTTTAGAGTATAATACAAAGCTACAGTAATCAAGACAATATGGTACTGGCACAGAAACAAAAACATAGATCAATGGAAAAAGATAGAAAGCCCAGAGATAAACCCATGCACCTATGGTCAACTAATCTATGACAAAGGAGGCAAGGATATACAATGGAGAAAAGACAGTCTCTTCAATAAGTGGTGCTGGGAAAAGTGGACAGCTACATGTAAAAGAATGAAATTAGAACACTCCCTAACACCATACACAAAAATAAACTCAAAATGGATTCGAGACCTAAATGTAAGACCAGACACCATAAAACTCCTAGAGGAAAACATAGGAAGACCTCTCTTTGACATAAATCACAGCAAGATGTTTTTTGGGGTTTTTTTGCGGTACGTGGGCCTCTCACTGTTGTGGCCTCTCCCGTTGTGGAGCACAGGCTCCCGATGTGCAGGCTAAGCAGCCATGACTCATGGGCCCATCCGCTCCGCGGCATGTGGGATCTTCCCGGACCGGGGCACGAAGCCGTGTCCCCTGCACCGGCAGGCGGACCCTCAACCACTGTGCCACCAGGGATTCCCCAGCAAGATCTTTTTTGATCCACCTCGTAGAGTAATGGAAATAAAAACAAAAATAAACAAATGGGACCTAATGAAACTTCAAAGTTTTTTCACAGCAAAGGAAACCATAAACAAGACAAAAGACAACCCTCAGAATAGGAGAAAATATTTGCAAATGAATCAACCGACAAAGGATTAATTTCCAAAATATATATGCAGCTCAATATTAAAGAAACAAACAACCCAATCGAAAAATGAGCAGAAGACCTAAATAGACATTTCTCCAAAGAAGACATATAGACGGCCAAGAAGCACATGAAAAGCTGCTCAACATCACTAATTATTAGAGAAATGCAAATCAAAACTAT
The DNA here is from genome assembly GCF_964270905.1 of Leucopleurus acutus. Classification (NCBI taxonomy): domain Eukaryota; kingdom Metazoa; phylum Chordata; class Mammalia; order Artiodactyla; family Delphinidae; genus Leucopleurus; species Leucopleurus acutus. The sequence continues at coordinate 53,223,028 of NC_139144.1, forward strand.
AATGAGGTATCACCTCACACCAGTTAGAATGGGCATCATCAGAAAATCTACAGACAACAAATGCTGGAGAGGGTGTGGAGAAAAGGGAACCCTCTTGCACTGTTGGTGGGAATGTAAATTGATATAGCCAGTATGGAGAACAGTATGGAGGTTCCTTAAAAAACTAAAAGTAGAATTACCATATGATCCAGCAATCCCACTACTGGGCATATACCAGAGAAAACCATAATTCAAAAAGACACATGCACCCCAATGTTCACTGCAGCATTATTAACAATAGCCAGGTTATGGAAGCAATCTAAATGCCCATCGACAGCCTAATGGATAAGGAAGATGTGGTACATATATACAATCGAATATTACTCAGCTATAAAAAGGAACAAATTGAGTCATTTGTTGAGACGTGGATGGATTTAGAGACTGTCATACAGAGTGAAGTAAGGCAGAAAGAGAAAAACAAATATATATTAACGCATATATGTGGAACCTAGAAAAATGGTACAGATGAACCAGTTTGCAGGGCAGAAGTTGAGACACATATGTAGAGAGCAAATGTATGGACACCAAGGGGGGAAAGCTACGGGGGTGGGGTGGGGATATTGGTGTGCTGCATTGGGCGATTGGGATTGACATGTATACACTGATGTGTATAAAATTGATGAGTAATAAGAACCTGCTGGGGCAGAAGACCTAAATAGACATTTCTCCAAAGAAGATATACAGACTGCCAACAAACACATGAAAGAATGCTCAACATCACTAATCATTAGAGAAATGCAAATCAAAACTACAATGAGATATCATCTCACACCGGTCAGAATGGCCATCATCAAAAAATCTAGAGACAATAAATGCTGGAGAGGGTGTGGAGAAAAGGAAACCCTTTTGCACTGCTGGTGGGAATGTAAATTGATACAGCCACTGTGGAGAACAGTATGGAGGTTCCTTAAAAAACTACAAACAGAACTACCATATGACCCAGCAATCCCACTACTGGGCATATACCCTGAGAAAACCAAAATTCAAAAAGAGTCATGTACCAAAATGTTCATTGCAGCTCTATTTACAATAGCCCAGAGATGGAAACAACCTAACTGTCCATCATCAGATAAATGGATAAAGAAGATGTGGCACATATATACAATGGAATACTACTCAGCCATAAAAAGAAACGAAATTGAGCTATTTGTAATGAGGTGGATAGACCTAGAGTCTGTCATACAGAGTGAAGTAAGTCAGACAGAGAGAGACAAATACCATATGCTAACACATATATATGGAATTTAAGAAAAAACATGTCATGAAGAACCTAGGGGTAAGACAGGAATAAAGACACAGACCTACTAGAGAATGGACTTGAGGATATGGGGAGGGGGAAGGGTAAGCTTTGACAAAGCGAGAGAGAGGCATGGACACATATACACTACCAAATGTAAGGTAGGTAGCTAGTGGGAAGCAGCTGCATAGCACAGGGAGATCAGCTCGGTGCTTTGTGACCGCCTGGAGGGGTGGGATAGGGAGGGTGGGAGGGAGGGAGACGCAAGAGGGAAGAGATATGGCAACATATGTATATATATAACTGATTCATTTTGTTGGAAAGCAGAAACTAACACACCATTGTAAAGCAATTATACTCCAATAAAGATGTTAAAAAAAAAGGAAAAGAACCTGCTGTATAAATAAATAAAACTCAAAAATTTAAAAAAAATGCAACAGGAAAATGTGAATAAAGCTATGAATAAGCAATTCAAAAAACTGAAAAATCGAAAGGACCAACAAAATTATCAAACGATGCGCAGCTTCACAAGTAGTTACGAAAATGAAGAAGTATAAGATGCTTTTAAAATTGATTTTGTTGTCAAAGAAAACATCAGTGATAGTGAGTCTGTGAGGGAAATAGTTACTCTCAGACTTTAATGACGGCAGTAAGAACTACATCAACATTTCTGGAAAATAATCTGGCATTATGTATTAAAATTAAAACATTATATATTATGTACAAGATATTCATTGCAATATTGTTCATAATAGAAGACTAGAGACAACACAGATGTCCAAAATGAAAACAGATATGGTTTCATATATCTACTGCTACAAAACAAACCACCTCAAACTTAGTGCCTCAAAACAATGTCATTTCTCACAATTCTATAGGTTGGCTGGCCATTTCTTTTCTGTTTTCACCTCTGGTTCCTCTGCAGATGCATTCAGCTAAACAGTCAGCTGGGTTAGTAGGTCCAAGATAGTCCACTTTCATGTCTGCTGGTTGATGCTGACTGGGGTGTCTTGGTTCTCTCACCCTCCTATAAGCTAGACCAGCTTCCTTACATGGCAGCTACAGGAAAGCATTCTTTGAAGTCTTCTCTTAAGGACTAAGCTCCAGAACTCACATATCACATCTACCATATTCATTGGCCGAAGCAAATCACAAGGCTAGACAAGACTCAAGAGATGGAGAAATAGATGGGAGAAGCAACAAAGCCCCATGGCAAAGGGGAATGCATACCAGGATGGAAGAACTTTATGGTTGTTAATTAGTCTACCACAGGTAGTGTGTGTTTATGTGTGTGTACTATATAGCTGTATATTTCATTATATATATGTGTATTTGTAAATCTATAGTTTTATTATAGCAATGCTATATAGTTGTATATGTCATCACATACACGTATGTTTGTAAATCCTGGAAATATGCTTAAAAATTAACTAATGAAATACTGAGCTATGTAAAGTAGTCAGCATGCTGGCTAAGGATGCAGGGCAGTGAGGGCATGTCAGGAAGGCCAACACAGGTGTGGCCCAGAGGTGAGGATAACCGGGTGTTGTGTGCAGACAGGGAGTTGCACAGAGCTGTGGGCCCAGGGAGGGCTTATGGATTCACAAAGAGGCACAGGCCAACAGGCCCAGCAATCAACGAGGCAGGGTGTGATAGGGAGAGATAAAGGGAGGTGATGGTCTACAAGGCAGGGAAAATGGTAACAAAACAATTAGACAAGTGATAACTATAATGAGACTAATGTGAAGCTAAGTTTCTTACCACCAGAGAAGGCATTATAAACATGGAAAGGGCAAAGACTAGAAAGAACCCTGGGGTATTGGACTGGAATTGGAAGTACAGGAACCAACTTCTGGTTTTATAACACGCACATAGATATAGAAATAATTATGGATGTATATTAGTACATTATACATATATGTATGTGTATACAAACCATCCTTACATACTCATACGTTTCCTAGTCCCTATAAGCAATGACACCCCAGTAGCAATGAGAAACTAAGCCCTTAAATCTTTGTTTTTAAACACCATATTTTACAAAAACAAATAACAATATCAAAAAACAAACAGGGCTCCTTGAAGAAATGGCTGATTCCAGGGCTGGACCAGGCAAAGTACAAGACGAACCAGGAACAGCATGTTCTGCCAGAAGTGCACAATGGATGAGATGGGAGCATGATAGACACAGGAGCCAGCTTGAAGGGGCTCCCACTGTCTAAATCAGGGACAACTTAAACAGCAAAATAAATAATGATAGTAACAAATCACAACACACTAAAATAAAAATCCACAAGTCCTTACTGATTTAATAAACAAATAAATAGGGGAGAAATAAAAGTTCTACCTTACAATAAAATACCAACTAATAGATGTAGAAGGAATAAAAAAAATAGAGAAATATAATTATAAAAGTAGTTAATTCAGGTGGGAGTCATCACTGATACCTACACTGAGGATAGTGAATAGAGGTTTGATGAGAATCAAGATGCATAATTTTGGAATACCTCTCCACAAATTTTGATCAAATACAAAAGGACACCAATATGATCAAGGTGTTAATTACCAGTAGCAGCATGATTTGACATCATATGCCTGTGGATGCAATGCACCGAGACAGGCACAGCCCTACTTCTGTGATATTCCTGCTAGAAATGCAAGACTTGATTGGAGTCATGAGGAAATATCACATGGACCTAGGTTCAGGGTGATCTTACAGAATGTACTACCTAAAACCGTTAAGGACATGAAAGATGGGGGAAAATGAGGCTGAAGAAGTCTGAAAAGACATGACAACTAAATACAACATGTATTCCCAGATAGGATCCTAGATCAAAAAAGAAAGAGATATTGTTGGGATAGTCGATGAAATATGAATAGGTTCCTTGGACTAGACAGTAGTGTTGTACCAATGCTTATCTTCCGACTTGGAGGGTTATATAAGAGTGCCTTGTTTTTGAGAAATAGACACTGTAGTATTTATGGGTGATGGAACACCATGTCTACAGCTTGCTCCAAAAGGTTCTGAAAAAGACTATGATAATGGGTATGTACATATGTATTTATACACACATATACAAACATGTATGTAACATATATATGAAGACAGAAAGAGAGAGGACAGGCAATGGAAGAAATGCAGTAAAATATTAACAATGGTGGAATCTGAATGAAGGAGATAAAGGAGTTCTTTGTACTGTTCTGGCATCTTTTAAGTTTTAAATTATTTCAAAATAGTTTTTAAAAAATGTGATTATTAATATGTGATACAGAACATCTTGTGTTACAGCAAATGATAAGCAGCTACTGTCTGAGGCTAGGAGACAGAATGAAAACCTTGGCTTAATATGTTTATTTACATAACATTCCTTTACAATACCCTGAGGGGATACATGAATAGGAGGACAATGTTTTATGCCTATTTGGCGTAAAGGCATCTCAATGTTTTTAAGTGAACTTTCCTTTCTCTTCATGGATATTAAATAGGCATTTTACAGTTCAATGAGAAAAGGAATTCTGACTTATTCATCTCTGTGGTTCCAGTACCTAATGCGTTTATGACTTTTGTCAGTTATGTCTCGAATAGGAATTCTATCCCCAATATTATTCCAGCCAGAAAATACAGCGATCCTACCAAATATAAAATAGCTAGTGGGAAGCAGCTGCATAGCACAGGGAGATCAGCTCGGTGCTTTGTGTCCACCTAGAAAGGTGGGATAGGGAGGGTGGGAGGGAGACACAAGAGGGAGGAGATATGGGGATATATGTATATGTATAGTGGATTCACTTTGTTATACAGCAGAAACTAACACAACATTGTAAAGCAACTATACTCCAATAAAGATGTTAAGAAAACAAAACACAGTGATCTAAGTACCAAGAATTCTGTTACACTGAAAGGGAAAAACTGTATATGTTAAGCTAAAATATATATGTCAGACTGAGGATCGAAAAATATCAAGGATACCTTTCTTAGGAACTTGGAGGAGGAATAATTATATGCTCTACAGTCCTAAAAACAAGAATGTATAACCAGAAGCAAAAGGCCTTAGTCTAAAGAATGACTAACTGTTGACAGTTTTTGGTTAAAACCAACCAAACAGAACAGAATACAAATGAAACTTGGTGAAAAGAGCTGACAGTGGATGACAATCCTTTAAAAAATTTGAGAGGGGGGCTTCCCTGGTGGCGCAGTGGTTGGGAGTCCGCCTGCCAATGCAGGGGACACGGGTTCATGCCCCGGTCCGGGAAGATCCCACACGCCGCGGAGCGGCTGGGCCCGTGAGCCATGGCCACTGAGACTGCGCGTCCGGAGCCTGTGCTCCGCAACGGGAGAGGCCACAGCAGTGAGAGGCCCGCGTACTGCAAAAAATGAGAGGCCCGCGTACCGCAAAAAAAAAAAAAAAATTTGAGAAGGTCTGAAAAACAATTAGACTGAACCATATCATACTGCTGATAAAGCATATATCCTACTAACAGATGAGTAAGGTCATTTTTAAATATGAAAGAATACATTTTTATTGCAGAAACCGAAACTCTCCAAAGCATCAAAGAATTGTCAGAATTGAACTGAGAATGTTTAAAAGCTAAATAGGTTTCATGTAGCTCAATACTCTCTCCTTCCTGGAGAATACGAACATTTTTTAGTACATTTTCTAGGCTCTTGGTCCCACTAATTAACTAGAAGAAAAAAAAAGTTATGCATGCTTGAAAATCTGTGTTACAGTTAACCATAATGAACTTCAGAACTGTCTTTTCAAAGGTTTAAACAACAGCTGAAAATTACATTTTGCTACTATACAATTCATCTGCTCTAGTAAATAAAAGATACTAATACCTTATGAAATTAGAATCTTTCTACTCATAGCGTTATTAACCTGACCTGACCAAGGAGGTGAAAGACTTATACACTAAGAACTATAAAACGTTAATAATGGAAATTGAAGATGATTCAAAGAAATAGAAAGATATCCCATGCCCTTGGATTGGAAGAATTAATATTGTTAAAATGGCCATACTACCCAAAACAATTTACAGGTTTAATGTGATCCTTATCAAATTATCCATGACATTTTTCACAGAACTAGAATAATCCTAAAATTCCTATGGAACCATAAAAGGCCAGAATTGCCAAAGCAATCCTGAAGAAAAAGAACAAAGCAGGAGGCCTAACTCTCCCAGACTTCCAACAATACTACAAAGCTACAGTAATCAAAACAGCATGGTATTGGCACAAAAACAGACATATGGACCAATGGAACAGAACAGAGAGACCACAAATAAACCCACACACCTACAGTCAATTCATCTTTGACAAAACAGGCAAGAATATACAATGGGAAAAAGACAGTCTCTTCAGCAAGTGGTGCTGGGAACGTTGGACTGCCGCATGCAATTCTATAAAATTAGAACACACCCTCTCACCATACACAAAAGTAAACTCAAAATGGCTTAAAGACTTAAACATAAGACATGACACCATAAAACTCCTAGAAGAGAACATAGGCAAAACATTCTCTGACATACATAAATCATACCAATGTCTTCTTAGGCCAGTCTCCTAAGGCAATAGAAATAAAAACAAAAATAAACAAATGGGACTTAAACTTACAAGCTTTTGCACAGCAAAGGAAACCATATAAAAAAAAAAGACAACCTACAGAATGGGAAAATATTTGCAAAATGATGTGACCGACAACGGCTTAATTTCCAAAAAATACAAAGAGCTCATATAAGTCAACAACAAAAAAACAAACAACCCAATCCAAAAATGGGCAGAAGACCTAAATAGACATTTCTCCAAAGAAGAAATACAGATGGGCAATAGGCACGTGAAAAGATGCTCAACATTGCTAATTATTAGAGAAATGCAAATCAAAACTACAATGAGTTACCATCTCACACCAGTCAGAATGGCCATCATTAAAAAGTTTACAAATAACAAATGCTGGAGAGGGCGTGCAGAAAATGGAACCCTCCTACACTGCTGGTGGCGATGTAAGTTGTTGCAACCACTGTGGAAAACAGTATGGAGGATCCTCAGAAAACTAAAAATAGAATTACCATATGATCTAGCAATCCCACTCCCAGGTATATATCCAGACAAATCTATAATTCAAAAAGATACATGCACCCCTATGTTCACAGGAGCAATATTTACAATAGTCAAGACATGGAAACAACCTAAATGTCCATTGACAGATGAATGGATAAAGATGTGGTACATATATACAATGGAATACTACTGAGCCATAAAAACGAACAAAATAATGCCATTTGCAGCAACATGGATGCAACTAGAGATTATCCTACTAAGTGAAGTATATCAGAAAGAGAAAGACAAATACCATATGATATCACTTATGTGTGGAATCTATTGGGTTGGCCAAAAAGTTCGCTCGGTTTTTTCCCATAAGATCTTACAGAAAAACTGAATGAAGTTTTTGGCCAACCCAATAAAATATGACACAAATGAACCTATCTATGAGACAGAATCTCGGACAGAGAACAGACTGGTGGTTGCCAAGGGGCAGGGAATTGGGGGAGGTTTGGAGAGGGAGGTTGGGGTTAGCAGATATAAGCTTTTATATAGAGAACAGATAGACAGTAAGGTCCTACTGTATAGCACAGAGAGCTATATTCAATATCATATGATAAAACATAATGGAAAAGAATATTAAAAGAAGAACGTATATATAACTGAATCACATTGCTGTACAGCAGATATTAACACAACATTGTAAATCAACTATACTTCAATTAAAAAAATTTTTTTAAATCACCTACAGGAAAAAAAATTAAAAACTTAAAACTATATTACAAGTTCTTCCCCTTAATGAGAAATCTTAACGTCAAATCTTTTCTAGCATATAAGAAGTAAAACAACATTCATCATTACTATAAACCAGAATCTGTATGGTTTATTTTTTTGTTTTTTTTTAAAGTCTGGTTGGGGGTCATGAATTAGGTTTTATTTCAGTCCCTTTGAGGGACAAGAGAAATGAAAGACTTTTTTTAAAAAATAAATTTATTTATTTTATTTATTTATTTTTGGGTGTGTTGGGTCTTCGTTGCTGCGCGGGGTTTCTCTAGCTGTGGTGAGCGGGGGCTACTCTTCATTGCGGTGCGTAGGTTTCTCATTGCCGTGGCTTCTCTTGTTGAAGAGCACTGACTCTAGGCATGCGGGCTTCAGTAGTTGCAGCATGAAGACTCAGTAGTTGTGGCTCACGGCCTCTAGAGCAAGGCTCGATAAGTTGTAGCACATGGGGCTTAGTTGCTCCATGGCATGTGGGATCTTCCCAGACCAGGGATCAAACCCGTGTTCCCTGCATTGGCAGGCGGATTCTCAATCACTGCCCCACCAGGAAAGTCCTGTGTGGGTTTGTTAGTTAGCTATCTATCTATCTATCTATCTATCTATCTATCTATTTATCTATCTATCTATTTATTTATGGCTGTGTTGGGTCTTTGTTGCTGCACGCAGGCTTTCTCTAGTGCGGCAAGGGGGGGCTACTCTTCCTTGTGGTGCGCAGGCTTCTCACTGCCGTGGCTTCTCTTGTTGCACAGCACGGGCTCTAGGGTGTGCGGGTTTCAGTAGTTGTGGCGCATGGGCTTAGTTGCTCCGCAGCATGTGGGATCTTCCCGGACCAGGGCTCGAACTCGTGTCCCCTGCATTGGCAGGCAGGTTCTTAACCACTGCGCCACCAGGGAAGCCCCCCAGTGTGGTTTTTAAATGGAGATAAAATACTTCTTAGGACACTTCTAAGAATTAAATGAGATAATGTAATAACTAAATGCAGGGTAGCTAGTGTGAATTAAGTGCTCAATAAATGGCCTTTACTGTGTTAATTCTTATAGAAAGGTTGTGAAACAACCCTGAAATATGGTCAAGTAACTTAAAAACCTATTAGAGATGTCTGTAAAAGCATATGGATAAAATCACAGTCAAATATCTAGACTGGCAAATTCAGGGAGGAAAGGAATCTTAATTTATTTATCCTTGTAGTTCCAGAATCTAACATAGTGCCTGGTACACAGAGTAGGCATTCAATAAAGGTTTATTGAAATGAAGTGAGTATGAAAGTAAGTTATCTAGAAAAGAAAAAAAAAAAAGAGGTAATCTGAGGTTGTCTGAAAAATAAACGTAAAGAGTCACCAAATTACTATTCCCTAAGCAAATCATACTTTAAGAAAGAAAACAAAATACCTAAGCATTTTTAGAACCATGCACAGAAAATCCTCTCAGACTGGTCTTTTTAATAATGACTGAGTCACTCTCAAATCTGTTTTGGCAAATGTGTCATATATAAAGTTCAATATTAGAGAGAAGGATTTTTAAATTTCATCTAAATAAATGTTCATACTCAAAGAGGTAAGAAGTACCCAAAACACTTGAGGAATCTTTCCTAACTTCCATTCAAGAAGAATCAGACTTAATTCATAGTTCTTCCATCTATTTATACATGAAAATTAGCTTGAGCTTTTACCTACAAGTAAGTTGTAAATACACATATTTCACTTTCACAAGTTCAAGTGCACCCCAGAAAAGGAAGAGGAAAGAAAGAAAACCAACTCTCTCAAAAGTGGGCAGTGCTATAGGAGTATAAAAGAGTAGCAAACAAAACTTCTCTCCCATGTCTCAGCAGCCACCTGATAGAGCCCACACTTATGGCACGGTCTGCATGGTTTCAGAACACTTTCATATTGAAAACTCAAAATTCCCAGTGCAATGGGCACGGGAAAAAGCATAATGTGAAAATACAGTCCTATCTTTTCCACCCTACGTCCAAGAATAATAGGAGTCAATTTACTGTTTCTAAGAAGGACCTTTTCAAATTATTGCCCATCACCTCACTACAGCACCCACTCTTCTTATTTGCAAACTGATCAATTTTACGAAAAGCAAAAACCACACCCTTAATAATACATTCAACTCTGTGCAGCGCTTGGCTTCTGACACAAGCCGGTAAAGTACAATTCCAGAGAGACAGCTAGAGATACATCTTTTAAGCCTAGTTCAAACTAAAATTTGTGAACAGTGTGCAGTTACAAATCAAATAATAACCTCAAATCAACTGCTAAAAGGAGGTTTTGAAAACAAAAAAATCATTATTAAACATTTACCTTTCTGAACAAAATGACGTTTTCTGAAAACAATAACCAAAGCTACCAGTCTAAACTAGAGTAATTTAGAGAACAATAACAAAGAACCTGTAGTTCACAGAGGAAAATCATTCTTAAATTATCATTTGCTTCCTACAGTACCTGGAAAAGTACAAAATGCATGAAGTCAGCTAAGAACTATTGTCCAGTCACTGACAGCATTAGTTACTTTTTAGTCTAATTTCTGGAAAGTTCTGCTGTGGTAGTTTAAAAAGGAAACCAAATTTTAACGAGAAAAAAATGCCTAGTTTAAAATCTGGAAATACACATTGAAGATATTCACGGTTAATTTTTTTTTTTTTTAACTAAGAAGCAGGAAGGTGACAGGCACAAAGGTGTGTAACATCTGTAGATGGTTGAGCCAAATCAATTAAAATAAAGTCTCTATGAAATTAAGGATTTAAGATAATATCTTGACAAATATAATCTGACATGATCAAAAATCACTTTACTTTTTTTTAACCACTAACAAAGCAAAAACTTCCAATACAAAGATTTTCACATCATACACACACACATTTTAAATTAAGAATTAAATGTAAATTCAACACACTAAAAAATTATCTAAAGGTATCCAAAACACATTTGAAACATCAGACTTTTGTTTTCACATTGATTTCTCAGACCTACTAGTAAATCTTCCCTGGAATGGGTCTTCATTTCAATACAAGGTTGTTCAATATGCCACTTCGTGTGAATAGAGCTTGTGAGACATCCTCAAAACCTCCTCGGGAGTTCTTAATTTACAGCTCTAATTCCAGTTTCCTGCGACTCAAACAGCAACGTACAGAAAACAGCTTATACACAGGAAGGGAGAGGAATGAAGGTCCAGGGGAAAGGTCCATTCTTTTCTGGTAGCAGAAGATGCAAAAATAAAGGTTCTCTAGAGCTATGTGCCCCTATCCCCACCCATCATAGCCCTTCACTTTCATCCATCCACCCGCTCAAGACTCTCGAGCTCACGAGAACAGCCGAACCCGTGGCTTTCCACGTCTCAAAGAATGGGCGGGGGAAGCTGTGAGGTCCGGGGTACAAACAGAAAAAAAGGGAGGACATAGATCCTTTAAGGACAGAGGGACAAGAAGATGCATCCAGATGGTGAGGATGGGACGTGCTACCGAAACACAGAGGCTTGCAAATTCGCTGGGAGAAGAGCTCCCAATGGGTCAGATAGAGGATGTTGACTGTTCAGGGATGGGGACACACAATCCTCCACAAATGAAGGGAGGCACATTTGCAGGAGTCCCGGAAGGGCGTGAACTCGGTAGCGCTGAACTCGGAGCCGAAAATAGGTTGAGACAGCCTCAAAAAGACCGGTACGTCGAAGCTGAGACTTACGGTTACTTCCCGGACTGAGGGTAAGGGTCGGATGGACTCCGCAGCTCTGCAGTTCTGCCGCCCCTGCCTCTCGCGCCGAGCCGGTGACCTCAGGTACTCCCTGCGCCCCACCCACCCAGGCGGACGCCCCTCCTCGCCCTGCGCCCCCTCCTCACCGGCCCCGGTGCGCCCGCCGGGCAAAGGCTGCCGGGGCCGAGGGTGCGCCCTGGAGGCCCGCGGGGAACTCTGCGAGAGCTGGAAGCGCCTGCGGCGAGGCTCAGACTGGGCGGGCGCCCCCCATGCCTCTCCGGCCGCCGCGCCGCCTCACTCGGGGGAGGAGAAGAGGGGGCGGTGGCTCTTGCCTCCGCCTCGCGGTCAAATCCGGCTCATGCTCCAGCCTGGCCCGCGCTTGCAGCCCGGGCCGCCCCCCTCCCCTCCCCCGCCTCCGGTTCAGCCTCTGGCGCGCCCACTGCCGCCACCACCCCAGTCCCCGAGCCGCCCGCCACCTGCCCCAGACAGCCCTCAGCCCCAGCTAGAAACGACAGGAACGGCAGTAGCTCAGCAGCCGACCCGGAAGCTCTTCCACCACCAACCGCGAGGCTGCGAGGGGCGTGAACCCGGAAGCGATTTCTTCGCCCCGGTAGCATCGGGATGGAAAGCTAAGGCCTTTGAAGATCTGGAATCCCCTAGTTTGGGGAGGGGGTGAGGTGTGTATGGCGCTGAGCTGAGAGGAGAGGGAAGGCCAATAAAGAGCTTGTGGACAAGAGGCTCTCCGAGTCCCGAGATCAGAGCTCTCGAGGCGCGGGGTGCGGAGGGCGGCCGAACACGCCGGGCGGCTTCTGGTGGCGACCGACTGTTTTCCTGTCACAGGAAGTTGGGCCTGGCCGCTGGGAAAGTGAAGGGAAGGAGAAATGAGAAAGCGGTGACGGTCCCCCGCCCCCCAGGTGACTGTCCCACCCACTGAATTGAATGTAGTGGCCCGGGAGGTCCTCGGCCCCCCACACGGGTGAGACGAGGAGGAGCACGATTCAGACTCCAGCGAGAGAAACGGAAAGGTAGGAGGCCGAACTATCTCCATCCACATCTAGTTTTTCCAGGCAAGGACTTTACTTCTTACAAGTAATTACAAAGACGCCAAAGACCCTTTTTGGGTGGCGGCTCTCGATGCAGAGAGGCGTGCACGTCCTTTTCCGTTAGTGGACGCTGATGGGCGGTGGCGGAGGAAAAACCTCCTAGGCAGAGTGTTGATTTTTGTCATTTCAGGAAAAGCGATTCACAACTTGTCCTTGGAGCTCACCGCTCCTCTCTTTCCCTCTCTCCATCTTTTAAGGCTTTGGGCTTTCGTTCTTTGCTCGGTTCTCCATGGTGTTTTTAGCTTCACCAGAAATCTTTGATCTAGCTGACCTGACTCGGAACCTCACCTCCATGATTCCCTTCTCACTCTTGGAGAGTTTTTGTATCTGCAGTTTGCTTGCAGATGCTTCTCTCAGCATCATGTCTTTTAACTGCTTTGATGATGTCCTCATCTTATTTTGGGGAAAATGTCAAAAACGCAAAAATGTTTTCATAACAGTAGGAAAACAAATAATTCATTCCATGATCTTTTCGACTTAAACCCGAGTTAATGTGTTAGTTGGTTTCCCCTTCGAACTGGGTTGAAGAACTATAGTAGCAGTTGATATAAAGCATGTTTAGATATACTATGGATGAAATCATGCTCCCCCAAATAACCTCCTTAAATATACTTGTAGGAATTCATTTGTTTCCCAATTCCACTATTACTTAGTTCCTTCTCCGTTAGCCAGATTTAGTATAATTGCATTCAGAAGTTATTTGAAGATTATTAAATATCTTAAATTACAGAATAGAATGTCACTTAACAGAAGGAAAGTACTTGAAAATTACCGATGGTACTTTTTGATACTACCTGATGATTGGTAGAACTGGTTGAAAGGACAAGGACAAAACAAGCTGTGTTAGAAGTAGCACCAGTGACTATTTTCTATTATGCTTTATTATTACTTCCTCTCTTTTTATTACTATAAACCAATTTGAGTGGCAAAAGGATGAAATTTTTAATGGTCAACATATCCCTGTAGGGGAATTCTTACACATATTTAGTTGCCATCACTTCTCTCTAATGTAACAATGCTTTAAAATATTAAACTGTTCCAGGAGAGTGGAGAAGTGGCATGTAGCTACTCTACCTCAGTTTTTTTTTCCTGTAAAATGGAGATAATAATAATACTTCATCAGGTTTGGGGGAGAATAAAATGAGTTAATGCATGTAAAGCACTTAGCACAGTATCTAGCACATAATAAACATTATAGGTGTTAGCACTTATTTTAAAAGCATAATAACATGGGTTTTATTAGGTTGAAAAACATTGCTTAAGGATGGAGGAGAAGGGATCAGGAACATCCTACAGAACCCTAAGATAATGCTCCTTTTTTTGTTTTTATTCATGAAGTACACTTTCTGATCATTATTGGTAATTTCTATTAGCATGTACTTTGTAAATCATCTTGTCAATTTTGACTTCTGGTAACTAAATTTACAATACCTATATTCATGTTCTGAATCTTCTCTTTCTCTTCATTGCAAACAACTTTTAAAGTTTGTCCATCTGGGGAATTCCGTGGCGGTCCAGTGGTTTAGGACTCTGCCCTTTCATTGCCTAGGGCCCGGGTTCAATACCTGGTCAGGAGGCTAAGATCCTGCAAGCCTTGCAGTGCGGCCAGAATAAATAAATAAAGTTTGTCTATCTGTACTCTATACAGCAAATGTTTCTTATTAAAGACATTATTGGCAGTTTGTTCAACAGGACTGTTTTTAGTAAAGATGTTAACAAACCTCCCCCCATGGGGACTAAATGGCATCTGTTCACCCCATTTCTCCCCAGTCATAGTGACGAGAAATGCCGGTACAGATTTTCAAATGATCCCAGGTAGGTATCACTCCCAATTGAGAACCACTTCTACATATTTGTAAGGCTTTATTAGTTAGGCAGCATATTATCATTTATTCTTAAGCATTTTCCAGAAAATGCCACATATTTCCTATTGGTCACTTGAACCTTTATCTAAAATTCAGTCTAAACACATTACAAATTTTATTTATAGCTTTTTCTGTTATTTTTAGCTCAAATTACCCTCTTCCAATCCTTTTGCATGTGTTTCTGCCCTAGCAGTTTTGCCTTCATATATTAGTAGCTTCTGTTCTTTTCCTCACTTAAGCCTTTGTTACCTTCTTTCATGTCACTGGAAGTATGTATATTTCAAACATTCAAGTATGAATATTTCTTGAAACTCAATTTTTAGAATCTTTGGTGTACATTAACATTAAATGACGTAAAAACAAAATGCTATAACCCTCATGGTTTTTTAAAATTATATCACATTTGTTTCTCTTTTAAAAATTGAGTGTATTGTGCAATACCAAATATTCTAGAGAAGTGATAAGTATTAACAAATAAAGCTTTTTGCTAATAGATGCTTTTTGGGGTTTTTTGGTTTTTTTTTTTACGGTACGCGGGCCTCTCACTGTTGTGGCCTCTCCCGTTGCGGAGCACAGGCTCCGGACGCGCAGGCTCAGCGGCCATGGCTCACGGGCCCAGCCGCTCCGCGGCATGTGGGATCTTCCCAGACCGGGGCATGAACCCGTGTCCCCTGCATCGGCAGGCGGACTCTCAACCACTGCGCCACCAGGGAAGCCCTAATAGATGTTTTTTTAACATGAGTTGACCAGCGCAGGAATTGATTTGCTTTAAATCGTGTTTAGAAAACTAAGAATTACTTGATTTCTCTTTTTAGGTGCTTAGTAGAAAAAAGGGTTTCCATAATAGTGCCATATATGTTACAAAATGTATTCACAATGCAATGTCTTTCTTTTGGGGGCTGGCAGTCTTCAAGGAGGCATCCATACATTTCAAAATTTGTTGGGTTTTATTATCTTGAAGTCATTGTTAATCTGAGGTGAAAAGTAATTGCTAAATAGAAATTCTGAGAAGAAAAAAGCCTCATCTTTTTCACTTAGTATAGAAAGTGCTGTTGTATGAGGTGGGTTTTAAGATGATCTTATGGAAAAACTGAACTGAAAATAATTCCACAAGGTATAGAGTGAAAATGAATGTCTTCAAAACTTTTCACAAAATGAAATGTCTCAGTCCTAATGTTTTCTGTAGTTTCTCTGTTGAGATAGCTGTAGTTTCTCTGGATCTAAATCAGTGAACATTTTTATAATCTAAAATAAAATTTTTTATAATTTATAACTAAATTTTATAATTTAAAATAATTTATAAATTAAGATAATTTTGTGCAATAATTTTAATGGTTCTTTTAATTTTAGGCTAACATTTACTTAAAATGTCATAAGTTACTGGATTTTAAAAACATTTCTTTTAAAGGAAATTTTCCAGTTATAAGGCAGTGGAAGGAAGTAAATTAAAGGCTTTTGTTATTACACAAGGAAGCAAATTAAAGGTTTCAAAATGACTATTAATTGCAGTTGAGAAAACAGTAAAGTCCTCTATCTCCTCTCAAAAGATATTCAAAACCTTTCTTGAAAATGAGCTCTTTTTTTTCTATGAGAGTTGGGGCAATAAGGAAATCATTAAATATGAACAGGTCATTTTAATGCCTAATGGACTTTAAAAAAAACTGAAGAAGGTTCATCTCACCATGGCTAGGAAAGCAACTCCTTGCTTGATGTTCTTTTAGAAATTTACTGGCATATAAATGAGAGGAAGTTTTTTTAAAACAAATAAATAAAATATATTCAATACAAAGAGATTTGTTTTAGTCTAGCCATGAAAAAAAATTAATAATAGCACTTAATGAAGAGATGGAACTATCAAACAACCGAGAGTGCTTGCACTTCAATTACTTGTTAGAAATTGCCTAATGGAGACTTCAGATTAGTCTGGGGAAAAAAGTGTTCATGTGTATGTATATTTAAATATATATATTATATATTTGGAAGAAAATTTTTGGATTATGTAGGGAATTGATAATGGAAGTGGGAAATATTCTTAAGTCATCATCAGAAAGCGTTTATGAACTGACTAAATGTTTTTGAGTCTGTGATAGGCAGCTCCAATGAAAATTATAAACTATCCTTTAGTTCATCCAAATGTCAGATATCAAAGTTCTTTTTAAAGATTCTGAAAAGAATGTCAATGGCAGCTATCTATTTCTAGCTTCCAAACTATTAACAGTATGACATTCACTTGTGCAATTTATGGAAAATAAGTGGGTACTATTCTAAATTGCTAGTTCAAGCCATTTTTTACTTAGTATTTACAAGACATTTTATAATCATATCACCTTTTTATAGGTCCAAAAGGCAGATTCTTATGCTGTTAAGACCTATGAAAGTATGTATCCCCATTTTAAAAAACAAAAATCTACCTTTAATAGAAAAGGAAAAAAGGACAAGGTAATCTTAAATTATAAACAAAGGTTTTGAATGGTAACATATTATCAGTTATCTCTGACTTGCTTTTTACATAGTATATGTATTCTAAGATAGAAAAATCAACATTTTATTTTTTAAATTGTTTTTCAGAGTGGTTATGTGTCCTTTAATTTAATCTTTCAAGGGATTTCTTTGTTTTATAAAGCAATGGGAAATCCAGAAAACATAGAAGATGCGTACGTTGCTGTTATTCGGCCAAAGAATGCTGCCAGTCTCAATTCTCGGGAATACAGAGCTAAGTCATATGAAGTGAGAACGATTTACTAACATTTAGATTTTCAACCATTGAATGTCATTCTCCATTATTTTCATTTACATATAAAGTATAACCATAGCCTGTAAATTCTTGTTGATAACCTTGATCTTGACAAGCTAGTATTTACAGTCGTAGATCTGCCCATCATCATGTCTTTTCCGCTACATGTATTTTGACCATTTTTCTATTCATTGATATGGATAAATTATTAGATATTAAAAGTTACTTATTTGAGTTTTACTTATATAACTTATGAGAGTTTGGTTTTTAGTACAGTTTACGGAATGGCTCTCAAAAATTGAAAAAAAAATTGCAAAATTCAGCTTATTCAAAATTCCAACCTAAATTTTGTTCTTGGCTGTTTTCCCAAAGAACTATTTTTAAAAGTTCATTAAAAAATATCTTTACCTTTAATTAAGTTTTAGGCAATTAAGTTACTTCTCTGTAGTCTTGAATACATATATTAGTAAACATGATTGAGGCTCCTGCCAAAAAAAACCCAAAGCAGAATTGTTATCTTTTCTATGCAGCAGATTTCAAGCATCATAAAATACTTCTAATCTAATCTAACTTGAACTAACTTCTCTAGTATTTTGCTTTAATTGCTTTTTTAAGGTTAGTTTTCTGAAACCTATTAAGGGATACTGCAGGGGTTCTGAGGAGACTACTGCTTCAGCAGTGCTCTGACTTACTGGTTCTCAGTCTTGGCTACACTGTTAAATTACCTGGGGAACTTTAACATTTCTAGTACCAGGACCCCACTCCCCTGACATTCTGATTTAATAGGTCTGAGATGAAGCTGTGCATTGATACTGTTTTGAAAGAGTCCAGGTTATTCTTATATGCAGCTAGGGTTAAGAAAGACTGCTGGCTTATTATATTCTAGGGCAAGTAAATTTAATTTTAAACACTCTCTTAATATTATTTTTCTCATCTAAGATTTTGTTGCATGAAGTTCCCATTGAAGGACAGAAAAAAAAGAGAAAGAAGGTTTTGTTGGAAACTAAACTTCAAGGCAACAGTGAAATAACACAAGGCATATTGGATTATGTAGTAGAAACCACCAAACCAATTTCTCCTGCAAACCAGGGTATCAGAGGTAAGAAACTTTTCTTTTTAACACAGTTGGCTTTAAATGCTTGTGGAGAAAGACATTTTAAAAAGTAGATTAAAATCAGTTTCTTTTTATGTTCCTTTTCATTTGAAAAACTTGAAAAAGACTCAGAAATTTCTAGGGTTTTTTTTTTTAAGGTGCAGCCAAGCCCCCTTCAAAAAGCAACTTAACAATTTTTTTAAGTTAAAAAATATTTTTGAAATGTTTAGATAATTTTAAGTAAAAAAAAATTGAAAATATTTAAATTGTGTTAATGATTTGTTCAAGAGAGAGAGGAAGCCAACAGGTGGCTTAAAAATTAAAAGAAAGCACAAAATTACTTTTGTTAGAAGTGTATTTCCCTAGATAAGTATCTGTGAACTACTATGTTTGTTTCTCTACTCCAGGACAAGAGAAAACTATAAACCTCTCTCCATAACTAAGTAACAGTTAAGATTTTGTGTATTAGAGCAAGTCCTATAAATTACCAGTCAGCAGAGGTTTTCTTCCCATTTGGTCACAAGAAGAAGATCATTTTCAAAGAGCCAAAATAAATTGTAGAAGTATTCACCCTGAAAGGTTCAGGCCTCATTAAAAATATTAGATAATCTATAGCCTATGAAACTGATTAAACATTAATGATCAATTTTATCAGGCTGTGGCCTCACAAGAAGCATATAGCAGAAGTTACAGAAATTATATACTCTGTCCAGGATTCAGGCATTATAATTGAAAAGGTAAAGCTAATTTCAGTCAAACAGCAGTTGAAAACAGTTGTTGATAGTGAGGTAAAGCATACCTCTCTGTGCCTAGTTTTCAGTTTTTTAAAGCTTATTTAGTGTTTTTTTCTATTTGTTCATCTTTATAGAGATTAGTTGTCTAATTCATCTCTCACTGAAGAGACTATTTTTGTTGCAGAGATAAGGCTGAATCCTGTAATTTGATTTGTTGGTTATTTGGGATAGTTGTTCTCTAGAGATAGCTGAACTAAGCCTGTTTCATAACTTCTGGAGGTACCATTCACCATATTTATCTCCCCAACTGGTAACCTCCTCAATAGGGCCTGCAGGGTTTTTGTGGCTTGGGGCTCTAAGCATTGTAACTCGAGATTATAAGAAGTTCCTGCATAAATTTACAGATCTTTGATACACATTCTGAGTACTACAGAGAGAATCCCCTTTCCCTAATTATCAGATTGACTTTTTAAATAAAATGATCTAGAAATTGATCTTAGCTAAAAAGGGGGACTATCCCTGTGGGTGATCAAGGCAAGTGAAAGGCTCTTCTTTTGGATGCCACAAATTTGTCAGCCTTTTCTACCTCAGTCTTGGACTTCTCTGATACATTTTCATCCAGATTTGTTTTACTATCACTAAATTGTTATAGTTATCAGGATCTATTAGATCAAATTACTGAGACAAAGTCTGAGCCCAAATCACATATTTGAGCTGAGATAGACAAGTCATAATTTGCTATGAATTAGCCAAACTCTACCACTTGGTTCATTTACCAACCAGGGGGATATAAGTGATATCAGTGTTAACAAAAATATTCCCCGGCCCAGAGGGCTGGGTAGTTTTTCTTAGGAGAAGTTACAAGTGGATAGGCACCCTGAAACATGTCTAGCACAATTATATCTTATATACTTAGACAGTAGAATGTACTAATACATTTTCAGGCAGCTTTTAATAAGAGAAATGAAAGTAAAGAAGTTTTACTTAACTAAATAGACAGTTATATCAATGAACCATGCCATACCTGACTATCCTATTCAATTGAGGTTTTCTAAAAGTGTGAAATATTTTTATAGAGTAATATGATTTCTTATATAAGCATCACATGAAAATTACCAATGACTTTATAATAGCAGTAGTTGTGCCTTTTTGTGCAGTGCTATATATAGTTTATAAAACACTACCACAATTACTTATTAATGAAATTCTTAAATTGGTCCTGTGAGTTAGTATATAGTCATTTTTACATCTGTAAAATGGAAATGCAAACATAGGTTGTCACCTACAAAAATTATATTCCCATTAGTGGAGGAGTTAGGACTAGAACCTCATTTCCCAACTTGTAATCAGTGCTTTTCTTTCCCCGCATGACAGATCTCATAGTTGCATATATAATTTGCAAAGTAGGCAATTAAACAATGGATCAGAACTGGATTTAGGGAAGCTGCAAGGCAGGAAAGATTAAGTGGGACAAGACCGCAAGCCAGACAAAAGAAATATTGCCTCTCAAATTTATTAGAATGTATCTAACACTTATATTTTGTACAAGTGTCTATTTTGTAAAAAATTGTTTGGGGGCTATAATAATAATGTGCCATAATAATCACAAATATTGACTCCAGCATTTTGTGAATGAATGAAGCTGCTTGAGCTCATATTATCTACCTGTCCGCAGAAGGCATCCAGCCAGGCATTCCTACCTGGGTCAAGAACAAGGTTCTATTTCTTGGGATGGGGAGATTGGAAGGGTTGATAAAAATTATGACAAAGATATCCAGAATATGAAAGGTTTTAGAGTGAAAGACTTGTAGGTTGTTATTTATAGCCCCCTTGCTGCCAAATCAGGAACAACAGACTAAGTATAAGAATGGTGGTTATGGGCTTCCCTGGTGGCGCAGTGGTCGGGAGTCCGCCTGCGGATGCAGGGGACACGGGTTCGTGCCCCAGTCCGGGAAGATCCCACATGCCGCAGAGCGGCTGGGCCCGTGAGCCATGGCTGCTGAGCCTGCGCGTCCGGAGCCTGTGCTCTGCAACGGGAGAGGCCACAACAGTGAGAGGCCGCGAACCGCAAAAAAAAAAAAAAAAAAAAAAAAAAAGAGAATGGTGGTTACAATTCAGAACAATAGTTTATAGCCCAATCAGATTTTAATAAAAACTGAAATTGAGAGTGGAGGTTGAATATTAAATGAAGAGCTGCTAAACTTTAAGACTTTGCAGTTTATGTACACTACGCTTCTTGGCCAGCTTAGACTTCAGTGAAACTCTTACCATCTACATCCCAACTGAATGAAGTATATGCCTGTTCACCTTGCAGGATGTGTTGCTGTTCAGCTGCTCTGTCAGTCCTTAGCAGGATGGTTTTCCTTGCTACATATAGGAAGCTTCTCTTTTAGTGAGTCAGAACAGGGGATCTATTGGTTGATTGTCCACAGAATGATTTACATTATTATCAGAATTACCAGTTTTTATTAGTGCCCATAATAAAATTGACTTCTTATATTTCAGTTCCTCTTAATACTGCCTTTAAAATATATTTTTCTAATTCTCAAGGTAATATATAAGATTTTAAAAGGCCCATTATTTTTATCTTTACTGACTTAAAAAAAATGATTAGGAAAACGAGTGGTACTAATGAAGAAATTTCCTCTGGATGGGGAGAAGATGGGCAGAGAAGCGGCATTATTTATTGTTCCATCAGTTGTCAAAGGTAAAGTCTAAGTTTCACCTTATGAATCTTTGTATACCTTAGGTGCTAAGCTAAAGTCTGTTGAGGAACTTAGGAATTTGGATTCATAGTTACTATTGTAATACTATTATAGAATACATGTTTTTAAGATAATGGAAGATGGAGAAATTTGTTACTTAAAAAGACGGTTTGATTTCAAAGTAATATTCAGGCTTCCAGACTGATCAGTAATATTTTCGTTTCTGTTTTTAAAAGTAGAACAAAGAAGTGAGGAAGGAAGCCATAATCGAAACAAAAAGTTTTTAGCTTATAATGAGGGATTTTTCAGACTGTGCTATATAGGTAGAATAGAAATAAAAATTTATGTATTTTGGAAAATTAACAGATTATGATCAGAACCTATCTTATATTTGGGAAAAGAAAGTGTCAGTAATAGTTCTAAAATACTCTTACCAACAGTAGTGGTAATATTTAAAGAACTTAGATCTAATATGAAAATTTAATTTGAGCTTTGACAAGGAATTTATCCTATTATCCTGGAATAATAGAAAAAATATTGAGCTTCAGTGCAGACCATGCAGCCCACTAATTTTGTGTTCTGGGCAAATCACCTCTTTAAACCTCACCTCTTTATTTGTAAGATAGATATCTGCTCCTACTTGGTTCATCGTGCTGGAAGAATTCAGTGAGGTATTAGATGTAAAAATCACTTTGGAACCTGTAGAGTACTGGCCTCATGTAAGGCCGTAATAATACTAATGATATATTAATGACCCACTGTGGACATCTCATCAGACTGCTGCTACACAGTACTTACACGTATTTTATTAGCCAGCTCTACCATTACAGAATTTTTTTTTCCCCAGCCATACTTAGGTTAAACAGATCAGTATGTTAAATGGTGCTGGAAACCTTATTATTAATCAGAATTTTACAACATTGTTGAGGAAGAGAAAGGGGAAACAATTTCTGTAGTCCTCCAGGATTCTAAATCCTGCATTCACCCAAATGGATAAGGTCACAGAGCTGGCCAGCAATTGAATCCAAGTCTACTAATTTAAAATCTAGAACAATTTATGTTATACTTAACAATTTTTTTTAACATACTGTGTACTTTTAAATAAAAATCATGCAGTCGTAAACCTTTTATATGATGGCATAATTCTTCATTTTTCTTTTTCAGATAATACTAAATATACGTATACTCCAGGATGCCCAATTTTTTACTGCTTACAAGATATTATGCGAGTCTGTAGTGAATCCAGCACTCACTTTGCTGCACTTACAGCAAGAATGTTAATAGCCTTGGATAAGTAAGAACTGCCATTAAAAATATTTTTTAATAAATCAAATACATGTTCATATTAGATATTAGCTCTGAGAGATAGAAATTCTTTTGGAAGAAAATAATAAAATTAATAATATATATATTAAGAAATGGTAAGTTTTTGAAGTATAATATAAAAATTTTAAACCCCAAAGACAAGATTGTCCTGATTTGCTTGCAACATGTTAAGTTTATTCTTAGAAAATGACAAAGATTGCCCTGGCCTAAGAATTAAGATTCCTTTGTTATAAAACTAGATTTAGTATTGATTTACCCTTATCAGTGAACAAGTCGTTTTCACCTGTCATGCCTTTTGTCTTTCTGTAACAGCAGGTCTAATGTCACCTACATCTCAGTGGTTTAAATTTTTAAAGGACTTCGTGTTTTTTGAAAAGGATTTTAATTATTATTATGTTACATGCATTAAAAAAAATAGTTTGCTATGTCCAATAACAGAACTTTTATTTACAGTAAATGAAGTACTTAACACTAATTAAAATTATAGAAATCCCGGGACTTCCCTGGTGGCACAGTGGTTAAGAATCCTCCTGCCAATGCAGGGGACACGGGTGTGAGCCCTGGTCTGGGAAGTTTCCACAAGCTGCAAAGCAACTAAGCCCGTGCACCACAACTACTGAGCCTGAGCTCTAGAGCCCGCGAGCCACAACTACTGAGCCCGTGTGCCACAACTGCTGAAGCCCATGCACCTAGAGCCTGTGCTCTGCAACGAGAGAAGCCACTGCAATGAGAAGCCTGTGCACATCACTGAAGGGTAGCCCCCATTCGCGCAACTAGAGAAAGCCTGCGCGCAGCAACGAAGACCCAGCAGAGCTAAAAATAAATAAATAAATTTATTTTTTAAAAAAATTATAAAAATCTGAATGTAGTATTAGAAAGAATCACACATCAGAGTTTGATAGTAGTTTAGTTTTTTCATCTTCACTTTTTAACAAATACATCTACTACCTCTTCTTTTTATTTTGCCAGGTGGTTAGATGAACGTCATGCACAATCTCACTTTATTCCGGCTTTATTCCGACCTTCTCCTCTTGAGCGGATAAAAACTAATGTTATAAACCCTGCATATGCTACTGAATCAGGTCAGACAGAAAACTCACTACATATGGGCTATAGTGCACTAGAAATAAAGAGTAAAATGTTAGCCCTAGAGAAAGCAGATACCTGTATTTACAACCCTTTGTTTGGATCAGATCTTCAATATACAAACCGGGTAAGAGTTGAATGAATTTTGGCTTTGATTTCAAAAGACATGTCATTTCAAATGTAATTTTTTTTCCTGAGATAAATGCATCTATTACTAATTGTAAACATTAAGATGACATCCGTACTTAGCTCTATTTTTATACATCAAAGTCAGGTGTCTAAAGCTCAGTATCTAAAGCTGTTTTTGTTTTTGTTTTGTTTTGTTTTCCCTTTCTAGGTAGATAAAGTGGTAATAAATCCATACTTTGGTCTAGGAGCTCCAGACTACTCAAAAATCCAAATTCCCAAACAGGAAAAATGGCAGAGAAGCATGAGCAGTGTCACAGAAGACAAGTATTGTTCTGGTTTTCCTTCACATTGCTTTTTAAACACCTAATTCTAATGTTAAAATACTGTTTAAAATGGTATATACAATTAGTATGCAATGTAATCATTACATAAATGATTTAGTTTACAGCTGCTCAGTGAAACATAGCTTTCATAGATATGTCACATTTGTTTCAAAACAATATGAATTTCAACAGTGCCTGTTTTTTTTTTTCTTATTTTCTTTTAATGATTAGGGAACGACAGTGGGTAGATGATTTTCCTCTCCATCGAAGTGCCTGTGAAGGAGATTCGGAATTATTAAGCCGACTTCTCAATGAAAGATTTTCAGTCAACCAATTAGATAGTGACCACTGGGCACCCATTCATTATGCATGCTGGTAAATAGATTATTCTTTTGTTTTTACAAAGAATGAATCCTTAGTTTATAAATGTTAGTGCTTCTTTTCAAAGCTGTTCTCATTCCAGCCACTTTTTCCTCTACCATGTTTGCCTTATGAGCTTTCTCTGTAGTAATCTTTGATTACTGTGTATGTGCCACACCGTTCAGATTTACAAGGTCTGCCCCACAGGAAAAGTATCATTAATGTTTTCAGGCATCCTGAGGTCATGCAGTAGGATAGCTAATGACTAGCAAGTGCCATTGCACAGCACACAGTCCCTTATTCACCCTTGCAATTTCTATTGTTTTGTACTGGAGTTGTGTTATGTTTGTTTATCCTTATTATATTTTATTTTATTATTGTTATTATTTATTTTTTATTTTTGGCTGCGTTGGGTCTTCGTTGCTGCGTGCAGGCTTTTCTCTAGTTGCAGTGAGTGGGGTCTACTCTTAGATGCAGTGCACAGGCTTCTCATTGCAGTGGCTTCTCTTGTTGCAGAGCACGGGCTCTAGGCACGTGGGCTTCAGTAGTTGTGGCATATGGGCTCATTAGTTGTGGCTTGCAGGCTCTAGAGCTCAGGCTCAGTAGTTGTGGCACATGGGCTTAGTTTCTCCGTGGCACGTGGGATCTTTCCAGATCAGGGCTTAAACCTGTGTCCCCTGCATTGGCAGGCAGATTCTTAACCACTGTGCCACCAGGGAAGCCCTATCCTTATAAAATTTACATGTGTTAGCTACTTATGATTTGACCTTGCATCATGTTAGAAAAGTATTCTTTTAGTTCTTTGGAAAGCTGTGGTATCAGGAAACACCAAAAGTTTTCATTAGAATTAAAGCCTTCCTTTTTTTTTTTTTTTTTTTTATGAGAGGGATTAGCTCACAGGATTGGAGTTAGCTCTTTCCACTAGTTGCCCAATGTAGTTCTTGCTCTGGTACTCTTCTCACATAATAATAACTCTTCCCCTCAGCCTGGGTTACGTTCTTAAATTTATGTTCGTAGCAGTAGTTAACTATTTGCTGTAGCCTGTCCTCTAGAAAGGATGTAATTAAGTTATTTACTATTATTTCTTATGGGAAAGTTGCCTTTGACTTACTGTTTAAAGTGAACTTCTTTGGCTAGTTTAAGAAGTGCCTGCACTATTTACGGCCTGTTAAAGTCCACAACTTTTTAGCTGCATGACGTTGAGCAAGTGACTTTACTTCAGAGGTCCCCAACCCCCAGGCTGTGGACCGGTACTTGTCCGCGGCCTGTTAGGACCCGGGCCGCACAGCAAGAGGTGAGCTGCAGGCAAGCAAACGAAGCTTCATCTGCCGCTCCCTGTCACTCGCGTTACCTACCGCCTGAACCATCCCCCATCTATGGAAAAATTGTCTCCCACGAAACCAGTCCCTGGTGCCAGAAAGGTTACTGCTGCTTTACTTTACCTCTCTGCATCTTAGTTTATTATCTATATGTAAAATACATTAATTAGATCATTTTCAACTCAAACTCTTTTTATTTCACTGTGATCAAATAGCTTATTGATCAATATTTCTGATCTAGTAGCTAAATATAGTTGCTTTTAATATATATCTTTTCTCCATTAAAATATGCTGTTTCCTTAAAAATATGCTCCTTTATTAAATAAATATGCTCTTAATTTTTTTTCTGTTTCCTTAAAAATATAATCTTTTATTCTATAGATGTATTCTTAATTGTTTTACCATTACAGGGAATTTTTATACTCAGATTTGGAAAGAGTTACCCTAAATCTTCTTTCACTGAACTTACAGTTGTTTCTTCAGATTACTGGTAGATACTGGTAGCAGCAGCAGTACCAGAAGAAATCACATGCTTTCTGTTGAGCTAAACAGAAAGAGGTAGAGAATATAGTTCAAACTCCAAGAAAGTACACTGTGGAATTGAAAAAGACAGAGGCAGTAAATTTTAGCTTAGGAATCCCAAATTTATATTTGCCTATATTGTTGCCCTTTTTGCGGCAGGGCCTTTTTTTCTTCTCTATTAAAAGAATGGTAATATTTTCAACTGCCTATTACATAAAAACAGAAGTATGGTATAGTATTTAATGTGCTTTGGAATGTACCTACGTTTCAGACCCAACTGAAACTTTTAGTTCCTAAAAGTATGGCCTTTAGCAAATTACTTAATATCTCTAAGGATCTGTTTCTTTATCTAAAAGATGAGCTTAATTTTAGTGCCTCTCTTCAGATTAGAGGAGAAAATGCAAATAAATGCTTTGAAGGGTACCTGGCAGTAATAAGCACTCAAAAAATGTTGTCTGTTATTAAAGTGTTATAAAAATTTAAAGATTTTGTTGTCTGAATCTAAAATTCATTACCTGTTGTATTTTTATTTGTAAAGTCATATTACTGCACTACACCAAGGAAGAGTTTTATCCTTCGATAAAACTAATTTCTGTTAGCTGGAAATAATAACCAAGTTTAATACACCACTAGTAGTATAGGTCACCTTGCAATACTTTTTATTTTTTTTATTTTTGGCTGCATTGGGTCTTCGTTGCTGTGCGCGGGCTTTCTCTAGTTGTGGTGAGCGAGGGCTACTCTTCATTGTGGTGTGCAGGCTTCTCATTGCGGTGGCTTCTTTTGTTGTGGAGCACGGGCTCTAGGCGCGCGGACTTCAGTAGTTGTAGCGTGTGAGCTCAGTAGTTTTGGCTCGTGGGCTCTAGAGCGCAGGCTCAGTAGTTGTGGCTCACGGGCTCAGTTGCTCCACAGCATGTGGGATCCTCCCGGACCAGGGCTCAAACCCGTGTCCCCTGCATTGGCAGGCGGATTCCTAACCACTGCGCCACCAGGAGAGTCCTGCAATACTTTTAATAAGATAGATAATTTGATTCATGTGAATTTGAATGAAGACTGATTTAACTGTTTAGTAAAGAACATAAATTACCTTATCTTGGAAATGTACTCTTATTCACTAACTGGTACGCGGATTGAGAAGGGGAATACTGGGCTATCTCATCAAGAGACTGGGATTTGGGGCCTATCTTTATAAGCTTAGACAAGATGTTTTACCCATCTTTTTCTGTTTTCTCATCTTTAAAATGAGTGGTTTTATTAGATCAGTGGTTCTCAAACTTTTGTGTTAGGGTTCCTTGTCATTCTTCAAAATTACAGGATCCCAATTAGCTTTGGTTTATGTGAAGTATATCTAGTGTTACTATATTAGAAGTTTAAACTGAAAAATATTTTAAGCATTTCTTAATTCATTTTAAAATAACAGTAAACATATATTAACATAAATAACAAAGTTTTATGAAATATGCCCTTATTTTCCAAAAACAAAAAAATTAATGAGAAAAGTAGCATTATTTTACATTTTTGCATCTTTTTACTGACTAGCCTTGTAGAAGATAGTTGGATTCTCACATCTGATTCTGCCTTTAATTTGCTGCAATTTTCATGTCAGGTAGCTTCTAGAAAACTCCATTGTACACTTATGAGAAAATGATAATGAAAAGGGCAGACAACATCTTAGTATTATTATGAAAATATGTTTGACCAAGAGGACACCCTGAAAAGATTTCAGAGATCAAAGAGTTTCCTGGATCACTCTTTGAGGACCACTTAATTAAATCACTCCTAGGATTACTCCAAGCTTCAAAAATTCTCATATTAATGACATGTGCCTAAAAATTTTCTTTACTAGAATCACCATTTTCCAAAACTATTTAAGTTGGCTTTCTCCCCTTATGGGTAACTTGTCAGCCACTCAGTAAAAGTCTCACTGACATCTCATATTTTCTCACCTCTCTCAAATCAGTATCTTCTCTCTCTGATAGTACCTTCAGGCTTCATATCATTGCTAAAGAGTATTTTAGAACTATGATGATTTGGCTCCCTACAAATTATTCCATCTGATTTCATTTGGGCCTTCACTGTAGCCAGTTGTGTGTTGTCTTTGTCTCATTCATCTCGGCAGCCTTTTGGTCCCCTATAAACTATTCTAAATCTTTCTACTCTTAAGCACTTAAACTTCCACTACCTTTTTTCTCTACTCTCATCAGATAGTTTTACCCCCTATTTTCAAAGACAGTTGATGCCATCAGAAATGTCCTTCTTCTCCACCCCAATCATCAGTTTTTTTGTTCCCATCTCTCTCCTGTATCATAGAGCTTGCATGAAAAATCCTTCTTGTTCCCCATTAAATTCACTTCTTACTTTTCTGCACTTTCTTTCCTCTTGTCTTCAAACATACATGGTTCCTCTCCCTCCTTGAAAAAGAACCTTAATTTGAACCTGCTGCCTCTTCTGGCCACTATCCTGTTTATTCCCTTCCTTTCATAGCCAGACTTCAATGGTAAGGGGGCCACACACACTGCTTTCTCTTTTTCACTCTTCATGAACCTTCTTAACCTTTTCTGAGTTTTTAATCTCTTTCCCTGCTCTGCTGCATTAAATGCTGTTGACCACCCCTTTGTTCAAGGAACAAATTGCAGTTGAAAGGACAGCTATAATGGAGCTATAGTAAAGGTCAGTACAAATGCAAGATATAACTGATACCATTATTATTATTATTGAAATACTGGTCTCCATTCTGTGACCCAAGCATGTGTTTATAGTATGGAAACAGCTATACCACGATTCAGAAAACTGGATTCTAACAGGCTGGTAACCATGAGACCTTGGGCAAGTTACTTAACTGGTACAAGCTTCATTTTTTTCATCTGTGCACTAGAAATATCTCTGCCTGCATCATAATTTGCTGTGAAGATTATATTAAGTAATTATATAAGGAAGTACCTTGAAAACTTTAAAGAATCATACAAAATATGTTTATATTAATTATTTTTATTATTACTTCTTGAATTGCTCCCCTAGTATCTTTTCCTATCCTGAAAGTGTTTTTCAAGATGCATTTCATTGTTCTAAAATGTTCATCTTTCTCAAAATTCTCTCAGAAAGATTTCATCCATTCCTCCCAGCCTTAACAGTAATTCTTCTCAGTTGGATGAATTTGCATATTCTTAGATATCTCAAGCCTTTGCCTTCCTCCTGAGTACCAAGTCTGCATTTTCAATTGCCAACTGAACAATTTAGTCACTCTTTTTTTTTTTCTTTTTTTTTAATATACATAAGGCAGTTTGGAGAATGCAAAGACATAACCTTCAAGGAGCTTCCAGGCTGATAGAAATGTATATATACAAGGATGAAAGTAGATAAAATGAGGTTAAACACTAAAACTGAAATGGTAAAATGTAGTGGGAATATAGAGGAGGTAGATTTTAAACTGTTTCAGAGAAATAATAGAACTTAACCTAAACAAAGTCAGGAGGGGGAAAAGGACATCTCAAGAATAGCTAAGAACATGAGCAAACAGTCATATGAATAAGAAGGCTAGGATACAATCAGCAGGTTCAGGGTGTAGGAAAACCATAGGGTATGTGAAGGGGAAGAAAGTTGACAGCAAATTGTATTAGTTCTAAAGATGCTATTTTCCCCTCAAATGCACCATATTTAAAAGCAAATTTCCTTTCCCCTTCTACCCATTTATTTCCAAAAAATGAATTACCTTTCCACCATTGCATTAGATTGCGACCTTATATAAGTCTTTATAACCAAATGGTGGACTCACTATGTCTCGCACATTCTTTGTACTCTTTTTCCCACTATCTAGAATATTTACTTCTCTTCAGCATCTCTTCAGCTTCTTCCTATTTAAAATCCAGTTCAAATTATTCTTCTATCAGAACACTTTTCAGAACTGAGACTGAAATCTTATCTTCCTTTTCCAACATTTTTTAAAGCATTAATTATATACTATTATGATTTGACAAATATATATTTTTTGATTGTTCTCCTCAACTGTTACTTAAATTTTACAGTGTTATGTAACTTATCTTATGTTTTTGTTTTCCTCTCTGATTACATTATAAGCCTTTACCAGAGCAGAGACCGTTCATCGTAACATATCTTTGTGTCTCTCACATTGCCTCATACAGCAGCTATGTGGAGAATTACGTCTTTGGCCCTATTTTGTAAATCAAAGGCAGGGATGAGTAAAGAGCATTATTAAATTTATGGGTTACTTTCTGCTTCTGAAAAGAATTTTGACTAAAAATTTTATCTCCCTAATTTATAATTTTTGTATTGTATTTTGTGTGATAGTGATTCTCTGTCATCTACTCTATCTTGTATTTGAGATTATATTTTCTTCCAGTTGATCAGAAATAGAAACAGTTGAACTGAATCAGAGTAATTCATAAGAAATCCCTAAGCACTGAAAACATTACATCTGTGTCTTCATTGCTTGTTCTCTGCCCTAGAAAGATCTTAGATATTGTCTAAAATTTGGATTTTTCAAACATTTCAGGTGACTTTTTAGGTGTTTTATTTTTTTATAGGTATGGAAAAGTTGAAGCCACTCGCATATTGTTAGAGAAGGGAAAGTGCAATCCAAACCTTTTAAATGGACAACTTAGTTCTCCTCTTCATTTTGCTGCTGGAGGAGGACATGCTGAAATAGTACAGATTCTCCTAAACCATCCAGAAGTTGACAGAGTAAGTTATTTTCCAGGCTTTTTTTTTTTTTTTTTAATGATCAAACAGTGAATAACAATGACACTAAAATGTTAAGTTATACACTTGAGAGGTCAGCTGAAAAATAAAAACAAATTTCACTTACTATATAGAATAAGTAATATTTATGTGTATACTTTGCTTTTGTACATACTTTTTTAGATTATAGTAAAATATGTCTCACATAAAATTTACCATTTTAGCCATTTTTAGATGTACATTGGCATTAAGTACATTTACATTGTTTTAGAACCATCACCGCCATGCATCTACAGAATGTACATAAAATTTAATCTCTTTTCACTTTATAGTGTATTTTCTCAAAAATATCTTTAAGAAGGAAAAGGATATTTTGGAATTTGTATTAACAAGTATTTTGGGGCTTCCCTGGTGGTGCAGTGGTTCAGAATCCATCTGCCAATGCAGGGGACGGGGGTTTGAGCCCTGGTCCGGGAAGATCCCACATGCCGCGGAGCAGCTAAGCCCATTCACCACAACTACTGAACTTGTGCTCTAGAGCCTGCGAGCCACAGCTACTGAGCACACACGCCTAGAGCCCGTGCTCTGCAACAAGAAAGGCCACCACAATGAGAAGCCCACGCACCACAACGAAGAGTAGCCCCCACTCGCCCCAGCTAGAGAAAGCCCGTGCACAGCAACAAAGACCCAGCGCAGCCAAAAATAAATTAAATAAATAAATTTTTTAAAAAAAAGCTTTAACAAAACCTTTGTTGTTACTATAATCAGAACTTTTTTTTGGGGGGGGGGTGCGCGGACCTCTCAGTGCTGTGGCCTCCCCCACTGCGCAGCACAGGCTCCGGACGCGCAGGCTCAGCGGCCATGGCTCACGGGCCTAGCCGCTCCGCGGCATGCAGGATCCTCCCGGACCGGGGCACAAACCCACGTCCCCCGCATCGGCAGGCGGACTCCCAACCACTGCGCCACCAGGGAAGCCCTATAATCAGAACTTTTGAAAAACAATAATCACATTGATTAGTGCTTTGAGTCATCTTTGGCAGTTCATGTTTAAGTATAGCATGCACTAAGTTTGCTTAATATGTACTTAACACTTGACAGTAGTTTTGTAATGAAACTTTGATATTTTCCCTTATTTGTACATTTGTAATGCCTTTTATCTTTCACCTTTTCCCCCCACATTTCTAGCACATAACAGACCAACAAGGAAGATCTCCTTTAAATATTTGTGAAGAAAACAAACAAAATAATTGGGAAGAAGCTGCAAAATTGTTGAAGGAAGCCATTAACAAACCAGTAAGAATTATTTTCATAAATACTAATTAGAGCCAAACATTGTATTTAAATTGATAAGTAATTTGAGGATCTGTGTCAAGGGTGGAAGGATATAAATGTATGGATGGCTTCTTTCCTGCTTTTATAAAACCTCATGGTTAGACTTCATAGGTATTAAATTTGTTATCATCCCTAACATTTGGATATTTATTCTTGCATATCAAAATAAAACTGCATAAATAAATCTTTCGATCAGTTAAAATTAATCTAATTTCCAGTGTAATCCGTATACTTGGTATGCTGATTACAAATTTTAACCTATTCATTGGAGCATCTCTCTCTACTTAGGCCTTCTAAGTAATATATTTGTAAATATTGGGCTGGTCAAAAAGTTCGTTCGAGTTTTTCCATAATGTATGAAAAACCTGAACGAACTTTCTGGCCAACCCAATAATAATATTACACATCATTTGGTAATTTAGTTTTGGCAAGTTGTCATCTATTACAGATTCATCTTCCTCCTCAAGATAGTGAATGAGTTAAAATAGGAGATTTCTAAGTCTTTTATTCTGCCAATTCAACGTGGCCTTTCCACCTACTTATGTACAAAATAATTAGCAGTGACATTAAAATAGAGAAGAATTAACAATTAGAAAAAACTCAGTTATGCCTGAAAGTTATAGTGATGTTAAAACTGTTATCAGTTTAAAAATTGTTTGGAAACTTGAAAACCAGATAAAAGGATTTATACCAACTGATAAAGGATAAAAGTTTTATACCAACAGGTATAACCCATATGTTTGAGCCTTTCCAGACATTTCTATTAAGTAGGCAATGAATATTTGTTGAATATTTTTGTAAATTTAACACCATAAAATGCTGAAAGTGATGTGATAAAGAATACATATTCTTTATTTATTCAGTACATGATCTCTGCTTTTAAGGAAAATTACACACATTCATACACATTTTTGTCAAAACACTATTCCCTGAGTACAGGACAAAAGCAAGGAAATAGATAAGCAGTACAGGCACGCTTATGTTATACTTCGTTGCAATTTGTTTTCTATTTGTATAGTTAAAACACATTTTTAGGGACTTCCCTGGCAGCACAGTGGTTAAGAATCTGCCTGCCAATGCAGGGGCCACGGGTTTGAGCCCTGATCCAGGAAGATCCCACATGCTGTGGAGCAACTAAGCCCATGCGCCACAGCTACTGAGGGTGCTCTAGACCCCGTGAGCCACAACTGCTGAAGCCCATTTACTGCAATGAAGAGTAACCCCCTCTTGCCACTAGAGAAAGCCCGTGTGCAGCAACAAAGACCCAACACAGCCAAAAATAAATAAATAAATTTTGTAAAAAACCATTTTTATTTCTTATATAATTTTTATATCTGAATGTATAAAAGGAATTAGGTACTTTTATCTAAAATGAACTGTCCTGGAAGTTGTTTGGTGGCATCAGTTACTTCCTATAACAATAAAAATGTATTGAGAATATCATTTCTCTCTGGGATTTTCTGAACAGGAGGAAAGAAACTGGCTCATGGTCCATTGTTTCATAACTTTTATCTGCAAAGTCTTCTATCACAGATTCCTCTTAGGACAAATTATTGCTGGTACACATTTCTACATTCTAATTTGTGGCTCACTAAACTCACGAGGTACTTGACTAACACCAGATTTAGTTAACCAAGTCTATATCCCCTATTTGATATTTACATTGTACATTAATGGCTTTAAAATATACTTTCAGAAGATTTTGAAGTTGAATATTTTTAAAAAACCCATTTGCCTTAGTTTCTCAAACTTATTTGACCATGGAATATTCAGAGGAATACATGTTAGAAAATATAAATAATGAAAAAAAAAATTTTTTTAAGATCGCTAGAAGGTCCAGTGGTTAGGACTCTGTGCTTCCACTGCAGGGGGGGTGCAGGTTCAATCCCTAGTTGGTGAAGTAAGATCCCGCAAGCCACATGGCAAGGCAAAAATAAATAAAATATTGCCAGAAGATTCTCACTTGAAGTTGTTTTTATGCAGATGAAGTTGAAATTAAAGCATTTTGTTGTATTGGGATGTATAATTTATAACCAGGTTGCATAATTTATTATCATTCTTTGTCCTAGTATGAAAAAGTTCGAATATACAGAATGGATGGATCATACCGTTCTGTTGAACTGAAGCATGGAAATAATACCTCAGTGCAGCAGATAATGGAAGGAATGCGTCTCTCTCAAGAAACACAGCAATATTTCACTATTTGGATCTGTTCAGAAAATCTCAGTAAGAAATTTGTTATTCTGTTGTATAAACCTGATTATTCCTTTTTGAGAGTGGGTTGGTAAACTTAAGTATAGCATCAATTATTATTGACTTTTAAATTTTCAAATGAGACAGTGTTCTTCTCTTTTATACAGATTGTTTATGTTCAGACTGCTGAAACAGATAAGCCTCTGCTTCCTCCTGGCCCCTCTTTGTTCATACAATGTTTTTTTTTTTTTTTTTTTTTTTTTTTGCGGTACGCGGGCCTCTCACTGTTGTGGCCTCTCCCGCTGCAGAGTACAGGCTCCGGACGCGCAGGCTCAGCGGCCATGGCTCACGGGCCCAGCCGCTCCGCAGCATGTGGGATCCTCCCGGACCGGGGCACGAACCCGCGTCCCCTGCATCGGCAGGCGTACTCTCAACCACTGTGCCACCAGGGAAGCCCGCGTACAATGTTTGAAATGATAAAAACCAAAACATCTTTCTTTGGCAATGAATTTGATTTGAATGCTGTTAAACGTAGTGCTCATCCAACTTGCCTTTATTTTCAGTGCTCACCTCATCTCAGAATAATACAGATTTTCTTTTTCTGTATATTGGTTTTCTATCAGATCTTTGTTATTTAAACTCGACCCAATGTCATTATAGATTTGTCTCTCAGACAAAGTATTGCAGATACATAAGGGATTTCATTGAGGTGGTTGTGATTGGTTATCTAGTGATTTAATTGTATTTTTTTAAACACCAAATTCTACTGATTTTCTCATTAAATAGGCTATCATGGAATTAAGGCTCATAAATATATTTGATAAATTTTATTCATTTTCATATTTAGTCTCATAATTCTTATATTCTTAATAAACAATTAACCTCAAATTGGGTAGTAATGTTGATTAAAGTCAATATTGATTTAAATTTAGATCTATAATTTGTGTGTGTTCAGTACTTAGGTACAGAGAGTTTGATAAAAAGTTTCTATGTGTTGATATAATTGGTTCATTTTTACATTATCATTTATAAAAGGAAAGATGTTTTTCAGGCCTTCAGCTCAAGCCTTATCATAAACCATTGCAACATGTTCGTGACTGGCCAGAAATACTTGCTGAATTGACTAATTTGGATCCCCAGAGGGAGACACCACAGCTTTTCCTAAGAAGAGATGTGAGACTTCCTTTGGAAGTTGAGAAAAAGGTTTGCTCAGAAATCTTTTTTACAGTCATTTAAATGTTCAGAATCTACTGAGTTCCTGTTTTAAGCACTAGAGGCAAAAATTGTACTCTTCCTTTACAGGAGGTTTTATTTCTGTTTTTCTGTTCAATCCTTACATCCCTGTTGTAAGTGGTAGAGTTTGAGTCAGTCTACTTACAAAGCCCCTGGTTGGTTTTTCCATTTCCCCACCTCCATTGTCTTAGAATACAAAAGAAATAGAGAATCCATCCTAAGGAGAATTACCAACCAGATGGGAGAAAGATTTTAGAGTAGAAAAAAATTTTAGAGTAGTTAGAAAGGGAGTACAGTGTCAGATAAACTTAATAAAGGGCTAATCAGTTGCGTAAGTTTCAAAGGAGCAAAGAGATGCATTGGTGTAAGGGGAGAACAGAAAAAATATTCTGGATAGAGATTATATTTACAAAGGGGACATTAAAAAGTTATTCTCAACAGTCAGTAAATAGCTGTTTTTGACTCAACAGAGAACTATATAGATAGTAAAAAATGAGAATGGAATTTACATTTGATTAAAAAAAGGTCTGTCCCAAACAAGTATGTTTGGATTTGAATTACTGTAAATTTTAGAGGAGAAGTGAAATAATGTCATCCGAGGGACGACTGGACAAGGAAGAAACCTAAGGGAGATGTTACAAGTTAAACTAGGTGATAATCTAAATACAGTGGTAGCTGTGAAAACTGGGGGAAAAAGAAAATTTCCAGGCTCTCATAAATTTGGTGAAGAAAAAATACACAATTTCCAAATTCTTTATTCAAGAAAATATTAAACAGACAAGGTTAAACAAATTTTAGCACATGAAAATTTCAGTGACCTTGTCCAAACTTGGTAAATGTTTTATGCCTGACTATTCATATTGTCCCTCTTCTGTTATCAAACTAAAGGTAAAAAAGCCATTTGACAAAATCCAGTAGCCTTTCATGGTAAAACTCTCAGAAAACTAGGATAGATGGGAACTTCCTCAGTGTAATAAATGGCATTTATGAAAAACCCACAGTTAACATACTCAGTGGTGAAAGACTGAAAACTCCTCCTAAGAACAAGACAAGGATACCTGCTTTCACCACTGCTGTTTAACAAAGAACTAGAAGTTCTAACCAAAGCAATGAGCCACACTCCCCCAACCACCACCGCCCAAAAAAAAGGAAAGAAAGAAAAGAAAAAAAAAGAAAGGCATCCAGATTGGAAAGGAAAAAGTAAAACTGTCTCTGTTGATCACAAATGACATTATCCTGTATATAGGAAATTCTAAAGAATCTACACAAAAGCTACTAGGGCTAATAAATGGATTCAGCAAAGTTGTAGGGTACAAGCTCAACACACGAAAATCAGTTGTTTCTATAACCAGCCACAGACACTCCCCCCCCAAAAAGGAAACTAAAAACTCCATTAAAATAACTTCTAAAAGAATAAAATACCTAGGAATAAGTTTAACAAGAGAGCTGCAAAACTCGTACACTGAAAACTACAAAAACATTGCTGAAATAAATTAAAGAAGACATAAGTAACTAGAAAGACATCCCATGTTCAAGGATAAGAAGACTTAATATTGTTAAGACATCAATACAAGCAAAGTGATCTACCAATTCAACACAATTCCCTAACAACAGACGTTTTTGCAGAAATGGGAAAGGCAATCCCCAAATTCATTGCAAAGGGCCTTGAATAGCCAAAACATTCTTGAAAAAGAAGAATAAAGTTGTGGGATTCACATTTCCAAATTTCTTAGTACAAAGCTACAGTAATCCAAACAATGTGGTACTGGTATAAGGATAGACATAGACTAGTGGAATACAATTGAGAGTCCTGAAGTAACCCCATATATCCATGCCAACTGCTTTTTGACAAGGATGCCAAATGCATCCAATGAAGAAAACATAGTCTCTTCAACAGATGATGCTGGGACAACTGGAAATTCATATGCAAAAAGTATAAAATTAGACCCTGATCTCACACCACATCAGAAATTGACTCAGTGTATCAATAACCTAAATATAAAAGCCAAAACCATAAAACTCTTAGGACAAAATATATGGGTAGTCTTCATGACCTTAGATTTGGCCTTGGAGTTTTAGATATGACACCAAAAACATGAGTAACAAAAGAAAAAATCGATAAATGAGACTTCATCAAAATTAAAAGCATTTGTATATCAAAGGACATTATCAAGAAAAAGACAAGCTAGAGAATGCAAGAACATATTTGCAAATCATAAATCTGATAAGTGTTTACTATCCAGAATATTAAAAGAACTACAACTCCACAACGAAAAGACAACCCAATTAAATTGGGTAAAGGACTTAAATATCATTTCTCCAGTAAAGATATACAAGTGGCCAACAAGCACATGCGAAGACGCTCAGCATTATCAGTCATTAAGGAAATGCAAATCAAAACACAATGAGAAACCACTTCACACCTACTAGGATGGTTGTAATAATAAAAATTTATAAAAGGAGATGTTGAGTTTTGATGAAGACATAGAGAAATTGGAACCCTTGTATGTTGTATGTAGGAGTGTAAAATGGTGCAGCTGCTGTGGAAAATAGTTGAGTGGTTCTTCCAAAAACTAAACATAGAATTACCATTTGATCCAGCAATTCCACTCCTAGGTATATACCTAAAGGAAACAAGAACTCAAACAGATACTTGCATTCCAGCATTCTTAACAGCATTATTCATAATAACCAAAAAGGTGGACACAAGCTAAAGTGTTCATCAACAGATAAATGGATGAAGAAAATGGAATATTATTCAGCCATAAAAAGGAATGAAGTTTTGATACATGTCGTAACATGGATGAACCTTGAAAACATGCTAGGTGAAATAAGCCATACACAAAAGGACAAATACTGTTTGATTCTACTTATCTTAAATAAATATCTAGAATAGATACTATAAACAGAAAGTATATTAGTGTGATGGGGGGAGAGAATGAGGACTTAACGGTTACAGAGTTTCTGTTTGGGCAATGAAAATATGGAAATAGTTGTGATGGTTCACAACATTGTGAATGTAATTAATGCCACTAAATTCTACAGTTAAAAAAGTTAAAATGGTAAACTTTGTTAGCAGTTCTTAAAAATGTAATAGATGTATGAAATTTGCAAATAATCTAAATATACTCAGCCTGTCTTCTTTCTAAGTAATATTTTTAAAGTTGGCTGGTAGAGAAAGAGCAATAATGATAATACTTGGATATTAATTAATTGCATATTATGTTACAAATAATACAAAGTAGGTTCAAGTGAAAAGCAAGGCTTAGTGAGTACTTAAGGTGAATCAGAATATCACGATCATCTGATAAAGTGGTTGCGTTCTTTTTCACTCATTGTGTAATTGAAAAATTCCTATTTTTACCACCTGAAAAATAGAAGAATTCTATTTTTTTGGTTAGGATTATTCTTTTAGGATGAAAAGAGCCTGCTTTCATTTAAAAAGAACAATTGTTGACTAATAGTCACTGAACACACTATTAGGAATTATAATTATTCTCTATTCAAACTCTTCAAATTCTTTAAGTCAATTTTTATTAGAAAAATGTTTTCTTTCATTTTTCCCCAACAATTATTTTGAGAAATTAAAAACCCATAGGAAAGTTGAAAAAGTAATAAACTTCATACCATCATATACCATTCATTAAATTCACTAATTGTTAACATTTTGCTACATTTGTTTCATCTTTCCTCTCTTTTGGTTGTGAACCATTTAAAATTGAGTTGCAGACATCCTGGCACTTCATCTCTAAATATTTTAACATGCATCTTCTAAGAACAAGGATGTACCTACATAGTACAGTACCACTTTCACCCTAATAAAATTAATGTTTCCATAATAACCTCTAATATCAGACCCATATTCAGATTTCCCCCCAATTTTTCAGTCTCTTTTAACTCCCAACTGAAGGAGCTTGTCAGCGTTCATGCTTTGCATTTGATTACTGTCTCTTTAAGTCTCCTTTAATCTAGAGCAATCCCCTTTTCTTTTTTTCCCCATGAAATTCTGTTTCAGTTTTTTTAATATTATCAATATATGGAGTATTATATTATTTTAGTTAGTATGACAACATTTCTTTTGCCATAAGGAATTTGGGTCATTTTGAATCATATTTGGAAACATACTAATTATTCATTCAGAATCTCTATAATTGGTGATTATTTCCAAGTAGAAATGTATTCTTTAGGCTGGCATTTTTCAGTGTTTGTTAATCTTATCAGATAAAGTGAAACTTTAAAGTTTTCAAAACTTAAAAAAGTATGCTCTCCTTTAGTGTTATTTGAAAGTGCGAAGTACTGAATATTTTTTAGTCAAATAAAAAATGTTAAGCTTTTTTCAAACTTCATGTGTCCTTCTGGGAGTTAATACTTCCTTTTATCTTCTTTGAGGTTCACTACTATATTGGGTGAAGCACAGATTGTAGAAGAATGTTTGAGGAATATAAAGAATTTAAGTAAAATTGTACTATAAGTTATACACACTCATATCCATAAACTGATGATAATTTTATTGAACTGTGAATCAGAGGTTAGCAACCTATGGCCTACTGCTGTATCTGACCTGTTGCCTACTTTTGTATATCCTGCAAGCTATTAATGGTTGAAAAAAATTCAAAAGAATATTTCATGTCATGTGAACATTTCATGAAATTCAAATTTCAGAATCAATATAAAAAGTTTTAGTAGAACTCCAACATTTGTAGATGTATTGTCTATAGCTGCTTTTGTGCTACAATAGCAGAGTTGAGTCGTTCTAACAGACTATCTGACTCACAAGGCTTAAAATATTACTATCTGGGCTTTAATAGAAAAAAATTGTCAACCTCTGCTCTAAAGCAATAACAGCTTATTTATATGAAATTATATAGCTTTTGCTTTTTCATATTAGATAGTGGCAAGTTGTACATTTATAACAGGAAATTGTGACCTAATAACCAAATTATACTTTTTCTTTTAAGATTGAAGACCCATTAGCTATTCTTATTCTCTTTGATGAAGCCAGATATAATTTATTGAAGGGCTTTTATACGGCTCCTGATGCTAAACTGATAACATTGGCAAGTCTACTGTTGCAGATAGTTTATGGAAATTATGAGAGTAAGAAACACAAGCAAGGTTTCCTAAAGTAAGTATTTAATACAATTCATGGTCTTGTGCTATACCCAAGGTTCAGTTTAACCAAGAAAATTTAGAAATATTACGTTACTAAGAACTATTTAGACGTTGGTTTGGAATTAAATAATATAAGGCATGGAATGAGAAAAAAAAAAAAAGTAAAGCATTCTTTACGTTACACTCTCTCCAAAGTTCTTTTTCTTATATTTGAATATAGTTTGATATGCCTTATACTTGTTAGCTTTATCTTTCTTTACTGTATGTTTAAATAAGTTCACTAAAACCTGACTTGGATTAGTAGAAAAAATGTTACAAGGCAGATGCATTTCACCATATACCACCACAAAAACTAGTTCATGTTTCATGTTGAGAGAAAACATTGAGGTTTTAGCACATTTAAAGTTTGTTTATTGTAGTTTTAAATATTCAAAAATATTTTGTGGCTACTGAAAGAAGAAACATTTCTCTAAATTGAGCAATATTAGGATCGTGACTTTTTGCTTAAAATGTTGAGAGTTCTCTGATATGTTACAATATAATATTTTTCAGCTCAAAAATCATATTAATTAAAGCCATTTACATGTAAATGATTATATTACTGTAGCTACTAAAGATGATTTATTTAAAAGATGTTGGTGTATTTGCTTACAGTGAAGAAAATCTAAAATCCATTGTACCTATTACCAAATTGAAAAGTAAGGCGCCTCACTGGACAAACCGAATACTTCATGAATACAAGGTAAGCTGTTAAATAGAAATAAAAAGACATTTTATAGCCTAGTTGAAATTTTGTTAGTATTATTAATATGTTTTAAACATAGGTACATTACATTTTATTCTTGAAATTAAATAAGGATCTTATAGTTCACATGCCTGAAAGGAAAAGGAGCAAAATAGTTTTATTTTTAATAATGTAGAATCTTTTACTGAATACCGTCTGTATGCTGGATACTGTGGTAAGTGCTAGAGATTAAAAAAACATGAGATAATACACTGTCTCTATCCATGAGGCACTTAAAAATGTAATAGAATAGATAAACATTATTTTTAGACCTTGATATTTCTTTTTTTTTAATATAAGATCTCAAAAGAAAAACTGCCTTTGGTATAATGTCACACAATTTTATTTGTCTTTGGGATAGCCTTGATTTTAGAAACTGTTTAGTTGACCTGTTTGGATTATCAAAGGTACATTCTCCTTTCACATCTGTTTATTTTACTTTGTTTTTAGAATCTTAGTACAAGTGAAGGTGTCAGTAAAGAAATGCATCACCTACAGCGCATGTTCTTACAGAATTGTTGGGAAATTCCTACATATGGAGCAGCTTTTTTCATAGGACAGATATTTACAAAGGCAAGCCCCAGTAATCATAAAGTCATCCCTGTGTATGTAGGTGTGAATATAAAAGGACTTCATCTTCTCAATATGGAAACTAAGGTAGATTTTCATCTTTTCAGCTGTTTTTGACCAGTCACATTATGTAATATCTAAAATAACAGTACTAGCCTACATGAACAATTTCATTCATTTATAATAGCAAAGGATAAGGGGGTGAAAACGAAATGATTATCAATAGGGAGTTAACATATTAATTGTAACATTGAAATACCTTGCAGCCATATAAAAGAATGAAGAATATTTTTCTGTGGAATGATCTCTAAGATATATTTGGTGCTGAACCATATGTAATATGCTACCATTCATGTAAAAATGGGTGGAAATGGGTATTTATCCGAAGAAAACGGAAACACTAACACAAAAAGATACATGCACATCCCTGTTCATTGAAACATTATTTACAATGGCCAAGATAAACAACCTGAGTGTCCATCAGTGGATGAATGGCTAAAGAAAATGTGTAAATATATACAATGGAATATTAATCGGCCATTAAAAAGAATGAAGTCTTTCATTTGCAACAATATGGATGGACCTTGAGGGCATTATGCCTAGTGAAATAAGTCAGACAAAGATAAATACTATATGATCTCACTATTTATACGTGGAATCTTTTTTAAAAAAAAAAACAAGCTCATAGATACAAAGAACAGACTGGTGGTTGCCAAAGGCAGGGAGTTGGGAGATGGGCAAAATGGGTAAAGGGGGTCAAAAGGTACAAACTTCCAGCTGTAAAATAAATAAGTCATGGGGATGTAGTATAGAGCATGGTGACCATAGTTAATAATACTGTATTGCATATTTGAAAGTTGCTAAGGGAATAGATCTTAAAATTCCTCATCACAAGAAAAAGAAAGTTGTAACTATGTATGGTGATGGATGTTAACGATACTTATTGTGGTGATCATTTTGCAATATATATAAATATTGAATCATATTGTATACCTGAAACTAATATAATGTTATATGTCAATTATACCTCAAAAAATGGGGGGAAGTGAATACTATATTTGCATAAGTATTGCTTTGGTATGCATAAAATGTCTCTTAAAGCCTTTGGGGGGGGAACCATGTAACTGGGAATAAGAGTAGAAGGGAGACTTTTCATTATATAGCATTTTGCAAGTTAAAAAAATTTTTTTTAACTGTGAATGTATTACCTATTCTAAAAATTAGATTTAAATGAAAAAAATACAGATTTAAAAAAGGAAATATAATATCTGACACAAGTGGTTCATTTTGCAAATTAGAATAAGTTATAGGAACATTTTGGGGGGGCAAGATGAAGTGTGGATGGGACTGTGAATACCTGTTAGAACTGTTCAGAGGTTTTCTATTCCACCATCTTTTTTTTTTTTTTTTTTTTTGGCGGTACGCGGGCCTCTCACTGTTGTGGCCTCTCCCGCTGCGGAGCACAGGCATGTGGGATCTTCCCAGACTGGGGCACGAACCCGCGTCCCCTGCATCGTCAGGTGGACTCTCAACCACTGCGCCACCAGGGAAGCCCCACTATTCCACCATCTTGATCTGGCCGCCCCTACTTCAGAGCTTTTCAATCAGAGGCTTATTACTGTATTGTGCCTTTTTCTAATCAAAGTCATGATAATATAAATATGGGGTTATCAATTACTTTTAGCATATTTAACACATTTCACAGGATAAACAGCTTTCTAGTTAGTAATAGGAAGCAGATAAAAATCTATTTTGTTCATTCAGGTATGTCATAGATAGACTATTTTCCAAATCAGTTTAAGTAACTGAGCTTACGCATTTTTAAAAGGCATTTTAGATTAGGGAATTTCATCGTAAACCTAACTTTTTTCATCATTTTTGTAAGTCTTTATTATGTAATCACATACCTTCTGAAAGTATCCCAATTGTAGTTTAGTTATTTCCTGATAACTCAGGATCATCATTATGGGCAACAGTTATTTTCCCATACTGTT
This sequence comes from Leucopleurus acutus, assembly GCF_964270905.1. NCBI lineage: Eukaryota > Metazoa > Chordata > Mammalia > Artiodactyla > Delphinidae > Leucopleurus > Leucopleurus acutus. The sequence goes on from NC_139144.1 coordinate 53,268,022, forward strand.
AGAAATGCCTGTGAATGGAGATAAAGAATATGCAGGGACATAGGGCACTGACTGACTTGGAACTTGATTTTTTGAAGTTTCTGATATCTGCTTGCTTTGGAGTCATTTGCTTATCATTTTCTATTTAGACTATTTTACTCATACAAAATAAGCTGCTTCTTATTAGCTTGTAACTACTTTTTCTATTCCTGTTGTACTAAAGAAATGAAGGAGAAATTCCCCTTGTCATTTCAAGTAATTTTTCCTCTGCTATTTCAGAGCATTTTATACAAATATCTGCAAATTCTTCTTCATCGAACTGGATGGTGATACTGTGGGCATAACACTGAGCCTTTTCTCTAAACTATATTTTATGTTTGACTTTTGGGAGCATTCCAAATTTAGGCAACAATGAAAAGTTTTATATAGTATTCAAATGATGTTTCAGTAATATAATATTTCATATTATGAATAATATTCTGGTCCAGGAATTGAGTAAGTGAGATAGCAGTAGCAGGCAGAGGATGATAGTGTTATTAAGAATCTGCTTTTTCTAGAAATATAAATAGAAATGCTGTCATTGGGCATATAAAAAGGTGATTGAAACCAAGGGTAACAATGTTTTCTGTCCACATAATCATTACCTTGTGTTCTGTAAGCTACGGATAAATTTATGGCACCTATAAAAGCTCTAAGATAATTACATTTTCAAACGATCTAAGATAGGAACAATCAGCTTGTCCTCAGTTGTCTTAGATTGACCAAATCTGCTAGGGTTGAATATGACAAGCTTGCTTAAATAAACATCTTCATCTGCAAAAATACATTCATTTGCATTTAAAAGTCTACATATGGGATACATTAGCCTCAGAGATTAAATCTCAGGAAAAGCCATAGAATACAGCTGTGTTGTTTTTTTTAATCTCAATTACTTCTGCCTTCTATATTTTGTTATTGTTTGGAATAATAAAAGTTGCCCCTCAGAAAATACACCTCAGCCAGTTTCATATACTCATCAGAGACCTATCTTTCTACTTACATAAAATGTAGGCACTATCGAATAGGTAAATGCAGTGTTACAGTTCAATGTTTTACTATAGTGAAAGCATTACAGTCTTCATAACTGAACTGTACTTGTTGATATATCTTCAGCCTTAATACCACTGCTACATCCAGGCAATAGATTACCCTTTGCTGATGTCAATTTATGTAGACCATAATGCCCTTCTGAAATAAAACTGGTTCTTTAAATACCCATTTAGTGCCATTGTTCATGGTCACTTGTCAACATCACTATTTCTCCTGTGTGTCCTGGTTGGCTATGTCTACTTCTGACTTACATGGTTTCCCTTTTCTGCTCTCAACTATCCCTGTCATTTCTCTTACTTTTTGACTTCCTTCACTAAGCACCTTCCCCTTTGTAGGTTTTACCTCCTAATGAGAGCTACTTTTTCCTTCTGGAGCAGACTGGTCTCTCAAAACAGCCATGTGGGCTCTTCAACTCCATTCAGCCGTTTTCATTATTGTGGATTTCTCAAGAATTCCTTTCTCCCTGCACACTGTCCTTTAAAAACAAAACCTTTATTTTTAACTTATGGCTTCAGTGCTTTTGTTGGTCATTTGACCTTCACGTAATCTAGGAGTTGCTATATCACAGATGTATTTTTTTTCTGTATATTAAACTGTTTTGAGGACATATTAAATGGACAGTTTCCTGTCTCTTGATTAAAGAAGTTTCAAGTCACTGATCCAAAAGATAGACAGTTTAAAGTTTTATGATATCTTGACTCAGTGTTTCATTGTGTACTTTGGTAAATAGCTATTTTAGTAGATCCTGTCTATAAGTTATATTTTATAAGTATAGCTATTTTAAAGCAAGATACTATTTTCCCATTATAAGTGGTATACACTCATGTAAATTAATTATATTACATTTCACTTACAGAACCTTTCAGAATGCCCTAAACCATTACCTTTCTGGAATATCCTTAGTTTATTATTTACAATCATTATGTTAAGAACTGCTAGTCATAGAGAGGTAATGTTTCTCAACATACTTATTTTAAAGGATGGCATGAACACTTTCTTTGTATATGTGTATCCAAAGAATATATTTTTAGGGTAAGAAAATGTAAGTTACTACTAGAAGATAATTGTTTTTTAAATAATCCAAAGAATATATTGGATTCCTATTTAAATATACCATTATGTTACAACATGTAGGAATAGGGTACTGTAATTGGTTTTAAATAGTTCTGTTGAATATATGAAGGATATATTATTAATCTTTTAAATAATGCTTATATGTACAATAAATATATCAGCGTACTTATTTTCAGTGATATGAAATTGCCTAAATCGACATGTTACCCTATTACATAAATTTCAGATCTGAAAGTACTATATGAATATTCAAAAGGTACTGAATATATCAATAGTAAAAGGAATTGTTTTTAAGATGCAGAAAGTAAAAACTTGCAGTACACTTAATTTTCTTGAAAGCCACTGATAGAATGGGCATCTTTTTTTTTTATGTACACATAAGGTGTACAATATGTTGATTTGATACACTTACCTGTTTCAAAATGGTTACCCCAATAGCATTAGCCAACACCTCTATCACATTGCATAATTACAGTTTCTTTTTTCTGGTGAGAACATTTAAGATCTACTCTCTTAGCAACTTTCAAGCATATTGTATAGTATTTCTAACTATAATCATCATGCCCCACATTAGATCCCCAGAACTTATAACTGAAAGTTTGTACTACTTTGACCAACATCTCCTTAATTTCCACCACCCACCAGCCCCTGGTAACCACCATTCTACTTCCTGTTTCTGTGAGTTTGGCTGTTTTAGATTCCACATATAAGTGGTATCCTATGGTATTTGTCTTTCTTTGGCTTATTTCACTTAGCATAATGCCCTCCAGTTCCATCCATGTTGTTGCAAATGATAGGATTTCCTTATTTCTCATGGCTGAATAATACTTCTTTCTGTGTACACATATACAAATACATAGCACAGAATGGGCATCTTTAAATAATTTTGTTGGGCTTCCCTGGTGGCGCGGTGGTTGAGAGCCCGCCTGCCGATGCAGGGGACGCTGGTTTGTGCCCCGGTCCAGGAAGATCTCACATGCCGCAGAGCGGCTGGGCCCGTGAGCCATGGCTGCTGAGGCTGCGCGTCTGGAGCCTGTGCTCCGCAGCGGGAGAGGCTACAACAGTGAGAGGCCCGCGTACCGCAAAAAAAAAAAAAAAAAAAATTTGTCATTCTGATAAGAAGAATATCATTGCTCAAGGCAGTCTTCTAAGAGTCTACCATATATGTGGCTCTGTACTGCAGGCCGTGTGAAGTTAGTGTGGGCACTTCGAACAAGTTTTATTCTAACTGTCAAAACCACTGTGTTTAGACCTGTCTAGATAGGTGTAGATAGTAAGAGAAGATAGGTGTTGTTTTTAATAAATATTTCAATATAATGATTTCTAATTATGTTGCAGGCTTTACTCATCAGTCTTAAGTATGGTTGTTTTATGTGGCAGTTGGGAGATGCTGATACATGTTTTCAGATCCATAGTATGGAATATAAAATGAGCTTTATAGTACATACAAAACAGGTAAGTACCTAATCAGTTATTCTGGACTTCTAGTAATAAACTCTACTGTATTAATAAAGTTATTTCTTTTTTAAAAAATGACAGTCCATTTTACTTTAAGGAAAACCTCTAACATGAAGTTAACATATTTAAGACCAAGGTAAAAAGGCAGGCCTTTCCTAAGCAAAGCCAGAAACTTATCTGAATAATTTATTGCAGTCTTATAACAATGAAAAGTTCATTTTCAAATACACAGAGAACTGTCTGTCCACTGCCATGTATGTCATTTACACATTCTTACATGTTTCAAATTTATTGTCAACGTATTTTACTTTGTAGGCCGGCCTTGTGGTAAAACTACTAATGAAGCTAAATGGACAGTTAATGCCCACCGAAAGAAATTCATGAGAGGAAAGCAACTGATACTTAAGCCACCACATTTTGTGATATAGATTTTTTCCATGAAAGATTTCTTAAACTATTACTTTTAACAAGGCATTTAGTCTCTTGTAATATATATGTATACTATTACATTGTACAGAATCTGTACTTATGTTTGGTGTGTAATATACCAATTAGTTTTATATAATATCCTAATAAGGTAATCTAATTTTTAGGAGAAACACACAAAAATGTGTAGATTGATAGTCTGTATGATATTAGACAAAACAGTAAGCTTTATAAAAAGTTATTTTTGGTAAATGGTACAGAATTTAGAGTGGAATACGATGAAATTAAAATATAGCTTTGCTATGACTTCGTGTGTCATTTCAAAATGTACAGAAAGTCACATGATTTGAATAAAGAAAATGTGTTTTCTACTTAAAGCATATGTAACACTGTTACTTAAATTTTTTTTTGTAATCTCTGAACATTTCTCAACATGTTTTTAAAAGACTTAGTTAAAATGTTTATTTGGTATAAGCTAGTATTTCTCAAAGTATTATAGTTCTTGAACCCCCTGCATCATAATTACCTGAGTGCCTCTTAAAAACAAGGATTTCAGGGACAAGTTCTAGACAAGTTCATTCACTCTTGGAAATAGCAGGGCCTGGGAATTTTTTCTTAAGTTTTACTTAATTTTCTGTTGAAATAATTCCAGACCTAATGATGAACTTGTATTATTAAAGTTAAGTAAATTACACAGAACTGCCTGGCACATAAGCACAAACATACATGGACACATAAACTAAGTGACAATCTCTGAATATTACTAGTTGCATTTGTTAAGAACATGTTGTATTTTTATGAGCTGGCTCAATGATGTATTTATATTGCCTTTATATTGTAGGAAGTAGATCACCAAATATCTGGTTGTTTTATTTAGGGGAGCACAGGTATCATATTAGGAGCTAACTTGATTAATCTGCTATTTAATAAGCTTAGAAATTAGTCTTTCCAAGCTAACAGGTTGTTGTGTTCTAAGTAAGTTCAGAGATAACAGTAGTAATACTTAAAATTATCATACAGGTTGCAGATAATTTTTTTATATTATCATCTACTCTTCACGTTGACATCTGCATATTTTTAATGGTGGTCTGCTGAGCTTTATTAAAATTAAGGGGACTTCCCTGGTGGTCTAGTGGTTAAGACTCCATGCTCGCAATGCAGGGGGCCCGGGTTTGATCCCTGGTCAGGGAACTAGATCCCGCATGCCGCAACTAAAAGATCCCGTATGCAGCAACTAAAAAGATCCTGCACGCGGTAATGAAGATCCCACATGCTGCAGCTAAGATGCAGTGCAGCCAAATAAATATAAATATTAAAAAATAAAATAAATAAAATTATGTGGTTAAGTAAGTTTAATGAGAAAGCCTGATTTATCTTTAATTCTGTGCTAAGCACTTCTGACTCTACATAGACAGTTCTCTGTTCAGTTTCATCCATTCCAATAGCCTCAATTGTTACCAAATACCCTGTTGACTCCCAAACCTAAAACTTCAGCCTCAACCTCTCTTCTGAATTCTAGATCTTAATTTCCAATTTCTTGGTATTCTAGCTCCACCTAAATGGTTTACACAAGGAACGTCTGTTTCATCATAGCTGGAAACGGAATTTGTTTCATCTACCTGCTCCATTCTATCCTTACACTTGTATTCTCTGGTTAATGGCATCAAACTGCATCCAGTTGCTTACCCTGGAAATCTGGGAGTGGTCTATAACTTCTCCCTCTTTAATCACCCTACACATTCCACTTAGCGAATTCTGTCAAATGTCTTGTGAGTCCTTTCCTAGTCCCTTCTTCTGTGTTTGCACTGCAGCCACCCTAGTTCAAGTCCTCGCAGTCTATTCTTGGGCTCATTGTAGCTTCTTCCCCTGGCCTCCCCAGCTCAGGCTCTAAACCCTGCCACACTGGTGCCAAGTTAACCTTTCTCCTAGATCTGATTATTTCATTACCCTCTTAAAACCCTCCTCACTGATGTAAAGTTAAATTCCAATTCCTAAGTGTTGAATACACTAACCTGCCTATCTAGATTAATTTCTAACCAATTCTCCTACATTCATCCTGTGCTCCCACCCCAGTGTTTCCCAACACTAGCTCTGCAGTTACCTGGGGAGTTTTGGTACTTTATGACTCAATAATTTTCGGGTGGGGCCCAAGCATTTCTGTTGTGAAAGTATCCCAGGTGTTTTTGATTTATAGCTTAGGGTTTAGAACTGCTGTTGTAATTAACTTTAGGAAATAGCTGAATGCTTTTCCTTTCACAGAGGGAAGTGAGGATGCATCAGTGCTGCATCAAACAACTCCCTGCTCCATTGAGTACAGTGTATCCTGCCAGAGTTGTACAGTATGGCTGCCCTGAGAGAAGGAAGAGGAAATTATTGGAGTAGCATGGCTCTTAAAAGCTTAAAAATATGTAGCATTAAGAAGTCAATTTCAAAGTTAGTATTGAAAAAAAATTCATCATTGTCAGACCATAACAAACCAGAAATAAACAATAAGGGGAAAATGCAGACAGCTTTTAATGAGTGCCTAGGATTGGTCAGGCACTATATGAGCACTGGGGATAAAAGGTATTATTTTCCTTTTCATCATTCTTTCAATAAATTTGAGTGCCTTTTATGTGCCAGGGATCCAGTGGTAAGAAAAAGTCCCTGCCTTCAGGGATCAGAGTTTAGTGAGGGAGATAATAAGTACTCATATTTATGAACTGTGATGAGGGACTTCCCTGGTGGCACAGTGGTTAAGAATCCGCCTGCCAGTGCAGGGGACACGGGTTCGAGCCCTGGTCTGGGAAGATCCACATGCCGCGGAGCAACTAAGCCTGTGTGCCACAACTACTGAGCCTCTGCTCTAGAGCCCGCGAGCCACAACTACTGAGCCTGTGCGCCACAGCTACCGCTCGCATGCCTAGAGCCTGTGCTCCCCAATGAGAAGTCACCGCAATGAAAAGCCCACGCACCGCAACAAAGAGAAGCCCCCACTCTCCGCAACTAGAGAAAGCCTGCGTGCAGCAACGAAGACCCAACGCAGCCAAAAAATTAATTTTTAAAAAATTTTTTAAAAATCTTCACCCATAAACTGTGATGAAAGAAAAATAAAATGTACTATCTAAGCAAAAAGAGGGAAACTTGATCTAGTCTTAGAGATCAGGAGAGGCTTCCTCGAGCCAGTGCTGCTTGAGCTGGCATCTGAGGAGTAAGCAGGAATGAATGATGTGAAGAGAGTTGAGGGGAAAGGAAATGAGGTGAGATATTTTGACCTCAAGGATGGTCCTGGAGAATTGATGAGAGGAATTACAATTTTTAGCTAAGAAGTGAATTCAAACAGTTGTTTATCCAAATCACAGCAAATGAATTTCCATTGTAGAAATAAAACCAGAATGGGTAACCCTGTGCATGATAACTGCATTGTAAAGAGGAAAACTTACTGAAGAACTACGTCTTGTAAGATTAAAAATTGCAAAATTTGACCCTAGAAAAATTAGACTTGATAGAAATATATAATGAAGTAAAACTGCCCACAGTTCTTGACCAAATAGAAGAATTGCATAAATAAAATATAGATTTTAATTTGATCCTGAGGAACTTAGTGGCAAAAACTGTAATTGGAAGAATTTGATATGTGCAAAAAACTGATTTATTAATCAATTCCTTTAAAATTTACAGAGAAAAAAAATGAAATTATTTCTTACTGAAATAATTTCAGTCAGATGAAAATGGGAAAAATTTAAATTGTTTTTGCTGTACTGTGTGTATAGGAAACTGATCATGAAATTAAACTGGTTTGAGTACATGCAAAAAATATTTCCTCAACAAAAATCCATCTGTGATGGTATGATTCCCATTTAACATTTGTATTCGTAACGCCAGAATGCCTCCATGGTCATATCTGGTATTTGAAGAGGCAGGGATAGGCAGACTGAAAAGGCCCTAAAGCAAAAGAGGGGTAAACCCTGGGGGTTCTTAGAAACCAAAGTGCTTCAGGCAAAGAAATATATTTTAGACATCTTAGGGTGTAGATGAGAAAAGCAATTTCAGTACATTGTGCCAATTTCTATTATAAGAGGAAGTGCTGGTTGTTCAGAATTCATTTGAAGGGCACCAAGGATAAACAGGAAATACTTCCCCATTAGTTAAATAATAATAATAACTAATACTTTAAAGTGGTGCATACTATATGGCTGGCATTGTCTGAAGCACTTTTAGATATATTAATTCATATATATCTATATATAGAGATATATATGTATGTTTAATCCTCATAACAATAACTTTGAGGCAGTTACTATAATTCCCATGTAACAGATGAAGAAACAGAACATAGAAAGAACATAGAAAACATTTGTGTTCTATCTTTTAAAAAGCTTAGGAGCCAAACTTCCTAACACAGTAATGTAAATGTTTTCATTTTCTTATGTTGTATAACCTGAGTACAACTTTATATGTAGAGGTTATGTTACTTGTCTAAGATCAAAAACCAATAAGTGGTAATCAGAATTCAAAATCTGGCAATCTGTCTTCTGAATTTAGACATTAGTCAGGTAAAGGAGAGGTAGCTGAGAGGTTTATCCAAAGAAAAAAAAAGATCAAATCTTGAAGGATGTTGTGCTCCCTGCTAATGAGCCATTTGGAGTATTTAGGACTTGACTAGTTCAGATTTGTGTGTTGAAAGGTCACCCTAGGTCACTGTACAGAAGGGCTCAAAGGGGTCTGAGCAAGAAGATATAAAACAATGGGAAGAAATGGATCAATGTTTTGACAAAACCAGTGACCTTTTGGATATGAGGAATTAGGAAGAGACAGGAATCACAAATAATTTCCCTCTTTCTGTCCTGGGCAACTGGAAAAATGGTACCACCATATATGCTTAACATAGGGAAGGGAGGAGGAGGGTTTGAAGAAATGTGTTGAAATCCTGGTGCCTAAGGGACATGTAGGTGGAGATGCCCCTGGCCTGAAGCTCAGAAGGCTCTGCTTGAGTGGCAGTTGAAACTACAGGAACATATTTAAAGTCACCCAGGAAGAGAGTAGAGAGAAGCAAGCCAAAGAATGCCATTTGAGAAATGGGCAAAGGTAGGGCAACACACAAAGCATCTTGTTAGGTACATGGATATCAGTATGGAAAAGAAACAGCTTGGCACCATCCTGCATACTGTATATTAATAAATTTCATATGGGCAGAAGTAAGTATTAAAAGAATATTTAGGGGACTTCCCTGGTGGTGCAGAAGATTCTTAACCACTGCTGGGGACACGGGTTCGAGCCCTGGTCCGGGAAGATACCACGTGCCGCAGAGCAACTAAGCCCGTGTGCCACAACTACTGAAGCCCACATGCCTAGAGCCCATGCTCTGCAACAAGAGAAGCCACCGCAGTATGAAGTCTGCGCATTAGAGTGATGACTTATGGGTTTGTGTTGGATGGTAGGGGCAGGGCTGCAGGGAGGTTGGTAACCACATCACTAAGGCCAGGAGTTTAAAGAAAGCTTTTATGGCAAGTAAAACCTAAAGGCTGAGACAAGGAAGAATATTTATACTAATATGATTCATAATGGACCCAAACTAGAAATATCTAAATGTCCATCAACAGTACAATCATGAGTGTGCTGCATGATTTCATTTATATAAAGTTCAAAAATCAGCCAAACAAGTTGATGGGGATAAATATGAGAATAGTAGTTACCTTGTGAGGGGAGTGACGGGGACAAGGTACAAAAAGGGTACTGGAATATTCTATCTCTTTTTTTTTAATTGGGGTATGGTTGATTTACGGGGTTGTGTTGGTTTCACGTGTATGGCAAAGTGATTCAGTTATATATATGTATATTCTTTTTCAGATTCTTTTCCCTTATAAGTTATTACAAGATATTGAATATAGTTCCCTGTACTATACAGAAGGTACTTGTTGGTTACCTATATTATATTTTATATTTTATGTGTTAATCCCAGGCTCATAATTTATCCCTCCCCTCCTTTCTCCTTTGGTAACCATAAGTTTGTTTTCTATGTCTGTGGGTCTGTTTCTGTTTTGCGTATAAGTTCATTTGTGTCATTTTTTTTAGATTCCACATATAAGCAATATCATGATTAAAAAAAAAAAAATGAAGCCCATGCACTGCAACGAAGAGTAGCCCCCACTGGCGGCAACTAGAGAAAGCCCGTGCGCAGCAACAAAGACCCAACGCGGCCAAAAATAAATAAATTTAAAAAAAAAAAGAATCTTTAGGGAATTCCCTGGCGGTCTAGGGGTTAGGACTCTCGCTTCCATTGCAGGGGGCATGGGTTTGATCCCTGGTGGGGGAACTAAGATCCTGCAAGCAGCACCGTGTGGCCTAAAAACAAACAGAAAAACAACGAGAAAAGAAAAAATAAAGGGATCCTTAATATCACTAGAGAAAAACAGATCAATATATTTTAGAGCACATTCATTTATGGATTTTTTTAATGGGTATCATGAGAAATAGGTGTTTAAAATGCCTTTAAATGTACACAATAAAAAGGAAAGCAAAAGAATCAGGGAATTTAGAGCAACTGGAACTCCTACATAGCAATAGCGATGCAAAATGGCACAACCATTTTCAAAAACAGTTTGGTAGTTTCTTATAAGTTAAATATATACCAACTGTAGGACCCAGTCATTCCACTCCTAAGAATTTATCCAAGAAACAAAAACTTATGTTCACATAAAAATTTGTATGCAAATATTTATAGCATACATTTCTCATTTTTTCATAATTCATAATGAAATGTAATTACTCATAACTGCCCCAGACTGGAAACATGCCAAATATCCTTCAATGGGTGAGTGAATAAACAAACTCAGGTACATCCATACAATGGAATACTACTCAGTAACAAAAAATAAACTGTTGATGAACAAAATAGATGAATTTCAAATGCATTATGGTAACTGAAAGCCAGACTCAAAAGGTTACATACTGTAGCATTCCTTTTAGATGACATACTGGAAAAGGCAAAACTATACAGTCAGAAAGCAAATAATGATTATCAGAGGTTAAGGATGGGGGTGAGGGGATGTGGGGATATAAAGGGGTAGCACAAACGAATTTGGGGGAGTAAAAACTGTTCTATATCCTCATCATGATTGACAAATACTCGGTGTATTTGTCAAATCTCACAAAACTGTACATCAAAAAGGATTCTACATAAATTTTAAAAGTACATTAAAGAAACGAATCACAACTTGCTATACAAGTGTTGAAAATTTACCAAAAATATATGTAGATTTAATGGAAATATAAGTCAGTATTCAAATTCTAATAGTGAGTGGTCAAAGAAGATTCACAGCTTATATGTTCAGAAATGCAGACAACTATAAAAAGTGGAAAAATACAAATCTTTGCTAACAAAAATGCGAAACAACCTTATTAAAATAGTTAAAATAGTATGAAATAATAAAACAACTAATTACATTAATAAAAATCAATGACAACACAGGATTAAGACAACATGAGAATATATTCTGGGTAGTACTGAAAATTGGTTTAATCTGCTGCTAAAGCCATCTGGGAAATGTTTACTCTCCATGACCTGATGATCCCACATTGAGGACAATCCAAGGATGAGCCCACTATCCCCACTTTCTCATTTGCAGTGCTCTACTGGCACAATTTCCCTTACTTGCCTAGGGAGTAAACCATATGTGATGCAATTCAACAGGGGAAAAAAGTAATAGTTGTCTAACATTACTGTAAAACTGGAAGAAAATTGTACAGTTAAAAATAATATATACCTAAGGCATTTGCTTTTAAAACAAGTCTCCACCAGAGCATACCAAATGCTTTAGTTGTTACAGGATCATGTAATAATGCCATTAACTCAATTATATGATCAAATAATGCATGTATAATCTCAAACCAGTAGTCAGCGAATCATTTGTTGATTTTGGAATATGTTATGTTTTAATAACATGCCTTCCCAGTTATATTTTACAGATGCTGATAATACTTGTTTGTATTTACTGAATACATACTAGTAGGGCAATGAAAGGGAAAGAACCTAAAATGGCAAGTCATATATGGATAGAAAAACGGATAAATTTTTCACTTAATTCAAATATACACCATTTTTCCTTTCTGGATTGTTGGCTTTCAATTAATATTGAATTTAGTTTCATACATATAACCACTAGGAGGAAGAAAAGCCAAATCTGGATTTTTAATTTATTTCAGCCACTTCACTCACAAATAATTTACTGTATATAGTTAAAAGTTGGATTTTAATTAATTTTATCTGAACTTTGGCTTACTTGTTAAGTTACCTCCTATCTTAAAATACATGGATATTCACACACCACTCATTGTTTTATATTGTATAACAGTTTAAAAGCAGGGTTTCACTATGTGGTATAAAGTTAATTACATTTTTCCCTCTTTCTTAGTCATAATCATTGAAATGGTAAATATATCACTTCTCATTTACATTACTGTATAAATGAGGAAAGATTCAGAAATAGACATTTTCCAAGATGGATTAAATACTATTATAGGAGTTACCACAACAAAATGTTTTTGAAACTTAGCTTATTTTCAAGTTCTAAACAAAATTTGAGACAATTCTTAGGTAGAAGTAATCCCAGTCTGCTTTTTAAGGTGGAGTTTAAATCACAAGTCAGAACCTTAGTATTTAAATTCCCTAAAAGAAACGGGAGGAGGGGGATAAGAAAACTACCTGTACTATGAAGACCAAAGGTAATATAAATTGCAATATTAAGATTAAAAAGCTTTTTTCACCTCTACCTTATGCTGAGTAAAGAAGGTAAGTATACTAATTAGTACTCTAATGCTCTTGATTAAACAAATACCAGACCTCTGGAACACTAGCAAATTATATGTATTTCCAACAGTATGATAGGGACATAAAAACAGACATATATGTCAATGGAATAGAACAGAGAGCCCAGAAATGAGCCCACACATATATGGTCAGTTAATTTATGACAAAGGAGCCAAGAATACACATTGCGGAAGGGATAGTCTCTTCAATAAATGGCGTTGGGAAAACTGGACAGCCATATACAAAACAATGAAACTGGATCACTATCTTACACTGTACACCGAAACTAACTCAAAATGAATTAAAGACTTTAACTTAAGATCTGAAACCATAAAACTAGATGAAAGCATAGTGGGTAAGCTCCTTGATATACGTCTTTGTGATGATTTTTTGAATTTGACACCAAAAAATCACACACACACACACACACACACACACACACACACACACACAGTGGAATATTACTTGGCCATAAAAAAGAAAATCTTGCCATTTGCGACAACATGGATGGACCTTGAGGGCATTATGCTAAGTGAAATAAGTCAGAGAAAGACAAATACCATATGATCTTGTAAGGATGTGGCAATATTATCTTGTAATAAAACCTGAACTCAGGGCTTCCCTGGTGGCGCAGTGGTTGAGAGTCCGCCTGCCGATGCACGGGACATGGGTTCATGCCCCAGTCCGGGAAGATCCCACATGCCGCGGAGCAGCTGGGCCCGTGAGCCATGGCCGCTGAGCCTGCGCATCCGGAGCCTGTGCTCCGCAACGGGAGAGACCACAACAGTGAGAGGCCCGCGTACCGCAAAAAAAACCCCAAAAAACCCTGAACTTATAGATCTAGAGAACAGATTGGTGGTTGCCAGAGGCAGGGGATGGAGGGGGAGGTATGAAGTGGATCAAAAGGTAAAAATTTTCTGTTAAAGCATAAAGTCCTAGGGATATAAGTACTATTTGACAGTTGCTAAAAGAGTAGATCTTAAAAATTCTCATCGCAAGAACAAAATTTTGTAACTATGTAGGTTGACAGATGTTAGACTTACTGTGGTGATCATTTTGCACATATACAAATATTGAATCATTATTCCGTACACCAGAAACTAACAATGTTATATGTCAATTATATCTTAATTTTAAAAACCACCAAGTTCTTAACTCATTAGGCAGATGACAAATTACAAGTACAATCCACAAAATAGCATGCTAAAAGGCTACACATGTAGAATTATTATAGAGAAGGGAGCCTCACTGCTTTTCATAAATTCTAAAAAGTCAGCCGTAATCATTATTCAACTTTAAATTCCAAATTTGAATTTGGTGGTGACGGGAGGGGTTGGAAGGCTGTGGAAAAGGACTGGGAAAAGTCGTGGGCCAACCACCCTGATAACCAGGAGGGCCATGACTATTCACCAAGGCAGCAACATCCAGGCCGAGGGGAAGCATTCAACTGCCTAGACCAGGGACCTTGCAAATGAAAGGTGAGTCTTTGATATGAGTCTATAGATAATGACGCATAGGAGTTTTCCTGTTAAACCGGCACTCAAAGGACATTCTAAACATCACTTTGAAATAGGGATGTGATGGTGTTCATCAAAAGATATGAATGAATTCAAGTGGCATTTTTAGAGTACTTTATTTCAATCATGATAAAACACTTGGTATATTCAATTTTGTAACATTTTAGATATTGGTATTGTTAGGGGAAACACTGAAACCACCCACCCTGGCATGAGTTATCTTACAACAGGAGTTCTTGGTAAGGAACGCGGAACTAACAAGCTACCACCAACTGTAAGAATTTGGGAAAGGTCAAAAGGAGAGAGGAGATGTCAGTCCATGTGTCCTACCAGCCTCCCAGAATCCTCCTCGCTGGAATCCATCTTGGCTGAGCATGCAAGCGCCACCAGGAAGGACCCTGAGTCAGAATGATTGGCCAGAGACAACCCGGAAACTAACCCCATTACCATAAAACCCAAGACTGCGAGCCACGTGGCAGAGCAGTCCTCTGGGTTCCCTTACCCTGTTGCTCTCCACCAGGTGCCCCTTCCAAATAAAGTCTCTTGCTTTGTCAGCACATGTGTCTCCTCGGGCAATTCATTTCCGAGTGTTACACAAGAGCCCACTCTCGGTCTCTGGAAGGGGTCCCCCTTTCTGCAACATTATTAGTAAACCAAGGAATTCCTTTTAAAGTTTTCTATTTCCCTTTTCTTAAAGTTCTATTATCCAGTTCTTCAATTACATTCTCACATTCTACAAATAATTCCTGTTTTTCTGATAAATACTGTGTTTTTGTTATATTAGGCTAGGACTAAATTAGTCCTGTAACTTTTCCTCCTCCTGTTGTTTAGATGATGGGAGAAAGGAAGTCACACTCACCCCAAGAGCTTTCTCAAAGCTCAGCCACCTCTCCTGCCTACATTCATTCCCCAGTACTATTCTTGGTAACTTCAAAGGCAGACACGCCTCCAAATCAAATCCTCATGGTCTCGAGGATCCCTTTAAACACAGGTGCAGTCGCCACCTCCTGGAGATCAGCATAAACTCGGTTATTCCTGAGCTCGGGTTGCTCTCCTTCAGCCTGGTTCGTGGTTTGGGAGCCTCGCCCACCCTGAAGAATAGCCCGGGAGCAACCGAGACAAAAGAGGTTGGACTGGCTGTTTGGTTAAACCAAATGAATTGGTTCGGTGACAAGCTGCGTCCTCCATGTCACTAAATGCCATTTTCACCGCGCCTGTATCGCCTGCTGTTCATCCCACAAGCAGGAAAAACAGGTTCCGGGAGAAAAACCTCGGAGCATGACTATCCGTGAAGTCGGACTCGAGTGGATTAGCGTGGTAGTAACCTCTGGGGACCAGGGCCCTGGCCTGTGGCTTTTCATCCCCGCGGCTTCTTAGAATCAGAAGCCTGGGACGCCCCCGACCAATTAAATCAGAACCCTTATCTACTTGGGAGATTCTAATGCTCAAGCCGAGGACCCAGGCGCGCGTTCTCTACTCAGCACGCGGAGGCCGGCGCGCGTCCCTCCTGGGGAATTGAATAGAGGCCGGGGCCTCCCCCGAGGTGTCCTAGTGTGACCGGGGGCCAGCTCACAAACGCGCGGGGTCGCGGCAGAGCCCAGGCGCCAGGCCACTGCTGCCGTGGGCCCAGGCTCGCGTCAGAGCCGAACAGCAGGCCGCCGCCGTCGCTGGAGTCCTTGGATGCGACTCCTCCCGCCACTCGCTGCGGAAAGACTCCAGGTGACGCGAAGCTCTGTGACTTACTTTGGCGGCCCTCTAAGCCAAATCCAGGTTTTCTCCTCCCGTTTCCCCTCAACACCTGCGGCTCTGCGTGTCTTCCCTTTTCTCTATGCCCCTGGGATACCCATGTCAAGAGTGTGTGCATCCTGTCCTACGTTGCTTTAGCCTCTGTTCAGTGGCCATTTTTTCACATTCTAGGAAGCAATTTGTCGATGCTGCACGGTATAAAAATGCCCCTGTGGCTCCCTGAATGTCCATGTCTTTCAGCTCTGTAACAAATTACATTGGGTCATTGTTCAACTTACTAATATTTAGGAAAACAGAATTGGGATCTATTTTTGCCTATCAAATTGGCAATATTTGTTTTTAACTGAAACTCTCAGTGCTTGTGAGAATGAGGACAGACAATATAGTATACATTTTTAGAATGTTATTTAGTTGTGTATATCAACCTTAAAAATGCTCACATGGGAATGGTTAAATAATTGATGGTACATCCTTCTATGGAATATTTCTCAGGTATGAAAGATGAACTTTTCAAATATTTGATTTCAAACCATGGTATGTTAACTATTCTGTGACAATGTAAATGTTTCATATCTGTACCGTTCAATAATGTAGTCGCCAGCCAAGTGTGGCTTCTCAGCACTTCAATTGTGGCTAGTATGACTGAGGAGCTAAACTGTAATTTAACTAAATTGAAATTGAAATAGCCACATGTGGTTAGTAGCTACCATATTGGACAATGATGGACAGTCTCAATTTTGTTTAAAAAAAAGGTATATATATGATATTCATCACTGGCTATCTCTAAGAAACAGACATCATAGTTGCTTCTCCAGCACCTATTCTTCCTTTGGATTGCTCTATCTCCCCGATATGTGTATATATGTGGGTGTATATGTGTGTGTGTGTATATATATATATATATATATATATATATATATATATATATACACACACACACACACAGATATCATCTCTAACTCAGTTTCTCCTCCAATACCAGTCCAAACTGGGTGCAGCATTCATGGCCAATCTGTAGGTACCCACACATGGAGACCAGAGCAACACTTATTTGATTCTGTATCTTTTAAAAACAACCCTTTTGTTACATAGCAATGGGAATGTACCTAATGCTGCTAACTGTACACTTTAAAATGGTTAAACTGATAAACTTTATGTATATTTTACCACAATAAAAACAAAACAACACCCCTTTTGCAGAAAAACAACCAAATACCAGAGGATAAAACTACCATAAACTATGGTGACCCATCAATATCACAACCCCATGTATGCCATGCTTACTAAAGCACAAGGGCTAAAGCCACCTGAAGAAGCCATTCCCACAAAAGCCAACTGCACAATCTGGGCTGCTACAAAATACCAAGGTCAAAACTCCAAGGCTGTAAACCATGAACCCTCACCACCCCCAGAGCCTTAATTTCCCTAGTTGTATTTATTTTTCAAAGTGTTCAGCCAATGCACCAGATGTTGCAAATTGTGGACAAAGAATAACACCCTTTCTTCCCCTCCCAAGTTTCTTATCATTAAATATAACCAGCTACAAAGAAGTCAAAACATCACATTTATGACTGATAAAGCAGTTTAGAGAGAGTGGCTTTGGTCTACAGCTAAGTGAACTTGTAATAATTTGCCACTGAATTTGACATAATTACTTTGTCATCACACAGATGGACAGCCTTGGCTGCCCCAGCAGGTATGCAACCCTTTTATTCTATGGAAGACAACCGGCTAGAACACAAATCTTGCAGACAGAAAGACTGGAAGGAGGGAGCCCAAAAGGGTCTGAGTTCATCCGTCATCCAAGTCTCCTCTTCTCTGAAGAGGAGATATAGTGGAGATGAGGCTCAAGACCAAGGGCATTGCATGAGTAGAGTTTCCTCCACATGAAAACTTGAAGTCAGGAGAAAGCAGTTACTTCCCCACATGTCTCAAGAAGAAAAAGAAAATTTGGACAAACCAGTAACCATTAACTCAAATTAATAAGAGATCAAAAAGCAAATTTTACAGAACCTTCAGGGAAGAGATTATTCCTATAATATATAAAATGCTTCAAGAAGTAGGTAACTAGGTTGTTACCCAGCTCATTTTATGAGCATAGTATAACCTTGACAGTAAAACTGGACAAGAACGGTACAGAAAAGGGAAATTACTAGCAAAATTACTAATAACATAGGCATTAAAAATTCTGAGTAAATGTTACATTTAATTCAGAAGTAAATTAAAAAGTAATATATTATGACCAAGTTTGATTTATCCAAGAAATGCCACATGTTCAATAAAGAAAATCTATTAATGTAATACCCCACATTAGCAGATTAAAGAAATAAGACAGCGGCTATCATTCCTCCTATTCCACATTGTGTTGCAGGGCTTAACAAGGGTAGTAAGACCATAAGAATAAACAAGAGTCAGGGACTGGATAAGAAGAAAGAAAAAAACACCAATATTTATGATATTGTCCCTGTAGAAAATCCAGGAGAATGTGTAAATTTATTAGAACTAATAAGACAGCCCAGTCAGCTTGCTGGATACAAAATCAACATACAAAAATTAGTAGTGTTCCTGTATACCAGTATTTTAAAAACTAAAAAAAAAGGGCTTCTCTGGTGGCGCAGTGGTTGAGAGTCCGCCTGCTGATGCAGGGGACGCGGGTTTGTGCCCCGGTCCGGGAAGATCCCACATGCCGCGGAGCGGCTGGGCCCGTGAGCCATGGCTGCTGAGCCTGCGCGTCCGGAGCCTGTGCTCTGCAACGGGAGAGGCCACAACAGTGAGAGGCCTGCGTACCGCAAAAACAAACAAACAAACAAAAAACTAAAAAAAAAGACATAGGAAACAGATATCATTCCCAACAGTAACAGAGCTATATCACATTATTAAATAGGAAGATTCAACGTCATAAATACATCACTTCTTTCCCAAATTAATTTACAAATTCAATTCTTATTGAAATACAAGCAAGATATTATGTGGAACTTGACACGCTTATCCTGAAATTGATCTGGCAATGTAAACGATTGAAAATAACCACTATAGTTTTGAAGAAAAATGGTAATAAGGTGAGAGCACTTTCTCTACCAGATATCGTTTTATTATAAAATTATAATCATAAAAAAACATGTAGTATTGATGCAAACTTACACAAGTAGATAAAAGGAATAGAATTGAAAGTCCAGAAACAGCTTCCACACATATATGAAGTATGATTGAGGCAACATTAGAAACCAGTGAAGAAAGGACTTATTATTCAATAAAGTGTTGGAAATAATTGACTAGACATATGATAAAAAAATCAAATAAGATACTTTTCCTCAAAGCATACACAAAATTATTTCCATATAGATTAAAGAACCAACTGTAAAAGGCAAAGCATAAAATGTTTTAGATGCTGGGTATCTTTCATCTGCACCTTATATCAGTTTTTGCTGCATACCACTTCTATTTATTTATTTTTGACCATGCCACGCAGCTTGTGGGATCTTAGTTCCCTGACCAGGGATTGAACCCGGGCCCTTGGCAGTGAGAGCGTGGAGTCCCAACCACTGGACCACCAGAAAATTCCCTGAATAACACTTTATTAAGCTCACAATTCTGGGTTAGCCACTTGGGGTTGGCTCAGCTGGACAGGTCTTCTGATGACTGTGGCTGGGCTCACTCGCGCATCTGTGGTCAGCTGCCAGTCAGCTGGGTCACTCTGCTTCTGAGTGTTGGCTGGCTAAAGGCTGGGGTGACAAGTTAAATGTCCTTCATCACCCAGTAGTCTAGCCCAGACTACTTCACGTAGGTAAGGGTCTCAATAACTGTTGACAGGACAGTTGTATAAGTCCCAACGTCTTTCAAAACTCTGCTGGCATCATGTTTGCTAATGCTCCATTGGCCAAAATAAGTCACATGGCCAAGCTGAGATACAAGAGGTGGGGAAATATTGATTCTGACTCTTGGAGGAAATACAGAGATAGGGAACATTTGTGGCCATTTTGTAATTTCTGATTCTGCTTTCTGCCCCAGGGGCTGAACCATATGGACTGCATCAAGTGTGTCTCATGCTCTTTGGCTTCCATTTGGGTTCAGCAAATGGGGAACAGCAGCAGAAGATAAGAGGAATGGAGGAGAGTGAGATTGAGGATTTATTCCCTTGGCTCTCTTGCTGCAGCACATTGCTGCAGACTGACTTGTTCCTCCATCCAAAGGCCCAGCTCCAGTCAGGTGGCCTTTCTCCACAGTGCACTATCTGGGTTCTATTTTTCTATCTATCTGTCTATCTATCTATCTATCTATCTATCTATCTATCTATCCATCCATCTACCTACCTATCTACCTACCTACCTACCATCTATCTATCTATATCTTTCTCTCTCCTAGAGTACAACGCTATCCTTTGTGGTTTCCCTACACTCTACCCACACCTTTGAAAATAAGCTCTCTGTTAAATTTTCCTCAAATTACTCAATTTGAATGGATCATGTCTTTCCGGTGGGACCCCGACCGATACAGAGTAAATATTTAAGAATTTCTTAAATGAGGCACAAAAAGCAAAAACTATAAAATTAAAATATGACAAAACACATTGTGGAAATAGAGAATTCTAGACCCAAATACTCTGACTCAGCCATAGTTGAAATTACAGTTAAAGCCATAAGCCATACATTTTGAGAAATTTTGAGTGGAGATCATTTGGACACAGATTTTTAAAATAAGCTTTAACACTCAGTTAAAGCAAAATCCAAAAGTGTATTGATTAAATCCCGGTCCAGTCTGGTGTGGTTACAGTTCTACTAAAATTAGATCTACACATGGAAATAATATAATTTATTTAATATGCCTGCTATTATGGACATTTATGTTATAGCCAATCCATTACTATTACAAACAATGCTTTTTGTGTCCACTTAAGAATTCATTCTCTATCCTAATGTCATGAAGATATCCTCTTAATATCATCTACTTGAAGTCTTATTGTTTTACTTTTCACATTTAAATCTATAGTCCACCTAAAATTGATTTTTGTGGATGCCAAGATAAGGGTCAAAAATCTTTTTCTTTCTATATGGATTCCCAGTTGACCCAGAATCAAAAGTTATTCTTTCCCCATTGTTCTTAATGCCATCTTTGTCATAGATGAAGGTCCATATATGCATGGGTCCCATTCTTTTAATGTCAACCTTTTTGTGGTTTTATGCTTTAGAGTTATCTTTCATAAATAGCACTTAGGTTTTCTTTCTTGTTTTGTTTTTTTTAAAAATTGGTTATTTATTCCATTCACATTTATTTTGATTATCAACATATTTAGACTGGATACCCATTTCTACGTTGATCATGACTTTCACCATAGTTGCTAGGAAGTCTTGTCATTCCTTTGTAAGTGTTCCCTCCCTACTCTCTGACTGCTCTCATGATATTTTCATTGTTTATAATGTTCTATAGTTTCAGGGTAAAACTTTTTATTTATTCTGCTTTGGATATGCTGTACATCACGGATCTGTGGATTCATATTTTTCATCAGTCCTGGAACATTCATAGCCATTATTTTTTAAAATATTGCTTTTGGTTCATTGTCTCTACTTTCTCCTTTCGAAACTCTAATTAGACATGTTGGCCCATTACATTATATTTTCCACGTGCTGCTTTACACTTTCCTTCTCCTTATCTCTCTTTACTACATTCTGGATATATCTTTCATATTTTCTAGTTCACTAATTGTCCAGTTGCTCTAGCATCATTTATTGAAAAGACCATTTTTTCCCAATGCTCCAAAGTCCCATCTTTTTCATAAATCAAGTATCCATATGCCATAGTCAAATGTCTGTTTCTGGGACTTGTATATATTCTACTGATCTACTTGTATATTCTATCTTTTTTTTTGGCTGTGTTGGGTCTTCTTGCTGCACACTGGCTTTCTCTAGTTGCGGTGCACGGGCTTCTCATTTTGGTGGCTTCTCTTGTTGTGGAGCATGGACTCTAGGTGTGCAGGCTTCAGTAGTTGTTGCACATGGGCTCAGTAGCTGTGGCTCACAGGCTCTAGAGTGCAGGCTCAGTAGTTGCAGTGCCCGGGCTTAGTTGCTCCACGGCATGTGGGATCTTCCCAGACCAGGGACTGAACTCATGTCCCCTGCATTGGCATGCAGATTCTTAACCACTGAGCCACCAGGGAAGTCCCTACTTGTATATTCTTGTACCAATACCATATCACCTTAATTACTGTAGCTTCATAATAAGGCTTGATATCCAACAAGCAATTTCTCCCACCTGCATTTCCTTCTTTAAGAGTATCATGACTATTCTTGGCCCTTTGTCCAAGTACTTTTTTTTTTTTTTTTTTTTGTCCAAGTACTTTTAAGAATCAGCTTGTCAAGTTCCACAAAAACAAAGTTAGGATTTTGATTAGAATTTTATTCATTTTATAGATCAATTTGAAAAAAAATGCTCCATTTATTTAGGTTTTGTCCAATTTATCTCATCACATTTTGTAGTTACATTAAGTAGCATTTTTTTTGTAGAAGTCTTACACATTTTTTTTTAGATTTATTCCTATGTACTTGATATTTCTGGATCATAAACGATACCTCTTTAAACTTTCATTTCTAACTCCTTTTTGTTGGCATAAGAAACAAAATTGATGTTTTTTTCTTTTTTTGTGCGGTATGCGGGCCCCTCACTGCTGTGGCCTCTCCCATTGTGGAGCACAGGCTCCAGACGCGCAGGCTCAGCGGCCATGGCTCACGGGACCAGCCGCTCCGTGGCATGTGGGATCTTCCCGAACCGGGGCACAAACCCGTGTCCCCTGCATCAGCAGGCGGACTCTCAACCACTGCGCCACCAGGGAAGCCCTGAGATTGATTTTTGTATGTTGAGCTTGTATTCATCAACATTATTTTATGTTCTTATCAATTCTAATAATTTATCTGTAGATGATCTTGGATTTTCTACATATATAATTATATTATATGTAACTAATGACTTTTATTTCTTCTTTTATAATCACTATACAGTTTTTCTTTGCCTCATGACACTGGCCAAGATCTCCAGTACAATATTGAATAGAAGTGATGATAGAGGGCAACATTTTCTTGCTTCCAATATCAAAGGGAAGTTTTTACTGTTTCAGCACTAGGTACGACATTTATTGTAGATTTTTTATTGACACTGTTTAGCAGATTAAGGAAATTCTCATGTATTCCTAGTTTGCTAAAAGTTTTCTTTAAAGTTATGAAAAATGTTGCAATTTTTCAAGTGCTTTGGCATCTATTGAAATGATAATATGGTTTTTATCTTTTAATATCTTAATGTGGTAAAATAAATTTTCTCATGTTGAAATCAAACCTTGTATTTCTGGGACAAAGGCAAATTAATCACAAAATATTCATCTTCTGGGCTTCCCTGGTGGCTCAGTAGTTGAGAATCTGCCTGCCAATGCAGGGGACACAGGTTCGAGCCCTGGTCTGGGAAGATAGCACATGCCGTGGAGCAACTGGGCCCGTGAGCCACAATTACTGAGCCTGCACGTCTGGAGCCTGTGCTCTGCAAGAAGAGAGGCTGCGATAGTGAGAGGCCCGCGCACCGCGATGAAGAGTGGCCCCCGCTCGCCGCAACTAGAGAAAGCCCTTGCACAGAAATGAAGACCCAACACAGCCATAAATAAATAAATAAATTAATTAAAAAAACAAGTAATATAAAAAAATTCATCTTCTTATATATGCTAGTTTCTAAAATATATAGAACAGTTTTATAATGTGTAGAATTTTTGCATTTTTGCCTTGAGTAAAATTGACCTGTAATTTTCTTATTCACATTGTCTTCCTTAGGTGTTGATATCAAGGTTAGTCTCATAAAACATGTTGAAAACTGTTCCCTCTTTTTCTGTCCTCTTGGAGAGTTTATGAAATATTGAAACCATACCAGTTTAATAGAAAGAATTTAGGAGGGAGACTAAGGTGGCAGTGTAGGAGGACATGGAGCTCACCTTCCCCACAAACACATCAAAAATATACCTTCATATGGACCAATTCTCACAGAAAACCAACTGAAAACTGGCAGAAGATCTCCTATATAACCAGACCTGCAATAAAGATCTCCATATAACTGGGTAGGCCCCCAAAAAGAAAGGGCATCCAGTGGAGACTGGTGCCCCTGGGACACATCTGTAAGGAAGAAAAGGTCCACATGAGTGGACTCTCGCCCTGGGGAGCCCGCTTGCCTGCTGGGAAATCTGCTGAGACAGACAGAAGGGCTGGAGAAGCCTAGACTCTCACGAGGAGTGCCCGCATGCTGGTGTGCTAACAATCAGGGAGGAGAGAGACTTGCTCTGGTGGCTACCAACTTGCTACATTTCCCAATCCAAAGAGGTGAATACCCTGGCCCCATTCACTCCACACCACAGGCTGGTGTGAGATCAGGGCAAAGATTCAGTCTAGCTACAAAGAGACAGACTGAGGCACCTGAAATGTGATCTGGGCAGAACTGCAGAGACCATTGTCAGCACACACTTGAGGGCTGTGGGTGAAACTGGGAAGACATTGTCAGCTTGTGCACCAGGTGGTGCCAAGAACATGCAGTGGCTAAGAACTTAATCTTGGGCAGACAGGTCCTGGGAGAAGACTGCCACAGAGGCAGTCCAGATCCCAGGAGGCAGCACAGCCACCTCAATTCCTGCAGCCACAACACCCTGACCCCAGCCCCAGGCTATTGCACACCACAGCCTTGCACTAGATTTGGGATGAACACAACAGAGAAAGGGATGCGATCTTGGGCTGCTTCTGAGTGGAAATGCAGATGCCTACACAGGCAGCACACAGGTCTGCTGTAACAGCATGGGCCTCACTTGCTTCAGCAATCATCTCCTTTGGTGCAAGGCATGCACCCAACGGCAACGGAGCCTGATCAAACCCAACCTTCAGGGCTTCTACTCCAACAACTGGGGAGCAGATCCCACCCCCAATAGGGTAGTGACAACCACAGAGCAAAGAGGAAGCCCCACTTCACATCCAGTACAGCCTCTAGACACCACAACATCAATCATAACCCCTTATCAAAGGGATAACAGCCAGCATACTCTGAAGAAAACGTGGCTGTTATGTATACCAAAACCAATCCTTGCACCAAAAATATTGGAAACGCACAGTCTTCACAGGGATGATCCCACATAAAAACACCCCTTCAAGACCACAGTAGATAACTGTTTCTCCTAAATTCATAGAGACATAGAAAGTTAAGTAAAATGAAAAAGCAGAGGAACTACTTTTAATAAAAAGAACAAGAGAAGTCCCCTGAAATAAAAAAAACAATGGAACAGACCTCATTAGTCTACCAGACCCTGAGTTCAAAAAGGAGATAATAAAAATGCTAAAGTAATTAAAAGGAGATAATAAAAATGCTAAAGTAATTAAGAGAGATTTTTGATAAAAATGAAGATCACTGTAACAAGGAACTGGAAACTATAAAGGTGAATCAATCAAAATTAGACAATTCAATTGCCGAGATAAAAACTAACCTAGAAGCAATGAATAACACTAAATGAAATGAAAGAACAAATAAGTGATCTGGAAGAGAGAATAATGGAAATCACAAAGTCAGAACAGCAGATAGAAAGACAAATGAAAAAAAATGATAGCAACATATGGAATCTATGGGATAATATAAAGCATGCCCACCTACGCATAATAGGGGTTCCAGAAGGAAAAGAGACAAAAAGGGGGATCGAAAATGTATTTGGAGAAATTATGGCTGAAAAATTCCCAAACCTAAGGAAGGAAACAGATATTCAAGTACAGGAAACCCAGAGGATCCCAAACAAGATGAACCCAAACAGATCCACAGCAAGACACATCATAATTAAAATGGCAAAAGTTAAAGATAGGATTCTAAAGGCAGCAAAAGAAAACAAAGAGTAAGTTACAAGGGAATCCCCATAAGGCTGTCAACTGATTTCTCTGCAGAAACTTTGCAGGCCAGAAGGGAGGGGTGTGATGTATTCAAAGTCCTGAAAGGGAAAACCTGAAAACTAGAATACTCTATCCAGCAAGACTATCATTTAGCATAGAAGACAAGATAAAAAATTTCTCAGATAAGCTAAAACTAAAAGAATTCAGCAATACTAAACCTACCCTAAAAGAAATATTGAAGGGTCTTCTCTAAACAGAAAAGGATCTATAGGAAATGGAAAACCATATAGGAAAGGCCAATATATAAAAGAATTGAAGATCACTTAAATAAGCCAGTACATAGCTCAAAAAAATGATCAAAAATTTTGCAAAAGCAATGATAACTATTACAATTAACAGCAAAAGGATAAGCATGAAGATGTGAAACAGGACATCAAAATTGCAAAATGTGGGGGAGAGGAGTATAAATATATAGATCTTTTAGAATGTGTTTGAATTTGTATGACTATCAGTTTAAAGCAAGTGGATATAGTCATGGGTCAACATACTTGAAAACTAGAGTAACCACAAATCAAAAACATACAACAGATTCACAAAAAGCAAAAAGAAAGGAATTCAAGCATACTGCAAAAGAAAATCATCAAACCACAAAAGGAAAAACAAAAAGAAGAAATGAACAAACAAGAACTACAAAAACAACTGGAAAACAAGGTTTAAAATGGCAATACCATTTTACATATCTATCAATAGTTACTTTAAGTGTCAATGAACTAAATGATCCAGTCAAATGACATACAGTAGCAGACTGGATTAAGAAAACCAAGAATCTACAATATGCTGCCAACAAGAGACTCACTTCAGGGCAAAAGACACACACAGAATGAAGGTGAGGGGATGGAAAAATATATTTCATGCAAATAGAATGACAAGAAAGCAGAGGTAGCAATACTCAAATTAGACAAAACAGACTTTAAACCAAAGGCCATAAAGACAAATAAGTACATTATATAAAGATAAAGGGATTAATACAACAAGAGTATATTACATTCATTAACATATATGCACCCAATATAGGAGCACCTAAATATCTAAAACAACTAACAGACATAAAGGGAGAAACTGACAGTACTACATTAATAGTAGAAATAACTGAAATTATAATTGAAATTATTTCAATTATTTAAGAGAATAGAATTATTTCATCTTTTCTGACCACAACCATATGAAACTAGAAATCAACCACAGAAAGAAAAACGAGAAAAGAATGAACACATGGAAACTAAACAACATGCTACTAAAGAAAACAATGAGTCAATGATGAAATCAAAGAAAAAATCAGAAAATACCTCAAGACAAACGAAAATGAAAATACAACCTTACAAAATCTCTGAGATGCAGCAAAAGCAGTTCTAAGAGGGGAGTTCATAGTGACACAAACCTTCCTCAAGAAATAAGAAAAATCTCAAATAAACACTTAACCTATCACCTAAAAATATTAGAAAAAGAAGAAAAAACAAAACCCAAATTCAGCAGAAGAAAGGGAATAATAAAGATCACAGAGGAAATAAATACAATAGAGATTAAAAGAAACAACAGAAAAGATCAATAAAAACCAAGAATTTTTTTGAAAAGACAAACAAAATTGACAAACTTCAAGACAGGCTTACCAAGAAGAAAAGAGAAAGGACCCAAATTAACAAAATAAGAAATGAAAGAGAAGAAATAACAACTGAAACTACAGAAACTGAAACTACAGAAGAAATAACAACTGAAACTACAGAAATACAAAAAAAAATCATAATACTATGAACAGTTATATGCTAGGACAACCTAGAAGAAATGGACAAGTTTCTAGAAACATACAGCTTGCCAAAACTGGGTCAAGAAGAAACAGTTAATTTGAACAGAGCAATCACTAGAAGTGAAACAGAATCTTTAATGAAATTCCCTGCAAACAAAAGTCCAGGACTGGACAGCTTCACTGGGGAATTCTACCACACGTACAAAGAAGAACTTATACTGATCCTGTCAAAGTACTCCAAAAAATTGAAGAGGAGGGAACATTACCAAATTCATTCCACGAAGTCACTATCACCCTTATAACAAAACTAGACAAAGACACTACAAAAAACGAAAATTACAGGTCAATATATTTGATGAGTATAGATGCAAAAATCATCAACAAAATATTGGCAAACTGAATCCAACAATACATAAAAAGGATCATACACCATGATCAGGTTGGATTCATACCAGGGTCGCAAGGATGGTTCAACATATGTAAATCAATCAATGTGATACACCACATCAACAAAAGAAAAAACAAAAACCACACGATCATCTCAATAGATGCAGAAAAAGCATTTGACGAAATTCAATATCCATTCATGATAAAAACTCTTACCAAAGTGGGTATAGAGGGAACATATCTCAACATAATAAAAACAATATATGACAAACCTACAGTCAATATTATATTCAGCAATGAAAAGCTGAAAGCCTTCACACTAAATTCAGAAACTAGATAAGGATACCCAATATCACCACTTCTATTTAACATAGTATTGGAAGAACTAGCCCCAGGAATTAGGTACTAAAAAGAAATAAAAGGTATATGAATTGGAAAGGAAGAGGTAAAACTGTCACTATTTGCAGATGACATGATACTCTATATAGAGAACCCTAAAATCTCCAAACAAAAACTATTAGAACTAATCCATGAATTCAACAAGGGAGCAGGATACAAGATTAATATACATAAATCCGTTGCATTTCTTTACACTAACAATGAAACACCAGAAAGAGAAAGTAAAAAAACAATCCTGTTTAAAATCGATTAAAAAAAATTACCTACAAATAAACTTAACCAAGGAGGTTAAAGACCTATACACTGAAAACTATAAGACACTGATAAAAGAAATTGAAGATAAGTCAAAGAAATGGAAGGATATCCTATGCTCTTGGATTGGAAAAATTAATATTGTTAATATGGCCATAATACCCAAAGCAATCTAGATTCAATGTGATCCCTATCAAAATACACATGACATTTTTCAAAGAACTAGAACAAATAATCCAAAAATTTATATGCAACCACAAAAGACCTAGAATTGCCAGAGCAATCCTGATTAAAAAGAACAAAGCTGGAGGCATAACTCTTCCAGACTTCAGACTATACTACAAAGATACAGTAATCAAAACAGCATGGTATTGGCACAGAAACAGACATATGGCTCAATGGAACAGAACTGAGAGCCCCAAAACAAACCCACATACCTATAGTCCATTAATCTACTACAAAGGAGATAAGAATATACCAAGGAGAAAAGACACTTTAACAAGTGGTGTTGGGAAAGCTGGACAGCTACATGTAAATCAGTGAAATTAGAACACTCTCTCATACCATATACAAAAATAAACTCAAAATGGTTTAAAGACCTAAATATAAGACATGACACCCTAAAACTCCTAGAAGAGAACATAGGCAAGACATCCTGACATAAAGTGTAGCAATATTTTCTTAGATCAATCTCCCAAGGCAAAAGAAATAAAAGCAAAAATAAACAAATGGGACCTAATCAAACTAAAAAGCTTTTGCAAAGCATAGGAAACCATCAGCAAAATGAAAAGACAACCTACAGAATGGGAGAAAATATTTGAGAATAATGTAATGGACAATGGGTTAATAACCAAAATATACAAACAGTTAATATAACTCAACATTGAAAAAATAAGTAAAAACAAACAACCCGGGCTTCCCTGGTGGCGCAGTGGTTGAGAGTCCGCCTGCCGATGCAGGGGACACGGGTTCGTGCCCCTGTCCGGGAAGATCCCACATGCCGCGGAGCAACTAGGCCCGTGAGCCATGGCCCGTGAGCCATGGCCGCTGTGCCTGCACGTCCAGAGTCTGAGCGTCCGGAGTCTGCGCGTCTGGAGCCTGTGCTCCGCAACGGGAGAGGCCACAACAGTGAGAGGCCCGTGTACCGCAAAACAAAACAAAACAAAACAAACAAACAACCCAATCAAAAAATCAGCAGAAGACCTAAATAGACATTTATCCATAGAAGACATACAGGTGCATGGAAAGATGCTCAACATCTCTAATTATTAGAGAAATGCAAGTCAAAACCATGATGAGGTAGCACCTCACACCAGTCAGAATGGCTATCAACCAAAAGTCTACAAATAATAAATGCTGGAGAGGATATGGAGAAAAGGGAACCCCTCTACATTGTTGGTGGGAATGTAAATTGGTGCAGTCACTATGGAAAACAGTACAGAGGTGCCTTAAAAAACTGAAAATAGAGCTACCATATGATCCAGCAATTCCACTCCTGGGTATATACCTGGAAAAGACGAAAACTCTAATTCAAAAAGATACACACACCCCAGTGTTCACAGCAGCACTATTTACAATAGCCAAGATATGGAAACATCCCAAATGCCCATCAACAGATGACTGGCGTAAGAAGATATATATACACAATGGAGTATCACTCAGCCATAAAAATGAATGAAATATTGCCATTTGCAGCAACATCGTTGGACCTAGAAAATATTATGCTTAATGAAGCAAGTCAGATAAAGACAAATATTATATGGTATCACTGATATGTGGAATCTAAAAAAATAATACAAATGAATATGTATACAAAACAGAAATAGACTCACAGACATCATAAACAAACTTATGGTTACTAAAGGGGAAAGGTGGGGGAAGGGATAAATTAGGAGTATGGGATTAACAGATACAAAGTACTATACATAAAACATATAAGCAACATGGATTTACTGTATCACACAGGGAACTATATTCAATATCTTGTAATAACCTATAATGGAAAAAAATCTGAAAAATATAACTGAATCACTTTGCTGTAACCTGAAACTAATACAATATTGTAAATCAACCATATTTCAATAAACAATAATAATAAAAAGAAGGAGCAGTAAATATAGGGAGTTGTGTAGTCAAGTATTGGAGAACTGAAAAGGTAGAGGGGGAACTGCAGTAACAGAGATAATAAATACAGGAAGTAGCTACCACCCTTAGGGATGATGGAACGAAGGGAAGAGGTTGGGTTATTAAAAACCACAAACTTGGAGGAGGGACCTACAGAGATGGGATCCAGACCTCTGAAGAAGGGTGCTGCCTAGTTGTGCAGGTTCCTCAAGAGTCAAACAAAAGACTTAAAGTCAGGCGTTAGTCCTTGAAAAGGTTGTTTTACTTCTACTTTTTATAGAAAGCATCCCCTTCTTTAAGGCATTTTACTTCCACCTATTGGAGAACTGTCATAATGCACTGAATCTGTTGGGACAAGATGCTTCAATACCATATGTAAACCTACGATATCCACAATGAGAATGGTACTCTCTGCATGTGGCACGGGGGGGCCACTGGCTATTCCCTGTCTTCCAAAAATTTGCTGAGTTCTTTCATTCTCTCATGTATCCTTCCTCATTTTCTTTGATCTTTTTTATTCCTTTCTATAATTTTAATGTGGTATCAAGAGTATTGTGATAAATGCATGCAATCAATAAACTATCTTTAGCCAGAAATTATATATAAGTTAATTAGTTATAAATGTATTTTAATAATTATTAAATTACTTATTATAGAATAAAGTTGTATTAAAATTCATTTGTAATTTTAACAGCTTTATTATATCTCTTCACATCATTTGTTTTGTAGGTTCAAAGGAAAAAATTAAACATGAAAATTATAATTGAATTGCAATCTTGTATTGGTATAAAACATATCAGCAAAGAAGATGTCTGAAAAGAAGAGTACTTCAGAAGAGCTAGAGGATCTCACTAGTCAATTTAGGAAAGAATCTAGATCACGGTTAGTAGAGAAATCTGGAATTATTAAAGAAACATCAAACTCTCTAAAGGAAGCTTCTGATGGGACTACTTCCAACCAAATTTGTAAAGTGCGTTCTAGAAAAAATACATTAGGTATATGTGATGATACATCAACATCCTCCTCTGGAAGTAAGTCTAAGAGAAATGAAGAACAAAGGAAAACTCTTCAAGTTTCTGAAACAATTGCTACATATGACAGTTTGCAGTCAAACAGTGAAATTTCACAAAGTTCATCACTATCAGTAACTAAGATGAGTGCTGAATATCAGGCTTTCGTTGACTCCCTAACTCATGAAACATTAGAAAAAATTAGTCCACAACTCTCTGAAGAAAATCAGAAAGGACTTGGCTTAGGATCAGATAAGTTTACAGTTAACCTCAAAGCCAAGGGTTTACAAGAATTCCCTAAGGACATTTTAAAAATCAAGTATGTAAAATATCTCTATTTAGATGAGAATGAAATCAGAAGTTTTAAAGGGGCAGACTCCAGTGATCTGCTAGGACTTGAAATTCTAACCATGCAAGAAAATGGGTTATCATCACTTCCATCTGAAATTCAGTTACTTCATAATTTACAGCTATTAAATGTCAGCCACAACCAAATATCACATATCCCTAAAGAAATATCACAGCTTGGGACTATCAGGCAACTGTTTTTAAATAACAATTGCATTGAGGATTTTCCTTCTGGCTTGGAAAGTCTTGGAAACTTGGAAATTTTAAATTTGGCTAAAAATAAGTTAAGACATATACCAGATACTCTCTCTAGTTTGAAAAACTTGAGGGCTCTCAATCTGGAATATAATCAGTTAACAGTATTTCCTAAAGCTCTGTGCTTCCTTCCAAAGTTAATTTTACTAAACCTTTCTGGAAACCTGATAAACAGTTTGCCAAAAGAAATTAAGGAACTTAAAAATTTAGAAATACTTTTACTTGATCACAATAAACTTACCTTTTTGGCCGTGGAAATTTTTCAGTTGCTCAAAATGAAAGAACTCCAACTGACAGACAATAAATTGGAAGTTATTTCACACAAAATTGAGAATTTTAGGGAACTTAGGATTCTAATACTTGATAAAAATTTATTGAAAGACCTACCAGAGAAAATTTCCCACTGCGTAATGTTGGAATGCCTTAGTCTTAGTGATAATAAGTTAACAGAACTTCCTAAGAACATACATAAGCTTAAAAATTTAAGAAAACTCCATATAAACAGAAATAATATCGTGAAAATACCTGAATATATTTCACATCTTAATAATATGTTCAGCCTAGAATTTTCAGGAAATTTAATCGCAGACTTTCCTATTGAAATAAAAAACTGTAGAAAAATAACTAAAGTTGAATTGAGTTATAATAGAATAATGTATTTTCCACTAGGTTTGTGTGCTTTAGATTCTCTTTATTATTTGGGTTTTAATGGAAATTATATTTCAGAAATACCTGTAGATATATCTTTCAGTAAACAACTGCTTCATTTAGAATTTAATGAAAACAAACTCCTAATATTTTCTGAGCACTTATGTTCTCTTATTAATCTTGAATACCTTGATCTTGGTAAAAACAAAATAAGGAAAATTCAACCATCTATTTCCAATATGGTATCGCTCCGTGTTCTTATTTTATGCTGTAATAAGTTGGAAACTTTCCCCATAGAAGTGTGTACTTTAGAAAATTTGCAAGTACTTGATCTTTCAGAAAACCAAATACAGACTATTCCTTCAGAGATCTGTAACTTAAAAGGAATCCTGAAATTAAACATCTCAAGCAATCAATTTATATGTTTTCCTATTGAACTTTGCCAACTTCAATCACTGGAAGTGCTGAATATAAGCCAGATAAATGGGAGAAAGGTAAGAGATGGATATTTAGGACTTTGTGGGGAAGGCATGACTGAAGGGGATCAGAATCTAAGCTGTAGTGTGTGTGTGTGTTTAATTTAGCTGGAATACTTTATTTTGTAAAGGATAGGCTTTTTTTTAAAACCTCAAATGCGGCTTACAAATAAACTTTTCAACACAAGAGTTTTATAGGAAAATATTTCATTAAAATGAAATCCCAAGTAATTAAAGCTGACAATTTTATAGACTTATTTTTATTTCAGTTTAACTGTGAAAGGAGTTTTAAAGTTATGGATGTAATATAATTTAGAACTAAATTTTAATCTCCTTGAAGCTAGGGATTGTCTGTTATGCTTCTTTTATATATAGAAGAACACTGAGCACAATATCCAGTATTCACCTTGTTGTTTGATTATTTCTGAGGGGCCCATATATTCAAAACTCTTTTGTTCACTCATAGAACTTCCTTTATTTCAAACACCACTTGTGATGGCCTTAGTTTTTCTGACGATGCATATTTTTTCTTTGCCTTAGCAGAGTATCTTAATTCCTGTTACTTTGCAATACTTTTCATACTAGGAATTTTCATTTGAGGCTATATTGCCAAACTATGTGTGTCCATTATAAAGAAATTTACTGAGCACTTACTCAAAATGCATCATGACTGGGAGCATGTATACAAAAAGGATAAAACATATATCATGTCATTTAAAAATCCAAGAACACATAAGGGACTAATAAAAGGTAATGTTAATGAGAGTAGGAGTAAAGAGATCAAATATGGAAGAGAACAGTTTAGAAAGACTTCAGGGCGGAGAAGAAATCAAAGCAGGGTAAGCTTTAGGGATGGAAGAAAGGGATAAGGTGGCAACGAACACTGAGTGTTGGGAGAGTGAGGAAAGTGGTTAGCAAGCCACAGGGTTGAATTGGTAGCACTGGTCAGACTGGGGAAATACCTGCATGCTACACAATTTGTTGTGGGTTTTATTAAGCAAGGGAATCACAAAGACTTTGTGACATAATGAAAATATATCTTTTTTAGGACAAAAAACCTCTCCTTCCATTTTATTTTATTAAAAGTTTTAGTCATAGAAATATTTATTAAAAATATAATTGTTTAACCTTTGTTACAGTTAACAAGACTTCCGGAAGAGCTGTCTAATATGACTCAACTTAAAGGACTTGATATCTCAAATAATGAAATCAGAGAGATGCCAAGAAATATAGGGGAGCTGAGAGGTTTGGTTAGTTTAAATGCATACAACAATCAAATAAGATATCTGCCACCATCTTTTCTATCTTTAAATGCTCTCCAGCAACTAAACTTGAGTGGTGAGTGTCAAGCATAACCAATAAGCATAATAAATTAAGTTGAGTTTTGGTTTCTAGGTTGCAAATTTTGCTGACAAGACAGAATGGCAAACAGTCAACATCATGTATTAAGTGCCGATAGGAAGGAAATGGCTAGTGCAGGTACAGAAAATGAGAGCAAACCGTAAGGTCCAGTTCCTTCCCTAAAAGAGGTTATAATCCAGCTGGGGAACCTGCACACATTTTCATTTCTTTTCTGTTTTCTCTGCCTATACCCAGTCATTCATTATTTCTTCCCTTTGTGAACCTGACCTCATCTCTCTCTCTTCACACACCTACCTACACAACCTTAGGTCAGCATTTTCTCTATTTTCCTTCTCTGCTGGCTCCTCGATCCCACTCCTACACCCTACAATACTCTAATACCTTACACTCTTTTACAAAGTAAATCACTTCAATAACAACAACAACAAAAAGTAAATCACTCACTCTAAAAATATCAGAATTCCCAAAGCTAGACTAGTATTTTTCTTAATAATTTTTATTATGAAATATTTCAAACTTACAGAAAAATAATAAACACCTATGTACTTACTCTCAGGTATAAGGAATGCTAACATTTTGTGTTATTTACTTGAGATATTTTTGATTAAGAAATAAAATAGAATTGAAACTTTTTTTGTACTTCTCCCCAAACTAGAAGTAACCAGTGTACTGAAATTGATGTATATCTTTTTTTTTTTTGCGGTACGCGGCCTCTGACTGTTGTGGCCTCTCCCGTTGTGGAGCACAGGCTCCGGACACGCAGGCTCAGCGGCCACAGCTCACGGGCCCAGCCACTCCGTGGCCTGTGGGATCTCCCCGGACCGGGGCACGAACCCGTGTCCCCTGCATCGGCAGGCGGACTCTCAACCACTGCACCACCAGGGAAGCCCGATGTATATCTTTTAAAAATAGAAGTGAAACTTCTTTTGTACTTCTCCCCAAACTAGAAGTAACCAATGCACTGAAATGGATGTATATCTTTTTTCTATCCATGTTTTTATACATATATATATCCATAACAAAGTAACATTATTTAGAGTTTTAAATTTTATTATATCTTATCATACTATATGGTATGTAATTTACAATTCTGTAACTTGCTTTTTCATTTGTCATATTTCTAAAGTTAATCCATGTCAATGTATACATAGACCTATTTCATTCATTTTTAAATGTTGCATAATATGTATAATATTCAATTACATGGTTAAACAACAATTAATCCATTATCCTGTTGATAGACAATTAGGTTGTTTCCAATTTGTTTGCTACTATAAATATCCCTGTACATGTTCCTAGTATACATCTGCTTGAGTTTTTCGAAGTGCATATAGCTGTAAGTAGAATCACTGGATCAGAGGTTATGTACATCTTCAACTTTACCAGATATGAGGAAATTTATGCCCATAGTGGTTGTACCAGCTAATCTCATAAACAGCTGGGTTTCTAAAATTATATCTTTCAGTTGAAAGTAGCACTTATAACCAGAGCCCTGCACCTTCTTAAATTTAGAGGATTTCTAGATTAAAAACAAACTCATCTTTTGGGTGCACTAGTACCAGTAGTACAGTAAAACCTACAGTAAATATATCAATACTTAGATATAATGCAACTGGCATTTGTTTCCTGAATCCCCAGAACCCCTAGTAAGCTGGCTATGTAGGTATACATCAGTTTGCGATCACTTGCAATAAGGTACAATAACTCAGCCCTGCAATTTAAGTTTTTGGTCCCACTTTTGTATTTTGGTAAAGTTTCACTGTTTTTTAGGGAGGTTATCTATTTTGTCCAAGTGTAGGACACGCTTCACTCAGCTACTATTTGTGCATAAAAAAAAAAAAAAGGCTGACCAGAGTCTTCTGACCCACTGGAGAACACAACTACCAATAGAAAGCACAGTTCTCTCGAGGTTTTCTAGTACAAGAATCAAGACAAAATAGGAAGATCACAGACTTTTCTGCAAGCTTAGCCAGTTCTCTGTTAGTCCCTATCAGAATTAGAAAAGTGTATCAGTCAGGATCCAGAAACCACACCTTAGTTAATTACTAAGTAAAATCTTCTTAACTGTTTAACTAAAAGGGTAAAGAGAGAATCCTAAGGTTATCACAAAAGTAGCAATGGCAGGAAGCAATAACCGTCTTATGGCTAAGGGAATAAAATGAAGAATTTGGAATTATTAAAACTTGTAAGTTTGGAAGAGGGGTCATGCAGTGGTGAAACTCGGAAGTCTGAGGATGAAGTACTGCTTGCCTGGTGCTTGTTCCTCTGAGCTTGGGGATGGTAAGTGTGTGTTTGTGTAGGGGTGTGTGTGTGTGTGAGAGAGAGAGAGAGAGAGAGAGAGAGAGAGAGAGAGAGAGAGAGGAGCTAGTTCTGCAAGTGTTGGGAAAACTGCAAACTGCATTCACCTGTTATATGGGCAGGAACTGCTGCCGGTGGGGTAAAAGAGTGTTGCTGGTGTGACACTCAAGGAAAAACAGTCAAGGAGCCCACGAGATGGGTTTGGATCTAAGAGATCCAAAGTGTGGACTAGTATTTTCTAGTCCATACCCATCTAGTCCAAACCCATCCAAGAGATGGGTTTGGATCTAAGAGATAATCGCTACACAACTGGCATGGCCACAGTCTCCAGCTTTCCTTGCCAGATTTGAAGTTATAATCTGTTTCCTCCATTCATGAAACGAAGCTAACAGGAATACCCACGTCATAGATTTGGACTGAATGAGACTTGGAAAGCTGGTACCATCTTCATTATTCAGACAAAAGACATTTATATACAGTCTTGAGAATTAGTCCCCTCTGTCACTAACGCTAGTGGATTTAGGAAGATAACCACTTTGAACCTCAGTTTTTCCATCAGCAAGATAGGAAAGCTATAACTTCTGTTTGTTCATAGAATCGTGGAAATATAAGTTAAAACTTATGAAAATATTTTGATAAATGTGAGACATTATACCAGTGAACAGGATTTATAGATTAATTCCTTGCTTTCCTCAAAGCACAGACTTTGAAGTAGGACATTATTTAGAATTCTAACTCCATCATTCACATCAGCTAGATTATCCAATTTGCTGGTATAGTAATGTTCCCAGTACTCTATAATCTTTTATTTCTGTAGAATCAGTAGTAATGTTCCCATTTTCATTTCTGATTTTAGTAATTTGAGTCTTGCTTCTTTTTTCTTAGTCCATTGAGCTAAAGCTAATGGACTAAAGCTAATTTGTCAATTTTGTTGATCTTTTCAAAGAACCAACTTTTGGTTTTGTTGATTCTATTGTTTTTCTATTCTCTATTTCATTTATATCTGCTTTAATCTTTATTGTTTCCTCCTTCTGATAGTTTTGGATTAATTTGCTTATCTTTTTCTAGTTCATTTAGGTGTAAAGTTATTAATGTGAGATATTTCTTCTTTTTCAGCTATAAATTTCATCCTAAGCACTGCTTCTGTTGCATCCATAATTTTTGGTTATCGTTTTCATTTTCATTCATCTCTTTGTATTTTATAATTTCCTTTTTGATTCCATCTTTGACACATTGGTTGCTTAAAAGTATGCTGTTTAACTCTGTAAATTTTCCAGTTTTCCTTCTATTATTTTTCATAGTTTCATTCCATTGTGGTCAAAGAAGATATATTGTATGACTTTTTTCAGTCAATTTTAATTTATTGAGACTTGTCTTGTGGCTTAATATATGGTCTATCATGGAGAATGTTCTATGTGCACTTGAGAAAAATGTGTATTCTGCTGTTGGAGTGTTCTATGTATGTCTGTTAGGTTTAGTTGCTTTATAGTGTTGTTCAAGTGCCCTATTTCCTTACTGACCTTTTGTCTAAATGTTCTATCCATTATTGAAAGTGAGGTATTATAGTCTCCATCTATTACTGTAGAACCACTTGTTGCTCCCTTCAATTCTGTCAATATTTGTCTAATATGCTTTGGGGTTTTGCTGTTAGGTATGTATATACTTATAACTGTTATATCTTCTTAATGTAATGATCCTTTTAAAAATATATACTGTCCTTTGTCCTTTATAACAGTTTTTGACTTAAAGTCTATGTTATCTGATATTAGTAAAACCACCCCAACTCTTTGGTTAGTATTTGCATGGATATCTTCTTCTGTCCTTCAATACCTGGAGCCATAAAAGAAAATACTACTTTCCCAGTCTTTGCAGCTTAGCTCTATGCTGGGGCACTTCAATGCTAAGTCAGGCCACCTATGACTCTGCCTTAGCCTTCTTCGCCTGATTGTGTGAAGCCCAAAAATCCACCACAGGCACAAACCTAGGATTCTCTCAGTTCTCTTCTGTGCATGTGTTCAGTCCTAGATATGCTTACTGTACTCCATTTCCCCCAGGATACACCATGGCCCTTCTCAGCCCTTATTCCCCCAAGAAACTCCCTCTTCAGCCTCCTCCTTCCTGGGCTTTTGGATCTGTTTGCTGCTTTCCCTGTCTGCTGTTCCTTGCCCCAGGTAGGCTCAGACATGTGTGTCTTTACATGTGACAACAACTTGCCATTCAGGAAGGCAGCTCCATCCTGAGTCGGGGGAGCAAAACAAAAGTCAGTCTCTGTGTCAATCCCTCGGGGAATCAGCAGACAGGTCAAAATGCAAAGCCTCAGTATTAAAAGAACAAGGTCCATGTTGGCTTTCTGGCACCAGCAAGCTGCACCAGGAATGCAGGCTGCCCTCCCCACAGCTGTTGCTGCCACGCTGGGAAATGGAGGGTGGTATGGAGACGAGTGAAAAAGCCACAGTGCTCTCTTACCAAAATTCTCCTGCCTTTTTCTTCATTGAGCAGTATCCTAGTAACCGTAAAATTCTGGATTAAGTTCCAGAATTCTGAGAAAGCTGATTCTATCAGCCCTTTCCAGCTTTTGATTGTTTCAATTGGAGGGGCTGATATTTTGAGAGGCCTACTCTGAATTTTCTGTGGCATTCATTCCAGGTGTGTTTTTCATGTTTATTTATACTGCTTGGATTTTGCTGTTTCTGGTCTATATATTCATGTATTTTACTACATTGGGGGACTTTTTTTAACTGTTATTCCTTCAAAATTTTTTTCTTCGTCATTTTCTTTCTCTACTCCAATTTCCTTTACATGTTGTCCTACAAATCCCTAAAGTGCTCTCTCTCTCTCCGTGTGTGTGTGTGTGTGTGTGTGTGTGTGTGTGTGTGGTGTACACAGAGCTTTCAGCATCTCATATTGATCTGCCTTCAAGTTTACTGACTTGTCTATCATTTCTATCCTATTGTTGTCTCTCCAATTAATTTTTAATTTCAGATACTGAAATTTTCAGTTCTAGCATTTCCATTTTTCCTTTTTTATAGTTTATATTTCTCCTCCAAGATTTCCTTTTTTTTTTTCGGTACGCGGGCCTCTCGCTGTTGTGGTCTCTCCCGTTGCGGAGCACAGGCTCCGGACGCGCAGGCTCAGCAGCCATGGCTCACGGGCCTAGCCGGTCGGCGGCATGTGGGATCTTCCCGGGGCACGAACCCGTGTCCCCTGCATCGGCAGGCGGACTCTCAACCACTGCGCCACCAGGGAAGCCCCAAGATTTCCTATTTTTTTCATTCATTATAAGAATATCTTTCTTTACATTCTTGAACATCATTGTATTAGCTGCTTTAAAATTCTTATATGTTGACTACAGCAATTGAGTTGTATTTTTCTCTTGGGAGTGAGCCACATTTTCTTTTTTCTCCGTTTTGAATCGTGAACTCTATAATCAATTCTGTTTCTCTCCAATGTTGATATTTGTTTTTGTTGCTATTGTTGCTTCATCAGGCACTTAAGTTGCTGGACTAAAAATACAAACTCCTTCCCTGCAAATGGCAGCTCCTTAGATCTCAGTTCAGTACTTTTAGCCATTAGCTGTTATATCAGTTTTCTATGGGTATGTGACAAGTTTCCACAAACTTTCGCTTCTTAAATTAATAAAATATTTATTTCACACAGTTTCTGAGGGTCAGGAACCCAGGAGGTGTTTAGCTGACTTGTTCTATCTCAGAGTCTTGTATGAGATTGCAGCCAACCTGTTGGCTGGTGCTGCAGCCAGGCTTAATTAGGGCTGGTGGATTTGCTTCAAAGCTTATTTATGTGGCTACTGGCAGCAGGCTTTAGCCCCTTGCCATATGAGTCTCTTTATGACATGGCAACTGGTTTTCCCCAGAGCTAGTGATATCAGGGAGTGAGACAGAATATACTTAAGTCAGAAGCAGCACACACTCCAAGAAGCAATGAGCAACTCTAGTACCCAGATCTTGGTTTCTAAATACCTTTCTTCACTAAAAGGAACCAGGTTCCTTTAATTTTGGCTAAAATAATATAACCATAAATATATATAAATAGCACAAAGGCAAACTTTAGGCCAGTTCCTCTTGAAATGATTACAAATTCTTACTTTGTCAGTTATCACGGTTTTACTTTTTATGTCAGGTTTATATTAGATTAAGGTGGTTTTTTTTTAAAGATCAAAAAACATTTTTTTTAAGATTTTTTTTTGATGTGGACCATTTTAAAAGTCTTTATTGAATTTGTTATAATATTGCTTCTGTTTTTATGTTTTGGTTTTTTGGCCGTGAGTCATGTGGGATCTTAGCTCCCTGATCAGGGATCAAACCTGCACCCCCTGCATTGGAAGGTGAAGTCTTAACCACTGGACTGCCAGGGAAGTCCCACAGATTTGAAAAAAATTTGAAAAAAATTATATTTAGGGAAGTTGGAGCTTAATCTTCACTCCTTGAGGGTGGACCAGACTTCATAACTCAGTTCTAAAGAATAGAGTATGGAATGGAGAAAATCAAAACATTACATTAGAGAAACCTGGAAGACACTATTTTAGCCAAGGGATAACGTTTAACATGCTAGTGGTGTCTTGTGGATGTCAGGTATCTCTGGTGTGATGAGAGCACTTCACCTCTGTGGTATTCTTTCCAAAAACCCATAACCCCCGTCTATTCATGAAAAAATATACCAGATAAACTCATATTAAGGAATATTCTACAAAATACCTAACTTGTACTACTCAAAACCATCAAGATCGTGAAAAACAAGGACAGGCTGAGGAACTGTCACAGACCAGAAGACATAACTGTATGCAGTGTGCTATCCTGGAATGGATACTGGAACAGAAAAAGGACATTGATGGAAAATATAATGAAATTCAAAAATGTCCAAAGCTTATTTAATAGTAATGTGCCAATGTAAAAGTTTCTTCGATTTAAAAATGTAATACAATAATGTGAGATGATAACATCAGGGAAAACTAAAACTAGATGAAGAGTATACAGGAACTCTACAATTTCTGCAACTTTTCTGTAAATCTGAAATTATTGCAAACAAAGTTTATTAAAAAAATTACCATCTCACTTACTCTGTAAAGTCCTTTCCTGCATTATAAGAGGAAAGCCTCCTTCTCATTTTGTCATTCTCTATGAGAATAAGGAATCATTGCTCTGTTTCTATACTTTCTCCTTTTCATTCCTAGCAAGTGGACAACAGTAAGAACTTATGTTTTGCCAGCATTGTGAGGCTCCTCTGATACTTTGTCAGTGAGACACAGTAGATGCCCTTTACATAGTTGTTATTTGTCTCTATAGTTTTCTTTTACAGAAGGATATAATTCAGTTGTAATTTTTTTTCTACTAGGAAATAATCTGACAGCTCTGCCTAGTGGTATCTACAAGCTTTTTTCACTGAAGGAGATAAATTTTGATGATAACCCTTTGCTGAGACCTCCAGTGGAAATCTGTAAAGGAAAACAATTGTGTACTATTGCATGCTATCTACAGAGGGCAGATGAGAGAGATGGTAGGTGATGAGTGATTGGCTAGCTTACAAATCATTTTCTGGCATCTATAAATTAACAAATAGTTTGCTTTAATCAGAGGCTTTCAATCTGGCAGAGACTTTCAAATATTTATCGTCTACCCTTTCCTGAAGGCTAGGAGTTTATTTTGGTAATTTTGATTATTTAATCTGGGTCTACACAATTTGAACCATTGAAAACAGGTAAATTTAAGTCACAGGTGAGCTGCTTCCCACCTACTGGCCTCAATGTACTTCAAGAGATTTTTCATCATGGTTGTGGCCAAACTCAGAGAATCTACATACAGATTTTTTCATCAGTTCTGATCACCATATGTAGTTGTTCTAAAAGTTGTATTTTGCCTTGAAGGAAGTTCATAGATCCTTTACATTGATGCCAGTCAGTTCTTGGCTCATT
The DNA here is from genome assembly GCF_964270905.1 of Leucopleurus acutus. Lineage (NCBI taxonomy): Eukaryota > Metazoa > Chordata > Mammalia > Artiodactyla > Delphinidae > Leucopleurus > Leucopleurus acutus. Next base: position 53,311,263 of record NC_139144.1, read on the forward strand.
ATGATCACCTGTCTGTAATCTTTGGGCAGTCTTCATTCCTTCTGTTCTTAAGAGCTCCTTTGGTTGTTCCTGATTACTTCAGAGAGCGGGTCCATTTTCTTTAAATGCCCTTTCACCGGACCAGATGGAGACTGGTTTCTCCAAGCCTTTGGGATGGAAGTTTCACTATCCAGTTCTTTCCCTGGGTTTGGGTTCCCAACAACTAACCTTTTTTCTGGGACTCTAACTTTGCCGCTCATTGTCAATCCTCAGAGTAGATTCATATTTTGGTCCTCCAATTTAATGCCGTATTTAAGTATTAAATCAATTTAATGATCCAGATTTGGGGAAAGAGAATATATACAACTATCAGGACACTGTCTATGTAATCAGGAGGCTTATATCATCATAATCTTATAATCTATTGAGACGGTCACTAAAAATGTACAGTCCTCTGTAAGCCACAATATGTATGGCTACCATTCAGAAGCTTTTGCAAGATGTGGGCCTCACGGATGGAAGAAACCTAAGCAATAAAAAGTCACTGTAGGTGTTTTCTCTAACTTGCTAGGCAAGTTGGTTCTGCTAATTATTATTAAAAAGGGGATATTTAATGGTAACTTTATTTTTATAAAACAAAGCTTTTAGGGGTTTCCAAGGATCTATAAAGTATTCCTGTTAGGTAACAGTACTTTAGAGAAGGTCTGTAAAGTTACATGATTGAACTTCCTTGTTAAAATTCTGTTACTCAAGTTCCTGAGGAAGGAAGATTCATGTGGTTCTAGCCTCTTTGGGGAAAGTTCAACGGGCAATGACAACAGATGAAAGTCAGCAAAAACAAGAGAATCCAAGCCATTTATCTCCTTTCTTTATTCCCACGGGGCCTTCATACTGCAGGCTTGGCACGGAGAGAAATTGGAAAGGAAGTCATCATAGGAGATGTTAATTCTGCAATTAAGAAAGAACATGGGGTCTCTTCCTTAAAATTTCACTTAGGAGATTGGATTTTCAATTATCTCATTAGCATAAAATCTAGCCTGAGGGATTAATGGTATGGATAAAAATTTAAAAACAGAAAGCATAGAACAGATTTGAGATGATTACAGAGGAGTGGCAGATGACTGGTTCTTGAAAATTCTCAAATTACCTTGGTTAACAAAAAGTGGATCTAAAAAAAAATGGATCTATTTCAAATTACCTAGAAGCTTTTTTATAAACTAAAAATACACTACTTATATCTAAGCCAACATTCATTAAATAAGTGATGTGAATATAAAATAAGCATATATATATATATATATATATATACCATATTTATAGTAGATTTGAACTTGGTTTCTCCGGATGGTACCCAAAGGAGCATATTAAAAAGTCAGAATTGAAGGAAGGAGCTAAATTCATTTCAAATCCTGAAAGAATTAAAGGGTTTGATGATCACCTTGAAGTTGCTTATAATATCCTTTTAAATAGACATTTTATATTATTTATGTTTAGGGTTATTCAGATTTTAGAAGAAATGGAATAAATGGTTCAAATTTCAGTTTGTGTGTTAGAGCTGCACTTTAGTTTTCAATCTTATTTGATATGTACATCTTATAGCAGCACAGAAGTAAAAAACCTAGCTATAATATTAACTCAGAATAGAGTATGTTTTTCAAAAGAGATGACCTAAATTTTCTTTTATGTTCAAATGTAGAGAAAATCTTAGCGAAGATCTTCAAGATAGTTGCCAACAATATTACTGAAACAAATTTTCAATTTTTGTGTCAAAAACTAAAGCTGGCAATCACAGAAACTGATAAGTCTACAATGAGGTATGTATGAATGACAACATGTAGTATAAGCTTATTCTCATGTTCTGATTTATATCATATTGATATTACATGGTTTTGAAACATTCATATTAACATGAACTCTAATTTGCTGTAAAAGACTGATTTTAGTTTATTATATATTTGAGATCCATATGGGTATAGTAGTTTTAAGCAAGTACTCTGAGGATAGACTGCTTGGCTTTAAATCCCAAATAGTTTTGTGATCCTGGATAAGTCCCCTAACTTACCTGTGCCTCAGTTTCTTTACTGGTAAAATGGATAGACTTATCTAAGAGAGCTGTCATGAGATCAAGTTATAAAGCATGTAGCATTGTAGCAGTAATATACTGGTTTATAGTAAACAGTCCACAATTATTTTGAGGTCTTGAGTAAATCTCTCTTAGAATCAAATGTTAATTGAATTGTTGATTTTCTTCAAGGAAACAAGGGATGGCATGGGACTAACATTCACTTACTATGTATGTGCCAAACTCTGTGCTAAATTTTTATATAGACTATCTTCACCAATTAATTTAATCCTCACTTCACTCTGGTAAACTAGGTTGAAAACCTAGATATATAATACTGATGTAGTTTAAAATAGTGTTCTTAATTGATAATTAAAATAATTATTATTTCAAAATTTTCAGCACTGTTTCATTAAGTGAGAGAGTCCACCGAACACTTGATAAGTGGAAAACGGAAAATAACAACTTGTCAGTAACCACTGCTGCTCTAAGAGACCAACTAACTCGGGCACTAACTATGATAGGAGCATATGAAATTATGGACAAAATAACAGCTTTAAAACTTTTTACATGTGCAGTTAAATTCTGAACAGTGTATCCAGAATAAGAACTGAGAACTTATGATGCACTTATATAATTGAAACTGGATACAAGAGAATTGCACGTCATGTTTCTTTTCATGTATTCCTAAGAGATGATGACAATTTATGGCTACCACTCTAGTGTCATCATAATAAAATATTACAGACACCATTTTATGTATTTATTCTGTTGCCTCTCTACCCTTCCTTCAGAGATACAGATATAAAGAAGCTGTTCTTAAGCTAATATAAATCCTTAGGCACTCTTATCCCTACTGGAAAAAGTTTAAAAATAGAGAAGGATTGGAGGCATAGGCATTATACTTGTCAACCAATATTTCATGTTGCACTTCCAAAACAACAACAAAGACAATAAAATAATATGGTACTTAAATCCAACCTGCAAGATTAAGTCCTTTGTTTAATTTGGTCTCACATCACAAAGTTTCTGTATCTTTTAAGTAGAAAGTTATCTTATAAAGTTAACAAAAACTGCACTATGTCTAGAATATTCTTAAATCACTTGGAAACCCAATACACTAGTTTAAGTGAGTGAAAAGTGAAGAATCCAGAAGTATCATTAGTTTCACACGTGGCTGGTGTGATGGTTAATGTTCTCAGCTGGCGGCAAGGTACTTCCATAGAACATTGAAATGGGAAGGATCTTGGAAACTATCATTTTACAAATAAGAAAATTAAGACCTAGAATAACTAAGTGATATAAACCAGGTTCTCTACCCTTCGTTCAGAGATACAGATATAAAGACCAGAAAATTTTCTAGGGGTAACTTTGGTCTGAAGAGAGAAAGAGAGAGAGAGAGAGAGAAAGCTGGATAACATCAGAACAATGAAAGCACTTTCATTGTGCCCAGCTCTTATCGTCTCTTGCCATATTGCTACAACAGCCTTTTAAACGGATGTCCTATCCTATAGACTCACCCAAACCATACTGTATTTTGCTGCCAGATTTATCTTTTAAAAACACAGATCTAACCATATCAACCTCCTGATCAAAATTTAAAATTATTTCTTTTATAGCCTAGATCACTCCATTCTTTCCCCGTTATTCTCCAGTCAAGCCAAGCTTTTCGAAACTCCTCAGATATGCTATGAACTCATTCTCTCGTTTGCCTTTACTCTTATTTCTGCATGGAACATGTTCTCCTTTTCTCTGAATACCTACCTCTCCTGGCTAATTTCCATGCATCTTCCCTAAGACTTAGCCCAGATCATATCCTCTCCCCTCTCCCTGAGATCAAATCTTGGAACAAAAATAAGATTTGCAATATAATTACAAAAATATCTAGAAAATAATGGTTATGAGAACTTATTTCTTTAATTATTATGCTATACATATATTATACAATAATATTCATAACATTAGTAATGAAAGAATAAAAGCAATTTGAAATAATTAAGCATATACTAGAGCAAAACATGACTCAAAGACCAAATATATTAAATCTATGACAGGCGAAATTTAAATCTCTAATATAGCAGCCATATTAAATACTGTAGTTAACTGTGTGTTCATGTTGGTACATGACAGAATCTGCCACTTTGCAATTGGACTTCCTCCTCTCCTATTTTTGATGAACTTGATATTATATCAATATCTTGGAAACTGATGTCTAGATCCTGAAAGATTTCCCATAAAATATTTTTTGTATAGTTACATCTTGTTTTTTAATCGGTCTGACAATTTTAGCTTTTTGATTTGAGTATCTATTTCCATTTAATTACTGATATTTTGGGGTGGGTTTTTAAGATATATTCACATGCCATAACAGTCATCTTTTATTTTTAACAGTCATCCTTTTAAAGTGTATAATTAGTTGAGTTGTGTACCTTTCACCACCATCTAATTCCAGAATATTTTCATCATTTCAGAAAGAAACCCCAGGACCATTAGCAGTCACTCTCCATTTTCCCTTCCCCCTAGCCCCTGGCAACTAATAATCTGCTTTCTGTCTCTATGGATTTGCCTACTCTATATGTTTCATATAAATGGAATCATATAATACATGACCTCTTGTTGGAGCACTCATCAATATTTTATTCCATTTTATGGCTGAATAATGTTCTATTGTATTCTGTTTTATCCATCAGTTGATGGAAATTTGGGTTGTTTCCACGTTTTAGTTGCTATGAACATTCATTTACAAGTTTTTGTTTAAACATCTTTAAAAAATTATTTTGGGTGTATAACTAGAAGTGGAATTCCTGGGTCATATGATAACTCTATGTTTAACTTTTTGAGGAAGCATCAAATGGTTTTCCACAGTGGCAGAACCCATTTCTATTCCCATCAGCAATATATGAGGGTTTCAATCTCTTCACATCCTCTCCAACACTTGTTATTTTCATTAAAATTTTGTTTTTTACTATACACATCCCATGACATGGTATCTCATCGTGATTTTTTTTTCACTGACAAGAACTTTTATTTCTTTTTAATGACATTAAACACAACTGCTACAAGGGGAAAAACATGATAAAGAGGAGGCACCAAACTTCAGTTTCATAATTGATCCTGACAACAACCAAAGTAAATTGGGGTCCGCATTAGATGCAAAACTACAGGTTATTTCAGGCTCTTTACTTACAAGTAAACTATGTAAACAGCACATTCATACTCTGTATTGTCAAGATCCCTGTGGCGAGAATGTCATCACAGATGAAGAAGGCTAGGTAGGCAGTTAAATGCACACAATGCTTATGCAAATAAAACAACATGGCAAGAATTCTACATGAAAATTAGACTTAGAGGCCAACACCAAATATGAGATATGTAGCTTTTAAAAACAGATTAAAACTCTAGATTCTACCCACTACTGTCTTTAAGGCAAACATGCCTAATAATGAGTTTTCTTTGGCTTTGTTTTTCTTCTTAAAGAATACTACCACGTTAACCGCTAGGGAACAGTTCTCTCCTTCCCCAGTCTAACAGATTTAAGTAAGCTGCTAAAGCTTTGGAAAAACAGAATTATTTGAGCAAAGACAAAATGTGATTGTCACATTTTCTCGTTAACCCGTCACTCATTTGATTTGGCAAAGGCGATGCTCCCATTACATATCAGTCTTAAACCCTCCTGTACCAGGGAGGCAGGAACATGAGTCTTAGACTTTTGCCTAAGCAAAAGGCTGTCCTTTTACTCCTTGGTTATCTGTGGGGAACAAGACAACTGCAATGCTAGTTATTCCAGTAACAATGAATTCTAACTATGCTATAGTTCCAAAGGTGGATGTTTGTCCCATTCCATCAAGCTAATTTACGGAAACCTGGAGAAGTGACTGATATAGGCAATGCCAACTGAAATAACAGATTTTGACTCTTGCCTTTGAACAGAACTTCCCCTTTGCATTTTGGTCCCAGACTCTAAACCAAATGTTGAAGGAAAAGAGAATCCTTGACTGGATAGAAATAGTTAACACTTAGGGATGTCCATCTAAGTTTACTGGTAACTATGACCAAGTTTCTCCCAAGTCAGTTTCTAAAGCAGGGTAGGATGTTTAAGATGGGTTACTGGCATACAAAGATGGGGCTTATGGAAGAACAAAACCAGACAGAGGCAGTGAGACCAGTATCACAGGCCGTGCTATAGCAACTAGGTACAACCTTCACAGAGAGTGAACAGCAGCACAAATGCCAGACTGCAAAATCTCCCAAGAGATGTCTAGAGCTGTCTGTAAAGAGAATAACAAACTCCTAAGACATCCATTAAGATAGCTGCACATAGCATTACCCTTAAGATCAGGTAATGCTTTGAGCACAGGCTTAATCAAAACTATTTTAGATTCACTTTAGTAGTTTTGTAAAACTGTACATCAGAGATTTGACCAAGTAAGGAGATGGTAACATCCTGGACCAAAAGGCACCTCTTATTAACTAATAATGGAGACAAAAGACAGCTTCTCCAAAGTCTCTCCCACAGGATGGAAGCTCACTGACTAATATGTCAACTCATACTTGAAGTTGGGGTTCAGCAGATGAAACTGAAGACCAACTGACACCTCTCAATAGCACTGCTTTCTGGCCTGTCCTAGAGTCAAGACTCTGGGTAGGTGGTTCTTCAATAATGAGTACAGTAAGGCTTTTCTTAAGAGGCATATCTATGTCTAACAGGATACAGGAATATGCTGGTAGAGCCCTAAGGTCACTGGGGAAAAAAGAAGGAAAATCCTTGAAGAAAGGCAGAGAAGGCAAACAGTCACAAGACTGCAAATCAACAGGGGTTGTTAGTCATCAACAGGGGTTGTTAGTCAACAGGGGTTGTTATTGCTATTCTTCTATTGGAGTTAAGATGTACAAGATTTGTAAACACTATTGTGCAAAATAAATTTAATGAAGAATGAAAAAAAAAGCCAAAAAATAAAGGCAGCTAGTAGGTACAAAAAGAAGAGAAGATTTACACTTTTAATTTGTCCTTTCAACTCTTCAGATGTGCTGGATTACTAACTTTTAAAATACTGACAGGTATTCGGAGATTCAAATAAAAAAAGTAAGAGGGGTTGCTAAAAGTGACTTGTATCCATTTATAAGTCACCAGCAATAATTAACACTGGCTTGCAGCCTGATAAAGAATCTCTTCCTCATAGGAGATTAAAAGATGATTTCTTCTGGGCACCAGAAGTAGACTTCACCTCTGCACAGAGGTGGGTGTTTTGCTTGAGCCTGGGTGTTTTGACTTAATGCTGGCTTTCAGGCGGTAGCCACCTTCAATTTAAATTAAAAAATTAAAACTATATCAACTCAACACTGCTTAAATGCATAGACACACACAAACAGGAAGGACCTTATACAAAAAATTTCAAGTCAGCAATGGGCATTTCCAAAAGGTGACAAATTCTTTAAATAAAAATGTTGTGAAAAATAAATTTTAAAATCTACAAAGCACAAAGCAGCAGAAGATGAGATGCTGCTCTGGACAGGACCCTGGATAGGGACCTTCATTGCTGATGGGAGGAGACAAATGGACTGTACAGGAAATCTGGTAGACGCTGGAACCGATGGTGGCTTCGCATGTTCCCGTCAACCCACTGAGTCAGACTGTATTTTTGCAGAGATTTCTGTTGGAACCAGGTATAGTTTCACCTGGTGAGGTCCGAAGGATGCTGCCATTTTCGGTTCTGTATGTGATAAACGTGATCCATCAAGGCACACAGCTCCCCCAAGGTACCTTGGTTAGAGTTCACTGGGTCTTCTATATGAGCAATGACATTCCTGAGATAACTTTGCTTCTGCTTTTTTAGATCTGATGGTGAAAACGTCAGAATATTAGTCCTTGTTTTGGTTTGCAGAACAGGAATGACTTTGCCTAGTCTTTTTTCATGGACCTTCAGCTTCCCAGAATCTTTGTCAAGAAAATGTTTGTTTGATGAACTGGAAACAACTGGAAACCTCATTTCAAAACTTGATTTATGTGATCTATTTCTCCAGGATGACCCCGTATTAGAAGGAGTCTTTGAATGGTTCAATATCTGAGAGGTTACAGGTGTAGGTTTCTTACTGTTAGATATATTTTTATCAGAGACAGTTTGTTGAAACTTACTGTTTGAAGAAGGGAGTGGGGGCCCATCATAGGCAGAATTATCGGGGCTGATCCCTTCAGATTCTGTGAAAACTGTGCTCTCACTTAGGCTAAGACCATCTTCTCTCATCTCTTCTCCAAGGGAGGAGGGTTTTTCAGTAACTTCGGATGTATCAGTCTTGTCCTTATCAAGTGCAACATCACAAACTGTTGGATCAAATGGTGCAACTGTAACTTTTATAAGATTCTTTTCTAGTGCAAAGCGTCTGTTCAATGGTTTAGTAGGAGTTGGTCCATGACCAGCTGATGTATTTAGTTGAGGTAGTTTGAAGAGGCCAGAGGTCTCAGCTTCTGGTCCCAAGCTGTACAATGAATTTTTCTCTTGGGGAGTATCAAGTGGAATTTGACTCCCTTTCCCTCCCTTCTCAACATTCCTGCTGTCATCGTTAGACAAGCCTCCTTCCCAAGAAAAGTGCTCATTTGATAGGTCATCATCCTTCAAAAGCTCCTGAATCTTCCTCTGTGAAACTGAAATGGCCATCGTCTTTTCCATCAGACAGTTCCAGCAAGGAGTCATCCAATCCATCCTCATCCAAGGAATCCCAAGAAAATGGGGCATTGTCTTTAGGCAAGGTACCAGAAGATTGTTCAGAGGGCACTAGTGAGCACATCATACTGTGTGGAGCTGCTGGTGTGATCTCTGCCTTTGCCACGAGGCCAAATGGAAAAAGGGTTCAGCTCCTGCTAGCTGTTCCTTTCAGGAGACTTATCAAAATGATTGACTCCCACTTTCAAAGTTTCTGGTTGTGAAGCACAAGTATCACAGGCACTGGGGCTTAGCAGCCACATTTCTGAAAGAGAAGCTCTTTCTGAGCCACTACCCCTCCTCTCCAACTCCTTCCAAAAGGTCTAGTACTGGGAGTTCCCAGGCAGTCCAGTGGTTAGGATTCCACACTCCCACTGCAGGCGGCATGGGATCCCAAATGCTCACTGGAAGAAAAACATCATTACTTGCAAACTTTACTGTGAACACAAAGGACCACTATTCTTCATAACCACTGAAAGCATCAATTCCTATGGCACGTGACATCCACAGGCACAGAGCTGGCTCTTCTGAGCTTCTCTCATAGAATTTTCCACTAGGTCAGATTATTTTGAAGCAAATCCCAGGAATCACATCATTTCATCTCCAGAAGCCGGGCCGAAGCCTAGGTGAACGACTGCACCTCACTCTGCCCCATGCGTCATTTTATCCTCTTATTGTGATTTTGATTTGCAGTTGCCTCATGGCTAATGCTGTTGAGCATCTTTTAATGTGCTTATTGGCCATTACTATATCTTCTTTGGACAATTATCTATTCAGATTCTTTGCCTATTTTTAAATTGGGTTATGTTTGTCTTTATTGAGTTGTAATAGCTCGTTTTGTAGTCTAGATACAAGTCCCTTATCAGATGTATGATTTACAAAAATTTTCTCGCATTCTGTGGGTTGCTTTTTCATTTTCTTGATAGTGTCCTTTGAAGTATAAAAGTTTTAAACTTTGATTAAGTTCTATTTACCTACTTTTCTATTGCTTGTACTTTAGGTGTTACATATAAGAAACCATTTTCTAATCCAAGATCATGAAGATTTACACCTATGTAAGTCTATATTAATAGGGTTTTCACCAATGTAAATCCTTTTGCTCCCTCCAGTGACTGCATGTGGTTAGTTTTCAAAGCTACTGCAGAGGGAGGATGGGGAGCAGAGTAAGTTAAAACACCACTAAGCTTGCTGTTCTTATCAAGATACGGCTGCTTTTCCTTTTTTTAAAAAAATAAAATTTATTTATTTGGTTGCGCTGGTAGGGCTCTTTAGTTGTAGGAAGTCCCTACAGCGGCTTTTCTTTAATAAATCCTCCATGGGACTTCCCTGGTGGCGCAGTGGTTAAGAATCCAGCTGCTGGGCTTCCCTGGTGGTGCAGTGGTTAAGAATCCACCTGCCAATGCAGGGACACGGGTTCAAGCCCTGGTTCAGGAAGATCCCACATGCCGCGGAGCAACTAAGCCCGTGTGCCACAACTACTGAGCCTGTGCTCTAGAGCCTGCAAGCCACAACTACTCAGCCCACGTGCCACAATTACTGAAGCCCATGCGCCTAGAGCCTGTGCTCCACAAGAGAAGCCACCACAATGAGAAGCCCGCGCACCGCAACGAAGAGTAGCCCCCACTCAACAAAACTAGAGAAAGGCCACGTGCAGCAACGAAGACCAAATGCTGCCAAAAAATAAATAAATAAACTTAAATAATAAATAAATGCTCCATGGATTGCTGACAGGCTTTGGTTAATTTTCAGAGTTCTGAAAAAATTGATTCTGACATTTTTGGGGTCTGTTTTCTTGTTATTTTTGAGGGGAGAATTTTAGGAACTTTTGACTGCCATTTTCACTGACATCACTCAATATATTTAGTTTTATATCTACCATCTTGCTATATGTTTTCTATTTGTCTCATCTGTTTTGTGTTTATTCTCTTGATCTGTCTTAATTTTACCAATCATTTTTATTCTTTTTTGTATTAATTTTATTGCTATTCTTTTAGAGATTACATTAGAAATCACAATATACATATAGCAAATATGCAAGAGCTAAAACTCCTTAATGTGTGTTCTCTCCTCTTCACTTGTTGTGTTATCATGCATTTAATTCTATATTTAAATTGGCTAACTTTATAATTGTTGCTTTTAAAGTCAATATATATGCACATATATACAATTATTTCTCCCAGCGTTCTTCATTCTTTCCTGCATTTCTATCCTTCCATCTTGAATCATTCTCCTCCTGCCTGAAGAATTCTCTTTAATATTTATTTTAATCCAAATTTTCTCTCGACGAATTTTCTGTTATATTTGACGAAAAATAGCTTGGCCCTAAGAAATTCATTTTAATAATGTTAGCACATTACTCTTACATGCTTCTATGGTGACCACTTAATTTTTCTTGGCTCTCCCAAAACTGAAATGGTTCAAGAGTCACATCTCTCCTCAGAGGAGTTTGTCAATACTTAAATTCGGTTTGCTTGGTTACCTTGCAACCACGGCTCTCTAATGGTTTCAAAAGCTATCATTTTGAAATTTTTTTTCCCCTGGAGTTTGGATTTAAGAAGGAGGCAATGTTCTTATGTGGTTTTCTTCATCCTAAATAGAAACAGAACTCCTAGTTTCTATGTATATCATTCCTGGAATGCTTTTCCATCTCTTTGCTTAAAAAATTATAATAATATTGGCTTTGGGCCAGTGTTTCCTGCAAGAACCAAAAAGCAGGATGACTTAGCTGAAGTTTTCTTCCTTCGTTTTGAGGACCTTAGTTTAAGTTTCTTCTCAGTCTCCCATATGGTGGTGGCTGCTTAAGGTCCTAAATATACCCTATTAACAGAACAATGTCTCCTTTAGGTCTCTTCTGGGTAACTAAATTCCATCCTACTTTTCCTTGTCTTGAGCAAATTATTTTTTTATAGTTTGTAACTGGAGCCTTGTGTAAACCTTAATGTCCTCACTTTGCAACTTTGTGCCCTCTGTCGAATTCTCACTCTATTAATTTTTGTGTTCTTGCTGATAGTCTCTCAGAAAATAATCTTGTCATATCCTTAGGCAATGGCTCTGCTTGTGGATGAATGTGGCTACTTTCACTTCTCCACATTATTCTCTTTCCACTTATGCTATGCATTCTAGCCTCAACTATGGCAACATTCTTTCTTCCTTCATTAAATTTTTAACCTCAACTTAAACACAGAAGAGGTGATTAAGCCTCCTTAAAGTCAGACTGGCACAATGCTTTCACCACCAGTTACTACAGCTTTTCGACAGTTAGGTACATGAGTTTGTTTCTAACTATCCCCCATCCTTTATAGCAGTGGTCCCCAACCTTTCTGGCACCAAGGACTTGTTTTGTGGAAGACAATTTTTCCACGGATGGAGGCAGGGGGATGGTTCAGGTGGTAATGGGAGCGATGGGGAACAACGGAGAGCAGCAGACGAAGCTTCACTTGCTCACCTGCCACTCACCTCCTGCAGTGCGGCCCAGTTCCTAACATGTCCTCGGCCCAGTCCTCAGCTTGGCTACCAGTCCCTGACTCGGGGGTAGGGGACCCCTGCTTTATAGAACACATACCCAAAAGCATACTAGCTAGCATGCATGTGTTATTTTCCACATTTCAAAGTTCGGCTTCTTACAGAAATTAGAGTTCTCACTTCTTTTGAAATTTATCTGAACATAATCTTGCTCAGTGTACCAATATTTTCAGGAATATTAATTTTTTGTTTGTTTTGTTTTGTTTTTGGTAGACAGGGGTAGCCATCAATAGTTTCAGGTGAGTGAGGTTTAGTTACATTCCCCCAAAACCTCACTCTATCAATGAAGCACTTGCTTGGACAATTCTTACACACACACACACACAAAGTTATGTAATATGTTCTGTAAGTGCAATGAAGTCCCAGCTCTGTCACTTTTTAGTATTCTAACCACACCTTTCAGGAAAGATACACTGGAGGCAAATGTGACAATATACTAGAGGCAAGATCCAGTTAACCTTATAGTCTATTTTAGGCAAACAGAATCTTCCAAATCCTTAGCTGGACAAATGACAATTTAGGGATTGAGCCTGGAGAGTCATCCTTAACAGAACAGGCTATGGGGCTGGATGGAATTTTTTTTTTAATTGTAGTAAAGCACTCATAAAATTTACCATCGTGACCATTTTTAAGTGGCATTGAGTACATTCACACTGTTGTGCAACAATCACCACCATTTACCTCAATAACTTTTCGTCATCCCAAATTGAAACCCCAAACCCATTAAACCATAACTCTCCCTTTGCCCTTCTCCTCAACCTTTGTAACCACATACTACTTTCTGTCTCTAGGTATCTCACAGAAGTGGAATCATACAATATTTGTCTTTTTATGTCAGGCTTATTTCATTAACCATAATGTCTTCAAGGTTCATCTATGTTGTAGTGTGTATCAGAATTTCATTCATTTTTAAGCTTGAATAATATTCCATTGTGTATATATACACCGTATTTTGTTTATCCATTTATCTGTCAATGGACACTTGAGTTGCTTCTACTTTTTGATTTTTGTGAATAATGCTGCTATAAACATGGGTGTTCAAGTCCCAACTTTCACTTCTTTTGGATATACATCCAGAAGTGAAATTGTTGGATCATATGGTAATTCTATGTTTAATTTTTTGAGAAATCACCATACTGTTTTCCAAAATGGCTGCACCATTTTATATTCCCACCAGAAGGGCACAAGAGTGCACTTATCCTGGTACGACTTGTTATTTTCTGTATTTTTGATAATAGCCATTCTAATTGATATGAAGTGGTATATCATTGTGAACTTGATTTGCATTTACCCAATGATTAGCGATGTTGAGCATTTTTTTCATATGCTTATTGGTTATTTGTATATCTTCTTTGAAGAAGTGTCTATTTGAGTCCTTTGTTTATTTTTTAAATTGGATTTTTGGATAAAATTTGTATATTCAGGAGTATCTCTGAAATATTTTAGCCAGTACAATATATATATAAAATGTCACTAATATCTTCAATTAAAAACCCATTTCTAACAACTAGCATTTTATTCTATATTTACATATTATAATTTTACCAATGAAAACACATTTCTAACATTCACTATGCAATTTTGCAAAGCCTCTGGTATCTAGCTTTTAGTAGTTGCCTCTGATATGACCTTCCTGAGTCAAATTCTAGCTGACCATCCTGAGAGTTATATTCCATATTGTGGCAATTGCCCACACATATACTAACACATAATATCACACTGCTATATTAAAAAATTTTTAATTTAAATTAAATCACACACACCATAGCAAAAAGCTCTATATCTGGTTCTGTGGCTATGGTGCTGACCTTTCTCTCCTTCACCTACCATGCCCAGTCACATTTGCTATCTATTCTGTTTCTTGAACGAGCTAATTTGCCCATTCCTAACCCAGGGTCTTTGCACTTGCTGTTCCTTCTGCCTAGAACACTCTTCCTTTTGATTCTCTCATGGACTTATCCTTCTCAGTATCCAGGTCTCAGCTCAAATGTTACCTCCTTAACGAAGCCTTCCCTAACCCCCAAATTAAAAGTAGTTCCTTTCTCCCGAGTCTTTCTTAATCAAACTGCCCTGCTTATCTTAAACTTAAGTTTATGTGTTTATTAGCTCCATGAGAAGAAAGACTTTTTATTTGCAACTTTGTACCCAGTACCAAGATGAGTGCTTTGGCATACGGTAAGAGCTCAATAAATACATATATTTTATATTCAAGTGAATGAAAGAATGAATGAATACCTAGAGTGTGACATGTGTTAGAACAGAGATAAAAAGAAAGCACTATGAGAACACAGAGCAGGAATACCTAAATCATAATGCCAGGACAGGCTGCCTGGGGTAGGTGAGAATTGTGCTGAAACAACTATCCTGATAAGAAGTAGATCAGTCAGCATGGGCTGCCATAACAAAATATCACAGATTGGGTGTAACAGTAGAAATTTATTTCTCACAGTTCTGGAGGCTGGGAAGTCCAAGATCAAGATGCTGGCTGATCTGGTTCCTGGTGAGAGCTCTCTTCCTAGCTTGCAGACAGCTGCCTTCCACCGTGTCCGCACATAATGGAGAGAGCAAGATGACATATCTTCATCTTCTATTATAAGGACATCAGCCCTGTCAGATTAGGGCCCCACCCTTATGATCTTATTTAACTATTATTACCTCCTCACAGGCCTCATCTCCAAATACAGTCACAATGGGGGGATGGGGCTTCAACATAAGAATTTTGGGGACACATAAACATTCATTCCATAACAGAAGCTATATAAAGAAGGGCAGGCATTGTTAGGAGACATTCCTCCATTGGTCTCTCAATCTCCTATGCATTTTGCTGGGCATGCCAAGAATGATGGCACTTCTGGGCGTGGTGCTAGGCCACTGAAGTGAGGGCCTCACCCCAGCACAGACTTAGCTTCCTCAGGACCAAACACCTAGTGGCAGGTGAGGAAAGGGCAGAATTTCCTTCCTCTTTAAGACTGAAAAATATTCCATTGTATCTATATGCCACATTTTGCTTATCCATTAATCCATTGATGGACATTTGAGATGCTTTCATGTTTCAGTTATGGCGAATAATGCTGGTGTGAACAATGGGAAATGACTTCTCTCTGTAATCATGTATAGTGGCCATCTCTGCTAAGGGCAGGGAAATCTGTGTAAATTTAGCTGGAAATGTTTAAGAAATATCATTTAAGAAAATGTTTCTCTTCCATTGTCCCAGAGTTGAGAAATGTTTGTCCTTGGAGAGAGAGAGAGTGTGTGTGTGTGTGTGTGTGTGTGTGTGTGTGTGTGTTCGGTCCAGTAAGTTACCAGAAAACTACAGGAGGAATGAAGGTGTACATTTCATTTCTCACTGGTGTAGAGACTTGAGGCGCCAAATGGGATGGTTTTGCTTAACTGCCTCTTACTGAAAAACTCAGACTTAGGGAAATGTGTTGGAGAACTGTGTCCTGTCTCCTGTAAATTGTGTCCTCTATCCTCTGCAGTGGGGATGGAGTTTGTGAGTTGGGCTGTGCTTCCTAGGGTAGAACAAATCTCTGTGGGTATGGGTTAGAGTCCTCCTAAATGGAGGGATTAAAGAAAGCTCCTTCAAAGAGTAGTAACAGAGAAGTAAATTTAAACACAACCAGATACTGTTCTGTGTCCATGAAGGGGACCCCCAGTCCCCATGAAATGTTTGTTTTGTTCTTTTCCTTTGACTCTAGAAATAGTCATATTTAAGCATCTGTTTTTTGTTGTTTGTTTGTTTGTTTTTTTTGCGGTACGTGGGCCTCTCACTGTTGTGGCCTCTCCCGTTGCGGAGCACAGGCTCCAGACGCGCAGGCTCAGCGGCCATGGCTCACGGGCCCAGCCGCTCCGCGGCATGTGGGATCTTCCCGGACCGGGGCATGAACCCGTGTCCCCTGCATCGGCAGGTGGACTCTCAACCACTGCGCCACCAGGGAAGCCCTGAGCATTTGGTTTTAGTTTTTCTCTTGGGTACTAAAATTTATTTTGTTACCTATAATCCTTCAATAAAGTTGTAAAGGTAAGGTCATATGTCGATAGTGTGGTTTTGGGTATTTTAAGGGGAACACCCTTTCTGTCAGAGAGCATCATCTTACTAAGGAATTATGGGAGAGTGAGCAGAGGCTCAAGGCCGAGCAAAGAGGGGAAAAGCTCTTTGGAAAAATGGCTGCAATCTATACTGATTCAGGAGTCAACTTAATATAATCCTCCTCTCCCTCCCAAATATATGAGGAAGATTACAAAAAGGGAAGAAAACTTTTAAGAAATGATCCTAGCTTATTTTCAGTCAAGTATCTTATTATTTAAATAAACATTAAAAATATTTAAACAAAGAAACTCTGACTTTGATCACAGATGCTCTGTTTATCAATCACCCAGCATTTCAGTCCATTCTTAGATCACAATAAGGAACCAAGTTTAATTTCAATAATATTAAAAGAGTGGTCTGATGAGAAGTATGCGCAACATAAGAAAAAGTTGAATTACCATACTCAACTAATAAGATAATAGTAGGGTTGAATCCATGGTGAAGCAACAATCTCCCTTTTCATTTTATGATGTGCTTCTGAAACATCACCTTGGAAAACTCATATTAAAATAACAACAACAAAATAAATAAATAAAATAACAAAAACTATGGTTATACAATGGACCTAGCTTGAAGTTTTAATGAATAACAGGTTTTGAATTTAAATGATTTCACAGGAGGGTAGTACTGGTGGTATGCAACTGGCTCCACAGAGAACAAAAATTGAAACCACCACATATCATACTCTAGATCAGCAGTTTTCAAACTTCTTGGTCTCAGGAATCCTTCACAGACTTAAAAATTAAGAACTCTAAAGAACTTTTTAAAAAGTGTGTTATATCTATAAATATTTATAGTAGTAAAAATTAAAGTGGAGAAATGAAAATGCTTATTAATTTATTAAAAATAACAATCCCATGTTAATGCATTTTTATGAACACAGTTATATTTTCAAAAACAAAAAAGAGAGAGGTGGCATTGTTTTAGATTTCTGCAAATCTGTTTAATGCCTGGCTTAATGTAAGACAGCTGAATTCTCATGTGCTCTCAATCTACTGTGCTAACTATATTGTTTTGATTGAAGTACATTAAAATAACCTGGCTTCACACAGCTGTAGAGCTGGAAAAGGGAGGAATATTTTAGTAACTTTTTCAGATAATTATAGATATTCTTCACAAGTGGTAGTATCTTAAAAGTTAGTTGCATGTAGAGTCTGAAACTGTATCAATGAACTTTTTGTATTCTGTTATATGAAAATCTATTGGTCTAAGTTGTACTTTGAATGGATGTTTCACTCACTCATGATCTTGTAACATCACGCATTGTACCTCTGAATATACTGGCTCTTAATTATGCAAAGATTCAATATGCTGACACATTTTATTACACAAACTCCACTTGTTACTAAATTTTCTCTGTAGAAAAGTCTCAAGAATTGGTAAGTTGTCAAGTTCATAGTGGTAGATATGTTTTCTAAAATTCTTAATTTTTATTTGAAAGCTTTAATTTTATCATTGACAACAAGTACTGCCAGTGGTTTTCTTTTAAAGGAGAGGCTGACTTCATTTTCAAAGAAAACATCTGTCAAATATCCAAATCTGAAGGATCAAAGTTTGTCACTTGTTCTTTCAAGCAAAAATGCCATTCTGTGAAAAAAGCAGCAAGTTAAAATACATGTACTCAATGGCTGACCTTTAAAAAAATTAAATGCTTACAATTTCATCAAGGACCTTCTTAAGCGAAGCAGGCAATTTTTTTCTACTGCAAGTGCATGGCAGTGAAGAATAATGACTACTAGAGTTTGGTGCCACTTGCCATTGATTTGTGCTAAGGTCCCAGAAGTTTTATTTACTATTGATTTGACACCATCACTGCAAATTCCAGCAGTAAAAAAGCAAAATAATGGTATTATTATAAAGGGCTTTGATTTTGCATACACCCCCTGGAGTTCTGGGGATCCCCAGAAGGCCATGAACCACACTTTGTGAACTGCTATGTATTAGAATAAATGCAGAATATAAAAACTATTAAAAGACACAATCCCTATTCTCAAGTTCATCTTGTAGCAGAGGAAACCGACTGGAGACGACTGCAACACAGTTTTAGTGATGGAAGAAATGGCAGCCGTGTGGAGGATAGATCAAAGGCAAGCACGGAAGCAGAGACCAGGTAGCATACTACTGCAGTAATGCAGACAAGCAATGATGAGGGCCTGACCTAGGGCAGTGGCAAGAATGGAGAAATTTAAGGTGGTGGAATTACAGGACTCGGTGTCTGATTCGATGTGAGGCACAGCGGAGAAGGGCAGTTTGGTGGACAGTGGTGCCCTTCCTACAGAGGCATTACAGGAGGAGAAGGTTGGCAGCGAGGTGGGCGGAGATTTATGAGTTTAGTTTGCATTAACTATGACATGAGCATCAGCTCTCTAGGCAGAGGTGTCAGAACAGGCAATTGGCTATTAACTGCTCCTTCCCCGAGGGCCTCACAGTTCTCATTCCCTTCTCTACCCTCAATGCCTAGCACAGTACCCAGCTCTTAAGGTCGACTGAATAAAGAAATGAATCTGGTCAGGGGCTCGTGACAGTCAGCTAACAGGAGGGTTCAATTTGGCAGTCATTTTATATACACGCTTCTTTGAAACCACGGGAGTGGATGAGATCAGGTTGACTGTAGCAGGAGGACTGAACTCCCGCTTCAAAATCTTTCTGGTCCTAAACGGTCAGAATAAGGGGCGTTCTTGGGAAATGTTGCCTCCAGTAGGTCACGACGGCCTATAACATACAAATTTAGCTTGTAAAACCTGTTTCTGGAGAAGGCAGAACACCCAACAACCAAGACTCGTCACCTTTATGTCCGCACTTCAATACCTGTCAGACTGGTTTTACTTGGGGTGAGATGGGACTGACCTCGGCGTCCCAACCTTCTGTGGGTAGACGGCGTCTTTCGCAATCTCCCTTTTCGCGAATATTTGAAACTGTCTCTCCGAAGGGCCACGACGCGGACCTCGAACAGGTTCAGACGCGGTGCCTTCGCTCGCCTAGGCAGGGGGCGGTGCCCCATCTACCCGCCCCGCTGACGCGGAATAAGCCGAGATCACCTCAGCAGCACGCGGTGCAATCACAGAGCGCGCGCCGCCGCCGCCGCTACCCTCGTTCTGAGATCCTTCCGCCCGTCCCATAGCGGCGCCGTGTCCTGGCGCCTCGCACCCAGGACACACATGCTCCGGTGTCCCGCGATTCTTAGAGGGTGATCTCCTCTTAAGCCCACGTACTCTTCAGTCTCTGTACCACCCGTGCCTTAGGTGCCGCCGCCTTCTTCATGTCCTCTCTCCTGGCTTAAGGAGACCTCGGCGTTGTGGAGGTCCTTTTTAAGGGGCGCGGCCAGATCCAGGCCCCGCCCCGTTCTGTGACGCACAGGGTGGTGCGCTAGGGAGCCGGGAGTAGGGGGTGGGGCTGGATTTAGTAGGGGACCTGCGGGCCGGGGCCGCCTCCGGTCGCGTGAGCCGGTTCTTCTCCCTCCGTCGATTCGGAGGAGCCGGGGCGACCTCGGCCTCCAGCGTCTCCGGTGAACTGACGCGGGAGTGGCGGCCGGGATGGTGGTGCTGGGCTTACTGCAAGCGGGCAGGTCGGTGCTGGGGCAGGCTATGGAGCAAGTGACAGGCGGCAACCTCCTATCCATGCTACTCATTGCCTGCGCCTTCACGCTCAGCCTGGTCTACCTGCTCCGCCTCGCCGTCGGCCACCTGGCCCCACTGCCGCCTGGGGCGGTACGTGCACCCCCGGGGGTTCTGGAGGGGGACGATGCGACCAGGGCGACCGAAGGGCTAGCCGGGGTCTGGAACCGCGGTGGTGCTGGGCTGGGCAGTGGCGGCGGGCGCGCTGGGGGCTGGGGATGGGGTGGGGGAGGGTGGCAGCGGCAATGATGCTGGTGGCGCTGGCGGTCGCGACTGCCTTGACCATGCTGGGCTTGCTGCTGGGCGCCCCGATGTCGGTCGCGTTTCTGGTGGTGGCCGCGTGTCTGGTCCTGGCTGGGGTCGTGCTTGCCTCGATTGTGGTCGTAGTGCTGGCAGTGTTGGCTAAGGCAGTGGTGGCCCTAATGGCCACGGCCGGATCCGGTGGCTGCGGCCCTGGCTGTGGCGCTGAGCGTCCGGTTGGCTGTGCTGGCCGCCGCAGGGGTGTTTCGGGCCTGGTGGGGGCCCTGGTGGTGATGTTTTTGGCAGCTTCGGCCCTGCTGGCCGTCTGGTGGCCGTCATCCTGGTGGCCGTCATCCTGGTGGCTACCCTTGTGTGGTTCAGTGTCCTGTGGGCTGTGTCATTACCTCTAATGGCGATTTACATCAGTATGAAAGGAGCTATGTTCAGTCTGGTAGAGTGAGAGTGACTGGAGTGTTGTAGGGACCTTCCTATGATGCTAATAAAATACCAGATCCTCTAACTTAGCGGCTTTACTGAACACTAGCTTCATGCTTCCCTAATACATTTGATGAAGGCATCCTTAGCCAGACAAACCAAGTAGCCTTTAAAACGACCCTTTTACTGACAATGGAATATATAAACTATTGACCAAGTAGTTTTAAAAATTATTTTTGTTTGAACCATAACAGACATGAGGCAGTTTGGTTTTTTTTCCGGCAGTTTTTTTTTTCCTACATGTGGTATTTTTGAGGAAGTGTTATTTGTCTTTGGAAAGACAAAGGTAACTTTAGCGTTTTAAGATTGTTGCTGCTATTGTCCAAAAGAGTGAGTTTGTAGAGCTCCTTACTATTTGAGACCACGAAAGATATGAGGAGTATTATCCTTTTTTATCATTCCAAGTTTGATTTCCAGGAGACTTGATGTTGTAATCTGCAGGTCTCATTTTGGGGCATCTGAAGTACCTTTTACAGTGTGTGCTAAAATGTTCCTGCTAAAACTGATCTACTCTCTGTGTAGAATCAACAGATCTAGATCATTTGTTGAGAGAAGCATGAAATGTGTTCTGTTTACTGATCAGTGTAGCTTCTTAAACATTTCCCTTCTTTCCCTCACATTACTTTGTCTTTTTCCCTACCTTCTTTAGTCAAGATTTTGGGACTAAAATTGTGAGTGGTAGTAGAAATAAGTGGTGAAGAAACCATAGTTTGACTTTTCTGTTTTTTTCTACTAATGATTAGGATAGTTGCCTAGAGCCACTAATAATACTGGGCATATTCTAGAAAGTGTTCAGCATTTATAATTGCAACGCCTTGGTGTTTGTCTCGTCGTTTATCTTATACTAGGTTTTGAGTTTCTGCTCTTTTTTTTTGCGGTACGCGAGCCTCTCACTGCCGTGGGCTCTCCCGCTGCGGAGCACAGGCTCCGGATGCGCAGGCCCAGCGGCCATGGCCCACGGGCCCAGCCGCTCCGCGGCATGTGGGATCCTCCCGGACCGGGGCACGAACCCGTGTCTCCTGCATTGGCAGGTGGACTCTCAACCACTGAGCCACCAGGGAAGCCCTCTGCTCTTTTTACTATGGCTATTCTGCTAAGGTATTTGCGGTTTGTTTGTTGTTAAGTTACTTTTGGTGCTTAATCTTTTGGTAACTTTTTGTTTTGTTTTTGTTTTTGTTTTTTTTGCGGTACGCGGGCCTCTCACTGTTGTGGCCTCTCCCGTTGCAGAGCACAAGCTCCGGACACGCAGGCTCAGTGGCCACGGCTCACGGGCCCAGCTGCTCCGCAGCATGTAGGATCCTCCCAAACCGGGGCAAGAACCCGTGTCCCCTGCATCAGCAGGTGGACTCTCAACCACTGCGCCACCAGGGAAGCCCTTGGTAACTTTTTAATATTAAGGACAAGTTTCTTTTTTTTTTTTAGTCACGAAACTAAACTGAATGTTTTGTAATAGGAAATGTAAACTGGAAGGTTTTTGTTTTGTTTTGTTTTCTTGTAGAAAAGTCCACCATACATTTTCTCTCCAGTTCCATTCCTTGGACATGCTATAGCATTTGGGAAAAGTCCAGTTGAATTCCTAGAAAATGCATATGAGAAGGTAAGTCTTCCAGATCATTAGAGGAAAAGAAATGAGTGCTTTTCCAATTTTCTTTTAAACGGCAGAACATTAAAAAAACGTGTAATCTTACGCTTATTCCCAGTATAGGAAACCGATAAAATTGGAGCTGCTCTGGTTTAAGAGCTGGAGGGGCCTTGGAGACCCTTTTATGTTCTTCCATGTCCTGGGATGATCTCTGAGGAAATCTAGTTCTGGCAACTATGGTTTAAAAACCACTGGCCTCAATTTTGTATTCACTGATCATAGTTAAAATTGATACTAACTGACCCTTCTTTTTCTTAACCATGCGTCTGTGGAATATTCTAACCTGTTCTACGTGTCTTCTGTGACTTCACTTCCACTTGGGTGACCCACACAGCACTGTGGCACTTCAAATCTTTTCCCCTCTCCTCCCTGATGAGCTTTCTCATGCCATTTTAGCCATTTGCTCTACAGTGCCTCTTTGGACTTGTCACTCTTACCTGTTTTACCTCCACAGTATTAATTTAGACACCCTATTCTCAGAGCACAACTACTTCTCCTGGTTAGCCTCTCCAACTCCTTCCATTATAACCATTCTTTGACCTCATTAGATGGTCCAGTCCACTGTTCCACTTACTTTGTCCTGCTCCATCAGCCTTCGTTATGTTCCTTCTTTTTACACGTTGGGACCATGGTCTATCATTTCAGTTACACTCTCGCCAGTACCTTAAATTTCCTTGCCCCTGGCTGTTCGTTGTGCTTTACCTGGTAAAAATCCAACCTTGGAGGGAGCCTAATAGTCATTTTTCCTTCATTGTACCAGATTAGGTCCTTCTAATTTCGTGATTGCCTACCTTGAATGAACTTTGAACACTGCTCAACAACAGTCCTATTATCTTTCTGTGGTTGGCTTACTTTCCCACTCAGCACAATGACTATTCAAACCTTCACTTTTTGAAACTTCTAAATCTTCCTACCTCTCTCTATTAAAGCAGATGACTTTGTCTCCTTTGTAAAGAGAGATTAAAAACCAGTGGGAATTCCTTCACGTTCCCAATTTCAAACATACAAATCTACTTATAGCAATACATATATAAAAGAGTATTCTCTTTTCTTCCTATTACATTAATAATTCTGAAACACTTAACTTTGTGCAGTACTTAGTGCTTTATATATATTATCTCACTGAAGCTCCACAAAAATACTTTCAGGTATATCCATTTTATAGATGACAAAACTGAGAAACTGGTTATTTAATTTGTTCTTGGGCTCACTGCTAGCTAGTGACCAAGCCAGGATTAATATGTGGTCTGATACCCGAGTCTGTGCTTTTAATGATGATGTTGATACTACTAATAATAATAGAAACCACTTACATTATATTTATGATGGCCAATGCACTGTTTTCTTTTATGTATATATAATATATGATGATGAGATTATATATATATATATATATATATCATGGTATATATATCAAAAAATATATATGTATATACTTAATCTTGACAACAGTTCTGTGAAGTAGGCATTATTATCATTATTCCCATTTTATAGGTGAGGGAAACTGAAGCACAGCAATGTTAATTTCTCTGACTGTAGGACCAAGGTCACAGCTAATATGTGGAGGAGCTGGGATTTGAACCTAGGCAATCTGGCTCCAGAATCTTGTGCTCTAGCCCACTATATGCTGTCACCTTGATTTCATTACACTATTTTGCCTTCTATGGGAGATTAAACTCTCCATCCCTCTTTTGTCACAGGAACCTTCTGCTATTGTTTCTTCTCTCTATAGTTGACTTCTCTCTCAACTAGATCTTTCCCATTTTCTCTGGAAAGTTCTCAAAGGTCACCCATTTAAAAAGACCAAAACTTCTCTTGGCCACTCAGTCTCCTCTCATGTCCCTCCCCCTGTAGCGAGTTGTCTGTACTTAGTCCCTATTTCCACACGTCCTATTTACTTACTTTTTAGTCCACTCTAGTCTGTCTTTTAGCCCCTTCACTAATGAGCTCCATGTCCTAATCCAATGAACTTGATTTCTCAGCTCTATTTGTCAGTGATGACCACTCCCTCCTTAAATGTGGCTTCTCTCATTTTTTCTTCTACTTCTGTGACTACTTCTTCTCTAACTCATTTGTGGGCTCACGCCTGGCCATTTACTCTTGGGGTTCACTGAGGTTTGGTCCTTGGCCTTTATTCTTTCCTAGATGATCTTGTCTCTACCTGCAGCTTCAGTTATTAGCCAGATATAGATAACACCCAAATTAATGTCTCTGGTTCAGGTCTCTTCTCTGATCTTCAGACCTGGATATCCACCTCCCACATGATTCTTTCTTAGTTGACCAAAGGCACCTGAAATCCAACATTTTTAAAGTCTGACCCTTGATTTTTCTCTCTCCAATCCTGGTTGTCCTATTTGCTTCTCTCACCATTGTTCTCCCAGTTTTGCAATGTGCCAGAGGCCTAGGAGTCATTTGATACTTCTCCATCCATCAGTCCATTGCCAAGTCAGCAGGTTCTCTCTTCAGAATACTTCTGTATCCATCTGCTTCTGATCTCCACTGCTCCTCCATTACCTTGTCCCAAGTATTCATCATCAGGTTCCTGTAACAGGCTCACTGGTCCTCTGGCTTTCCTTTAGCTCCTGTCCCTCTCCTCTCCATACAGGAGCCAGAGGGATCTTTCTTTTAAAATATGCACAGATTAGTCTCTTTCCCATGCAGTTTAAAATCTTCCATCACATTTCATTGCTTGCAAGGATAAAACTTCCCGAATATGGCTTACAAGGCTCTGTATGTTCTCGGCCCTACCAGACTCTGCCCTCGTCTCATCCTTTCCCTCTCTTTCTCTCACCTTTAGGACCTTTGTGCATGCTCAGCCATCAGGCTAACTGCTACCATCCTTCAGGTCTCAGCTCAGGTGTCTTTTTCTCTTTGTAGTCTCCCTTTGATCATTCTCTCATTGCAGAGTTGCTTTCTGTTATGTAGTACTTCTCACATTTGCAGTTTTACATTTGTTAATGTGATTATTTGATCAAGTTGTAACTTTTTCAATAGACTAAGTTTCATAAGTCGCAGACAGTATTTTTGTTCATGATTGTATCCCCAGTGCCTACAGTCTGCAATAGTAATCAGAAAACTGCAAAGTATTTAACACAACTTGATTAACAAAAAATTAAAAATGAAATCATTCCGTGTTGGTGAGATAGTGGTAACATTGATAACTAAATAAACCTCTGGTGTCTTCATATAGCAAGTGCTGTAGGAAAGGTCATATCCTTTGGCTACTCCTGTAAATTTATCTTTAACCAAAGGGGAAAAAATCTATATTCTCAGAGATATTCATTATATAATTATCTATAATAAGTAAAAAATGGACACATCAACCATAGTGAAAGAACAGTTAACATATGATGTCTGTGTAAAAGATAGAAAATATTTTCAACATAAATAGTGAAAAAAGCAGAGTAGAAAGTTTTATTTATATTTTATTTGCAACTGAATGAATATAATTTGGACAAAGACTGGGGGAAGAATTGTATTAAGGTTTATGCATGTTTTAATTTTCAGCAATGTATTATTTTGTTATTTAAGATGAGTGTCTTAGCACTGCAGATTTTTTGGTAACATCACTATGGGTACTTTTCTCACTTTAGTATGGACCTGTATTTAGTTTTACCATGGTGGGCAAGACGTTTACCTACCTTCTGGGGAGTGATGCTGCTGCACTGCTTTTTAATAGTAAAAATGAAGACTTGAATGCAGAAGATGTCTACAGTCGTCTGACAACACCTGTGTTTGGGAAGGGAGTTGCCTATGATGTGCCTAATCCAGTAGGTGACACTGTTATCTTGAAGAAAGACAATTCTATACTATAATATTTATAGCTAGTAGTATAAATTATATATCTAAAGTATAGAAGCAATTTATTCTTTGACTCAAAAATCTGAAGAATCATGAGACAGTTAAAAGAAGGAAAACCATGGGTAGCTGACAAAGAATGGGTATTTTGTCTTATAGTTGCTGGCATGGACTAAGCAGTTTTAAAGGGCTTCCTGTACAAAGAAATAGAATCAATGAGAACTTAGCGTATTAGGATTTGATTTGAGCAAGTAAGAAGAAAAATCCCATTATTTCATCAGGAGGGCCTCCTACCTTCCTACTCCCACCTGAAATTTTAGCATAAGAGCTCTTTTGAGCTAGAGATTGTTGGCTTTAGAAGTTTGTGTGATTTCTTTCCTCCCCCAAAGTCAAATATTAAAGTGCTGCAATTTGATGTAAAATGCAAATCAGATAATTAGCCCAATTACTAGGTGTGGGCTCTGGCTGTGAACGTACCATGCATTACCCGATACCCTAGTATAGCAGGTAAGAATTGACATTGAGTGTTGCTTCTGGGGATTGAGGAGGTGTGGGCGAATGAATAGCTGTCCTCAAGACCAAAAGCAAGAGCCTTGGGCAATCCCTCTGGTTGGATATATCTATTCATTTTCCACACAGCTTATCAGATTCTTAAAATAGAACTGCCCCAAAGGGCTAAAAACATTCTTTGTCTTAGTGTGAATTTATTCCGACTGTATTACATTTTAATTAAACTTTTGGAAGATAGCATAAGTGAGGAATGGTATTTGTTTGGGAATAGATGGGAGAATATGTGAAGGAGGATAAAAATATTAGCAAAACGTAATGGACTTTTGGGGAGATTGTGTTGGCATATGGGTTGGGTTGAAAGACTAGAATATAACAGAATAGGACTAGTGAGCCATGGAATCAGGAGTGGGGAAAGCGTTATCTATAGAAAGGAAGGCAGGAAGTGGGATTCCTAATTTATCATTTGTCTTGGGCCTGCGTAGCAAGTGTCTTCTACGTGTTACTTCAGATATATGCATAGATGCTCTAAATTTCCCATATCTGGTGTGTAGTTAAGAAAATTATTTTTATTTTCAATTTTTCAGAAGATTGTTTTCTTTGAGTGTTAAAGAGTTATAATAACCCAAATGAATCTTATGATAAAACAAAATTGTGTTTTAATTCTTATATACCCTTAATATTTTGAAGGTTTTCTTGGAGCAGAAGAAAATGTTAAAAAGTGGTCTTAACATAGCCCACTTTAGACAGCATGTTTCTATAATTGAAAAAGAAACAAAGGAGTACTTTCAAAGTTGGGGAGAAAGTGGAGAAAAAAGTAAGCAAAATGTTTTGGTTTTGCATTTGTCCTAATACGGCTACTTTTCTGTGACTAGAAATCTTAAGAGTGCGTGTGGGGCTTCCCTGGTGGCGCAGTGGTTGAGTCCGCCTGCCGATGCAGGGGACGCGGGTTCGTGCCGCGGTCTGGAAAGATCCCACATGCCGTGGAGCGGCTGGGCCCGTGAGCCATGGCCACTGAGCCTGCGCGTCCGGAGCCTGTGCTCCGCACCGGGAGAGGCCGCAACAGTGAGAGGCCCGCGTACCGCAAAAAAAAAAAAAGAAACAGAAGAGTGACGAGTGTGTGTGTGTGTGTGTGTGTGTGTGTGTGTAAAAAGCAAACTACACCATATGTAAAACCACCTTAGATTTAATGAAATGAACATGTTATGATTACCGTGGAGTTAAAACACCCGAGAGGAAGTGATTACACTAAGTCCCCTACATACGAACCTTCAAGTTGCGAACTTTCAAAGATGCGATTGTGCGCCGTATGCCAGCTGTTGTACTGTACTACTGTACTTTTCAAGGTACTGTACTGTAAGATTAAAAATGTTTTATTTTTTGTGTTTGTTTTTTATGTATTATTTGTGTGAAAAGTATTATAAACCTATTACAGTACAGTACTATATCGTGGATTGTGTTAGTTGGGTACCTAGGCTAATTTTGTTGGACTTACGGACAAATTGGACTAACGAATACACCCTTGGAACAGAAGTTGTTCATATGTAGGGGACTTACTGTATTGCTGCTCATTTAGCAAAACCTTAAAATGGGTTAATTAATGTGTGTATTATTTAGCTCATTTATGTGAATAATATAAAAATGATTCATAATTGAATTTTGAAATAAACTGAATGTAAAACTTACATTCAAGGTCATTTTAATATAATAAATAAAATAAAAATTTTTGAACTCCCAATGGGCAAGTAGAAGTCTAAATGACTTAATTATATATGTATTACGTTATTTTTCTCCTATTGTATGGGAATGATTTATTCCAAGAAAAAAGTAAATTTAAATACATAAGCTTACTGTACCACCAAAAGTGTGATTTTAGCTGTTCCCAATAGAAATCTTTAAAAAATGTATGCTTTCTCGCATTATATAGGGAGTATATTGAATGTAACTTAAAATTCTTTGGATTCTGTGAATCCAGTTTTTATATTGGACTGCAGTAATTGTTGCCTTCAGAGACAATTGTCATACTCATAGCAGGAAGCAACATCTGCCTACAGGGCAGTAAGACCTCTGTGTAGGTCACCACATTCTGGGTCTGGTCTTCAGCTTCTATAAAAGGTCCAGAACCTGGTTTTATTTAATATACCTAAAGTTCATGGGACATATTTCCTATTCTACAAGAAGCTGATGCATGAACTAGAACTCCAACTGAATAAATACAAGTGAGATATAATTATGGTACCAAGAACCCCAGAATATTTGCTGAACTTCTCTTTTTTGGCAATCTAATTAGAAAGCCAAATGATAACTGGAAGTTCGTTTGGTGAACATGGAATTAAAGAACAGGATATTGATTGGGTAATTGTTAGGACTTTTAAAGTGTCACCCAGATGTGCTTGCCTGATGCATCTGTCTCTAATGTTTGGATATACAAGTTGGTGGTTACAGTTTTCTCTTATGTATAGTCAAGACCAGTTTTTTTCTGACCTTTGAGTTTCTCACTTTTCAGTTTTTTTCCCACTTTTGACCTGGGGAATAATCCATTCTTCAGCCTTTGGACTGCTATTTCTTGGAAAGCACCTTATTATTGTCCCCATATGCACTAAATAACCTTTTTACTGCCTTTATTATACTGTGATCTGGAACTCAGATAACCACATTCATTTTTTTTTTTTAACCACATTCATTTCTATCTTCATTTCACCTTTTCAAGATTAAGGGCTCATGAGTATGAGTGAGGTTTTAGATACCTTTGTGGCATCTATTTTGGCTGTCCAGAGAGCTGGGGTGCCTCCCATCATTTGGTTTCTTGCCTCTCTTTGTTGTAGCCACATATTTATAGGCTTTTTTTGATGGTATGAATAGGATCTTGTTGGTTCCTGAGTTAAGTTTTTATTCTCATTTCCTTCACAGTACTTTTATATCTCTAAGAAAACAGAACATTGTAAAAGAATTTTTGGCAAAAGTAATGGGAATGATCTTTTCCCCTCTAGATTTGTTTGAAGCTCTTTCTGAGCTCATAATTTTGACAGCTAGCCATTGTTTACATGGAAAGGAAATCAGAAGTCAACTCAATGAGAAGGTGGCACAACTGTATGCAGATTTGGATGGAGGTTTTAGCCACGCAGCCTGGCTCTTGCCAGGCTGGCTCCCTTTGCCTAGTTTCAGGTATGGATAAAGAAACAATACTTGGTCATTTCACTTTGTTTAATTACTGTAGTGTTGGTTGGCTTTGTATTGACAAAGATAAAAATTAAATATAAAACAAATTGGGGGAGATTATAAGCCTCCATTCTTCTGTAAGCATTCAATATTTCTTTACACAGTGAGCTTATTTAAGTTTCAGTTAATCAGAAAGGTAATTTGTTGTCTATCTGTTCCGATATTTTAAAACCTACTTATCTCACATATTCCTTGTATGCAGGAGGGTTTCTCAACTCTACCTAAAAGTGATACAGCCCTTCTAAGCACTTGTTTGAAAGTATTTGACTAATTTGTAGTATATTGTGAAGTTTGTTTTGAAGTATTAGTACCTTTCTTTAATTTTCTGTCTCCTTGACAGCTCTATTGTTATCTCCTTAAAAGCAAGGATGTCTGTGATACAGAGAAACATTGCTCATAGGACTTGACAAGTAGCTTAGTGTCTTGCATATTAGTAGTCTCTCTGTGCCTTTGTTGATTCATTTCTGTTCAGGTGAAAAATGGGGATTTATTCTAATGCTAAATCCTGCAGAAGAACCAGAGTGACTCTGTCTGCTTCAAGAATTAATTTGGTTAAAATTGGAATTTCATGTTAATGTAAAAGAGTATTCTGCTTTCTCTTAAACTGGAAAATGGTTATAACGGAATAATCATTTGAGTCTTATTTTAGACTTTTAGTTAGAACACAGGTAGTGTGTAAAGAATCAGGGATATGTATGTTAAAACACATTTCCTGCCCTTAAGGACCTTAGAAATCCCTAACAATTTAAGATTTTCATGGCTTCTTTTTTTTCTCTTGGTTCTGAGTTTTGTCAGTTTGATACCTGAAAGTATTACCTTATTTTTTAAAGTCATTTTCATGTTTGAATTACAGACGCAGGGACAGAGCTCATCGAGAGATCAAGAATATTTTCTATAAGGCAATCCAGAAACGCAGAGAATCAGGAGAAAAAATTGATGACATTCTCCAAACTTTACTAGATTCTACTTACAAGTAAGAGCTCTTCAGATCACATATTAAACTGAAGCAGGAAATTTTTTACACATTAAAACATAGTTAAATAATATGTACATTTAAAAAGTAATAATGCTGGCAAAATTAGTAGCTATGACCTTTGAACTTTTTAAATGGATGAAACATAAATTACTGGGATCCTGTGCCTTACTGGAATCCCAGTACTGTGCATGGTGAAAAGTTTGCTAGTAAACCTCAATGAAGTCTTTTGTAACCAGTATCATATTTTCTATTGGTCTCTTTTCCCTAAAGGAAAAAAAAAAAAGCTGACTTGTGATGGGCAAATGCAAGAGAAAAATTAATTCATTTTGACCCTTTATATAAAGGTTGAGACATGAAATGTGTCTGCCAAATGTTAAATTTGTGTATGCGGTCCATTCTTTAGGGATGGGCATCCTTTGACAGATGATGAAGTAGCAGGCATGCTTATTGGATTGCTCTTGGCGGGGCAGCATACATCCTCAACTACCAGCGCCTGGATGGGCTTCTTTTTGGCCAGAGACAAAACACTTCAAGAAAAATGTTACTTAGAACAGAAAACAGTCTGTGGAGAGAATCTGCCTCCCTTAACTTATGACCAGGTTTGTTGGATTTTCAGTTTCATTGCTGCCTATGACACTGAGTATGTGTGGCTAATTTTTAAAGGGGACAATTTGGGATTTTCTATATACTATAGATTAAATTGATTAGATTCTTTATTTTTAGAAAATTCCCCATAGCCTTCCCTGAAATGTCCTAATGCTGGATCCAGTTTCCTAGTATTCTTTTGAGGATTTTTGCATCTGTATTCATAAAGGATAGTGGTCTGTAGTTTTATTGTTATGTCTTTGACAGGTTTTGGTATCAGAGTATTACTGGTCTCAGAGAATGCGTTTGGAAGCATTTTCTCTTCTTTTACTTTTTGGAAGACTTTGTGAAGGATTGGTGTTATTTCTTTCTTAAGTGTCTGGTAGAATTCACCAGTGAAGCCATCTATGTCTGTGCTTTCTTTGTGGGAAGTTTTTTGATTACCAATTCAATGTCTTCACTTGTTACAGGTCTATTCATATATTCTGTTTCTTTTTAAGTCAGTTTTGGCAGTTTGTGTCTTTCTAGGAATTTGTCTATTTCATCTAGGTTGCCTAATTTGTTAGCATACAATTGTTAACGTATTCTCTTAGCATCCTTTTTATTTCTATTAGGTCAATAGTGATGTCTCTTCTTTCATTCCTGATTTTAGTAACTTTTAAAGTGATAGCTTAATTGATACATAATTCAGATAGTATAAAATCTACCCACTTAAAGTATACAATTCACTGGTTTTTAAAATATATTCAGAATTGTGAAACCATCATCACAATTTCATTTTAGAGTATTTACATCACTTCCAAAAGAGAGCCAGTACCCATTAGCAGTCATATTTCATTTCCCCTGCCCCTGGCAACCACTAATCTACTTTTTGTCTCTATGGATTTGCCTATTCTGTACATTTCATATGAATGGAATC
Organism: Leucopleurus acutus; assembly: GCF_964270905.1. Taxonomy (NCBI): domain Eukaryota; kingdom Metazoa; phylum Chordata; class Mammalia; order Artiodactyla; family Delphinidae; genus Leucopleurus; species Leucopleurus acutus. Next base: position 53,343,609 of record NC_139144.1, read on the forward strand.
ATACAATATGTGGCCTTTTGTGACTGGCTTCTTTCACTTAGCATGTTTTCAAGGTTAATCCATGTTGTAGCATGTATCAGTACTTCAGTCTGTTTTATTGCCAAGTAATATTCCATCGTATGGCTGTACCACATTTATTTATCTCTTCATCAGTTGATCGACATTTGGGTTGTCTGCACCCTCTGGCTACTGTGAATAACACTGCTCTAAACATTTGTGTATAGGTTTCGAAAAAGCTGACATTGATGATTTTTGCTAATGTTTTCATTTTTTACATGAGTGAATTTTTGAAAGTCCTTACCATGCCATTCTTCGGAGTGATCTGTTATCTTGCCTTCTTTTTCTTTACTGACCATGGACAAAAATAAGACAAGATATTCCCAGTTACCCTGAACTTGTTTGTCCTGTTGAAGTATGTTAAGTATTTGTAAAACTTGGGAAATTTTTTCTCTTTTTAGCTCAAGGACCTAAATTTTCTTGATCGCTGCATAAAAGAAACATTAAGACTTCGACCTCCTATAATGACCATGATGAGAATGGCCAAAACTCCTCAGGTGAGTCTTCTGGCTAGATCTTTTCCTCTGTGCCCCCAGTTGTTATTTATCAAGAAGAAATATCATAATATCAAAGAGAATTTTTTAAATTAAAAAAGAATAATCACTTCTACATAATTTTCAGTTTTACATATTTTAAATGTATAAATATTTTTACATAATTGCAGACAGTATACATGCTCATCTGTTCTCCCTACATTTTAATTTAACAATTAGGGTTTTTTAAAATGGAAGTATATTTTTTTCTTGGTTTTTAAAATAACATATGTGTTGTTGTAAAAAATTGTAACAGTGTGGAAGTGTGTAAATTGGATTGTGAAAGGTTCCTTGAAATCCCACCCCTACCCCCAAGGCATTATCACTTTTTAAAATTTGTGTATATACTTCCAGCCCAATGTGTGTTATTTGGAAATCATCTTGAGTTAAAATAATTTTTAACTGGCCTATCATGTAGCCAGTTTAAAAATATATGTATATTTCATGTATATTAATGCTTTGTTACACAATGGTCTGATTATTTGTTAGAATATTTTTAAATTATCTAGTGAAATGTGTTGCTTTCATTTGTAGACTGTGGCAGGGTATACCATTCCTCCAGGACATCAGGTGTGTGTTTCTCCCACTGTCAATCAAAGACTTAAAGACTCATGGGTAGAACGTCTGGACTTTAATCCTGATCGCTACTTACAGGACAATCCAGCATCAGGAGAGAAATTTGCTTATGTGCCATTTGGAGCTGGTAAGATGATTACATTTGACACTTGAAATGTTTGTTCTGATAACATATTTGTGCCTGTCAGAATAATCCATGTGAAGTTTATTTACAAATATCTTTCCCTTTCCTCATAGGGACATTCCTGCAAACATCTGTAGGAGTGTAATCTTTGCAGGTTGGAAAAAATATTTCATTTGTACTAAAGGAAATAGTTCTGTGAATCCTTACAATGTTCTATTACCTTCTAACCTATCTAGTTTTATCAGTTCTAATCTTTATAGTCCACCCTGTTTTCCCTTATCATAGTATTTAAAGCTCCTTGTGAATTCTGTTTTAAAGAACCATTGGAGTTAGCACACCATTTGGGCAATTATTTCAGGCTAAATATGATGAGACAATCAGCATTTCAGAAAAGAGCAATGGCATGGAAGCTTTTCTGGATTGTTAGTGAACTTTTTGGTTCTCTGCCTATATATCCTGATGATAAGATGGTCTTTAAATTTGGGCAGGTTGTGCATAGGTATGCAAACCTCTGCATTTCAATTAAGATCCTAAAATGACACAGGCAGACTCTCGTTCCTCCAATAATTTCTCCATTCACTGGTACTTTGTACAGATTATATTCTATGAATTATTTGTTTTTCCAAAGGGATCATTTAAGTGACATGACATTTTTGTCATTGGTCACACCTTTTCCATATGTAAACGAAAGTATAAAGTCCTTTGGGAACTTCAGATCTTAATAACTATTTAGTAAAGAAATTCAATAACGGTATATGATATAAATATCAATAAAAGTCATAGATTGTTCAAGTAGTTGGAAGGGGCATTAGTTCTCCAGCCCAAATTCTGCCCCATTTCTAACCTGACAATTATCTGGCTTTTATCTGGGGTTAGTGCACTCCCCATTGGTTAACAGCTTAGTCCCACAAGACTGTCCCTCACCACTTTAGATGCCAATTACAAGTCCAGGTTGGCACCTGTTTTTCTGACCAACTGGCTATAAATTCGAGGTTCTCTAGATCCCCTCCTTGGGGTTCCATAATTTGTTAGAATGGCTCACAGAACTTAGAAAACTTTATTTACTAGACTACTGGTTTACTATAAAAGTATATAACTCAGGAACAGCGTGATTGAAGAGAAGCATAGAGCAAAGTAGAAGGAAGGGGTACCCAGCTGCCAAGCCCTCTGTGGGTATGCCACCCTCCCAGCACCTCCACATGTTTACTATCCTCGAAGCTCTCTGAACACTGTCCCCTGTCCTGTCCCTTCCCTGTACTTCTGTGGGGATTTTGTGGAGGCTTCATTACATAGGCACGATTGATTAAATCGCTGGTCATTGGTGATTAATTCAACCACCAGACCCTCTCTCTCCTGGAAGCTGGGGGGTATTGCTGAAAGTTCCAACCCTCTAATCACGTGGTTGGTTCCCCTGGCAGTCACCTCATTAGCAAACTCAACTGTGGTTGAGAGGGGCTTGTTACGAATAACAAAAGGCTCTTTTCCTCTTTGACCTTTATTGCTCTTTTCACTTAAGAAATTCCACAGGTTTGAGGAGCTCTGTGCCAAGATGGAAGACTAAATAAGTATTTCTTATTGCAATCCACATTATCACAGTTGCCATACCTTAGTATTAAAGTCAGATTTGAAGTCAGTTTTAAGTCCTGCAACTTGGTTCGTCTTGTTAAGGATCGCTTTGGATATCTTAGTCCTTTGCATTTCTGTATGCATTTTATAATCAGCTTGTCAGTTTTTACACGTATATGACCTTTTAAATTTTGATGTGTTGCTATTTTTGGTTTACTAAATTTCTTTTTCTTCCATTATCATTTGTAATGACATTTAAAGTTTTGATTGGAAGGTTCATATTAACTTTTGACTATGGCTCTCTTGGGACAGAAGTTAAGAATATTCTAGTATATTTCCAAACTAGATTATCATCGTATGTTTCAAACCTTACTTATTTTTAACCTAGATAGATGTTAGGTTTCAAATAAACAATTGGAAAAATGAGTGTATAATTACCCATGTGCTGTTTCCCCTAATAACAGACATTAAAAATCTCTTGGGATTTTTATTATTTACATTCTTTTGAAAAGAATATGTCATCTTTTTACTATATATCTGTATATCTGCTATTCACCTTAACTGTAGATAAACAAATTTTATCATTCCAGGCTCAAAGACATGAGAAAGAATTTCAGCTGACTGTTATGGAAATGTTTTCTCTTACAGGGCGTCATCGTTGTATTGGGGAGAATTTTGCTTATGTTCAAATCAAGACAATTTGGTCCACTATGCTTCGTTTATATGAATTTGATCTCATTGATGGATATTTTCCCACTGTAAATTATACAACAATGATTCACACTCCTGAAAACCCAGTTATCCGATACAAACGAAGATCAAAATGAAAAAGGCAGCAAGGAACTAAAATGTGAAACATCACTGTAAACTGCAAAAGCATTGAAGAGAATGAAGTTTACGAAACAACTCCCAGTGTACTTTTCTTTGAGTGTGTAATTTTAAAAGACAGCCAACTTAACTTACGGTTTTTATATTTTAACTGAATGGTTCCATCAAATCCAATGGCATTTCAGAAATTTCCCAATAGTCTTATGATGGATAAAGGAAAACTGTAAGTTTCTATATAGTTGGTTTCCTTTCCTTTAAGGAAATCAGGCTCATTAGTTTGGGGGGGATCTTTGGTAATTGGCAGATTCTAAGTAACACAATTTCCAGGTATTAATTTTAAGAGCATACATAGCTCTTGGCAAGTAAGTTCAGAGTGTTCAACTCTTGTACTAGATCTGCAAGTATAAAAGCCCAGTGAAATACTTGGAAGCCTTAGATTTGTTGGGCAATGTATGTATGTATGTATGTATGTGTAAGGATGGGTGGGTAGGGAATAAACTCCCCTTTAAAGCCTTGGATAAAAGAGAATCCTATTGTTTTGGTATGATGATATTTAGCAATGATGGAGCTATATTGTAGGAAAATATATTTGAAATAACTGGAAGCACTGTCTGTAGGAAATTGAGATCTATGACAATGACTAATTGTTTTTCCTAAAAAATAATTAATATGAAAGACTGCTTGTGTAACTTGATCTAATTACTAAATATTACATATTTATCTGTTTGATAAATTTGTATCTGGTTCCACATAGTTGCATCTGTGTGGAATTCCAAAATGAAGTCCTTGAGGGATAAGTTTTGTTCTCTTTGGCTCAAGGTGGTTCCTGCTTCCTCTCCAGAATCTAATTAGGGATGTTTGTTACTAGTTCTGTTAGTTTAGGTTAACAGGCTTTTTATTTTTTCTTTTTAAATACAAAATCTGAGATCAGGGAATCTGGCTTTAAGATAAGGGTAATACGAAGCAGGGGTCTTGGGAGTGTATCACTGGTCAAATTCTGTGAAGCCTGAGTTCAAGAATCAACTCAAATTATAACTGGAGACGTAACTATATGATACCTGTAACTTAACCACGTACTTTCTTATTACTAGATGAGGTAAACATACTTTCCCCTATGTGTATTACAGTTCTGTTTAAAAGGCTGGAAGACTCATGTTAAACTCTATTTGTGAAGCTAAAATCTGTGTTGTTGAGTTTTTCACATTAAAATTATCTTTGAGAGTACAGTCTGCATTCACAAATTGTAAAGTGTGTGGTTCAATGAGTGGAATTTAGGATCTAGGAACTTGGATGGGAAAAAAGTTCCATCTTTATTTGTACTTATTTCAAACTGTAATTTAATATTTTCTTTATTTATTTTTCTTTATTTATGAATTTAGTCAACAAACCACACTAGTATTAGCAGTACTCATGATTTTGCAAACAGAAATCACAGATACTTTTCATATCCCATTATAGATGTTGCAGATCTCTTGAAATATCTTTAACTTTTATCACTACTTTGACATTATGGTATTATAGTTATTAGATCTGCTAGATCTTATTTCTTTACTCATCACAAAAATTTTTTTAAAGTTTGACTATTTCTATATACTTGGTTTCCTTTGCAATACTGTATATTTTATGTCTTTAAAAGCATTATTCTGAGAAGGGATCCATAGTTTCACAAGATTGCTAGAGAGGTTCATGGCACACAAAAAAGTTAAAACTCTGGTAAGGCTGGTCCATGTTTAGTGAATAGTTTTAAGAAGACTGAAAAAGATTTAGTTTTTAACCACAGACCAATTATTGAGAAGCATTAACAAGTTTGACTGCAGAGGCCTAATGTCATAAGGACGGTGATGGTCAAATGATGGGAGTGAAATAATAAGATTGATCAGAGCACTTGTTTATCTGCTCTTTTCTCCATTCTCTCTTAAGAGTAGAATTGCCTTGAATGGAAAGCTATGTTTAGCTAAAAACGGTTTTACCCACAACCTCCCCTCTTCAACTGTTTTAGAATACATTTGTAACTTCTAGAACTCCTTATTGGAACCCAGCTGCTAATATGGAAAATTTAGGTAATTTGAAATTTCCAAGAGTGTAGATTGCCTGTTTGTGTTGGTGTAAATCATAGAATATCTAATGGTAAGATAAAATCCTCTGGAAATAAATATCAAATACTGATGGCCATGTTATCAGGAGGACTCTAGTTAAGAAATAACATTGAGATCCATATTATCTCTGTGAAAGCATCTCACTCTGAATTTGGATTGGACAGCAGGAATACTGCTTAATTCTGCTGCATTGTGGTTAATAAAATTTAAGATTCTGTATTATCTTAGTGGGCATGGCTTTGTGAGGACACACCTTTGGATATAAGTAACCTTAAACATAATAGGGCAAATATGGATTAATCATGAAAATACTCATTTGGCTTCTAAAAAACACTATATGTAGACTTAAAGTTGATAAAAAAGGCACATGGAAAAATTCTTTCTCCGTGTAGGGAAAGAAAAAACCCAATAGTAGCTAATTCTAAAATTAGGACAACTTTCTGAATCTCTAAATGCTACATACTTGAGATATATAATAAGGTGATACATACTACTGTAGGCTGAATGTCTGTATCTCCCCAGATTCGTATGTTGAAACCTAATCCCCAATTTGTTGGTATTTGTTAGTGGGGCCTTTGGGAGGTGATTAGGTCATGGCGGCAGAGCTCTCACGAATGGGATTAGTGCCCTTATAAAAGAGACCTTGGAGAGGCCCCTTGCCCCTCTGCCACGTGAGGACACAGTGAGAATATGGCAGTCTACAAAATCAGGAAATGGGCTCTCACCAGACATCAAATTTGCTGGCGCTTTGATCTTGGACTTGCTAGCCTCCAGAACTAGAAATAAATAGAAAAGAAACAAATTTCTATTGTTTTTATAAGCCACCCAGGCTATGGTATTTTGTTATAGCAGCCCGAACATACTAAGACATGCACCAAGAACTATGGCTCGTTAAAAGTGAAGAAGGTTCAAATACAGTGTAGTTAAAATGGTGAAGTCATTTTTATTTCAGTACTTGACAAAATATCCCATAAAATTCAAAACTTCTACCATTATACAAAAATAAGTCTCTACAAGTGATATTATCTGTCTTCATCACCAGTAGCAAATATATTAGGCAGAAACATATAACTTCAGTAGCCTTATAAGAAAAGTGCAGGACACCTCAAGCTACACATTCAACAGTAACATAATGCCAAAAGTTTAATCTTTTCACCCATTTGATAAATACACAAGGTTTATAATTTAATCATTTAAATTAGCATTCCACAAATATACATGTAATTTAATGATTATTGTGCATGAATACATACACAATGCTTATATGTACAAATTCCAGTTTGTTTTCATGTGCTGGCAAGGGATTTGTATACAATCATAAGCTGTGTTCAGATTGGTCCCATTGAATATCCACAATACAAAAGCACAAAAGAACCACTGATTTACAAAAGGGAATTTGTTTAAAATCACTTCGATTCATGATGTTTCAAAGGATTATCTTCTCATGCCAGCATGAAACTGAGTTGAACCTATAAGACAGGAACAGGATAATTCAATGATTTCAAATTAGATTGTGACTTATATCAGACTAGTTCATGATGGGCAGAAGATTATTACCCATCATTTTTTTTTAAATGCTTTGTTTTCCTCTAAAAAAGTCTTATTCAGACCTGAACTGATTTTTTTAAAAGGGATTTTTAATATATATTTAAAAGCCATTGTGGCTGGCTCCATAGCAATGCTAAGTGAGATTAATTTTAAGATTCTCTGTAAAGTGCCCTGCAGGTTCAATGTTCTATACCTCTTGAAATATCTTTTGGTCTTCAAAATCTGGGTCTTGTGAAATTTAGATGCTCAAACCAACAAAGCCCAGCTATGATAATAAAAGTTTTCTACAACTACAAGTTTCTTGGGTTAGGTGATTTCTTGTATGAAGAGATAAACTACTAACTTAAATAACTGGTTATTAGTCCTATCTATTTTGTGGGAATAGTAGGAGAAAAGGGTCTCTAATAATAGTAACATATATATATATATATATATATAGAGAGAGAGAGAGAGAGAGAGAGAGAGAGAGAGGGAGAGAGAGAGAGGGAGAGAGAGAGACTTAAAGCTCATTAAATTAAAATGATTCAGAATCTTTGAATTGGAGTGAACTGAAGAGAGACGGGAAAAGAGATTTTTCTCACAATAAACAAGGAAGGGAATCCACTTCTACTAATAATGAAATTTTTCTGCGTGTGTTTTTGAGCAGAGAAAAATAAAACGTCATTCTTACAGTCTTTTGAATGGGATGGGTTCCTTGGATCATACGTAAGAGTACAAGGTCTTAGTAGAGATAATGGCTGCAGTCAGTGCTTAAAGTACTTGCGTCCTCCTCTCATCTCGCTATCCCTTATTTGCATGCCTCACGATGTATTACTTAGGAACAAGTTCTCTAGCAGACTGTGTAAGCTTCAGAGTACTTTGCACATTGGTACTCGTCGTGCATTTCCCCTACCCTAATCAATCTTTTCAATGAGATGAGCAGGAATTTTGGGGGGCTGAGAATGGGATCCAGGGTGATAAATCATGTTTTGTCTTAAATTCCTAAAGCCTAGCCTGGTAACTCAGGCACTGAACTGTAAGATTTGATTATCCTAATGAGGAAGGTCAAGGAATTTCAGAAAGAGAAAGTGTTCCGGGTCTATCAAGCACTATGGTGCTGCCAATACTTGGTTAACCTGAGGGTACCTGACTGTACAGTTCCAAGTCGTCTCTGCAGTGCCTCTAGCCGAGTGATATAATCTGTCAGGGCTCTGTCAGGATCATAATTCTGAAGCTGAGAACATGCTAAGGAACCAGGATTTAAATCAGCTGGAGGACCTGGGTACCTATGAGATTAAAAATACAAACATGAATCCCAATTATCCAGAAACAATACAAGTAACTCAGCCTACCACCACCCTGCCCTCAAAAGGTAGACCACTTGTACACTGCTCAATCTATATACCCCATACTACTGAGTCTGAATCATGTGGAAAGGAAAAAACTCTTCGATAAATTCAAAGCAGCTACTAAGTCATCAAAAGAATGTCCATCCAGTACACTGCCTGTCGCAGAGGCCATCAATAAAGGCTGCATATGTATAAATGCATCTTGCCCTGCAAACTTTAGAGGTGTTTTCAGAATTCCAGACTCTCAATTTTAGTTAATACCTTTCTCAATGTCTAGCCACAGCATACATACTAAATAACACTTGATCAGCTCTGCTTCCTATACCCTTGGAAACCAGTTACAAATTCAAAAACTGTTTTTAATTCTGAGCTTTAGATTATGTAACTAATACATAACTAAAGCCACATTTAGCTATTTCAATGCGAAGAAGTCAAAGCCCTAACACTGTCCTTCATTCTCTGTTAAGTATTAGTATATTAGTATAGATTTCATCAAATTCTTACCTATTTTGAAATGGTAAAGGAGACCTTGGATAGTCCAGATCTGATCTTGAGCGATATGTACTATGTCTTGGTTCTCCATATAGCTCCAGCCCACCAGAAGAATGATAAAATGGGTCAGTCTTTTCGGCACCTAAAGTAATCCAAAATGTACCTTGTAAAGAAAAAAAATACCAAGCCCTTGAAAAATTTCTACAAAATGGATAAGGGTTCAAAAGACTTACTATACTGTACTACACTACTATCTCCTATGTATAGTCACTTTCAATTATTCTTGCTACAGGAGAGAAACAATAGTACAGCTTGTTTCATTTACCTTTGGATATTAGTATTTCTGATAATCTGGAACTACACCTCTAAGAAAATAAACTATTTTAGTTTTTAAAGACCGCTTCTTAGTTTTAACTAGAGGTGAAGTGAGGGGTGTCTGTGTGTGGTTTGACAGAAAAGGCAATGTGGATAAAAAATATTAGATGAATACAGCCAAGTCCTTTTATCACTCTAGTATACTGGCTTTTACTGGAAAAAACTTGAAACCAAGATATGCTAACTTACAACACAGAATTCATTATGGTACAAATTTCATCTGTTTCAGTATAAGGAGGCGTATTTCAAAAACATTTTGCTTAGAGTACCACATATATTTTCCTCTTTCTCTGTGTAAAACATGTAAAAGTGGTGTACTACCAATACATATAGATATGCTGTGTGTCTATAATTCTGTGTGCTCCCCAGCTTTTGACCTCATCCTTTTGCCTGAAATGTTGAAGCCCTAATGTTTCAGTGTAGAGAGAAGGAATTTTAACTGTTATATCACCTACTGGAAAACAGAAACCTGTTTGAATATTGCTAAATTGTGAAAATTTCAAATCAAAACTTTCATATACTAGAGTAACAGCAATCCTATCTTGAACCAGAGCCTTAAACGCAGTTGTGCAAAGAGTGGGCTCTGGAGCCAGACTGTCAGGGTTTGCTGCTGACTCTACCACTTCCTACTGGGTAAATTGGGACAAACGACAAATGCTTTCCATGCCTCAGTTTTTCGTCTGTAAAGTAAAAAGAATAGTAACCGTACTTACATCATAGGATTATGAGAATACACGGAAAAAAGCAGGGCCTAGTGTGAACTAAGTGCTCCATAAATATGAGCTCTTATTACTCTTTAGAACAGCAAGGTCCCCAGCTTTGTTAGTTATAAGGGCTTTGTCTTTGGACAACACAGGTCCCAGAACACATTATTTGGAAGGTATTACACGTGCAGTAATTTTAGAGCATCATCAACATAAGAAAAAATTCTATTTTGACTTCACCTGGATTCAATCCAAAGCCATCCCTGTTAATATTGATGGAACCAGAACTTGTGACTCGATGCCACCGTCGAACCAAAAATTTCATTCTAAAAAAGATCCCAAGAAAAAATTTCACAGAACATCTGTAGTGTAAAGAGTATAAACATACACTTGCAACAAAAATCAAGTCATACGTTTAAATATGAATGCAGAACAAATTTCTATATAATCACATGACTGCCTAATCTAAGATTATGCAAATGTCCCCTGGTTTGTGGCAAAATTGACTGGAACAGAAGAACAGGGCTTCCCATGAGGCACCAGAGGTCTCTTCTTTTGCCAGTACCAGGTTCTGGCTTTAGAGGTACATGGGACATAAAGAGATGAAGAGCAGGGCTTCCCTGGTGGCGCAGTGGTTGAGGGTCCACCTGCCGATGCAGGGGACATAGGTTCGTGCCCTGGTCCGGGAAGATCCCATATGCCACGGAGCGGCTGGGCCCGTGAGCCATGGCTGCTGAGTCTGCGCATCTGGAGTCTGTGCTCCGCAACGGGAAAGGCCACGGCAGTGAGAGGCCCGCGTACCGCCAAAAAATAAAATAAAATAAAATAACAGATGAAGAGCAAAAGCAGAAAAGGTTAATTGGATGGGCAAAGAAAGGGTGAGAAGAAATGAAAAGAAGAAGAATGGAGACTAAAGGGGAGATGAGATGGAAAGAGAACAGAAAGACCCTTAAATTGGCAGTAAGAGAGAGCAGGGAAAACTGGAAAAGGAGTGAGGCCATGTAATCAGGGATGAAAAGCAGTGATGGCTTCAAAAGGAACAGGGGAGGCTGTGTCACAGCCCAGCTGTAGCGAGCTGCTGCCTGCCCTGTCCTAGCCCAAAGAGCTTTCTGGAGCACCAGGTTTGACTTCTTAATGCCAACTATTTTCAAGGCTCAGTTTTAGGAGGGTCAAAATACAATAAACATATAAGAGGTCAAGAAAAAGAGGGTGAAAAAGTGAAGTCCTTCAATGGCAACTGGCTTTCATGGAGCCTTCCCGAATTCTTGAAATCGAAATTAATAGCTAACTCCTGTGATCTGTCATTTAGTGTCTCCTAAGTTATGTGCATATTGGTATGCCCCACTAGAAAGTGAGCTGCCTTCAGGGATTTGGGCAGGGATTATGTCTTTTTTCTTTATTAATGCATCTCCCAGCACTTAACCCTGTACAAGCTGTATAAGGTGGTGAAGGGAATGAAAGATGACAAAGGAAAAGGAAAAGATGAGGAAGGAAAGCTCTTTGCTTTCTCCAACCTTCTAATTCTTGTGCTACTGCCAAGAAAAGACAGAACCAAAAAGGACGCCATTTGGCAAGGAGTCTGGGAGACACAATCCGCAGGCTGTAAGCCCCTGGCAGTATGGAGGCTGGCCTAGAAGGGCAGTGAGGAGCTGAAAGCCAGCAGATGCTACCCAGCACACAAAAACATAAATCACACCTCTTATTCTGCCTTCGTGGTCTTTTGAGGTACTTGTAAATAACCTGAATATAACGGAATTGGGTAATACTTAAAAAAAAAAATTTCCTTTGAGACTGTCTGGCTCCTACAGAAGTAAAAGGGAGAAGAAGCATGGAGAAGGTATCTAGGTGTCTGGGTATAACCAGCTAGCACCAGAGTTCCTAGCTTGGAACTACCAGAGAAGGAGTGACAAAAGCAACAGCACAGTCCAATGCAGAGTTAGGCCAGGGCTTTCTGTAGCTGGGCTGTGAGAGTGGGTTATTTTGGTAATGAAGAAAATGAATGTATGTCAGCCTAAGTAACTTTTCAAAAAACATTTTTCTCTCTTATGATCTCTTTTATTTATATGTCTGAACTAGTTCATGGACTTATTCAGATTTAAAAAAAAGAGACTAAATAAATAAATAAATTAAAAAAAGAAAAGAGAGACAACCCAGATTGGATGTCCCAGCCGAATCACTGGCTGCCTGCCTCTGGGAGGGCCCTTCTCATAGGCTCTCTATAGTATAACATAAAGTATCCCTGGCTAAAGGATGAAAACCTAGAGAGAAGTAGGCATGTTTCAGTGATGGCAAGTGTCTTATACTATATGAATATGGAGCACAACGGGCAGAGAAAAGAGAGAGAACTGAAAATAACTAATCTCTTTAGAAAGTCTATTAAAATGCATTTTCTTTCAAGTATTTTACCTCGAAATTGCCATGGACACTCTGACAGCTGACCGAAACCTGGTGAAGCCCTTTGGACGGCTGGTGATCACCTCTAGATCCGTGAAGGCCGGATGTCCCCCCATTCGGGCAAGCAGAGCCAGGGTGGCATCCTCACATTCCTGGAACCCACCCAGTAACAGAAGCAGGTATTTCTTTTGATAAATGAGAGCTTTCCGAAAACTTTCTGCCCTCAGGTATTTGCCATAAATTCTCTATGTTTAAAGAAAAGAAAAACATAAAGACATTATTAAGAAGTTATTCAAACTGTTCTCTAGGGGAAGATAACCTAGACTTTATTTTAAAAAAGTGGCAGTAGTAGAATGGCAGGTACCCTATCACTGTTTTCTACTTTATCAACAAAGGTAAAAAGTAAAGTTAAACCTTTATACTTCTGCCTCCCTTTAGTGAATGGATTTTAGCTCCTATTAATCATATTCATTGCAAAAATTTTTGTCTTTGCATTATCACCTGAGTTTTTTTAATTGTATAGAGCTACTTTATTAGTATCATCACTGATCTATTTAACTTTTTCAATGTTAATGTTTTCTGTCCCTTTAAGAGTCATAAATTTATGTTCACTCCATAGCTGGAATAAATATTCCAAACATTTTCTTTCTTTCCTTGTTTTTTTTGGATTTTATGTTAACTGATTAAGGTAGTTGTACTACAATATTCATCATTAGTCATTAGAGAGACTATTCAGAGGGCTTACCACTTACAGAGCATGATCCTCTAATACTGACAGTAGTAGAGAGCTTCTGTTGGGAGTTGAAAAGCTAACTTTCTGTTGGTCTTTTAGGGATGAGACTGTGGGAAGTGGGACCATGAGCTCAAGGTGCTGCCTCTGTGACCATTAATAGAACTTAATCTTGTCCCAAACCCGGACATGCTTTACCACAATTTTTTTGTGACCAGCTAGAGATCTGCATTCAATGACAGACTGAGTACAGAGACCTAGAGACACAGCCTGAGTGCCACCTAAAATTCTTTAGTCTGACAATTAAGGTTAGTGATAGATGAAATAAGGCAAAAGCAGAGAACCAATTCTAGTATACATTTAGATGGAAGATGTCTCCTACCTTTAGAGTGGCATGCTCAGAGTCAGGGCTCAGATTTTGAAGTAAAGCTTCATTTCTGAGTTCAGCTTTTAGTTTGTATACTTCAGCTTCTGCCCGTTTCAAGGATTTCTGGAGAGTCAACTTTTCTCTGTTCCAGACTTCTTTTTCTGAAGCAATGATGGCTTCAATGTTGGGGCCACCACTGAATGAAAACCTAGAAGACTGCAGAGGCCAGAGCCTACTTACATGATTTTAAAGAACAAGTTTCTGAAGAAGAATCTGAATTAAACATATTAAAGGTATCCCTATGAGGGTTATAGAATGTTCAGCTTTCCAACCTCAGACAGGGAAGTTCAAAGCCAATCTCAACTGACATTAAAGAATATCCACTAACTTTTAAGTTTATGACCTTGCTGAGTAGATTAACTTTACAACTAAAAATCCGTGTGAAAGCCTGGCCCCAGAGAAGATGTTTGGATTACTAGAGCTTTCAACTAAAAAAGTCTAGAGACTTTTTTTTTTGGCCGTGCTTCACTAAAGGTTATCAGGATGTTAGCTCCCCGACTAGGGGCTGAATCCAGGCCACAACAGTGAAAGTGCAGAGTCCTAACCCACTGACCACCAAGGAATTTCCCTTTTTTTGCTTGTTTTTTTTGTAGACTTTAAAAATGGACCATCTGGGTTCAAATCTTGAGCCTGTGCCTGAAAAAGTACACTGGAGAAGTGGGGAAATAAAACCCAACTTGTACACAGGGAAGTGGATCTCTATAGAAGCTGTGTGGATGTGTTATCATGCATCTGACCACACAGTTGGTCTTACAGGTCCTTCCTATCTTTATATTGGATGGTAACAGAGCTAGCAATTTAGTATTTTGTAGTTTTTAAATGGAAAAAATTTAAATAAATTCCCAGAGTAGTTTATTAGACTGAAATATGTAATTTAATGGCATTTTCCACTTCAGTTATGAACACAATTACTGATAAATAACTGACAAGAACAGGCAGAATGCACATGTGAACACTTCTTCACATGTATCTGCAATCGGTACATAGGTAGCAAAGTACTTGGCTTTGGAGATAAGTATATCTTGGTTTGACTACTGACTTCAGTTTTCTGAAGTGCAAGGCAGGGTGTGGATAAGAGATTCTGAACATATATAACCCAGAATCTGGCAGAGAAGGCTCCCCATAAATAAATAATAGCTATTATTATTACTGTCATTCCTATAAAATTTTCCAGTGATCCTACTAAGAATCAGATGCTTAGTATGCTGCCATGATAAAAACAGACGTACATAATCTCTGCCAGCTCCTGTCTGTCGATAACACCTGATCTGCTCCTCCAGCTTCATAACCATGTTTCTTAAATCATTCTTTTCTTCAGTCAGTTGGCTGATGTGTCCTGTCAGCTCAGTATTTTGTCTTAGTAGTCTTTCAGTTAATGAGCCACAAGAAGTACTTGGGGACCTTAAGGTAGGCTAAAAGACAAAATGGCAAAAGGTCATATAAGCACAAACTTTTACAAATAATGCATATAAAATGTGAAGTCACTGAGAACAACAGATTTCATGAAGAAATCGTGCTTGAGCTGCGTCTTAAATAATAAGTAGGACTCTACTAGGCAGGAAAGAAGGGCATATTAAGCAGAAGGAAGAGCACATGTAAAGGCACAGAGGCTTGAGCGTGAGTGTGTTGCTTTTAAGGAGCTAAAACACACCTGTTAAGATTAAAGGTTGCTTTCATTTTATGGATAATAGACCTAAATGTAGGTAGTGAAGAGCCATGAAAGGCTTTAGGCTGTAGCATGCCATAAACAAAATTTACGTGTGAGAAAGATTCCTTTGATAGTACTGTGCAAAGTAGAGTAAATTAGAGGAGAAAGATCCTGATGTCAGGCAGACACATCAGGAAGTTACTGCCAACAGTCCAGGTGAGAAATGCTGAAGGCCTGAATGCAGACAATGACTAAAGGCACTTAGGAGGAAGAGGGCACAGGACTTAGTGACTGCTTGGATATGCAAGTAAGAATGAAGGAAAGGGTCTAGGGTGACTTTCAACTCTCTAAACTGGATGATATCATGACCAAAAATGTGGGTTTGGGACAGGAAGGAGAAAAGGAAGACGATGCTCAGTTTGGATTGTGCCTGTGAGATTCCTAAAGGGGTCACTATGGGGTATGTTTCCCCAAGGAAAGATGTCTCATAACTAAGTGAAAATATAAACCTGGACCATAGGACAAAGGTTTCAGAATAGAACCACAGTCCACAAGATAAGCTCCATAAAGGTGAGATTTTTATCAGATTTGTTCACTATAGCCCCAGAACCCAGTATAGTGCCTGGCACACAGTAGGTGCCCAATGTAAGTATTTGTTCAATAATTAAGTCTACTGAGAATTCAGGCTGTGGAATGAATGAGCTTTCAGTTAGAGGAAAAAAATGGATGAGCATAAGAAGAACTCATGAAGATGATTGATGAAAGAAATGGAAGAAATGAGAGAATATTAACACAAAAGGAAAGGAAAGAGAGGTTATTTAAAACGGAAGAGGTCAAAAGTGTCAGATGCTACAAAGAAGCCAAGAATGACAGGGACTGAAAAGATTCACCAGATTAGTCAATTGTCAACACACTGGTAGCATCCTGAGGGTGGTTTCATGGAGTGGTGAGGGTAAAAGACAGACTATTCTTTCAAGAAACTTTTCATAATATAATAAGAATTATAATTATTCAATAATGATAATTTTGTTTCCCCTCAAACTTTCACTACCTTCTATTGGGGAAAGGCAAACATTATTATTTTAAATAAATGAAAAGATATAATTAAAACTCTTTAGAAAATACAGTGCCAGTTTCAAATGATTCATATAATTTCCATTAAATCTTTGCTCTCGATACCTTACAAAGTGTTTTTAGAAAGTCTTACCTCTTCGCCTGGCTGGCCAGTTAATTTTTGTAGTTGTAAAACAATTCCATCAATATTTTCCTGAACCCAAACAAAATCTTCATCATCTGCTGTTTCAAACTGTAGTCTTCAAAAAAAAAAAAAAAAAGGGCAAAAAGTCAAAACATATCATCTCAAGGAGCAGTGTTGACTAACACAAACATTACACATCAGGCAACACTGCTTCACCTCTTACTTCTCCTTTACATTAAGTGTTCTCTTTCCCTGAGTCAGGATGTTAACGATATTTTTTTTCAGGTATATGAGTTTTGTTAAAGAATATCACCTCCTAATGTAAACATGAATTAACTTTAAAATTTGAATTTCCCACCCCTGGCTAGCTAAGAGTGAGGGACAGATTCTGTCCAGCTTGTCTAAGAATGCCATTTCCAAAGGTCAGGCAGAAAATTCTAACCTATTGGAGGCTTTCTGGGCTAGATGCTGTAGTTTTGAAGCCACACGTTGAAGTTTTTGTCTGATCATTTCTAATTCATGATTACAGCCAGCTCCTCCTCCATTCATTTCAATCATTTTAGGATAGCTTGATTCCTTTGTCTCTCCTATTTTCTGTTGAAGAACCCAATTTCTGGTTCGATCATTGGTTAAACTCCAAGTGGTTGGCTGGCAATTTTGGACAGAAAAAGAAAGAGCAATCATTATAAAATAAATAGCACATCACATTCTTTCTTAGGGGAACACAGTTATTGTTTTTATTCCAAATAAACTTCTATAGATTTCATTTTTAAATGATTTGTACATAGCTATTTAAATAATTTAATCCAATATCAAAATTATATATGATCACATGGCTACAGTATTCTTTTAAAAAATATTTTAAAACAAAATGTCAATTTACCTCATTAAGATTCTGATACAGAATTCTTCTACTTTCTCGTTTTTCTTCTCGT
Organism: Leucopleurus acutus; assembly: GCF_964270905.1. NCBI lineage: Eukaryota > Metazoa > Chordata > Mammalia > Artiodactyla > Delphinidae > Leucopleurus > Leucopleurus acutus. The sequence continues at coordinate 53,361,168 of NC_139144.1, forward strand.
TCTAGTTCCTGCTTTTGGAATTCCTGCATAATTCCTTGCAGTCGTTTCCCTTCAAGGTCTAACTTATAAACTTGTTGCCTTTTCTCCTCCAGTTGGCGTTGAAGATCTTCCACTTTGGACTGAAGCTCATACATTTTTTTCTGTCCCTCAGTGTTGGCCTCTTGTTCTGTCTGCAATGTCTTCCTGTGAACCTGCCTATCCTTTTCCATTTGCTGTCTTGTTTGCAAAGAATCCAGTTTATATTTCTCAGTCTCATTTAACAATTCTACTATGCGACTGTGTTTCTCCTCTAGCTGTTTCTGAAGCTCTTTAAGGAGGTCCTCAGAGGGTAAGGATGGCCGAGACTGCCCACTATCATCACTGCTCTGTAGTTGTGCATGTAATTCCCGTTCCCTATCCAGGGTACTGCTCATTTCCCGAATACGAACTTTCTCAGATTCAAGAAGTACTTGAAGCTCCAAGTTTCGACCTCGTTCTTCGGATAACTGGGCATCATGTAGCACCCTTTGTGATTCTATTTTCTGCTGTGATTCATTTAGTTGTTGTTTCTGTTGTTCCAAAAGTTGATTTAGCTGAATATTCCTTTGTTTCTGACCCTCAAGTGAAAATTTCAGATCCTTGTAGGAGAAAGTTGAATTTAAGAATTTATGTTAATATTATGGAGAATACTTTCAATAATATTAAGTATACAATTGTGCCTTTATTAATACTAAGTTGATAGTATCTGGTAAAAGAACTGATTATCCAATTTACTAACTTGTATTTTCAGTGGTTAGAGTGTAATTATTTGGACAGCCAGTTGATTTTCATCAAAGAATATCAACAAAATAGAGCTAAGCTACGTAATATTTTCTCTCCCAACATTAATCATATCTGGTTAAGAAATATGAAGCAGAGTACATTTCTTCTAGGATTAATAACCTTTAAAAATGAAAGTATTTCTGGGCTTCCGTGGTGGCGCAGTGGTTAAGAATCTATCTGCCAATGCAGGGGACACGAGTTTGAGCCCTGGTCCCGGAAGATCCCACATGCTGCAGAGCAACTAGGCCCGTGTGCCACAACTACTGAGCCTGTACTCTAGAGCCCACGAGCCACAACTACTGAGACCGTGCACCTAGAGCCCGTGCTCTGCAACAAGAGAGGCCACTGCAATGAGAAGCCCACGCACCGCAACGAAGTAGCCCCTGCTCCCCGCAACTAGAGAAAACCCACGCACAGCAACGAAGACCCAATGCAGCCAAAAATAAAAACAAAATAAAATAAATAAAGTTAAAAAAAAAAGAAAAGAAAAGTATTTCTGATATAATGTGATGGGAGTGCCTGAAAACCTTTGAATTTTCCAATACCATACCACATAACTAAAAATAATAGGGCTTATGAGGAGAGCAGGTTTAGGGACAAACTACTCAAAACCTATAAAAATTTGTAATGATTAAAAAAATAGTAATCAATACCTGAGGAAATAACATGTCCTTGCTAGGTAGAAAGCTCACTGTGCCTGGAGGCTACCATCCATGGTGGACATTAAAAAAAAAAAAAAAACCCCAAAAAAGTAACAGGGCAGAAAATCTGGATTCTGGCTACACAGTTTTTTAGCACAGAGCTAGCGAGTACCAGGATTATGGGGATAGAAGAAGAGCTCCGAGCCAGGGGGAACTGTTAAAGTGGCACTGCCTGCAGTACAACCTGCTTTGAGCTGTGAGCTGTGCAAGGCTCGGGTGTGCCTCTCTGGGAGAGAGCCCAGCGTCTTAAAATATAGTAGCAAGGGCTCCTGCTGCCAGAAAAGTATCGCTGCTCTCCTTCCCTAGGAGAAAACAGGAACCTAAACTACTTCTGCGTTAAAAAGACACAACTGGGGCTTCCCTGGTGGCGCAGTGGTTGAGAGTTCGTCTGCCGATGCAGGGGACCCGGGTTCGTGCCCCGGTCCGGGAGGATCCCACATGCCGCGGAGCGGCTGGGCCCGTGGGCCATGGCCGCTGAGCCTGCGCGTCCGGAGCCTGTGCTCCGCAACGGGAGGGGCCACAACAGTGAGAGGCCCACGTACCGCAAAAAAAAAAAAAAAAAAAAAAAAAAAAAGACACAATTGCCATATTTATCAAATTATATATGCACTAATTCAAATTCCTAAAACACATGCTGTAGCAGAACAGTTTCTATTCATCCTTGGATGCAACAAAACAAAAAAAGATCACACCATTAGCAATTCCTGATAATACTTTAGATAACATTATAATATTCAACATATAGTGAACGACTTTTTATACCTAATAATGAGTCTAAGGTCAACATTATAGGAAGAGGAACGTCTCTCTTCTATCACTGTGGATTTTTTCACAGATATTTAAAGACAAAGATAACAATACCTCAAGTTCTTCTTTATCCCGCTCTTCACTGCGTCCCAGCTTGGCTTTCTCTTTCTCCAAAGCCCACTGGAGCTCTCTGGACTTTTTCTGTTCACTTGCTAATGTGTCATTAAGCAAATGTACTTCATCCGTTTTATCTTTAACTTCCAACCTAAATCACAGAGACAAATGAACTTTCATAAAACTACTTTGACCAAGTATATTATTGACAGAGAACAGCTTCCACTGAAAAGTGGCGGCATATTATAAACTAGGTGGCGCTTCCCTGGTGACTCAGTGGTTAAGAATCCGCCTGCCAATGCAGGGGACATGGGTTCGATCCCTGGTCGGGAAGATCCCACATGCCGCGAAGCAACTAAGCCCGTACGCCACAACTACTGAGCCTGCGCTCTAGAGCCCGTGAGCCACAACTGAGCTCACGTGCCACAACTACTGAAGCCCATGTGCCTAGAGCCCGTGCTCCACAACAAGAGAAGCCACCGCAATGAGAAGCCTGCGCACCACAAGGAAGAGTAGCCCCCACTCGCCGCAACTAGAGAAAGCCTGTGTGCAGCAACAAAGACCCAATGCAGCCAAAAATAAATAACTTAATTAAAAAAAATAATAATAAAAAATAAACTTGCTAATAGGAAAATATAAACCTGCTAATAGGAAAATATAAACCATGTAAAGATTAAAGATTTTTTGACTGGGGTTCAGTCAAATTAACTGTTTCTAGTAATATAACTACTAGTTATTATTTACCATTGTAAACAATATATTGTTACAAAATAATATGAATAAAAATTTCCTTTAACTTCTACTTAACATAAGAACCATTGTGTGTGAAAAAGTTCAAAATAATGACTATACTTGTAATGTGTCCTTGGCAAGCAGAATATCTCAGTATTTACACCAACAAATTTATCCTTTTTACAAGCATTATCTTCAAAAAATTTTGCATATTTTAGCTAACTAAACCATGAATTCCATTGGGATCATAAATATCACTACAAATTACTTGGTGGTAAAATGAAGGTCAAATTTATGTATCTTATACAACAACAAGTCTCAAACAGAACTGAAGCCACGTAGAGAATAAGCCAAAATACCTAATCATGAGTTTATCATTTGGAAAAATTTTGGGTGCTTCCTTTCCACTGTAGTTTTTCCTATAAGTAACAGTTTTATGTTATTTAAATATTATATACAATGTTACATTTTTGTAAGATATGCACAATGTCTGTGACAAAAGTACTCCAAGTCCTTCACTAATACAGGTTTATAATTAGGAAGCCTGGCACACCTGAATGCCTCTAATTCCTTTAGGTGCTTATGCTGTGCCTTGAGTGTTGTTTCTAGTTCCAGTTTAGCTTGTGCAAGTTCACTTTTCAGTTCAGCAACCACCATTTTCTCAGAACTCAGTTGTTCCTGAAGTTCTGTTGCTCTGTCTTTCACACTGCTGAGCTCCACTTGCATCTCCAGCATTTGAGACTGCTTCTGCTGCATATTATATTCCAAGAGTTCTAAATGAAAAATTATTAATATTTAAAATATGATCTAGCAACTCATATTTGGCTTATATTTTGTTGATAATAACTGACTTGTTATTTAAGAGATTACTATAAAGTAAATGTGAAAAGATTACAGCCCCCAAAGTTAACTATTTATATAAATACATGCATATGCATATTTTCCTCATAGTGCTATATTGTCAAGATTTCAGAACTTTGTATAAATATATAAGGATGATAAAAACTTAACAATTCATTACTGGATACAAGACTTGAAATTAAAATAAAACCTTGAGGTGTTCACATAATACTATAAATAGGAATTTATATTTGTTCATTCAGAATTTTGATAGCTCACACTAAAAAATTCCAATGGTTTTTGATAGCCGAAGTACTTGCAGGAGTCACCCCGTAACTCTGACTACAATGATTAGCACTGCTTGCTTGTTTTGTTCAGCCCTCCTTCACAGACAGTCCCTAGGAATTTCATTATAACAAAAGTGGGAAGTCCAAACGCCAATTTGGATCACGGTTTTTTCTTTAAAAACATACCAAACCCTTGCTACATGTCTGTCACAATGAAAACAAAGTGAAATATTTAAATCCCTAAGGATAATAAATGAAAAAAATGTAATGAAATATATACATCAGGATCCATTTTTATAAAAAATATAAACTTATGTACATATGCACAATGAAATGTGTCTGGAGACCTATTTCCTGGGTTTTAATAGTCATTAGTTTAGGATTTAGGAGATTCCAGGGGTGATTTTAACTCTGTTCTTCTGTTTCTCTATTCTACCCTAAATGTATTTTAACTTAAAAAATTTTATCAAAGTTCATTACTTCCTATTACAATTCATATTACTGATGTCATGAGACAGGAATTACATTGGCTTTAGAGTATTCATGCTAAGTGAGACTTTTAAAACTATTTCTTAGAGAGTAGAGTCTAAGGATTTACATTTATAAATATGTATCTATGTGATACTAACTAAGCTTTCAACAGGGTCCTATTTAGTTAAGTACAATACTAATAAATTCTCCAAAAATAATCTGCAATTAATCCTATGTCTAAATATAAGGGATATATTTAATTTGTAACCTCATTATACCTGTTTTCTCTAAAATATTTAAAGATATTTAAATTCTTCAGCTTTTCAATGACAAATGTGAGACTGGTATAACTTTCAAAACTGGCAAAAGTATAGGTGTTTCTACCTTTATATTAAACACAAATGAAGACAAAGACATGTATGTGTCTTCACTAGATATGATGAAAAATTTCACTTTAATCTCTAATGATTTCCAGCTGCAGCTCAATTTAAGATTCCTCTATTGAAAAGTGAAAAGATTTGAACAAGCATACCACAAAAGCAAAAATCCAGCTAGCCAATAATCATACCACAAATAAGCCAATTCAGTTATTAGAGAAATGTAAATTAAAACCACAACAACAATCCACCGCATACCCACCAGATTGGCAACGAAAGGCTGACAATATCAACTTTTGGCAAAAATGTGAAGCAACAGAACTTTCATGTACTGCTAGAAAGTGCACAAATTGGTGTGACCACTTCGGAAAACAGTCTGGCATTGTCTAATAAATTTGATGATATGTATTCTATGATCTAGCGATTCTACTCCTGGGTATGTATCCAGAAGACTCATGCATGTATGCATCAGAAACATGGCATAACAATGTGTAGAAGAGACTGAATTTAATAGCTAAAAAGTAGAAACAATTTAAATGTTCAACTGCAGAATGGATATATAAATTGTGAAATATTCACACAAGGGAATTCTATACAGTAACAAAAACGAATAAACTAGAGATAAATGTGGTAACTTAGAAGAATGTTATAGAGAGGTGAAAGAGACAAGACGCAAATATATACAGAGTGATAAAGTTCAAGAGCAAGAAAAACCTTAAACTTACGTGGTTTAGGAATATATAAATAGGCAGTTAAAAAATCAGGACAATGGTTACCTCCAGGGTACCACAGAGGAAGATGTGTTCTATATTACTACAGAGTAGCAGAAGGGGAATTCTGGAATACTTGACATGGATGAGGTTTCCACAGGTATTCATTTAATAGTTTTTATACTGTATATTTTTGCATTTTTTGTATGTATGTTACAGTTCGCACACACAAAAAAGGTATTAAAAAGAAATCGTTACTTCCATTGAGAATTTCTTTTTCTTTTAGGTTATCCACACATAGAGCTTCAAAACAAAGAAAGATAATGAACTTAATGGGTGAAACAACCTGATCAAGGCAATGCTTATTCATTTTAAATTAAATGTATCTGTTTATATGTCAGAAAATTGCTGTCTGTTGTATTAAAGTATTCTGTAAGAGTTAATCATCATTCTCTTTCCACACATAGCTAACTAAAGCCAATTTCAACCTCTACAGGAGATAAAAGCAAAGTCCTTTGATATTTTAAAGCATGTCCTTACCAGCCTGTCTGGTGTACACAGCATTTTTTCTCTTGCAACTGAGCAATAACCCTCTTACCTCCACTACTACCTCCTCCTCCCAAATTCAAGAAGTGCTGCTTTTAAGATGCAGCAATAAGCTTAGATGGCACAGCATAACTGAGCATTTTTTATTTCATTCCCAAAGCTGAGAATGAGTTTTTGCCTGGTCAGAGAACTCTAATGTAAACAAATATTTTTCAACTCTAAAAAAAATTTTAAAAAATTATATATATGTGTGTATACATATATATATAGACACACACACACACACACACACACGTATCTCTTAAGACAAACTGGACACCCCTTTAATCCCTGGAGTAATTAATGTAGATTAACTTCCTGATGTGAGAATGAGAAGAAAATGTGACTAAGAAAAAATGTGTTTTAACTGAATAATAATAAAGTGAAATTGTTTCACCTATTTGTGTCACCACATGAGCCTGTCATATAGCATACCTTGGCTTGGTTGATCATTCTCTTGTTCTCTTTTCAGAGTCATTTTCTTACCATTCATCTGAGCATGCAGTGCTTGAATTTCAGCTAACAAACTCCTTCTATCTGCTTTCTGGAGGCATTCCATGGCTGCTCGATATTCAATACCCTGTAAAAAAAAAAAAATCAAGAGAGATGTAAAAACAATAAAATTAACAACCAGGAAGTCTGAAGAATGACATGCTAAAATTTTGGGAAGATGTTACTAACGTTCTCTTCCTGCTCACTGGGATCTACTTTTTAGATAATAGTTTCCACATTTATTTCAAAATTCTTTAAACACACAATAAAACATGATGAATAATATAATAAACACCCATGCACTTAGCCTAAGAAACAGCCCTTATACAGCTGAAGTCTCCTGTGTACAACTCCCTGAATACATCCTCCTCTGCACCATCTGCTCAAGAAATAACCAAATTCTAAGTCTGATGTTATTTTCATGTACTCTGTACATACACACACATATCCTAAAAAATATACAGTTCTGTTTTAAAACTTTATATAAACGGCATCATACTGTATTCATTTTTGTTTAATTTGCCTTTTTCACCGAACATGTTGGTGAACCATCCTGCCTGACACATACAGCTCTAATTCACACTCATTTTCAATGTTATATAGTATTCCATAGTATGAATTATATAGCACATTTTACTTGAGCATCTTTTCATATATTTATTGGATACTCTCTATTTCTTCCATGAGCACATATCTATATCACTTGTCCATTTTTCCACTGGTTGTTTTATTCTCATTAGATATTTGGTCTGTAGATTTATTTTCTTGTGGTATATGTTTGGCTTTAGAATCAGAACAATATTGTCCTCATAAAATGAGCTGGGAAGTGTTCCCTTCTTTATTTTGCAAGAGTTTGTGAAGAACTGGTATTAATTCTTCTTTCAACATTTGGTAGGATTCACTAGTGAAGTCGTCTGATATTGAACTTTACTTTGTGAGAAGTTTTAAAATGACTAATTTAACTCTTTGTTATACATTCAGGTTTTCTATTTTTTCATGACTTAGTTTTAGTAGTTTGCATACTTTTAGGAATTTGTCCATTTAATGCCACTGTAAATAATTATTTTTAAAATTAAATTTTGGACTTATCTGGTGGTCCAACAGTTAAGACTCCATGCTTCCATTGCAGGGGGTGTGGGTTTGATCCCTGGTCCGGGAACTACGATCCCATATGCCGTGTGGCGTGGCCAAAAGTAAATAAATACATAAAATTACATTTTGTTTGTTGTTGAGAAATAAGATTTTTACATCTTGATCTTACATCCAACAACATAACCAAACTTTCCTATCGATTAAAAAAATCTACATGTGTAGATTCTCTTTAGTTTTCTATATAAGTGGATGAGGGGTCTTCCCTATTCCTACCCTTATTTAATTTCTCTTGCTTTTCTTTTCTAGCTAGATCTTTAGGACAAGGTTGAGCAAACTACTTAACCCTTTGTTAAGGAATGTTTTTAACATTTAACTATCAGATATGATGCTTGTTGTAGTTTTTGCAAGATATACCTGTTATATAGTTCATGAAATTCCTTTTTATTTTTAGTTTGTTATTTGTTTTAAGGTGTTTTAAAATATGAAATGCATTCATTCGATTGTTCACTGTATCTCTTGAGATGATCACTGGGGTTTTTTACCCTTTAATTTGTTAAAGTGATGAGTCACATGAATTTTTCTTAATGGTATGCTACCTTTGCATCCCTGGGTAAGTATACGGTGATTGTGTCTCTAAAAAATATGCATTGGTGGATTTGGCTTGTTAATATTTTGTTTAGGATTTCTGCATCTATGTTCATGAATAAAATAGGCCCATAAAGTTTCTTTCCTGTATTATCTTTGTCTGATTTTGGTAATAGGGTTATACTAGCTTTCTAATAAAAAGACAGGGCGTTTCTCCAATCATCTTACAATGGGAGCACAGATACACACACACACACACACACACACACACACACACACACACACACCTTTAACTATTCATTTGCTGATGGACATTTAGGCTGCTTCTATATCTTGGTAACTGTAAATAATGCTGCTATGAACTTTGGAGTGCATGTATTTTTCTGAATTAGTGTTTTTTTTTTTTTTTGGATATATACCCAGGAGTGGAATGCTGGATCTGAATGAGCTTTCATAAGCAAATATCTGCCCATTTCACCAAAGTTTTTGAATTGATGTAAAATTATTCATAGTATTCTATTACTTTTATATCTCAGCCATATCTTTAGTTATAATCCCATTTTTATTCTTAATTTTTAAAAAAGTGTGCTTTATCATTTTCCTTAACCTATTCTCCAGAAAAGTTTCTATTTTATTAACCTTTCAAAGAATCAACTTTCAAACTTGTTTATGTTCTCTACTGTACAAATGTATGCATTTCACTAATTTCTTTTTTCCTTATTACAGTTGAGCCTCATTATTTGTGAATTACATATTTAAGAATTTGCCTACTCATTAAAATTTATCTGTAACCCTTAATTCAATACTTGCGGTGCTCTTAAGTTTACGCTCCTACATGTGCACACAACAGCAAAAAATTTAAATTGCCACATGTGCATGTTCCTAGCTGAAGTCGAACAAAGTGACACTCTGCTGCCTTCTTTCATCTCTTATACTATAAACAAGTGTCCTGTTTGCCATCTATTTAGTGCTGTATTTTTGATACTTTTGTGCTTTTTATTGGTGATTTTGCTGTTTAAAATGGTCCCCAAGCATAGATATGAAGTACTATCTAGTATGCCTAAGCATAAGAAGGCTGAAAGATACATTACAGAGAAAATGCATGTGTTAGAAAATCTTTGTTTAGGTTTAAGTTATAATGCTGTTGGCCATGAGTTCAATGTTAATGAGTCAACAATACATAGTAAATAGGGTGTCTTTAAACAGAAACACACATAAAACAAGATTCTGTATTGACTGGTTGACAAAAATGTCATCACCAGGTGCTCACAGAAGCCTACCCCCACCCCCCCATCTTATTTCCCCTGGTGGCAATAGCTCAACATCCACAGCAGCTTTACAGAATCTAACTACTGCAAATAATGAGAACTGATGGTATTTTATTCCTTCTATTTTCTTTGGACTTATTTTGTTACTCTTTTTCTAACTTCCCAAGTTGGATGATTAGCTCATTAATTTTTAGTCTTGTTTATTTTCTAACATAAGACAAAACATTTAAGGTAATAATTTTTCTCCTAAATATTCTTAGTGGTTCCTGTTAAAATTTTAACCTTCATTTTCTCATTACTATTAAAAAGCATTCTTTGTTTTAAAGTTTGATTTAAAGTTTCATTTTGATACCTGTTCTTGTAGTCTCTGTTCCAAACAGTTTAATAATTCAACTGCATCTCTAGTACCTAGAGCTGTCAGCTCAGTCTGAAATGCAGCTAGTAAAACACCGTGTTCCTTTAAGAAAACCTGCTGAAGAGCAAGCAGAAGTTCACCTCGCCAGTCAGAGGAGCTCTCATGAGATTGAGAACTATCATAAACCTATAAAAAACAAAAGTTAGTTTTCAAATAAGCATGTTTAAGAACTGTTCTAAAAATGCTACCTGTCTACTAACCAAAATCAGTATTAGAAGCCTAAGAGGATACAGATTTATTTTCAAGTGTGAAACTTGGGGCATTTAAACAGTATATAGAAATTCATGTGAAAATACATCATAAAAGAGAACAATTTATTTTGTAAAGTGACTTATTATTGATAAAAATCATATAAAGCTCTTTAGATGCGTAATATTCTTTAAGTACCTTGGCTTCCCTTTGCATTTGCATTTTGGTAATCAAATCCTTAAGAGATGAGATTGTACTGAGGTAAGCTCTTCTCTCTTCTAGCCAAGATTCTGAAGCTTGCTGAACAGAATGGTCTTCTCCGTCACTACAGGGAGACTCAGTAAGAGAGAGCACCTGCATGCCTTCATTATGGACAGCTCTCAGTAATCCCTAGAAACCATAACCCAAAAGCCAGAATTAGGACATTTTTTCAAAGACTGCAAAGTCAGACACGAAAAGAGAAACAAATTTTAACATAGTTTTATCCCAGTTAGACTGATTTAGAAAAGCCACTGCAGAAAGGAAACACCAGCCTACCATTACTGAATGTCTTCTTCCTATGGAGGGTAAGCCAATCCCAGAAGACAGCCTATGACTTTGTGTAGCTCTCATCTCTAAGTTCCATATTTACCTAATGTGCTCTTCCTGGATTTAATTATTAGACACTAATTTGACCAAAAGAAATATGTAGGAGATAAGCTCTAGTCTTTGAGATTGCTTTAATAATTTTGGTAAACAAAAATATTAGGAATAGAAATTAAAAAAAAATCTTTATACAAATAACTATTAAATATACTGTACTTTATTATCTGCAGAATACAGAAATAAAACTAGAGCCCCAAGGTTCCTTCTAGCTATGCAATTCTCTCTTCAGAGAGATCTTACTATAGTATAGATCTTCTATACTAACTTCTAATAAACTGCTATGTTCAATGTAGAAAGTTTTACTAAAAGATGTCTGCCTTTTAGTACCTTTATTTTCTTTGGAAATGAATCTGTTGAACTTTCACCTTCTTCGCCTCGGCCTTCTGATGCTGTGTCAAATCCCTGACTTTGTGTAAGATAAATTCCCTGACCCCAGTCTGATCCAGAATCTAAAATAAAGAAAACCATTGACTATTAAAGAGAAACAAACTCTTTTTAAACAAGTACTACACAAATTCTAGAAATTTATATAACTTACCACTGGAACATATTTCTCTACTTTGGTAAGCATCGGAATGTGTTAACTCAGGAACTGAGGAGCCCTAATCAGAAAAAAAAAACAAAAGAAGATAACATTTTTTTGCTTTAATAAAAACCGGATCCAATGAATAGTTTTATTCTTTTGTAATGCTGTCAAAAAAGAAAAAAACAATTAAATATGTCACACCTTTCACAATAAATGAAATATCCATGGTTTACAGTAAGTCTTTAATTTTTTTCTTCATGGATATTACCATAATAATAAGAGACATTAATAAATTAAGGAATGATAACATTGGGTTCTAAATCTGCACAGGAGCTTTGTGGAACATTACTATTTGACTCTACACAATGCAAAGATTTTAAATTGTAACTTTATCATAAAGAAGAGATTGCCCCAAATTTGTCTCTTTAAAAACATAAAATTCTGGGGAAAAAAATCATAGAATGTTGAAAAAACACATTATGAAAACCAAATACCTCTTTAGATCTCAGACACTGTACCACTGACTTCAAGGTACCACATTCCTCTGTCAGTAACTGAATAGCAACATAGTGATCTCTCTTTAAGGTTTCAGTTTCTGAAATATGTCTGGATTCCATATCCAGAATCTCAGCAGCATGTAGTTCTTGCATCTGCTCAATTTTTTCAGTAAACTGATTAATTACTTCAGTGACTTCCTCTGATGAACATTCACTCCGTAAATCAATTTGGATTCCTGCATTTCTAACAAGAATTTGTGGAGTCTGATTGCTGTTGTTGACCTTGAGAGTACCATCTGTCTGTGATGCAGAGCTTTTACCCACTTCTATAGGAAGTGGCTCTAACGTGCAGAACTTTCTGTTTTCTTGTACCTTGGTATTATCTTCTTTTTCTAAGAAGTAGGATAATTTCTCTTCTGCCTTTTTGAGTTGATCCCTAACTTGGCTTAAGTCTTTCTGGAGGAATGCCATATTTGTTTCTTTTACCTAAAACATAATGAATAGAACAGTAGAACATTCAGTTAAAAATGTCACATGTAGAATTTAGGGTAGAGAGGAGAGTGTAATTCATGCTAATATGTTCATTTTCCTCAGAATAACAGGAAAAACATTTCAGAAACACTCACAGTTTTCATCTATATTCACATATATGTATAGTCACAGATTACCACAGAAGTGAAATCATTTGATCAGCCTCTACTTTTGGTTCTCAGGGGATATACATACAGTACTCTTTAACATGTCTTTCTCCTCTTTCATTAACAGACTAGAGATTAAAAGCATCCCCCTAAAAAAGATTCCAAGGAAAACCAAAGAAGAAAGATGACAGTAACGAAATTATATAATACCTTTCCATCAAATTTACAAAAGTTTTTTCCTAGCTGTTAAGTTATAGATCTGGGTTTGTTTTCATATAAGAGAATACACACTTTGAAATAAAATTAAGATAGGTAGAAATTGGAGCTATGTTACTTATTTTACCAAAAGCTCTTCTTGAAGTTCTTCTGCCTTCTCTTTATAACTGGCAAGTTCTTCTTTGGTAGCTGCTGACTCAGCTGTAAGAGTCTCAAATCGACCAAAAAATTCATTTTCTTCACTGGTATGAATCAGCTCAGTAGTTGTCTAAATGGCAGTGGAAAACATGAACACATTATTTTCAAAAAACAAAGCCAAGTTCAAGGTACTTGTGCATTCCAATAAAACTTTTTCAGGAAAGACTGCTTATCAGATAAAAGGGGTTAAAATGATCCATGTTCTTTCAACATATAGGGAAACTCTTCACAACCATCATTTTATATTCTTTCTTTCTTTATTTTTTTGGCTGCATCGGGTCTTCACTGAGGCACACGGGATCTTCGCTGAGGCATGCGGGACCTTTCGGTGTGGCATGCGGACTTCTCTAGTTGTGGCGTGCGGGTTTTTTTTCTTTTTTTCTCTTCTCTAGCTGTGGAGTGCAGGCTCCAGGGTGCGTGGGCTCTGTAGTTGTGGTGCACAGGTTTAGTCGCCTCACGGCATGTAGGATTTTAGTTCCCCGACCAGGGATTGAACCCACATTCCCTGCATTGGAACGTGGATTCTTTACCACTGGACCACCGGGGAAGTCCCCATTTTATATTCTTGAGACAGTAAGAAAAGAATGATATTTCTGGGAATGAAAGGTAAATCATGTCATTAGAACATATCCTAAAATTTTATAATTAATGAAAATAGTTTACCCATTCAAAAAAGTTTCATATTTATATCACTTTCCTCAAAAGACACCACGTGTTACTTTAGAAGTTTTATATATATGGAAAGTCACATTACTATTTTATTTTATTTATTTATTTAAAAATATTTATTTATTTTATTTTTGGCTGCGTCGGGTCTTAGTTGGGGCAGGCGGGATCTTCGTTGCAGCATGCAGGATCTTTTGTTGAGGCGCATGGGCTTCTCTCTAATTGTGGTACGTGGGCTCAGCAGTTGCAGCGTGCAGGCTCCAGAGCACATGGGCTCTGTAGTTGTGGCTCATGTGCTCAGTAGTTGCGACGTGCGGGCTTAGCTGCCCTGTGGCATGTGGGATCTTGGTTCCCCGACCAGGGTTCGAACCCGTGTCCCCTGAATTGGAAGGCGGATTCTTAACCACTGGACCACCAGGGAAGTCCCATCACATTACTATTTTAAATATCATTTACAGTAATTTATATAGTTCCAGTGAGCTAGGAGGAAAAAGCCTAGTAAATGGAAAGAATTGTTATCCTTTGCAAAATAAATATTTATAGAATCCTAATATATCAGTTAATTTCTGGTGTTCAGATAGGACTATACATTAACTTCTCAAAATTATAAATATATAAAGTGAGAATTTGAAAATTAAAGTCCTTTCACACCTGTCCTATCCTATGCTAAGAAATAACTGTGATTTCAGATCTTTACATAAGTAGACTTAAAGGGGTGAAAGGATGAAATCTATTATGAGGTATAAAATCTGCAAAAGTGAATGACTTAAGACTCATACATTAATTCACTAGAACACTAATATATTTTGACATTTTCATTACTTAAAAGGAATGATGACCACTTAACATGCATGTTAGAGGAAAAAGGAAAAAACCCACACAAATTCCAGAGGACATTTGCTATACTTAACATTTCCAAGTTTCTTCTGACTGCTCTACTTAATGACTATGGTAGTGAAATAAATATTGTGATTTTAAGACCACAAAATATAGCTTGTATCCATTGTTCTGGTGATAATAATGACTGTATGGAATGGTAATATTTTTTATACAAACGCTTTATATATGAATCGCTAGATGTAAAGAACACTATATTTAATAAATCAGCAGTAAGTTTAAGGAACAGGGAAAAGAGAGTTAGTTTCTTGGGGTATTTAAGTGGAAAAAAATCAAATACAAACTAACCTTGAGAACTTCAAAATCTCCTAGAGGGCTTCTTTTCCTTTCTTTGCTTCCCTGTTTTTTCTCATTGTCCTCCAATAGCTTCTGTAGCTCTAGTAGCTTCTTTTCTTTTTCCAAAGCATTTTCTTCTGCAGTTTCTACCTGCATTTCAACCACCTGGCTTTCTAATTCTGATATTCTCAAGGTCAGCGCTGACACATTTGACTCCACCTCATTTTCCGTTAGTTGGTTTAAATTCTGTGTATTTGTTCCTCCAGGTTCTGGTGAAACTGCTTGTTTATCTTGACAGAATTTTGCATATTCTTTAACTGCTTCGAGTTGGACCTGACTCACAAGAGCAGCAGCCACCTTTTCCTCAAGTATATTTTGCAGGTTTGCCAACTTCTTTTTCAGTGCTTCTTTTTCAGACTGGCCTTGCTCCTGCAGGTCCTTTATTTGTTTATGACATTGGGTAAGTTCTAAGTCCTTTGCACTCACAGTGCTCTCAAGTTGTAGCACCTGTGTTTGCAAACTGCTTATGGAAACTCTGCTGTTTTCTTCAAAAGATTTGAGGTAAGTCGGATTTTCTAGGGGTTTACGAGCACCCTCAGTAAGGACTACTTCTAGTCCAGGTTTGTTTCTGCTCAGATCATCCACAGCCACGTTAACACTTTTCTCTGGTATACTATGGATTTCTTCCATATTTTCACGTTCTCTCTTTAAGCTACATAATTCTTGTGTTAGCTGGTTCATTTTTAAATTGGTTTCTTTAAGTACACTTTTTGTCAAGGCCATTTCTTCATTAGTGGTTTCTACTTGCTGTTCCAAAGCCAGTTTTTCAGCTATTACTATATCCAACTGATGTTTTAAACTATCTGCTTCTTCTGGGAGAGAATTAGTAACCACCGATGTCTTCTGTTCAATATTTGCCAATTCCTGTTGAAGCTTTTCAATCACTTCATTGAGCTGCTCAATTTCTTCTTCTCTATTTTTCTTCACACGTTCTTGATCACTCATCAAACATTCTATCTGGGTTTCAAGATCCCTTATTAGTTCATTTTTTTCTTCAATAACCTATTAGTTAACAAAAAAGTAACATATACAATAAATATGTATTTATATTTAGGGAATTTTATTTTATTTTAGGGCAGGATCTTTAAGTGTTGATCACACACTCAAAAATAATTTACTTCTCAGACATCCTAAATTAATTTTAATATAGACCAACAGTCCTCCATCACATCAAACAAGGACCTTATTTAGAACATCATTCAGAAAGTCATTAAACATAAAGTAATTTAGGCATTTAATAGATGATTTCCTATAAGTAAAATAGTCAATATCAATACAATCTAATTGAAAAGGATGCAGTATTGAAATATAACAGTCTATAACAGGATAAAGTACTGAAATAAAAGTCTAAAACAGTGCTCAAATGTCATTATCTTATTTAGCTCACACAAAATAGAAGAATTTTTAATAGATTTGGTTAGAGTCATATGATGAAATCTGAGTCACCAGAGACTCCCTATAAAACATCAAAAATCTTTGACAATGTTAGGAAGGGATAAACATATACATAGCTTGTTAAACCAGTATGTCTTATTAAATTAAAATTAATGGGTAAAAGAGAATTAAAGTTTTACTTGGTTTTTACATTCACAAAGAAACTGAAAAATAACCATCTTGCCCTTTAAAATTCTAGCTTAGCCACTATGGAAAACAGTATGGAGGTTCCTTAAAAAACTGAAAACAGAGCTACTATATGATCCAGCAATCCTACTCCCGGGCATGTATCCACAAAAGACAAAAACTCTAATTTGAAAAGATACATGCACCCCAATGTTCACAGCAGCACAAATGACTATACATAAAATAGATGAAGAACAAAGATTTACTTTATAACACAGGGAACTCTGTTTAATATTTTGTAATGACCTATAATGGAAAATAATCTGGAAAAAAAAAAAAACCTAGATCACTTTGCTGTACACCTGAAACTAACACAATATTGTAAATCAACTATACTTCAATAAAAAATAAAATTCTAGTTTAAATAATTTCATGTAATAATTTTAAATTAGTGTACCTTGTTATCTGTTGTACTTTTAAGTTGATGCTGAAGTTTCGTAATTTGCTCATTCAATTGGTCAATTTCTACCTGTTTTTCCTGCATTATTTGAGCAAATTTCCCAAATAGTACATGTTGGTCCTGGGTAGAGATAGGATCAGCTTGCTTTATGGCAAATCCCAGTTTCTCCATTTCATCCTAGGAACAAAAATAACCATCCCAGTTGGATAGGGCATTACACGTGATTTTCGGAACATTCTGTCAATTAACTCTTACCAAGCTATAGCATCTAAAACATACAAATGAAAAAAAAATCAGAGCTATTATATAATTATTGTAAATCAATAATTCTTAAAATGTTTTTATAAAGGTCTCCAAAATTTTTCATTTCTGATGAATTCAAATGTTTATGTTGGCTTGAAGATAAATTCCATGCAAATCCATCTGCAGCTAATGTTCCTCTTTTAAGTATTATTTAGCGGCTGGATTTAGCAAATGCTTAATACTACAACTACTACACAAGACAAAAACAATGAATTATTTAGAGGCAAAGTTTTCCTTAAGTAATTACCTTAAATAATTTGTTTTCTTGTTCAAGTTCTTGTAGGCGGGTAGTAGATTCTTTTTTCTGTATTTCTAATTGCATATGTAGTTGCTGGACTTCTTCATTCTTATTTTCCAGTTCTTCTCTGAACTGTTCTAACTGTTCTTCTAAGTTTGTGATCTTTGATACCAAAATTATCAAAAGGAAAGAGAAAAAACTGTTCATACAAATGTTTATTTGTCAAGAAAGAATGGAAAGTGCTGTATTGGCTCTATAGTATATATGCTTAAAACACGTGAGCCATGAGAATAAAGGAAAGGGGTTTCTCTAAGCCAGATGTAACTGTGTGGTTTCTAGACATTTTCAAATTAAACACCTTTAAACCATCCTGCCCAAAGCAAAGACGAGACCTTCAGAGGAAGGATACAAGGAGCCATTTCCTACCTAAAATTATCCTCTGATAAAGCATAAAAGAGTCATGGGAGGAAGGAAAAGAGTCCACATTTTAGATCTTATTTTATGTTAAATTAATTGCTATTAAAAATGCTCAAGAAAGCTGTAGAATTAGGTCAGTTATTTTAGCCACCAAGTGAGATTAGCTCAATTTAGTCCATATCAATACTTAACCCAATGAAAGGTTTGGCAGCCACATGCCTTATTTGAGCAGAAGGAAGCAGAGGTAGATGCTAAGAGCAAGAGACCCTTAGGTCTGAAATAACAGAAACTTAAAGAGTAAGTTAGTAAAACCATTTTAGGAGAAAATTAGAGTGTTCCTATATGTAGGACAACTGAAATTCAGCTCATTTCTGAGCACAGATTACCACTAATGGTAAAGCAACTGCTCTTTGATGGCTATGTAGAGACTGAAACTAATGATGAATATTAAGAGTTTGGTTTAATATTTGGGTTTGGTTGAGGAGAGGAACAGTCATTTAGCTCAATGCTTTGTAGCTTCTTAATACATTTTTAATGAATGGATTTTCAAATGTGTATTTACCTATGATCAAAATTGCTGCATTAAAAGCAACCTAAGACACAAGAGCAGCATTTAGTGGCAGCTGGCTCAGAAAGTACATATAAAACATTTATTACCTTAGAACTTGAAAGGGAGCATATTCTGATTACACACCGATACGTAATCAGAATCATATCTTAGCATTAGCAAGACAAAGACCTTCAGAATCATTTAGCCTAATATTTCATTAATAGAAATCATACTGATATTAGTAACAATAGCCATCATTTATAGACAATTTACTGTTAGGCACTGCATAAGATGCTTTATAGGTATTATTTTTTAAAAAACCCTATAACAACTTTATGAGATCTTTATTAGGATTATCTCCATTTCAGACATGAGGAAGGGGGTCACTGAGAGAGGAGCACCTTGACCTGCAGTCACAAGGCCAGTATGTGGAAGCCAGTTTTTGAACCTCAGGAGTTTACCTCTGGAAGCTTACATTCTTAACTATCATTTATCCTGCTTCTAATAACTAATGTCTAAGACATATTTAAATAATTTTCTTTAACACTGATATTAAACTCAGTAGGCACACCTTAAATATAGTTAGTAGTTGTGCATATATAATTATCAGGTTAGTTTGCTGAAAATTGTGATGATTATATCTTCTTCAAAGTTACCTAATATAATGGTATTTACACTTATCCCTATCTTCTATGACTACGTTTGATGACAAGGTATTATTTCAACACATACATAGATATTTAAGTTCAAAATTACTGCCCTTGCCCTGCCTCACCTGATACTTATTTTCTTTTTTGATAAAACAGTTTATGGTCAAATTCTTAGCCTTAATATTCAAAGAGTGGTCCCTGGAGCAGAAGTGGCCTCACCTGGGAACATGTTAGAAGCACAGATTCTCAAGCCCCACCCCAGACCTACTGAATCAGATTCTTCATTTTAACAAGATCCCCACGGGATTCATATGCACATTAAAGTTTGAGAAGCACTGGTCTAAAGCACTAACATTCCCATCATAAGTAGCTGAACTTCAGGCATCAAAACAGAGACTTCAATTCCCAAAATGACACTGTAAGGCATTCTCTTCTCTTACTCAGCCAGACTTCAGTTGCAGTCCCTGGCTGTCTTATTACTGAGTCTATGACAACCAAAAACCAGAAAAATATTATTAAGGTCTAAAAATAGAATGGTAGCTTTCTGGTTTAACCTTGTTCTATTTTGCTACCAAATGATACCTAGATTGTTTGGATTACATTAATTTGCACGTATTTGTGTTTTAAGTATTCTTCTCTTTCAACTGTGTGTGTGTGTGTGTGTGTGTGTGTGTGTGTGTGTATGTATGTATATGTGTGTATACATATCCTAGTTAGATAGGAGATTCCTTGAAGATCGGTACTGGTTTTACAATTGGACAGTGGTGTTTTACAATTGGACAGTGGTGTTCTACACATAGGAGTTCAATAAATGTTGAATGACAGTCTATAATACTTCTCACTAACAGGGCAAAACATGCCCGGATGTTTTGGCAGTATAGCATCACAGGGCTCCAGAATCAGAGAAATCGAGGAGGAATTCTTGTTTAACCACTTACTGTGTGACTATGAGCAAGTTCCTTAACCTCTCTTAAGATCTGGTTTACTCATGTATAAAGTGGAAATATCAACAGAACCTATCCTCAGGGAGACTGCAAGGGTTAATGACATAAGATGTTTAAAATACTTAGCACTTTCTAGCACAGACTTCAACAAAGTTAACTATTATTATTTACTATTGCCATTTGTAAGCCAGATCTCTTTAACTCTATAAAGAGTTAAAACCACCTTCACAGAGCTAAAACCTAACAGAAGGCATCTTTTTCTTAAAGAAATTCTTCCTTCTATTTCTCTCCACATTATTCTCCTTCTCTTATACATCCTGAAATTCCTATCTTCTAAGGTTTTCTTCTCTTTCTATTCATTTTGAATTTCTAAATACTGTAATAAACTTTAAAACAAAGTTTTACACAAACAGGCTATGAGAGTAGTAGGAAGTATCTCAGATATAATGACACATAGACATCTTATGTTTATACTATCAGATATCTGAAAACATTTGCCTAGTACAGGAGAGAATGCTTAAGAAGTTATTTTCATTAAAAGATATATGTTTCAATTTTACATTCCTATCTTTCAGTCTCCAGTTACTGAGTGAGTGGGTTCTGACAGAATACTTGTCACTGTTATTCAAACGTGAATAGCAGTGACAAGTATTAATAGACCAACGTTAGCCATCAGTTTAATTCTTTACTCATTCAACATGGCTGCCTCTGTTTCATCTGTAAAAACTGGGAGCTGGTTGACAGAAGCTCTCTAAGGCCTCTTGTAGTTCCAACAACTATGAGTCTAAGTAAATAGTAGGCAGTTATTGGATACTTACTTCAAGAAATTAAGGTGTTAAGTAGCATTAAATAAAATTCAAATGACAATAAAAATATAAAATTAGTAAACTTAATCAGTTATCCATAATCAATTATCATTGCCTTTGCAACCAGTTTTGGAGTTCCATCTTTTTAGAAAGCAGACAATTTATTTGATTATTTAGTGTAAGGTAAATCTTTAAATGTTAATTCTTTCCGAAACACACAGAAGTGGTTACGTATCAACAAAAATGTTCTCTGTCTCTCACAATAAAAGCCAAAAAACAAAATAAATACGAATCTCTTAGATAAACATTAGTCAGTACTATGTGAAAATGAGAAAATAACCATTCTCATGGAAATGATCATTTCCATTAGTCATTTATATAGATGACTTTTTTCTCCTCCAAACTACAAGCTCTCCAAGCTATAGTTTTAGCTGACATCTAAATCATTCTTCTATTTTTCAAAGCACTCATTAACATTAATATACTGTTTACATTCAATAAATATTTCTTAAAATACATCAAATGCCCTGAGAAAATTATATGGAAAGAGATAAAAATGTAATTAAAAATTTTAAAACATTTAAAATATGATATAGCTAGACGACACAGAGTACAATATGCTTTAGAAAAACTAATGGTAGACAAAGGTTTAAATAATTAGGAACTGGAAATTACTGTTTTAAAAGTGCATTTTCTGGTTTTTTTTTTTTTTTTTGGAAAGGGAGGGAGTAGAAAAACATAAAAGAACTTTATAGAATTACTTTATTATTAATCTTTTGTTTTAAGAACATGTTTAGCACACTGTAAAAAGGCACTGTTATCTCCCAGGGCAATACAACTTAAAAAAAACCAAAACCCACAGCAAAGTAGCAGTAATTCAAAGCCTATGGTAAGGTCAAGAGGAAGATACTGCCTTGGGTCCAAACCCTACTATCTCTCTGCACTCTCCTCTTCACTGAATTCATACCTACCAAACCAGCCACCTTTTCTGTCCTCAAAACTTCCTCCCATGTCCAAGCGTTTTTACTTGTCCCCTCTTCTTCATTCCAGTTTATTTGTTCAAATGTTTACTGTCTTCCAAGTTCAACTTAGGCAATAAGCTAAGAAACTCTAAACTTTAGTTTTAGACCATAAACTTCATTCCAATCAAATGATATTTTCTAAAATAATTCAAGCCACACTTTGTCATTAAAAATAAACTTACCTCTTTTTCCTTTCTGTCTATGGCATCTCGCTCAGCCTGCAATTGTATTTCTAGAGACAATTCCGTTTTAGCTTCTACAGATCCAAACTGTCTTCGGTCCTCTACCTTTAAATATATAAGAATTTTCTCAAAATTTCAGACATTAAATCCTGACTATCCATTTTAATTGGAGAAGTAGCAATTCTATTTCTCTAATTAGAAGTAGATAATCTACATTAGTGAATGATCAAAAGTTACAACATTCAGTCTTGAATGCATTTTATACAAATTAAGACAGGAATTGCTTGACAATCTTAAAATTTATTTCTCAGACAAAATGAAGGCTATCCCCTCAACGGCTCCCCTCCCAATTTCCTTATCCTGCTCTTCTTTCATTCATCTTTGCTTTCTGTAGCATAACAGGAACAGATCTCATTGCTTCTTAGTTTGGGGTAAAGCATCAGCCTAAACTGGTGCTTACAGCTTTTTCACTTTGCTATTATTTTAGAATCACAAACTTACTGCTGGTTAAAAGGGTAATTAATTCTTCTGGTTTAATTAATCTTTCTTTATCAGGACTCATATGCAAGGAACATTTGGAGATAAGAATAAACAGAAATGGTTATGATGTCAATGAAGACATCAAGATATATACACTATGCAATAATATCAACAAAGCATCATCAGTGATTTTTTTAATTAAACTGATGTTCGGGACTTCCCTGGTGGCACCGTGGTTGAGAGTCCGCCTGCCGATGCAGGGGACACGGGTTCGTGCCCCGGTCCGGGAGGATCCCACATGCTGCGGAGCAGCTAGCCCCGTGAGCCACAACTACTGAGCCTGCACATCCGGAACCTGTGCTCCGCAACGGGAGAAGCCACGACAGTGAGGGGCCCGCGTACCGCAAACAAAAACAAAAACAAAAACAAAAACTGATGTTCATGTAACTAAGAGTAATCCGTACTAAAACACTTGATAAAATTAACCAAAAGAAAATGTCACACCTTTTGAAAACTGTCCGTACTCATGAGTAAGGCTTGCTCCAATTCCCTTACTCTGAACTCCAGTTTCTCAATTTCTTCATTACGCTCCTGTATATCCCTCTGAAGCTGCTCTTTAGAGAGCAAAAGCTCACTGCACTTGTCCGTTTTTTCTTTCAGATGATTTGTTAACTGTTCAACCTGGAAATATAATAAGCAAAAACTGTAATGTTAAAAAAATGTAAGCATGTTAATAATATATCTATCCTCATTTCAAAAAGGATTTTTAGATGCTATGCTAATTTTATTTTTGATAAGGATAGCGCTTTTGTCTCCCACTACAGCAACGTTTTCTGAGTTGATACATCTAAGCAGTACTAGTAAAAGAGAAATAATATTGCTTTCACCAAACCTTTTAAAAAAGTTCTCTTAAGACTAACAGTTTCTCTAGCTAGGAGGAGCAACAATACATTTTTGAATAATGTTGAATTACAAGCTCTAATGGCACAGCCACACCAAAACCTAATAAAGAAAACAAGTTTACACAGTACTGACTTAACATTTATATGTAAGATAAGATGACCTAAAAAACTTTCATGGATTATGTTTTTCTTTCCACAAATGGTTATATCGATACATATAATAATACAATGGTTCTAAATACCCCAGGGATGGGAGGAAATTGGGGACCTTTAGTACAGTCACTTGGAAAGCTTTGCAGCCTACAGATTCCACCAGCCCAGAACAGAGGTGAGAATATCAGGTGCTGAGAGGGATTTGTGCACCCTGAAAGTTTCCCTAAGTGATTCTGATATGCAGCACCATTCAAGTGAATGGCTCTGTGATGGAAGGATACAGGAAGGATCAATAAGATAGCTTGTGAAATTAGTTCCAATCAAGTGAAGAGAGAAAGCTTATTTAAAAAAAGGAAACGTGATGGTAAGAAAAAAAGGAATTCTACCTTATTTCAGTGAGATACTTTCAGGAAATTATCTAAAAATGGCACTTATTCCTCAAAACATTAGAAGAAATGCAAGCTTACCTACAATTACAGGTTCAAGGATGACAGTAATAAAGCCTGAGGAGAAACTTTAACAATAAAAGGTGGACTAAGTTTGAAGTGAGGTCAAAGGAAAAGACAGTAAAGGAGGTATAGCAAAATGGCACAATATACTGTTACAGTTAGATTTTTTTTTTTTGATCCTGAAAAAATCAGAAGCTGGGGACTCAGATCTGGCAAAGTAAGGAGAAAACAAACGGATCAATGATTTGGAAGAAAATCAAATACACACATCCTTGTTAGTTTCTTGAAGTTTCATGAATGAGGCAGCTCACTCTTTTTAAATATAAGAAAACAAATAGTAGAAAATGACAGGAAGTTCTAGAGCTTAAATATTCTTTTGAGTGTCAACGAACACACAGCTACTTTTCAAAATCTAAAAAGGTCAGGAACAAGATGAATAACTATAACTCTGTGGGGATTGATAACTTTTCTACTGCTCCAATAGATAAGGCTGTTCTACATCAGTTTCCTTCTATTAAATGAGAATGTAAATAACATTTTACTACAATGAGTTTATCGGTATTTTATACTTCTTTGGAATTTTTAGGGTTTCAAGAACCTTCTCATATTGCAGTAATATTTAAGTTTCTGATTTTGAAGATTTATATACAATAGAAAGAAGTCCTTTTAAGTTTTTTATTATATGCATCTTATTTTACACATAATATACAAATTATTGTATGGTAGACAGTATCAGTAAAATTCTTACCTCTCTAGTTTGATGTTCACTGATAGGCTGGAATCGAGGTACGACCTTAAGTTGCTGTTCTAGTTTCTGTATTTCCTGTTGGAATACATCTCTCTCGTGTTCTCTATCAATGGCTTGCTCCTGAAGTTTAATAATAATAATAACTGAAGAAATAACATTTATTGAAGCTATTATTTCCCTTACTTCCCTTTAATTGTAGGCACAGTTCTGTTTGAAGACGAACAATTGATGATCACGGGAATACCCAAACCAAAAAGGTTTAAAAAGATAACATTTGGGGGCTTCCCTGGTGGCGCAGTGGTTGGGAGTCCGCCTGCCGATGCGGGGGACACGGGTTCGTGCCCTGGTCCGGGGGGATCCCACATGCCGCGGAGCGGCTGGGCCCGTGAGCCATGGCCGCTGGGCCTGCGCGTCCGGAGCCTGTGCTCCGCAGCGGGAGAGGCCACAGCGGTGAGAGGCCCGCGTACCGCAAAAAAAAAAAAAAAAAAAAAAAAAAAAAAGATAACATTTGTTGTATGGTACATAACCTATTACGGCTCTTCAACAAAAATTTAAGCATTTAAATGTTATCTGAAGCACAACACTTTTAAAAATTCAAGTAATGTTAAACACAGAATGAAATAAATATGTTCTTCTTAAAATGAATTTACTTTTTTGGAAGAAAGGAGGAATTCCACTATTAATTTAGTCATTAAACAAAAAAAAGTAGAACAAATTGTGTAGTAAATCAATTTCTTTCATTTTAATCTAGGTTTTACACCTAAAATTATAAAATGTGTAAGAATCTTATTCTATGATCTGTGAAGATAACACACGGCTTAAATGAAATCCCAAGGAAGAAAATCCATGTGAAATTAGAGACTTAACATCTTTTTGGAAGAGAGTAATGACAGCATGACAACTGTTCCAGTCCTTTGCTTCCAGGGCACACTTGTTACCTGGGTTAAACATTGGTGGCCAATTAGCTTTTAGGATCCTAACTTGCTTTGGCTATTGGTTAAGAAAAAGACTAGGACAAACTTCTTAACTATGAATTTGGAAAGGCTAACTGGTAGGGCTTACTCATAATCTGCCTGTACTGCTTTTAATTCTGAAAGCTGCACAATAAAAATTACTAGAATTTTTAATCAAAATAGTACTTTTCAATTAATTAGTAGATGACACATATAGATGGAAATATTAGAATTTAAGAGTCCCTCCATAATTTAAAATCCACAACCTAGAAGAGCAGCAAGTAGCATTCCACTGAGAAAATTAATATTAATGTTGAGAATACTTACATCTAAAAATTTTCTCATTTTTTCTAACTGCTTTTCCAGTGCTTGGTTTTGCTGTCTTAAATCCATTAGTTCGGCATTTTTTTCCTGTTCCAGCTCTATAAATCTACTGACTTGTTCCTCAACATCTATTTCTAGAGCTTTCACTTGTTTTTGAAGGTCATCGCGTACTTTTTCAGCTTGACACTGTACCTCTAGTTTTTCCTTCATCAGTTTTTCTGTCTCCTGTAGTAATTCTGTTTATAAGTGAAAAAATATACTACATTAAATCACAATTAATGAATGATGTTATGATAGTGAAACCACCCATAACTGTATTCAAATTTTAACTTCATGAAATAAAGGAGACGAGTTTTACTTCAAACACATGTAAAAAAGGAAAATATTCTTATGAAAATATCAAAATAACATATTCCTATATAAGCAAGCAAGCTAGTATCAATAAAATTGTACAGAATTAACAGAAAGAATATGTCCTGTCACTAAAAACAATATTTTTGTGAAAAGAGCATAGTAAATGACCCCCTCAAAATCCACTTTCACTATAAGGAAAAGAGCAAAGTCTAACCAAATTCAAGCACAGAAAGAACTCACCTCAGGCAAAAATCAATTCATTTAAACCCATAAAGTCATTCTTATATGCATACACAATACACAGAGATCAAATACTTTAAACCTTTAACCAAGGCAAGTAAGAGTTACAGAAAAGAAACAGAACTAGAATCAGAATTTCCTGTTAGCCTTACTCCTTATTAGAGCCACATTCCTGACTTAGTCTTGCATGCTCACATGTATGTGTATCACGGAAAAATTGACAAGTACGAGAGGTGTGGTGTGGTGCTTAAGAGCAAAGACTGTGGGTTCACATCCTAACTGCCATTTGTCTCTGCAACACTTAACATGATGTCCTTCAATTTCCTTATATGTCAACTGGGGACAGTAACAGTACTGATCTCTAAGAGTTATTGAGGAATCAAATGAGTTAATATATGTGAAGAACAGTGCCTAGACTATGGTAAGCACTAAATATAAGTGTTAGCCATTATTATTAATATTAATCATATAATAATAAATTACATATAGCAAAGTAGAACAATTCTCTAATGAAGAAAATGGAAGGAATATAACTCTAGAGTCTTTACACTAACTGGTCTGTCAACACTGTACTCAGGATTAGAAATCTACAGAAAACAGCTTTCCTTTTAAAACAATACTGATTTAGATGTTAATATAAAAGTTAATCAACCAGAAAGTCTCTTTATTAAATTTCACTGACCCTATTGATACCATCATCTTACATACTTCCTGATTTAGAACAGAGTATTTTGAAAACTCATAGGTTGTAAGAGTTTAATATATTTGTTAAAGAAAAAAACTTTTAATAAACCAACGTTTTCTTTAAAAAACTGAAATGGTCTTAAGCTCTGTGGAATAATAGATATAAGAAGATGATGGTCACTATGAATCTCAGTTGTTAATTCCAAATATAAATATGTATTTTTATTGTAAGAAGAGTTTTTCTGTTGTTAAAGAGAAAAACTGTAAGTATGAAACAAAACAGCAAAATTAGAGATATGTTAGTTGGTTGAAAAATCCAAGGGTCACCCAATGGCCATGCAATTGTATAAACACACCTGCTCCAGGTGCTGCATCGACTGCAGCATCTACTAGTCCTATTAGGAAAGAAAAAACACACACACAGAACAAAAATATGATAATTTACATGTCTTCTATTTCCTAAAATAGAAACATACACAAAAGAATTAGAAGTAAAAGTTGAAACCACTGATTATTACCATTGGTAACATTTTCAGATGTATCAGTATTTCTTAAACATTTTTCATGTATCATACATATACTTTCCACATTAAAAATTCCAACCCTAAACCTGTGCTAAACAAATTTGAGCAACCAGAAAAACTTCACCATATTACAAAAAGGTATGTTGTATCTCTAAATTGATAAAATTCAATTAGTAAAACTACACATTTATAATCTGACTGCATGTGTAACATAAAAGTGAGAAGATATGATTAAAAGGATTTAAAGTTCCACTGTTACAAAGACTGACATTTATTTTTTTTACCACCGAACAATTTTAAGATGTTACCTAATGTCTCATTTAAGAAAAAATTAAAGGTTATTTGTAAACTTATTTATTCTTTGAAGTCCTGCTTATATTAAACTAGATGTCAGCCTACTTCTAACAGCCAGTGACCTGTTCAATCTGTTATCTTGCAGGCTGAAATCCACCTCACCTGCTTACTACTAGTGCAGGTCAGTGCTCTTATTTAGTTAATGCAAGTATACATTTTGCTGCCTTTCTGCAGTTAAAAGAACTAAATCTGGGCTTCTCTGGTGGCGCAGTGGTTGAGAGTCCGCCTGCCGATGCAGGGGACATGGGTTCGTGCCTTGGTCCGGGAAGCTCCCACATGCCGCGGAGCGGTTGGGCCGGTGAGCCATGGCCGCTGAGCCTGTGCGTCCGGAGCCTGTGCTCCACAAAGGGAGAGGCCACAACAGTGAGAGGCCCGCGTATTGCAAAAAAAAGAACTAAATCTTACACAGTTTAAAAAATATCCTGTCTCATTATATGCAGCTTTCTCTTTAGGCAGAAGTTTGAGGATAAATGAAGAATTATCTTTTTCTGTCAAAATATGCCAAAGGAGAAAGAAAACAAATTTGATTCCACATGGTTGGCTAATAAGAAAATTACCAATAAGGTAGATTTTCTCATTATTTTTCAATCCCTATATAAAATATATAAATAATGGCACTGAAAAGGGGGAAAAAAGTCATCTTGAACTTTTCAGGAATGTTTCATATAAAGTCTAAAAATACATACGCTGTTCAACTGGGCCTGCCTCAGCTTTCATAGCTTCCTTCTGCCTCGACAGTAATTCTCTTTCTTCTTGGATCTGCTGTTGCTCTGCTTCTAATTCTTGTAATCTATTACCTGCACATAACAACTCCTGCTCAAGACGATCTATTATATCAATTTTTTCCTGAATTTGCCTTTCAAAAAGCGTTTTTTCATCTGCATAGCCATCAATGACACCTACAAAATAAAATTAACAAGGAATGTAATTATTATTTCAAATTTTACCATTATATTTATATAAATAATAAAAGGTGTTCTGTTAGCAAATTTTAAATCATTCCAACCTATTAAGTCTTGAATGAATTTGCTGCTGATGATAGCAGTAACTATGGTATGTTCAATACAGCCTTTTCTTATTAAATATGTGTCTAAATAAGAAATTCCTCTGAATTTTCTGTTATGCTAATGTATCACATCATGTAGGTATAACACACTTTATTAAACGGATATAAATAGATTGATTCCTGGAAAGCTTAATATAAATCAGATGCTTGGGAACTGAATCACATTTTAAATATACTTGAGAAAGTTGATATTTTAAGTGATTCTAGAAGGCCAACACCCACAACAGCATGGTAAGATATAAACAGCATGGAGCTTTACAGGCTTAAAGCCTGGAATCACGATTTAGTGGTGACTGAACAATTTACTAGCACCTCTTTGCTCCAGTCTCCTCATCTTTAAATTATAACAGTTGTCTTATGGTGGGATTATGGTAACAATTCACTATCGTTCATTTCTGCATTTTCTAAAATTTTAAATACTTTCTATAATTCTACTAAGTACTTTTTAAAATTAAAAATATATATATAGTTTTAAAAACTGCTTAGAGGAATTCTGAAGACAAACTATAACTACTTTTCAATGGGCATTTGAAATTAAAAGTAGACTGGTGGCTTCCAAACCTGGCTTGCACCACAATTTATTTTTAGACTTGAAATTTCTCCACCCGCAGTTGCCAATGGCAGGGTGCTCACCCTCAGCCTTACTGAGCTCCACAGCCAGCTGTTCTCTGGCCCTGCACTCCTCATGAAGGCGCTCTCGCAGTTCTTCTTGGCACTGAAGGGACTCTGTCACTTCTTGTTTCTGTCTAAATGACTCACGCATCAATTCTGTCTGTGTAACTTTCGCATGTTCCAGCTAAACAAAGAGGGAAAGTAGACGTGAAGGAAGACAAAGTGTTAAGAATACCAGTGTCATTCCCTATTAAAGCTTAAAAAAAAAGAAAAAGAAATTTAACTGAAAATAAAGATATAACTGTTGAATTGTAGTCATTTAATATTTCTAGTGCATGCTAGTACTAGTAGGTAGGGTAAATCAGTAGATAAGTAGATTAGCTGTGTACAACTTTCCATAAGATATGTATTCTAACTTTATTGAACAACAAAAAAAGCTTCTTTTGAAAATAAACCACTTTACATCACTAGATCTATATGCTATCATATGAAAAGACATATAAAATTAATAATACACAGGTTCTTTTTGTATTTGGTAAAGAATTTTATGTAACTACGTGTTCTATGATAGGCTTTATGTTTTCTGTATTTAACACTTATTGACTGCGACTCCTGCTGTACACTGTGGGGAACTAATAATAAATGACTAATGCAATGCCATCAATGAATAAAATCATAGTGGCACAACAAAATGAAGTTTAACCCATATTTTAACTAAAAGCTTTATACTTCTGTCCATTTGTGAAACATCTACAAGACTCTGAATATTCAGTTTATTTTCAAAACCTTAGACTATAGACGCATTATCTATAAACACAGCCTCCTTAAAATGCTGTTATTGGCATATACTGACCACATTCTTAAACAATTTTTAAGATGACAGTCAAGTACGGGCTCAAGGCCAAAGCGCTCAAAAACAGTGATCACTGTTATCAGCTGCATGAAATTGCAGAAAAGCACTATCTCTGCTTTAGTTTTCTGGGCTTCTTACTGCTAGCACCTGCTTTATCTGTTTTTATTAAAACAACTACATAGGGAAAAACTGAGCACAAATGTTTCTGGTATTTAATATTAAAACCATTACATTTAAAAAAAATTTACCATAGCATTTTAAAATTTACCATAGCAAATAGATTTTAGAGTTACTAAGTAAAGCTTTTTGTGGTACCATTTTGTGGTTGGATAAATCAGTATCTCACATATCTATTGTGCAATTATTCTTGTTTTAATATGATGTTTTAAATATCATTCACAACCCATTACTTGAAAATAATATGCATACACATTTAAGATTCATAATGGAAAATTAAGCATGTATTTTAATCACAAAATATTTCCTAAAATATCTGTAATAATATGTTGTTGCCTCAACAGAGATAAAACTTTATATATATTTTTACTTTTGACTGGCAAAAGACTATTTTCCTTTAAATGTGGATAACCAGTATACATTAATTTTTAAAATTAAAAAATGACCATAAAATATGAACTAATTTATAAAAAGCCCTGCTCCTGAACTTAGTCACAGCCTATATTTAAAAAATAAATCAATTGCTTTCACATGTACATATGTAATTTTTTTCCTGTACATTGTAAAATGGTTGCTTGAAATATATGAAATCTCTAAAAGAGTTCATAGCTCTAACTAATTAGGATATGAGTTTTTTTTTTTCCTTTTTCAAATTTACTGTACAAATACAACAATGCACTTACAACAAAATAAACACTTGCTTTAGATAAGAAAAATAAGTCGGCTTCTATATTCTATTTTCCGACAAGATCTAAACCTGCTTTAAGATGCATTTAAATATTACTATGAAACCACAAGAAATAACTTCAGTTTTACAAAGCAAAACAAAAAAGCTGGGACTCAAATAGAGTAGATCTAGGAAACAAATTTCACTTATTATAGAAGATGGCACCCACATTTATTGGAATAAGAGATTCCTTCAAATATTTATTTAAATACATTATACTTAAAAAACCTCTTCCATCCAGTTAAGGTACAGTTTATTCCTAATATTTATATAATACCTATAACCTAATACTGAATAATGTGAAATATATAAAAATATCATATTCAATATTTTCACATAATTTAATAAACTTACTACATTAAAAGTATGTATCATTAGTAAATAATCTGTCATTTTAATATAAAAGCTTTAGGGGAGGTAACAAAACTATTCTGAAAGCATCTGTCTTGTTAAATACTAGCTAGTACATATAAATAAAGCCATAAAAGTCACAAAAAGTGGCAAATAACATACTAACTTGTAGTGAATCATTCACAACATTTAAGTGTCAAATGAACCTGAAATACTAACTATGCTAAATACCCTTAACACTGCTTATAACATACATTTCACATAAAAAGCAGAAAAAGGAATTTCCTCATAGGATTAGTAGGCATATTAAAAATAAGATCCTTAGGGAGTTAGCAAGAAAACTGAAATAAGAATCCAGGTTTCCTTTCCGGAACTACAGGCAATATGCCATATGATTGTAAACATTTCCTAATTGGCTCAATGACAATTCACTTAGCTGTTTTAGGTATGACAATGCCTATTCCTTCAAATATAATCATTCCATTTTTACTCAGCATTGGCATCATAAACATATAGAAGTAAGATTCTTAAGGACAAGCAGGATCTTTTTAAACAGCTTGCCTGGTATGGGAGAACTGAAATATTATCTCATTCTGCTTTCTGGAATGAAAAACGTAGCCAAGTTGGGGCTTGTGGACAAAATTTAGCCCTTCAATACATTAATCATTACAGGATGAATGAGTAGTAACACACCAAACAAGAAGAAAACAAGATTCTATTCCATTTACCCTTACCAAAGACACTTAAAGTTCATTTCTCATTACAGTTTTAAACTAAATGTATAAAAAACTGAAAGCATAAAATAAAACTATAAAAAACCAAATTTTTATACTTACTGAATAAGGAGGGGTAGGCAGGGAAATTTTGGAAATAAGCTTTAATATATGCCCATTTCTTTTATGAATAAAATGAAAAATAGAAGTATTAACAATTACTGAGTTATTTTCATCCAAATGTTCACATAGAGGAAAAGGATGTGGTAAAGGCACCCGAGATTCAACCTCATAAATGTCTTCATCTTGTTCTTCCAACCACGAGCCACTAAGTTTGACAGTTGCCAAATGGGTCCTGTAAGAATCCATTCTAGAAGTTGTAGCTGCTAATTTTCCTCACTTGCTGTACCAGTATTCCACTACACTAAAAAAGTTCTGTTTAGTTTATCCAGATATACCACAGCAGTATGAAAATTTCTCCTTAGCACTATCAAACATTATAAAATTAATTCATACAACTAAACGACAAAAGAAAAAACCCAGAAATCTAAAAAGAACTAGATCGCCATAAAAAAAAAACAGAACAAAAACAAAAAAACAAAACTAAAAGCAAGCAAACACGTTTTTAATTAGAATAATTACTAAACTGTTGAAGAATGGAAGAATAAAAATATAAATATATAATTAGCTAAGCAATAAAACTGCCTCCGGCATCAAAATATGTCTGTGGAAATAAAAGCCTTCCAAGCAGAACCTGGTAGGGAAAGTCAAGTTTTAATTCTCCATAGTAGCAGTCTTAAAAAACGTAGTTGCAACATTATTTCCCTTGTTCTTGCTGCTTCACAAAGTGCTCTTCTGAACTGAGCTATTCAAATAGCCTCTCATGCTGAGCCAAAGAATTCTAGTCAGTGGGGAAAGGTCAGAACAGAGGGTGTGATTTAATGTCTTTACCTATAGGTACACTGACAGGTGGAATCTGAATTCATACGCCCACAAAAAAGCCTGCCTAACAGGATCCAAGTTCCATGTCAGAGCTCTGAAAAGGATATCTAGATAAGTTTATAATGCTTCTAAGATAAGCTAGTGTTTTTCCATTCCATTAAAAAATCGTTTTAATTTAAAAATGTGAAAACAAGTAGGTTTGAGTCCACATTACCAATTAGTTCTTCAACTATATCCAATAATCATAACTATTTCTGGAAAACTAAGTATTTCCTTTTGATACTTCCTCATTCTTTTGAGTAGTCATTAAAACTAAACATAGTTTACATAACTAAACATAGTTTATAACATCGGTTATGAACTATTTCCACACTCAATTGGTTACAGAGTAATTCTTAAGGAGGAAAAAACCCTCTTTTTAAAAGCTGCACTGTGTATAATAATTGGTAATTATACCACTTAAGGTATCCTATGAATTCTGACTAAAAATTAAAAGCACAAGTGGTGTATAATGGCCTTTTGGTAGCTCCAGAAACCTCGGCAATAGTGAATAAAACAGCTTCTCAGAATTTAAAAGATGAACAACATACTTTTTAATATTAAAAATCCTCAATAGTGAAAGTTGTTTTAAATAAATGAAAAATCTTTCACTGTGGTGTCTTTTCTCTACCCAGTAACTACATATCCTTAACTCACAAAACCTTTATTTACTATGGAAAAACCCACACTAAAGTAAGCACATCAACAAAAATCAATTTTATAGCCACTTTCACTATACAAAATATCTTTAGAGGAGTCAATACTCAAACCCTTCACAGTAAGTTAACAATTAGGGCAGAGAAAATAAGATTTTCTACGGAAAGCTCAGAATCTACAGGGATATGGTTTGGGGTAGCGGAGGGGCAGCTGCTTCCTAGAATTCCGGACTAGGCAATGACAAATTTCTGTTTATTATGGTTTCTTATGTGACGCCTCCAGTTAGTCTGTGAAACCATCATAACATCTACACAAGATGGAGATCTAACCCCACCACTGGTGCAGCTAAATCTGACTTTACTGGGGCTTCAGCAGATACAAAATCATCAACATCCTAGATGTTCACTTTATGAGCTGGCTGGACCCATGTTCAACATATCAAACACCTCTCAAAATACTCTTTCCCAGCTCCCTCTGAGAATAAGTTTATTTTCATAACCTGGTGTTCAATTTCTCTTATTTGAAGCAAAAACAAAACCCTGAAAGTAAGACATATCCCTTTATAAATAGAAACATTTAGGTCAAGCCAAGAACTAACTACAAAGAAAAGAGAAAACTAGGAGGAAAAGACTCAAAAAAGCCGCAGATTAAGATGACTTAGGGGGGGCTTCCCTGGTGGCGCGGTGGTTGAGAATCTGCCTACCAATGCAGGGGACACGGGTTCGAGCCCTGGTCTGGGAAGATCCCACATGCCGCGGAGCAACTAGGCCCGTAAGCCACAACTACTGAGCCTGCGCATCTGGAGCCTGTGCTCCGCAACGAGAGGCCGCGACAGTGAGAGGCCCACACGTCGCGATGAAGAGTGGCCCCTGCTTGCCACAACTAGAGAAAGCCCTCGCACAGAAATGAAGACCCAACACAGCCCAAAATAAATAAATAAATTTAAAAATAAATAAATACTCCTGTTCTCTGTTTAAAAAAAAAAAAAGATGACTTAGAATGGGGCAAATAGCCCTCATAACAGTACATTAACTGATGGCATACTACATTAAATGTTCAGAAAGGTGACCCTGAATTAAAATAATTCAAATTATAGTCTATTTTTTCCCTACTTTTGAAAGCATGTAAAACCTGTGTTTACTCATGTAAAAGAAAAATTTATAAGTAAGGTGTACCCCCTTATAACCAGGAATATAAGTCAAGGTTAAGAAACTAACCACAAAGAAAACAGAGTAAAATTAAAGGAGGAAAAGACTCAAAACAGCAGTAAAGACGATTTAAGATAGGGGCAAATAGCTCTCCCCAAAACAGTGTATTAACTGATGGTATATTATATGTATTGATGTCCAGATAGATTACTTTGAATTGGAATAATTCAAATTATATAATTTTTTTAATTTTAGAAAGCACATAAAACCCTTTGCAATCAAAAACAGTTAAAATAATTTCAATTTTTAAGAGGACACCCTTTTAATTATCCAGACTAGCTCATTATCCCCTGGTTTCAGATAATCAAGATTTTAATGTATATTTGAAGGCTATTAATTTGCGGTATAGTTATGTTTTCAGCTTTACTGTAATTGTACAATATCAAGCTATTTAACCTTTTCCCCAGAAATATTTCCCCCAACTTGTAAACCACTTCTGTTGCTCTCTTTTGTATTTTGATTTTTTTTTTTTTTAAGTTACTTAATAGACTGAATCCTGGCTACAATACCCTGACAGAGCCCTGATGCTTATAATACACACACTGGTAGCAACACCTAATGGCAAATGTATTTCAACACTTTATTAAGGTTTATGTTTTATTTTTATTTTTTAAAATAAATTTATTTGCTTTTTACTTATTTATTTTTGGCTGCGCTGGGTTTTCATTGCTGCGAGTGGGGGGCTACTCTTCGTTGCGGTGCGCGGGCTTCTCATTGCAGTGGCTTCTCTTGTTGTGGAGCACAGGCTATAGGCACACGGGCTTCAGCAGCTGTGGCACGTGGGCTCAGCAGTTGTGACTTGTGGGCTCCAGAGCACAGGCTCAGTAGTTGTGGCCCATGGGCTTAGTTGCTCTGCGGCATGTGGGATCTTCCTGGACCAGGGCTCGAACCTGTGTCCCCTGCGTTGGCAGGCAGATTCTTAACCACTGTGCCACCATGGAAGCCCACAGTTTATGTTTTAAAATACAACAATGAGAAAACAAAATCTTAACTTACAGTACTACTGTTTCATCCTCATAAAAAGGCTCCTTTTTGGAGAAAATATAGAAAAGTACCTTAAGTTCCATCATTCTAAAAAATGATTATTAATAAATTCATGAGAGTTGCCTATAATAAAAATCATTTCTTTGGGAGTAAATTCCTCATTCACTGTTTTCTTCTAACGCCTGAAAGAATCTCTTGGTAAATAATCTCCTATGGCTGTAAACAGTAACTCAGGATTCTGGAAAACTTTAATTGCTAAAACACTACTTCCACATAACAGACTGATTCCTATTTCTACCTGACCCAAGAATCAAGAATCTGAAACAGGGACTTCCCTGGTGGCACAGTGGTTAAGAATCCGCCTGCCAACGCAGGGGACGTGGGTTCGATCCCTGGTCCAGGAAGATCCCACGTGCCACAGAGCAACTAAGCCCATGCGCCACAACTACTGAGCCTGCACTCTAGAGCCCGCGAGCCACAACTACTGAGGCTGTGTGCCACAACTACTGAAGCCCACGCACCTAGAGCTCGTGCTCCGCAACAAGAGGAGCCACTGCAATGAGCCCGCGCACCACAACGAAGTGTAGCCTCCCCCCACTCGAGAAAAGCCCACACACCGTAAAGCAGCCAAAAAGAAAGAAAAAGAAAGAAAAGGAATCTAAAACCATACTCTCAAAGATAAAACTTCTCTGCAGAACCACAAAGACCCTACTAAATAAAGATCATGTTAAAGAGATTAACTTTCTAAGGGCTTGAGACTAGACTTACAGCAATTTTACTCCTATTCCAACAAAAGCCATCCCAACCAATAAGAAACTGCAATAGGTTGAATACAAGCCTGAATATATTCAATATTTATAGCAGCCTGTCTCAGCAAAAGAGAAGTAAAATCCATCACAGTAAATACATTATTATATGGATTTGGACATGCCATTGGGCAAATCACTTATGAAATCAAATACATAAAGTAAAATACTCATAAAAGATATTATGAAACCAGGCTATAAAAGCAGATACCCTGATACTTAGTAAAGAAAACGCTTACTAATTCTTTTATTAAAGCAAGATGCATCTATGCAACCTAAAGCAGCCCCTAAACTTAAAACTAAGTACAAGACTTAATCATGATTTCCCACTAAAATTATATAACATATAAAACCAAACCAGTAAAAAAAAAAAAAAAAAAAAGGGAAAGAACCTTGATTATTTGACAGTATTTACTTAGACTACAGGGCCTTTTCAATGAAACTCCTCCCCAACCCCAAACAAAAGTCCACAATCACTGGCAATAATTTCTCTCACCAATCTTAAAGGAGGCAGAGTCTCTCTGATCCAAAGGCCACACCTTTCACTTGTGTTCCAGATTCCACCCTCAACTACCCCAAGGATCTGGCTCCACAAAGCCCATCGCCTCTGATGTGCATCTTCAACTTTTCCATTGCTACTCAATATAAACACTTGAATCTTAAAAAAAAGCATTCTCCCCCTTTCAAGCTAATGGTCTCCTGTTTTCTTCACGGCCAGGTATCATGAAATTGCTATCTCTATTTCTTCAACTCTATTTCTGTAAATGTCTGAATTTTGAATTTTTCCTCTATCAACTCCATGAAACTGTTCTCATCAAGGTCATTGATGACACCTATACTAAAATATCCAAGGGACACTAAATCCTCAGCATCTGTTACCTTTCCATGGTATCTGACACTTATGGAAAATCACTCCTCATCTGGCTTTTATGACACTTGATATTGATTCTCTTGATATTCTCTTGATTTTCCTCTCTCACTCTCAGTATCTTTTGTAGACGTATCTACCTTTATTCTCTTTTAAATCTCAGCACTCTACCAGGACAAAAAATTAGCTCTGTACACTCTCGAAAACCATGGTTTCAAACATCTTTAAAATGATGACAACTTCCAATCTAGTTTCCCAAACTCTAGACTCTAGGGAATATCTTCTCCCTCTACGCATTTCAAACTCAGATTACCTAAAACTGAACTCATTATTCACTTCTTTTGCATCCCCCAACTCAGTAAGGGAAATACACCAACAACTTAGTTGGTCAAGGATTCACGTGTGGTTTCCTCTCCCCTTCCTTATCCCCTACATTCAATGTCACACCAACTTCTATCAAATTCAACTTCTACAAGTTTTAAAATCACTTCCCTCTTGCGCTAACTTGATTTCTATCCCTTTTCACTGGAATATTTTAAGAGTCTCCTGTTTCTGCATATTCAGCATCTCTCCTCACTATTTTCCTGCCCATATATTCACCCCACTGCTGCCAGAGGAATTCTCTCTAAAACACAAATTTGATATTATTATTTTCTACGAAAAATATTTCAATGACTCCCCATACTTTTCAGCATAAAGTTAAAACTCCTTAACTAAGCCCTCAAGGGACTATGTGCTAACCACTGCTATCCTTCTACCCTCTGTTCCCCACATTCCACCCTGGATGTTTATAACACAAAACTATCCAGTATCCTCAAACACATCATGCTGGTTTACACCAACATGCTATGCCATTTGCCACAAATTTTCTTCTTGACCCACCCACTTAGTTTCTACTTGTCTTGTAAGTCTTTACTTAAAAGACTCATTTTCCCTCTCATTTCCTCTTGAATTATGCTTTCACCTCCATTACTTCACTGAAACTGCTCGTGTAAAGTAACCAATGACAATCCCCATACACACACCTCCCAGATTTTAAAATCTACTCCTCAGGCTATAACATGACCTGTCAGCAGTAACTGACAGAATGATTCACTCCTTTCATTTTCAAAGGGCAGAAAAAGTGGCAGTTGAGAGCATGGACCCTGAAGCCAGACTGCCTGGATTCAAATTCTAACTTACACCTAACTTATAAGCCTGGGCAAGTTCTCCAACTGGTTTCTTTGCTTCTGTCCTGCACCCCTCCATCCCCCCAGTCTATATTTAACAAGGTGGTCAAAGTGATCCTTTTGGTAAATGTAAGTTAGATCAGTTGCTGAAAAATCTCTAATGACCCGGAGCTGGAAACAATTTGTATGTCCTTTGGATAAACAAACGGGTGCATCCATTCAATGGAATACTCCTCAGCTCTAAAAAGAAACAAATACTTAACACACATAGATGAATCTTGTAAGTATTTTGTTAAGACAATGAAACCAGACCCAAAATAATGCATAATGTATGATTTCATTAATGACACTCTGGAAAAGACAAAACTATAGGGACAGAAAGCAGCTAGTAATTTTCAAGGGCAGGAGGTAGAGGAGGGGCTGACTATAAAAGAACAGAGCAGCACCAGGGAATTTTGGGGTGATGGAAATGTTCTGCATTATGTTTGTGGTGGTAGACACATAACTCTATGCATCTGTCACAACCAAAAGAACTGTCTACGCACAAATGAAATTTACCGTACATAAATTTTTAAAAAATTAACCAAAGTGTGGGGGAACCCAAAATGGAATAAAAACTATAATAAATAATTCTTATTGTATTAAAAGTGAATAACAAAACCACACTAAAGGTGTGGGGAGAAAAGAGTTAACCTAGGATACTTTGAAAAACAGTATTTTGATTGTATACTGTACGGCTAAAGACCCAAAACTACTGTACATAAATACTGTACTCTAGTTAGTAAATTTGTTTTTCACACGGATATAGGTTAGCAACTGTAAAATTACTTTATGGGTATATATGGGTATGAAATTACTTTATGGGTATAAATGGTTAACAAATGAATAAAACTGCTGTAGATTGTGAGAGCCTGGTTTTTCGCCTTTGGAGAATAAAGTTACAAAGGAAAGGGGAAAGGGGAGAAAGAATGCTGTGGTACTGGATGGGGATTGGAGGTATCGATATGAAATTATATTTCTATTATATATGCAGATAGATACAGAAATAAATATATATGCAAGGGTTAATATACTACATATATTTTCAAACTGTCTGCTGAGAGGACCATAACACCTTAGTTAACAATAAGCACATATAGCACCCAGGTCTTGGTTTCTAAGTATCTTTCTCCAATAAAGGGAACTTGAATTCCTTGGAGAAGTAGTTGATTCTAGGGCTGGGGCAGGGAAAATACAAGATGGGCCTGGAGTCTCTGATAGTGCAAATGCTCAAAAGAGTAAGCACTTTGAAAGTGCACAAGTGCCAACCTGAAAGAGTTCTTACTGACAAAGCTGGAACAAAACAAACTACTGTAGTATTGGATTATAAACCACTGAAAAAAATTAATAGCTATGAGTTCATATGAAACTCGATTAGTTAAGTAAATAAATGTGAGTGAAGAAACAGCTCTTGGGACTTCCCTGGTGGTGCAGTGGTTAAGACTCCGCCTGCCAACGCAGGGGACACGGGTTCAATCCCTGGTCCGGGAAGATGTCACATGTCGTAGAGCAACTAAGCCCGTGTGCCACAACTACTGAGCCTGCGCTCTAGAG
Source organism: Leucopleurus acutus (assembly GCF_964270905.1). Classification (NCBI taxonomy): domain Eukaryota; kingdom Metazoa; phylum Chordata; class Mammalia; order Artiodactyla; family Delphinidae; genus Leucopleurus; species Leucopleurus acutus. The sequence continues at coordinate 53,402,255 of NC_139144.1, forward strand.
CCTGCGTGCCTAGAGCCTGTGCTCTGCAACAAGAGAAGCCACTGCAATGAGAAGCCCACACACTGCAACGAAGAGGAGCCCCCACTTGCCACAAAAAGAGAAAGCCCGTGCACAGCAAAAAATAAAAATAAGTAAATAAATAATAGAAAAAAGAAACAGCTCTTACAGAATAATTCCAATCAATAAATGAAGGAATGATGAATGAATGATGATAGAAAATCACCATTGGAACACCACAGTAGTAACTGTGCAGGCAAGATCTACCAATGGATGCTAAGATTAGTGGATGGAAGTTTAAAGAGAAACAGGAAATGTGCATAGTATCAAACAGTGGAGAAACCCAGCTGACACCACAAGTAATCGAGATTAACAGCACCTGTAATAAGACATGTGCCTTTCGATTTGACACACAGAGAAGGGCACATAACTTCAATGGTATTCTTGTCAAAAATGAATAAGCTTCATGTAATCATGAGAAAATAGACAAAATCACACCGAGGGATATTTTACAAAATAACTGGCCAGTCCTTTTCAAGTGTCAAGGTCATGAAAGGCAAAGAAAGACTCAGGAACTAACAGAGTCTGGAGAAGATGAAGAAGACATGACAACTAAATGCAATGTGCGATCCTGGAATAGATCCTAGAACAGAAAAAGGACATTAGTGGGAAAACTGGTAAAATCCAGTCTGTAGTTTATAGTACTGTACCACTTTTAATTTCTAAGTTTTGATAACTATAGTGTGGTTACAAAAGATGTGAACATGGGGCTTCCCTGGTGGCGCAGTGGTTGAGAGTCCGCCTGCTGATGCAGGGGACATGGGTTCGTGCCCTGGTCTGGAAAGATCCCATATGCCGTGGAGCGGCTGGGCCCGTGAGCCGTGGCCGCTGAACCTGCCCGTCTGGAGCCTGTGCTCCGCAACGGGAGAGGCCACGACAGTGAGAGGCCCGCATACCGCAAAAAAAAAAAAAAAAAAAAAAAAAGATGTGAACATTAGGGAAAGCTGAGTGAAGAGTACATGGGAACTCTCGGTGCTAGTTTTGCAACTTTTCTGTAAGTCTGTAATTACTTCAAAATGACAAGTTAAAAAACTGTACCCAATGACTACATCTCTTTAAGAATTAAATTCCAAGTTCCATGTGATCTGGTTCCCAGGTATCACTATGACCTTGTCTCCCACACTGTGCCCACTCTTCTTGCTCCAGCTACACTGGGCTCTTTGTCAACCACACAAAGAACTAGCACGTGACCACCTCGATGACCACCTCAGGGCCTCGTACTCACTATTCCTTTGCCTGAAACATTCTTCCCCAACTTACCTATGTGGCTGTCTCCCATACTTCCTTAAGGTAGATGCTTGACCATCACATTATCAGAGAGGTCTTCCTTAATTTTCCTACGTAAAATGTCCTCTTCCCCCATAATGCTCTACCTCCCCTATTTTATTTTCCTTCACAGTAGGTATCAACCATCCGGCATACTATGTTTATTTATTATCAGTCCCCACCATTATATTGTAACCTCTGTGAGAGTAGGGACTTTGTACATTTTGTTCAGTGCTGTACCTCCAGTATCTAGAAGAGCAATTGTTACATACCAGGTGTTCAATAAATTTGATGAATGAGTGACTCATCTCAAAGCATCAAGTCCTCCTATAAGCTTTACTTGTTCCTACCTTTCCCTAAACTGTCAGATACTGCTCTCTTTTCTACTCTCAGGGTATCCTATGCAGAGTTATTTACCTGAATTTCTCTTTCACTGCAAGCAAAAAGATATAGCAGTGTCAGTTCTGTTTTAGATTTTTTTTATGACAAGCGAAAAAGAATCAAGATAAAAGGGAAATATTCCATTATGAAGAAGAACCAAATAATGACTCATTAAAAAGAAAATGGAATACTAGTCATTTCACAAAGAGGACCACACATTATTTTGCATCTATCTGACTGTTAAAAATATTCATCATGTTCAAAATAATTTTAGTTATTAATGAGAATATTCTGAAGAAGTCAATGTCTTTAAACATCTCTCCATGGAAGAATAGTAACTGAACTAAGTTTAAAGAAAATCTTACAGAGCTCCTATTCCCACTGCCTCAAAAATATAATTCATCTAAGAAAAATGATTTTTATATCAAGTGTCAACAACTACTTCAACCTTTTATATAACAGATATTAGTAGAACACTTCAAAATTCCGCTAGAATAATGTGAATATTATAATAATAATTTCTAGGTCAGTGGTTCTCAAACTTTAGTCTGTATCAGTATCACCTAAAGGACTTGTTAAAACGCAGGTTTTGGGGCCCCATCATTTGGTAGGTCTGGGGTGGAGACTGAGAATTTACATTCAGAACAAGTCTTTAGTGGTGCTTATGTTGCTGCTTTAGAGACCACACTTTGAGAACTACTTACTGCTCTGGGCAAAATTTCTGTGATCTATTCAGTGATATTTAAACTGAAACAATAGAGTAAAATCTACATAACACATTGCCACTTTAGTATTTAACAAATGGAGAACCATCAGGCTCCTACTGTACCTCACTACCTGGACACAGAAGCAGATCTGATAAGCTGTAATCTTAGCCTGGAAGACTGACTGTTTCAGGTGTATCTCCTGCACTTGTCTGCTGACAGTGTTAATGGATTATGGGGAAAGTTTCTCTTCAGTAGCCTGTAGGAACAAGTCCAACCACTGATCGCTTCTGATTTGTATACCCTTTTTCCGTGTCAAATGACAAATATATTGCATTAACTAGATTGTCAATAAATTACAATGAGTATCAGGTAGTAGCAACAGTATTAACAGAGCTCAAGATCCAGGTCAAAAGTATTTAATAGTGGTCAAAAAAGGAAAAGTATTAACAGCTGTTTTCATGGTATAAAAGATAAAAACAGAAATTAAATACCAATGTGGCTGAAATAAGCAAAAAAGAAAATAAAAGCAAGATCATGTGGAAATTCAGTATAGAATCAGCTGTATGACTTTCACAGGATAAAAGGAATAATTATGATGCATATTCAAGCATTAAAAGTGCTGAAAAGCAACAGTTGAAAATGCCAGAATTGGCTCAGTTTACTAAGGAGAGTAGCATCCAATAGTCATTGCTACTGCAGAAACAGAATAATTTCTTAAAGAAAAAAAAGTAGCATCAATGGAGGCCAGACATCAGAAATAGCAAGAGATCAAAGATACTCTTTCAACTTTTCAACTTTTGTTTAAAATGCACATGGGATCTAGAAGACTCTGAATAAAGATACCAGTGAAAAAATGTTAATAATACTGGCCCTGTAGCTTAGGACAATAAAGCACTCATTTGATTAACATGAGAGTTGTGATTCTACAGTTAAATTAAGTATTTTTAAAATAAGTGAAATTACTTCATTTTAAAACAGCAAACAATTTTAAAAACTCTGCATAGAGTACTTAAGAGACAATTACTATACAGGGTATAAAAATTTTATAGACAGAGAAAGTTGCAAGTTAAGGTATAAATACAATGGTATATACTCTCAAAAGTTCTATGAAAACAATACTTCAATGTAGAAACCGTCCCTCACTCTAGTTTCCTACCAAGGTAGTAAAGTGAGGTATTCTAATCATATTTGTGAAAAGAATGTAAAAATCACAGGAAGGAATGGTAGGCTTGATCTGTTATATTTCATAGTACTGCTATGACATACTTGAGCACACGGTTTGCTTTAGAGATTCCTTATACCATTCCTTCAAATAAATAATATATATTATAATGGAATATTTCATACAATGGTAAAGTTAAAATCGCTTTTGGTATCAAAAAAAGTAATGTGTAAGAGTCTAGAAAAATCTTAAAATTAAAACATTGAATTTCAGAATTTAAAGACTCTATCAGCAATTGGTTGTCACAAAGACAACCAATTATTAAAGAGGAACCAAACTAGATTTCTGTGAGACAGTAAAGAGAAAACATTTAGTCCTCGTTCCCTGGCTTAAAAGAAAACTCATTTCCAACTCAGTATATATTAGCAACGTAAGGAGGTTACCTGACTACTAGTTTCACTTATGGCTTCTAGGAGTTTTTCAACTGCCGCTTGTAGTCGAGAGCTAATGTTCAGCATAAGTTCTTCATTTTCAGGGTCTATTTCATTTCCAGTAAAGCCACTTCTCATGAGCTGCTGTGATAGCTCCGTTCCTTCCTCAGTTACTTTGGACCACATGCTACTGTCACTCCTTGGTATATCACTTCCAGAATAAGAGGGTTTAGATTCATCTGTAACCAGAATAACACTATTTTAAAGGTATAAATCAATTATAATAATTATAGTAAAAAAAAAGGTTACAAAATAAAATCAAATTAAAACTTGAAATCATTGGAACTATAAGCTATCTTAGTTAACACTGCAACAAAACAAATAAAATAGGCAAATACAGAATGTAATATTATTTGATAACCTACCAGGTATAAGAAGGGGAAGAATAATGCCATGCTAGCTAATAGCGCTTGGCAGAAATTAATATTTGGGATAATTAGTATTTTTTCTTTAATAAAAAATTTAAAACACCTTTCAACGGATATTTACTAAATGCTCATCGCGTAGGGTTTACTAAGTAATGGAGACACATAGGTGGCAAGACTTGGTTCCTATCCGCAAGGACATTACACATGGTGTAATGAAAAACAAATATCTAAACAACAACATGAAAAGAAAACGTTGTGCAATGGGATATTCCAGGTGTATGGAACGACAGAAGTGCTTGACTTTGCATGGAGCAGACCCTTTGATTTCTAAGCACTATACTGGGCAGCATCACCTGCTCGGCTAGATAGTAAAAAGGACTAAAATCTTTTTGCAACTTGCTACTTTTGTAATAGCTATCCTGGGAAAAGGTTAGACTAATAAGCATTTCTAATTTTAACTATGGACTTGTGTTTCCACACTAGTCTTTTTTTCTTATGTAAAGAAAACTGAGTTTACATGGGCAGAAGATAAAGCTTTAGAAGTGTTTTCTCTAAACTGAAATAAAAGCATATGTTATTTATCACTGCCAGGGGATACAGTACTTATCTGTGGGCAGCATGCTACAATCGAACAATGAAATTTCCTGAAGAGGAATCACCTATTCTTTTACTACAAGTAGTACATATTTCTTATCAGTAACTGTACAAATTCAACAAATTAAAGTCACAAGAAATTGTAATTTCCAAAGTACATGGAATAAACATTCAGTATGATACAATCACCCAGGAGAATAAGAGCTATTTATTAAAAAGTCTTGCTAAAGTAGCTGGTGTCATATGGAAGTCTCTCAATCTCATGTAGTAATGATATCAGATGTGGTTTCAGATACAAATCTGAACTCAGCACAATTCAACATTTTATTTATTTATTTTTGGCTGCCTTGGGCCTCTGTTGCTGCGCACGGGCTTTCTCTAGCTGCAGCGAGCGGGGGCTACTCTTTGTTGCAATACGTGGGCTTCTCACTGCGGTGGTTTCTCTTGTTGTGGAGCAAGGGCTCTAGGCTCCTGGGCTTCAGTAGTTGTGGCGCATGGGCTTAGCTGCTCTGCAGCATGTGGGATCTTCCCGGACCATGGCTCGAACCTGTGTACCCTGCATTGGCAGGTGGATTCTTAACCACTGTGCCACCAGGGAAGTCCCAGCACAATTCAACATTCACTAAGCACCTCCTCTGTGTAAGTCACTGGCTGAAGAATCCAAAACTGCATTCTAGAAAATGACATTGTGTGGACCTTTTTTCTTTTTTAAGGTCTTTATTGAATTTGTTACAATATTGCTTCTGTTTTATGTTTTGGTTTTTTGGCCAGTAAGGCATGTGGGATCTTAGCTCCCCAACAGGGATCGAACCCACATCCCCTGCATTGGAAGGCAAAGTCAACCACTGGACCACCAGGGAAGTCCCTAGAGAAAATGACTTTAAATGTTTGCTACTACATAGTTTTGTCTAATTCTTAGTGTAGCAGCAGATACAATTTCATTTTGCATTTTTATTTTCAAAACTGAAAAACAACAACTAGACTGTATTTACTTACATTATTCTACATATTCAAAACTGAATGTCTTGATAATAGGGATTAACAGTTTATAAATATTCATGAGTTCAAAATGATCTTAGAATTCAAAATGAGTTCAGATATAGTACAATGTTTATTACAAAGCCAGTAAATAAAATTAATGTGGTCTAGAAAACAAATGATTTTTTTTTTTTTTTTTTGCGGTACGCTGGCCTCTTACTGTTGTGGCCTCTCCCGTTGCGGAGCACAGGCTCCGGAAGCGCAGGCTCAGCAGCCATGGCTCATGGGCCCAGCTGCTCTGCGGCATGTGGGATCTTCCCGGACCGGGGCACAAACCCATGTCCCCTGCCTCAGCAGGTGGACTCTCAACCACTGCGCCACCAGGGAAGCCCTAAATGATATTTTTGATGAAGTTATGGAAGCAAGAAATATTAGTTTACAACTAGTGTTAAAAAAACTAAAAATACCTATGTAATATAGCACCTTTATCTAAGGAATTAAATGCATTCTAGGGACACTTCCTTTTAATGGATACAGAGAATCTGACAAATCTGAGGAAAGATGATAGTCTGATATGATGGGCAATCAAGGCAGCTTTGTGGTGTGCAAGTATGTGGCGAAGCAAGGATGAGGTAGGGGAGAGAGCAGAAAAAAGGTCGCTAGAAAGTAGGCTGGATCCAAGTTGGGAATGGTCTTAAATTTTTCAGGAACCTGGGTTTTTTTTGTTATAAATAATGGGGAAGTAAATCGTTTTTTGAGCAGGAAGATAATATCAAATGTGTGAATCAGGAAGCAAACTGCAGCAATGCAGAGGAAGGGTTGGAGAAGGAGAAGAGTCTGGTTAGAATACTATTTCAATTGCCCAGATAAGAAATGTTAAAGGCGGACGGGGGCTGGTCACAGGTTGGAAAAGACTGAATGTATAAGACAAGAGAGAAAGAAAAGTAGTAAAAGATGACTCTGGGTTTCCAGCTTAGATGATTCTTAGAGGACAGAAGAGTCATTAAGAGAAATACTAAAAAATTAGGAGAAAGTATACAGAGTAAGCATGAAAAATGATTAGTCTGAAGTGTTAATGGGCTATGTGGAGGAGAGAAGTCAACTTCTGGAAATATGGGTCTGTAGAGACTTAGGAGTCACCGTAGAAAGGTGAGAGTTGAACCCTGGAAGTAGACACATTTGCCTTAGGAGCAATATTTAGTGAGAAGAGGACAAACAACGGTGGAGCATAAGCCAACAGAAGAACCTGTGTAAAAAAAAAAGTTAGAGAAAGACAGGAAAGAGATGTTCCAGGAAACAAGAAGAGGATGTTTCAGAAAGAGAGAGACTTCAATAATGTTATTTGTCTAGAAAGTCAAACGGGACAAGGACTGAGAAGATGCTACTGGATGTGACAATCAGAAGGTCACTGCTGTCCTTAGAACAGCTTTGGTACTATAGAAACAGAAACCAAAGCTGGTGGAAGCAAGAGCTGGTCTAATCTCACATAGAGTTTGTTGCGGTTTACCTTAAGGGGGCAGCAAAGCTGAGAAAAAACAATTTTTTTCAAAATTATGAAGGTATCAGCATGTTTTAGGGTACAGAGAAGGAATCCATGGTGAGGAAAAAACCTGAAGATACTATATATTGCATGGGAGCAAATCTCAAACACAAAATACAAAGGATATATAAAACAAAATGGCTTATAAAAAGCCACTGAAGGGCTTCCCTGGTGACGCAGTGGTTGAGAGTCCGCCTGCTGATGCAGGGGACACGGGTTCGTGCCCCGGTCCGGGAAGATCCCACATGCCACGGGGAGGCTGGGCCCGTGAGCCATGGCCGCTGAGCCTGCGCGTCCGGAGCCTGTGCTCCACAACGGGAGAGGCCACAGCAGTGAGAGGCCCGCGTACCGCAGAAAAAAAAAAAAAAGCCACTGAATGTTAATTTTTTAAATGGCTAATAAAAAAATAGACATTAAAGTACCTAGAAAATATGAAGATGTAAACCAGCTTAATGTATTTTACTGATAACATTTTGAAGATATAAACAAACGAATAAAAATAATCAAATATGTTCCAATGAAGATACAGAACTTTGTTTATTCCAGTGAAATAAAGGAATGAGAACAACATCAAACTTGTACTGTATTTATTATAACTAGTCTTTGGCAAGAAAAAGATAAATTGGCAGGGCAATTTCATAAAATGCCAATAGAAATCTCAGAATGACCAGTTTGGTGAACAGAATCATGATTTCAGATTGGCCAACCACTCACATCTGTGTCTTAAACATGGTATTAAACATGGTAGATGATGGTTATTCAAAAGGTCTTCAGTCACTTTTTTTATGGATTTTACCATGTTCATTCCATACAGATAGCAACAAGCTTCTCAGTTTAAGCAGGGCGGGTGACAGGATAGAGCATTCCCCTGCCCCAGTGGCCTGAAGATCTCTGGCGTTCCAAATGGAAACCAGACTCTTGTGTGACTCTTTTTTTTTTTTTTTTTTTTTTTGCGGTACACGGGCCTCTCACTGCTGTGGCCTCTCCCGCCGCAGAGCACAGGCTCCGGACGCCCAGGCCCAGCGGCCATGGCTCACAGGCCCAGCCGCTCCGCGGCATGTGGGATCCTCCCTGACCGGGGCACGAACCCGTGTCCCCTGCATCGGCAGGCGGACTCCCAACCACTGCGCCACCAGGGAAGCCCTCTTGTGTGACTCTTACACTTAACAGATGAGTAAACTGAAGTGAGGCCCCAGGAGGCTAAGAGACTTGCTCAAGGTCACAGTGAGCTAAAACAAGGATCTCCTCATACTAATCCAGTATTCTTGCTGTAACAACACACTGCTCCAAAAAAATCTGCAGCAAGTAAGATTTAGTCCCTGGTCTTCTAAGGGGGAGGTACATGTATTTTATTACTGAAACATCAGAGTGTAGACCTAAAGGACCTCTTCTTTCAACACATCCTAGGGGAACTCATTTTTATGAACTAGTCTAATATTCACTCAAGTTCAAGCGATTTCACATTGGCTCAAAATTTCCCTTCAATTTCATAAACTAGGTTGCTCTTACGAGGAAGCAAACATTAGCAAGTCAATTATTTATTTTTTTAGAGAGTTAACAAGTCTACACATGTTTAAACTCTAAACAAGTTCAGACTTGAGGGCTGCAAACAGATTACAAGTGCTACTGCTCACAACAAAAGGTGATATATAAAAATTGAAAAGCAAGAGTTCCTTCATAATCAGATTAAAACTGAGCTTTTTGTTATATTAAATAAGACATAAAAGAAATATTTCAAAAGTTCATTTTAGTTTTTACAATAATACTTTCATTAAAAATCTGAAGAAACATCAGAAAAATTCTTATGTATGGAACATGGTGTCAGTATTTTAAAGACATTATCTTCTTCAGTTTTAAATTATAAATTCTATTAATTCAATATTTCCTTCAAGATGCAAAGTGAATCTAAGTGCCCCCAAATGATACTAGTGATCTTCCTAATTTTGTTACTAAGACTAGCACATCACTGCCAAACACAAAAATATAAAAACTAATTAAATGGAAATTACACATAACACCAGCAAAATTCTTAACTCTGCTTTACTAGTCTTCGTACTATATTTCTTAGCAGAGGATTTAATTTTCCTTTTGTATCTTAACATTATTCTTTCAGTATCTATTAACAGTTAAATAATTAAATATTTATTTCAAAAGGCTTAATTGATTCAAATACATAAAGTGGTATTAAGTAAAACATTAAGTACCATGGTTTTATTTTGCCTTGAATCGGAATTTCAGTGCCTCCTTCACTGGACTGAGAATTGGTGTAAAGCAGAGAGCAAAAAGACATTGTTCAATACAACTGTATAACTGAACTGATTAAATTACTTATAATTGAAAAACTATTATTGGATATCTTAAAATAGGACATAGACATATTTAATCTATACTGGGAGACTTAGATGCATAACCATGCATAAGAAAGTAGGCTAGTAGATCAGATGTCCTTCCAAGTCTGCCTTCTCACAGAAAAGGAATATAACATAATCCTCTATGCTACATGTAAAAGAATGAAATTAGAACACTCCCTAACACCATACACAAAAATAAACTCAAAATGCATTAAAGACCTAAATGTAAGGCCAGATACTATAAGACTCGTAGAGGAAAAACAGGCGAAACACTCTTTGACATAAATTAAACATAATCACATAATCATAGCAAGATCGTTTTTGACCCACCTCCTAGAATAATGAAAATAAAAACAAAAATAAACAAATGGGACCATATGAAACTTAAAAGCTTTTGCATAGCAAAGGAAACTATAAACCAGATGAAAAGACAACCCTCAGAATGGGAGAAAATATTTGCAAACGAAGCAACTAACAAAGGATTAATCTCCAAAATATACAAGCAGCTCATGCAGCTTGGTATCAAAAAAACAAACAACCCAATCAAAATATGCGCAGAAGACCTAAATAGACATTTCTCCAAAGAAGACATACAGATGGCTAACAAACACATGAAAAGATGCTCACCATCACTAATTATTAGAGAAATGCAAATCAAAACTACAATGAGGTTATCACCTCATACCAGTCAGAATGGCCATCATCACAAAATCTACAAACAATAAAAGCTAGAGAGGGTGTGAAGATAAGGGAAACCTCTTGCACTGTTGGTGGAAATGTAAATTGATACAGCCATTTTGGAGAAACAGTATGGAAGTTCCTTAAAAAAACTAAAAATAGAACTACCATGTGACCCACCAATCCCACTACTGCGCATATACCAGAGAAAACCATAACTCAAAAAGACACATACACCCCAATGTTCACAGGAGCACTATTTACAATAGCCAGGACATGGAAACAACCTAAATGTCCATCACCAGAGGAATGGAAAAAGAAGATGTGGTACATATATACAACGGAATATTTATTACACAGCCATAAAAAGGAACGAAATTGGGTCATTTGTAGAGACGCGGATGGACCTAGAGTCTGTCATACAGAGTGAAGTGAGAAAGACTATCATATATTAATGCATATATGTGGAATCTGAAAAACTTGGTATAGACAATCTTATTTACAAAGCAGAAAAACAGAGACACAGACGTAGAGAACAAATGCATGGATACCAAGAGTGGGGGGCAGGGGGGGGATGAATTGGGAGAGTGGGATTGACATATATACACTATTGATACTATGTATAAAACAGATAACTAATGAGAACCTACTGTACAGCACAGGAACTCTACTCAATGCTCTGTGGTGACCTAAATGGGAAGGAAATCCCAAAAAGAGGGGATATAGGTATAGCTGATTCACTTTGCTGTATAGTAGAAACTAACACATTATAAAGCAACTATACTCCAATAAAAATAAATAAGTAAAATAAAAGTAACACAACAACAACAACAAATTACCAATTTATTCCTTTTTATAACTATGGGAACACTGTTCTGAAAGTGAGTTTGCTGTCTTTTAAGATACGCTGTTTGGGGCTTCCCTGGTGGCACAGTGGTTGAGAGTCCACCTGCCGATGCAGGGGACACGGGTTCGTGCCTCGGTCCGGGAAGATCCCACATGCCGCAGAGCGGCTGGGCCCGTGAGCCATGGCCGCTGAGCCTGCACGTCCAGAGCCTGTGCTCCGCAGCGGGAGAGGCCACAACAGTGAGAGGCCCGTGTACCGCAAAAAACAAACAAACAAAAGAATCCGCCTGCCAATGCAGGGGACACGGGTTCGAGCCCTGGTTCAGGAAGATCCCACATGCCGCGGAACAACTAAGCCCTTGCGCCACAACTACTGAACCTGCACTCAAGAGCCCGCGAGCCACAACTACTGAGCCCGTGTGCCACAACTGCTGAAGCCTGCATGCCTAGAGCCCATGCTCTGCAACAAGAGAAGTCACCACAATGAGAAGCCCGTACACTGCAATGAAGAGTAGCCCCCACTCTCTACAACTAGAGAAAGCCTGCGCACAGCAATGAAGACCCAACACAGCCATAAATAAACAAGTAAATAAATTTATTTAAAAAAAAAAAAGATATGTTGTTTGCCGAATACTTCAGCAACCACTTGGAGAAGTGTCTAGGAGAACTGCTAACAAAAAAGCACAAAATATTCTTGTAATGTATAGAACATTCCTCAGAGTGTCTTTTGAATATGGTGTAGGTCTTACCTGCAGCACAGCAAAATGCCCTCTTTCCCAAATGGTTAAGTGAAACTAGTTTATGAGATAATTGTTTTTAAAAAAACATAACTTGATAAATACTTTTACAATGAGATCAAGAAAATATTACTTAATTCTTTTCTATACATCAAGATTCATATGCAGAAAACACATAGCCCTCAACTGAGAACTTAACCAAGAGTGAAGTTAATTAAAAAAAAATACTTCTACGAAGTTTGAAAAGAGTGAGTTTAAAAGTTTAAAGTTACAAAAAAAAAAATAAAAAAAAAAAAAAAGTTTAAAGTTACAGTATTATTTCGGCTCTTACTTTACTAAAAGCAGTTTTTAAAATTATCTTTGAATTCAACTAAGTTTTTAAAATCAATTTTACTTAAAATTCCAAATCAAGCTTTTCTCTGCACTTAGAAACATATTACTGGCCAACCTGTAATTAAGTAAACTTTCTCTAAGTGGGATAATTTCTTCTCCTTGCTCCACATGAAACTTAACAAACAGAATGTTCTCAAAAATTGCATAAACTGGCATTTTTATTTTTAGATGACTGGCTTCCAACTGGGGAGAAGTTCTTGGGTATGGAATGGTAGTGAAGGAAGGCCTTGATCTTCTGGTCCAAGCGTCCAGATCCTATCTTTCTCCATCTGACAAAAACTCTTCCCTTTAGAGAGTGGTTTCAGAATGTTGGTTATACCTCACAGATATTGGTAAGAGACCTGAGTGGTGATATGGAATTTTTCTTTTATTGGTGGGGAAATTAAACAGCCTTTGGTTTACGCAGCAGAGTAATAACCCTGAGTATATGTAATGACAACTCTAAGACACCCATTTGCAAATGCTAAACAATAACGGTGTCTTAAGAAGAGTGGCTCTAGCGTCTTTGTGTTTGGAGGTCTTTTTACTGGAAAATACTTTAATATTCTCTCTTCTGTATTTTCAACACTAGTAAAGTGCCCTGAACTCAGCAAGATTTACTGAAGATAATGACAAGAGTTTCAACAGCATATAGAACTTTTACCTCCTGTGTGTTCCTCATGGACACACGACTTTATTGGTGACTCTGCTTCTGACCTCCAAATCAGGCTGGTCAATGACTGGCCTTTACTTGATCTATCTAGAATACCAAGGACATGGCGACCAATTGTTTCTTCAACAGCTGCTGTTGTCTTTACAACGTCTAAGAGGATCTTCAGAAGTCTGCTATTAGCTTTCTGGAGTGTATACCTGTATAGATAAGGAAACATTTATTAAAATATTTAATCTTTTTAAAGCAAACACTTATGTTCCACAAAAAAATACACTACAAAATATTTGACTTAAAAAATAAAACTTCATATGATCCTATTTCAATAATATGCAATAGCACTTACAATGAAGTGCTTTTTGTATTTCTTTTATAATTATAAATTTTGTTTTCTTCTGAAAAATTTTCATCAGTGAACTATAATATTTTTTGAAAATGTGCAGCATTTTACTGACCTGAAAGAAATCAAATAACTAAAATTTTAAGCCAGTAGAGTTTGCAAATTAGAAGAAAATTTTAGGGAGATGCAAAATTTCAGTTTTAAAAAGTGTGGCAGTACCTAAGCACATGCAAGTTATTGAGCTGGTAATACCATTGATGGTTACTCTTATATATTTTACATTTAATCTTCTTTTATGTTAAATAATATATTTTAAAATAAATTCAAAAATTCCACCAGAAAAAAATATGCTTGTATTTCTGTAACTTAATGGTGATGACCTACATGGTTAAATTACAAAAACAGGCAGAGACCTGTTTTTAAAAAGGTCTATAGTACAATTTCATTATCTGCTAACACCAGAGGTAATATACCCCAAGCAGTTGATTATTTTATCTGCTCCAGAGACAGAAACTTCTCAAGTTACATATACCACACTCATTTCAGCCAGGAGAAGGAACCTATTTTCAACCAAATGGAATTAATAGTGCATCTCTCGTTTTTTATAGGTAATACATTCTTATTTTAAAAATTTTAAAAAATGCTCCTAACCACCCACCAAAATACCTTAGTACTCACAGATAATCACGGTTAACACTTTAATGCCTAGCCTTCTAGACATTTTCCCTCCTCTTCCTCTCTCATAAGTACAGACATTTTAAAAACAAAAATTGGATTATCCTGGACAAAGTGTTTTCATAAGCTTTCATTTTTCCTCAACACAAACATCTTCATGTGTCAAGAAATATACTTCCATAAACGGTGACTCAGAAGGTGAACTGATTAACCTTTTGAATAACTAAACAACTCTCTTGTCCTAACAGCTTAATTCAACAAAGGTACTACAGTGGCGAACTATATATTTAATACATGGAGACAAAATAAGAAAATTTCATGTTAAAGGTCCTCTGACTTAAGACAGTTTCTCTCTCAACTTCACACTATGGGAGATTCACTGACAAGCTGGTTAAAGGATATCTGTTTTCACAGGCACGTGACATAACTATTTTAAGACAAAATAATAAATGGAGCGGTCTTCCTTCAGTATTTGTCAAGTGAAAAAGACAGTTCTATTTTTACACCTAGATCAAGTTCTCTGGTTACATAAGCAAGGAGATTAAAAATAAAACTCTAAATAATTTAGTTATTAGTAGGAAGTAAGTAAAGGGTTTTATTTCTATAACTTTTTCTGAGGTTTTGTTCAAGCCCCAAACACCCCCGGACTAGGATAATTTGAAAATATTTCTACATAAGAGAAGTGATTAAAATTAATATGATGGTAAAAAGAAATAAATAGGAATACTCATTTATCAACACTCACTACATAAATTCCTAAAAATTAAACACTGTATAATTTTAAAAATATACTAATTAGAGATAAATAATATAAAATAAACATTTTGTTTATTTTATATTGCCATGGTAACTCTAATTTTCATACACTGTCTTTCTTGTTTGAGTTCCATACTGACTGTGTTCCATACTGATGATCCAATGGGGAAGCCAAAATCTTAGGGGCCAAATTCCTCCATGCAAGCTGAGGAAGGAGGTTAGGAGGACACAGAGGGTTGACAGTCACAGATTGGAAAAGGAGGAAATTAAGTTAGTAGATATTAGTTTTAATTTTAAATTAGAGAAATTATTTTCATTTGACCAAAACAAATTTTAAAATACTGTGCTTACAGACCTACTGGAGAACGGACTTGAGGATATGGGGAGGGGGAAGGGTGAGCTGTGACAGGGTGAAAGAGAGTCATGGATATATACACACTAAAAAACGTAAGGTAGATAGCTAGTGGGAAGCAGCCGCATGGCACAGGGATATCGGCTTGGTGCTTTGTGACCGCCTGGAGGGGTGGGATAGGGAGGGTGGGAGGGAGGGAGACGCAAGAGGGAAGAGATATGGGAACATATGTATATGTATAACTGATTCACTTTGTTATAAAGCAGAAACTAACACACCATTGTAAAGCAATTATACCCCAATAAAGATGTTAAAAAAATAATAATAAATAAATAAAATACTGTGCTTAAACTCCTAATATTAATGTAGGGTAACTATTCTCATTTTCATATTAATCTCTATAAAATCAAAGTAAGGGAAAGTTTTGTTAACATCGGATCATTAATTTATTCCTCTAAAAATGTGGGATGTGGATTAAAAGGTCTCATCTGTTATAAAGTAAATGCATGAAAGAAGTTAAATGCAGACTATCACTAAAATCATTTTTTTTCTCGTCATGAACAAACCAGGGGGTGGCTTATACTGAATGCATGTCCAAACAGTGAAGGAATAAACTCACAAGCACAACTTTGTTTTTTAGGATAAAAAATGGCATATGAGCAGAATAAAATTTATCAAGAAAGGTTCAATAACCAAAGAATGCTTTATCATTCACTGAGTGAAGTACATGATCAATATCCAGTAAAATTATATACAAAAGATTTTTTAATTTGTCTATTTAATCATCAAATACTGATTTTTTACATAGAGTACAATGTACAAATCAAATAAATGTACAAAATAGAAATAAGGACAAATAAAGTTTATAATATTGAGACAACTATTTTAACTCACTTTACATTGAAAAAATATGCATTCTGTATACCTTTCAGTGGACAGAATTTCAGGAGGCACCTCTTCAGGTTTTCTGTCCAATTCCTTTTCTTTAAAGGTCTGCTCCTCAATTTCTCCTTGGTTTTCATTTGCATTCTGTTTAAGTTTGTAAAAAGATAGAGAGGACAAAATAGAAAGAAAACCTGTCATCTTGGAAATAGCATGTCATTCTTCTATACTGTTATGACATGAAACAGAAGAAACCTCTGCGTGCAAAACAGATACTGTTTGAAAGAGTATTTAACTATATTTTATCAAGAGATTAGCATTATCAAAAAAGATAAAAAGTCTGGTGCGCAGATGAAAAAAATTTTAATGGGTTCAAGCTAAGGCATGCTATAATGCAACAATAAAGTTTGCTAGGTTACTCTGCTCCTTGGTGAAACAACAGCTGTTGCTAAACCACTGTCAGATTCAAATTACCCTAAATGGAATGTAAGGCATCTTGACCCCACCTACCTTAAACGTAAACAATCACAAATATGTTAAGCTCATACCTATAAAAAATACATTTCACACAAACAACAAAGACACACAGATCCTACTGCATTGTGGATCCACTGCTCCTAGGTGGGTCAAAGTCCATACTACCTGTGTTTGCGTACTGCTGTTGCGCAGCTCACAACACAGCTTCTCTCTTCCAGCTAGAGACAGCTGCTTTAGTGCTTCCAGCTCCTCTAAAAGCACCCTCTCTCTCTCTGAAACCAGGTTTTCATTATCTATTGAGGATCTCTAAATAAGAAAAAAGGTCATGAGAGAATATTGTTTGCGATAGAAGGAAAAAGCAGGAATATTAAGCAGACTTCTTTTAACCCCTTGGAACCAACAGGCCCTGGTTCTATGCTGCTTCATCTTCCATGATTAGGGGTTAAAAGCATATATAAAGTTCAATGCAAAATTTGAAACTTAAAAAAATGTTAATTAGGCCTAAATATTAAGCAATTTTTGCAGCTCAATTAATATTATTTTTATATGCAAGTTTTGCATTGAAAATTCAGAAGTTTAAATTCACAAAATGCAATGAAGAAAAGCGTAATTAATTTTCCCAAATGATATATCTTACATTCAACTCCCAATTTTCCTATTATTCTATATCTGAAACTATATTTCAAGAGTTCTCTATTTGTTATCTCTTGTTGTACCTTAACTTTTCAATTAAATTGAACAAATTTGTTTTTATAAGAACTTTTACATAAATATTTGCTTTTCTACGATGATTTTGTGAGTATATTATATACAGCAATTGAAAAGAATCCAGCTCCCAAATACCAAGGAATATGTAAATTTAGTCAAGAAAGTGGTAAGAACATTATGTAAATCTGCATTTCTCAAATCAAGAAGAGATGTTTCCCTGGAGAAAGTTCCAGAAACATACTACTTCCGATTTCCATTCATGATTAAAAAGATAGAATAAAGATAGATAAAGGTAAACCTTGGAGATGCTAATTGGTGTACTCACAAAACTATAAATAAACATGGGAAAACTGAATATCAACTGCACCTCAGCACAAAGAATTTCCAAAACTGTCAAAGTACTTTTGCCATGTATGGTCAATGGAATGTTTAAAAACAAACAGCCTTGTAACCACTTTTTCAATGCCTAAAAAGGCAGATATGTCAAACAGTAGAGAGATAGTGCACTCCAAGGTTGAGTTAAGTGTCCCTAACAAGATCTTAGGCTGTTGTGCTGGTGGAGTCTGTTCCTGATGTTAAATATTTGTATTTATTCATATCACGGCAATAATTCTGACTTAAAAAAAATAAAAAAGCTATATAAAGAACAATGCTATTTTAATTGGGGAGGAAAGGGACTCTGGGTCCCATACCTGGGCTAATTGTTTATTCAGCCTCTTGATCTCTTCTTGCAGCTGTTCCTGGTCTTCTCGCTGTCTCTCCATCTGCCGCATGTGTGCCTGCCTTAAAAGTTCCGTTGCCTGTTGATGTTCTTGGTATTGTCGTACAAGTTCCTGCCTCATATCTTCTAACTGTTCTTCATTTAACATTAGTTGTCTAGAAGCATCTATACTTGATACCAAAATCTCATCATTGAGCTGTAACAGTAAAAAATTAATTAATTAATTAATTAAAATTTCAACCATAACACATTTTGTGGAAATCTGTCGGCACTGATATTTTAAATACAAACAAAAGTAATTCTAATACTAACCCCACAGAGCACCTCATTTTAAAATTCCCATTATTAAAACTAAAACATAAATAATTTTAAAAATCTGTCTTAATTATAATTTCAAATCAATGTGAAGTTATTAGTTTATTATCATTATACATGTTGTTCTCCAAAAGCAAAGTAACTATCAGTTATTTCAGACGTAATCTAAGGGAGGAGAAGAATTAAGAAAGACATTCAAGATTCCTTATACTCTTAATGAATAACTCCATTATTTCTCTTGACATTTTATAAGGAAATAATATAAATGGAATACTTATATTTTAAAATTAAATTTATAAAAAGAGAAATTTTATCTCTTTAATTTATATTATGCAGTGGTCATCAGAGTACTACAGAGAAATGCTCGATAAGAAACAAACTTCAATAATTTCTATTTGGAAATAAAAGCCTTATATTCCACTTTCTCATTCTCATAAGAAGTCCACTCCTTAATGGGTTTCAACAAGTACCTCAATTCCTGAAGAGCTACTACTTAAACAAATCATTCTGCCTTGAACAGTTTCTTGCAAATTAAAGAGGTTTACATGATTACCTCACAACTTTGCACTTCATAGAGTTGACAATTTTAATTGAATATGCCTCTAAAAAGATGTAACCTATCATGAACATGAATAAAAAATCTGAGGCTTCCCTGGTGGCGCAGTGGTTGAGAGTTCGCCTGCTGATGCGGGGGACACGGGTTTGTGCCCCGGTCCGGGAAGATCCCACATGCCGCGGAGCGGCTGGGCCCGTGAGCCATGGCCGCTGAGCCTGCGCATCCGGAGCCTGTGCTCCGCAACGGGAGAGGCCACAACAGTGAGAGTCCCGCGTATCACAAAAAAAAAAAAAAAAAATTGAATTAAGATAATTTTAAAAGAAGCAGAATTTACTACATTCTGTTAAAGGCCCAAACAGTTGAGGTATAGACACAGGATAGATCCTCCATTAATGAATAAGTAAAGAAGAAGAGTATTAGTATAAATAGAGTAGAATGCTTTAAATTGTCTTCTCAAATGGGTAGCTCTTTCCTTGTGATATTATCCTATTAAATTAAGCAATCTTTTAATCACACATATTGCCAAATTGTAGTATAACTGATCTTGAATTGACTGAAACAAAATTAATGTAGGTATAACTTACAATGAGGTTTTACCATGCACAATGTGTACAGGACAAATAGGAATACTATGAATCTGACTAGTTTTATTTAATAATAATACTAAGTCATTTATTCTTACACTTTAAAAATCCCAATTTGAGACTGAATTGAATACTTATCTTCTCCATTAAGCAGTATTACTGTTAATATTTTTATAGTGAGGAAAGTTACACTTTTTTTTTTGCGGTACATGGGCCTCTCACTGTTATGGCCTCTCCCGTTGTGGAGCACAGGCTCTGGACGCGCAGGCTCAGCGGCCATGGCTCGCGGGCCCAACCGCTCTGCGCGGCATGTGGGATCTTCCCGGACCAGGGCACGAGCCTGTGTCACGAACCTGTGTCCCCTGCATCGGCAGGCAGACTCTCAACCACTGCGCCACCAGGGAAGCCCCCACACTTTTTTTTATAAGTTTTTATACTGAAGGAAGCATACTTACAGATTCTCTGACCATGAATGTTTTATCTTTGGAGAACATTTCTTCTGAAATAGTCAGTTCACGGTCCTTTGATTCTAGTATATCATCAAGATTACCCTTGTTTGATAACAGAACTTCCTTTCCATCTTCTCCTAACTCTTTACTAAGTGGTTTAAATTCTTCTTTAAATTTCTGGTCTGTTGCCTCGAAAGTCTGAAAACCAAAGTGACCTTGTGATAATTTCATTTCATTTAAATAATGTTCTTCCTGACAGAGAGCAGATGCTTGTTTTGAAGATGGAGCATCTTCTTTTTCCCCAGATATTCTAGATAGTTCACTTTGCTGAGCAAATGCTATACTCATTGACACAATGACCTAAAGAAATGAAGCAAACAAAAAACGATTAGATCTATAAATACTACCAGGAATTTAAAAAGCAAGTTACCTCTCAAAATTACTCGAATTAGTAAAAAGATGGCCTCATGCTTTTAAACTAAAAGAAATCCTAGGATAAAGTGATAAGGAGATAAAGATTCTCTATTTTACAATGAATCTACTGTCAAAGTATTTTACTGCCTGCCTTTTAAAAATCAATAATTGTAAAAAAATTTTTTTTTTACCGTAACAGCAATAAATGTTTGGTATAGAAATTTAAATATCTTTAATTTGAGAAATACATTTCTATATAATTTTAAATGGCTTTAAAGTTTCAAATTATACATATGTACTATAAGTTCATTTGATCAATTCTCTATGTTGACATTCAGACTGAATCCATTCTTAACACTAAACACCACTGTTATTAAATCTTTTAAACCATATCATTGGGCATATTCTTTCTGATTTCCTTGAGTGTAACAGGGAAGAGCCAATTTTGACTCCACCTTTCAATCTGTTTCTTTTACTTTAACCTTTGCTTTTTGTTGCTTTTGTCATTATAATCATACATAATGGCCTGCCTCAGGGAACCCTGCCCTCTGCCTGAATGTGAAACTAAAGTGCCTTTGTTCAGCTCACAGGGAGACAATCTGACCCTGCCCACCTGTGAATGGCTGCAGAAAAGAAGAAATTAACACATCCCTTCCCTGAGGCTGGCCATTCCAGGAGATATCTGTAAGACTTATGGCCTTTTTACTTTACTTCCCCACCTCTTCCCACTCTCTGTTCTTAAAAGAAACTGGCATCCAAACCCCAATAAGATGGTTTTTTGGAGACAATAGTCTTGCCATCTTCTCGGTCTGCCGGCTTTCCGAATAAAGTTGTATTTCTTGCCTCAACACCTCATCTCCCGATTTACTGGCCTGTTGTGCAGTGAGCAGAGCGAGCTTGGACTCAGTAATGGACTCAGCAAAGGTAATACATAGAAGACCAAGCACTTTTCTCACTTCCTACCATATCCCCCACCTTTAAGGAAGGCCAAACTCTTTCCTATGGTACCACTCACAAACGCTAAAGGACGTTTTTCAGGCTGAAGGGAAATAACACCAAAGGGAAACAAAGTGTGAAAAACAGTAGAATACACATTCTTTTCAAGTATGCTTGGAGTATCCAAGCAGATAGAACATATTTGGGGCAACAAATTTAAATGAACTGAAATCATACAAGGTATGCCCAACCATGAAGGAATTAAAAATTATTATATGAATCAAATCAATCAATAGGAAGATACCTGAAAATCCCAAAGATATGGATATCAAACAACCTATTTCTAAATAACCTATGAATCAAAAAGGAGGTCAAAAGAGAAATAAAAGATTTGGACTGAATGAAAATTTGTGGAATGCAGCTTAAAGAAAAACTTAAAGGGAAACTTATACCATTAAATGCATATATTGGAAAAGAAGAAAGGTCTTTTAGGAAACTAGAAAAAGAAGAGCAAATTAAACCCAAAACAAACAGAAACAAGCAAAAAATAAAGAACAACAACCAATGAAAATAAAACAAAAACAATTTTAAAAAACCCAAAAGCTGGATCCTTTGAAATATCAATATAATCAATAAACTTCTAGCTACACTGACAAGGAAAAAGGTGAGAAAGTACAGATAACATTCAGACCCCACAGCCATTAAATGATAAAGGGATACTATAAACAGCTCTACCAACAATAAATTCAACAGCTTAGATGAAATGGACCAATTCCTTGAGTGACACAAACTACCAAAGCTCACTCTAAAATAAATACAGCACCTGAAAATAACAAAATCTATTAAAGAAACTGAATTCAGTTAAAAAAAAAAAAAAACTTCCAACAAGGTAAACTCTAGGCCCAGTAAGATTCATTATCTAATTCTACAAAATATTTAAGTCTGAAATAATACCAGTACGACATAAATTCTTCCTGAAAATAGAAGAGGGAATATATTTCAGCATTTTATAAGACCAGCATTATCCTAATATCAAAACCAAAGACATTATAAGAAAATAAAGCTAGGGATAACGTTCCTCATGAAAATAAAACACAGACAAATATTCTTTTTTTCTCGGCCACACCATGTAGTTTGTGGGATACTAGTTCCCCACCAGGGACTGAACCTGGGAATTCCCCATACAGTCTTGGCAAAGTATTATTAAATATTGTAGAACCCAACAATATAAAATGGAGGAGACTGGCTCCAAAGGGACATGAAAACACTTTGGAGGTGATGAAAATGTTTTAAATCTTGATTGTGGTGTTGGTTTCATACATGCAAACATTTGTTAAAATTCACTAAATTTTGCACTTATAATTAGGGAATGTAAATTTCATGTAAATTACACCTCAATAAGGATGATTACAAGCAAACAACAAAAACCTGACCATATGTTAAGTCACAAAACAAACTTTTGAAATTCTGAAAAACTGGTATCATAAAGATCACTTTCTTTTGTATATTCATTTAGATTAGAAATGGATAACAAATAATGAAAAGAACTGATGATTTAGAACTGATCAAATAATGAACAAATAACTGATCAAATAACTGAACTGATCAAATAACTGAACAAATAATGAAAAGAACTGATGATTTAGATTAGAAATGGATAACAAATAATGAAACAAACAAAAAACCAGACTCAACTACCTTGTAATTCTCTCCTTTCTATTCACCACCATACCATCTAACAAAATTTCACCTGTGTTTACAATTAACTCTGCCTACTCTGTGTGGGTGTAGCTGAACTTAATTGAGGAGAAAAATAATAAACCAAGCTGACTGGTCTGATTTTAAATTCACAACCACTACCCTTGAAATGAGCCATTAGTGATACTGGGTGATTCTACTCAATTTCCTTTGTCTTTTCCATTTCTTATTCCTCCTCTTAGCCCTTTGTTTTCTCGTTTTCTCCTTAAAGCTCCAACATCTTCTCTTCCTTTCTCATTCTCAGGTGCCGACTTTGCTTTTTATTTTACTGAGAAAACAGAAGAAATCAGAGAAGAACTTCCACAGTCTCTAAATACTGCATCTGAAAACATACCCGAATCATGAGT
This sequence comes from Leucopleurus acutus, assembly GCF_964270905.1. Taxonomy (NCBI): domain Eukaryota; kingdom Metazoa; phylum Chordata; class Mammalia; order Artiodactyla; family Delphinidae; genus Leucopleurus; species Leucopleurus acutus. The sequence goes on from NC_139144.1 coordinate 53,425,723, forward strand.
CAAATATTCTTACCTTCCTTCCTGTTTTAATGGATTAAAACTACCATGCTCCTATCTAATGGCAACTTTTCAGGGGACTCCATCTCTTCTCATCTACTCAAGGACATTGCTCCAGCAACTGTTCCTCTCTCTTTAATCAGCTATTTTTTTCCCTTTCTCCTCAATCACTTCTATTAGCACAGAAATACAATGTGATATCCTTGATCTTAAACAAAAACAAACCAGCAACAACCAAAATCCACTACTTGACTCCCTACATCACCCTTTAGCTACCACTGTACTTCTCCTCTTTCAAGTACGACTCAAAATAATTCCTCATTCTTCTCTTTCACTCTCTCTCAAATCCAATGTAATCAGTTTGTCTTTACCATCCCATCAAATGTGTTCTTGTGAAAGTCACCAATGATTTCACATTATAAAATCCAATGATTTATTTGCACTTCTAATCTTTCTTGATTTATCAGAAACATCTGACAGTTTAATACATTCTCTTCCTGATACACTTTTATTATTGGCTTCTGTGATGCAATTGTTTGTCCTTTCCATATTTAATTTACCACTCCTTCACCTCCTTTGTTCTTCCTCATTTCTCTGACCTCTAAACATCGGCATTGGGCTTCCCTGGTGGCACAGTGGTTAAGAATCCTCCTGCCAATGCAGGGGACACAGGTTTGAGCCCTGGTCCAGGAAGATCCCACGTGCTGCGGATCAGCTAAGCCCATGCGCCATAACTACTGAGCCTGAGATCTAGAGCCCATGCTCCGCAGCAAGAGAAGCCACTGCAACGAGAAGCCCGTGCACCACAACGATGAGTAGCCCCCACTCACTGCAACTAGAGGAAGGCTGCGTGCAGCAACGAAGACCCAATGCAGCTAAAAATAAATAAATAAATTTAAAAAAAAAAGAAAAGCATTAAACATCGACATTCTCTAGGCTCAGTTCCCAGGTCCCTGCTCTATTTACACTCACTATATTAATTTTTTTCAATATTTTTCACTGCAACCATGGTAAACATACACATACAACAACAATAAAAAAACATTTTATATTGTGACCCAAAGCATACATAGGTACTTGTGTGTATATGTTTTATACAATTGAACTTTTCCATTAATATTAAAATCCTGGTCCCAAACCAATAAATTGATTTCATGACTTAAAAAGAAGTTATATCTCATAGCTTGAAAAACACTAGATACTAACTAGATACTAACTACTGTATTTACATGTCTAGTTTTATCTTAGTTCCTGAACTCTAGATTTATATATCCAATCACTTCCTTAACACTTATATTTACACATTTAATAAGTGTTTTGCATATAACGGGAAAGCTGAATCCTTAAGTCGCCCACTCCTCTCCAGAAACTACTCCTTTGCGTTCTTTTTCATCCTAAGTCCAACACCTAAGTAAACAGTAACTCCATTCTTCCATTTGCTTAGGTCAAATTACCTGCAGTATTATCTTCCCTTGAAGGGCAAGTCCTTGCCCCTCTTTCTCTGTATTTCTTCTTCTTATATCTAGTTAACGTCTGCTGAGGAGATAAATCTGTACCAGGACTTCACAATATTTCTCCAAATGGAACCCATGAATACAGAGGTGGCAAGACTGAATCAAACCATCCTCCAACTTGGCAAAGCTGGCAGTTGGGCAGGTGACCTTCACACTCTTGCCAGTTCTCCTTGGACACCTCTTGAAGACATCCACTGGAGAACTGTTGACTTTTTCTTTTGCATCCCACTTTCTTAAAAGGTGCTCAATCTGTTATCTTCACGATTCACTCTCTCACTTCCATCTGGAATCTCCCCTAATGTCACTTCAAAAGTGAGGTCTTCTGTGATTACCCTATATAAAATAACATCATCTCACTCCCCATGGAATTTCCTTGTCCTATTACCCTGGTTCATTTTTTTCTTCATAGTATTTACTACCGTCTGTATATTGTCTATTTGCACCAACTAGAATGTAAGGTCTATAGGAGTAATGATTTCATTTCTTTTTCCTCTGTTATACCCTAGCATTCAGAATACTGCCTGGCAGTGAAATGTTAATGAATGTCTATTTTTTCAGTAGTACCTACCCAAATCACAGGCTGAATCTAATGTTATCTATGTTGGGAATCACTACCTCTACTGGCTTCTTCTATATACCCTGTGCTTTTAAAACAATGTTTCTCAGTCTTTTTCTAATATCGTATGTGAGGGTTATAGGGTAGAGCATAATCCTGTCTCTACTGGTGACTAATATAAACCATCTATACTATTCTAGGATCAAGCTGGGCCATCAAATGTTGTCTCTTGGATCACAGTACCTTGGCTGCCTTTGGAACAGTTTTCACTGACCTGTACTTTGGTAATCTGCTATCAGCTTGGATAAATGATGCTTCACAAAACAGATTTATATCATCACCATTATCATAGTAGTAAGACTACTTTAAAAATGTCACTTATGAGTCTTTACTATCTTCTAGGTGCTTTGTATGTATTAGTTCATTGAATCTTCACAAGAATTACTATTATTTCTATTATTCCCCTCTTTTAACATAGAGGGAGCCGAGATTGAAAACTTAAGTAACTTGCCTAAGATCACAAATCTAGTAAAGCAGAACAAGAATTTAAAGCATGGTAAATCCTATACCAAACCTCATGTTCTTAACTACTATACTATGATGCTCTGCTATAAACATTTCACTTGAGAAATTTATGTAAAAGATTAAGTACAAAAGAAAACCTGCAAGTCTCTAAAAGAACTAGATAGTGAGAGCTATATAAAAGTGATGGAGGGCTTCCCTGGTGGCGCAGTGGTTGGGAGTCCGCCTGCTGATGCAGGGGATGCGGGTTCATGCCCCGGACCGGGAAGATCCCGCATGCCGCGGAGCGGCTGGGCCCGTGAGCCATGGCCGCTGGGCCTGCGCGTCCGGAGCCTGTGCTCCGCAACGGGAGAGGCCGCAGCGGTGAGAGGCCCGCGTACTGCAAAAAAAAAAAAAAAAAAAAAAAAAGTGATGGTGCCTCACTTTTTACTGTGAATTAAATATTCAATTCAGATATAGAAGTGAGTAGGTCTTTATGGCCCACATATTTCCTTGAGTCTTGACCTCCTCATCTAATTTATGTTTAAACTAATTCCTTATGCATTTCCTGTAAATTCTGTCACTCCTTCCACTTTAAAATGCATATACTCCACTATGATTGTTACACTGTAACAGTTTAAATATTATAAAAAACAAGCAGACAAACTCAGAATTCAACTGTTCCAAAATAAGAACCCAATTAGGTGTAAGTATTTTAAAAGAGAATACAGAGACAAAAGAAATGGAATCATAAGGGTATACTAGGTGATATGCTCGGTGCTCAGGAGATTACAAGAATAGCTCTGGGCATAGCAGCCAACAGCATCTACAGTCATTAACATCACAGTAACTTCTCTGGGAGGAGGTAGGCAAAGGTAATACATAGAAGACCAAGCACTTTTCTCACTTCCTACCATATCCCCCACCTTTAAGGAAGGCCAAACTCTTTCCTATGGTACTACTCACAAGGTTAACAAATTTATAACTCTGCAAAGTTTCTAATTACTATTGTACATCAAGAGAAGAATGCGTACTCAAAAGAAAAATTCACAGAAAATTCCATTCAAAGGCAATTGTGGTTAATACCAGTATTTGACAACTTAAATGAGCTATGTATAAAATTTACAACAAAAAATAAAGTGCATTACCACCAATAAAACGTATATTTTTTGAAGGCTAAAAGGGAATACAGACCACAATAACCTTCCAAATAAACTATAAACTTACCTTAGCTACTTCTTCTTCTAATCGTTCTTGGTACTGTTTTTCCAGCAACTTAACCATATTTGTTTCCTGTTTCACTCCAAATTCACCAGAAAACTAAATTAAAAAGCAAAATATGACATGTTTATTTACACTAATTATACACCACTTATTTTTAAACTTCTACTCTCAAATATCTTCAAAAGATTACTATTTTTTAGAAAGCTTCTGAAAAATTTTAATAAATAAATTTCTGCTCCCTTTATTAAAAATAATTATAGTGAATAATTCTAGTGTACACTTCTACTAAATAATTGTACTTACTACAGTGAACTTAACAAAGATGCAAAGTGAGAAATATATTTATAATTACTAACACACAGTTCTAGAGTGGGGAAAAGATACTTCTTAAATATAATTAATAAGATGTGCATGTATTTAATTTTAAATAATGTTAACAGTGGCTATCTTTGCTCATGACATTATAAACAAATTTCTTTTCTTCTTGGTACTTATTAATAGTATCCAGTTTTCTACAAATACAAATTACTTTTATAAACAGAAAAAAGAATGGTTATTTAAATGTAAACATGTTCTTGGCAAGAAAGTACTTCTTTATTTACCAATTATCTGAATGTCATCCAAACAGATATTCCATGCGGGATGAATGTGGAAGAATTGAGAATGTGGCCAATGTCTCTCTTCTATATCCAGAATGAGAGACAGCAATGATCTTTTTCTGTAGGACTTAAGAACTAAAAATTTACTGAGTGAAGATCAGGGTTTTACAGTTATGTTTGAGAAAAGTGGCCACAAACTGGGAATATATACAGTGCTGAGGAGAGGCAAAAGGTGGTTTAGCTAGATGAGATATACTGTAAAAGATGAGGGGCTTTTCTATAGCATATGGCCTGTGCTGAAGAAAGCCTCATCCAATGTCCCAGCCCTAGCATACTGAATTTTGGGAATTCCTAAATACTATTCCAGAGACAGCCTAGTTCAATTCCCCATGGTAGGAAGGAAAGCTGTTTCTCTTTTCTGAAACTAATTTGTTATAAAGTTCAGGGCATTAAAACTAATTTGTAATACACCCCATGTTATATAAAACAAGACAAATTTTAAACTAGAATGTATTTAGGGGGAAAAAACACCTCTCAATTTTAACTTTCTTCTGTTTTTCCTATGCTATGAAAGTACATCAAATTTCTTCACTTATATATTCTTCTGGGTCTTTTACATAATGTATTATCCTCATATTTACTATACTTAATTCTTAGCAACTATTTATTGGATAATTATTAAACCACAGACATAAAAATGATAGTAACAAAAATAAAATCAGTGTACATAACAGTTTAAAGATATAATACCTCTGTTGCACCATCGATGTTCTGTTTTAGACAACTTCCAGGATATACTGTTTTCTGTCCATCAGATTCAGTAATTACCACTGAATCAATGGAAAAGCTAAAAATAAATAAAAGAAGATGAAAGAATTAGTGTTGTGTGTAAGTTTTACTGTTAGTCCAAATTTACAGCATGCATAAAATGTGTATTGGGGCAATGGAAACAAGAATGACAGGTCAAGAGTTACAGGTATTGTAACTTAAGTCATATTTTTGACTGATTAAAAATAAAGCAGCAGAATTAAATGATAGAATATTTTAACAGATTATCCCTGAATTTTATGCCATTGTATAAAGTCTACTACAAAAGCATGACATGGAGCTGTTTATAAGTATTAACTTTTTTTTTTTTTTTTTTTGGTACGCGGGCCTCTCACTGTTGTGGCCTCTCCCCTTGCGGAGCACAGGCTCTGGACGCGCAGGCTCAGCGGCCATGGCTCACGGGCCCAGCCGCTCCGCGGCACGTGGGATCCTCCCAGACCGGGGCACGAACCCGTGTCCCCTGCATCGGCAGGCGGACTCTCAACCACTGTACCACCAGGGAAGCCCAACAAGAAATAACTTTAAATACATGTTCATAGGAGTGAACATGGCAGTCAATAAGCCTCATTTTTGCAGGGTGGGAGAAAACTAATGGTTTTAGTTGAAAGGTATTAATACATTTCCAGTGATTATTAGAGAAACTCTAAAAAAGCATGATGAGCTGGCAAAAAGCCCAAGTGCAAGAACAGCAAAGTAGGTCTACACTTCCAGAAAACTTCCTTTTCTTCATGCTTTGGAGAGAAAACATCACTAATTAAAGGAAGGAAACTTGAAATACTGTAAGTGGTTATGAAAGAGTTCTTGCTATATACCTATTTTCTTTCTTATCAAAAAACCTAAAGTAATAGTTTCCAAATATCAATCTATGGACTGCCCGCTTCAGAATTACCTTGTTACAAATACAAATGACCAGAATCCATCTCTAAGCTACTGAATCTAACTCTTCAAATGTAAAATCCAGTAACCTGTAATTTCAATAATAACAATGAAAAAATAATAATTTCAAACACTAAGAATTTCAAAAACCTCCAATGTTTTTAATGCATGGTAAAGTTTGGGAACCACTGACCTCAAATAAAATGGAAGCCTTATAAGGCTGTGCCAATGCTGGATAAACAATTCCAAAGCCTACATACAGACCCTGAATAAAAGATGGAGAAACAGAATGCTTCCGAAGAAGTGTGGAAGTTCAGTATTTTGTCTCCAAAAAAACCCAAAACAAAACAAAAAACCCCCTTGTCTTTAGGTTCCAATAACAAGTGCCTATAGAGGCATTACTCTTAGAGCAGCAGAGCCAGTCAAAGTTAGGTTAAATCTCTGAGGACTTTATAGAGCTAGTTACATACTACAGCACACTTCCCTACTAAATTATAAACTGTTCATTCATTTAACAAATATTTATTGAGCACCTACTATGCATAGGGAATTATTATAGGGTTTGGGATAGAGTGAATAAATAAACAAAAATCCCCTTACAAAGCTTGAACTCCTTCACAGGGGACAGATAACAAAAACAAATAAATAAACCTCCCCTCCAAATATAATATAGACTTGTTTTTATTTTATATAAATATATAGTTTTAAATATATAAAACAGTTAATATAGAAAAATGAAGCAGGAAATTCATATACAGAGTTATAAGGGATGATTTTAATTTCAATAGGGTGATCAGGATAGGCCTCATGAGAACATGACATCTAAGTAAAGACCCAAAGGAGGTAAGTGTGTTGGGCATGGAAATAACTAGAGAAATATCATTCCAGGTAGAGGAACAGCAATGAGAGAGAAATTCATAAGGCAGGAGCATACTGATGGTTTGAGTATCTCGAGGAGATTATGTGGCTTTACAATAGTAAGTGACAAGCAAGTCCGCAGGAGATAAATTCAGAGAGAGAAACAGGGACCCATTATATAGGTCCAAGTAAGGCACAGTAAGGACAGAGGAGCACTAGAACAGCATGATTTGTCTTAAATTTTAAAAGCAAAGTTTTAGAACTGTGTTGAGAACAAACTTTAGGGAAGAGTTAGAGTAGAAGCAAGGAGATCCATTGTTGCAGTAATCCAAGTGAGACATGATGATGGCAGGGACCAGGGGATGAGAAGTGGTACAGTTTAGATTTATTTTTTAAGTAGAGATAACAGCATTTCTTGATAGACTGGAAGTGAGGTTTGAAAGAGGAGTCACCAGAGATGGAATTAGATGGCTGCAGAGGAGCAAATTTTGAGGGGAAGATCGAGTTGTATTTTGGACATGGTGAATCTGAGCATTAGACAACCAAGTGAAGAAAGTCCAGTATGACTGGAATGATCATATCTTATATTCTTTGTGTACTCCCCATATCAAAGTAGCAAAGACTGGGCATACAATAAACAAGTAACATGCACACCGCCTGATTTAACTTAGCATATTCATAACAACAAGCATCTTTATAAAATAAAGGTGTAAGTAAAATTCCTATTATAAAATGTATTTGGTTTACATTAACATTTACTTCACACATTTCAGAGATGAAGAATTATCTCCTGTTCTTATTTCTTGGCAATGCTATAGCCCATCTCTTTCAAGCAAATTTGCTTAAGTTACACTTTTTTCTTAAAACAACCATACTATGATTGTTACTAAGCTACAAATACTATTGAATGAAATTATAAGTAGATGGATACCTTGGCTGAACTGTAAACTCATTAACAGCTTGTAGCCTTTCCTGCAAAGAATGAATCTCTGCCCCATAGTTTTCTTCAGTTTCTTTCAGTTGCTGCTGCAAAGAGGATACGAGGTTTTCTAATTCTTGAACTTGTCCTTCAAGTTGTTTAATTTTTTCAGTATCTTGCAGAGCAGATAACTTTCTTTTATGACAAACATCTGAGTTACATGAATGGAAGAAAATGCACATTTCAATACAAATTTCTTAGTGAAATACCACAATCACTGTTTTGAATGTGCAGAAAATATTAATTCTTCTTTGAAAAATGTTTTTTAGTAGTAATAACTCAGGTATCAATTTAAACTCATTTAGACTTATGATAACAAGAAAACATGAATAGTGTAATTCAAGATCATTTCTTCTATCTTCATGGCTGCAGTACCCCTAAAACTACCAATTTTATGTCTTTAAATTGAAAATAATGTATAACCAGAGAATGTAAGAAGTGGGAAGACATGAGTAGTCTAAATCTTTCATTTTAAGGATGAGAAAACTGAGACCAAAGAGGGTTACAGTGAAATGCCCAATGCACACTACGTTGCCTCAAATTTTAAAGTAAAAAATCAAATTACTGAACATTTGGTATAAAAACACCACATTACAGTATATAATCAAAATTTACCAGTGTCTTGAAAATCTGTCATCTGAGGATGGGTTGACAAGAAGTCTGTTTCCTCTTTTGGTAGGTTTTCTTCTGCAAATTCAAGTTTCACATCACCTGTCTGCTGTCTTTGAATCTATTGAAAATAACAGAAGAAAAGCAGTGACATAAATATATGACCCAGGATTGTGAAAACTATATAAAAGCAACTTTACCTTTAAAATGTTTTTTCCAAAATCACCTAAAATTGTGACACTCTAATACAAATATTTTCCCTTCCAAGTTATTCCACGCTCTCTTTTGACACAGTGACTCACATCCCATTCCCTTCACAGCATTGATATTATATTAGTAAACATAATGTTCTTTCATAACCAGAAGGAATTTCATTTTACTATAAAAATAGGAGCTGCACAGAATTTGGTATAAATTTCACAATAATATTTAAAGTATGACTTGATCTCTGAAATTTCAACTCATACACAGTAAATTTTTTATTATCAATACTTAATAACATACCTATTTCTGCTATTAATCTCTGGATATACCTCACATACAACAAGGTAACTGACAAATGTATGCTGTTCTTTATATAAAAGGAAGGAAAACAGCAAAAACAGATAAACCTCAGCTTATTTCCTTAATTATTAAAACTAGGCAGCAATATGTCAGATGTGTGTGTATTAATTTAGTCATTCCTCAAATATTTAATAATCGGTCTACTATGTGGCCAGTATTGTGACAAGGGAGAGTAAGAATATAAAAAGAGTTAAAAAAAAAAAAAGGTGTATCTGCCCTCACAGAATTCATCAACTAATTGGGGAAGTAAAATTAAACAATTAGAGAAGCATTAAACTATAATGTTTGACTAAAGGGCAATAACAGAAGAAAGACTGATGTGGGTCTGAGTAATTATGGAGGAAGTCAAATTTTATTTGGGCCTCCAACATTTTGGGCAATGATTAGGAAAGTTTACATGGAAGAAAGAATAAGAACATTTCTGAAAGAATGACCTGCTATAAGTAGTGAAGACAATGATCTTGAGGGACGGGGGAAATTGCGCCAGATAAGTAAGACAGGTAGGTATAAAGAGCACCGCAAAAGCAAGGGATGAGTTTGGACTTGCTATACTAGATGAACAAAGGATACTGTAGAAGGAGGTGAGCAACAGGATAAAAGCTATTTCCCATGAAAGCTCTTTCAGTTGGTACTACTCTTATCACGTCCTCTACCTCACTCCTACCCGCTGTGTACATTTCAACCAAGGATCTTGCCTCCTACTTCCTAGAGAAAATAAAGCCCATCAGGTAAATACTTCAGTTTACAGCTCAACCTTTCTATACTGTCACTTAATTCATTCAGTAAACATATAGTAAGCCTTTACCATGTGCTAAACAAAGCACTGTGCTAAGAAGAGGAAATGGAAATAAAGAGAAGACTTCCTGATTCTGAAGAATGGAACAGGAAAGAAAGGAAGGTAATCAAGTATTTAAAATAATGGAGAAAGGTAGGTGCAAAAAAATAAAAAGTACAGATATTAAGAGAATGGAGGGAGAAATTTCTAGTCTAGGAGGATAGGTAAAGAAGATGACACAAAGGACGAAGTGAGAGAGTGGCATGGACATATATATACTACCAAATGTACTAGCTAGTGGGAAGCAGCCGCATAGCACAGGGAGATCAGCTGGGTGATTTGTGACAACCTAGAGGGGTGGGATAGGAAGGGTGGGAGGGAGATGCAAGAGGAAGGAGATATGGGGATATATGTATATGTATAGCTGATTCACTTTGTTATAAAGCAGAAATTAACACACCATTGTAAAGCAATTATACCCCAATAAAGATGTTTAAAAATAAAAAAGGTGACACAAAAGAAATAACATTTGAACCAACTGGAATTATAAGTAGGAATACACTAAGCAAATCGGAGGGGGAAGGACAGTGTTAGACAGAAAAAACAGCATGCAAAAAAGCCCCAGGGGTCTGAAAGATATGGGTGTATTTTGGAAACTCTAAGTATTTCAATATGGCTAAAATGAGGAAGAGGATTAGTAGATGAGGCTAACAGGTTAAGCAGTGATGTACGGCCGACTGACTCATCCCAATCAACATCTGGGATGCCTCTACAGTTGTAGCCAACTTGCTGGGATAAAATGTGAAATTCACTTTTTTATCTATTGTGCAGAAAAGAGTTAACACAGAAGTTGTGAGATTTCTATCTCTTTAAAAAGGCCTGCTTACAAGTCTGCCCCTTGGCTGGCATCTGGAAACTTAGCTGGTAGACGGTTCTCTACACTAATATAAAAGTTTCCCTAAATTGTAAGGGAGTCTCATGTACAAGCAATATGGTTTATGCTGAACACATGCTTTCTTTCTGGAAGTCTGAATTTGGTATGTTCTGGCAGAGGATGCCCATTTGGCTGACACCTGATAAAAAAGAACTATGGTTTCCTAGGCTTAGGTGAGCTTCCTTAGTAGTCAAAACTTAGCACGTATTGTCACAGCTGCAAGAGGAATGAAGTGTGTCTTCCTGTGACTCTACTAGGAGAGAATTTTAGAAGTTTGTGCCTATTTCCTCCAGACTTTGCCCCATGCTCCTTTTCAAAACTTTATGGGGCTGATTTTGCTTTGTATCCTTTTGCAGTAATAAATCTTAGCCTTGAGTACCACTATTATGTTGAATCCTGTGAGTTCTTCTGGTGAACCACTGAACTGAGGAGTGGTCTTAGGGACCCTCAGCACACCCATACTCTGCCTTATTATACAGACATGTAAGGTGTAAGTTACACTGATACAGGGAATGAAAAAAATAATGAGTTGTCTTGGTCTTGTTCCTCTCTTTTTACTTCCATATCAACTGACTACCAAATTCTTTAGGTCCTTCCTTAAAATATCTTATGAATCGTCCCTTCTTATTTCCTACCTCCCACTGCCACCAGATTAATCTCCCTAAAAGTTCAACTTCATGATGTCTAGACCGTGATCACAAATCTCCAACAGCTTTTTTTTTTTGCATTACGCGGGCCTCTCACTGTTGGGCCTCTCCTGTTGTGGAGCACAGGCTCCAGACACGCAGGCCCAGCGGCCACGGCTCACGGGCCCAGCCACTCCACGGCATGTGGGATCTTCCCGGACCGGCGCACGAACCCGTGTCCCCTGCATCGGCAGGTGGACTCTCAACCACTGCGCCACCAGGGAAGCCCCTCCAACAGCTTTTTAATGTCCACAAAAGTGTCACCTAGCATTCAAAGTTTGGTACAGTCTAACCTCTCTAATCTTAAAGTCCATTACTCTTTGAGCAATATGTCCCTAATATATTGCACTTACACCTCCAAGACTTTGATCATATCACCTCTTCCACCTGGAATGCTATTCCCCTTCCTCTTCCTTACGTAAACCTACACATCTTTCATGGTCCAATTCAAGTCCCACTTCCTCCAAGAATTCTTCCTTAATTATTTGCACCTATACTCATCTACATATTTGCTTAATTCCAAAAGTACTTGGCTTTTATTTTATTTTTTATTTTTTTGGCTGCACCTTGCAGCACGTGGATTGGAGTTCCCCGACCAGGGATCGAACCCATGCCCCTTGCAGTGGAAACACGGAGTCTTAACACCACTGGACCGCCAGGGAAGTCCCAAAAGTACTTCGCTTTTGAATACTAATTAAATGTTACCTTGGATAACTATTTTATATATATATATATATATATATATATATATATATATATATATATATACATATACACACATCATATTTCTTGAATTAGCCTATGAAGTCCATCAATTTATCAATTCCTTCTGTCTAGTAACTATTTACACTGTATACTGCTTTATTCCCAGTACACAGTACAACCTAGCATATAATTAGCAAATAAAAATTACTGGCTGAATAACTGAATGAGAACAAGGTATACATCTTTCATTTCTTTTGTACTCCCTTCAGAGTATATTTCAGTATGATGTGAGATCAGGAGTTAGGGGAGAGAATTGTCTAGGATGATATGATCCTCAAGTTTCTGGTTGAATGTCACTCTTCAAAACTGAGAAGGGAGAGAAGCTGGTTTAAGGGGAAGAAATTAATAAATTCAATTTCAATGTTGATTGAGACATACATAAAGGATACTCGAGTACAGATATCCAATTAGATATATGACTCTGCAGCTCAGGAGTAAGAACTGACTAGACAGATATCTGGAAGCCATGGAACTGAATGAAGGCAGCATACAGCATAATTAGCATATCAAGCACAGATTCTTGGTGACTATAAATGGGTGGGCAAAACCCACAATGAAGGCTTAAAAAGCCACAGAATTGAAGCCACAGAAGCTAAGGGAAGAAAATATTCTAAGAAAGTAGCTAATACTACAAAATAAAAAAATAACAGAATTAAAAAGAAAACTAGTTCAAGATAACACTGAGCATGTGTTTACACCTACAGTTGCAAAGTAGAAGTTTGACTTTAATTCTAGGCTACAGAAGTATTCTTTTGGGTACCAAACAGTTTTTCTTGTTTTTTTTTCCTTCCTAATTGTTTCCCAATTAGGGGGGAAAAAATCCTTTTTATTTTTAATACTTCCCAACACTTAAAAAAGCAAAAGACCTCACATAAAATTGATAAACTGAAGGAATAAACAACACTGGGCCCTGTTCCTACGTGACAACAACATGGGAAGCTGAGCAGTCTCTGCCCCCTTTAGATGAGGTATGTTTTCTCCAGGTTTCACTTTTCCAGCTTTCACTTGGCCTTCTTCACTTACTTTATGAGTTGAGCTCACGTAGGCATTTATGTTCATGATCTTTGACATATCTCTCTCCTCCCTCCCCATGACTCAATTAAAATCATAATGAATCTTTAAAAGGTATAAATCCATAATAAACCAAAAAATAAAAGAGACTAAGAAAGATTTCAACAGAAAAGGTGTGGCAGAATACTGATTAAGCAGGGTGGAGGAAGGAGCAGCCTAAAGCACACGTGAAGGGAGCCACAGTTATAGCAGACAGTTAGCTTACCTAGTAGAACCCTAGAAAGGCCCCAGGCTCAGAGAGAGATCAATGACAGGTAGAGATCAGAAAACAAATATATTGACCTTTAACTAATCACAGTATAGCCCTTTCTGCTGATTCAGCCAGGAAGAAGCCTGGTGGCAGGTAAAAGTTTTTCTCAAAACAAACTGAAAGAAGTGTCTGGGGAGAACTAAGGAGGCAAGTGTGGGTGTCTGTGTTCCAGAGTAGCCTCCCACATTCAGGCACTGGGGAAGGGAGGTTTGTGTCTCACCAAAGGAAACTGTTCCCCACTCACTGTCCTGAAAGGAAAGAGGCAAAATGACAAACATCACTGTAGTGACTTGCTTACTGTAGCCCCTCCTACACTATTTAATAGTTTCAACTATGTACTGCCATAAGGAAAACCAACATATTTTTGAAAGAATACAAGGATGGAAGGTAAGAAAGCAGAAAGAAAATTTGATAATTAAGAATTCACTGGTAACTTTCACCAAAGAAAGTTTAGTGAAGTATAAGTTTGGAGCTTGTTTACAGTGGGTAGAAGGAAGAGATGGGAAACTATGACTACAGTCTATTCATTCCTTCAAAGAATATGACAATGAAGTTGAACGAAAACCACAAAGAGAGATATTAGATTCAAGGAAGACTGGTTATGTTCTAAATAGTGGAGACAAGAGGAATATGCAAGGGGCAAGAAAGACAGAAATAAGAAACACAGACAAAGAGGCTGAAAGCACAGAAGGGAGGGAAGAAACAGGTTATCAATCTTAGAGGAGACAGAAGGTGATGTTAACAAAAGGACAGGAAATAAAATAACCTTGGTTATAAAAAGGGATAACTTCTTCTGAGACAGAGGAAAACAGTATTTTCAGATTTAAAGAAATACATATGGTCTAGAGGTAGCAAGATGAGATAATTTATAACTGATAGCTCCCATACTCACAGAAAAATGAGAAATAAGGCCATCTGCAAAGAAAAAAGGGGAGTAGAAATGGAATGTATGACTCGAGGGAAGTTATAACATTAGGTAGCATCCACTGAGGGGACTATGAGAGAATAAATGACAACATAAAAGAATTGTCCAAAAAAAAAAAAAAAAAAAAAGAATTGTCAACTGATCCTGAGGGTCCAGATGCAGTCAGAGACCATGATTATGCAGTGTCACCAAACCACATCACCATCTAATTTTCTTAGCAGCCCTCAGAAACCCAAGTATGAGTGAAGAAGAAGGGTTCTCAGAGGCAGGATAAGGGCAGCAGAAAAACAAGAAATCTAGACTACTAAGGGTACTGGTAAGAAAACAGTATGATGATTCTGAATAGGGTTCAATATCTAGCTATGAATGGAAGGAGAAAGAAAACTAGTAATTGTAGAGAAATGTGGAATTAAAGAAGGGCTTTGAATCTATCCACCATCCACCTGTCCTCCTACATAGTTATCTGTAAGATACTGGGATAGGTTTATAGATTTTAGGAAAGGCTGGATAAGGTTGTGCTTTAATTGCACAGAAAGAGGAAGAGAGAGGGAAAGGAGAAAGGGGGTAAAATAGAATGGGAAAAAGAAGGAGGGGAAGAGAAAGAGGAAGAACTAATATACGTCATTTTTCTGATGTAGTTAATAAATTATATGCCATCTATACTCTCTTAGTTTTCTATGTGCACATTTCTAAAACAACTACTTGAAAGAAATTTTATATAACACACCATGTGAAACCAGCTATATTCTAAACAACTAATCACATTTTTCTCTAAAACAGACTCACTGCTTTAAAAAATGTTATATATAAAATTAAATGCAACTGTTTCACAAAGTTTACAATTTGATATTTTATATACATTTTAACTTTATCATGACTTCAAAAACTCTCTAAAGGGGTAAAGAGTATTCAAATTGCAGAAATTCCTTCAGCTCACTGATACTATATATATATGTCACTTTTCCCTAATTTTCTTTTCATGTTCACTTATTTTAGAAATTCTTGGTTGATGAAATAGCTTACAAAATAGCAGGTAATACAATAAATGCAAACATCATAATACATTTTCCATTTTACAGACCTTACTTAATCGTGACTGAAGTACCAAGAGTTTGTTGTATTCTTCTGTTACTTTGTTGAGAAGAGTTTGCACATTTTCCTGAAAATCTAAATGATAAACAATTATAATAATTTCACTCTACAATAAAAGTCTGCTTCTTTCAATAAGTATTATTCATCAATTCATAACTTCAGAAAATTGCCTGCTAGAAGTAAAATTCATAGATTTAGTAACCAACAATTAAAACCTCAATAATGTGGAACACCTGCTACAAAGATTAACTTGACAATTTCACATTAAAATACATTAATTTCTTTTGGCATTCATTAATTTGTACATATTTGTTCATTCTTCATACAAATAGACAGGGGTAGGAAACATTTTATCTGTGAAGGACTATCAAAAAAATTAATTGAGGTTATAATTTGTAAAAATGAAATATAGGATTCCTATTAAGAAAGATAACTGAATATCTTATTCTTTAAAAAAAAAATAAAACCCCGACAGACTTATTCAATAAAATACCACAACTTTTAAAGGTTTGGATCTATGGTATAAAATTAAGAATTAGAGTGAGGAAAAGATGGAAGTAGAGGAACAGAGGATAAAGAGACAAGGAAACTTGTAGACAGCTTTGGTTCTCTTTATATCACAATTACTGCATTGTAAAACTAAAAATGTACATTAAAGATTTAAGATTTCATGAACCTGAAAAAACAAGATGTTAAGATAACTCAAATTGGCTAAGTGATAAAATCATGAATTAACAGAGAAAGTTTATCAATTCATTTAAGAAAATTACTCTGTTCAATAATGTGGTAAAGCCTTTATTACCTTGAACTTCATATTTATAATCTTGCAATTCTAGTTCTTGATTTTCAGAAGTGTGAACACCGGAAGTCTCTCTCTCTTTCTCTTCTACATTTACTTCACATTTTAAAGCAGAAGTATAATGTTCACCAAGGACACTGCAAAAAGTCTGTTGACAACAAAATTAGGTATTTTATGAAATTAAAATTTTCATTTCTGCCACTAAAGATCATTAAACACTATTTTTCTATATGCAAAAGACAGTCAAAATGGCACAGAAAAATCAGTAAGAAAACACTCTTCTGTATACCAAATCAATCTGCAAAAGAAATAACCAAGTCTAAATCTTTCTCTCTCCACATATAGAATGTGAAATTCTTCTTACACCAGGAAAATATTGATAGTCTTCATTATCTACAATATGTATCAAATATATCTATCAAATTATAACTTTTTGCTTCTTCCTCATAATGAATATATCTTGTACTTTCATCTACCACTTTCTGGCTTCGATCCTATTCTGATGTTATCTCTATAAGGTCAACTACCCTTGTGAAAAACACCAAAAGATGAGGACAGAAGTTCAAAAAGTAGTCTATAAATTCTATAGAAATTACAATATATGAAGTAGGAGATCACATTCATAGACTTTAACATAAGAGAATACTATTCTGTGGTTTACACATGGAAAAAAAATATTTGACACATCATTCTGGTTTTTCTCCTGAGCAACAGATAATTTTATCATCACTTACAAATAACATACGCCACATAATCATCTGATAAGCCCTCTAAATAAGTTTCACCTGTGTCCCTCATGCAACTGGAAATAACAATCAACAACTCCTAGACTTAACCAATTTGTTTATTGTTGCTATTTCTTGAGATTTGCCTAAAAGTTAAACTATACTATTAATAATTGACTTGATTAAATTTTCAACAGTCCCTAAGGCAAAATTTTATCATAAATTGATAAATTGATTCAGGTTGGTAGAAACCTGATCATCCAATTTACAGGTGAGGCAACAGACCCAGAAAGATGAAGTAACTAGTCCATAGTAACATCAATGATTAGTGACAAAACCAGGTTTCACGATGAACTCCAGGGGACCTCTCCATTACAAGCTGATTCATATTTCAACTTCAGATTAGGGGGTCAAGTAAAACCATTAATAGAAGAAAAGAAAATATAAAGTCAGCTTATAAATAAACTACTGTGACTTGGGCCCTCTTTCCATATTTACAGACTATCAACAATGGATATGAAAGGACAATCAATGCCTGAACCCTTCGGCAGAGGTGGAGGCTGAATGAATGTGGTTATTTCTGACTTTCTTTTGCTTTTTTGAATACTGTTTTTGAACTATTCTGTAGGTAATCAGAATCAGTAAGGGAGCTTTACCTTCCCAACTAATACCATCCTCCTCCCTCTTCGATTCACAAATACACAGGCTAGGATGGAGATCTGTGACAAGCCTAGGCATGTATTTTAAATTTTGAACTATTTCAAATATGCAGAAAAAATAGTTCATCTATTACCTAGCTGTAACAAATACTAACATTTTGTCATATTATATCCATATTTTTAAAAAGAAATAGAACATTACATACAGATTTGAAGATTTCTGAATTAAGTACTGCTTACCTATTTCATTCACCTGTCTCTCTGCCCAGAGGTGATTACTCTAACATGCATGTTTTTATACTTTTTCTTTTGAGATTTGCTGATATTAGTACACCTAGCAAATACTGCAATATGGTGTTCCACTGTATAGATACAACACAATTTGTTTATTCATTTGCCTGTAGATAAAAATCTGAGTTGTTTCTAATTTTCGACTTAACATAGACATTCTTACAATGTACATATCTGGTTGTGCACAAATGTGAGCCTAAGTAGAAGTAAATGCCTGGGCCGTGTGATGTACATATCTTCAACAATATACCTTGCCAATCTGCTTCTCAAGGTAGTACACTCCCACCAGCAGTGCAGAAGCGCTCCTATTTCACCTGATCTTCACAAATATAATTATACTTGGCATAATTAGTTTTTAGATTTGGCAATCTACAGTGTGAAATCTTATCTTACTAGTCTTGTGCAAGATCCCCAGGTAAGTCATCAAATCACTCAACCACCAAAGTGGGCACGGGTAGGAGATAGACCTGCTTAAGGCTCTACTGGTCTGTTTTTTTGAATTAGGCATAACTTTTGTGTATTCTACTGCTGAGATAATTTACCTAGAAAACATTTTCTTTCTTTTTTTTTTTTTTTGCGGTACGCGGGCCTCTCACTGTTGTGGCCTCTCCTGTTGCGGAGCACAGGCTCCGGACACGCAGGCTCAGCGGCCATTGCTCACGGGCCTAGCCGCTCCGCTGCATGCGGGATCTTCCCGGACCGGGGGTCAAACCTGTGTCCCCTGCATCGGCAGGCGGACGCTCAACCACTGCGCCACCAGGGAAGCCCCAGGAAAACATTTAAATGCTCATTTTAAACTTAAAAACTCAGCAATATTTTCTAAATACAGTTCCGAGGTAAGACAATAGGGAAAACTAACTCAGATGATTCTGCGTATCAAATTTGTAGTAACTTAAAATTTAGCGTTTCTTGTCTGAAAGTACTTTAAAAAAATATATATCTTTACTGGAGTATAATTGCTTCACACTGTTGTGTTAGTTTCTGTTGTACAACAAAGCGAATCAGCTATAACATATACATGTATCCCCATATCCCCTCCCTCTTGAGCCTCCCTCCCACCCTCCCTATCCCACCCCTCTAGGTCATCACAAAGCACCGAGCTGATCTCCCCGTGCTATGCAGCAGCTTCCCACTTAGCCCATCCATTTTACATTTGTAGTGTATATATGTCAGTGCTACTCTCTCACTGAGTCCCAGCTTCCCCTTCCCTGTGTCCTCAAGTCCGTTCTCTACGTCTGCGTCTTTATTCCTGCCCTGCCACTAAGTTCATCAGTAATGTTTTTTTTAGATTCCATATATGTGCATTAGCATACGGTATTTGTTTTTCTCTTTCTGACTTACTTCACTCTGTATGACACTCTAAGTCCATCCACCTCATTACAAATAACTCAATTTTGTTTCTTTTTATGGCTGGGTAATATTCCACTGTATATATGTGCCACATCTTCTTTATCCATTTATCTGTCGATGGACACTTAGGTTGCTTCCATGTCCTGGATATTGTAAATAGTGCTGCAATGAACACTGTGGTTCATGTATCTTTTTGAATTATGGTAAAAGTACTTTTTAACTAATACCTTACCTGTGTAAAATGAGAACATTCTTCAGACACTGCCCTGTGAAGTTTTCCAATGAGCATTTGTAAAGGCTTCACTTCATCACCTAATAGAATAGATATTGCATTAAAATGTTCAGTTTACATACTTAGAAACTATTTTCATATTAAATCTATGTCAACTGGAAGCTTCCTGGCAATAAGATTAGTTTTAAATTCTTTATTTCTTTCAATGTTATTTTGTGCTGCTCAGTGTTAACCAGCTAAGATAATCTGCAGGATTTTCAATTTATATCCCACAAAATGGTACAAAGAAGTGACTTACAATTTTTGTTTACTACAACCCAATACTAGAAATACATCATACAGCATAACCTATTACATATATACATCCATATAAAACTGAAACAAAAATTTCACAAATCAACATTTACTCTTTCTACATGCTATGCAGGCCAATGTGTTCTGTTCTACTTTATCACTGGACTGGCTTCATCGCCCATTAACGGACTCATTAATTAACTTGTAGTCTGAAACACTACAGATTCTATCTGAAGAGGATACCAATACAAACAATATATGCTTAAAATCTTATTCAACTGACAAAGAACTGCTGAAGTGAAAAAGTACAGTATTCTTATTTAAGCCACACTTTAAATTCTACTCTGTTCAACAAAACAATTCCAAACGTATGAGCCACCTCACTCCCAAAGGCAGATCTGTCCAGAGTGGGGGCCTAAAGATACCTTGAACAGAGGAAGTTTAATTTAATTAATTAAATAAGTATTAAAGGTAAAAGTTAACTGCAACTAGTCTTCCACTTACGGTTCCTTAAATATTGCTCCTTACACAGTACCATCTTAGTCTTTGGCTCACTCTACAGTCTCCCAGGGCATCTCATTCTTGTCCTTGGCCTCAAATGATCTTTTGATTTACAAATCTTTATCTTGTGCCTAATCCTCCCTCTTAGGTTTCAGTTTTCTATTTTCAACTGTCTAATAGATATCTCTCTTTCTTTAATTAATTTATTTATTTGTGGGTTTTTTTTTTAAAAACATCTTTATTGGAGTATAATTGCTTTACAACGTTGTGTTAGTTTCTGCTGTACAACAAAGTGAATCAGCTATACGTATACATATATCCCCATATCTCCTCCCTCTTGCGTCTCCCTCCCAGCCCTCTAGGTGGTCACAAAGCACCGAGATGATCGCCCTGTGCCATGCGGCTGCTTCCCACTAGCTATATATTTTACATTTGGTAGTGTATATGTGTCCATGCCACTCTCTCACTTCATCCCAGCTTACCCTTACCCCTCCCCATGTCCTCAAGTCCATTCTCTACATCTGCGTCATTATTCTTGTCCTGCCCCTTAGATATCTCTTTTTCAAAGTCAACAGGTATTTTTAACTCAATGTTCCAAGTTTAATTTACTATTTTTTCCACAAATCTGGTCCTTATCCTCCTCATGACTGGAGTCGCCCTCATTCCAACTACTCAAGCTAGAAACTTAGGGATCATTCTCAACTCCTTCCCCTTTTACTGTTAATATTAACTGCAGACTACAGCCTACCTCTTTTTTTTTTTTAAACATCTTTATTGGGGTATAATTGCTTTACAATGGTGTATTAGTTTCTGCTTTAGAACAAAGTGAATCAGTTATACATATACATATGTTCCCATATCTCTTCCCTCTTGCGTCTCCCTCCCTCCCACCCTCCCTATCCCACCCCTCCAGGCGGTCACAAAGCACCGAGCTGATATCCAGCCTACCTCTTTAACTCTTAAACTTTCCTTCCTTCTCCAATCCCCAATGACATTTTAGTTCAACATCTTAATGTTAACAGAATTACTGCCAAAGTTGCTTAACTGGTCTTCCCATCACTTATCAACTCCCCCAATTTGCCTCAATGCTGTCATCTTAAAAATCTTACGATGTTACTCCCACTATTGAAAATCCTGCATTAGGTCTTATCACCATTGGCATAAAGATTAAAAATGCTTCACTTAGGGTATATGAAGTCTTTTCTTATCAAGCTCCTGCCAATCTTTCCATCTTTATCCCTCAGTACTTTTTCACACACCTTGAATTCTCAACTCTGCAAAATGGATGCAGTCTCTCATATCTCTACATTTAAAACTCAAGAGCTTTCGCTAAAATTCCAACCTCCCTACTCCTGCCTACTGCCTCACTCTTCCAGGAAGTACTAGACTTTTCTCCTCTCTCCTTCCATTCTTTCTGTTCATTCTTCTAGTATAGAAATTTTCCTATTGTTTTCTAAGAGTTTATTTTATATTGCTTTCCCACAGGATTGCTGACATCTTGGGGAAAATAACTCAGTGATTTTTAGATTTCTCAAGCACGTAAACGAGTATCCTATGATTATATGAACAAATGAGTCCAGGACTGGAATACCCAGTCATGTTCCTCTATGGGGTCTAAGTCAAGAACAGAATCATAGAGTGGTGGGCTCTAAGTGATACTTATTTGTTTCATAATACTTATAATTTTGTTAGAAATCATTTACCTGTTTCTTGTGTTTTTATATTCTGTAGCTCTAGCTGGTGTATTTTCTGAAGTTCCTTGATCTTATCCTCTTGAGCAGAAATAAGCTCCTGCTTAAGACTGCAAAGAGCTTTATCTTTTTCCTTTTTCATATATTCACGAACCTGATCCACATGAGTTGAATAAACCAGAGAGAGGCAAATACGTTGAGCTTCCATCTGTAGCCTTAAATCATTCTTAAAGTAAATTAATGTGTAGGTTAGAATATTTTTAAATGACAAATCAAGTAATTTAACTTTTTTTTTGCACATACTGATTACAAGGGAGGAAATACATGAAATTATAGTTTAAAATTTCATGTAAGAGAAGTGACGTCTAATTTAAATTTTATCTCACTTATTCTGTTGCACTGACCTACCTATCTTTTTTCAAGGAAAATAGCACAATATTTTCATTACTTCAACTTCACAGTAAATTTTGATATTTGGTATAGCTAGGATGGCCTGATCTTTCATTTTTGTTCAAAAATAACATTTTAAAACAAGTATAGAGAAATGCAAATAATAATGTAATAAACACTATGTACACACATCCCAAATTAACAAATACAATTATTTTATCTTTTTTTTTCATTTCTCTCCTCCCTACATATTTTTTTGGTTTAGAAAGAAAACATAGATAAAATTTAATCTACTATGTTCTCATTCCTCCTTCTCCAGAGGCCATCATTATCATAAATTTGATCATAAATTTGCTGCAAGTACAGTTCATTTCTTATACTCTCACTTCTCAATCCATCTATAAACAATGCATTATATTTTGTTTTTAAGAATTTACATAAATGGTGCAAAATGGTATTTATTTTGCAAATTACTCTTCTCATTCAATATACTTCTAAGATCTATCCATGGAGATACAGATGAATTTAACTGTGGTATTATATATATGAATATAGCACAATTTGTCCATTTCCTTTTTGGAGATCAACTGGATTATTTCTAAATTTTTTGATATTTCAAAAAATGCTGCAATAAATTGATATACATATGCCCTGTACAAATATGCTAGTGTTTCTCTAGTGTAGTGGTTCTCAAACTTTAGCACACATCAAAATCACCTGGAGTGCTTATTAAAACAGATTGCTGGGCCCCTCTCCCAGAGCGTCTAGCTCAGGAGGTCTGGTGTGGGCCCCAGAATTTGAATTTTAACCTGTTTTCAAGTAATGCTGATGCTGCTGGTCAGGGACTACACTGAGTGCCACCTAGAAATGTAAATGCTTCATCACAGATTATGTATATTAACTGCATTAGATTTTATCACATTTTTATAATTACACCAATTCACACTGATATTTAACAGTGTAGGTGAATACTCATCTCCCCACATTCTCATCACACTTTTTATTGTGAAACTTATTTTGCCTATCTGACAGGTATAAAATGCTATTTTATTGTTATATCAATTTATAATGTTGAAGTATCTTTTCATGTTTATGAGCCAATTAGTTTAGTCCTAAGAGTAGAAGTATTTTTGTGGCTTCAGCATTACTTCTAAGCATATTTAGATTGCTCTTAGGTGTTATTATGTAAGTTGTTGCTCAATTTCTTCCGTGAGCTTCCTTCCACAGACACATACCTCACTCCTGTCCCCATCACTAAGGGGGTTTGTCTTGGTAGTGATGAGTGGGGCAGGGACAGCTTATGGGTTTGCCTCTGTTTACTTTATGGAAGTTAATGTCAAGGAGATGGTATCTGAATGTCACTGAAAATGTCTTTAGTTAGAAAAAATAAAATTCTTACTGAGAAGATTTGACCATTTTGATGGCTTCAAATTTAGGTCCTCCCCCAGTAACGTTTTTTAAAAAAATTTAAATGATCTCTGGCATTTTCAGAAGTGATTACATCAAAACCAATTATGATTTTGAAAACTATTTCAGATACTTAACAAAGCATTAATAGTTATGCAGTTAGAACATCTTAACTCTATTTAGGTTATTAAAATGTAAAATATCCTAATATCTGATATAAGATCACAAATGTGAGTACATTTATTAGAAGTAAAAAGAAAAAACTTTCCAGTGGCTTCCTACTGTATACAGAATAAAATCTCAACTTCTTACGCAGTCTGTAAGGCTCTACAAGATCTGGTCTTTTGCTTCTTCAAACTCTTTTCTTCCACTCTCCTTCCCTCAAACTCAACTAAATACGTCTTTATTCTGTTCCTCAAATTCATCTCTGTCATCACAATTGCTCTAATTTCCATGTGGTAGACTCCTCGCTGCCATTCAGATGGCAGCTCAGATGTTAATTCCTCCTAGACACCTTTCCTGACCACCCTATTTAATGCTGCCACCACCACTACCCACCATTCTCTGTCACATTATCTGTTTTATTTTCCTTATAAAACATCACTTTTCTTAACTATTCTACATGTTTCCTCATTTATTGCCTGCCTCCCTCACTAGAATATATGCTCTCTGAGAGCAGGAACCTTCTTTCTCTTGTTCACCACTATTCCTACCTGGCAAGAGACTCAATAAATACTTGTTATAGAAATGAAGAAACACATAAAGCTCTAGTTAGCACCATTATACAAGATGTCCAGTGGAATTTTCATGTCATTTCTATTTTCAGTATCCAGCAAATATAAATCATCAGGAGTGACCTAGTATTACTCATTATATGCACTGTTTAACTGTTTTTAGAATTAATACATTTCCCCCCCACTTCAACAAGACTCTGAGAAAACGCTAGGATTTAAACCAAGATTTTTTTCTCAGGGAAATATAGTTTCATAACTACTGAACAACTATATAGAGCACTAAAAAGTCTGAGAGTTAATTTTCAGTTGTGGAACCTTGAAAACACCAATACAAAATGAGACTGAAACCAATCTTTGGGATTGCAACAAAATATTACAAAATAACTTTTCTAAAGCTCAGACTCTTGTGATTTAAACTCTTGCCTTTTCAAAGAAAATGTGTTCTATGTTCTATTTCCTGAGCAGATTAACTAAAAGAGTAACTAAAAGAGCAGCAACAACGTTTAAGGCAACAATGTTTAAGAATTAAAAAGATAAAAGAAATGATAAATGATAGGCTTAAGTGAGAATTACATTACAGGGTTTACTTTCATTCTCTTGTAAGGTTAATTTATGTTTTATGACGATGAAAACTTTTAGTATGAAGTGTACGCTGTAGCATATACATGTAAGTAAACATACCTGTTCTGATTTAAGTACACTGAGCTCCTGCTGAAGTTTATCATTTTCACCTGGTTCAGTTGTCCCAAGTGATGATTCATTTGTCACTGACGGCAAGTGATCAAAAAACCATTCTTGCTTGTTTTCTTTTCCAAGAGTCATATTTTCAATAGGAATTTCATTTAACTCCATTATTTTTGATTCTTCACCAAAGTCTTTACTTATTTTAGGAACACACCCTCCACAATCCCTGCTTGTCAAAACTCCATCTTTTAAAGAGCTTAAATGGACAGCACACACATTTACATCTTCTGTCATATTATGGTTAATTATGATTTCTAGCTCTCTACATCTCAATAAAACTTGCTCTTTTTCTTGCTTTAAAGATTTAACTTCTTCCCTTAGAAAACTAATCTCGCTATGTTTCTGTTTTAATTGTTCAGAAAGATCAGACAGTCTCTCTGACAGTTCTAATTTTTCTCGCTTGGTTACCTCAAGCTTTTCCATAAGTTCTGTTGTATCTTTCTCAACAACCTCACCAATTTCCAATGGTTCTGCTGTAAAAGTTTTGTCATCATCAAAGACTGAACTTTTTATTTTCACTATAGTTGGGTTTATTCTTTGCAAATGATGAAGCTCTTCACTAAGTGCTTTAAGCTTACTTTTATATTCAACTTCTTGTTTATTTTTACTGTCTTCTAAATCGGTTTTTACCTTGAGAAGGCAAGCATAATCCTCCTGTAACTCTTGATAATTAACTTCAAAATTTTTTTCAGCAAATGAAAAAGTGTTCCTTTGCTTTTCAATCTCTTCAGTTAGCTGAATACATTGTTTTTTGAGGTTCTCATTTTCCTCTGTAAGTATTTCTATTTCTTTTTGCCAGCTACAGTCTTTGGATCTGTACTTAATGGAGTCTATGAAAATTAATCTTTCTTCTTGGTTAACAGGAGTATATATTTGCCACATGTCTTCAAGGGCCTTCTTTTCATCTTTAAGAATGCTATTCTCTGCTTCAAGTTGTACAAGTTTTTCTTGAAGGTCATCCTCTTTTTCCTTCATTTGTTTCTCCAATAATTCAGTTTTAAGTTGTAATTCTTGAACTTCTTGTTCAAGTGTACCCTTTTCCTTTTCTTCTTGTCTGAGTATTTCAATTTCTTTTTGAAGTTCATTGATATGAAGGGTCATTTCTTCTGATTTTGAATTCACAAGGGATTGCTGTAAATCTTTCAGCTTTGAAATTTCCAAAATTAACTGGTTCTGCTTAGTTATCAAATTGTCTTTTTCAAACTGCATGGTTTCTATCTTCTGACTCATTTCATTCTGTAAGCCATCTATCTGCTGTTTATAGTGAATGCCTAAGTTATCTTTAAGCTTTTCAATATTTATTTGATGTTCAATTTCCAAATCTTCCTTCAGTTTGGAAAGTTCTTCTTCATGACTAAACAGGAGCTGTGTCCTCAGCCTCTCTAGCTCAGCTTCTTGTGATTCAGCCATTCTGTCCAATACAGCATTTTTTTCTCTTTCTAACATTTCAAGCTTTATCTTATAATGTGTAACTTCTGCTTCATGTTTTACTTCTAGTTCCTTCCTGGATTCAGATGCAGAAATAATCTCCGCTTTCAAATCTTTCACTGTACTAAGGGACTTGTGTGCTTCATTGAGTTTACTTTCTTGTTCAGCTATAGTCTGTCTAGCCCTCTGAATTTGGTCCCTTGAAAAGCTCAATTCTTCAAAAAGGTCTTCAAGCTGTCTCTGTAGAACAGACTTTTCTCCTGAAATCACTCCTAGTTCTTCCTTGAGTTTTTCCTTTTGAGAGTTAGTATCTTGCAATTTTATATTCAGTTCATTTATTGCCATATTCATTAACTTTATTTGATCTTCATTAACTGTAATATTTGGACACGATCTTAAAGCGTTCTCCATTTCTCCCTTATGTTGTGTTTTAAGTTCATCTATCTGTGACATGTGTTGTTTTATTAATTCTTGTTTCATCTGTACTATCTGCTGCCCGTACATCTCATCCAGCTCTGCCCGGAGTTGTTCTAACTTTCTTTGTGTTTCTTGTTCCATTCTTTGTAGAATATCAGTTTCAAATTGACTATCTTTATGATTTTTCTTCTGAAGTTCTTCAACTGTCCCCATTAATTGTTTTATTTCCTCAGAACACTGTCTTTCCTTTTGCTTGGAATTAGTCAGCTCTAATTTCATATTTTTTATCTCTTGGTTCTTTTGTACAACCTGTTCTTGCAATTCTTCCAGTAATTTATCAGCAGTTGTGACTTTATCCTTTAGCTCAAGAGTTTTTTTTTCTTCTTCTATTATTTTTGTATTTAATTCTTCAATGACTGCTTCCTTTTCCTGTATTTCTTTATTTGAGCTTTCTACTTTTTTATCCTGTTCCTTTATAAAGAAAAAATGAAAATATAAAAATGGCATTTTTAGTTCCTGGTTACTTATATCCCTTAACCCCATTACCAAAAGACTGACAGAAGACTGCTTTTCACATTATCCTACAAAAAGTAGCTGCTGAGCCTGCCCCTTAATTTTTCTTACGTCAGTGAGACACAGGACTTGTGTAGTCAATACTATCTATGAGCAGTGTTGGCCTTCTTGGTGGGAAGAAATTTTTCTTACATTGTTATGACTAAATTTTTTAGTTTAAAAATTCAGTGGGATTAAAATGTGTCTAAACCATTATACGTTCTTCTTTCTTATTAACTGATTAACATTCTATGTATTTAGTATTTGCAATAGCTAGAGCACTACATACTCTTTACATTTCCAGAAGATTGTCCTAAAAATATATCAGAGTTCCTCCCATATAGTATTTTAGTGACCTGAAGGTTTGGTGGGCAAGTGTTATGAAAAGAGTAAAACAACAAACACAGGTTCCTGTAAGTCAGCCTTAACTTCACTCCTGGGGTATATGAATTAAAAGTTCAGGGATATGCCATGCTTAAGTGGTTGAATCGCAAGTGATATGCAAGACAATTATACCATTTATGGCATATCAATTTGATTCTAGATTTTTGGTGTGAACAGAAATTTGAAAGCAGGACAGATTTTTTCCCCCCACTTCTGATTTGGGACTCTATTTTGGAACTGTGGATAAATCAGAACCCAGAACATATGCTGAGGTATGTCCCTATGTCCCTAATCATTCACAGAAGTGTTAGAGCATAAGGGAGTCGAGTAGAAGCCCTGGAGACAAAGTTTTGTCTCTGTTACTTACTTGCCTGAGTAGTTAAGGGCTGTAGTCCCAAGGACCAAAAAAAAAGTAAAATCCACAGAACAGAACAGAATATATGTAAAGTAATTAAAATCACCTTCAGGAGACAAAAGTCCAAGGCCAAGAGGACTTAAAGGCACCTCAAATGAATGTATTAACATACCTAAAAAAAAGAATGACAGGGCCTAGGAAAAAAGAAAGCCTCAGAGAGAAATATTGGCAGTCCCCATTTAAGTACAGTTCAGAAAAGAGAATTAAGGTACCATGAGACTTTGAGAATTCTAATCCCTCTGGGAAAATCATACCAAATGTAGAAAGCAAGGTAGGGGGTCTATTGTAAACAGAATTAAGAATTTCAGTCCAAAGGCATGACCATTCCTACCGTGAGACGGATATATGAGGTTATCACAGCCTAATGCCACTGAACATTAGATTCCTCTAACATCCCTTGATCTCATGCTCACTTGAGCAAAATCCTATCAGTTTTCGTCTTGGTATCACATATCCCATCAATGTCACCATATGTTACTAGCAAGTACTAAGCCTTCAGACTTTAATTTCTGGACTAAAATATGACATTTAAATCAGTTTAATCTCTTTAAATCTTGGTGTTTTCACCTGTAAAATAAAGATGATATTATTTTCTCTATCTCACAGAATATGTTTGAATCTAAAATAAATATATTAAGGTATTAATTCTCACTGTGCGACATACATAATATATTTATATACTAGAAAATAATCTGTAAGGCATTTGGAGTCTCTAAGAAAGTAAAATCAGTTCACGGCAGTCAACTTCAGTTAAACTGTTAAGTAATTAGTCTTGAAAATGTTAATGTTGTTATAAAATCTTTAATATTTATTTATATATCCTGGTTTTTTATGGGGGGAACCCTCATAAAATAAAAAGTATCAATTCAAAACTGTCCAACACTTGATATTACTGCAAACAACAATTCTTCATTCAATTATTAAATAGTACAAATTCATGGTTCACTTTTCTTACTACCATTTATTCCACAGTACATGGTTTTAAACCACTTATATGGTGTTGCAAAAAAAAGATAGCTCTGTGGTTAAGGATACAATCCCTCTATTTTTTGGAAACAGACCTGAGAGAGTAAGGAATAATATAGTTCCTGCCTGTGATGACTGTACCATGGGAAGTTCAGAGGATTAGGACAGTAAGAATGAACCTGGAACAGTTAATGCAGTTGCCTCAGAAACCAAGACAGTTCCAACTATCATCCTAATGCCCTAGTCCTTCAGTTGCTTTAATGGAACTACTACCCAGGGATTCATTCAAAGAGAAAAAAAGGAAAAAATATGTAATGAAAAAGGGACCGATAACAAAAGTATTCTTGCTAACATTCAAATAAACAAAGGTTATTCCCCCTACGAAAATGAATTACTTGAATTTTAAATAATCTCAAATTATACTGCCTACTGAATACAATATAATAAGTACGATAAAACCCGACTGCCCAGGCTCTTCTAACCTAGGCCTAGACTGACTTTCTACTCTTACCTCCTGGAAAGACTCATTTCCAAAGACTATTGTTTTCTTATTAAACTACTTTTTGATGTCTATATACACTTCTAACATGTTTCAGCCTGGGTCTTTATGCATACTCCACCCTCTCTAAAATCTAAATCCTCCCCATCTCATCATTTCAGATTCATAATTTATTCACTTATTTACCAAATTAGTATTGAGTAGCTGCTATGTGCCATACATTACACCAATTAGGGAGAAAACAAAGTACAATTAAAAGGGGATTGTTCCAATATACAGACTTACCTCAAATATCACCTTCCAGCTAAAGCCTACCCTGAATCACTTCCCTTATGAAGCCAGACTTACTAAGAATTTTCAAAACACTTTTTAACCATACTTAGCCTTGTTTTGTGGTGTCTTGCATACATGCCTACTAAACCATGAGTTCCAGTGAAGAAAAAAGCACATTTAAACATCATTATCTCTTCCAAGAGCATGATGCAAAACAAGTGTTCTGTAAACATCTACAAAATGATTTTTAAATTACCTTGGTTGTAAAGCATGTCCATTTCATAATTTCAATATCTTAATATTGTACATTTCCTATTTTCCTTAGAGACAGTCTCTGGAATCATACTACCTAGATTTGAAATCTGGCTCTACCAATTTATTACCTGTATATCTGGGCAATTTACTTCATCTTGCTTTGCTCTGATGTCCTCATCTGTAAAATGGGGGTGACAATGGTATCTCTACCTCATAAGGTTGGTGTGATGATTCAATGAGTTAGTATGTGTATGATGCTTTGAATATTGCCTGGTAGCAAGTAAACAAAAATAAATGCTACCTAATACTTTTATTATTATCCAAACAGTCTTGTTTTGACAATTTCTCAACATCTTGCAGAAGAACCTCCTAAGTTTATAGAAAATACTGTATTGTATGTATAGTCTGCACTCATTATTCAAAGATTTCTTATCTGTGAATTTGCTTATTTGCTTAAATTTATATATAACCCTGAGATCAATACTCACAGTCATTTGCAAAAGTGCACAGAGTGGTAAAAAATTTGAGTTGCTGGGACTTTCCTGGTGGTGCAGCGGTTAAGAATCCGTCTGCCAATGCAGGGGACACAGCTTCAAGCCCTGGTCTGGAAGATCCCATGTGCCGCAGAACAACTAAGCCCGTGCGCCGTAACTACTGAGCCTGCGCTCTAGAGCCTGCGAGCCACAACTACTGAGCCCACGTGCCTAGAGCCCATGCTCCACATCAAGAGAAGCCACCGCAATGAGAAGCCACACACCACAACAAAGAGTAGCCCCTGCTCGCCACAACTAGAGAAAGCCCATGCGCAGCAACGAAGACCCAAAGCAGCCAAAAATAAATAATTAAAAAAAATTGAGTTTCATGGCACGCATGATTCCAACTGGCATCAAGCAAGGCGAGCACACTGCTTTTTTGTTTAAGCTCTCATATGGAGAGGACAAGGATGGAGACCATGAGAATGGAGATGGTAGGGGGTAGCAGAGCATACTGCAAGAAATTCTGGCTCTGGGTCAGTCCAATAGGGTTGGAATCCCGATTCTGGCAACTACTTGGGGGGAAGGCACCCTTAGGCAAGTCAGTTAACACTTCTAACCCTCATTTCTCTTTTGAAAATTAAACAAAATATAATCTACCAGGATGTTTTCTTAGGATTTAATATTATAATCTATATGATATGCACAACACTGTAAATCAAATATACTTCAATAAAATTAAAAAATAAAATATAGTGGAAAGAGCAAAAAAAAATCTATATGATATGTATGTGTGTGTGCATGTATGTATGTGTATATATATCCCCTGGGAGCACTGAATAAGTGTTCCAGGCAACTTTATAACACATAACTATCATGAATAAAGAGAATCTGTATATTTTCTAATTAAAATCCATGAAACTTCATTTTGCCATGAAAATATTTTCAGAATTTCATAACCATGGCTAAAATGAGTAGAAACATCTCTAGATGTAAAAGAAAAAAACGATAGAAGTTCTGGTTATAAATGTAGATTCTCTGGAGAACTCAATTTAACATAGGCCCATCACTTTCAAAGAACTCAGTAATGAGTATTATCCTTCCCCCACCCCAAATATTTATTTATTTATTTAGGCTGCGCCAAGTCTTAGTTGCGGCACTCGAGATCTTCGTTGCGGCATGTTTAGCTGCGGCATGTTTAGCTGCGGCATGTGGGCTCTCAGTTGCGGCATGCATGTGGGACCTAGATCAAACGTGGGCCGCCTGCATTGGGAGCGTGGATTCTTACCCGCTGGACCACCAGGGAAGTCCCAATGAGTATAATCTTAAAACCTATTACTGCAAGACTCCCAACTGCTTTTGAAATAAATTATCTTACATGCTTAAAGAACTTTTCTTAATTATGAAACTTTCTGATTCATGTGTGTAACAAAAAGAGAAACACTAGGATAAAAAAACTTTAAAATTAATTGTAAAGCTGATGCACATTGGCTGACTTCCTTAAACATACCGTTTCATATGCTCTAATTTTCTCTTGCAAGAAACTAATTTGCATTTTGAAGTCTTCTTTCTTTTTGTGATAATCTTCTAACAGATGGTCTTGTTCTTCCAGCTGTTGCTGATGAGTGAGGATCTGTTGTTTGGCTTGTAGTAAATCTGCAGCTGTGCTACTATGAGTGCTGTTTCTCAGAGTTTCACTAGCCTGTAACTTGAAAATAGAAAGAAACCCCAAAGTATTAAATTCTTAAGTGAGTACACTACGGAAGAGACATTCTTTGGGGGGTGTTACTCGGCTCATAGTTGCTCTCTGGGAACTGTACTGGATTCACAGGCTTGAGACCCCAGCAACCATGCTGCCATAGCTGATCAGATGAGTATGATTACATTACCTAAGCTGATAAATTCCTCCCTTATCTAAAATTATTTTCTGTTACTTGTCAACAGAAACCTTAATTAATACAATCAGATTCCTATGGCTCTAGTTAAAGGTAAGTGGAATATATTCAGTCTAGTGACCGTTTCAGAACCTAACTAAAATGAAATCATACCAGGGTTGACAAAGGTTGGATGTTAACTACAGGTTAATTTCTGCAAAAATCCACCTTATCGGACTTACAAGATTTTAAAATACAGATGAGGAAGAAGTACAAAGAAAATAATAGCACAAAACCACTCAAGAAGTATGAATTAAATTCCTGGTTAACATAATAAGTATTTACTAGTTTTTTCAAAATAATACATAATAAGCAAATGGCTTTTAAATATTTATTTGTCCTGGAAAATATAAGAAAAATTTTTTTAATTCGTTCCTAAAAATTTAATAAATTTTGTTCTATTAGTAATACTTACATGCTGGAATTGAATCTGTAATTTTTGACTCTGTTCTGTTAGCTCTAAAAATTCTCTCATTGTCTCATCCTTTTCTCTTCTCGCTTGTTGTAAATTAGCCGTGAGTTGGGTTATGATGCCATCTCTCTGTTTAATGGCAGCTTCAAATTCTTGCAACTAAAAAACATCAGTGAAAATTAAATGTGCTATATTTAATTTTTTTAACAAAATTAAATATTAGTACAGCTAACTTCTTCAAAAATATGATATTCAAAATACATTGGCAGAATTATCACAATCTGTAAGCATATTTGAAAGCTATTATCTTGCGGGAATTAGTTTTACTTCCAAATCAACTTTTAAAAAACCATCTGAACTAGGGATCAAAAAACATTAGATTTGACTTATCCATATATCTACTTCTAGAAGGACAAGTGTCTTTATATTTAGGGATGCTCCAATGTTTGTAGGCATTACCATCATAGGCATGTTTAAGCCTTACTTGTTTCTAAAGAAGATGAAACTGAAATATATTCTGTCATCCTTATCAATGTCTTATTTCACCTTGTTTTCATTAACTGACTGCCACAAACAACAGATGTTATTTTAACCACAAGAAGTTACTTACAAAGACTGGCTGACATTTTTAATGAGTTTAAGTCAATATATTGACTGATGTGGTATGCAACATAATTTTCTCTCAGGCTGCTTACAAAAACATCTATCCCTACTGAAGTGATGTCAGTCTAGCTATCTCATAAAGTTAAAAAAAAGATCTCATTATATTAGCCTTGTTAATGGACTAGTTTTAAGCGATGTTGTTTATGATATGTATAAGGACAAATATTATGAGATGACTTGAAGTTACCATTTTAAAAAACCCATCTTTAAAGAATGTACCTATACTATCATTCAAATTTCGTATTTTTGTTTTGTAACAAACCAAAAGCCACATAAGGTAAACACACCTGCTTCAGTCCTTCAGTCCCACAGGTGGCCCTCATTTCTTCTAGTTCTCTGTTTAGCTCTTCAATTTCATGTTGTTTCCCAGCCAATTCATTTTCCATCATCTCTAGGTGGGTCTGATTGTACTGTGCTCCATGTTCAAAATAAGAATCATCAACAACAAATTCTTCTTCCTAAACCAATCCAGATTTTTAATAATTCAGTACTAGCAACATTCCCTCAGGAAAAGGGATTCAAAATCTGAATCCTACAGCAAAGTCTAATTTTAAACATCATTCATCACCTGGGAGTTTACTGGCATGACAACCTACTTTGTTGCTAATGTGATATATATACCTCAAGAGCAAAAACAAGATATCTGCAAATTCAGTTACAATTGAGTTTTATACCAAAAGGTGGATAATTTTGTTTTGTTACACATTAAAAGCATTTAGAAATCACACAATGAAAGAAGTACATACAGGGAAAAGCTTTGTTAGTAACCAAATGGTTTTAAATAGAATAAAACATTAGTATAATGAGTAGTTTTAAATACTGTACCCTTAATAAATTTGTAGGCTTTCCTGTTCTCGCCACAAAACTGCAACCATTTACCTGTATAAAAACAATTTCCTGAAATATTATGGTTTTAGAATTTTATTTAAAGCTAACAATTATATTTGCGCTAACTGTACTCATGTTTTTCTTATGCCTAAGGAAAATGCCTCATTGGCAAAAACAGATATAGTGATTAAATTTAAACATCTAAAAGACATTATGACCATTTCAAATGCCAAAGAATTCCTCATACATTTGAGTGCTTACAATGCAAAAGACACTGTGCTATACATTTTCATTTAAGTGAATTAAGGTTCTAAGTACAGTTTCTCTTTTGTCTTCAGAAGAATAACTATAAACCTCTAGTTACAAGATCCTCCTCTACAAAACACTGCCTTAAAATCATTTAAATAATTGTTTTTTGATTAAGCCCTATTCATTTTAAAGTAAAACTGTTTACTGATGTAAATCTATTGAAGGTTGGCAAGCAGGTGAAGAAGTAGGAGGAGATGTCAAGAGCTGAGGAAAACTCCTCAAGAACTTTCCCCTGAGGGTACTATGATAGCCATGCCAACTCTGACAGATGTGGAGATTTTCCAGAATACAGATGTCTCTATCACAGACATTTTGTGGTAGGACGTAGGAAGTTGGCAGAATATGTCTCTGGGGTTGACCTGGTGGGAGATTAATTTCAGATCAATTAATCTACTCAATAATACCTTCCTTCCCCCTAACAGCAAACAAGTGAATTTCATTCCTGTTTATGTTTAATTTCTCACAATTCTGTTAACAGAATCCAAGATAATGAAGTTTTTACTGTTGAAATACACAGAATAGAATAACTTAGAATTAGGATTAGGTTGATATGGATCACACCACTTTAAAAAGTGAAGATCCTAATTAAGAGTTCTTTCCAGAGTTTGATTCCTTTTTTTTCCCCCAAGGATAATTTCAAAAATCAAAGCTTAAAGTTAAAAAAAAATTTCACCTTTATGGCAACACATTATTAGAATTTGTGAAAACTATTAAAACACAGCAATACTAACTCTATTAAGATTATTAATAAAGTCACTTGCAATAACTTTCAAATTAAATTCTAAATTTCAATTAGCGCTTTTTTTTTCCAATTAGCTTTTCTTGATTTTGAAATGAAGCACTTTGATAAACATCTACTAAACTTCTCCTTTAGGGTAACAGTATAATGAAATGGATTTTATGAATATTTTCAAATATCATATTAAGCAAAGGATATTCCTTTAAGTAGTGATGATATCACTTACATAAATTAATTATCTATTTATAATAATTGAATCTAACACATTAAATAGCCAACATTCAGCTTAACTTTTCTCTAAGTTGAGCACATTTTACACTTGAGCAAGTCATATGTATTGGCTTCTTAAAATACTACATGACTGTTTTCAAAACTTAATTGTTATTATAATAAATATTAAAATCTTGTCAATATTAACAGTTCTTAAAAATATAATATCATGTAAATAGGTAATAGATTATACACCAGAACTAAACTATATTTCAAAGTTAGAAAAGAAACACTCAACAGATTAGGATCATTAATAGTTAGCAATAAATGATTATATTTTTTAATCTAGATAATTACTTCACTGATACCTAACAGGTAGAGCATTTATCTCATCTTCTTACACTAGCGTTTTAACACAATACTTGATAAACCATAATATGAAGGCACATTAATAGCTTGAAACATGAATATTAGATGAACAGACTCCTCCAACTGAAGAAACCTTAACTTTACTTAATATCGTTCTTTGCTGTGGCATTTTTCAAAGTCATTTAACCTTTAGGCTATACTAATATAGTCTTTTTGAATTCATAATTTACTCAATCTGTGTAGACAACTTGAAGATTTGGGAAAGTACAAATAAGGTACATTCTAAATTTTAAAATGTTCTGTAGAGTAAGTATCATCTCCTAAAAATACTGCTATTCAGAAAGAATCAGAGGAAAGATGACTCTTATTTTAAAAATCATAAAATGTTCTTCACACAAAAACTTTTCCTTTCAGTGGACATCAATTCAAAAACACAGAAGAACAACTCACTATTTATGATTAACACCTTATCCTTATTATACTTAATTTGGCAGTATGTACAAAAATATTAATAATGGATATTTTAATAAAAAATAAGAAGAATCTAATAGTTCATAAAGTTCATAAAAATTATAGGAGTTCAGTGTGCCTAGCTGACTCCTGGAATTAGAGCCAAGAAACTAATGAAGTTAACATCATTCATTCAAAGTCAAAGTTAAGTATCAAGCACCATGTTGTACACCTTCAATATATAAGCTGAGACAGGGAGGGAGAAAATGAAAATAAGGTGAAGTTAAAAAGAAGAAAGAAAGAAACCCAAGTCAAAGTTGAAAAGCTAAGTTTACGTTATTTAATGGCTGGCTATAGGCTATGTCTCCAACTTCAGCCAGTCACTTCATAAATGTCGTGAGTCCTGTAAGTGACTTGGTTAAGAAGTTCTGAATAATCAGTTGAAGTCCATAAAAAGACTGTATGCCCTATTATCATTTCATCTTTCTATACGTAGCAAAGCATATTTATTTACTTGTCTTATCTCTGTATGTTGCCTGTAGCATTTCCAACTTTCCCCAAATAACCCTGCTCTAATGGTATCGATAAAAATATTTTATGTAAATATGGTATTTTAGATATGAAATGTCCCTTCACCAAGAACTGAAAAGATTATGTATAATTTAAATTAACTCGTAAGAAGGGTATTTTTTATTTAGTCTGATTTCTCTAGTATACATAATTGGATATATTTTTATACAGAACAGATCTTCGGGAGATCACAGGATAAAATTATCTGACTAATTCTTTCTAGACCTGAATCCATTTTTTAATCCAAGGGGTATACTAGCCACAGAAGTCAAGAACATTAAGCACATACCGTATCTATCAAAATAAAATTTCTAAACTAATTGCTAATTAAACATAGAATCAGAATCTGAAATCCTTCTGAGAATAAATTGTTGAAAGAATTCTCATCACTCATTTGTTTCATATAAACTTAGTGTGAAGAAAAGCATACATCTAGTGAAGCACAGTAAAAAAACCCACAAGCTTTGCTGATTGTTTTTTATATACCAAACATCATACTAAAATTACCAAATAACCCTCAAAACTACCCTGTGATATAGATATTATTTCCCCCATTTTACAGGTAAGGAAACTGTATTTCAGTGTTTAAGTGATGTGTCCAAATTCATCCTGCTCAGAGGTGAATAAGCTGAAATTTGAAAATAGGACTTTCTGGCTCCAAAGCCCCTTCTCTTTTACATCACCTTATTTCCCTATGTACCAGAAAAATGACAGTGATATTTAGACAAAATACAAGATAATTATGTGTCTTATGATTAAAACCATGTAATTTTGAAATTTTAAGAATATTCAATTGCAAACCAGAGCAGCCAAGACTGTTATACTTCATAAATCTGTTATTTGTAGTGAAGTTATATGTGTTGCCTAGAAAGGAATTTCATTTTAGAGGTCCCTTAAGAGTTCTAATATGAAGAGTATTACAGTGTGAGATTTACTCCTTGTTTATTTTTTTATTTTTATTGAAATATAGTTGACTTAGCATGTTGTGTATTCTTTGGTTTATAAATTTGACCTACTGAAGATTTTTCTGCCTCCTAAGACTGTGAATATGGCTTAGAAGTCCCCTGAAATTCTAGCTCAGTCAAACCAGTCCAATGTCATTAAATCAAGTAGGTAAAGACCCAAAACTAGTCCAGAGTATCATGGATTGAAGCAGTACCCATTTTAGCAATCTTCATGAGACATCATCAAATATTTCACAGACTATCAATTTTATACTATTTTCTATACACATAGTAAAATATGTAAATTTCTCAAAGTATAATCCATTATGAATCTAGGCCCAAAATGGATAATATTAGAAGGATTATGATTCAAATCTGGTCAAATCTGTCAAAGATTATTTCATAACTATCTTTCAACGTAACCTTCAAAATCACTAATTTTTTCAACTTATAAATCAGCTGATCAATTGAATTTTTGTGACCACTGTTAGAAAGAGAAAGTATCAGAGGACTGGTCACATAGTAAAGTATCTTTTCCTGAAAGTTTGGTTTAAAAAAATATGTATGTATGAATATGTATATATTACTCATGTGCACAATTATTCATGTATACAACTATACACATATATGTAATACGTATGTAAATATATAAAATTACATACACATACATATGTAAAATATATTTCTTATTGTTAAATCATGGACAACATGCTTTGTTTTTTAATTCGTATTACTCTTTTTTAAAAAAAATAAATTTGTTTATTTATTTTTGGTTGCATTGGGTCTTCACTGCTGCGCACAGGCTTCCTCTAGTTGCAGCACGTGGGCTTCTCATTACGGTGGCTTCTCTTTGTGGCACAGTATGGGCTCTAGGCACGTGGGCTTCAGTAGTTGTGGCATGCGGGCTCAGTAGTTGTGGCTCGCAGGCTCTAGAGCACAGGCTCAGTAGTTGTGGCGCATTGGCTTAGTTGCTCCATGACACGTGGGATCTTCCCAGACATGGGCTTGAACCCGTGTGCATTGTCAGGACAGCTTCTTAACCATTGAACCACCAGGGAAGACCTGGACCACATGCTTTAACTTTTATCTGTAGGACTTATATTTAAAATTATTTGTACCTCATTTTGAAACACATCATATTTACTAGGTATCACAATAAAAAATTTAAAATATAAATTTTAACCAAATTTCACAGGCATGTATTAGATGGTCTGATCTGTAGCCACTTGGATTATAAAAAAAATTCACTTTGGTATAAAGAAAAAAAAATGCATTTGTGGAATCCTGGGCTGCCCAAAAGTCACCAGTAGTTCAAATGCCAAACCATCTTAAACTTCAATCAAAAAAGACAAGCTCTAAGAATTAAGGTATTATGTAAGAGAAAAGCAATGTTTTCATATCTAAGCCCCAAATTTAAAGTCACAAGTGCAGATTCTCTGAATTGCAAGCTGTAATTTTAAACTGAGATACTTCCCATAAAGGCAAATTTATGTAGCCTAAACTGGGAACTAATTTATTTATTTAACGTTGGTTAATTATTTCCCTGACCAGATCACTAATAAGTATATTCCCAGCTTTTAAACACATTAAACTTTTGAAGTGTAAACGTTTTCACTCCCATTAGCAATCCAAAACAGTAATAAGTTCATTTAAGTACATGAAGCTTTTTTTTCTTTCCTAATAGACACCTACAATAAATCAAAACTTATAGAATACACTGAATTGTTGAACCATTCAAAGTAAAGTTTTCCATGTCCTCAAATACTGGACCAAAAAAAAATGACAATCATATCTAAAAGAATAAGAAAAAGATAAAATGACATACACTTATTAACACAAAAAGAAGGTATTTCCAAAAGTGTCCAATGCCCACGTTAGCTTTTAGCACCTAAATTAAAAATCACTACTGCAACATTAATTTCAATAAATGAATTTATGTAATTAACTAGAATTCAAGCAGTTGTAAAAAGCATTACACAAAATAAAATATCCTATAATATGAAATGTTTACTGTGTTAAATATGGATACCTTATATCATGTATCCTAGAAACCCAATTTCAAACACTTTCCTAGAAACTAAAACAAGGCCTCAATCTAATTAAGGATCAACTTATTCAAACAGATTTAAGACTTTAGTTAATAATCTGAAAAAAAGATATGTCAGAAAAATATAAACTTCAGGTTTTCTAGGTCATTTACATTACATCATACTGTGCTATATTCTTATTATATTTATAAAAACATAAAGCATGTGAGTTACAAGTAATAAAGTACTAATAATCAACAGTAATTTCAAAAATATATGAAATGTCAATCACAGTGTTACTTATCCTTACCTCTGAACTATAATCATCTGCTGTGGTTGAAATTTCACTTTCCGGCTAAAACAGAAAGTAAAAACTGATTATATTAAAGCCCTTCTACTGCGTCCCCTCTCCAAATATTGTACTTTATTAGCCCATTATTATTGGTAACTTATGATAGAAAACTCACAAAATATTATTAAAAAACAGGCAAAAAATTATTAAAATTCTTTTAAAATTCCACTCTGATTATGAATCACAATGGCTAAATAACACATCTAAAATTTATCACTAGGCAGTTTTCTAAATATAAAAGTATCAAGAAGTACTTTCACACAGGGTCTTTTATACACTACAAATCATTTGTAAGACAAAAGCACCAAAAAAGATATCATCCCTCTAATTCTTACATCTCTTTTAAATAAAATAAAGTCTTAAACTGTTACTCCAAAAAGTTCAATTTCTTTAAAATGAAGAATCATCAAATTTTGGTGCTAGAAAAGTAGCAACAACTTGAAGAAAATTACCAACCTCTGTTGTTAGTAACACTGTTGCAGCTTACAAAAAACTTTCAAAGACATTCTTGCTTCATCCTTACATACCTGGGATTTGGGTATGAAGTGAGTGGCTTTTCTAAGCTTCCCTCAGCTTAGAAGTACTAGGAAGAGTCAAAGAGGAAACCTAAATTTTCACTGCTTTCACTGTTCACATGCTCTCATCAAATCTAAGAATCTAATTTTACAAGTGAAAAGAGACCCAGATAATTCATTTTTTCACTCAACAAATATGAACCATATATGAACCCAATATAGAAGCAACTACATAAAACAAATACTAACGGACATAAAGGGAGAAACTGATGGAAATATAATAATAATAGGAGACTTTAACACCCCTCTGACATCAATGGACAGATCTTCCAGACAGAAAATCAATAAAGCAACAGAGATCGTAAATGACACAATAGAACAGTTAGACTTAATTGATATTTTCAGGACATTACATCCCCCCAAAACAGACTACATTCTTTTCAAGCACACATGGAATATTCTCTGGGATAGACCACATACTGGGACACATGAAAAGCCTAAACAAATTTAAAAGAATAGAAATTATTTCAAGCATCTTTTTTGATCACAACAGCATGAAAGTAGAAATCAACTGCAGAGAGAAAAATGAGAAAAAATGATTACAGGGAAACTAAACAATATGCTACTAAAAAACTAATGGCTCAACAATGAAATTAAAAAAATACCTTGAGACAAATGACAATGAAAACACAACCATACAAAAGCTATGAAATGCAGCAAAAGCAGTCCTAAGAGGGAAGTTCATAGTGACACAGGATTTGCTCAAAAAACAAGAAATTTCTCAAATCAACAACCTAACCTACCACCTAAAAGAATTAGAAGAAGAAAAAGCAAAACCTAAAGTCAGCAGAAGGAAGGAAATAATAAAGATCAGAGAGGAAATAAATAAAACAGAAATTTAAAAAACAATAGAGGACTTCCCTGGTGGCGCAGTGGTTGAGAGTCTGCCTGCCGATGCAGGGGATACAGGTTCGTGCCCCGGTCCAGGAAGATCCCACACGCTGCGGAGCGGCTGGGCCCGTGGGCCATGGCCGCTGAGCCTGTGCGTGTGGAGCCTGTGCTCTGCAATGGGAGAGGCTACAACAGTGAGAGGCCTGCATACACCCCCCCAAATAAAATAAAATAAAACAAAATAAAACATAGAAATAATCACCAAATAAAAATCACCAAATCAAATAAAAACCAAGAGCTGGTGTTTTGAAAGGAAAAAATCGACAAACCTCTGGCAGGGATCACCAAGAAGAAAAGAGGACCAAAATAAAAGAAGAAATGAAAGAGGAGAAATAACAACCAATACCACAGAAATACAAAAATCCATATGAGAATACTATGAACAATTATGTGCCAACAAGTTGGACAACCTAGAAGAAATGGACCAGTTTCTAGAAACATACAGCCCACCAAAACTGAATCAAGAAGAAATAGAGAATTTGAACAGACTGATCACTAGAAGTGAAACAGAATCTGTAATTTTAAAAAACTCCCTTCAAACAAAAGTCCAGAACTAGATGGCTTCACTGGGAGATTACTAAACATACAAAGAAGAACTTATATCAATCCTGCTCAAATTCTTCCAAAAGATTAAAGGGGAGGGAAAACTCCCAAAGTCATTGTATGAAGCCACTATCACCTTGATACCCAAACCAGACAAAGATACCACAAAAAAAGAAAATTACCATACAATATTTTTTTTTTTTTTACCATACAATATTTTTGATGAATATAGATGTGAAAATCCTCCACAAAGTATTAGCAAACCAAATCCACCAACACAATTAAAAAGGATCATATGGGCTTCCTTGGTGGCACAGTGGTTGAGAGTCGGCCTGCTAATGCAGGGGACACGGGTTCGTGCCCCGGTCCGGGAAGATCCCACATGCCATGGAGCGGCTGGGCCCGTGAGCAATGGTCGCTGAGCCTGTGCGTCCGGAGCCTGTGCTCCGCAACAGGAGAGGTCACACAGTGAGAGGCCCGCATACCGCAAAACAAACAAAAGGATCATACACCATGATTAAGCTGGATTCATCTGAGGTTCACAAGGATGGTTCAACATATGCAAATCAATCAATGTGATACACGACATCAACAGAAGAAAAGACAAAAACCACGTGATCATCTCAATAGATGCAGAAAAAGCATTTGATAAAATTCAACATCCATTCTTTTTTAA
This sequence comes from Leucopleurus acutus, assembly GCF_964270905.1. Taxonomy (NCBI): domain Eukaryota; kingdom Metazoa; phylum Chordata; class Mammalia; order Artiodactyla; family Delphinidae; genus Leucopleurus; species Leucopleurus acutus. The sequence goes on from NC_139144.1 coordinate 53,469,297, forward strand.
GAATTTAAAAAATTTTTATTTTATATTGGAGTATAGTTGATTAACAATGTTGTGTTAGTTTCAGGTGTACAGCAAAGTGATTCAGTTATACATACACATGTATCTATTCTTTTTCAAGTTCTCTTCCCATTTAGGTTATTACAGACTACTAAGCAGAATTTGCTGTGCTATACAGTAGGTCCTTGTCGGTTATTTTATTTTATTATCATTCCACTTTTGTGTTCATGTTATTGAATACAATTAAACATAATGTTTACATCTATAAAATTATCCTGTGTATACACATAAAGAAACATTAAAAAATTCTAATAGGGTTATATATTTTAAATACAGCAGTGTGTACATGTTAATCTCAAACTCCCAATCTATCCTTCCCCCCACCCTTCCCCCTGGTAACCATAAATTCATTCTCTAAGTCTGTGAGTCTGTTTCTGTCTTGTAAATAAGTTCATTTCTATCATTTTTTTAGATTCCACATATAAACAATATCATGATATTTGTCTTTCTCTGTCTGACTTACTTCACTCTGTATGAAAGACTCTAGGTCCATCCATCATTCTTCTTAATGGCTGAGTAATATTCCATTGTATATATATGTACCACATCTTCTTTATCCATTCAGCTGTCAATGGATATTTAGACTGTTTCCATGTCTTAGCTATTGTAAACAGCACTGCAATGAACACTGGGGTGCATGTATCCTTTTGAACCATGGTTTTCTCCAGATATATGCTCAGGAGTGGGATTACTGGATCATATGTTAGCTCTATTTTTAGTTTTTTAAGGAACCTCCATACTGTTCTTCATAGTGGCTATACCAATTTATATTCCCACCAGTATAGGAGGGTTCCCTTTTCTCCACACCCTCTCCAGCATTTATTGTTTGTAGACTTTGTAATGATGGCCATTCTGACTGGTGTGAGGTGGTATCTCATTGTAGTTTTGATTTGCATTTCTCTAATAATTAGCGATGTTGAGCATCTTTTCACGTGCCTCTTGGCCATCTGTATATCTTCTTTGGTGAAATGCCTATATAGGTCTCCTGCCCATTTTTTGATTGGGTTGTTTGTTTTTCTGATGTTAAGCCATATGAGCTGTTTGTAAGTTTTGGAGATTAATCCATTGTCGGTCACATCACTTGCAAATATTTTCTCCTATTCTGTGCATTGTCTTTTCGTTTTGTTGATGGTTTCCTTTGCTGTGCAAAAGCTTTTGGGTTTAATTAGGTGTTTTTTTTCTTTTTATTTCCATTACTCTAGGAGACGGATCGAAAAAGATATTGCTGCAATTTATGCCAAAGAGTGTTCTGCCTATGTTTTCCTCTAAGAGTTTTATAGTATCCGGTCTTATGTTTAGGTCTTTAATCCATTTTGAGTTTATTTTTGTGAAATATCCATTCATGATAAAAACTCTTACTAAAGTTGGTATAGAGGGAACATATCTCAACATAATAAAAGTTATTTATCACAAACTCACAGCCAACATAATACTCATATGATTACCATATGATCCAGCAATTCCACTCCTGGGCATGTATCTGGAGAAAACTCTAATTGGAAAGGATACGTGCACCCCAATGTTCATAGCAGTACTATTTACAATAGCTAAGACACAGAAACAACCTAAGTGTCCATCGACAGATGAATGGATAAAGAAGATGTGATATATATATATATATATATAATAGAATATTACTCAGCCATAAAAAAAAGAAATAATGCCATTTGCAGCAACATGCATGGACTTAGAGATTATCATAGTAAGTGAAGTAAGTCAAACAGAGAAAGACAAACATCATATGATATAACTTACATGTGGAATCTAAAAAAATGACACAAATGAACTTATTTACAAAACAGAAACAAACTCACAGACGTAGAAAACAAACTTATGGTTACCAAAGAGGAAAGGCAGGGAGTGATAAATTAGAACTTTGGGATTAGCAGATACAATCTACTATATATAAAATAGATAAACAACAAGATTCTACTGTATAGCACATGGAACTATATTCTATATCTTGTAATAAACCCTTGTAATAATGGAAAACAATCTGAATAAGTACATATACATATATATGGATGCATATATATACATAAGTATACGTATATATACTTATAACTGAATCACTTTGCAGTACACCAGAAACTAACACAACATTGTAAATCAATTATATTTCAATTTAAAAACATTAAAAAATTTTTAAAAAGCTGATTCATGGGCCCCACCCAGACCTGCTGAATCAGAATCTACATTTTAAAAAAGATCCCACATGTGATCTGTATATACATGGAAGTATGAGAAGTATTCCTCCAAAATGGAGAAAGAATAAAGTACCTGTCCAATGAGCCCCCAAAACTTAACAGAAACAAAAAACAAAAAAACCCCAACCAAACAAACAAAAAAAGCAAAAACCGAAAAAAAAACCAAACAGGAAGCATCACTGTATCCTTTCTCATCTATACTTACGGGAATTTTATTCAGCACTCAAGATCAAGTTCCAAGTCAACCTCCTCTCTGATGTAGTTATGATGCCAGGAACAGAAATAAGCTTACTCCTATTCTAAAATCCTGTAGCAGTGGTTCCTAACTTATGTGGCCCTCTTTTAAATCTAAAACACTTTCATGGGACTTCCCAGGTGGTCCAGTGGTTAAGAATCCACCTGCCAATGCAGGGGACATCCATTTGATCTCTGGTCTGGGAAGATACCACATGCCACGGGCAACTGAGCCAATGTGCTGCAACTACTGAGCTTGCACACCGCAACTACTGAAGCCGGTGTGCTCTAGAGCCTGTGTGCCGCACCTACTGAGCCCACACGCTGCAACTACTGAAGTCTGCACACTCTGGGGCGCACGTGCCACAACTACTGAGCCTGCATGCTGCAACTACTGAGTCTGCATGCTGCAACTACTGAAGCCCGTGCGCCTAGAGCCTGTGCTCAGCAACAAGAGAAGCCACCGCAATGAGAAGCCTGTGCACTGCAACAAAGAGTAGCCCCCACTCGCCACAACTAGAGAAAGCCTGTGTGCAGCAATGAAGACCCAGCGTGGCCAAAAAAAAAAAAGCCAAAAAAAACCCACTTTCGTGATGCAAGTCCTTATGGTTCACTCACTTATTTATTCTTTTAAATGGCTACTGATTAAATGCATATTGTGTACTAAGAACTGTGCTACTGAGGACAAAATGGTGAACAAGACACTCTGCACTTGAAATGCTAAAATTCCAGTGAAAGCCCAAGTATTGATTTGTTAGGCAGAAAATGAAAATAAAAACATCTTCAAATCAAATCAAGCACCATGGTTACTATATTGTATTATACAAAAGATCTAGATTTCAACAAAAAATTACAAATACAGGGCTTCCCTGGTGGCACAGTGGTTAAGAATCCACCTGCTAATGCAGGGGACATGGGTTCAAGCCCTGGTCCGGGAAGATCCCAAATGCCATGGAGCAACTAAGCCCGTGTGCCACAACTACTGAGCCTGCACTCTAGAGCCCACATGCCACAACTACTGAAGCCCGCGTGCCTAGAGCATGTGCTATGCAACAAAAAAAGCCACCGCAATGAGAAGCCTGCACACCGCAATGAAGAGTAGCCCCTGTTCTTTGCAACTAGAGAAAGCCCACTTGCAGCAAAGAAGACCAATGCAGCCAAAAATAAATAAATTTTTTAAAAATTACAAATACACAAAGAAAAAGGAAAGTATGGCCCATACACAAGAAAAACAGTAGTCAGTAGAAACTGTCCCTGAGGAAACATAGATATTGGACTTAATAGACAAAGATTTTAAATTAGCTATTTTTTAAAAAGTCAAATAAATGAAGGAAATAATGTCTAAAAAACTAAAGAAAATTATAAGAACAATGCCTCGCCAAATAGGGAATATAAAAAAAGAAAGAATTTATAAAAGAACCAAAGAGAAATTCTGGAGTTAAAAGTAAAGTAACTGAAATGTAAAATTCACTAGAGGGGCTTAACAGGAGATCTGAGGAGGAAGAAGAATCAGAGCAAACTTCAATATAGTTCAACTGAAATTATCCAGTCTGAGAAAAAGAAAAAAGAATTTAAAAAAAATGAACAGATCATCAAAGACCTGTGCAACAAACACACTAATTTAACATATGAATAAGGGAGACTCAGAAGGAGAGGAAAGGGTCAGAAAGAATATTCAAAGATATGATGGCTGAAAACTTCCCAAAGTTGATGAAAAACATTAATCTACGTATCCAAAATGTTCAAAAAACTTTAAGAAGGAAAAACTCAGATCCACTTTTCTGATGAATAGCAAATCTCTATGACATTTCTGACTCTTGACTAAAGCTCAAATCCCTATATATCTAAATCCTATTTCCACCTAAATATGCCAGGGCACAATCCAAATGATAATTTTTTGCCTTGTACAACACTCTTCCTCCTAAGCATCCCATTGTTCTCTACTCCTGGTCTTGGTAGCTCCACCATCCCACCCACCACCCAATCCACTCTTAACTTCTCCCTCATCTCCTTATTCTTGAAATTTCCATCATTAACGGGAGGAAGAAAATTAGCAATTATTGAGGAAAACTTTCTATGGGCCAGGTACAGCCTCCTTCTGTTCACCATTACCACCATCCTATCCTGATCACTTTGAGATCCATTTAAAACTAAACTACTTAAGGTTTCCAAATCACATCACACTGTTTCATGTCTTTGAGAATGCTGATTCTTTAGCATGGAGGTTGTCTGCCCTACTTCTTTGCCTCTAGCTAACTCTAACTTACACCTCAAGACTTGGTTCTCTTCCTGGAAACTTTCCCAAATAACACACACAAGACTGATTTGGGCATTACCCCAAATCATGGTACTTTAGGGCACCATGTGCATTGTTGCTAGCATGGCTCTAATCAAGGTACACAGCCTATCTTACATCCACCTTCCCCACCAGAGTGACTTTCAAGGATAGAGACTGTCATATTTATCTTTGTATCCTTGGTGCTCAATCTTTGGTGTAATACAGCTGCTCAGTAAGTGTTTGTTAAATCAAGCTCACAAAAATCGCATAGGGTGCTAATGAGTGTTGTCATTACAACAACTTTACACTTAGAATGCTAGTATTTAAAAATCTGGATGAATACTTACTTCAACAGAGAAGACCTGGTCATGTTTAACTATTTCTCCACTGTGTAGAGTTCTCATTATTGTGGATTCAGGAGTCACAGTTGATCCTAATCTCTGAGAACTATTTGTGCACATCTCATCACTCTGTGACTGCTCAATATTCACAGCATGGTATGCTGACATGTCATGTTTACTACTTGAAGTTTTCCTCTTTTTTTTCTGCTTCTTAGGATTCTGCCCATCAGATTGAGCTTTCCTTTGTCGAAACTGGGCAAGCTACAGAAAAAAAAAATCATCATTATTGTCAAAGATAATTTTTCTTTATAAGCACTAAGAAAAAAGTAGATTTGGAGTCACTTTCTTTAAAAGATCAACCCATCACTAAAATGATGACAAAATAATGGACCATGGTTACTGTGTTTAACACAAAAATGACTACTAAATTGCAAAGAAACTAGGTATTTCTGAATGAATGCTGTTCAAATGTTGAGAAGAACTAAAAATATCATGTCTAAAGAAAATATCATGTCTATTCTACCCCAGAGTTGGGTAGAATAAAAAACAGGCATTCTCATTCACTGTTCAGTAAGAGTATAATCTCTGGATATGAGATTATATGAAAACATAGGAGTTCTAAATGCATTTGCTTTGTGGAATTTCTGCAACTTCCACTTATGTATATTAGTAAATGTAATTATTTCATGCAAAAAGCTTTAGCTATACAAATGATCATTGCAGACTTGTTTATAATGGGAAAAATTATAAATATTTTCAGTATCAAACAGTAGAGCCTCCTAGCCCTTAATCATTTGCATACCATCATCAGGATTTTTGCCATATCCTAGTGTCACCTAAACTTACCAGTTACTTAATATGTTTTAACTAGTGTACTTTTCTTATTTAAATTTATTTTAAAAGGATACTGTCGGGCTTCCCTGGTGGCACAGTGGTTGAGAGTCCACCTGCCGATGCAGGGGACGCGGGCTCGTGCCCCGGTCCGGGAAGATCCCACATGCCGCGGAGCGGCTGGGCCCGTGAGCCATGGCCGCTGAGCCTGCACGTCCGGAGCCTGTGCTCCACAACGGGAGAGGCCACAACAGTGAGAGGCCCACATACCGCAAAAAAAAAAAAAAAAAAAAAGGATACTTTCTATTCTTGGCATAAATTAAAAGTATCACTTGTCATTTTTTTAAAAACAAAAACAAAAATGAATACAATGAAAAATAAAACTGTATTATTAAAATTTTAGCTAGATATATTGCTGATGGTTCTAAGAGAAACAGGCAAGTGTTAGAGGGGTGCTAAGGATCTGCAAGTATCAGACTTTTGGCTTATAAGGAACCTGGTTAAAGAAACCTGGAAAAGTAGTAACTTTTTTTTTTTTTTTTTTACAATACTATCCACTCTTATTTAATATTAGATCAGGATATCACCTAAAATATCTCATCACTACCTGTATCAGAAGTTATGGATAACATATTTTGAGCAACACTAGATTAATTCAATTAAAATAATACTAATGCAAACCATTATTAATATTAAAAATATTAATGTAAACCATTATTAATAGTAAATGTTTATACACAACATTAGGTATAATATTGCAATATAACCTTTTTTTTTTTTTTTTTTTTGCGGTACGCGGGCCTCTCACTGTTGTGGCCTCTCCCGCTGTGGAGCACAGGCTCCGGACGCGCAGGCTCAGCGGCCATGGCTCACGGGCTCAGCCGCTCCGCGGCATGTGGGATCTTCCTGGACCGGGGTACGAACCCGTGTCCCCTGCATCGGCAGGCAGACTCTCAACCACTGCACCACCAGGGAAGCCCCCTGCAATATAACCTTTTTTAGTAAAAGGAAAGTTAAGTGCATCTCTTTTAACAAAGATAAGGCAGGCCTCAGGCTCACAGCCTTCAACAATTATACCTATTTTAAATTTTAATAACATTATACACAGAGGCATGGATTAAATTCTGGAAGAATATAACCATAACAACTTTGGTCTGTCTCTGGATTTGGGATTACAGGTATTTTTCCTTATGCTCACTTGAAATTTCCTTTTTGGTGCATAAATTTTCCAAATTTTATATGAAGCAACTATTAACTACCAATTCCTAAATTTAATTTGAACTCAGTCATTCTGAGAGAAACAAAAGCATAAGAACAGGTGTGAGCCCTTTGTGCCTTAAAAAGAGGAAACAGAGGAAATATACAAACATATTGATACATAAATTAGACCAATTACAAAGATGGCCAGTAAATGTCTTATGATATAAAGGATTAAAGCAATCTTGATGATGTTGATATCATTAACTATCAAAATACGTGACAAATACTAGAATCTATAGAATAACATACAGCATGTTATACTTTTGTCTGCTGTAAATGAAGAAAAGTTTACAGATCTGTATTGTTTACTTAACAAATGTGTCTAATTAATAAGTCAGAAATATCTAATCACTGACCTTGCAGTATAAAAATATATCACATTTAAATTTCTTCCCCAGTTCATCAGCAACTAGTCAGTTATTCTACTATCTGCTTAAGGAACAGATGCAAGACCAGTTGCCTCTATTTGTACATTATTAAGCTGCTGGAATGCATTTAAACTACTTTGGAGAGCAAATTCATTCTTAAAAATAAACCAACTGAAACACTATTATATATTATCTGTAAATAGAATCAAAAGTCTAGGGACATCATTTTAAAACGATCCCTCAGAGAGAATGCAAAAGCAAAAAAATGCTAATGACATTCTTAAGATTTAAAAATATATTCAGACAGCAGAGGATATCAGGGCAATGATGAAGATTTTGTTTAAAATTCCAACTCTGTTAGGATATATAATTTATATTTAATATTTATTTATACGTACAAATACATAACAAAAGAGAAAACTAAAATCCTGTACTATAAAAAGACTGATTTAAAAAAACAAACAAAAAACCCGCTGCCTGAGACAACAGTATCCATTATTAAATGAACCCAATGAAAAGGTTAATAATAGATATGGAATAAAAAGTAGAATGGGGGGCTTCCCTGGTGGCGCAGTGGTTGAGAGTCTGCCTGCCAATGCAGGGTACACGGGTTCGTGCCCCAGTTTTGGTGGATCCTACATGCCGCGGAGCGGCTGGGCCCGTGAGCCGTGGCCGCTGAGCCTGCGTGTCTGGAGCTTGTGCTCCACAACGGGAGAGGCCCCAACAGTGAGAGGCCCGCATACCGCAAAAAAAAAAAAAAAAAAAAAAAAAAGGAGAATGGGGCTTCCTTGGTGGCGCAGTGGTTAAGAAATCGCCAGACAATGCAGGGGACAAGTGTTCGAGCCCCGGTCCAGGAAGATCCCACATGCCGCAAAGCAACTAAGCCCATGAGCCACAACTACTAAGCCTGTGCTCTAGAGCCCACGAGCCACAACTATGAAGCCTGCGTGCCACAACTACTGAAGCCCACAGGCCTAGAGCCTGTGCTCTGCAACAAGAGAAGGCACTGCAATGAGAAGCCCACACACCACAGTGAAGAGTAGCCCCTGCTCGCTGCAACTAGAGAAAGCCCGCGCGCAGCAAAGACCCAACGCAGCTATTAAAAAAAATAGTTCTATTACAGTATGTAGAACTAATCACTTCTAAGGACATAAAATTACCAAGACATTGTTTCAGGCCTATGTTATTGATTACATGAAGTCATATTATTTTTTCCAGAACAATTAACCAGAAGGTAAACTCCATGAATGTAAGAACTTTTGTTCACTGCTATATATTCAAAATCTAGAACAGTACTCAATAAATACATGATGAGTGCAAAAAAGATAACATACCTTTTATAGAAAAGTTAACATTAAGCAATAATTTTAAGCACTGTTCCACAGAACCTAAGAACTAAGATGATAAACTGGCATATCTAATTCCACTATCTAAAAAAGTTCCATGGTCTCAGAATTCAAAGTGGCAATTAAATGAATTAAAACATAAAATATTCCCTCTCACCATAATCTGTCTACCCCACTAGGCAAAACAAATAAACAGAAAAACTAAACAAATGACAAAATGAAATTCTCAGAAAAACAAAAATAATAGCTTTTTAGGAAGAGTTCTGTTTTGTAAAAACATGAGAAAAGGAACAAGAGCACATCATAAATCACATCATAAATAGCTATCTATTTTTATTTTAAATCTGAAAAATGGCAAGTTGGCAGATAAGCAAAAACCAGAAACTCTATTCAATTAGCTAATCATTTGATACTGCAATGGGGCACTTTAAATTACTGGAAAAACATTTATTCTAAAACATGCTGGAAATTCAGACTACAGACATCTGTGTTTGTCATTTGGAAGCCAATTATAAAAATGTTAACATATGCAGGCACGGAAATAGCTGCAAGATTTACTGGAAAGATATCATGTCCATATACACTTGTCTTTCAAAACTAATTCAGATCTCAAGCAAATGTCTTACCCGGACCAGAACACGAATAATTAAATAAAAATGACTAATAATTTATTTCATAAACTCAATATTTATTTATAAATGATCATTCTCAATAAAACAAGGAATTTTTTTAATGCTGTAAAAAAAATGCCAAGTTTTTATAATGTCACTTCAATAAAAGTACTAACTGGAATCTGTTTTGTTTCTTGAGAGTTCATCAGGTGTTTATGTGCCAGGCACAAAGCTAGACATGAGTCGAAATACACTGTCTTAACAGTAGGATCTTTTAGTCTAGGCCAGCCGATTATTTCATTGAGTTGTGAGAAACAAGGTAAAAGTTAGTGTACAATTTTGTAAACTCAACAGTCCTACTTTAAGGAGGTAGTACGGGAACTTCTCTTGTCCTGATTTTCTCAAAAAAGGCTTTCTGTAAGAGGTGTGGTTGCAGAGTTTTACAGCTGTGAAGGAAATAACTTGGCATATGACAGACAGTAGTGAGTAGTTCATTTATTTAAAAAATATTTATTGTGTTTATGGAATAAATTATCATGTGTTTGCCCTGTGCAGGGTAGGTAGTAATGAAACAGATACAAACCCTACTCCTCTGAATTGTAATCCAGGTAGGAAGAAAAAAATTAAACAAATATGGACAAATACAGAAATATATCATTTCAAGAGACAAAAAGTACTTTGAAGAAAAAGTATAGGTACCAAAGAAAGTCTAAAACAGAAAGACTTAATTTGAATGGGAATGTAAGGGAGAAGTCATGAAATATTGAGAAAAGAATGTGGAAGCCGAGATTTGAAGACAAATATGAGTTACTTGCCCAAAAGTAGCAAAATAGAACAGGAACATCTGACTCCAAAGCCAGTATTCTTTCCATTACACCAATTTGCATTCCATGCATTCTGAGCTCTTTTCCTTCATTTGTCATTAAACTTAAAACCACTAACATTAAATCTAGAACAGGAAGTTTAAAGGCATGAACAAATGAAATCACCAAAACAAATACTTTTTTGACAACACTAGGGAAAAAACACACACACAACACACACATACACCAAGAAATTATAAAATATTTAAAAAATGTTATCTACTTTCTCTAGTCTTCAAAAGCAGCTGTAAGTAGCTATGTTTTTACTGTAGAAAATTTAAGAAATCCTAATTAATTCTAATTATGTAACTATTTGTACCTGTCCGTGCAGCCTTTACCTTTGTGATATTCCCTAATGAATGTTGAACAAGAATGCTGTACAAGCTATTACAACAAAACTTCAGGGACCTAACTATGAAAACACAGAAGAATAACACAGTTGACCCAAACACAATTTGTATGTAGAGCTGAAGTAGGGCAACTGAAAACAAAGAAGGCAAAAGCAACACTTTAAAGATGCTCTGAAGAATATTTTCCAACGATATGACAAAATACAAACTGTTGGAAAATAACAGTGCCAAATAGACCCGATGAAATCAGATATGGAAAAGACCACAGGACTTTACCTTATGGAGACAGCAGTCTTATTTATATCCTAAAACCTCATTCAATGCAGAATTTTTCTCAAAGTTTTGGAACACTTTCACGTCTAAGAAGAAAACGGATTCTGGAACTGAAAAAGTTACCTTAATTTTGCAAATTTTAACACATTTCATTGTCTGGCACATAGTAAGCCCAAATATTTTTTGAGTGAAAATGATGTTTCAAAAAGAATATGGATTACATATATTAGAGTACTGGACTGTTGTGTTTACAGAGACTCTAATAAACTAGCTATGTGACACTGGACAAGCCACTTAACCTCAAGAGAACTCAGTTTTTTCAACTGTACAATGAAGAGGAGGATTAGAAGGATCTCTTAAAACTTCTTTCAGTTTTACCATATGATCCAACAAGTCCACTCCTAGGTGATATATCTGAAGAAAACAAAAACAGTAATTCAAAAAGATACATGCACCCCAATGTCCACAGTAGCATTATTTACAATACCCAACATATGGAAGCAACCTAAGCGTCCATCAACAGATGAATGAATAAAGAAAATGTGGTATACATACAATGGAATATTACTCAGACATAAAAAAGAACGAACTTCTGCCATTTGTATCAACATGGATGGACCAGAAGGTTTTATGCTTACTGAAATAAGTCAGACAGAGAAAGACAAATACTGTATGTTTTCACTTATATGTGGAATCTAAAAAACAGAACAAACAAATGAATATAACAAAACAGAAACAGACTCAGATATAGAGAACACACTAGTGGTTACCAGTTGGGCAAGAGGCAAGATACAGTGGTAGGGGATTAAGAGGTACAAACTACTATGTATAAAATATTATAAGTAAGGTACAAGGATATACTGTACAGCACAGGGAATATAGCCTATATTTTATAATAACTTTAAATGGAGTATAACCTATAAAAATATTAAATCTCTATGTTGTACACTTGAAAATAATATAATATTGTAGATCAACTATATGTCAATCAATAAATAAAATTTCTTTTAATTTATGCTTAAATTGGAAAAGTTTTTTTCAACTGTTTCTTTCCCTTTTTCTTCCCCATACTCTCACTTAATTATGTAGAAGAAAAACTAGAATTCTACATTATAAAAGTTCCTTTTTAACTGTTGCTTGAAAAAACAGTTCAATAAATAGTATCAATTATGAAATGATACCAAATGAAAAAACATACAGAATAAAAAGTGGAATGATTATAGTATAGTGTTTAGAACAAATCAGTTCTAAGTATATAAAATTATCAAAATACTGTTTTAGGCTCATGTTACTATAAGAAGTATATGAAGTCAAATTATTATTGTAGAACAAATAACTAGAAGAGATGCTCCAGGAGGACAGGGATTTTTAATCAAAATCAAAGCCTATTTAATACTCTTAAGTCTCGAATAGTGCCTGCATATAGGTTCTCAATAAAAATTTGCTGAGTGAAAAAAAAGATAATTTTTTTTTACAGAAAACAGGAACCATAAGCAATAGTTTTAGGCTTATTCCTCAGAACTTCAGAATACCTGTATAGTTTCTAAAAAAAAAAACCTAAAATGATAAATCAGGTCCATGGTTACATTACTATACAACCATACTATGTAATATTATGTACCTGTCAAAGATAATGTTTTCAAAAAAAATTTAATGTGGGAAAATGCTCTCAACATAAAGCTGGGGGAGAAAAGAGACCAAAACTGCATGCAGAGTATGATTCAAGCTAAGTTTAAAAATACACATAGAAACAAAGAATGAACAAACTGTTAATAGTGATTACTTGTAGGTTATGAGACTACGGGTAATTGTTTTCTTTTCTGAGAGATTTTCACTGCCTCCCTCCCTCCCCCAAAGATCTGTAAAGAATATTCACTAATAAAACTATGGGCCCATATGTTAATATCACTATTTTTAAAAGGATATAATACAACTACACATCTACCAAAAATCTCATCCCAAAAGACAGAAATAAGGCAGAAGTCCCAGGAATTATGCTGTCTTGGGGCCTGGCCTCTTTCATCAGCCTCTCCAGACACCCTCTCCAGACATCCCATAAGCATAACTGCTAACAGTGACAGATTATTACACCTCACTGTTCAGATGCCACCAACTTCTGTTTCATTTCACTGTCACCTCATTTACTGCTAACACTGAACGGTGAGAACAATGGCACTTTGCCCCAACCTTATCTAGTTTCTGCATAGTATAAAGCTTAATCTCATCAAAAATAAACAAATAAATAGCAGTTCATGTAAAGGAGAATCCTAAAACAAGGTATATCTGTAACAGATGCTATCACCCTCAGCAGCAAAAATACATGCCAGCTTATCATCTGAGGTTTGTTCACTTATAAGCCACAGATAATAGAATATTATTCTCTCTTATACGCATATTTTTTTTTGCAGGAAATATCGACTTAAAAAATAAAGGAACTGCTATATCTGGTCACTTCAATGGCCCATCCTGTCAGATATCCAGTGCCCATCAACAGCTCCAATGATCTGTCAGAGATCATTTGTGATGAAACTGGGTGTATAATAAAGACATAAATATCAGTTGGCTTTGGTTTTGCTTCCTTTTCCTATCTCATTCCACAACACAACACACTCACTACTCCCCGAGGACTGATGGACCATGGGATTATGATCTCTGCACACCTCTAGGCCTTGGGCATATGCATCGGAAAATGGGCAAAAGTTAACACAGCACCAGTGTTTGTAACAGAAAAACTGGAAACAACCCAAATGCTCATTGATATGAGAATGCTAAATGAGGTAAATTCCTATAATGGAATTGTATGCAGGTGTGAACATCTTTACATAATACTGAACAAAAAGAAAATCATTAAATACTGCTTATAATATGATACCATTAAGTTCAAAAACAGCAAAACTAATATATTATGTAAACATATGTGGTACAGAAAAGCAAGGCACTGATAAAGAAAATTCAGAATTGTAGTTACCTTAGGTAGAGAGGGGGTGAGATTAGATTGGGAAAGGTTTCAAATGTATTTGAATGTGTATATTTCTTAAACTGGGTGACAGGCATAGAGGTCATTTTTTAAAAATCATTTTTCTTATCTATATATTTTATATGTATTCTTTTGCAGGTGAAACATATTTAAGTATTTTTAAACTATGTATTTAGAACTTCCTGCTGAGGAAACTGGCCAGTACTCATAGCTCCTACCATACAGGACACCCCAGCTGCTCCTCTCAGTCTAGTCTGATGAGAAAAGAGGCAGTTGATTAGATTCTTCTCTTGGAATTAGGGAACAAAGAGTTAGAAAAGATATCCAGAAAGTAACAGAGGGGAGATGAATCTTATTGAAGGATTTGAAAATCAGTGCATGATGCAATAATCATATAAATATCCCTAAACTCACCCATAAAGTACATTTATGTTATCAACCTACTAGTCATGTTGCAGACTAAAATACTTTTTGTGTATTCAGCACAGCCAGTTTTCCTTCTGACGAAATCATCCTTACTTCTTTAGTTGCACACCAAGTAAAGTAGCTGGCATATAAGAGTTCATGATGTATAATCACCTAGTTTTGCAGAATCACACAAATTAGCTATGTCAGTGGGTCCCAAACTTTACTGCACATTGAGGATCTTTAAAATGTAGTGAGTCATGGACTTCCCTGGTGGCGCAGTGGTTGAGAGTCCGCCCACTGATGCAGGGGACATGGGTTCGTGCCCCGGTCCAGGAAGGTCCCACATGCCGCGGAGTGGCTGGGCCCGTGAGCCATGGCTGCTGAGCCTGAGCATCCGGAGCCTGTGCTCCGCAACGGGAGAGGCCACAACAGTGAGAGGCCCGCGTACCATTAAAAAAAAAAAAAAAAAAAAAAAAAAAAAGTGAGTCCTGGATCATACCTCAGACTTTCTGATTTGGGGTTGGAGTGTGACTTAGGCTTTGAAATTGTTTAAAGCTTTCCAGAGGCTTCTAATGTGCAGCAAAGTTTGGGAACCACTAAGCTAGATGCTTACTCTATGAATTGATTTGCTTGCACTATTTAAATAATTTTTCTCTCCCCCTTCTTGTTTTTTTTTTAAGTGTCTACAGTGGGAAACAATTCCATTGAATAGAACAAATTTGGGGATTCATCCTTAATTTTTGGTCATGTGCAAACTGATGTACAAGCAAAAGAAGCTGATCTGCAAAGAGAGGAGCATCAGATATTGTGAAAGTGAAATAAGGGATGATAGAGAGAATGGCATTGGTTCCAAATGCCTGTTCTGTTTCCCATGAGGCCCAACTATACTTCTCTTAGCTTCCTTTGAAATCTCTCTATCTTTACTATAACGCTCTTTTTCTCTCCTTCACTTAACTCATCAGTTTTTTGGGAACAAAGTGCCCTGCTAGAAGTAGGGTGCTTCCATTTAGCTATTTGAATCACTCAATATTTTATATTAAAAAAAAAAAAAAAACAACTCATGTTTTCACTGCTTCATCTGTATAGCAATAACATATACCTGCCACCTGGTGGCAGCATACCTACCTGAATATGGGATATCTTTTTTGGAAAACAGTAACCCTTTTCAAAGGTTAAACATGTCAAATATACATTCTTTGACAGTTTTTGGCTACTTTTAGGATAAAATCCATACTGTCTCAACTAACACATATGGGTCCTCATTATCTGATCCCAGCCTATTTCCCCAATCTAGTTTTCCAGCATGAGAATAATGATGATGATGGCTAATACTTCTTGAAAAGTTTTTTAATCTGACAATCTTCTAAGAGCTTTATATGTATTAGCTGAATCCTCACAACAACCCCAAGGCAGGTACTATTATTTTTCTCATTTTCCAGATGGGAAACAGAAGTACTGAGAAGTTTAAGCAACTTGCCTAAAGTCACAAAGCTAATAAACTGCAGAGCCAGAATTTGATCCCAGACTGTCTCGTCTAGTCCAAGCTCATAACCACTACTATTATACTGCTTTTCACAAAAAAATCTTTGAAAAAGTAGGTAGCATTCACCACCCTTTCCTGATTCACATTCATTCTCCATCCCACAGTAATCTGAATTCTTTGCTTCCCTTTCTCACCAACTGTTGCTAAAGCTCAAGGTCACTTTCAAGTCTCCATCATACTTGATTTCTCATTTTTGACAAGTGGCCACTCCTTACTTGAAACTCTTCCCTTAGTCTCACAGACATCATCATCTCCTACTTTGTAAATAGTTTTATCCAATATTCTTTGCAGATACTTCTCCACCTGTTTTTTAAACATGGGTGTTTCCACAGAATTCAACTCTCAGTATCCCATTTAGTCGTCATCTTGAGTGAACTCCCCACTCCCAGAGTGTCAGCCAGTATCTTTAAACCAAATATTTCTCTAGCATGGCCTTCTAAAGGAACAGACTCATATTCAGTTTTACACTGGGCCACTCTCCTAGGATATCCTGACTCAATGTATCCAAAACAAAAGTCATCTTCATCTTACTAAAATATTTGTTACCCTCCAAAAATGCCCACATTTCCTATCTCAGAGACCCATTTCACTCAAATCCTCTTTTCCCCCAAATTTGTCCATGTTCCCCTATCTCAGAGACCAGCGCCTACATACCTTAAGTTGCTCAAGTCAGAAAACTAGAGTCTTCTCTTATCTTAGTCTGTTTGGGCTGCTATAACAAAATATCATAGACTGGGTGGCATATAAACATCAGAAATCTATTTCTCACAGTTCTGGAGGCTGTTAAGTCCAAGACCAGGGAACCAGCAGATCTGGTGTCTGGTGAGAGCCCACTTTCTAGTTCACAGATGGCCATCGTTTTGCTATAGCCTCACATGGTGGAAGGGGGCAAGGAATCTCTCTTTTGTAAGAGCAGTAATCCCATTTATGAGGGCTCTGCCCTCATGACTTAGTCATTTCCCAAAGATGCCACCTCCTAATACAATCACCTTGGGTGGTACGATCGCTACGTATGATTTCTAGGGGGAAATGAACATTCAGATCATAGCATCTCTCTTACCCTTTACAACAATTATCAAGGCCTCTCAATCTTACCTCCTAAACAGTGATCAAGGATCACTGTTTAGCCAGTGCAGGGCTGAAGTTAAGAACACAATCTCTTGGGTCAGAGTGGGTTTGAATCCTTGTTCTGCCACCATGACTTTGTGCAAATTACTTAACCTCTCTAGTTTTCCCACCTATGAAATAGGGATAGAAACAGTATCCACAGCTCTTAGAATAGTTGTAAGGATTAAATAAGAAAATGAATGTAAAACGCTTAGCATAATGCCTAGCATTAGAAAGTGCTCAAAAATCGGTAGCTACTATCATCACAAATTCATACTCTTCTATCTTCCACTGTCAACCTTCCCACTGTCCAAGTGAAAGACAATGAGGTAGAAACAGAAGTGGGGATAAATCAAGAAATATTTAGAAGGTAAAATCAGCAGAATCTGGTGATTGGTTGGCTCTGAAAGGTAAAGGAGAGTAACTCCCGGAAACCAAATAGAAGGTGAGATAATGTGGGCCTATTGGGTTGTGGTGTTAGAATGGGAAGAAAAAGGCTAAGTAGAAGACAAATTTTGAATAAAAAACAATTAATGGGATTGAGTTATGAGTACACAGGATACAGGAAGATAATTGCAGAATAATTCAAAGGGTTTTAGTTTTCAACTGAGATGCTTTCTCAATAGGTATAAACTACTGAGCCTCAAAAATATGATGGCACATAAGATAGAAAACAAGAACATTAAAATTTTATTTATTTATTTATTTTTGGCTGCATTGGGTCTTCTTTGCTGCGCGTGGGCTTTCTCTAGTTGTGGTGAGCCGGAGCTACTCTTCCTTGCGGTGCCCAGGCTTCTCACTGCACTGGCTTCTCTTGTTGCGGAGCATGGGCTCTAGGCGTGCAGGTTTCAGTAGCTGCAGCACGCTGGCTCAGTAGGTGCAGCACGTGGGCCCTGGAGCATGCGAGTTTCAGTAGTTGTAGCATGTGGGCTCAGCAGTTGTGGTGCGTGGGCTCTAGGGCACACAGGCTTCAGTACTTATGGCACACGGGCTCAGTAGTTGTGGCTCACGGGCTCTAGAGCGCAGGCTCAGTAGTTGTGGCACACAGGCTTAGTTCCTCTGTGGCACGTGGGATCTTCCCGGACCAGGGATCGAACCCGCATCCCCTGCATTGGCAGGCAGATTCTTAACCACTGCGCCACTGGGGAAGTCCCAAACATTAAAAATTTTAAATCCAAATCACAGAGGAAAAAAAGACTATATAGACTCTTCTGTCATAAGACTAAAACACCAATGCCTATTAAAATTACTTATACTGCATTTCACCCTTTTAATTAAAAAATACATATATATATTCTTCTCACCTAAAAAAAAATCCCAAATTATTATCTTCTCTTTTTCTCAAACTTTACTAAAAATTGCTATTGGTTAAAATGGAAAAGTTGAGAGTTCTCTTGTTAAAGGGAGTAGAAATGCTCAGACATATATTTTCATTAGAAGAGGAATTTATACAAATTAAAAATTAAATATCAGTTTGGCAAATGTAGATGGTTGTACATTAAAATAGTCCCAATATTTTAAGTTATCTTTGAAAAGTTTCTATAACTTTCAGCCAAAACCTATTATTTCATATATAAACTCCCAGCAAATATTTGCTAATGCAGGTTCTACACATTTTCTAATACTTTGCCCTTTACAGCATCTACTTATTTATTTGACTTTAGAAATCAACTTATACATACACAGTCAACAGACCATAAGTGGTGTAGTAATTAACTCAGATCACTGCCCCATGCCCGTCGCAAATCCCTGCATCTCTTTCCCCTGCATCCTCTTACACACTTTCATACATTAAACTTGCTTTTTCATAAATCTGAAGAATATTTTTAGTTATAATTGGTCCCTGTTCCTATCTTCCCTGGGGAAACAATAAGGCAGTATCAACTTGAAAAAGTGAGACCCTTGAGGAATAAATACAGTCTAATCAGAGTCCACAATGAATGAGCCCTAGCAAACAAGGAATTTTGTTTACTAATTTTGTGTGTTCAGTATCAAGAAAAAGAAGGAAAGAGATTCTAGACTTTACACCCTGTTAGTTTTTCATAGCTCTGTAACCAGAGAACCTATTCAATTAATACAATTTATAAATTCAAATCTTTATAGATTAGGATTTTGAATAGTTTAGTATAGTTCTTACTAGTGAAAATTAATAATTTGGGGGGCTTTGAGAAATGACCTCTTACAAGAAAAGAAGTAAATTTGGGGGCTTTAAGAAATGATTTCTTAAAAGGAAAAAAAAGTTAGACTTACAGAGAAACTTTTAGACCACATAAGAATCTCAGTGAATAGCAAACCACAATAAGAATCATAACCCTGATGGCAACTGAAAACAAACACCACACTGTTCATGAAACAAAGAGAATGAAGGAATTTTTCATGGTACAAAAGAATCTATAGATTTAAATAAATAACTTAGGCAAAACCACTTCTGGAACAATTCTGTTTTTAACAGCATTAAATCCACATGCAAATCGACCACAGCTTTATGCAGTGTACCTAGATGAGCATTAAGTATCCTAAGTTATATTTTGGTGACCATGACCACAAAAACTCTAGAAGTAAAAGGGGAGTCAACATGACAAGAAAAGTATGTTACACCAGTAAAATATCTGTACAGACCTATTGTGTTCACATATGAAAATGGCAGGTCTTTTTGTTACTAAAGAAGATTAGGGTTTTTTCCCCATAGTGAAAATGGATTGGTAATGGTCAAGCAAAAAACCCAATAGGTGCCTCTGGAACCAGCTGCATGCACTTGTAAAACAACTGGCTATGGAATGAAATGACTCACTGGCCCACACAGAATTCTAACTTTAGCATTATGCTCTAATCAAACTACCAGGAACTTATGCAAAGGAAGGAACAGTTTAAATTTTGGCATAGCCCAGAAGGCCTAAAAAAAAGATGGAAGATGATCCTATGGAGACGTGTATCTCTCTCTACCTCTCTCCATCACCTGTCTGACTGCATGTTTCTCCCTCTCTCTCCCTCTCAGTATATAAATATATATGTAAGATAAATATAATAAGTAATAATCAGTAATATTATGTAAAAGAAGTTGGTAACAACAGAATTTAAAAATGGGCAAAGGACTTGAATAGACATTTCTCCAAAGACAGACAAATGGCCAATAAGCACATGTAAAGATGTTCAACATCCTTAGTCATTAGGAAATTAAAGCGCAAAAGCAAAATGAGATACCACTTCCCACCCACTAGAATAGCTATAATTTTAAAAAAATAGAGGAGCTTCACTGCTGGCACAGTGGTTAAGAATCTGCCTGCCAATGCAGAGGACACGGGTTGGAGCCTGGGTCCGGGAAGATCCCACATGTCATGGAGCAACTAAGCCTGTGCGCCACCACTACTGAGCCTGCACTCTAGAGCTCGCGAGCCACAACTACTGAGCCCACATGCCACAACTACTGAAGCCCACGCAACTAGAGCCTGTGCTCTGCAACAAGAAGCCACCGCAATGAGATGCCCGTGCACCGCAATGAAGAGTAGCCCCCGCACCGCAATGAAGAGTAGCCCCCGCTTGCTCCAACTAGAGAAAGCCCGCGCGCAGCAACGAAGACACAACACGGCCAAAAATAAAAATAAAACAAATATACTTAAAAAAATGGAAAACAATAAGTGTTGGTGAGGATATGGAGAAATTAGAACCCTCATACACTGCTGGTGGGAACAGATACAGGCACTATGGAAAAAGTTTGGTGGTTCCTCAAAAAACATAGAATTACCATATGATCCAGAAATTCTACTCCTAGATATAGACCCAAGGGAAATGAAAACTGGTACTCAAATACTACATATGAATCTTCAAAGCAGCACTATTCACAAAAGCCATAAGGTAGAAACAACTCAAATGCCCATCAATGAATAAATAAACAAAATGTGGTATATACATACAACAAAATATTATTCAGCCATAAAAGGAAATGAAGAACTGATGCATACTATAACACTGATGAACCTTAAAAACATTATACTAAGTGAAAAAAAAAACAGACATTAAGGGTCAAACAGTATATGATTACATTTATATGAAATATGTAGAATAGGTAAACCGATAGAAACAGAAAGCAGATTGGTGGTTGCTAGAGGCTGGGGGAAGTAGGGAATGAAGAGTATCTTCTTAATGGATACAGGGCTTTACTCTGGGATGATAAAAATGTTTCAGAACTAGATAGAAGTGGTTGTACAACGCTGAACTGTTATGCCTCTGAATTGTTTTAAGATGGTTAATTTTTATATGACTTCCACCTCAAGTAAAAATTAAAAAATCATAGATTCTTTATATCTAGCACCAGAAGAACTCAAAAAGCTCTCAACCATCACCGCATTTATTCTTCAAAACACCTGCTAAGAGTCATGGACTGTGACAGGATTATTCCCACAGACAATAAGGCACAGACTTCATGATAATTTAAATAAGTGCTTGCCAAGTAAAAGTCCATAGCTGCAGTTGTAGGCGTTCAAAACTGTTAGTTGAACAAATAAGCCAGTAAATGTCTCCAAAGTCCTAGTGCCCGTTCTTGTACGACAAATAGCATATACACATAGAATAGATGCTATGCCCCAGATGTAAAACAACCTTTCTAAGTTTATAAAGAAACTTTAAAAAATTCTGAAGCTTTCCAAATTAAACTTTTTAAAGAGATGCTAACTAAGGCAATAAGATGTCCAATTTCAATGGAAATGAATTGAGAAATAAATATAAATAATGTTCCTTACCATTTAATGTTTAACAATTTACCATGAGAACCTTTTTTAGCTTCCATATTAGAAGAAATTCACTTACATTTCAATAATCAGTAGCCTATAACAGATAAACATTTTACGGTCACAGTTCAGTTCTTACGACAAACTTTTTTATATATAAAAATAAGAGGTGTTTTGTTTGAAAATAATTTTTGCCCCAATCTTGTCATATTCCAGTCACTTGGATATGTCCTATCTTTTTCACTTCCTCTTTTCCATGTGCTCATTCGACTTTCAGTTTCACTGACAGGACACCACAGACCTCCTTGCCAAATCTCTCTTCATTGGATCTTATTTTTTTTTTTTTAACATCTTTATTGGAGTATAATTGCTTTACAATGGTGTGTTAGTTTCTGCTTTAGAACAAAGTGAATCAGTTATACATATACATATGCTCCCATATCTCTTCCCTCTTGCATCTCCCTCCCTGCCACCCTCCCTATCCCACCCCTCCAGGCGGTCACAAAGCACCGAGCTGATCTCCCTGTGCTATGCAGCTGCTTCCACGAGCTATCTTACGTTTGGTAGTGTATATATGTCCATGCCACTCTCTCGCTTTGTCACAGCTTACCCTCCCCCTCCCCATATCCTCAAGTCCATTCTCTAGTAGGTCTGTGTCTTTATTCCTGTCTTACCCCTAGGTTCTTCATGACATTTATTTTTTCTTAAATTCCATATATATGTGTTAGCATATGGTATTTGTCCTTCTCTTTCTGACTTACTTCACTCTGTATGACAGACTCTAGGTCTATCCACCTCACTACAAATAACTCAATTTCGTTTCTTTTTATGGCTGAGTAATATTCCATTGTATATATGTGCCACATCTTCTTTATCCATTCATCCAATGATGGACACTTAGGTTGTTTCTGTCTCCGGGCTATTGTAAATAGAGCTGCAATGAACATTTTGGTACATGACTCTTTTTGAATTATGGTTTTCTCAGGGTATATGCCCAGTAGTGGGATTGCTGGGTCATATGGTACTTCTATTTGTAGTTTTTTAAGGAAACTCCATACTGTTCTCCATAGTGGCTGTACCAATTCACATTCCTACCAGCAGTGCAAGAGTGTTCCCTTTTCTCCACACCCTCTCCAGCATTTATTGTTTCTAGATTTTTTTGATGATGGCTATTCTGACTGGTGTGAGATGATATCTCATTGTAGTTTTGATTTGCATTTCTCTAATGATTAATGATGTTGAGCATTCTTTCATGTGTTTGTTGGCAGTCTGTATATCTTCTTTGGAGAAATGTCTATTTAGGTCTTCTGCCCATTTTTGGATTGGATTGTTTGTTTTTTTGTTATTGAGCTGCATGAGCTGCTTATAAATTTTGGAGATTAATCCTTTGTCAGTTGCTTCATTTGCATTGGATCTTAAGGATCTTTTTTACCCAACCACTTCTCTATCCCTGTTCCTGCCACTTCTTGGAATGGCCTTAAAAACCTTTCTTCAATATATACTTCAAGAAACCTGTTCTGCCCATTCTTTCCTCCATATTCTCTCTTAAAGCTCATAATCTAAAAATCATGTTTTGCTTTGTTTTTTTCCCAACAAAGCCTAAAGTTCATTAATCAGTTTTTAAGTCACAGACAATGCACCACTGTTGCAATAAATGTTGAAGGTATCAAACTCCTGTATCCACTTTGAAAGCTAAGCAAGCTATGTCACATATAAGAATTAAAATCTAGAAAGTTTAAAAGAAACAAGGAGGGAGAGCAACTTTCTTAGTGGTGGAGCACTGTGTCTGAAATATGCAAAGAACAATTGTACACCATAACTAACTTTGTCTATCTGAGTGGAAAAAGTAATTGAAAAGTCCTGTTATCAATAACCTAATATAAAGGTTGCACAGAGCACCGTCCTTTTTTGCATACAATTGGCACTACTTTCCAAACTGAAAATGCTCATTAAACAAATAAAAATCATATGATTAGTATTTACTGAATGCAATAGGCAAATATTTTTAATAATTATTCAACAAATAATGCCAATTATATAAAATGCTGAATAGTTGATTAAAAACTTTGGTTTTACTGAATTCTACTACATTAGTAGAATGTTAAAAAGTATACCTAAGGTGAATTTGCAGAAGTAATTTTATACTAAATACATAACTGTCCTCTAATTTTGTTAGCTAATATTACAATACTTTCTTTACATAATACTGTAAATAATTTTACTTGGGAAAAAATGAAGTCATTTAAAGTGAAGTTAGAATAGTTTGGATCAACACAAGGACAGCCTATGTAGTACCGTCGCTGTCAGCACCTTGCAGGAGTGTTAGCCCAGCTCTGAAATTTTTTTTTTTTTTTTGCCGTACGCGGGCCTCTCACTGTTGTGGCCTCTCCCGTTGCGGAGCACAGGCTCCGGACATGCAGGCTCAGCGGCCATGGCTCACGGGCCCAGCCGCTCCGCGGCATGTGGGATCTTCCCGGACCGGGGCACGAACCTGCATCGGCAGGCGGACTCTCAACCACTACGCCACCAGGGAAGCCCAGCTCTGAAAATATTTACTTAATGCAGTAATGTCTCACATCTCCACGGGTCAGGCTTCTTACTACATCAACACTGAGGAAGTAGCTGAGGACCCAACAGCAAACGAAAAAACCAACAGGTAGCAGAAGAACTAAACTGTCATAAAGCCCATTCACCAGGCTCCATCAATGCTTGGTTATTACAAACCACTGTATCAAGCTCAGTTACTGGGTTCTCTAGTCACAGCAAATCTAAAACAGCAAGTTAGGGGAGGAGGCACAGGAGATGGAGCAAGGAAGGAAGTTTTCCAATGAACAGCTTACCAAAAACCAAGTAAAAAATTTACAAGTTGTGGTTTGTAAAACTAGACTATCAAATACAATATTTAAGTCCAATGAACAAACAAGACATTTAGAGAACCAAGTGTCTGAATAAGTTTTAGAAATGATGATTTTAAGAGATTTCTAATGCCAGCAATAAGATACTTCCAATTAAGAGAATTCTGGAATACTGTTATTAAATTACAACATGCTAGTAAAGTAGCACCCATTAACAATTCATAGTCATTCTGCTCATTAATTCACTAAGCAAATATTTACTGAGTACTCACTATCTGATAGATATTATGCTAGACTGCATTAACATCAAGAGCTTTCTTTGTAAAACAGTCTTAAAAACGAGGTAGCAACATTTAACACATTTTACCAAATGAAAAAATTCGCCCAATATCCTACTATACCATCTCTCTCATTCTACTTATTACCCAGTGTCTGTCCGTCCCACTAAACTTTGAGCAACATGAAAGCAGAGACTATCACCACCTCTGTTATCTCTGGCTCTTGGTATAAAACAGCAGTTCGATACAGGTTTGCTGAACGACCTTACACTTACAATCCAAAGTTTTTAAGTCCTAATCTAAAAGCACACATTTATACAAATGAAGTAATGTCTACACTATTTTTGATGATGCTGTTTTCACCTATTTTCCATGTTCCTATCAGTCTTCATAACCTTAACAGCTGAATAATATTCCATCACACTAATATAGTTTAGAAAACGATTCTCCTAATATTGTCTTTGAAGTTTGTTCCTGCGTTTTTATATTGTGTCGCCAATGCTCCAGCAAATGTATCTTGCCTTACATGTCTCACAGATTTATTTCTGACTGGAAAAATTGGGATCTATTCTAGAAGATAATCTTCTACAATAAAAGTGAATGTTAAAAGGAGATTTTTATCCCATAGGCAGAATTTTGAAAGACAAAAAACACACATACACACAAAGAAACTAGAATTCTTTTTTGCCAAATCAAAGCAATTTAAATAAATCCTCTATTATGAAATGTGTTGTCCAAAGTAAACTATGTTTTTTGGACTGCTTCACATATACCTAGGAAAGATACTTCTGGAGACAGTAAAAATTCTCAGGTAACAAACAGACAAACAAAATGTCTAATTAGAACAGAACTTCGATGCTTTTGGAAGGGGGTACACACTTTACCTCCACTGTCTTGGATTCACAGATCACACTCAGACCCTCAGACTGCAGAAATGTAAGCAACTTTGGGCTTCTAAAGATGCCTCGATACCCTTTTCCTTCCATGTATAGATCCTAAAGTAATAATCTACCCGATAACATACAAGCACTTACACTTTGACCTTAGATAATATGAAGCTAGTTCATATGTTTATATTAATTTAAGAAACTTGTGCTAAGCATCTACCACTGTATCTCTGCAGTATGGCCCTTCAGTGATTACTGAAATCACAGACCCAGTCTCGTTTATTTATTTGGAGGAAGGAGAAGGTGAGGAAGAGAGAAGAAACAGTTAACTATATTATAATTTAATTGAGGTGCAAGTATGGTTACTAACACTGATCTCTAATAAGACAAAATATAGTCTAAAAACGGTAATTTCATTATCGGGAGGAAGGGAGCCTTTGAGGCCAGACAAAAAATATGTTCAAACATGTAATTTTTTAAAGAAATATTCTATTTAATTTATATTTTGTCTGTTAAATTTTTCAAGAAACCCAGTGAATAATACCTTTTGCATTGTTTGCTTTACAGGTTTTTTCATACACACATTGGGACTCAACAAGATATATAAAACAATTCAATTGTTTAAAGCAGGAATTCTATAGGTGTTGCTTAGAATATGGAACCTTGCGTTCCCAGGAGTTCCATTCACATACTGCATTAACATTCCACACAATACAAAGCGCATGCCATGACAAAGACCTCCAAACACAAACATACAAAGCCATGCTTCTAAAAACGGCCCTAAAGCGAAGTTCACAGCTGGCACTTGTGGCACTCTCAAGCCACGGCTGAGGCAGCTGTCACAGGCCAATCACACACCCAAGAGTGCCAGCGTGCCACCTAAGAAAGCCAAGCTGATGATGAGCGTACAAATCCCCTACCGAATAAAGAAAGGCCCCAAATCCCCACCCTGAAAAGCACAATGCCTGCACAACCCAGAAAACTCCCTAAAAAAGCGAAACGCTGTAGATTTAAAAGCAATAAATATCAGCTTATGGCAATACAGTAAAAGATTTTTAATATTTGGGCATTCACGAGAAAGGAGCCACAGCACCCAATCATCACGGAAGTATCCGTTAGGTAGTTTATCACCAGGTTTTTTCAGTTAGAAAAGGGAGAGAAGGCGAGGGGAAAACGCAGACCCTGCAGCACCTCCCTCCCCAGGCGACGCACCAGGGCTGCTAAGATCTCCGCTTCCCAGGCCCCCTCCCCAACCCTTCCCAGCCACCGCCTCCCAGCGCAGGCCGGGCGGCCTCCAGCTCTCTTACCTTGGCTTTGCCAGCCTCCAGCTTCTTCTGTCTCTCTTCGTCCTCCATAGCGTCTGCGGGGAAGGCTGGGGGAAGACAGGCAGGGGGTAGGGACAGAAAGGAAAGGTCGGTTCACACGGGGATGCGACCGCAAGCTCCGTGGCCCGAGGAGCAGGGCTGGGCCAGGCGCTCCCCCCCGCTCGAGTGGAACCAGTTTCGGCGCTCACTGGCTGACCGTCTTCGGCCGCACGGGTAGCGTCGTCACCGCCGCCGCCATCTTCGTCTCCACGTAAACACACGGCGGGACGGGAGGGAGGGGGACGTTGTCCGCGCAGCCGCCGCGAGCCCGGCCGCTCAGGGCAGGTGCGCCAGCGGTCCCGCCCCACCCCGCCCCGCCCTCGCCAACCACGCGCGCCGCCGCGGGGGCTGCCCCAACCCGGCCTCAGACGTCTGCGCCCACAGGCGAGAATCCGGTGGGAGAGAGCCCCCTTACCCGGGGACTAACGCCACTCCCCAGGTGGCGGCCTGGCTGAGGAGGTGGGAGAGAGGGGGTGCGCCAGGGGCGCCGGTCGGACCCCCACCACCGTACAAGGGACTCTGGTCGCTTTTAAAACATGGAGATGTTTAAAATTTCAAGGGAAAAAAGAAAACACAGGTCCCTAAAGGTGAAATTGGTGAACAATGAAAAACCCCAAAGGAAAAGATGGGGGGCGGGGAGGGGACCTACTGGACGACTGCTCAACCCGGAGGATTGGGAGAGCAGCCAGTAGCCCTCACTCCTTCCTTAGCAGAAAGCTCCTCCCTTTTCCTCCCACGGGGCTGCCCAGTCTCCGGTTCATCTTCAAGGCCCACCTCACGCGCCGTCCGGGACAACTTTTCTGATCTCTTTGTTACCTCCAGCCTAACAATCCTCTCCCACCCCTCCTCAGAGCTTCCCCTTAACTATGGTGTTCTGAAAGGAGCCTAGGCTTTGGAACCTGGGTTGAAGACGAAGCCAATATAGACAGTCTAGCTTAAATGATCTTGAACAAGTTACCTATCCTCCTGTAGCTTACCTGGAAGTTTTGGAAGGCTTGTTAATATATGTGAGTTAACATGTGACTGCCCCTGGCATATTAAAACATCCTTAATGTCAGTTTTCTTTCTCCTTGTATTTCCCTTATGTACTCTGCATGATATTTTAATAATTTGTGGCCATTCTTAATTCACCTCATACTCCTGCCTCCTTAATGGCAAACACTGTCTCGCTCATCTTGGCATTACTAAAAAGACCAGCGTAATGCCTTGCACACAATAAACACTTGTTGGATTGAACTGAGGCATTTTAATAAATTTAGCATGACTTTCTTTTATTTTCATCTGTTCCCCCATTACTTCCTTTTTCTTCCCCATCATCATACTCTCAAATTCATTCCTGGTATGAACTAACTACGCTTTTTGATTTCTCAGGTTGATCATGTTTCTCCTTTGTTTTGGGTTAAGTTAGACTGAAACACTAGCAGGTGTGAACTGAAATAAGCTATCAGTTAAATCACAGAAGTGGTGTTAAGTGAAAATTGGGCTTAAAAAAAGAAAAAGGAAAAAACCTAAAGATCTTAAGTCTACCACAAACTGAAGACTAGTTTTAAATAGTCCGGATTTAGAAATTCCTAGATTTAAAAGATTTTTTTGTTCTCAAACTTCGTAATGCATACATAATTGTGGCAGCTTGTAACACCCAATTATATAGTCCTATTTTCCTAACCTGAATTGAGAAGTGGATGAGATTAAACATTTTATCATGGGAATAAAAGAATTGAGACAGTAAAAGAAGCTTGTCATCTACCAAACTAAGAATAAAACTAGGACTGGGGGTTTCCCTGGTGGCGCAGTGGTTGAGAGTCCACCTGCCGATGCAGGGGACACGGGTTCGTGCCCCAGTCCGGGAGGATCCCACATGCCGCGGAGCTGCTGGGCCCATGAGCCATGGCCGCTGAGCTTTCGCGTCCGTTACCTGTGCTCCGCAACGGGAGGGACCACAGCAGTGAGAGGCCCGCGTACCGCAAAAAAAAAAAAAAAAAACAAAAACTAGGACTGGAACCAAGTGTTCTAATACTGCAGTGATTTAAATACTGCCTGGACTGAGGGACTGTGTTTGTAGATTCTGATTGCCTAAGAGGAGGAAGCCCTACAATAATCTGACAAGATATTCCTGTTTGTTAATAGATGCTGCTTTCTCAGTGACTAAGGAATTCACCTGTTTGTTCCAGTGTGTGCTGAAAATGTTCAAGAAACATTTGTTCCAGTATGTGCTGAAAATGTTCAAGAACCTTCTAAAGCAATAAGATTATTTCAATGTTTCCCTTTACTAAGAGCAGCCAATCATACATGTCTGTTTTATATATAATGGGTGCTCAATAAATGTGGAAAGTTAATTGTGCGTTAAGTACTGTTAGACGGGCAAGTATGTGGCACTAGTGCCCTGCCACCTCCTTATGACAGCTATTCATGTCATGTCATGTCATGATTCATTCAAGTCATTCCCTGAGAAGATATCTGAGCAGAGAATTGGAAGAGATGAGAGAGTGAGCCATGGGGATAAGTGAGGATATTGCAAGTCTAAAGGTCCTGAAGCTAGATCATGACTTGACGGTCATGTTAAAGGAAAAACAGGAGGCAAGGATGGCTAGAGTAGAGTGAGCAAGGAGGAGGATAGTAGGAGATGCGGTCAGAGAAGTAACAGGAGGCCAGATCCTGTAGAGTTCTGAAGGTCATAAGGACTGGCTTTTACACTGAGCGAGATCAGGAGCCACTGGAGAATTTTGAGCAGATGGGTGACATGATCTGGATTATGTTATTAAAGGACATCTGGCTGCTAGGAGGAGACTGGACTATGGGGCATCATTTGGGATGCTACTGCAATAATCTAGACAAGAGATACAGGGAGTTTGGACCATGGTAGTGGTAGTGAATTAGATTCTGGATATATCTTGAATATGGAACTAAGTGCCACAGGAGTTGTGGATCGAACATGAAGTTTGAGGAAAGAGGAGTCAAGGTTGACTCCAGTGTTTTTGGCCTGAGCAACTGAAATGATGGAGATGCCAGTAACTGAGATGGGGAAGAGTAAGTTTCGAGGAGAACATGATAAATTAGAGATACATATTAGGTATCCAAGGAGTGATGTCAAATATACTCCTGGATATCTGAGTCTGGAGTTCAGAAGAGAGGTCCAAATAGAAATTTGAGAATAATCAGCATATAGATAGCATTTTAAGTTAAGGCCTTGGATGAGATCATCCAGGACCATGCTGTCCAATACAGCAGGCATTAGCCATAGGTGGCTATTGAGCATATGAAATATGGCTAGTCTGAACTAAAATATGCTGTAAGTATAACACATTGGATTTTGAAGACAGTATTTAAAACAAAATAATTTAAAATATCTCATTAATGTTAATGATGAGTGTCCACCATAGAGAATTACCTTACATGGTTACTACTGCATCTCCTTTAGACAAAGCCACTCTTTCTAAATTAAAACTGGTCCTGAAGAGCTTCCTTAGTCAAGGCCCAGTATTGAAATTGAAGGTTAAGACTGTTCTATCAATCATGGACAGAATGGTTGCCTATATTGGAGAGAAATATGGCTACAAATCCAAGATTCAAAAGCTGAGCAGATTTATATGGGAAATTTTCTAAAAGTGTTGATTTTCTGTCAGTGAAAATTCTTAAACTTGGAGCAATGATAAAATGCTTCCTGAAAGAAAAAGAAAAATAATTTAATAGCTCATTAATATATCAATTTTTTAAAGTAATATATTTATATTGATTATATTTTGAAATGCTAATATTTGGAGTGTATTGGGTTAAATAATATATATATGAATTTCATCAGTTTATTTTTGCTTTTTTTAATGTAGCTATTAGAAAATTTCAAATTACACATGCAGTTTGCATTCATGGCTCACATTATTTTTCTATTAGACTGTGCTGCTCTTGGGGGCAAGTTTAGATAGAGAAGTGATAGAATGACTGAGTCTTGGAGCACTCTAAGAGGAAGGGAAGGTGAAAGGAATCAGCAAGTGAGACTGAGAACAGTGGCTAGCTTGGTAAGAGGAACCAGCAGCCAAGTGAAGAAAGTGAAGGAGAGAGTGATGAACTGTGGCAACTGCTGCTAATAGGTTAAGTAAGTTGAGGACTGAGAAATGACCACTGGGTTTAGCAAGGTAAAGGTCACTGGAGGCTTCCTGGGATGTCATTGTAAATCAATCATTAACTGTTTCCTACTGAGTGCAAGTACTGCCGCAGTATCGTTCTCAACAAAGAGCCCTTGGAAGTCACTTCCAATGGACCAGAATGGAAAAGGGAAATGATATCGATTTGTCATCACTGATTCAAGTTACATTCTAGTGATTCTGTTTATAACATCTGTAAAACTCATAATAGAGCTACACTTCTTTTAGTGTTGACTTGCCTTCTTAATAGTGAGAATACTACACTATACTTATTTCCCCAGAGGAATTAAAGATTTCTAAAAGTACTTTTTATATTTTCCGTTTAAATAGTGTTAGCCCCTTATTGGCAAGATAGCAAACAGGCCTGTGAAGAATACCTATCATGATCAGCAAACAAGAGATTGCTCTAACTGTAGCCAAATCATATTTTGAGAAGCTTTCTCCGTCCCTCCCCCCAGTATATTGTAATTTCCATTTCATGTTATTTGATCTTTCACAAATTGGTCAGATACAACCTGTCCGCCATTTCATTTAGTAGCCAATACGTATCAATAGACCTTGACTTCACAAAACCTGCAGCAGCAATTGAGGCAATTCCTTAGATTCTATATTAAAAAGAAAAAAATAAAGAAAAAAGACAGTTCTTCTCTCTTATATTGTCTGGAACAAAATATACCTCCTAAATTCAGGGGGAGAGAAATTACAGTTTTTCACTAGCCTTTTCTCTTATGGATTAAATAATTTTTCTTTAGCCCTTTCTTACATGGTCTATCTAAAATACATTTGGTCATTTCAGTTGCCATTCTCTGGATCTTTGCCAAATTCTATATAATTCATTTAAGTTAACCAAGTGATTTTCATTAAATATTTGAACTATGTGTCTCACTATACCACAATTATCTTGGGTTTTCCTATGTGCTTAATTCCTATTTATGTGTCACACATATTTTAGTGACAACACCACATGATTGACATATTAACCTCATTTTCCTTTAAATGCAGACACATTTTCTCCTTACAATTCTGGTTTTATTTTGTCTTTAACATGTGGCTTTCTAGAGTTTTTACCTGAGTAAATTATCAATATACAATTCAATCATGTCCTTCTCCACAAATATTTAAAATGTACATAGGCTTTTGAATTTTAATCCTGTTCTAAAGAACAGGCACCTCACCCACTGATGAATTCTGTATTTTGTTATACAAACCATCTAAAAATGAGTCAGAGTCCCTCAAATGTCTCATCAGTAGTTCTTTACAAACAGGTATACATCTTTCTCATTTTTCAAAAGCAGTTATTGTGAAATAGAAATACCAAGGATTTTACTGATTGTTCCCTTCAATTTTTCCAAGCCTAGAACAAAACATTGAATATCCAGATACATGATCCTATGGTAATAAAAATGTTATCTCAAAATTATTCAGAGAAACTTTCATCTGTGACTTTTTTGGTAAATCAGATAATCATCCACTCAGTGTTTCACTACTTCGTCTGTCTTCATGACTTTGTTTCCCTAATTAGAAGACATTGCCACCTACCATTTCCACTGAGCATTCTCTACCATCACTTGACATGCAAACTGCCTAAAACTATGCTCAAATCTTCCATCCAGTAGCAACACTTGCAAAATTCTCTATTTCAGTTAATGACCTTCTTCCAGTCTCTTCAACTTGAAGTCTTGGAAACATCTTGAGTTCCTCTCTACCTCATCCATCATATCTATCAGGCACATGTCCTGTTGTGCTTTCTTTCCCAGGGTGTCTTGATTCCTTCCCGGTTTTTCTTTTTCCAGTGCCAACATGGTAGATTATACCCCCATTAACTTATATTTTGAAAATTTCAGAAGAACTCCAAGCTGGTATGTCAGTTTCATTCCTCTCCACTACCTTCTAGTCCTTATAAGTCTGTCACATTAGCTTTCTAAAACACAACTTTCACTGTCATTCCATTATAAAATGACTTCCTATGGCCCAATAAAATGAACTTCAAATTCCTAAATCTGTCATTCAAAGCCTTCCATAATCTGCCCTAGTTTTACTATGTAGTCCTAACTCCAACTCCCCCTGCTTCCCAACTCCCCACTCTAGTCAGGTGCTCACTGGGCTCCCCATGAAGCAATTGCTAAATCACATTTACACAATGCCAGAAATCCATATACAATGCCAGAGTCATCACAAGACAAATATTTATGGGACATACAATTGAGCTTATTTTTTATTTTTCAAATGTAACTAGTACTTTTTTTTTTAACTAGTACCTTTTGTAATTAGGGTTAAGATGAAGAAAAAGGAGACATTAAATCCTAAAACCAAAAATGATTATTTTTACTTATAGAGGTGAAAGTATATAAAAAGAAAATAGGAGGGAGCATAGTGGTGTATCTTTTACATTTTATAGAATGAGAAACTGAAAGATTAAGAAATTAAATGACTTGCCCAACTTTCCATGGTTAGGTAGCAAAAGTCTTACCCAGAGCTAGTCCCAGACGCCTTAATTTAAGCCTTACTCCATTGTGTTAAGCTGCTTCTCCAAATGAAATCAGTACTTGAGTTTGAAAGGAAGAAATACATGCTTACAGAGTGTATTAAATAGGACTTCCCTGGTGGCGCAGTGGTTAAGAATCTGCCTGCCAAAGCAGGAGACATGGGTTTGATCCCTGGTCCGGGAAGATCCCACATGCTGCAGAGCAACTAAGCCTGTGCACCACAACTAATGAGCCTGTGCTCTAGAGCCCGTGAGCCACAACTACCGAGCCCACATGCCACAGCTTATGAGGCCCGCGTGCCTAGAGCCCATGCTCAGTGACAAGAGAAACCACTGCAATGAGAAGCCCGCGCACTGCAACGAAGAGTAGCCCCACTCACCGCAACTAGAGAAAGCCTGTGTGCAGCTACGAAGAGACCCAACGCAGCCAAAAAAAAAAAAAAAAAAAGAATGTATTAAATAAAACTTATGATTTTTTGGGTTAAATTTTAAGGTTTCAAAAGATTATTTATGACGTATGAAATTAGAACTTGTTTAAAGTGGCCTAATGAAACTAACAAAGTATTAGAGAAATCTGAGGTGTTACTTCTATCAAGATGGAATTATATGCCTGTAATCCAAGATATTGCCATTGATTACTGAAGAGAATATATACTAACTTTAGATCTTCAAGGATTTTCATGCCACCAAGTAGTCATAGAATATAATCTAAATGAATTTCTAAAGGAGTTGTATCAAGGGTCCATGTAGTTTTTAGAGTTAAGGTACACTTAGTTTAAATATGAAAGGAAATTTCAAATAATCTTTCAGTGTCTCTCCTGTTTCAGCCAAGAGTCTGTGAAATGTTAAATACCCTCTACACTTATAGTGCCCTTCCTAGGGAAACTGCCCTGATTTGCTATGGCTTGTGCTGGATTTGAGTGAAACCAGCTTTGTTTATCCTGGCTATAAATGTTTTGACCTCTAAAAAAGACTGCAGACAAAGGAGGCTGACCTCCTGTGAGTTAGTATGGCATAAAATTCTAACCAATTTCAGCACTCATTTTGAATGGTGATATATGGACCTAATCACACTGTCTCCCTCTTGGAAAGTCAGATGCCTTGTGAACTAAGAGAATTTAGGCATGATTCCAATTTTCCATGATACTTGATATACTTCTCAGTCTTGGAACTTCTGGAGTAACTCTATGACTCAGAAGATACCGTCCTGGGCTACCTACATCCCAGTATGTCCTTGCACAAAACCTCCATTGCCAAAGATAAACGGAGTATAACTTTTCTTTACATCTTATAAAGCCTAACAAATAGATCTTATGTAAACTGCATGCCACTTTAAAAAAAGGGCAAAATAATATGAAATATTTGAATGCTTTCTATATACCCAGAATTAATATACAGATCTTCACATAAATTTCTATTCACCCAAGAAACCAGGACTAGAACTTACCATTGTGAAGGTATGTAAGGTAATTCTGAATATGTTTATATACCCGTATGTGTGTGTTTATGTGTGTATGTGTGTAGGTATGTGTGTGTGTGTAGCAGTCTATAAAACTTTACTAGAGAGTCTCTTGGAATAAGCTGTCAACCAGTAATCATCACAAACTTCTGTTTCTACTAGTGACTGGAATATCATTTGGAACTCTGCAGCAATGATTTAATAAAGGCTATCTAAAGGTTTGAAAGAGCTAATGTGTTAGAAGGATTCGAATGTGACATCTATATTGACAAACTGAGATATGACATAGTACCGCTTTTTGAAAGAAAATATCCTAAATTACTAATTTAAAATATAGAATCTCAAAGTCTACAGATATGATTTAGAGTTGTAAAGTTTGCTGATTTTCCTTTATAGGAGTGACTTACTTTTATCTTTAAACATTTCTATAGTAGCTTTAAAAAAACTTCATATTTTGTTAATGTCCAGATTACATTTGTTAATTTCTTGATTTCATACTGTCTCCAACAGTGGTTCTCAAACTTTAAAGTGCATACGAATTATATGGAGTGTTTATTAGAAATATAAATTTCCTAGGCCAGAAGGTCTGAGAAGAACTGAAAGGACCCAGGAATCTGTACATTTAATAAGCAGCCCATGTGACGGTAATGCAGGTGGTCTGAGGACGAGGCTAGTGCTATAAACTGAATGTTTGTGACCCCCAAAATTCACATGTGGAAATCTTTCTTTTTTAAAAATATTTATTTATTTTGGCTGTACCGGGTCCTAGTTGCAGCGTGCAGGATCTTCAGTTGTGGCACACATGTGGGATCTAGCTCCCCGACCAGGGATCAAACCCAGGCCCCCTGCATTGGGAGAGCTGAGTCTTACCCACAGGACCACCAGGGAAGTCCCCATATGTGGAAATCTTTTTTTGTTTTTTAGCATCTTTATTGGAGTATAATTGCTTTACAATGGTGTGTTAGTTTCTGCTTTATAACAAAGTGAATCAGCTATACATATACATATATCCCCATATCTCCTCCCTCTTGCACCTCCCTCCCACCCTCCCTATCCCACCTCTCTAGGTAGTCACAAAGCACTGAGCTGATCTCCCTGTGCCTATGTGGAAATCTGAACATCTGTTGTGATGGTGTTAGAAGGTAGGGCCTTTTGTAGGTGATTACGTCTTGAGGGCAGAGCCCTCATGAAAGGGATTAGTGCCCTTATAAAAGAGATCCCAGAGAGCTCCTTCACTCTTTCTGGCATGTAAGGATATAATGAGAAGTTGGCAATCTGCAACCCAGAACTGATCTCAGACTTCAAGCCTCCAGTACTGTGAGAAATAAATTCCTGTTTATTAGAAACCACCCAGTTTATGGTATTCTGTTATAGCAGGCCAAACAGACTAAGACAGCTCCTGTTCTATAAGTAAGGATTTGCTAAATACATACCAACACAGATATAAAATTATCACTTCTTTTATACCACTTAAATTATAGTTTTTGCTGTAAGATTTAAATTTGGGGAAATGTATATATGATAAAATTCTAATAGGGGAAGCTCATCTTTAAATAATCTAGGTTTGAAAAATCGACAAAAGATATTAACAGGTCACAGAAAAAGAACTGTTAATGCATTAACATTAAAAAAAGTACTTTAATGGATGAAAAAATCCTGGACCTAGCTCATGAGACAAATGCAAATTAAAACTATACTCAGACACCATTTCAAACATACCAGGTTGGCAAAGCACATGTCCTTTTAAGTGAAAAACTAATAAAGGGGTTCATAGAATGCATTTTATAACTCACAAGGTATTTGTATTGGCTGTTAGAGGAGATCACCATCAAACATTTTCATTACCCAGCCCTTATATACAAAAACAGCATTTTTGATGCATGCTATTCATTGGCTGTAAAGTCTTTGGTTGAGCATGTTGCCAATAAATATTTGATTTTCATCTTAATTATAAGGGTACCCATTACCTGAATAGCCCTAAAAAACTAGTAATGTAAGGTATACAATTCATTTGTATAAATGTAGCATGATATGCTCTATATATTGGTATAAGTAATGATTTCACAAAGTTTGTCCTTACTTTTGGTATGTACATATGATTAGCTTTGCCTTCTTATACAATAGGAAATGTGGATTTACATGTCAATGAAATTCAATCCCACATAGACTGACCAATCCATCTTTAAAAAAATGGATTACATGTGAAGATATATGGAAATGGATCACACACTCTTTTATCAGTATTGCTGTAATTTTCATGATTATTTTTCTTCCAATTACCTGTTTAATGAAAAACATGAGTTAGTTTTCAATAAATTTTCCTGTAACAATTTCTGTTCCATATATTTTAATCCAAATTATTATAGCAGGGACTTCCCTGGTGGCGCAGTGGTTAAGAATCCACCTGCCAATGCAGGGGACATGGTTCGAGCCCTGGTCTGGGAAGATCCCGCATGCCACGGAGCAACTAAGCCTGTGGCCACAACTACTGAGCCTGCACTCTAGAGCCCGTGAGCCACAACTACTGAGCCTGCGTGCCTAAACTACTGAAGCCTGCACGCCTAGAGCCTGTGCTCCACAACACGAGAAGCCACTGCAGTGAGAAGCCCACACAGTGCAACAAAGTGTAGCCACCACCCCCTGCTCCCTGCCACTCACGGCAACTAGAGAAAGCCTGCACACAGCAACGAAGACCCAATGCAGCCAAAAATAAATAAATAAAATAAATAAATTTATATTAAAAAAATTATTATAGCAGTCATGTAGCAGTCCCTAAGAACTAGAGAAAGTAAACAATCACTGTATACAGTTTTGATTTCTTCTCTTTAATCTCATATGTTTATCTTTGATAGTTTATGAAAGTTATATCTGCACAGTACAACCTAAACAGGAGAATTAATGCAATAATCTAGAAGACTTGAGCAGAACAAACAATTGAATTAATGAGTTCAATTCTCCACATTCTTTCTTACTTTTTTAAAAAGTTTTATTTATTTTTGGCTGCGTTGGGTCTTCGTTGCTGCACGCAGGCTTTCTCTAGTTGCAGCGAGTGGGAGCTACTCTTCATTGTGGTGCATGGGCTTCTCATTGCGGTGGCTTCTCTGGTTGTGGAGCACCAGCTCTAGGTGCGTGGGCTTCAGTAGTTGCAGCACATGGGCTCAGTAGTTGCGGCAGGCAGGCTCCAAGAGCACGCAGGCTTCAGTAGTTGCAGCATGCAGGCTCTAGGGCTCGTGGGCTTCAGTAGTTGTGGCACGTGGGCTCAGTAGTTGTGGCACACGGGCTTAGGTGCTCCATGGCATGTGGGATCTTCCCAGATCAGGAATCAAACCCGTGTCCCCTGCATTGGCAGGTGGATTCTTAATCACTGCACCACCAAAGAAGTCCCCTTTCTTACTTTTTTTAAAACTAAAACTCAAGAGAAACTTTCAGATGTTCTGTAATACACCCTTATCTTTTGCTTCCTTCCCCTATTTCTCTTTCATCTCTAAAATCGAACCTTTCCAATGTGCCATTCAGAACTCACAAGTGTAGTCAGCAAAATCCCAAATATCTAAAACCTCTTCTCTGATCTTTTCCTTTACTTCTTGATCTGCTGAAACTTGTTCTCCCCTAACACACTGCTTTCCCTGTAGTCCTCTTAAGTGGTAGCTGTTCCTCCCCAAAACCCTTTGTGCTATGGGGGCTAGAGGTAGAGAACAGGCTTTCATCCATACAACTCTACCCAAACTGCTCTTGTCAGGGTCACCTAAGGCCAGCTTATTGCCAAATCCAATGCCCAGATCTGGTTCCTTCTTGCTTTCCTGACCTCTAAATGTTGCAGTGCTCAAAGTCAGTTCTCGGATCTTTTCTCTATCGCCACTCACTACTTTGGTCATCTCACCTAGTGCCATTGCTTAAAATACCACCTATCTGCTGCCTACTTATAATTCCAGCTTGGACTCTCCCTTGAACTCCAACTTCATATATCTAATTACTTATTTGACAACTCTACTTTAATGTACAATACCTAAATACATTCAAAGCCAAACTTTAAAAATATATCTAAAATCTGCTCTTTCAATAGTTTTCCCTATCCCAGTAAATGGTAATCCTAATTTAGGAGTTCCTCGGACCAATAATCTTGGAGTTATCCTGGTCTTTTCTCTTTCTCTCATAACTCATATTCAGTCTAATAGTAAATTGTGCTCACATATATCCATAATCCTGCCACTTGTTCCCCTTCCACAAGTATCACCCTAGTCCAAGCGATCATCATCGCTTACCTTGATTTTTGCTAAGGTCATAGCTGGTCTCTCTGTTTTACCCTTGCCTCCTCTTGGTATATTCTACACACTGTAGCCAGACTGATCCTATAAAAGGTAAGTCACATCATTTCATTCCTCTGCTCGAAACCCTTTAAAGGCATTACATATCATTCAGAGTAAAACCCAAAATCTTCATGAGGCTACTAGATCAGGTCTTTGATCTCATCAACCCTCTCTGCCTTACTTACTCTGATCCCGCCACATTGGCCTCCTTGGTCTTTCTCCAAAAAGCCAAGCATGTACCTGACTCAGGGTCTTTGCACTTGCTATTCCCACTGCCTGGAATGTTCTTTCTCCAGACAGCCAGACAGCTCACTTTCCAATCCTCTCTCTCATCTCTGCACAATTATCATCTTATCAGAGAAGGTCTTTTCTGAACATCCCATAAAAATGTCCTGTCCTTGCCTGGCTTTATTTTTTTTCATGGTACTTGTCATTACCTAACATCATTTGTTTATTTTATGTCTCTCTCCCATCTCATGCCACAAGTGTCCCCAAAACAGTGACTTTGTTTATTTTGTTCACTATTATACCCCAAAAGTCTGGCACATGGCAGGTGCTCAATAAATATTTATTGAAAGAAAGAATGAATATTGTACACTCCTCTTTTTCTCTCTCCCCATCCTTCCCTCCCTCTCTCTCTCATTCCTTCCCTTCCTCCTCCCTTGCTTTAATATTCATTTAAATATTAACTAAATATTTCTGTAGTAGAACTACCCACTGCTCTTTGATAGTTCCCCAAATCAATTAAGTTTGCAAATTAAGTTTTGTTCTGATGATGGAAAAGGATTTTTATTTGTTCTTTTCCCCCCTTTCTTGAGCAGTGCTGTCCTATAGAA
Organism: Leucopleurus acutus; assembly: GCF_964270905.1. Lineage (NCBI taxonomy): Eukaryota > Metazoa > Chordata > Mammalia > Artiodactyla > Delphinidae > Leucopleurus > Leucopleurus acutus. Next base: position 53,509,685 of record NC_139144.1, read on the forward strand.
CTTTCAACAATGACTGAAGAAATATTCTATATCTGTACGAGTGTGGTAGCCATTAGCCTCATGTGGTTATTGCACACTTCAAATGTGGCTAGTGTAACTGAAGGACTGAATTTTTAATTTTTTAACATTTTAACTTAAACAGCCACATGTAGCTAGTGGTTATTATTTTGGACAGTGCAGCTTTGGACAATATAAATTTTTAGTATTATATTAAACAATTCCAATTAAACATTTTACAATTTTACATGTCTATTTTTCATTCTTTAAAACATTATTGTAATTTAAGATTATTTTCTTAATTGTGAAGCAGGTATCTTCACAGTTCCCATTTAAAGATTTTCACTGGTTCCTTTCCAATGTAGATTTGTATTTACCTTGGAATGTGCATGTGTGCATTCAAATACTAATATGTAAATAAGATAATCAGCAACTTTTTTTTTTTTTTTGTGGTACGCAGGCCTCTCACTGTTGTGGCCTCTCCCATTTCGGAGCACAGTCTCTGGACACGCAGGCTCAGCGGCCATGGCTCACGGGCCTAGCCGCTACGTGGCATGTGGGATCTTCCCGGACCGGGGCACGAACCCACGTCCCCTGCATCGGCAGGCGGACTCTCAACCACTGCGCCACCAGGGAAGCCCAATCAGCAACTTTTAATAAAAAGAATGAAACTTAAGTTTCATCATAAAATTTAAAACTGTGAAATTGATTTTAGCGTATGTTGCTGTTTAGCTACTCAAAAGCCATTTCTAACCTGATTCTCTTTTGTAACCTCCCATGATAGTCTCTAGAAAGACAAATAATTTCATTACCTCCCTTATAGCAAGGTGTGGCCATACGATTAGATATGACCCATGAGATGCAAGTAGACATTTATTAGGAAAGTTTCTGGGAAACCTTTCGGTATCCCAACAAAAAAGGAATAGACAATGGTATACTACTCAGCAATAAAAAGGTTCAATCCCTTGATATATATTATGGGAGAATCACAAAAACCTGTTGAGTGAAATATCCTGACAAGTGTACATATTTAGTGGTTTCATCTTTATGGAATTCAAGACGGCAAAACTAAGGTTTACTGATAGAAATCAGAACTACTGTTGCCTCTGGGGTGGGTGAGGTGACTGGCTGAAAAGGAACACAAGAGAATTTTCAGGGGTGATGGAAATATTATGTGTTGATTTATGTGCTGATCACATTTGTGTATACATTCGTCAACACTCACTGATTGGTATGTTTAAGGTATATTCATTTTCCTACATGTAAATTGTACAACTATAAAAGAAAGGAAGGAAGGAAGGGAAGAAGGAAGGAGGGAGGGAAGGAAGGAAGAAGAAAGAAAGAAGGAAGGAAGGAAGGGAGGAGGGAAGGAAGGAAGAAGAAAGAAAAGGAAGGAAGGAAGGAAGGAAGGGAGGAAGGAAGGAGGGAGGGAAGGAAGGAAGAAGAAAGAAAGAAGGAAGGAAGGAAGGGAGGAGGGAAGGAAAGAGGGAAGGAAGGAAGAAGAAAGAAAGAAGGAAGGAAGGAAGGAAGGAAGGAAAGGAAGGAAGAAATGAAGGAAGGGAAGAAAGGAAAGAAGGAAGAAAGAAAGAAGCAGAGGTGACGCATATGCCCTTTAGCTATCACCCTTTCTTCCCGGACATGATTCCTACCACAGTCATTTTGTCTATGCACAAAGACCAAGAGAATTGCAGAGATACTTGCCCTAATGTTGCTAAGCCATTGAACCACTACAATAATTGCTCACTTCTTATGTCAGAAAAATAAACTCCTATTTGTTTCAGCTATCATAGATGGGTTAATTGAGGAAATGAAAAAATATATATACATTTTAGGACTTCCCTGGTGGTGCAGTGGTTAAGAATCCGCCTGCCAATGCAGGGGACATGGGTTCAAGTCCTGGTCCGGAAAGATCCCACATGCCACAGAGCAGCAACTAAGCCCGTGTGCCACAACTACTGAGCCTACGCTCTAGAGCCCGCAAGCCACAACTACTGAAGCCCGAGCACCTAGAGCCCATGCTCCACAACAAGAGAAGCCACTGCAATGAGAAGCTCACACACCGCAACGAAGAGTAGCCCCCGCTCGCTGCAACTAGAGAAAGCCTGCGTGCAGCAACGAAGAACCAACACAGCCAAAAATAAACTATAAATAAATAAATTTATTTAAAAAATTTTTTACTTGGACTTTTGAATGAGCCTAGTGATGTAATGATTTCATATTAAGTGATTTGTTTCCATTTCATATCTTACCCAGTGGGATCCTACAATGGCCCCAAATGGTTTATCATCATAGAAGTATTGACATGGGAAAATATGCATGTCAAAGAAATTTACCTCATTATTGATTAAATATTAGTAATGATAAACTAGAATGTACACTTATAAAACTAAAGAATTGTGGGGGTTATTTTTTTTTTTTTTTTTTTTCAGTACGCGGGCCTCTCACTGTTGTGGCCTTTTCCATTGCGGAGCACAGGCTCTGGACGTGCAGGCTCAGCGGCCATGGCTCACGGGCCCAGCTGCTCCGCGGCATGTGGGATCTTCCCGGACCAGGGCATGAACCCATGTCCCCTGCATCGGCAGGCGAACTCTCAACCACTGCGCCACCAGGGAAGCCCAAGAATTGTTTTTTAAAATAAACAAGAGGACAAATAAGAATAAAGAACAAGATGTTATATAACATTCTTTTGTTTTGGAATTTGGGTCCCTAAAAGGGAACAAAACTACAGTTGCTAAAATAAGAAGAAATTATACAGGCTGAAAAAGTTCAAATTACCCACCATAAAACTAATTGTGACAGCTAATATTTGTTGAGTGACTCCCAAGTATCTATTAGTTAAGTACTAAATGCTTTATGCACACTATGTCAACATAATTCTAGCAACTCTATGAAGAATGTATTATCTCCATGTTGGTATGAGGAGACTGAGCTATAGAGAGGTTAAGCAACTTTCCCAAGGTCAAGGGGCTGATAAAAGGTAGAGGCGGACCTTGATCTTGGGTCTTTCAGATGTAAAGTTTAGTGCCCTTAACCATGGCTCTGTTTACTTTCTCCTTGCTATCACAGTATAATGCATCACAATTTTATTAGGTTTAAAGCAGGGTTGTTTGGGGTTTTTTTTTTGCATAACAAATATATGAAAAGGACCTTTACAATTTCTGACCCTCATTAGGGTGTTTTTATAACTGTAAATTTAAAAAACTGTATTTCCTTATAAAAGTTAAAAAACGATCTTACTTCGCTTCTTTTTTTTGTTTTTGGCCATGCCACGCAGCATCTGGGATCTTAGTTTCCAGACCAGGGATCAAACCCTCATCCCTTGCATTGGAAGCACAGAGTCTTAACCACTGGACCACCAGGGAAGTCCCTAAAAAATGATCTTACTTTGAATTAAAGAAAGATATTGTAGCTATTAATCATAGTTCTTGTAGACCACACTGCAATTCTGTAGCTTGACACATTCTATAATCTGTCCTCATTTTAATATTTAAATGATGGTAAAACTTTGCATAAGATATTAGAATAATGATCAGTTATAATCTGTTAAGAAAATATTCACAGAGTCTCAAAGAATTCAGAAGACAATGATATACAATATTTACACTGAAACTTTCTAAAGTAACTGGAATATTTTCAGTTTTGCAATTTCACCTCTGTAATCTTTAAAAGACAGTAGAAGCACAATTGCAAAAACATTAAATTAAAACTAGTCAGTGACAAAGTGGTTTCAAAAGAAAAGATTAAATAAACTTTTTTCCAAACAAGGAAAAAATCAGACGCTTTTTGAGAAGACATTTAGTAAAATCATAGAAATAAAGACTAGCACCTTCCCCTCCCCAACTCAGTTGCCAAAAGTGTCTAGAAAATTCCCATAAAAATATTTTAACTCCATATAGTTCTTGGTCAAATTATGAAGCTTTGCTATTATGTGATGTTCCTTCTTTCTCAGAAAACAGAAACAGCATCTACAATTTGCTATTACTTTTCTGCAGGGTTAGGGAATGGGAAGAGACAGGAATAAAGAATTGCTGCTCTATTGAATTATTTTTAATTTCTTATATATCTTACATAGATATATATTTAGTGGTCAAGCCTCAATTGTCTAGCTCACATAACCATCCAAGATTTTAACTCTCATACTTGTCCATACTGAGTCTCCAGCAATTCATCAATTACAGTTCAGGTTTTCCTATCTCGGCACTGGTTTCCCCAGTTGTTTCCACCCAGGAATCTCTGCTCTGGTAAGCTGTGACTCCCTGTATTCACCTATCTCTCCAATCTTGGGGGGCAGCTGTTGGCCCTGTGTCCTCCCCCTCTCTTATAGATCAAAGAAGCATGATTTTTCAGTCTGTTCAGTTTTTTCACTTGTTAGGATAGACTTCCAAGCTCCTTACATGAGGAACTGGAAACCAGAAGTCCTACCTAGAAATTGTGACACCAGGAACAGCTGGTGTCAAAATTGTTCCTTTAGACACCAACAACAGCTGAGGTCAAGGGTGAGATGCCAAACTGATGTAGGAGAACTTAATAAGCTTCTCTTCCCCCATTTCCCTTCTTGGCGTCCAGAACATGGGAGGCTAGACATATATTGCCAGACAGAATATTGCGAGAATCCTCTCTTAGGAAATGGATCAATACACTGGATGCTCTCTAACTCAACAGTCCTGCAAATCACCCTTAAAGGAGCTCATTCATCAGCATGCCTTGCCAGTATACACACATACAATCAGATAATCAAAAATTACAAGACACTTGAAGGAAACTGTTAACATTTAAAATGGAAGCCAAGGGAATTCCCTGGTGGTCCAGTGGTTAAAACTTGGTGCTTTCACTGCCCAGGGCCTGGGTTCGCGGGCCCTGGCTGGGGAACTAAGATCCCACAAGCCGTGGGGTGCGACCAAAAAATAAATAAATACATTAAAAAAAAAGCCAAAATAAACAAGGAACTTAGAGAAAACAGAGACAGTGTGGAGAGTGAAGGAAAAAACAATTTTAAGCACATATAATATTTATTCCCAGAGATAAAGAGAGGGTGTTGATTGTGTACATGAGGCAAAAACAGGAGGCTATATAAAAAGCAATATTCAGTGACCAAGAACAAGCTCTTGGAAAATAAAAAGAATAGTGAAAATGAAAAATTCATTCAAAGAGTTGGAAGCTAACCTTCAGGAAGTTTCCAGCAAAGTAGAATAAAACAAGGCAGAGAAGGAAATGCATGAGAAAAGATAAGAAAATTAGAGGTCTAAAATCCTACTAGTAGGAGTTTCAGAAAGTGATAAAGAGAAAGTGGCAGGGATAAATATGAAAGAAATAACACAACAGAATTTCCTAAAACTAAAAAGCAGGACATTCCACTTTGAAAGCCCACAAATTGTCTACTATAGCGAATGAAAGTACTCCAGCAAGGCAAGCACTGAAAAAATTATAGAACTCTGGGCATAAAGATATTTTGTATCCTCATCTGTCTTGCCCCTCTTCCTTCTTTGTCCTTGCTTAAGAAAACCACAACTCTGGTTAAATCCAACACTAAACTCACTCTTTGTACCCAAGTCCCACCAAGACTGCAGGAAAACCATGCTGACTGGTTTCACTTTAAATTAATGACACTAACCCTAATTGGGCTCTTTTAGTTATTATTTATTTTTGGCTGCACTGGATTTTCCCTGCTGTGTGAGGGCTTTCTCTAGTTGCGGCAAGCAGGGGCTACCCTTTCGTTGCAGTGTGTGGGCTTCTCATTGTGGTGGCTTCTCTTGTTGTGGAGCACGGACTCTAGGCTCGCAGCTTCTGTAGTTGTGGCACACAGGCTCAGTAGTGTGGCTCATGGGCTCTAGAGCGCAGGCTCAGTAATTGTGGCCCATGGGCTTAGTTGCTCTGCAGCATGTGGGATCTTCCTGGAACCAGGGCTCGAACCTGCGTCCCCTGCATTGGCAGGCAGATTCTTAACCACTGCGCCACCAGGGAAGCCCCCAAGTGGGCTCCTAATGCTACATTACTCATGTCATATTTCCATGATTCATTCTCTCTCATAGTGACTGCTTCATACTTTCTCCTCTCTCATTAAATTCCAACCCTCTGTAGGCATCCTAACTTTCAGCTAACAATTTTGCTTTATTTTGCTGGGAAGAGTTTGGAATTAAATAAAAGAGATCTTCCATAAACTCCTACCACCACAAGATCCTCATGATGAGGCCCCCGTTCTACATTCTCCCTTTACTTTTTTTTTTTGTATTTTTTTTTTTTTTTTTTTTTTTTTTTTTTGCGGTATGCGGGCCTCTCACTGTTGTGGCCTCTCCCGCTGCGGAGCACGGGCTCCGGACGCACAGGCCCAGCGGCCACGGCCCATGGGCCCAGCCGCTCCGCGGCACGCGGGATCCTCCCAGACCAGGGCACGAACCCACGTCCCCTGCATCGGCAGGCGGACTCCCAACCACTGCGCCACCAGGGAAGCCCCTCCCTTTACTTTTGATGTCTTCTCCGAACGAAGGCAAATTTCTCCACCTGTGCATTAGATTTCATTCCCTTTTGCCTACTCAAGGAGATTGCTCCAGTAATTCTCCCCTTTTTCTCCCAAGTCACCAAATTTTCTGTCTCCAGGATAACTTTTCATTAGAATACAAATATCTTCTCTCTCTCCCTCTTGCGCTCTAGCTCTCTCACTCTGACTTGTGTGTGTGTGTGTGTGTGTTTGTGTGTGTAAAACCAACCTTCTCTTTCCTTTCCCAGCTACTGCTCTATTTTTCTCCTTTCCTTGTCAGCAACACTCCATCTATCTCCCATTTCTCTCTGCTCATTCTCTCCTAAACCCACTCTAATAATTATTTTCATCTCCATCATGCTATCAAAATTGTTCCACACAAAGTCCCTGATGATCTCTATGATGCCAAATCCAATGGTCATCTCTCAAACCTCATCTTCCTTGACCTACCTATCAGTGGGATTTGATACAGATGATGACTCTCTCCTCCTTGAGACACTTCTTTACCTGACTTGCAGGGACACATGATATTTACCTAGTTTTCCTCTTCACCTTCTGGCTGCTACTTTTCTGTCTTTTCTACTGATTCCTTTTCATCTCTTCAACCTCTAACTGTTGAAGTGCCTCAGGGCTCAGTTCTTGGAGTTGTATATACCCACAAAGGGGAGATCTCATCCAGGCATTTGAATGGCATATGACCATCAGTATACTGATGACTCTTACATTTCTATCTTACCTTGGACTTCTCCCTAGTCTCTCTGTTTCATATCTCTACTTGGTATCTCAGATTTAACATGGACAAAACTGACCTATTGATATATACTCTCCAACTTGTTCCTCCCATAGGCTTCCCCACCTCACTTAAGGGCAACTCCTTTCTTCCATTTTTGCAGGTCAAAAACCTTGGAATCAAAAACCTTGGAGTCATGCTTGACTCCTTTCTTTCACACCCCACATCAGGTAAGTCAGCAAATGCTGTTAGCTTTACCTTTAAAATACGCCCAGAATTTGACCATTTCTCACATCACCACTAGCACCACTCTGGTCCAAACTACCATTACTTCTCACCTGGATTATCATAATAGCATTCTAAGTGCTTGCCCTACCTCTACCCTCTACCTCTTCACCCAGCTACCAAAAGTGAGAGCAGTCACATTTCTGCTTAAAACTTTCCAATAGCAACTCATCTCTTTTAGAATAAAGGGCCAAGTTCTTACAAGATCTGGCTCTATCTTACTTTTCAGAGCTCGTTGCCTTTTACCTTGTACCTCATATATCTGCTCCAGCCACACTGGCTTCCTAATGTTCCATAAACAAGACAGACACTTGTCTCAGGGCCTGTGCACTTAGTGTTCTCTCTGCCCACAATGGTCATCCCTTGGATATCAGCATGGCTTGCTCCCTCACTTCCTTCAAGTCTTCACTCAAAGTTCCCTTCTAAGTAAGGCCATTCTCATCCAAATTTCCACCCCTCACACTGCATATTCTCCTTCTCTGCTTGAGTACTTATCACTATCTAATATATTATATATTTTACATTTATTTTGCTTATTATTTGTTGCCCACCCACCACTAGAATATACATTCCACAAAAGCAGGGATATATGTCCTTCTCTTTTCAATGCCATAATCCTTAGCCTCTAAAACAGAACCTAGCACAGTAATGGCTGCCCAACAAATATTTTTGAATGAGTGAACATATGTTTAAAAAAACCTCCCACAGAGGAAAAAAACAGATTCAGGAATCAGAGTGGCACTGTGCTTCTCAGCAGCAACATTGGAAACTGGAAGACAAGAGACCAATGCCATAAAAAATGTAGAAGAAAATGTTTTCCAGCCTCCCTGGATTTAAAGGCAAACTGTTAAGGAGGGTAAATTAAAGATGCTTTCAGACTTGCAAGATTTCAAAAATATTATTCTCATGAACTCTTTCTTAGGAAGCTATCAGATGACAGACTCCACTAAAATGAGGGGGAAAAAAAACATGAAATAGGAAGATATAGGTTCCAGAAACCAACTGATTCAACACAAGGGGAAAGGCGAAGGGAAAACCTAGGATAATAATTAGTAAAATTCTAGACTGTCATCATGCAGAAGGTCTTGAGAGTGATCGATCCATACAGAAACAGGAGGACCTGGCCTCCAGGAAGCATCCCTCTGAATTAAAAACCAGAACTAATAGCTCATGTGATATATTTACTCATAAGGAAAGGACTTCTACAGTCCTGTTAAAGAGTTCATGAAACAATTAGAAACAAGTAAATAGAAAACTAAACAACACTATGTGGCTTAGTTATGAACAATATTTGCATAGAAATAATAAAATAATGGTCAAATAATTTGACTAAAAATTGTAAGGCGGGTAGAAAAGAATGTGGGGACATTAAGTACAGAAGCCCGATCCAAATTTTTCAGAGTAAAAAGTTGATATATAAACACCTAAAATGGAATAAGAAAAACAGCAGTATAAGCATATTATTTAGAATTATGAATATAAGTAGTTAAGAAAGAGAAAAGAGCTGAAAGAAGCCAACTCTGGAGACTGGGCATGAGAGATTGAGAGAGAGAGGACTCTGAGAGTTTCCTATTCTTCACTATAAGGTTTGTAGTACTATTTGACTTTTTAGGCTATGTGAATTCAATTTTGATAAAAGTAAAAATTAAAATTTAATAAGTTCATGTAAAGTGAGGAAATAGTATTGTAGAAATGTCCTTTAGAGTTTACAGAATAAAAGGAACTGAACACAAATGGTAAAAGACAATGGTTAGTACTGAAAAGTGGGGTTGTGGGCTGACTTTTTTATGACCACAGGCATGATTTTTTTAATTTTAATGATTGTTTTAAAACAAAAATAAATGAATAAGACCAGACCACAATAAAGGTTGGCCAATCAGATCTCTGTGAGAATGGGGTAGTCCTGAAAAATCGTGAATTAGCCAGCTTTCATTAAGGGCATTTTGTCAGAACACGTACACTTACAGAAAGAAACCATTTTTTTGAGGAATTGAACATGTTTGGGCTTCAACGCGATGATGTTACAATGATTTGCCATTTTAAAAATTCAATATCTTAATATCAAGGAAAGGTACCTGCTGATTTAATAGGAATACTGAAATCCAAATTCAAGACTGTCCGCTTGAATCGAAATGACCTTCCAGTAAGAAAATTAATCCTCTTGGGATTTTGTTCTAATCTTATTTTAGGAGTAGATTGTCCCTAATACCCAGTAGAGTCATTTGAGTTCTGACACAGAAATAGCAAAGTAACAGTTACAATAGGTAAATACTCGGTCAGGACTTTTGTGTGTGCCATGGTGGGTTGCATGGAAGCCACTCATTAATTGCAATACATTGAGGTTACCCAGGGGAAAATATCTGATTTTTTTTAAGATATTTCACAACATCTCTCAATAATTAATTTGTTTTAAAATTTATTTTAAAATAGTTTTATTATATAATATTTTAATACATACTGGAAAATGTAACACATGTGTAAGGATAAAGTATGGCAATATAATGAGCACCAGTCAACCCACCACTCAATTTAAGAATTGGAACATTACCAATACCATAGTAGCAAATCCCTGGGTGTTCCTTTCCACATTCCATCCTCACTGAAAAATAACATTCTCTATAGCAAACTTCACTACTTCCTGTTATGATTCAAATTAATCTCATCTGGTTCTATTCTCTGAAGAATAATATCTATGAAACATTTTTGCTTTCATTCATAAATGAGTGAGTATATATTTGGAATTGACGTCTGGTTGCAAGTCCAGCTCTGCCACAACCTTGCTAACTGTGTAACTGTAGACAAGTTATTGAACTCTTCTGAATTGCAATTTCCTCATCTGTAAAGCAAAGATAATAATTTATCATTTCCAGGGTTATTATAAGACTTAACCAGCTAACACATATAAAGCACTCATTACCTATAGCTATTTTTATAGAAAGCAAATCATTGTGATCTTAGAATCTTTTTGCAAAGTATGAAGGAAAGACAATTAGATATCTGATTAATTCATTTGATAATGCTTGCTTCAAAAATACTTAAACATAATCTAAAAAGAAACATTTCACTTGTCTGTTTCTGGATATTTTAGTAACTGAATCCAATCAACTTCTGTGGGTGATTTTTTGGTTGATTGTACAGATATTAGTTGTCAGGGTGGATAAATGTCCTTTTATTAATGAATTCATTAATTTAAAAATTAACAAAAGGATGAAGAAAACAATAGAAACTGCACATGAGAAATGTCATTAGGATATTGATCTAGTCTCTGATCTTGTGTTTAGCTGACACAGCATCATACATACATAGAAAGAGGGACAATGACTTCACGAACATTGAATTTTAGTCATTCATTTTTTTAAATCATTTTTCTGCTTTAAGAAATAATGGAACCAGCTGTTACAATATAGCAGCCTGGAATGTTACCAGTTAGTCTGTCACCATGGTAGCAGCATCTGGGGAACACGTTAAGATACACGATTCTAAAAAGCCAGAGGTTGAATTCTACCTTTGTATAAGGAGAGACTTGTTTATCTGAAGAGGTATCAGATCAATTCTTTTTATACTCCTGAATTATATGAAATGTTACCTTCCTGAGAGAGAAGATACTGCTGTGGAAAATTCCACAATATCTTAAAGATGGTCAACATAAATAATTACAGAAATGAAATGTGTTGAAATGACAGTAGGATGAAAAATTGGCCCTTTAGTTTTAAACCTACTTAATGTATTTGTATCATATATGATGCTGATGCTAGAAATGGTGATGATGATGATGAACACGCAAATGTGAGTGAATCAGGACAGAAAACTTAACATTAGTGTTAAGCACACTCAATCATTTTTGTACATTTCTTGCCCATTCTTCTTAAAGAGCAGAGCTACTTTATTTTCATGTGATGTGCATCCTATGTTGTAGTCCTGCTTTTTGACTCATGAATTGTGATGAAATATGTGACAGTTACACAATTAGGTTAATTTTAAAGGACTACTGTAAAGCAGTGTTTTGCCACCTTTTCCGCTGTCATCTGAGAACAGATCCAAGATTATAGCATGATAAATATTTGGGAGAAATCCAGTCAAGTGACAGTTTATCCCTTACATGATACTGAAAGACTGGTTTGACTGATTTTATGTTTCACCTATTTGACCAGTAGTTGTTCGATCAAATTGTTTTCTTTTGTATTTTGCAGACACAATTTAAATGTGATAACTAGCTGTGTGGGACTTTGTCTTTAAAACTACTCATTCAGGGACTTCCCTGGTGGCACAGTGGTTGAGAATTTGCCTGCCAATGCAGGGGACACGGGTTCAATCCCTGGTCCAGGAAGATCCCACATACCACGGAGCAACTAAGCCTGTGCACCACAACTACTGAGCCTGCGCTCTAGAGCCCGTGAGCCACAACTACTGAGCCCACATGCCACAAGTACTGAAGGTCGCGTGCCTAGAGCCCATGCTCTGCAACGAGAGAAGCCACCACAATGAGAAGCCCGCACACCGCAACGAAGAATAGCCCCCACTTGCCACAGCTAGAGAAAGCCTGTGCGCAGCAACGAAGACCCAACACAGCCAAAAATAAATAAATAAATTTATTAAAAAGCAAACAAACAAAAAACTACTTGTTCAGTCACTTCTAATCAGAGTTTCAGTAATAAGGTTTACCACTGAACTATTTAGCCCAATTCCCACAATATGATCAGAAAAATCGATACAGAAAAATCCATACTTGCAGTTGAGCATAAATTTTGAACAACAAAATGAATTTTGGATGACAAAAGGATGGTTGAGAATTCTTGAGAATTTGTTTCCTAATAAAGAGGATTTGATTACTATTTCTAACTTTTAAAATTATAACTCATATCACTGTTATGAAATTTTATAGAACAGATCACTCTGAGCTTAATTCATCAATTCTTCATAAAAATACATTTTTATCTATTTACATCACAAATATCTAGAAGTGACAATCCGAGCTGGTGCCAACGCATACCTTATTCTCCTTTTTATGGAATAGTCACCTGGTAGCCATAGAAACCTTACTGAGGGAAGAATTATTTGGTTTTACATTCATATTCCTTAAGGCTCTTACCTCCAAAATTATGTGCTTAGATTTTTCTGTACCATTTCTATTATTTTTATAAATTTTTAAAGTTTTTTTCATTTTACGAATAACATAGCACCTAGTCTTCCAGTCAAGAATTTTTTTAGCACTATTAAATATTTCTTCAAGGGCATTTTTCCCTAAAATAATTTTAAGGTATACTTCCAGAATAGTATTCATAAATTTGAGGGCTAATTAGAGTCTTATAACATTATGATACCCATTATTGTAATAATAAATAATTATATAATAAATATTTTTTAAATGTCACAGGCCAATAATATATTTACTAGTTTTATGTATCATGAAAGTTTTAGAAATCTCATATAATATTTCCTCTATTGTTATTATTAGAAATAACTATTATTTTTAGTAATAGTATTATCAATAGAAATAGAAAGATTTAACAGTTTTCATGGTTTTGAAAAATAGAATTCAAAATTCTCGTAACATGATGATAGTTTTCTTTCTTGTCAACAAACTATGAAATGGTTACTATATACTGTCAGCTTGCTATTTTACTTTATATTTTCTATCTTTCAAATGTTAGGGTTTCCTAACATTTATAACATGTAAAAAGAATATATTTGTCCTTTTATTTCTTTTGGAGTACAAATATGAAGTGGGTCCTAGTCAAAAACATTGTTTCCTTTTCATACATTACTGTTGGGAGTGAAAATTGGTATAATTTTCATGGAGGGTAATTTGGTTCTATTTGTCAAAGTTAAAAATGCTTATACTCTTTGACCCAATCATTTCAACTCCTAGGTTTTTATTCTATAGATAATCTTTCATACGTGCAACACGAAATATATACAAATGAAAGATTTATTGCAGCCTATTTGTAATAGTGAAATATGGGAAACATTAATAAATGCTCGTTATTAACAGACTGTTTAGATGAATTATGGTATACTTGTACTGTGGAATTCTATGCAGACAGTAGCTGGAATGATGACTTTTATATGACGGATTTGGAAAAATTTTCAAGAGTGAAAACTCAAGGAACAGAGCAGAGTATATGGTATACTACATTTTGTGTGCAAGGAGAGGAAGAGAAAGAGAGAGTGAGAGGGAATTTACACATGTGTGTTGGCAAATGCATGAATTATTGTTGGAAGAATTGCCATGAAACTGGGTTCAGTGTTTGCCTTCAGAGAGGGGAACTGGGTAACTGAATAAAAGGAGATAGACAGGTTTTTATTGTATATGCTTCTGTATCTTTGTATCATGTGTATGTAAAACTTTCTTTATATATACACATACATATATGTACACACACATACATAATTTTAAAAACTAAAAGGAATATAGCCTTATGTCCTAGAAGAAACATACTGCCTGATATTACTTTTATTTCTTCTTTCCTCTTCCAGCACTTGAAGAGGACTTACGTTCTTTTGCTAACAAAGAACAGACATTTCTATCTTTACAACTACCTGCACAATCATTGCTAAGTAATTAGAGAAGACTTGGACCTCTTAACCTTAACATTTCAAAAGTGTTTGGTTTTGTAAATATACCAATGTAGCTGGGCCTCTGGGATCTAAAGAGAAGTGGAGATTTGATAGTTATAAATGTAGAAAAGAATCCCCTTTGGAGGCTGGAATTGTTTGTGGTCTAAACTGAGTAACTGCCAAGTTGCTTCAATGTACTATGTATACAGTATCAGAATGATATTCTAGCATAAGACTGAAATTAAGGCTCTGAAGATGGTTGAGTTGGTACCATATAAAATCTGTAAAATGTTACTGAGATAAAATGTGCACCATATATGTAAAACATACTTAGAAATTCATGGCAATAGGTTTGAAAACTTATTTCAAGTTTTAAAAGAAGTTTTAAACTTTGAAACAATTAAATAACATCTACCAGAAAAAAATGGTAAAATTTCAATTAGAAAAAGAATTACAAAGATCTTATAAAGTTTTATAAAATGCTATCTTGCTCAGAGATGAAGACGGTCTCATATCCTATATTTCGTGGTTATTTCATTGACTGTCAGTGAGAAACAAGAAAAGTAATTTCCTTAAAAGAAATCTCAGGGACTTCCCTGGTTGCACAGTGGTTAAGAACCCACCTGCCAATGCAGGGGACATGGGTTTGAGCCCTGGTCTGGGAAGATTCCACATGCCGTGGAGCAACTAAGCCCGTGTGCCACCACTACTGAGCCTGCACTCTAGAGCCCACATGCCACAACTGCTGAAGCCCATGCACCTAGAGCCTGTGCTCTACAACAAGAGAAGCCACCACAATGAGAAGCCTGCACATCACAACAAAGAGTAGCCCCCACTCACTGCAACTAGAGAAAGCCCGCGTGCAGCAATGAAGATCCAACGCAGCCCAAAATAAATAAATAAATAAAATAAATTTAAAAAACTGCTTAAATGACTGTGCAGTCATACAACTGGACTGGCACTCGAGCCTCTAGAATGTAGTAATACATACCCCCTGGAGAAGGATGCCTTTGTTTCCTGGATCTTGGAGTCGTACAGCATATGGTCTGACAGATTCTAAGCTCCAAGTAAGTATTTTTAGACATGATGGTTCTTTACCATTATCTTTTAATAAAAGAGAAAGTATTTGTTGAGCTGAGACTTGCTTTCACAATAGTACTTTAGCTAGAAAGCAAGTGGCTTTGTCAGCTTATAAAGTTTGGTGAGATGAATAATTTAGTCTGTAGGAGTAATATGTCTAGAGAAGAAATTTAAGTAGGGGTTAGATAATGCAGGTAATTAATTAAGTGATCTTAAGATACCTGATTCACAATGACTAATTTGAATACGTACTAAAAATACATACAGATCATAAATCATGATTGTGATATTCTCAAGGGTAATACACAACATATAATTCACTACATAATAGAAAAAATTTAATTGCTTTATGTGCTTTAAAATATTTGAGAATTCTCTCTCTCTTTTTTTTTGTCTTTTGCTAATATTCAGAGAATCACAGTGTCTGATCAAAACAGAGAAGAGATTAAGGCTAAGGTTTATATTTAATGTCAGGAAAAATGAACCTATTTTAGAGCACTTATCTTTAACTAGATAAATATTTGAAGTTTAAAAGTATTTTTTCTGAGAATAGTTCTAGACATCACAATAGGGATTGCTTCTTCAGATTGTCATAGTAATTAACTGGGTATAAGGAGTGCTGTGTTATGATACTCTCCTTGGTACTGGGAAAATGATATATAGTAAATTCTCCTGCGCTGAAGAAGAGACTAACTTCCTTTATGTCACCGATGGCTGGGAAGTCATCAGTCTTACCAACAGAAACAGATGTCATTAAAATCTGCCCTCATATTCATTCCTCTCCTTTGTCAAACCTTAAGGACTGTCTCCTGTGACAATGGAAAATCAGACTACTTAGTTAAGGGACTGTCCAGCATGGTGCTAGGTATATTCATGCAGTCCTCAATTTACAGATAGGTTGGGTTCCAAAACTTTGGTACCAGAGTAGAATTTTCAATTAAGACAATGTTACAGATGGTGTTAATGTTCTGAAAAGAATCTATAAAATGAAGTGCTATAAAAATAGTAAAACCCCAAACTGTTGTAAAACAAGTATTAAAGCAGAAAACAACGAACTGATTAAAAATAACTTATGTTGAATGCTGGTTTCTGAAGAAAAGATTTCTTTAGAGGCGAATAAAAAGAATATAGACTCTTGTGAGAACTGTGAAGAGTTTTTATTAGCTCTTTTATGAACTCTAGAGGTTATTCTTCCGTTACATCAAAATTCTACTTTAAATTATGTCGCTTCTCTTTTTTTCTGGTTTACATATACCACTGATACTAGTTTTATGCTTAGGCATGATTACACTCATGGTGGAGGAGGTAAAAATGGATCAAGGGAGAGGAGAAGATTCTAGAAATAACCAGTTTCAAGTTAAGGAAGGGGGAGAAGAAAGGAAAGGAGATTAAAGATGAGATGTCTCTGGGGAAGAGATTATTAAAAAGTATCACTAACAGAGGTGTATGTAGTGAAATAAAGAGAAAAATCTGGCAGCTTGACATAGGCATGGCTGAGTGATGTTAGGTCAGACAATTTCCTATCCATGCCTGTCACCAAGACACACTGTCTATTCAGGTCAACTTTGTTACAATGGTTTGAGCAGGGGATGGGGGACAGAATGCAGTGGGAAGGCATTAAACACCTACTGTTTTGCCTGCCCAGCAACTGTTTCCCCTTCTTTTACTCCCCATGTTCCTCTGGGGCACAGGCTTAATCACAAGGAACAAACAACAGCCTGTAATTACTGGAACTGGGAGTCCAGGCCACAGTGGGATTAAGCTCTGAGTTGCTGAGCTGCTAGCCTAAGGCTCTTTGAATTTTCCTTGGCTAGGAACAGAATTGGTCCCAGAATCCAGAGTGGGGCTTTATCAGTAGGTGAAAATTAAGCAACTCCAGTTTCAAAGATACAGCAGTTCTCAATTCTGGCTATACATTAGAATCACTGCTAAGGATTAAAAAAACCAAAACCAAAACTAAACCAAACAAAAAATGAGACCAATGTCTGGATGTCACGTCAAACCAATTAAATCAGAATCCCTGGGGGTGGAGAGCTGGGCTTCAGTATGTTTAAAAAGCTCCCTAAGTGATGCTAATGTGCAGCTAGGATTGAGAACAGCAGATTATTAGGGATACAGAGGTGAAAAAGTCAAGTGTCCAGCTCACGGGTAAGGGTGAAGAGAGAAGTTCTACAGGCAGCTTTGGTGTAGGGGACACTTTATGCACAGCTGGCTTGCCTAGTGCCAAAGTGAAATTTGAGGGACTTAGAGGGAAGCATGAGGGTGCTAACTATTTAGCAGATACAGGAATTAGGAATGCAGTGAGAAGGCTGGATGGCAGAAAGGTAAGCCTTCCCATTCTTTGTTATTTCGCTTAGAGGCAGCCCTAAATTATCTCCTCAGTGATTATTTGACAAGCAGCACCCATTTCCCCTTCCCAATGTCTAGCCAAGGTTAGCAGTCATTTAAAATTATCAGAATCTATTCTTTTTGCACTGATTTGAGTGCTTAAGAGGAGGAATTCCTTAAGGAGGAATTCCTCCTTAAGGAGGAAGAATGAGGCATCTTTGTGTGATCATAAATCTACCACCTCAGTACACGGAGTGCAAACCTCCCACTAAATAGAATCACAGAAGTTTAGGGGAGGAAGGGATCTTTAATATCATCTGGTTCAACATTTTTCTTTTGGACTGTGCATATCTCCATTAGACTTGTTAAAGGCAGGGAGTGCTTCTTAAGTTTCATTGTTTCTCTGGTGCCCACCGGGTGATGCATAAATATTAAATGACCAACTGAAAGAAATAAGGTTCAGATGAGGAAGCTGAGTTGCACAGTCAGTAAATTAGTTCAATCATTTATTCATTGATTTATTCACTTAATACCAGGCAGAAAGCTTTAGATACCTATGAGAATGAATGTACAGTGCAGAGACTATAGTTAATAATACTGTATTGTATACTTGAAATTTGCTAAGAAAGTAGAACTTGGGAGATGATTAGATTATAACGGTAAAGCCCTCACAAATGGGATTAGTGCCCTTATAAAAGAGACCCCAGAGAGCTCTCCTGTTCCTTTCCACCATGTAAAGACATAGGAAAAGACAGCCGTCTACCAGGAAGGGTCCTCACCAGATACTGAATCTGCTGGCACCTTGATCTTGGACCCCCAGCCTCCAGGACTGTGAGAAATGTTTGTTGTTTTAAACCACCCAGTCTATGGTATTTGCTATAGCAGCCTTACTGGACTAAAACAGTGACAAACAAGTGGAGATAGAGAGCAGAGGAGCAAGCAAAGGATCAGAGGCAAGGACGTGAAATGTCATGTTTGGGAAACTGAGACTAGGTGGTATTAGAAAACAATGCCAACAACAAGGTCCTATTATATAGCACAGGGAACTATATTCAATATCCTATAAGAAAGTATGGAAAAGAAAAAAAAAGAAAACAGTGCCAACAACTAACTCCTGTCTCTGGACTTTTTGCTATGTAAGACACCATTGACTAGTGATTCTTTACTTGCAGCTAAATACAATCCTGATAGAGTACTCTACATATCTGTGTTAAATGAATGAATAGATAAATGAGAAGAGGATTGGAATGGAGGATCAAAGATCTCAATTCCAGTTCTGGCTTTACAACTATAGTAGTGGGCAGAGATGTTTTGTTTTGTTTACTTAAAAAGAGGTTATTATAGTAATAATAAGGGGAACAAGGGTTAGCAAGATGAACAAAAACAATAACAAAAAATCATCTAAAAATAACTCTGGTAGGCTGCTACTTGATATGGATGTCCTCATGGCCTCTCTTCCAGATACCATTGTGGGAGTCTCTTCTAGTTCTTGACTTCTGTCTCTGTTTCTCCAAACCCTTTTACCCAGCACACCAAAACACTTGACTTTAGCATGAAGTTACCTGACTGAGCATCACTTCCAGGTGTGGTGTGATTCTCAGTTGGACAGAGATGTTTTTGTCTGTCCAATTTCCCTTTCTTAATTCTAGCAATAGTAACCCTTCTTTTCCTTTGAGAAATTGCATCTCCCCTACTCCAAATGGTTCTGTTGGGACTGCCAATCACATTACATCCTGCCATGCTTACTCTTGCCCTGAAATGATTGGGTGGTCAAACGACTCAAAGAAAGCCAGTCAGAGTCCTTATTTTGGATTTTACGTTCAAGACTAAGAGGATTTCTCTCTTTTCCCTTGAATTACCAGTTAAAAGGATGTAACCTCGGAGATACTTGCAGCCATGTATCTTGCCCCATAGAAGAGACTGAGAGAACCATACCTACATACAGAGAGAAGATAAGATGAAGAGAGAGAGCTGTGGACCTAATTTAATTTCTGGATATAGTCATGCCTGAGGAAATCTCTGCCCCTCTTATTCCCATGTTATAAGAGAATCCCCTCTTTTTTTGCTTGAATTAGTTTGAGTTGTATTTCTGTCACTTACAAGTGAAAGAATTCTGTGTAATACAGTCACTAACTAGCAACATTACTTGTTAGATAAGTCATTTTTACCATTTTAGGCCTCAGTTTCCTTATCTATAAGTAAGGGGGTTGGACAAGATAATCACTGATATTCCTTCAAGCTCAGCTTCCATTTTTCACACTTCTATAAAAACTGAAGAGTTGGAGCTAAAACATGCTCACCTGAATCCTTGGCCTTTATTTTTCAAGGGAAAAAATCATCCATAAAGGAAAATTCCCATACCAGGCTGAAACCTACTTTCCTTTCTTCATATCAACCCTTAAGTTAGATCACAACAGAACCTTAAGAAATGTCTTCCCAAAATGGAATGCAGTCATTCAAAAATGGTAAGATTACTCTGTTGTTTAGTATATGATAATGGTGGCATTTCAAAGCAGTGGGCAAAGAAAGTATTATTCATTAAATGATGTTGGAATAATTGGCTAGCAATTTGAAAAAGAAACAACTGAATCTCTACCATATTTTCTATTCCCAAATAAGATCCAGATAATTCAAGGATTTAAAGGAAAAACAAGAAAAACAGTAACTTTCTGAAAGAAAACATGGGTGACTGTTCTTTATAAAAAAGAGATGGAAAAGGACATTTTAAGTGTGACAAGTTAAGTATAAACTTGAATATAGTAGGCCTGGAGTTAGGAGGACAGGTTCTAGACGCTACCACCTGGGTTGAAATCCTGGTTCCATACACATATTAGCTTTATGATCTTGAAAAAGTCACTTAATCTATCTAAGCCTCAACTTCCTCATCTGCAAAACTATAATACCTACCTCATAGAACTGAATAAGAAAAATAATTTTATCTATAAGAATATTCTGCAAGAATATAAACCAAAAGGACATAAATAAAATGTGAATAGTGATTATTTCTAGGTGATGGAATTATGGGTGAATTTTTGCCCCCCCTTTTAAATTTCTATAGAAAAATATTCCTATTTTTGTATTTTCTATGGTGAATTAAAATATTTCTCTCTGAGTGTCAGCATAGCAATTATGATCATAGACTCTGGTGCTGGACTACTTAGTTTCCAATCACTTACTAGCTGTGTGAGCTTGGGCAAGTTACTTAGCCTCTACTTCAGTTTCCTCTTCTGTAAAATGGAGATAATATTATTTCTACCATAGAATTAAATCAATTAATATAGGTGAAGTGATTAGACTAGTACCTAGTAGATACTGTTATATGAATGTTTTCAAATATTATTAATATTTTTCTCTTTTGAGTCCTTTCTCTCAAAATTCCTATTCTTTGGATGTCTTTAAGTCAACAAACTAGTTACAGATATATGTGAGTAGCTCTTTATAGTTTAACGCAGGTGTGGGCAGACTATGGCCAGTGGCCAGGCTGCCCTTGAGCTAAGAACAGTTTTTACATTTTTAAAGAGTTGTAAAAAAAGAAAGAGAAAAAAAAGACTGTGTAACAGAGATAGTATGTGGCCCACAAAGCCTAAAATATTTACCGTCTGGCCCTTTATAGAAAA
Organism: Leucopleurus acutus; assembly: GCF_964270905.1. Lineage (NCBI taxonomy): Eukaryota > Metazoa > Chordata > Mammalia > Artiodactyla > Delphinidae > Leucopleurus > Leucopleurus acutus. Next base: position 53,530,755 of record NC_139144.1, read on the forward strand.
AGTTTGCTGACTGTTGGCTTAATTTGTTTTCCCTTTCAAATGTGTTTCTGATTTAAAATCACCATGCTATAAATACCAAGGAATAAATCTCTAAAGGTGGAATTTCAAGATATACTGTAAACAGGAAGGGAGATAATTTTGGAAAAGGCAGATTGTATTCCATCTTGTAAATATTTGCTCCCCTGCTCTGCGGTAAGATAACATTTTCTACCAGTAATTAAGAACTGCTTCATAGTAACGGAAGGCAGGGTAACATAGGATCAAACAACCCAAAAGGTACTTAAACTCACCAGACTGAATGGAGTCTCAAGTACAATGGCGTTTCTCTTAGCCAACTCTATCCTGCTGATGGTGGCAGTCTAACTACCATGAGAATCCAGGATCATATCAGGTCTGGAATCAGCAAATTTGCCAGGCTAAGTATCCAGTTCCTTGCCACAGACCCTTGTGGTAATGAGCCTGGAAGTAGGAAAGCTGACTCAGGAAGTCTTTCTAGACCCTGGTTAGGCACATTTCAGAGAAAGAAAGTTGCCAGCAGGAAACTCTTTATAAATCTAAGGTTATTAAAAACAATTGTTCTCAAAAGGGGGGAAATTAAGCTAGCTCTTTTATTTGTTTGCAAACAGAAAGAATATTAACCACTTGTGACTATCTGAGTAACTTTACTGCTTTACTCAGCCTTAACCAATTCGTAGCTTTTCCATTTGTTTTCATGCAAACCAAACGGCCAGGCAAGAGAATGGAGGAAGAGAGTTCTGGGTAGAGACCTGATGCTCCTCTGAAGGCCCTAAAGTGAGACTTGTAGGAAGCTGGCACTCTGTCTAGGAAGTTGACGGGGTGTGGGTGATCCATTTGTCCACTGAGTCCAGGACTCTGTGGGTGTTGTTTTATTGAATAGGGGGTGGGGGAATGGAGGACCACTTCCTTTCTGACCTTAATTGGGTCTTCTGAGATTCAAACATGAGTGGTCAACCAAAGGCTTGTGGTTTGCTGGAAGTCTATTTACATGAAAAACTAAGGACATTTCCTGGGCAGAGCTGGTCAGGCAAGTACCTTTGGCACAGTAAAAAAACAAAAACAAGAACAAAGAAACAACCTTAGTTATAAAAAGGCAGAGGTGAATATAGCACAGATACTATATTTGTACTTGACTTTCAGCCCATCCCCTGAGTGTCTAAGTCCAATTTGAGGAAGGAGGGCTCCAGAGTCTATCCAGAGTCTATCCTTTCCCTGCAATAGACTTTCAAATAAAAAGGGGGTTGGGGAAGGAGAGATCCAATTCAATTTAGCAACTTTGTCTTTCCCCAAGTAAGGTCATTTAAAAATACATATACCATCCAATATCACCATGGTTTCAGAAAAGAAAGAGAATTGTAAAAGAGATATATGACAATATAAATTCGACTTAAAAACTGAGTTACTTTAGCCTTTATTAAAAATCCAGAAAGATGAAAACTTTAGAACAGCTGCTAGGAAAAATTCTCTACCATGTTGCTACTACTTCATCTCATTCCTTTTCCTCTTTGTTCCTTCATCATCGTTTACTCCCTGCCACTGATCTTCTCCCACACACAGCCCCGCAGTGTTTCTAACCACACTTTCTTTTTCTCAATTACATCATTTTAGTAGGGCCTTGGGTCAGCTATGGTCTTGGGAAAGCATGTAGATGAGCAGATACTCAGGCTGAGTGAGACCTATCCGGGAAATAATATCCCAGGAGGTATAATATTATCCCAGGAGGGCAGGGCTTTGTCTTGTTTTCCACTATATCCCCCCCATCCTGAAAATAGTGGTGGCAGGCAGGATATAGCGAATAATGAATAAAATACAGGCAAGGTATATACACGTTCCAATCTAACACACCACCAACGACAACCAAGTAATAGTCCTTGGTCTTATGGAAGGTAATGACATTTCACAAATCATTAATGATTAAACCTCTTTGCAGAAATATGAGAAGGAAAAATGAAGCAATAATACACCATTCTAGGGCTTCCCTGGTGGCGCAGTGGTTGAGAGTCCGCCTGCCGATGCAGGGGACACGGGTTCGTGCCCCGGTCCGGGAAGATCCCACATGCCGCGGAGCGGCTGGGCCTGTAAGCCATGGCCGCTCAGCCTGCGCATCCGGAGCCTGTGCTCCACAACGCGAGAGGCCACAGCAGTGAGAGGCCCGCATACCGCAAAAAAAAAAAAAAAATACACCCTTCTAATCCAACCATTATTATAGTTTTCTTATTCACTGTTTTATAATATGTATTTAAAATATATTTGTAATCAGAAAATTTGGGATAGGAAATATGGAACTTATTTTCAAAAGAACCAATCTCCTTTGCCTACATGAGATCACAAATAACAAACAGTGAGGTTGCTTAAGTAAGTCTGAAAGAACCTTTGATAATCTATGTCAGTACAACAAAGCATGCGGTATAAAACACAGAAAACTTACTAGTCAAGGAGTCATAAGACGTGCATTCTCTTGCTGGCTTCTACTCTAAGGATTTCAATGTCTCATCTGTAAAAGGAGGACTGAGGCTCCATAATCCCAAAAGTATTCTTAAAGTCTGAAGTTTAATGATTCCTAAAAAAGATTTTATTGTTTTACATTCTGATTGTAAGGCAGTTTGTAGATATAATATTTATATGCTTATATACATAAACTTATATATTTATATATAATAGTAAATATTAACTGGGATATATGAGTTCCTTCCACGCAGAAATAGATTTTAGAAACTCACATAAAGAGACCATTTCTAATTTTTCCAGACAATTTTTTTTAACCTGGAGGAACTGGAGTAAATCGTTTCACTTAACAGATAGATTATTAGTAAAGTCTCAAAGGTAAATCTTTATCCTTATAAACCAACAAAATAGAACGTTAATTCAAAACAAAGTGACGACAACAAACCAGCTAGGAGTCATCTAAGGGACAGAGTGAGGATAAAACATTAATTGGTTCATTGGTGCAGAAATGGGATGAACAAAATTCTACCACTATGCTCCTACATAGACGAGGGTAATGCAAGAAATTCTTCCTTGTACTAGAATTCAGGATCAACCCTCTCCCCATCTCTCTGTTTTTCCAAGGACTAAACTACCACTTCCTCCAGAAGATAAGTGGCAACCTGATGATTATTTCATTAATCTCTGTATAAGCCTTCTTTTGGGGACTGAGGGGACCACGAAGGTTTAAGGCGACACCCCCAGAGGTGACAAAAACGCACTGGCTGAGGAGATTGTTTGTACTGAAACTTTTATTTACTTATTATTTTTTTTTATTTTTTGGCCGCGCCCTGGGGCACGCCGGATCCTAGTTCCCCCACCAGGGATGGAAGCCATGCCCCCTGCATTGGGAGCGCAGAGTCTTAACCACAGGACTGCCAGGGAAGTCCCAAAACTTTGATTCAAATAGCACAAATTCGTCACAATTTCAAAAGAACCAGAAGTAATTTGTATTGTAAGCACTTAAATCGAAGAACACTAGAATTGCTTCCCGTCCTGAAGGCTGACTGAATTCGGACTAGCAGCCACACTTCAGGATTTACCAGGTAGTTCAATAACGAAAACCTGGAGCTGTTCACACGCGTTTTCCTGCGCCAAACGCGGAGGTGTTCATCCACGCCATGTTAATCACATTAATAAGCGTAATCATCCTATCAGGCTGCAAACTTCACGTATATAACAGAGACTTTCCCACTGCGCGTCGCCTGCAGGAAACGGATCCCCGCAGCGACTCTGGGCCTTTGGCCGAGTCTTGGGAAATCTCCAAGTCCCGCCCCGCCCTCCAAAATCAGACCTGAAGACCGGTTCCCCGCGCTCATCGCGGTCTCCTGCTGCCCTCTGCCGGGGCCCTAGCGTCAGGCTATGGAAGGCGGCCGCGTGGCCGCCGGGGGGGGCGCCAGGAGGGTGACGTCACCTCTGTGCGCGGCCCCTCGCCGGAAGTTATTCCTGTCCACTTCCGTTCCTCTGTTATTCTCCAGACCCCAGAAGGGAAAGTAAAAGTATCTGTAGCGCCCAGTTATAGTCCAAGTTGAGGTCGGTGACTCGCTGCCGGCGTGCGTTTTCTTTTTAGAAGCGGGTCTGGGTGACTGTGATGTGTAACGGAGTCCCGTTCCCGTGCAGCCCCTTGTAGAGTTTCTTTGTGGGAGGAAGAGGGATGGAAGAACCCGTGGAAATACCCGTGGAATTTTTGAGTTAAAGACTCAACTGGGTTCGAACCTTGCTTCAACGAGCTAAGTCAAGCTAGTAAGGGAGCTCGGCGCTTTTTCTGATTTTGTAATTTTAGGAATGATGCCGACGTTTTAAGTTGTGGATGTTAAGTAAGATAATGTGTGTGAAGCACTTAGTTCTGGTTTTACAAATTATACTCTGATTCTGCCGCCTTTACCTCTTATACTCGGGCTTGTACTTGCCATTTTCTTCTCAGTATCTCTGAGAGATGCCTAGTATATAAGAGGTTATGGATCTAACGAGAACATTATGCAGCGTTAGCTGAGATTGAGCTCCTTATTCTGTATTACAAGTCCTGACGTTATTTTATCCCCGCCCCTTTTATTTTTCCATTTCTAGGAAACAGCTATTTTTCAGCTTTTCTGGAGGAATGCAAAGTTCTCTTTCCTTAAGACAAATGAGGTGAGAAGTTCATTGCTGTAAATATCTCCAAACTTAGCTCGTTTTGTCAAAAGAAGACTAACTGGAATGTAGAAGCCTGGAACCAGTGATTACCCATTTCCATTAAAAGCCCCTTTGTCCGGGGAATTGTGGAGCAGAGGGTCTCATAAATCTTCCTTTATTCCTTAGACCTCACAAGTTACAGGTACAGAGATTTTCAGTGTATTTGCTAATTTTGGCCTTTAGCTCTTGGAATAGTGGCTTTGGTAATTAAAAACGGCAATTTCAGAGACATGGAAATAAGTTATGGAATATTAATTAGTTTTGAAATTCGTAGATTGAGGCAGTTGGTACTTCTTGCATTAGGCTGCTTAAATATTTATTCACCACGCTAGATGTAATAGTATTTTGAATGGAGATTGGATGCTAAAGGAGTAAAATAAATTGATATTCATCAGGCTTAACTTTTTTGTGTTGAAAACTGAAAAATAACTTATTCTATTTTTTCCTCTCTCTGTATATATTAATGTCCCCTCCCCCCTTTTTATTTAAGTGGTATTATCCTAGCCACTGTACTGTTAAGCAGGTTGCCACTTAGAATGTCTTGGACATCTTTCTATTGTGTTAGATCTGCCTCATTTAAAAAAAATTTTTTTTTAAATTTATTTATTTTTGGCTGTGTTGGGTCTTCGTTTCTGTGCGAGGGCTTTCTCTAGTTGCGGCGAGCGGGGGCCACTCTTCATCGCGGTGTGCCGGCCTCTCACTGTCGCGGCCTCTCGTTGCGGAGCACAGGCTGCAGACGCGCAGGCTCAGTAGTTGTGGCTCACGGACCTAGTTGCTCCGTGGCATGTGGGATCTTCCCAGACCAGGGCTCGAACCCTTGTCCCCTGCATTGGCAGGCAGATTCTCAACCACTGTGCCATCAGGGAAGCCCCTGCCTCATTTTTAAAAGGAGGCTGTGTAGTATTATATTGTATACATGTACCACTATTTATTAATCATTCTACTATTGGTGGCCATTTGGGTTCCTTCTTTTTTGCTGTAGCAAGTAATATTATAATGGTCATCCTTTTTTTTTTATTTAAAATAACAAATGTGTATTCTTGTCCTGTATTTCCTTTGGATAATCTCCAAGAAGTAGAAATGCTGGGTTGAAAGATATGATGGATGGTACCAAATTCCTTAACAACAGTAATATTTGAGAATTCCCCCCATTTCTTCATATGTTTACCAGCTGTTGATACTAGTTACCATTGTTTTTAGGCTTAGCTAAGACTGTTCATACCATTTTGGGGGGGTCAATTTATTGCATTTATAGTATTGTAATCAAAACCAAATTTTTGTTGCTAGTTCTAAGTCCAGTTCAGCTCTTTTTTTCCCCTATGTAAATAGAACACTTAGTTTTAGACTCTTAGTAACAAATTACTATAAAACAAATGATTCACTTCAACTTCAAGTATTTCTTAAGTTAAAGATTTGTGGGAAGATACTGTTTGAATGGGATCTTGTACTGTGGATAGACATTAGGAGGATAGGCCTTTCTGAAAGACAGAACAGCTTAAAAAAGGCTGGGAGACAAGAATGGTCAAGGATGTTTAGGACCTGAGATTTGAGAGCAATGGTGCTTTGTTGTGAGGTTGTAGAATAGACGAGATAGCTAGAAAGATCAATCTGAAGATTTTACCTTCTAGGGGACAGCTACAGAGGTCAGGGAATCAGGGAATGAGGGACATGATCACATCTTTGTTTTACAGGTGTACTGTGGGGGCAGTCTTGAGTGACTGATGTTAGAGAAGCAAGTTAAGTGACTGTTATAGTCTGAGAGAATATCAAAGAGTAGAGAGATTGGATTTCAGAGGTACTGAAGAAGCTGAATCTACATGATTTAATAACTGGGGTTGAGGAAGAGAAAAAAAAACCAAAGCTTACTTTCAGATTTTTTTTTATCATGAGTGATTACTGAGTAATAGTGATTTCATTAATTAGAGGAGGGCTGGTTTTGGGGCTGGGAAGGATGCTCAGTTTGGCTTTGGACATTAAATTGTGTGAAAGATATTTCCATGGAGAATAAACTATACACAAAGACAAAATCCCCCTATGACAGATTCAGGAGAAACCTTAATTTATTCCTCTTTTGTTAAGATATTTGGCATATATTTTTACTTTTAGTTTTTCATCAGTAGAATTTCTTTTGAATTTTCTGTGACTCGTTCAGCCCTGTTTCTCAAGAGTAGAGTGTAGTCTAGAGTAGTAGTCATAGACATTTTTGAACATGTACAATCTTAATAAAAAGGTTTATAAATGTACCTCCAATATAGGTATATTTATTTACTAATTAGTTATATACATGTTTTATAGTACTATTATATTGTATACATTTTTACATTATGAAACATGTAAAAAGTAGAAATTTTAAAAGGCCAAGACAAATATAAATTGGAGTTTTACTGTTTTCTACCTGCGTCCCATTGGATAATCTCTCACCCCCTTTGGAAAGCACTGGTTTTATCTACAGCTGTCAGTGTTCTGTCCCATTATCCAGTAGAGGTCACCCTGAGCATGTGGAAGAGAGAGCAGGTTGTTGAGCAGGGCATGGTAAAGCCTTCATTCTTTAGTTAGGAGGATCTTATTTTTAAGTTCCTATCTTCATGCATTTTTGGAAGAGTATGTAGTTATAGAGTAGTATGTGGTATTATGGAGACATGAATAATAATGAACTCAGAGTATAGGGCAATCTAAAATGTGCTTTTGCTGTTTGCTGTTTACTTTGTGAGTGTTTTGCGTTTTGTTTGAATGTTATTTGAATCTGTAGTTTTGGAATCTTTTGTTAATTCTTTGATGATTGGTGGATTATCTGAGTTACAGGAATGTTCCCAGCCTGTAGGCATAATCCAATTTCTTGTTAGATTGTAGTAATTAAAAGGACAGACACAGAGGAGCTTTTCTTATATGGATCTTGAAAGCAGTATCTCAAGCCCAGAGATATTAGTGGTGAGTTGGAACCATTTATCTCTATTTTCTATTTTATGCTTAATTAGCAGAGAGGAGAAAGGAAATGCCTCTTTTAAGTGATAAGAGCCTGTTGTAAGTAATTAGGAATCAAGAACTAAGTTTGTCACAGCTGTATAGTCTGAAAAGGAGAAAGTACAGTTAAAAAAGTATTATGTGTTGTTGTATGACTGAGACCACAAACAACTTAGGAACATAAACCATCTGACAAGCTGGATAACAGAAGAAAACTTTTCTGTTAATTTTCTCATAAAATATTTCCTATAAATAGAGGTGCTTGTTTTAGTAGGGACCTATGATTATTATCATGTATAAGTTCATCCAATTTATGCTCTATTTCTAAATGATCAGGAAAATGAGTTATCAAGGTTTTAGTCACTTGATCAAAGTTACATGTGCTGTGACACAGATGCAGAGAGCCCTGAGTTAGTCTTTTATAAAATGGTGGTGAGGAGAATGGCAAAAGTAACTTTTAAAATGTTTACATCCCATCTCTATAGTTCCACATGTGGTGGACTGTGTGTATGAAATATCCCAGCTAGATCATTATGAAGATGAAAATTGGTTTGGAGTTGTTGGGTTAACCCAAGAACCAAGGGGACGTTAGGGTAAATTGAGAGACATGGAGATTGGGATCAGGAGCTATGTAAGATAAGAATTAAGGTTCTAATGATAGCATGGGTTTAAAGAGTACCATGAATCTAGAAAAAGGTGTTTAAGGTGGAAATTAGGTAGTATGAAGTGTTGGTTTTCAGGGCTAGATTTAGAGGTTTTTAAAAAAATTTTTTTTTTTTGGCTGTGTTGGGTCTTCCTTGTTGTGCGTGGGCTTTCTATAGTTGTGGCGAGTGGGGGCTACTCTTCGTTTCGTTGCACAGGCTTCTCATTGTGGTGGCTTCTCTTGTTGCGGAGCATGGGCTGTAGAGCGCAGGCTCAGTAGTTGTGGTGCATGGGCTTAGTTGCTCCGCGGCATGTGGGATCTTCCCGGACCAGGGGTAGAACCCGTGTTCCCTGCATTGGCAGGCGGATTCTTAAACACTGTGCCACCAGGGAAGTCCCCTAGATTTAGAATTTGATAACCAGGAAGTGAGAACAGAGGCAAAGAAGTCTGGTATCTATGGGCAGAGGCAAGGCCAAAGATCTCGTAAGTTAGAAGACAAGGCAGAATTGAAAGCATCAATTAGTAGGAATAAACCAAAGGTTTGGAAACCAGGAAGATAAAGCAGAGATGGAGAGGGGCAACTGGTTTTGGGTAGCCAAGGCAGGCAAGGCCAAATAAAAAGAGGAAGGTAAAGGCAGGAATAATTCTGGAGCAGTGATGATGCTGTACTGCTTTTCTTTATGTTAAGAATAGAAGTGGCCCCTGACCCACAGATAATCAGAAGCAGTGAGCTAGGGAGTGGGAGTTTGGTGGTGGGATTGTTACCACAGCACCAGGAGAGCTGGATCCCTAGGTGTTTTCTTACAGAAATGACCATGATACTTACAGGGTCATAATATGGTCTTTTATCTCTTTAACATGTGTGTTTGTATAATATTATATATGTTGTTTTATACAGCATTCCAAAAGGTTTGGGCTACCTGACCATTATGGCACCAAGAAACCTCTTGTATATGAGAAGTAACTTTCTTTTTGGTTCAAGATGTTGGATGATCCGATTTTCAACAGAAATCCTCTTTAAATCAGTTTCATTTAGGCTTTTCAGTATAAAATGTGATAATGCAGACAGTGAACCTTTGGAAAATGAAGAACTGCTGAATAACTTACTTACTATGGGAGTAGATGTTGACATGGCAAAGAAACGACAGCCTGGAGTTTTTAATAGGAGAGGTACTAATGAGCAGAACCTGAAGACATTCCTTCTGTCTAAAGGAGCTAGCAAAGAAGTGATTGCTAGCATCATATCAAGATATCCACGAGCCATGACACGCACACCTGAAAGTCTTTCATATCGGTGGGATCTGTGGAGAAGAATTGTGACATCAGACCTTGAAATTGTAGCTATTTTGGAACGTTCTCCTGAATCCTTTTTTCGGTCCAGTAACAACCTAAACTTAGAGAAAAATATAGAGTTCCTCTACTCAGTTGGATTGACCCATAAATGCCTTTGTCGATTGTTGACCAGTGCCCCACGTACCTTCTCCAATAGTCTCGAGCTGAATAAACAGATGGTTGAATTTTTGCGAGAAGTCTGTTTGTCTTTGGGTCACAATGATCCCACAGGTTTTGTCAGGAAGATAATTTTTAAAAACCCTTTCATCTTAATTCAGAGCACCAAACGGGTAAAAACTAATATTGAATTTTTACAGTCAGCTTTCAACTTGAACAATGAACAGCTGCTTGCTTTGATACATGGTCCAGGAGCTAAAATCCTAGACCTTTCCAATGATTGTATGAGAAGAAACTACACAAATATCAAAGAAAGACTGCTTTCTCTTGGGTGTACTACAAAAGAGATACAGAAGTTTGTTTTAAGCTGTCCAGATGTGATCTTCTTGGGAGAGAAAAAGTTTAGTGATAAAATAGACTGCCTCATAGAAGAAAAAATTAGCATTTCACAAATAATTGAAAATCCTCGGATTTTGGACTCAAGCATAAGCACTTTAAAAAGTCGAATCAAAGAATTGGTAAATGCTGGCTATAACTTGAGTACGTCAAACATCAGTCTTCTGTCTTGGAGTCAAAAAAGATATAACGCTAAATTGAAAAAGTTAAACACTAGACAGAATGTTGTTCTGGGGAATTAAGCAGAAGTCAGTCTTACAATGTAGTGACATAATTTCATTTTGAATTTGGACCTTTCAAAAAGGAGCTTTGTTTTCTTAACCACATATACATATATAATGTTTCTTTGGATATTTTAGTTTAAAGGTTCATAAAAACTCATGGTCATTATGCCCTGGTATAGTCTTCCCAGCTACCTTTTCTGTAGTTTGAATTAATACGACACCCAATTTTATGATATAGGCTGTGGCTTTTGTATGCATGGTAGTTGCTGAGTGCTATGGCAGAACAATGTATAAAAAGAAAGTACAAAATAAACTTTTTTGGTTTCTGTTCAGATTTGAAAATCGACAGATTCATTTAGATAGTTCTATTTCCTATCATGGTTTTGAATGGCAACCTATTTCTCCTATTATTCCATGTATCTAATTATGGTTCATCTTCAAAATAGAATGTCAGTAAGAATATGACAACAAAAAGGAGGAATTTTTCATCCCAAATTCTACGTACTCTATTTAAACCATTAGTATGCCCCACCACTCCTCCAGTTTAGGCTCAATTTACTATGGGTATATCCTGATTTCTTTGAAGATAAGGGCAACTGTGATAGGCAGAATAATGGTTACCCAAAGATATCAGTGTCTTAATTCCCAGAACCTGTGGATCTGTTTCGTTACATTATAAAAGGACTTTGCAGATGTGATTAAGTTAAGGACCTTAATTTGAGGTCCTGAGTTGGGGAGGTTATCCCAGATTATCTGGGTGGGCCCAGTATAATCATAAGGGTCCTTAAAAGTGGAAGAGGGAGGTAAAAGAAGAGGTCAGAGTGATGCAATGTAAGAAGGACTTGACCCACTTTTACTGGCTTTGAAGGAGGAAGGGGACATGAACCTAGGTAGCCTCTAGCTACCTCTAGGTAGCCTCTAGAAAATGGAAAAGGCCAGGAAGCATTCCTCACTAGCACCTCAGAAAGGAATGCAGCCGTGCTGAGACCTTGAATTTAGCCCAGTGAGACCCATGTCAGACTTCAGACCTACAGAACCAAAAGATAATAAACTGGTGTTGTTCTAAGCCACTGAGTTTGTGATAATTTGTTACAGCAGCAAACAGACTAATATAACAACTAAATGGATGATTAGTTGCATTTTAGGTGAAGAAGTGTACCTTTAGTATAGTATCTGTATTTCTTCCTCTTATACTTTTTTTATCCACCTATCTTTCTGGAATGGCTAATAAGTTAGTGTTTGTAGTTTCCTCTAAATGTATGTACAAAAAACTAAATGTAAGTAATAAAATCTAAATAAAGGAATACTTTTGCCTAATGAGTGTAGTTTACAGAAATAATGATGGTTTCTGTATATTTATATTTTGTTGGTGTTTCTGTTAATACAAAGAACCAAGAATTTTTAGAGGCGCTGACTTAAAGAATGACAAACAGATGACATCTGTATCTTGAAGACATTCACAGTCTAGCTCTGACATAAACTGAAAGAGAAGGAACAAATTATATGAGCTTAATTACTTTTAATTGCTTTCCAGAGGCATTTATTTTCTAGATGTGGATTTTGAATTAAGTAACAATGACGCTAACCTTTTAAGCCTTTTTTTTCCTTTTATTGAAGTACATATAGTTGATTTACAGTATTATGTTTCAGGTGTACGGCATAGTGATTCAGTATTGTTTTTGCAGATTATACTCCATTATAGGTATATATAAGATAGGTACACACACCCCCTGCCCCCCAAGATAATGGGTATAATTCCCTGTGTTAAGCCTTATTTCTTATCATTGATGCCTCAAAAAAACTTACTCCCACCAGTGATAGAAACCAAATGCCTGTTTTTTCAAGGCCATTTGTATGTCAGTGATCTCTTATATTTCCAATAAAGTATTTGATGGCAAGCATGGCATAATTTAGAAATCATGGACTGTATAGAGACATTTCTTTAGAGTAGTATATCTGGGTACTATTCCTGACCAGCTCTGTAACTTTGTGTAAATAATTTTACAGAACTTGTTTTCTCATCTATAAGATGAAAAATTGACCTCACAGAGTTGTTAAGAATCAGATGATATAGGGTCTCTAAGGTTTCTTGCACATAGTAACTTTTCAATGGTAGCCATAATAAATACAGTAGTATTTTTAACAACAGCTTTATCAATGTATAATTCATATACCATACAATTCAATTTAAAGTATGCAATTCAATTTTTTAAAATACTCATATTGGGGCTTCCCTGGTGGCGCAGTGGTTGAGAGTCCACCTGCCGATGCAGGGAACACGGGTTCGTGCCCCGGTCCGGGAAGATCCCATGTGCCGCGGAGCGGCTGGGCCCGTGAGCCATGGCCGCTGAGCCTGCGCGTCCGGAGCCTGTGCTCCGCAACGGGAGAGGCCACAACAGTGAGAGGCCTGTGTACCGCAAACCAAAACCAAAACCAAAACAACTCATAGTGCTGTGTAATAATCACCACAATCTAACTTTAAAATGTGTTTGTGCCCTTTAAAAGAAACCCTTTACCCATTAGCAGTCAATCTCCATTATCCCCCTCCTACTTTCCTAGCCCTAAGCAACCACTGATCTACTTGCTGTCAATAAGATTGCCTATTCTGAATGTTTCATATAAATGGAATCATACAATTTGTGGTCTTTTGTGACTGGCTTCTTTCACTTAGCATAATGTTTCTAAGGTTCATTTTGTACCATGTATCAGTATTTCATTCATTTATGTTGCCAAATAATATTCTGTTGTATGGGTACAGTAGTAGTATTGGGAGTAAATTTTATTGTTATGGCTTAAGGTCCTGAGATGGGAAGGTTATCTCAGATTATCTGGTTGGGCTGAGTGTAATCAAAGGGGTCCTTAAAAGTCAAAGAGGGAGGTAAAAGAGGAGGTCAGAGTGATATGATGTAAGGACTTGATGCACTTTTACTGGCTTTGAAGGAGGAAGGGGACATGAACCCCCTTAATTCCTTAAATCTTCTGAGTTGTATAGGAATACTTTCTGAGGTATTGCTTTGAAATCTAACAAGTTTATAAGGAATGTGAGGGAGATGGGCAGAAGAAATAAAAGTTTATTGGCATCAGCTGGTCATGAGGATTGTACCTGGGCTGATGAGATGATACAGCAACAGTTGCCAGTGGCCAAGGAGGATGTGGGATGCACAGAAGTAAAATACAGTACTTATTTGGGGGGGTTGGGGAGGGACAACTTCCTTTGTATTCTTTGTAGAAACAAATGGCTAATGCCTGTCAGGCAAGATTAACATTATATATATATATACACACACACATATATAATTGTTTTTGAAGTATAGTTAATTTACGATCTTTTGTTAGTTTCTGGTATACAGCAAAGTGATTCAGAATATATACTTTTTCAGATTCTTTTCCATTAGAGTTTATTACAAGATAATTGAATATAGTTCCCTGTGCTATACAGTAGGACCTTGTTTATTTTTTATATAGTAGCTTACATGTCATATTTTAGGTTTGAGTCTGATTGAAGTAGAGTCAGTTCTTTTTAAAAAAATTGAGTTATAGACATATCTCGGAGATTATTGTAGAGATTATTGTGGGTTCAGTTACGGATCACTGCAATAAAGTGAATGTTGCAATAAAGTGAGTCACATGGAATGTCTTGGTTTCCCAGTGCATATGAAAATGATTTATACTGTAGTCCGTTAAGTGTGCAATAGCATACTGTCTAAAAAAACAATACATACCTTAATTAAAAATACTTAATTGCTAAAAAATGCTAACTATCATTTGAGGCTTCAGTGAGTCATAATCTTCTTGCTGGTGGAGCGGCCTGCCAGGATGTTGATGACTGCTGACTGATCAGGATGGTGGTTGCTGAAGGTTGGGGTCGCTGTGGACATTTCTTAAAACAAGACAACAGTGAAGCTTAGTGCATGAATTGACTCTTCCTTTCATGAATGATTTCTCTGTAGCATGTAATGCTGTTTGACAGTATTTTACCTACAGTAGAACTTCTTTAAAAATTGGGGTCAATCCTCTCCAGCCCTGCTACTGTGTTATCAACTAAGTTTATGTAATACTCTAAATCATTTGATGTTATTTCAACAGTCTTCACAGTATCTTCACCAGGAATAGTTTCCATCTCAAGAAGCCCTGTTCTTTGCTCATCCATAAGAAGCAACTTCTCATCCTTTAAAGTTTTATCATGAAATTACAGCAATTCAGTCACATCTTCAGGCTTCACTTTAATTGTAGTTTCCTCCCTCTTTCTACCACATTTACAGTTGCTTCCTCCACTGATGTCTTGAACGCCCCCAAAGTCATCCATGAGGGCTGGATTCAACTTTTCCCAAACTCCCATTACTGTTGATATTTTGACTTCTTCCCATGAATCATGAAGTTTTTTTTTTAATTAAAAAAATTTTTTACAAAGTTTAATGACATCTAGAATGGTGAATCCTTAATATTCTGTAATAAACCGTATGGAAAATGATATGAAAAAGAATATATATATATATTCAGCTGTACTACAATTAAAAAAAAGAAAGGAATGGTGAATCTTTTCCAGAAGGTTTTCGATTTACTTTGCCCAGATCCATCAGAGGAATCACAATCTATGGCAGCTGTAGCATTATAAAATTTCTTTCATAAATAATAAGACTTGAAATTACTCCTTGATCCATGGGCTGCAGAACAGATGTTGTGTTAGCAGGCATGAAAACAACATTAATCTGTGCATCTCCATCAGAGCTCTTGGGTGACCAGATGCGTTGTCAATGAGCAGTAATATTTTGAAAGGAATCTTTTTTCCTGGGCAGTAGGTGGGCTTAAAATATTCAGTAGATCATGTTGTTAACAGATGCACTTGTCACCTAAGCTTTGTTGTTCCATTTATTAGAACACAGGCAGAGTAGATTGAGCATAATTCTGAAGAGCCTAAGATTTCTGGAATGATAAATGAGCATTGGCTTCAACTTCAAGTCATCATCTGCATGATCCCCCAACAGAAGAATCAGCCTGTCTCTCTTGAAGCTTTGAAGCCTGGCATAGACTTCTCCTCTCTAGCTATG
The DNA here is from genome assembly GCF_964270905.1 of Leucopleurus acutus. Lineage (NCBI taxonomy): Eukaryota > Metazoa > Chordata > Mammalia > Artiodactyla > Delphinidae > Leucopleurus > Leucopleurus acutus. The sequence goes on from NC_139144.1 coordinate 53,546,150, forward strand.
AAAATCCTAGAATGCATCTTCTTCCAATAGAAGGCTGTTCCATCTACATTGAAAATCTGTTGTTTAGTGCAGTCACCTTCATTAATCATCTTAACTAGATCTTCTGCATAACTTGCTGCAGCTTCTATTCAATACATCAGCTCTTGCTGCTTCACGTTGCACTTTTATGTTATGGAGATGGCTTTTTTCCTTAAACCTCGTGTACCAACCCCTGCTAACTTCCAGCCTTTCTTCCGCAGCTTCCTCACCTCTCTCAGCCTTCATAGAATTGAAGAGAGTTAGGGCCTTGCTCTGGATTAGGTTTTGGCTTAAGGGAATGTTGTGGCTGGTTTGATCTTCTATCCAGACCACTAAAACTTTCTCCATATCAACAATAAGGCTGTTTCACTTTCTTATCCTTTGTGTGTTCACTGGAGTAGCACATTTAATTGCCTTCAAGAACATTTCCGTTGCATTCATAGCTTGGCTGTTTGGTGCAAGAGGCTAAGCTTTCCATCTGTCTTGGTTTTCCAAGTCACTAAGCTTCTGATTTAAAGTGAGAGACGTGTGACTCTTCCTTTCACTTGAATACTTAGAGGCCTTTGTTGGGTTATTAACTGGCCTAATTTCAATATTGTTGTGTCTCAGGGAATAGGGAGGCCTGAAGAGAGGGCAAGAGAAGGGGTGTCAGCTGGTTGGTGGAGCAGTCAGAACACACACAACACTTATCAATTAAGTTCACCATCTAATATGGGCATAGTTCATGACACCGCAAAACAATTACAATAGTAACATCAAAGATCACTGATCACAGATCACCATAACAAATAAAATAATAATGAAAAAATTTGAAATATTTCAAGAATTACCAAAATGAGACACGGAGTGAGCAAATGCCGTTGGAAAAATAACACCAAGAGGGCAGTTGCTCCCTGCTTTGGTCTTGCTACCCCACGAGTACAGATAAATTTAGACTTTGGCCTTTTTCCACAGGAGAACAAGGCCTCTGATGAAGTTCCATGCCCTGTAGAGAACTGGTGTGTTTCTTTGATTAGTAAACTGGATTTAGTCTCTAGGCAACCACACACAGACTCCTTTTCTAAGGAAAGTAGGATATGTGGACCCAAGTTAGAGGCATTCCTTCCTTTTTGCTTTCCTGCAGCAAGGGAGTACTGATTGTCATGTTACACTCTGAGCATTAACCAAAGGGTCTATAGCAAAATTAATGCACTTGGGTCAGCATTATTCCTCCCTGCATATGGGATTGTATCTCTTCAGACTTGCTCAGCTTCTTCAGAATACCTTTTTCTCCTGACCAAAGCTATATGACTGCATTTCATGTAAGCATGATACTCGTAGCTGAAGCTTGTTAGTTTAGCTAAATGTGATAATTATTAACAGTATTAAAGTTTATCTGTGTGTATGATAAAATAGTTAAAAATTATATAAATTATGTATTTAATTGACAAGTAAAGGTAATTAATAACTGATAAAAGAATTAAAACTAAGTCCTAGTCACCCTGTGTTTACTTGTGTACAGAAGTTCATGTACTGCAGGGAGAACTGTAGACAGCAGTTTGGTTTATACAGTTTTCTAATGTCAGCTGTAAGTCTGGCTGCTAATTCAAACTAAGTAAAGAATCTTTAAATACCAAGGGAGTTAGCAGGGGATCATTTTATCTGTAGGTTCTGTCAGCCTCAAGCTGGAAGAAATAAACTGATACTCTTGTATACAGTTTTTTCCCTGATAGTTTAATGTCTGTTTAAAAGTATACACAAGCTGTACTCCTTGAATGGTTATTCATTCCTTATAAGCAAATATTACTGTTCAATTGTCTCAGACAGTTCCAAAGTGATATGATTAGGGCACTTTTTGCATTTTAACCTAGGTTTGTAGTTCTCTTTTTGTTTGTTACACAATCTTAATGCTTAAAAATATTATGCAGCCATGTCTTTGAACTTTTTCAGTTATACTACCAGATCCTCTGTTCTTGTTTAATTTTCATTTTTAAACTTGTGTGGTGTTTGTTATGTGTCTGTACGAAAAACCCAGCATAAGGTGGTATGGTCTCCACGTGATTGCAGTTGATATAGTTTGTTAACTTTCATTCTTTTTGGACTTGAGGATTGTTTTGTTTGTTTGCTTGTTTGTTTTTAATAAAGATTTTAATGGTGACATCTGAAGTGAGGGAATCAGATTTTGTTGTAAGACTAAATGTTATATAACAGACACATTATAAACCACCGTGGTTTCTTTTTTGTTTAGAAGACATTGCACATACAAATGTGTATGCTCTTGGGTCTCCCATGGCATTTAATGTAGCTGTTTTGGTGACCTTACCACCTTAACTATCACTGGGTGAATAATTCTAGTTTTGAGGATCAGTGTGTAAGGGAGAATGATAGAGTTAGAAATAAATTTAAAATGCCTTTAGTATAAAGCACCATGTGTACAATGCATGCCCTACATCTTATAGTAGCCACAAAAGATGTTGAAACCTCTGCAGTTAAATGCTATCTTTCATGTCTTTATTGTCTGCAATCATGCCTTCATCAAGTTGAATTCTGGTCCACACTCTACCTGACATTTGAAACCTTGGCAACAAACTCTAGAACAGAATGGTCATCATGTAAGGAAGGTCGCTTTTCCTCCTCCTGCCTCTGCAGCTGAAGTTAATACTTACTTAGATAAATTTTGCTTTGCACTTCTCTACTTTCTTCCCTAGTGTCAGTGAGCAAAGGAGTCCCTTGGGTAATGGCTTGACCAACTAGGTCCTTCAGAAACCCAAGTTACCCCTTTCTCCTTTCATTTCCCAATCGGACTGATATTTAGTTACCGCAGTCTGAGTCTCTGCCAAAATTGAGGCCCTTGGGAGCCTAGAAGAGTGCAGTAGTAGCTTTGACAGTTTATTGGTTTGTTTATAAAAATAACATTTTTCCCTGATTGCGTATTAATCATATAATTACACAATGTTGGAAAATGTAGAAAAGCAGACACACAAAAAGTACCTATACTCTTCATACCCCAGAAATAGCACTTGTTAAACTTTCTAGCCTTTCTTATGCATATGCATTATGTGTGAAAGATAAATATCTCTTTTCTAGCTAAAATTAATAACTTTCTCAACACATATTTGCTGAATACCACATATGTAATTATGTGGTGTTTGACACTGGATTATTATCACTGTTTTAAACCTATTTTTATAAATATACTGTGAGCAGTGTCCCATATCACATGCCATTTATGACCTGTTTTTAGATATATTTGAGACTTGACAATCCTGTTCCGCTGTGGTTAAGGGACTATGCCATTTGAGAGCTATAGGGAGGAGAACTGGTCTCCAAGGAGGCCTGGTCTGAGTTTGTAAGGTCACCATATGATATGCTCAGAGCTTCGTGGGGGAATCCCATATTGTTTCCACTCAATATGTCCACTCAATATGACGGAAGTTCCTGGAAAGGTTATCAAGGACTGGTAGGAAAACAAGAGGAGTACTTGGGGAGGTATGATTTGAGACTCATCTTCAAATCATATGTTAAATTAATATTCTGATAAAATAATGATTAGATCTCTTGGCCAATATTGAACTATTTAGAAACAAAAGATATAGAATACTTCTGGATCATATATTCGAGTCTAATTTTCCCAAAGATGATTCAGAATTGAAGCTTCTATTATCAATTAACTTTAATTTTGACATATTCTTCTCTAGGCAATTCTTGGATCCATTTTTTTTTTTAACCTCTAACCTTTTCACCTCTAACCAATCCCTACTCTTAGATTTTCTATACACCGCCCCTAAAATAAATTCCTTGACCAACACTGGGTCTGCACTGGTAGGTTGAACAGACCTGGCCCCATCTGTCATGGGGTTTACAGTCTAGCAGAGGAAGAGAGTCAAATCATTAAGCATACAAATAGCTAACTGTAAATTGAGAAAAGTGAAGGAAACAGAGTTCTTGGATGGAGAGTAAAGGGCAGAAACCCTTAGACTGACTGATCAGGGAGGGCCACCTAGGGAACTAATGTATAAGGTGAGACTTGAATGAGATGGAGACAGTCAAAAAGCCACACAGAACATTCCAGGCATAGGGAATGGTTGATGTGACGGCCCTGGTGGGTATAAAGTTAGTATGTCTTAGGAACTGAAGGATGCCAGGTGCTGCTGGAGAATAGTGAGTGCCTACTGTGTGGCTTTAGAAGGCATGATAGTGATGGGCAGACACATGGGAAGCTACAATCATATCATATGCAAGGCCTCAAAGTCCATGATAGGAAACTTGGATTTTAAGGACAATGAGAAACCATTGAGAGATATTAAGCAAGTAGGAAATATAATAAGACTTATATTTTAAAAGGATTTCTAAATTTAAAGAGAATCAGTTAGAATAGGACAATTGAAGAAGCATGAAGATTAATAAGAAGGCCATTGTAGTAGTTCAGGCAAGAAATGATGGTGACTTGGGTGAAGGTGGTGACAGTAGATTTGGAAGATTTTGATGGATATACTCTATAGCAACACTGTCCAATAGAAATATAATGTGAACCACAAATATATATTTAAAAATTTCTCATAACCATATTAAAATGTAAAAGGAAATTAATTTTAATAATGTATTTTATCTAACCCAATATATCCAAAATATTACTACTTTAACACATAATCAATATAAAAATTATTAGTGAGATATTTGCCATTCTTTTTTTGTACTAAGTCTTCAAAATCTGATGTGTATTTTATACTTAAAGCACACCTCAATTTGGATCAGCCCCATTTCAAGTGTTCAGTGGCCACATGTGGCTGACAGCCAATAATAGATAATACAGCTGTATAGAATTTGGTGGTGGATTGGATGTAAGGAATTAGGGAGAAGGGGGTATTCTAGGATAACCCCGTGATTTCTAGTTTGAATGATGGATATGTGGTAGTATCTTTCGAGATGGAACTAAGTTGGGGGGAAGAAAGGGTTTAAGATAGAAGGAATAAAGAATTCAGTTTTAGACATGTTAAACTGGAGATGTAGAGACAACCTTGGATTGGCTGGAAATGAGCTGGCACTACTGGCTCCTTTTTCCCCTGGTGGGAGAGGCAGCACTTTACTACCCCTACCCTGAAGAACACCAGATATCATCAGGATTTTCCCCAGTACTGGCAGACACCTTTCTTGAGAACCGGGTGCCCCAAATATAGGGCTTGCACCCACAGAACCTAGTGCAGTAGTGGAAGGGGGCAGGCTTGCTCTGTTGGAGGATATATCCGTGGTATGTTCGGTTGCTCACTGGCCCAAGCAGCCCTCCCCACAGAATGGCTAGAGGACAAGGGAATCATGCAAGTTGCAGACTTTGTGCCTGTGAATTAGTTCCGTTGTACTCCAAGTGATGCTCACTGGTGTTTATCAGAAGCCCTCTACTAGACAAGATGCTGGAGGGAAAATCCAAGTAAGCATGCCAGATAAGCTATTTGAATATATGAGTGGAGCTTGGAGGAGAATTAATATTTTTCCTTTTTTGCAACTTTATTGGGATCAATTTTATACAAATAATATTTAAATCCTTGATGATGGTTTAAAGGAGCAGCAGAGAAGGGAGTGTGAAACCCAGCCTAAGGTTCTCCAGCATTTTGAGGTTGGGTGGGAAAAAACTAGGGCTGCATGGAGTCATGGAATCTAGAAGAGAATATTTCAAGAAGGTGGCAGTTGTCAACTGTGGTGAAAGGCCAACAGGAGTTCTTTAGAGGTTTCACTGTTGCTCTCTGATATATGCAAGCCTCTGACCTTCAAAGCCCTCCACCAGCTGCTGCTTATCCTATGCTTCCCCTACGCTTTTTTGATTTTTGTTTTTGTTTCCGTAAGTCTGTTTTTGTGTTTTCCCCACCTGTAGTTCCAGTATCCAGTGCTTTTTGTGTTTTTTAACCTTCAGTTCTTACCTCAGTTGTTTCATGTGGTTTGCTATATGGTACACATCTGTTATACTTATTTGGATACCTATGTTGATTATATTTTTGATGTCCAAGGGTAAGAACTTTGAATTTAAGACATATCTATTCGAATATACACTTAGCATTAACTGTAATGCTTCTATTCACTTCTGGACGTCAAATGTTAATCTCAACTCATAAGGTATTTATTAATAATAAAAAATAATAGTAAATTAATAATAAAAAGGGTTGACAAAATTAGACTAGCAACTTAGTGCCAATGCTGTTTTTTAGACCAGTGGTACCCAATAGAACTTTCTGCAATGATGGAAATTTCTCTATCTGTTCTATCCAATAGGCACTGCCTCATGTGGCTATTGAGTATTTGAAATGTGGCTAGAGAGAATGAGGAACTGAATTTTATTTTTACAAACGTTTTAATTAATTAAAATGTAAATTTAATTAGTGCATATGGCTAGTGGCTACCATATTGGAGAATGCAACTTTGGACCATATGTTCTGCTAATAAAGCCTGTCTATTGCTTGAATTTGGGCATGCTCTTCTCATGCAATGCCTGGTAACCATCTGCAGACAACATAAGCAAGCCTATTTTTTTTTTTTAAGGTCCTTTGTAGCCGTGAGATTTTTACATTCTATTAGTGAGGTGGCCCTTGAAATTTTTGTGTTCAGTTTCATATATGTCTTTTCCATCTGAAAGTCTGCATAGGAACCACCTGGAACAATGGTTCTAGAACCTGGTTGATCAGATCTTTACAATCATCCAGTGAGCTGTTGCCTTTGTTTAAAGTTCTTTTTCTAGAAACTTACCAGTTATTTCCCTACTACAGGGAATTTTTCACAATCTGTGCCCCTCCATAGGCTCTTGCTTTCTGTTATATGGCTCATCTTTCTCTAGACTCTGATTTTACTTCTTCTTTTGTGTCTTACCCCTCTTTTCTAGGCTTAAGTACAATGCCAGAATTCCCGTTACTTGATTGTTAATTGATGTTGAACATCAATTTACACATTATTGCCTAAACTCATTTTGTATTCTAAATCCATTTGTAACCTCAGAATTGTATTCCATGAGCATGTATTAACATAGTTTTAATTTGCTTTTTTATAGTTTAGGGATCATTCTTTATCAATACAAAAGGAGCTGCTTCTTCCTTTATTAATGGCTGTATAGCAGTCATTTGGGTGGATGTACTACCATTATTTATTTAACTAATCTTAATGGGCATTTAATCTATTGCCATTAAAAACATTTCTGCAGGGATCTTTCTTTCCATATCATTTTTCACATGTACAAAATATCTGTAGAACATATTCTGAGAAATAGAATTGTTGGATCAAAAGATAAGTGCATTTAAAATTTTGATAGATGTTGACAAACTGCCTTCCATTGATATGGTACCTATTACACTTCTACCAACAAAGTGTGAGGATGCCTATTCTCCTTCACCAACAGTAGGTTTTCAATTTTTTTGATCATTGCCAATCTGTTAGGTAAAATTGGTATCTCCTAACTTCAATTTACATTTTATTATGAGTGAGGTTGATCAATTTTTCATATATTTAAAGCCTCATTTATTTCTTTTTTCTTTAAATTGTCTTTTTATTCCTGTTGACCATTTATCCCCCACAATTGAACTGTTTGTTTTTTTGCAGAACCTCTTTATATATTAAGGAGGCTTTAGGCTTTAATAATGCTATATTTTTCCCCTAACTTTTAACTTTTGTTTTTTTCATGTAGAATATTTTAATTTACATGAACTTGGGTTTATTTAGTTTTTCTTTCATGGTTTAGAAAGGCTTTCCCTTTCAAATATTATAAGATCATTTCCCATGTTTTCTTCTAGTAGTTTTATTATTAAAAAATTAAAATTTGATCCATTTTAACACCATTTATTGAATAATTCTTTCTCCACTGAGAAATATGTTTCATTTCTTTACTATTATCTGTCATATCACATTGTTTCCATTATTCAAGTCTTCTTTTTGCATGTGTGTGACTTGTAGCATTTTAAGGTTTTTCTTTATATAACATTGACATAGTTCTTGCTAAATTTATTACTAGGCATTTAATCTTATTATTGCTACTGTAAATGGGATCTTTTATTTATTATGTTTTGTAAGTGACTGTTGTTTGTATACAGAAAGGCTATTTATTTATTCACTCATTTTATCTTAAATTTTATTACCCATTTCTTTTTCTAATTATTGTGTCAGCTGATACTTCCACAACAGTGTTAACTAATCATGCTAATAATAGGCATTCTTTTTCTTAACTTCCATAGAAATATGTTTGGTATTTCTCAGTTATGCAGGATGTATATGATGTAATAAAATTGTGTGAAACAAGACTCTATTTATCCCTTTTTTATTAAGAATTACTTAGTTAAAATGAAGAATAGATGTGAATTTGATCAAATGCTACTATTTAATCTATGGATATTATGATTTTTCTTTTCAGCTTATTAATGTGATGGATTATGTTAATACATTTGCTAATAATGAGTATCCTACCATCCCTGCTATGAACGTAGCTGGCCAGAATGTATTACTTTTTAAATGTGCTGCTAAATCCCATTTGATAATGATTTAATTAATTTATGAGTATATATAATTAAATTGATCTATATAGTTTTCTTTAGTGCAATATATGTTGAGTTTTGGTATCAGTGTTTTGCTGGCTTCATTAAAACAAAATGACACCATATTAGCAAATGATTTATTTTCATGAATTTGAGCAAAGGAGTTTATTGTTCTTTTAATATCCTCTAATTCTATGGTTATTTCTAAAGTTTACTTTAAAAATATATTTTTTTCCTCTATTTTTTCTTAGTTAGAATCATGAATGTTTATCTAATGTATTTATTTATTTTAAGAACTGATATTTAAAAATACATTCTTTTTCATTTTCTGTTTAATTTTTTCTTGCTGTTATCTTTCTTTTGCTTTCCTTAGGTTTATTTTATTGTCCTTTTCTAAGATCTTGAGCTGAATGCTTAATTCATTGATTTTCATTCTTTTTGACCATTAAAAGAAGTTTCTAAGACTATGTATATTCTTCTGAGCATTGCTTTATCTAGATCTTTTAAGTTCTGTATTATTTGTATTACTTTTATTTTGTACATATTTGTCAAGAATGGTAAAAGAGCTGAGATTTTATCCTATTTACAAGGTATAAGGTAGCCTGACACAGTTTTGTGTCTGCTCTGGCTCCTGGATCAGAGACAAAGGATTGTTTATTACTCACAGCAATAACAGCAGCCTGAGAATTAGCATTTGTGCCAGTTCCCTGAGCCCCACTTTCCCCAGGGCAATGTGAAGAGGGCCAGGTGACTTCTGCACACACAGTGAGTTGCATTACAGGAAAGAGACCCTGAGTTTAGGAAATCTGAAACTTTTATAATGGTCAGTAAGCTTGATTGTCTTTTGAAGCTTCAAAGGGACATACTATCTTCCAAGATCTGTCCCAAGATCTTTCCAAGGCTATTCAGTATACAAACATCCTTGGAAAGATAGTCCAGAACAAAGGAACTTAGTGTCTTAGCTTGCAAGATGTGCAGAAACGTAAGAGACCCATGGAGAATTGTTTCCCAACAATATCCACCCCTTGTTTCTATGCCATCTTAGCTGCTAGTAATTTTCCCCAAGAATATGCCACTCTCAGCCACTCTGATTAACCTGAACAACCAAGATTAGAACCAAATCCATTCACTTTGTTTCATATAAACACATATGTATCAGGTGGACTCTAGACAGTAGATGAGGCAAACTGCAGTATTGACCTCAACCATGCTCCTCATGCTTCTGGATTCAATTAGCTGAGCAACTCCCATAAGTCCTTCAGGTCCATCTTGGAAAACAAGATGGCTTTACTAATCATTAGAGAAATGCAAATCAAAACCACAAAGAAATATCACCCATTAGGATGACTACTATCAAAAAAACAGAAAATAATAAGTATAATGAGGATGTGGAGAAATTAGAACCCTTGTGCACCATTGGTGGGAATGTAAAATGGTGCATCTGCTATGGAAAACAGTATGGCAATTCCTTGAAAAATTAAAAATAAAATTACCATATGATCCAGAAATTCTACTTCTGAATATACATCCAAAAGAATTGAAAGCAGGACCATGAAGAGATACTTGCACACCCATAATTATAGCAGCATTATTCATAGTAGCCAAGAGGTGGGAAGCAAGCTAAATATCCATTGACAAAGGAATGGATAAACAAAATGTGGCATACATATACAATAGAATATTATTCAACTTTAAAAAGAAAGGAAATCCTGTCATGCTACAACATGGATGAACCTTGAGAACATAATAAGTGAAATAAGCCAGTCACAAAATAACAAATATTGTATGATTCCACTTATATGAAGTATCTAAGGTAGTCAAATTTATAGAAACACAAAGAAGAATTGTAGTTTTCAGGGACTTGAGGGAGGGAAAGTGTTGTTTAATGGGTATAGAGTTCAGTTTGTAAGATGAAAAAGTTCTAGAGATCTGTTGCACAACAATGTGACTATACCAACGCTACTGAACTATACACTTAAAAATGGTTAAAATGGGGGAATTCTCTGGCAGTCCAGTGGTTAGGACTCCGTGCTTTCACTGCTGAGGGCGTGGGTTCAATCCCTGGTTGGGGAACTAAGATCCCACAAGCCATGCAGTGTGGCCAAAAAAATAATAATAATAAAAAATAAAAAAATTTAAAAAGTGGTTAAGATGGTAAATAATGTTTTATTTTACTGCAATTAAAACAAAACCAAAACCAAGTGACCTTCTCTTCCACTTCAGTTTCTGTATTGATTTATCCATCACTCAACTTCAACAATTAACAACTCATCATAAGATTAGCAATTTATTCCTCTTTATATCCCTACCTACTTCTTCATTCCTTGATTATTTTGACATAAAATAATTTCATCCATAAATCTGAGTATGTATGCCCAAAAGATAAGGATTGCTAAAACTTTTATTATTAAATTTATCTATTGAATCATCACAAAACTATCACATCTAAAAAATTAGTGATTTCGGGTTGCTGTGCCTAAGTGTAGTCATCTTTTTCTTATCCTTCTTAGGATTTATAGGCATTCTTAATTCTATATCTTGCTGTATTTTTTCAGTCTTGGAAAATAATCACACATTATCTCTTCAGATTTTCTTTCTGTTCTGCCCTATTCACTCTCTCCTCTCCCTCTGGAACTCCAATTATATAGATGTTAGACCTTCTCAATGTATCACTTACATCTCTGGCTTGGTTTACAGCCAACCTGTCATGAAAGAAAAAAAAAAAAACAGAAAAATGTGAGTCTGGGAGTTCCTCTGAAATATATTTGGCAGGATAATTTATTGACATAATTTAAAATTTTTTTCCACAATCCCCAGAAGTTGTTATGTTCTGATTCTGGGCTTCCTAGCTTCAGGGTGTTGTAAATAGCCCTTATATAGAAGGCCTGAAAAAAGAGCAAAAAAGAGCAAAACTGAGAGTTTCTTGGTACCTGGAATAAAACCCTACCACCCAAGTTTTTGTTTTGGGAATACAGATGTAGGAGGAGAGTAGCAGTGGGAACATCAAGCTTGGGGAAGGGGGTTTGTTGAGGAGAGCAGGGGATACAGAACTGGCAAGAGTGGGATTAGCTTTCAGAGATTGGGGTGGGGTGCCAATCTAGGTGACAGATTTATGAGTAGATGGAACCTGTACACTTTACCCTCGAAGTGAGATCTTCTGATGGGGAGTTGAGGTGGGGCTTGTTGTTGCTGTGGGCAGGGAGCATTTATGACTGTCTTGGAAGTTGACTTAATAGATCCCTCGCACAGAAGAATGGTGTGGTCTGTCTTTGAATGGACTGGTGGGCTTAAGCAGTGAACATCATGTGTGACCATGATGATCTGAGGGTCAGAAGAAGAGATTTACCCTGTTTTCAGGGTCCCACTGGGGGAGTTGAAGGGGAGAAGGCAGTCTCTCAAATGTGAATTGGAATATCTTGATACCAACTCTGGCTTGTGGGAGGCTGAAGCAGATTTTTTTTCTACATAGAATATATCCATTTAATGTGATCTATCTTGCTCTTGAATGTTGTAGAACAAATTCATACCTTGTTTTGTCCCCCCCAAACCTATTGTTATCATCCAGGTGTACTTTTGTCTTTCTTAACTTAGTCTAAATTAACAAAAAAGATGTGGAAAGTAAATTTCAGAGAGCTTTTTTATTCCCTGACTTCCTTTGTTAGCAGCTATAACAATCTTTAAGAAATTTCAAAAGGACACACAGGAGCAAAGGAGAAAAGCCAAGAATGCTATTTTGTGGTGCAGTCGACTTAAGTGAAAGAGAGAAACCTTGGCAGAAGCAACAGGTAATAGCAATTGAAGGTGAATCAGACAGAGTAATCCTCAGGAAGAAAGAAAGGCATGATGATGCCCAGGTTAGACCAAGGAATGTGGTCCGAGGTGTATGCTGGCGAGAGACTTCCATTCATCCTTAACCTATTAGACTCTATCCCACACCCTCATCCCTTGCCCTTAGTCTCTGTCTTCACCTACCATTTGTGATTCTTCTACTATGCTGGCTCCAAATAATAGTGGCCAACATTGGTGGCTTTTATTCAGGGCAAGGAAGTCCAACTCCTGTTGCTCAACAGGGAGGGAAATCTGCAAGAGGAAGTGAAGAGGGTGTTACTGGTAAGCTAAGTCACAGGCATAAAAAATTGGCACTCTCAATGAATTTTCTCATAGCAACATTGTGCACAGTTCTATGGTATTATTTAGCACAGGTGCATTTTGGTACTATTAAACTGTTAGCACAACTATATGGTGGGTTAAACAGGCTTTTATGGGCTTTCCTAAGAACCTGACCAATAAGTACAACATTGTTTCTATGATAAAATGCTTTTAAAATCCTAATAGACTGACAAAAGAACCTTTGGATACAATCTGTTTGTAAATTGGATTGTCCTGACTGTGTCAAAGAGGCTCATCCTGCTCCTCAGCTTTAACTTCTACCCCTGTACAAAGAAGGCAAGGTCTTTTATAGTGACAGATAAGCCACACACTCCAATTTTAAATAAAGATAAAGATTGGCTCCTTGTAAGAGAGCCTGTCTGATTTAAGTCAGGCCATATTAATGAAATGTGGCATTAAATGGGCCTTTTAAATGAGGCAGTTTGTATGAAGTTCTCTACCATTATCAGACGATCTGTGTTTAGTTTTGTGTGAAAGTAAAAGTTTCAATCTTATTTTGGATCAAAAATGACATTGCTCATTGTGATAAGGAGTGTGATAAAGAGTGTGAATATCACCCAGTAAAAAGTGAATCAAACTGGGGGTTTTATTTTTTACTGGTTGCCATTTTCAATGGAGAATGAATTAAACACATGGAGTCGAAAGAAAGGTAAAGAGGGGTGGCTGACTAGTTTAGTCATGTTTTATGTAATACTTGTTTTTCTTTTACGTGAACACATTATACCATCCATCAGGACAAATTAATATGTGTTAGGCCTTTAAAAACTGTAAAAAAATAATTTTAATGGTTCCAATAACAGCTCCAGATGAATGCTGGAAAACAGATATTCCAAACTGTCAAATAGCATATGTATTGCTTGGCTCTGTTGTAACTGCAAGTAAATGCTGCTTTTGTATGAAGTTTCCTTGACTGCCAATGGAAGAACTGTAACACATTTATTGCGAACAAAATTGGAATGGGAATGAGACATGTTACAACAGAATGGTACCTAGTTCCTTCTTGCCAGTTGGACTGAATTAAGATAATAAATCATTAGGATAATAAAGTGTTCTTGGTTATAAGAAGGAATAATTTAATTAAAGAGATTTTTTAAATGGTAGGTTCATACTTATATCATTTGTGTTACAGAGATTTTATTTAAAAATATGGTTTCTAATCATCTGGGGGAATAGACTTATATCCCATATAAAATATGTGTGTTAAATGGGAAAAAATATCAGACAAGCTTCAGAGATGAATTTTACTGTGGAATGGAAAGTGTTTACTACAAAGGCCAGTTCCTACTGCTGTTTACTGCAGGTAAGGAGCTTCAGGATGCTGTCCTGTGTTTGAAAGGGGTGACTCATACCATTATTTATTGCAGTTAATTGCTAATGTGTGTGAAGAGCACAGTATGTTGCAAAGCAGGGCTGAGTAATCCATGGTGACCTTTTGTGCTATCAAAGCTTTATCAATTAGAAGCCCCTGATCATAAATTCAGAGAACGCCCAGTGAGTGCCATCAAAGAAAGATCACACATGGCTACTTAAGCGATCCAATTTTTTTTTTTTCTTTTTTGGCTCCTTTTCCTTCAAACTGAATTCTCTCTAGGGTACTGTTTCCAAATCTGCAAAGTGAAGCATATTTAAAATATTTTCAAACTTTAAGGAGCGTTGTGGTTTTTATAAGCAATAGTGGGAATTTCAGAAAAATAGTGGTTATTTTTTCCTGCTGCATGCCTTTCTTCTTGAGGTCCTTGAGCTGGCTGGTTAACTTCCTGATCACTTTCTTTCCCATCTACTTCACTCTGTTGGCACTGGGTCTGTGTGACCTTTTGCAAACTTTGTTAAATGTTTCAAAGTTGTAAATTAAAGCCATTATTTTACTATACTTTTCATTTTGAATCAGTCTTAAAATATTTATTCATTCTCATTCACTCATCTCCAGATAGGATTTTTCATTTCTTATTTTCTTTCATATTTTGCTGCAGCTTTTGATTTGCAACTTTTGACATTGTTTAATGCCCCCCATGACCAGCTTTTGACATTGTTGAATTCCCCTCTCTTGAAATTCTCTGCTCTAATGTCTTTTATGACACTGCATTGTTCTGGATCTTCTTTTGTTTACTTTGTGTCCCTTTTTCTTCTCCTTCCGCTTCTTCTTCCTCTTCTTCTTCTCCTCCTCCCCTTCGTCCCCCTCCTCCTTCTCCTCCTCCTTCTTCTTTTCTAAAACTGACCTATCTTTTCTATATTCTTTAGTTTGGCCATTAACCAAGGCTCAGCTTTCTTTTCCTCTTCTACTCTCTTGACAAGCTCATCTACTCCCAACTATTTCCCAAGCTACAGGTCTACATTTCCAACTGCTGTCGAGCATTGCTACCATTTCCATCAAAAACAAACTCCAGCATCAAACTCAAGATCTTCCCCTGCCCAGATTCATGATCCTAATGACTAACATAGTGTCTGACACATATTAGAGACTCATATATCTATTGGATTAATCAATAACTTGGAGGGAGACATGTTGGGGGAGGGGACTTAGCTGGGTCTGGGCATGGCCAGAGCTGAAAGTCAGACTTGAAAAATCCAAGACTAGTGGCCAACAGTCAAAATATGGTATCCAAAAGAGAGTGATTGACTCAGGTCCAGTCTGGACTGTTGTCTAAGGGGTTTGCTCTGGTGAATAAAGAAAAGGCAGTAGAAGTCTGTGAGGCAGTGGGATAATACTCTTACTCATACTCATATGGGATACTCATATGCAGATGGTAGTGTCCCACTTGGAACTGCCTTAAGTTCTCACTGGTCCTCAGTCAGTGTCCAGAGAAATAGACTAGAAGGCTTGGAAAAAGCTAGGCATGTTGTTGTCAGTTATCTGCCTCTCATCTAGGGCAAGAAGGGACCTGAGTTTAGGACATGGGTTTAGTTCAGTTATTTTTGTTCTAAGGAACAGAACCTCTCAAGTTACTTCAAATAATGAGGAGGAAGGTAAATAAAACAGGCATCTCAGCTTTGTGGCCAGGCCTCACAAGGGTCTGGGACAAGCTAACCTTCATGGCACAGTAGAAACCACACTATAACTGAGTCTTACTGAAGCTGAACAAAATCCCAGGTGGCTCCTTGGACCTCAGTACCAGGAATTCACAGATCTTTAGAATAGATCTCTACCTTTAATATAACTCAGCAATTCTCTGTCTCTTGTTTTTCTGTGTCATCTCCCTTTTCCCACTTCCAACTCCCTTCTCTTCTTCAGTAGTTCTTGAGTCTGGGTTAGACTCATCCATGGAGCTTGAAAATATTGTCTTATTCAGTTTGGGCTGCTGTAACAAAGCACCACAAACCTGGGTGGCTCGTAAACAACAGAAATTAATTTTCATACTTCTGGAGGCTAGAAGCCTAAGATGAGGATGCCAGCATGGTTGAGTTCTGGTGAAGACCTCTCTTCTGGCCTCTTTTATATATAAAGGCACTAGTCCCATTCATGAGGGCTCTACTCTCATGACTTAAATCACTTCCCCATGGCCCCACCTCCTAGTACCATTACCTTGAGGGCTAACATTTCACATATGATTGTTGGAGGGATACAGACCCTTAATCTATAGCAAATATATACATGTCTAGTTACATCACTGTATATTCTGACTCAATAAATCTCAATAAAGTTAAGAGTTTTTATTTGTTTTCCTCACAACTGTATCCTGTGCCTAGAACAGTGTCTGGTACCTAGTAGATGCTAAAAAAATTGTTGAGTAAGTACTTTGTTGAGTAAATAACAAATTGGGATGGGACCCAGATGACTACAATTATAAGTTTCTCAAGTTATTTTAGATGTGTGGTCAGGTTGATAACTACCGTAGTACACTTGGTTTCTTTTATCTACCTCACAGATTCGTCTTCAGAATGTCATCTTGTTCATGGCTTCTGCTCTATTTCATGGCCTTTTTCCCTACATCATTTCAGCTTCTTACCTCTCTATTAACTGCTTATTTCTCTGTATTTTTCTTTTTCTTTTTTTTTTTTTGCAGTACGTGGCCCTCTTACTGTTGTGGCCTCTCCCGTTGCGGAGCACAGGCTCCGGACGCGCAGGCTCAGTGGCCATGGCTCACGGGCTCAGCAGCTCCGCAGCATGTGGGATCTTCCTGGACTGGGGCACGAACCCGTGTCCCCTGCATCGGCAGGTGGACTCCCAACCACTGCGCCACCAGGGAAGCCCCTCTCTGTATTTTTCCATTCAAGTTTCTATTAGCAAGACTCTTATTGGTCTAGCTTGTCTCTGTTTGAACGGATTTACCCACATTAGAGCCCTGTATAGGGAGATGGTCAGCTTGAGAATGGGAGGCCCTTGTTTTTCTCTAGCGTCATAATATGTGGCCAAGAATGAGGGAGGGAGAGAACCACATAGCACAAAACATGGCAACCTAACAGGCTGGGAGTGCAGCATGTAATAGTAATTGGTTTGTCTAGTACAGAAAACTTAGTTGTACCTCCACATTTTTATTAATTATAATCAATTGATTAAATATTTTTGTGTGCTTTATGTGCCTGGTGTTGAGTATCTTACATGTTAGGCACAAGAAATAAAATAATAAGCAAGAGAAACATGTTGTCATCCTTCATTGAGCTTATTCTGTAGGAGGAAGATAGGCGGTTAACAAAGCCATTAAAATAAAGTGTGATATACAAGAAAAATGGATAAATTGTATGACATTAAAATTGAAATCTTTTGCTTTTCAAAAGACACTATTAAGAAAATGAAAAGGAAAGACTTGGACTGGGAAAAATATTTTCAAGACACATATTTAATAAAGGAATTGTATCAGAATATACAGAGAAACTTATAACCCAATAATAAAAAGTCAAAGAACCCAACACAACAGTGGGCAAAAGAAATGAACAGGTACCTTACTAAAGAAGATTTATAAATGGCAAGTAAGTATATGAAAAGACACTTGACATCATTTGTCATTAGAGTAATGCAAATCAAAACCACAGTATGAAACCACTATACACCCACTTGAGTGGCTGAAGTTAAAATGACTGATGATACCAAGTGTTGTCAAGAAGACAGAGCAACTAGAACTCTTGTATATTGGTGAAAATGCAAAATGAAACAAGCACTTTGGAAAGCAATTTGGCAGTTTCTTATAAAGTTAAACATACTCACCATATGATCCAGCAATCCTACTTGGAGGGCTTTGCCTAGGTAAAATAAAAATATATGTCCAAAGACTTGCAAATATCAATAGCAGCTTTATTCCTAATAATTCCAAACTGGAAACAAGCATTTTAGAAACAAGTGAATGGGAAAACAAACTGGTACATTTATGTAATGGAATGTTACACAGCAATTAAAAAAAAAACAGGAACTACTCTCTTTTTAAAAAAAATTATTTATTTATTTATTTATTTTTGGCTGCGTTGGGTCTTCCTCACTGCGCGCAGGCTTTCTCTAGCTGTGCCAAGCGGGGGCTACTCTTCATTGCAGTGTGTGGGCTTCTCATTGTGGTGGCTTCTCTTGTTGTGGAGCATGGGCTCTAGGCACATGGGCTTCAGTAGTTGTGGCACATGGGTTCAGTAGTTGTGGCTCATTGGCTCTTGAGCGCAGGCTCAGTAGTTGTGGTACACGGGTTTAGTTGCTCTGTGGCATGTGGGATCTTCCTTGACCAGGGATGAAACCCGTGTCCCCTGCATTGGCAGGCGGATTCTTTTTTGTTGTTGTTGTTGCGGTACGCGGGCCTCTCACTGTTGTGGCCTCTCCCGTTTGGGGGCACAGGCTCTGGACAGGCAGGCTCAGCGGCCATGGCTCACGGGCCCAGCCGCTCCACGGCATGTGGGATCTTCCCAGACTGGGGCATGAACCCGTGTCCCGTGCATCAGCAGGCGGACTCTCAACCACTGTGCCACCAGGGGAGCCCAGTAGGCGGATTCTTAACCACTATGCCACCAGGGAAGTCCCGGAATGAACTACTCTTATATGCAACAAGAAGGATGAATTTCAGAAGCATTGCTTTAAGTGAAAGAAGCCAGCCACTTACAACTGCCTATGTATGTATGTATGTATGATTCCATTTATATGATATTCTGGAAAAGGCAAACCTATAGTGACAGAGCAGATCAGCAGTTAATCTGAAGCCAGAGGTGCAGGGAGTTAATTGACTGGAAAAAAGCACAATGGAACTTTTTGGGCTGATTGGACAGTTCTATATCTTGATTGTGGCGGCTGTTACAAAACTGATACATTTGTAAAAATGTATTAAATTATACATTTAAATTGGCTAATTTAACTGTATGTCAATTATACTTCAACAAAGCTGATATTAAAAAAAGTAAAGAAAAATGAAGCATGGTAATGCTTAGATTGGGGTGAAGTATAGGGTGCTCTGGGAGTACAAGATAGTGTCGCTTCACAATCCAGGGGATTTTGAGGAGGCGCTTCAGGGGCTGAGCCATTTAATCTCAGCATGAGTAGGAGTAGGCCAAGAGCGCAGGGCCAGGTGGAAGGGAACAGGGGTCTACAGAGTCAAGGGCATATACAAGGGCTCACAGGCAAGAGAAAACAAGAGACTTTGGAGGTGTTGGTGAAGGAAGAGGGAGAAAAGATGAGTATGGAGAGGTAGGCTGGGCAAAATAAGGACTTTAAAAAATTTATTTATTTATTTATTTGGCTGCTTCGGGTCTTCATTGCAGCACGCAGGATCTTAGTGGTGGCATGTGGGATCTTTCGTTGTGGTGCGTGAGCTTCTCTACTTGTGGTGCGTGGGCTCCAGAGCATGTGGGCTTAGTTGCCCCCCGGCATGTGGTATGTGGTATCTTAGTTTCCCGACTAGGGATCGAACCTGCGTCTCCTGCATTGGAAGGCAGATTCTTAACCACTGGACTGCCAGGGAAGTCCCAAGATAAGGACTTTTTAAGTCATGTTAAGTTTGGACTTTATTCTAAGAATGACTGATGGGTTTTAAGCCCTTCTTATCATGTGATGTGATTTCTGATGTATAAGAATGTCTCCGGCTGCTGTGTGGAGAATGGGTTGGATGGAAAGACCTTCACTAAGAGGGCATCAGATGATAGTGCTGTGAGTTAGGGGAGTTGCTGGAGGAAATAGAGAGAGGTGGGTAGATTTCAGAAATATTTGGGAAGTAGAATTTCCTGTGGGAATTGATGGGGAAGGAAGAATCAAGAATGGCTTCTAGGTTTCTGGTTTGGGTAACTGGGTGTATGGTGGTGCCATTCATAGAGATAAAGAATAAAGGAGCAAGAAAAAGTTTATGGGCAAGGTGATGACTTTAGTTTTATACATGCTGGTTTTGAGGTGCCTGGGAGGCATTCATATTGTGTTTAGAGGCAGTTGGATGTATAGGTCTGTTGCTTAGAAGACAGGTCTAGGCTGCAGAAACATATTTATGTCATTTCCATGTAGGTGGTAATTGAAACCATGCAACTGATCACTGAGGAGATAGATGAGTAGGGTGAGGAAAGAAGAGGCCTACAGCAGAACCCTGAGAAATTCCAGTGCTCTAGGGAGAGGTAGGAGGAAAATTAGGAGAGCATTGTATTATGGAAGGCACTAGAAGCGGTGAATGATCAACAATATCAAATGGAATTGCATCATTGAAGAATATGATTTTTAAAGTTCTTGATTAATATGTGTTGTAGAATACTTGAGAGGGGCTCTTACAGTAAAAGATGAATCATTGTTATACAACTATTAAAAAGAAAAAGAAAGTTAACTCATATCTTGTAAAAAAGGCAGCACATTTTCTATATAGATGGAAGAACTCAGAGTTTTCTATCATTTTGTTTTGTTCTTCCCAGCTTGGACTTTCCTCCTTCATTAGAGACTTTAAAAACACTAAATATTAAAGAGCTTCCAGAAATCCACTTATATACATTATGGGGTGGAGAAGTTTGCACTAGATATTCCCTTATTTACAAACCTATGAGCAAGAACATACTTTTTGCAATGTTTGCTTAATAAATACTATCCACCTTAATTCCCCCTTTCCTTTTGGTCTCTGTCATTCCTGAATGGGTGTGACTAGCTTGAAGAGATCAATGGGAAAAGGTTTTTGATCCCCCTACCTTAAGCAAGAAGTGTTTGTAAGGCAGGCAAGAGGATCAGTCACTGATGGATAGAGAAGTTGTTTTTAACTGAAGTTCCAGTTGCTTTCAAATTGATCTTACTGCCATGGTTAGCTTTAGTTGTCTGTGGCAGGATGTGGGAATGAATGTCTACACTCTCCTAGTTGCCATCTTTCCCTTTCCTTTTTTCTAATTGCCTTTTCCCAAAAAGGGAAGATGAAGAAAGCTTTTGAAGAGCTAGAATTTTACTTTAGAATGATCATTAAAGATGCAATAGGAGAATATTTTTAAGGAACCAATTGAAGATTACATTTACAAGAACTCAGAAAGAACAGCCTGGAAAATAGTTGTATGACCCTTACTAAATCATAGTTCCAATCAGTGGCAATTTCTCTTGTTGTTACTATGGTTTAGGTGGGAGGGGAGGAGAACTTCCAAGCTATCTGTCCCAGTCATCAGTTTACTGTCTTTCAGCTCCGCATACCTGCTTGGGGTAATGGACTGACTCTTTAAGCATTTCTGTGCACAGTGAGCACAGTGTTAAGTGTTGTCAGCAGAGGTTGCTGGAGGAACATTGCCCGAAGATGAGGGCTTCTCTCCCTGGTCCATGTGCTACATTTTTCTTTTCCTTGCTCCTGCTTTGGGGTCTGTCAGTGGTGTGTGTGGGAGGGCCATCTACTGGTGCTCTACCTGAAATGTGCCCCAGAATGGGCAGTCCATTGGTGATGTCACAGATCTGTCCTGAACCTTGCTTCAACCCTCCCAAGGTAGACACTGGTATGCCCCAGGTTGCCTGCTGGCAGTGGCACCCTGATTTTTTCTGTGTATATGCCCACCAGCCTTGCTTGCTTGCACTCCAGAACATTCCCTATAATGGTCCTGCCGTGGATACCATGTGCACCAGGCCTCGTACCAGTAGTAGTGCCCTGATTCCTTCTGTGTGCTCACTCACAAGCCTCTGCTCGCCTACTCCCTGGAGGGTTTCTCTTGCTATGCGGTGACTGTGGACCAACTCTGGCCTGGCCAACCCAGCAAACACCTCCACTATCTAGTGGGCTGCAACTGTACCTTCTCCAGTGAGGTCTTTACCCATGCCTTGGGGAGGAGGCTGTCCATCCAAATTTCTTCTTCCCTGTGTACTCTTCATCAGCCATAATATTCTCTTTAGAGTTCTCTTACATCTTTATAGTTACTCCTCTATCATAGTTAAATAATCTTTTAAAGCTAAGCTTCTCCTATTCAAATTACTGTGTGGTTTCTGTCTCCTGAGTGTAGCCAGACTGATACACTCTCTTTCCTTTAATCTATTATGTATATATCTGCCAGATTAATCTTGCTACAGCTCACCTCTGATTTAAAACACAAACCAAAAAAATAAACCTCCCCCCCAAAAAAACCCAGCAATGATCCTTGAATGATTTGGCATTGTCTGGCATTCTCTATGATCTGGCCTCTGCTTGCTTTTCTAGTCTTATTTTCTACTCTTCCTAAAATAACTAAGGCAAGCAGCACTGTGTAGTATAAAAAGTCCAGTCGGGGGTTTGACTTTTAGCTCTATCATTTATTACTAACCATAGAAGACCATGTTCTTAGGCTCCTCTGAATTTCAGTTTACTCATCTGGAAAATGGGGATACTAACAGCTTCTCTGCCTACATCACAGGGTTGTTGTGAAGTTAAATTAAATAATGTATGTGAAAACTAAGAATTCTAAGTTTCTATCTAACTGTAATGTGCGGCCATACATGTAGTGTTTTTTTAACTTTTTCAAGAAAGCGCTCCCATGTGAAAAATAATTACTGTCAATCACTTATCTAGTATTTATGGATGGGCTAAAGGGGATATCTTTTTCTAGAACTCAAAGTTATATCTTATTTTTATATTTTATGTTTTTAGTTTGTTTCAGGATGGGTGAAATAAGACATTAAAAATATCTTGTCTTGATTATTTCTCTTTTTTTTTGCCATCAGAAACACAAAATACGATGGCTGTAAAATTTTGGGGTAGAGTAGAACATTTGTCTTTTTCATTACCTTGTCCTGAGGACATCCATTCATTACGTGGGTAGACAGATAATTTCATGCATATGTGTGAATTCATTAAAGTAGTACTCCTCCACCATATACTATGGTTGTACATGTGCTAAAATATGAAGAAGTGCTTTGTAAACTGTATAATAGAAGGAAATGAAAATTTTAGAAAATAAACTAGAAATGGAAAAGCTCCTAAGTTGGTAAGAAATTCAACCTATTCAAAATTCAAATTCCTTGGGAGAGGTATTCCTATTCCATGAGAATTTGATAAAGGGCTGTTGGGCCTTAAGTCTGTGATACAAGATGAAGGGCCCAACTGTTTGTGTAGAAAGAGGCAGATTTCTCTAGTTCCTCATGGATTGTACTCATCTTTGTTGGGCATCAGGCCAGCCTATGGGTGTTTTCATCAGCAAGTGATTCTTCTGAATTCCTCATTATCTTGGATATATAATGCTGGAGGAAAAAAGCCAATTCCAGGAGAAGTTGAAGCATGAATATAAAAGGCATTTAAAAACTATTTTTAAAAACTTTCTTACGGAGGAAATATAGGGTTCCTTCTTTTGTAGCCTGAGAAGCAAGGTGAGTTCAACAGAAGGTAAAAATGAAGAGAAGTAGCCATTCCAGTCTTGCTTAGACAAAACTTTTATTATCTAACCTTTCTATAGCTCTTTGTATTTTCCAAAAACCCTTACAAATGCATTTTTCCCCCATGTAACAATCCTCTGATCAAAGCAGGTTAGTATTCATCTTTCCATTTTCTAGATGAGAAAAAAGAGTTCCAGAGAAGTGTAGTCACCTTCATAGGTCCCAGGGTGAGTCAAAAGTAGAATGGGCTTTTGAGCCTTTGACACAGAGTTCTTGGCTTAATTACTGTACAGCATGTTGTTTCCTGTCTTTACTAAAGCTCTACAAATTGGTTAAAAAGAACCCCTAATCTAAGAAGCGAAGTCTGGAAATCTGAATAGAGGATACTCTGTGGGAAGGCTTTAGGTTTTATTAAAACTGAGATTCCTTTGGGCCACCCTGCTTAGAGGGCTGTGGAGAAGAGCTGACGTGGTTCATAGATTTCAGAGAAGGAAGTCCTAGACTTCAGAGTAGGTGCTCCTTCAGGTCTTCCGGGGATTATGGTTGTACCTCTTTATAGAAGAAATCTGAAAATGATGTTTGTAAGATTGGCATCTGAGAAAGTAGTTTAGCTCAGCTATTGAGATTTGTGTCCAGTTCTTATGTACCCAGTCAGCTCTTCATATGTTTGAATTTTTTCCCAGAGGAGAGCCTGGTCAGTCTCCAATTCCTGGAACTCTAATTTAGGTTATATATTCCTTTGCAATGTGAATCTATTTCAAACTTAACGTCTGATCACATTGCTAGATCACTGACTGGTACATTGCCAAATACCCAATAAGAACCTCAATAAATATTTATTAATGTTAATCAAGAGAATGATCTTTTTCTTACCTTTGAAATATGTGCTCTACCAATACTGCAACAGGGAAAACCTTCAGGATAATTACATTTTGCATTTATATCCAGTGATTTATTTCCTAGAATCTCAAATTTTGGCAGAGATATGATTACGGGTGTTTTGTTTATCTGTTTGTTTTTGCTCTTAAGGTTATTGGCAAATGTTAGTCCTATAGTATAGATGAGGAGTGTAAAAAGAATATGACAGTGATTTGAAAAAATACTTACTGAAGTGAGTAGGATTGAGGTGAAGTAGGGAATGAAAATTTAGGCCTATGTTTCCAAATTTCACTAAAAGTAGTCTAGTTCTGGGAACTAAACTAACGGTTAAGAGGTTATAGTGGGGCATGATTAGTTCATATATGTGGAACTATTCTTCTGACTACAATGTAATTTTGAAAAATGAATTTTTGTTTCGACTCTCACTGTGAGATTATAGCCTCTACTGGCAGTTGGAGGCTGTTTTTTTTCCTATTGAATTTAACCTGTGGTTGTTTATTCCTGATGATTCAGATGGTAATGTTACCTATTTATATTACTGCTGTCTGTTTTTTCAAATCAGCCTAATCAGTGTAGAAATTGATCCAATTTTTTGTTTTTTAATATATAGATTCAAAATTTTTAAAAATTGCAGTTGAAGTTAGAATAGTTAATACTTTTCTTAAAGTGAAAAATGGCTTAGTTGTTTAGTTATTTTAGAAATAAATTCAGTAGATATTTTAGAAATGTACTACCTAGTTATTTTTATAACTTCATATAAAAGGAACTTTTATATCTTTAAAAATGCACTTTGTAGCATTATTTCTTTCTTTCTTTTTTCTGTACGCGGGCCTCTCACTGTTGTGGCCTCTCCCGTTGCGGAGCACAGGCTCCAGACGCGCAGGCTCAGTGGCCATGGCTCACGAGCCCAGCCGCTCCTCGGCATGTGGGATCTTCCCGGACCGGGGCACGAACCCGCGTCCCCTGCATCGGCAGGCGGACTCTCAACCACTGCGCCACCAGGGAAGCCCTGTAGCATTATTTCTTATTAAAATTTTGTAAAACATCTTAAAATATTAAATACTTTTATAATTTGTTTGAAATAGTATTTCTCAACAGGTGATTTATAATTCACCTGCATCAGAGTCACCTGGGATATTTATTAAAATTCAGAGCCCAGGGTCTTACCCCAAATCTAACGAATGTGACTCTTAACACTGGGCTCCAGAAATCTGCGTTTTAAATATGCTTTTTAGCTGATTTGTACAAACTGCAAGTAATTCAGTATTGTTTCAGTGTGGGAGGACAGGGCCATGAGGACTGTGTCAAGGGAGACGAGCAGGGGCATGAAGGGCACGAAATGCTGTGGAGTTTGGCCCTTATCCTGGAGGTAATGGAGACTGAAGACTAGGGCAGCAACACGAGTTAACTGGATTCTTTTGAGTTACTTTTATAAGTTATTTATTTAGAGAGTTAATCCCACTATCAAGAAAGATAGGTGAGGCTAAATGCACATAGCATTGTATTCTTATATAAGATTATTTGGAAGGGTATTGGATGTATGTAATTTATTTCTCACTATCCTGGCATTAATGGTTCCAAACTTTTTGCTTATAAATGATAATATATACAAACAACCACTATTTTCCTATTATGATTCATATAAAAATTAGCATATAGAAGAAGAATCTCTAGGATAAAATGGTAATATTGCTAATATACATTCAGAATTACAAAATCATTGTTAAATATAAATGCCATCATTATGCTAATAAAATGGAAAACATTCTTGAAGCAGCTGATTCAAAGCTGGTACATTTTTATAGAGTCCATTTGTGTAGCAGTTTATACTGGCTTGAGTATATTTGCAATTATGAATTATCTGCCTCCTGTATAAATAAACATAGAATTGTGATAGTCAGATTAGTCAAACAACCCAAAATGTGGCTCAACACAAAAAAGGATGGTTTCTCATGCATGTCACAGCCAATGCAGGTTGTCAGGGATAGATTGAAGCTTTGCTTCCTGCAGGAATCCAGGCCTTTTTCGGTGAATTGTTCTGACATCTTCTAAGGCCTTTCAGCCTTCAGACCAGGTGGGGAGAGAGTGTGGAGAAGTTACCCATACTCTTAATCACCTTATTGGAGGTGACACACGTCATCTTCCCCACATTCCACTAGTGAGAACTAGTCACATGATCCCACAGAGCTGCAAAGTTTTAGTGGTCTGGATAGAAGATCAAACCAGCCACAACACTCCCTTAAGCCAAAGCCTAATCCAGAGCAGGGCCCTAACTCTCTTCAATTCCATGAAGGCTGAGAGAGAGGTGAGGAAGCTGCAGAAGAAAAGTTGGAAGTTAGCAGGGGTTGGTTCACAAGGTTTAAGGAAAAAAGCCATCTCCTTAACATAAAAGTGCAAGGTGAAGCAGCAAGAGATGTTGTATTGAATAGAAGCTGCAGCAAGTTATGTAGAAGATCTCGTTAAGATGATTAATGAAGGTGACTGCACTAAACA
The DNA here is from genome assembly GCF_964270905.1 of Leucopleurus acutus. NCBI lineage: Eukaryota > Metazoa > Chordata > Mammalia > Artiodactyla > Delphinidae > Leucopleurus > Leucopleurus acutus. The sequence continues at coordinate 53,572,862 of NC_139144.1, forward strand.
ACAGATTTTCAATGTAGATGGAATAGCCTTCTATTGGAAGAAGATGCATTCTAGGATTTTCATAGCTAGAGAGGAGAAGTCAATGCCTGGCTTCAAAGCTTCAAGAGAGACAGGCTGATTCTTCTGTTGGGGGATCATGCAGATGATGACTTGAAGTTGAAGCCAATGCTCATTTATCATTCCAGAAATCTTAGGGCTCTTCAGAATTATGCTCAATCTACTCTGCCTGTGCTCTAATAAATGGAACAACAAAGCTTAGGTGACAGTGCATCTGTTTACAACATGACCTACTGAATATTTTAAGCCTACCTACTGCTCAGGAAAAAAGATTCCTTTCAAAATATTACTGCTCATTGACAACACATCTGGTCACCCAAGAGCTCTGATGGAGATGTACAGGAGATTAATGTTTGTTTCCATGCCTGCTAATATAACATTCTTCTGCAGCCCATGGATCAAGGAATAATTTCAACTTTTAAGTCTTCTTACTAAGAAATACATTTCATAAGGCTATAGCTGCCATAGATAGTGATTCTTCTGATGGATCTGGGCAAAGTAAATCAAAAACCTTCTGGAAAAGATCCACCATTCTAGGTGCCATTAGGAACCTTCGTGATTCATGGGAAGAGGTCAAATTTCAACATTAACAGGAGTTTGGAAGAAGTTGAATCCAGCCCTCAGGGATGACTTTAGGGGGTTCAAGACTTCAGTGGAGGAAGGAACTGCAGATGTGGTGGAAATAGGGAGAGAACTAGAATTAGAAGTGGAGCCTGAAGATGTGACTGAATTACTGCAATCTCATGATAAAATTTTAATGGATGAGAAGTTGCTTTTTATGGATGTGTAAAGAAAGTAGCTTCTTGACATGGAATCTACGCCTGGTGACAATGCTGTGAAGACTGTTGAAATGACAAGAAAAGCTTTGGAATATTATATAAACTTAGTTGATAAAGCAGTAGCAGGGTTGGGGAGGATTGACTCCAATTTTGAAAGAAGTCCTATTGTGGGTAAAGTGCTGTCAAACATCATTACATGCTACAGAGAAATCATTCATGAAAGGAAGAGTCAATTCATGCACTACACTTCACTGTTGTCTTATTTTAAAAAATGTCCACGGCCACCCCAACCTTCAGCAACCACCACCCTGATCAGTCAGTAGCCATCAGCATCCAGGCAGGACCCTCCACCAGCAAGAAGATTATGACTCACTGAAGCCTCAGATGATGGTTAGCATTTTTCAGCAATCAATTAGTTTTATTTATTTATTTCAACATCTTTATTGGAGAATAATTGCCTTACAATGGCAATCAATGAGCTTTAAATTAAGGTATGTATATTACTTTTTTAGACATAATGCTATTGCACACTTAATAGACTACAATACTGTGTATTACATAACTTTCATATACACTGGGAAACCAAGAAATACCGTGTGGCTCACTTTATTGTAGTGGTCTGTAACTGGTACTGTAAAGCATGCTATAAATTTTTAGTTAGAATTATAAGTTTTCTGGGGGTCTTTTAGTTTTATCTATTTTTATTTTTATTTTTTATTTTTTTTTGCGGCACGCGGGCCTGTCACTGTTGTGGCCTCTCCCGTTGCGGAGCACAGGCTCCGGACGCGCAGGCTCAGCGGCCATGGCTCACGGGCCCAGCCGCTCGCGGACACGAACCCGTGTCCCCTGCATCGGCAGGCGGACTCTAAACCACTGCGCCACCAGGGAAGCCTACCTATTTTTAAAATGAATGTTTTCAGGGTTTCAGGTTATATACTTACCAAAGGACTTTTGGAACAGAGCCCCTTCCCAAACTGGAGCCGTGGCTAATTCAAGTGCCATCTAGTGGCCAAACTAGTTTTAACTAGTTTTTGTTAAAAACTAGTTTAAAATCCTAGAGAAATTGATTTTTCATCTTACCAGTTTGAAGGACTAGCTCTGGAACATGAATATTGCACGTTATTGTAAATTCTGCTGGTAATGGTCCAAGATATGGTGAAGTTACTGCAGCATAAATAGTTCTGATTTCCCTCTCTCTGAAGCAGGCAGCTGGGATAGGAGGGCTTGGACCACAAAGTTGGTCACTTATCAAGGGGTTGTAGAGTATTTGATATTTATTTATTCATTATTCATTCATTCAGCATCAAGTATATATATGTAAATGTGTGTATATACTATATATATATATATATATATATATATATATATATATATATATATATATATATATATAGCCATCTAGGTTTAAGCACTGTTTTAGGGCATAAAAGATTAATCAGACTGGGTGTTTTATTCTTTTAAGGGCTTGTTGTTTAATAGGGAATATATAAATCCATGACTTTAATGAAGCTAGTTTTGTGAGAATTAGAAAGGTGAATCAGACATGGTCCTAACCTTGAAGAACGTATGGTCAATAGAGGACATAGGAAACTTCCAGCACTGCTCTAGGTTCAGTCTTGGGGGAGATAAGACATGCATTCATAAAACAGGGAATAATATCAGATGGTAGCTGAACTGGGTGGCTCTATCCCAAGTGCTACAAGGGGGCAGAAAGCTGCCTCTCTCAGCTCATCACTCCCTGACTTCCCTACGTAGCTCTGCACATTTTGGAATCAATAAACAATGGTTAGTATAGAAGGAATGACAGATTCGCTGTTTTTCACATCTGTGGTTATCAAGCGCAAAATAGCAGCTTTACAAAAACAAACAAACAAACAAATAAGCTGACCTTGTCACTGTAGTTGGATCCAAGTCAAATAATTTGTCTTAAAACTTTTATATAGATTTTAACTAGCTTATGTAAGTAATAAATTCAAATGAAAAATTTCTAGTGGCTATTTCTTGGTTAATTTTGATGAAAAAAATGACACCACAAGAAAATAACACAACGAAAAGCTTGTATTTGAATTTAGCTATGGTGAATTAATAGTAATCCCCCAAGGCCCTTCCCTTCAGCAACATTAAATTCTGTAATGTTTTCCAGCTCTCTCCTCCACCATTTTCCTCCTTCAGGGTCATGAGTGATTAACTTTATTAACTTAATGTCAACTGATATTTTTACAGTAAATCCTTTCAAACATTCAGAGACAGATTTCATTTTAATGGTTTAAATTTGAGGAGTTTTTCAATGCTTTGCTGGGTTGTTATTCTGAATGCTGAGATGGAAGAGGGAACTTAAATGATTTCTAAAGCAGGTAATATATGTGACTTTCATATTACCTACTAAAGTCTGCAAGAGGAAAATTGATCTTGCTTTCTTTTTCCTTCAAAAAAATTTCCAAACCACTACTCAAAATTTCAAACCCAACACCCCAGATTGCAATGTGTTAATAATATAGATCTACATGATTTAATGCTGTCTTTAAAAAAAAAATATTTATTTAATTTATTTTATTTTTGGCTGTGTTGGGTCTTTGTTGCTGCGCGCGGGCTTTCTCTAGTTGCGTCAAGCGGGGGCTACTCTTTGTTCTGCTATGCGGGCTTCTCATTGTGGGGGCTTCTCTTGTTGTGGAGCACGGGCTCTAGGTGCACGGCCTCAGTAGTTGTGGCACGCAGGCTCAGTAGTTGTGGCTCGCGGGCTCTAGAATGCAGGCTCAGTAGCTGTGGCACACGGGCTTAGTTGCTCTGTGGCATGTGGGATCTACCTGGACCAAGGCTTGAACCCGTGTCCCCTGCATTGGCAGGCGGAGTTTTAACCACTGTGCCACCAGGGAAGCCCCTAATGTTGTCTTTAAAAATAGATATAAGAAAACACTTTGAGTGATTTATGGTACAATAAAATTTGATTATATTTATATATTGATAAAATATTATTTTTCTTGCATTGCTTAAACATGCCATTAACTTTGACTAACATGAAGGCAATCTTTAGTTACTTAAAAAGCATTTAAAATTTATTTATTTATTTATTTTTATTTTTTTGCAGTACACGGGCCTCTCACTGTTGTGGCCTCTCGCGTTGCGGAGCACAGGCTCCCGACGCGCAGGCTCAGCGGCCATGGCTCACGGGCCTAGCCGCTCCGCGGCATGTGGGATCTTCGCGGACCGAGGCACGAACCTGTATCCCCTGCATCGGCAGGCGGACACTCAACCACTGCGCCACCAGGGAAGCCCTAAAAAGCATTTTTATAGTGAGGTGAGTAGTATTGGTTAATGTGAGTGGGACTTAAGTAAATTTCATGGGCTTAATATACTTTTTGTGAGTCTTATGATTAGAGAAAAAGCAGCTTTGAGTTACAAGTCATTATTTCTGAGATATCTGCTGAGAAACGACTACAGCTGCTCCTTTTTTTATGGGCAAAGGAACTGCTCACAGATGCTCCTGCTAGACACAGCATTGGTCATAGCTGCTCTACCCTGGCAGTGTAACATTTTCATGATTCTCTGACTTTTCCTTTTTGCCAGTCAAATATAAATTTGGATTTAAGTGTTCTTTGTTAATGATTAAAGAGGCAACAAGCTGACATAAACTAGCAAGCCAATAGGTAAGGTTTAGACATACCTCCTTTAGTAAAGATGCTATATTCATTCATTCATTCACTCATTCATTTCTCCAACAAATATTTATTAAGTACCCACTATGTATCAGGTACTATTCTAGATGCTGGGGTTTCAACAGTGGACAAAATAGGCCACCATCCTGGCCCATAGGCTCAAGCTTACATTCTAGTGGGTGGATATAGACAAAAAACGAAACAAATAATTAAAACATATAGTATGCAGATGGTAATAAGTGCTATGGAGAAAAATGAAGCAAGAATGGGGTAGAGGGAGGTCTAGGATGAAGGATAGGATTCCAATTTAAATCAAATGGTCAGAGAAGACCTCACTGAGAACAAAGAAAATGGAAGCAAAGAAGTGAGCCGTGTAAATATATCTGAGGGAAGACTGTTCTGGGCAGAAGAAACAGCAAGTGCCATGGCCCTGGGGTAGGAGAGTGCTTGATTGTGTTAACTGAACAACAAGGAGGCTGGTAAAGTAGGAATAGTAATGGAGGGGAGAGCATAGCGGGTAAAGTCAGAGAGGTAATAGGGCCAGTTCATGTAGGGCTTTGTAAGTCATTGTAAGGACTTTGGTGTTTACTATGAGGGATAAGGGGAAGCCACTAGAGGGTTTTGAGCAGAGAGAGAACACTATTTGATTTGTTTTAGAAGAATCCCTATGGCTCCTTCATTGAAATAGGAAGCAAGGTCATCAGCTGAGAGTGAGAATAAAGGAGAGGGTGGTGGTAGAGATTATGATGCAGTAGCCTAGGAGAGTGGGACAATGATTTGATTAGGGAAATACAGTGTGAGTACCAGGTAGCATGGAGGGCCCACTTAGGGTTAGAGGTCATGAATTTAAAGTGACATCAGTCAGCCATGTGGAGCAGGCAGAGTAGGGTTTAATGAGGGTTGAGGTTTTGCCAAGTGACTTAGAACAGGAAGGGTGGGGAAAGGGAGTTGAATGTCACTCAGGGGAATGATTTAGTGATTGACTTTGGAGTTTAGGCTGACTAAGTAAAGAAGTGAGTACACAAGGAGCAAGGACAGTGAAAAGGTGGTAACTTCAATGGACCGAAGGTATCATGTTGGGTATGGGACAGAGTGAGCTGGTCAGAGAATGATATGCTTGAATTTTAGCTCATGGGCCAAAACTGATTTCATTTAGGGTGTGGTAAGAAAGTTATCTTTCTCAAATGAAGTATGAAAATGCCAAAGACAAATATTCATTATAATTGGATCCCTTTGAACCATGCCATTCTTTCTAGATTTTTCCCCCAATATTTGAGTTTTTAGAACACTAGCAGAAGATATCCATAATGGCTGACTTAGAAGATTATATACTCAGTTTGTAGATTTCACTAAGAAAAAAAATTACAATCTAGCAGAATCAATCTTCCCAAGATTATTTGCTTTATCTTAGCTAAAAAAACTAAAACAAACAAAAAATAAACAGCACCTAGATCAAGGAGACAAAATATTCCCTGTTCAGTTGGAAATATTCAACAAACAAATGAAAATCATATTTATATTTTCCATTGTCCCAAGCACTAGCTGTAGACTAGGAGAATACTTGTGAATGATGTAGCACAGTAATGGTTACAGTAAAACAAAAACTCAAACCCAATAAATATTTGCCATTGGAACACACATCTTATTTACAAAATCATGCTCTTTCTCTCTGGCTTTTGAAGAGAGACTATTAGATTCTAAGCACATAAAACTTGAAAGAAGTGTAAATATAAATTATTTAGTGCCTTTTCTTAAGTACAGATTAAAATGCCATCATATGGAATTTCATAACATACAAGTGGTAGTTAGGCTGCTTGAGTTGAAATTGTATCAGGATGTGTAAGGATCCCTTAAGTTAAATTGGACCGAGGATTTGAAAATATCTGCTTTTTGTGTTGTTGTTGTTACTTTCCATAAGCCTTTCTAGGTATAGATAATGTAAAAAAAATTGAAACTTCAAGCTCTGAGGATGATTAAATATCCAGGATAATTAGCTGTGCAATTATTTTGAAGAAATAAATTGAAAGTTGACATAAATACAAACTGTAAAAAAAAGGGTAAGCCCACAACAAATATAGATTTTGTTGTTTTATAGTTTCCCAAATTCAAACACTTAAAAAAATTTTGTTTTGTTTTGTTATAGGATGAAATGTAGATAGGAACATATATATATATGTGTGTGTGTGTGTGTGTATATATATATATATATATATATAAAAATATATATAAAACTGAATATATGAAAAAATTAAACTTGCTTAAACAACTACTGTAAGTCTGTGTATTTTAACACAGATTATAGATTTTTCTATTTCCTGTGGCTTAACTGAGAAATTAAAAAATGACATATCAGGAATCTTTATGCCCTGTTGCTTTGTCACAGTGCAGTGTCAAGTATTACCATTAGTAGTAAAGTATATTATTTTTAAGATAAATTGTAATATAAAAACACATTTTTTTGGATTTTGTCAAAATTACAAACCATGGTGTTCTGGGTCCCCCTCTCCGACCCCTTACTTTAACACTGGAGGGGTTTACATGATTTTCATTTTTAATCTACATGTGAACCTTTGGGTCTAGAGCTTTATCAAGTTAAGAGTGCAAGATGCTTTGTAAAGAGCTGAAGTAGTTCAGTACAAAGTAAAGTAACCAATCCATTAATTGAAAATATTTCTCTAAGCAAAAGTCACAAAGAAGAAGGTTTGTTACTAAAAAGCCAATTTTAGCTATATTTTGAAAGGGGTACAGTAACCCAATCAACCAGTTACATGAGAACTCCCTTAATATTTAAAAGCTCCAAAATTTTTTAATTAATACATAATTTAAAAAGCTGGATAAAAATAATCCTAAACTTAAAATAATAAAACTGGGCTTCCCTGGTGGTGCAGTGGTTAGGAATCTGCCTGACAGGGCAGGGAACGCGGGTTCCAGCCCTGGTCTGGGAAGATCCCACATGCCATGGAGCAATTGGGCCTGTGCGCCACAATTACTGAGCCTGCGAGCCACGGCTGCTGGGCCTGCATGCCACAACTCTTGAAGCCCGGGTACCTAGAGCCCATGCTCTGCAACAAGAGAGGCCACTGCAATGAGAGGCCCGCTCACTGCAACGGAGGGTGGTCCCCCTGCTCAGTGCAACTAGAGAAAGCCCGTACGCATCAGCAAAGACCCAATGCAGCCAAAAAGAAATTTATTTTTAAAAAAAGTTATTAAAAAATATAAATAAAACTGACAGTTGTGGTGAAGCTGTATGATACCACAACTAATTAAATCAATTACTGACCATTTGACACTTGCTAGATTTGGTTGAGACCTTCAAGAAAAGGAGTTTAAAATCTCAAGTGATCTCAAGGAGCTTATAATTTCTTAGAGGAGGTAAGACTAATATATACCCAAGACAGCAGAATAGAACATGTGATGAATGAGCTTAGGGAAGGGCCACTACCAATGCTTTTCCTTTCAAAACATTTTTTTCCTCCTGGGAGACTTAATGCTTTTTGCACTTGGTATTACTCATATAGTACTTATTACACTCTTAGCTGACTTAGAAAATATTTATCAATTTTTTTGGGCTGCCTAGGATCTGAGTTATCCTTCTAGATTTGGAGAATTCTTATCATACGAGTTTTGGTAAGAGGAAGACTGAAAAAGCCAGATAGTAGTCACTTTCCCATGCTTCTTTGCAGCTAGGGTGTAGGCATATGACCTAGGCTCAACCAATCAATTAAAAAAGATGACAGCTTTATTGAGGTATAACTCACAAATCATTCAGTTCACTCACAAAGTATATAATTAGGTTGTTCTTAGTATATTCACAGAGTTGCATAACAATCCACAACTGATTTTAAAACATTTTCATCACCTCAAAAAGAAACACCATATCCATTAGCAGCCATTTTCCATTCCCCTATCCTCCTCAGCCCTAGGCAACTCTGTTCTACTCTTAGTCTCTGTAGATTTGCCTATTCTGGACATTTCATATAAATGGAATTCTATAATAGTGGTTTTTGTAATTGCCTTCTTTCACTTAGCATAATGTTTTCAAGTTTCATCCATGTTGAAGTATGCATCAGAACTTCATTATATTGTTGAATAATACTCCATTATATGGATACACCACATTTTATCTACTGATCAGTTGATGAACATTTGAGTTATTTTTGTATACGATGTGAGTTAGGGATCCAAGTTCATTCCTTTGCATGTGGATATCAAGTTGTTTCACCCAGCATCATTTTTTTGAAAAGATTTTTCTTCCCACATTAAATTGTCTTGGCACCCTTGCCGAAAATCAATTGGCTGTAAATGTGAGGATTTATTTCTAGACTCTCAATTCTATTCTATTGATCTACATGTCTATTCTTATGCTAGAACCCACCGTATTAATTGCTGTAGTTTTGAAGTAAACTCTGAAATCGGGAATTGTGAGCCCTTCAATGTCTTCTTCTTTTTCAAGATTTTTTTTGGCTCTTCTGAGTTTCTTGAATTTCCATATGAATTTTAGCATCAGCTTCTCAATTTCTGCAAGGAAGCCATCTGGGATTTATATAGAGATTTTGATGAATCTGTAGATCACTGCGGGTACTAAAGCCATCTTAACAATATTGTCCACCAGTCCATGAACATTGATGTATTTCCATTTATTTAGGCCTCCTTTAATTTCTTTCAGCTATATTTTATAGTTTCCAGAGTAGAAGTTTTGCATTCCTTTTGTTAAATTTATTCTGAAGTATTTTATTTTTTGCTAATATTGTAAATGGAATTATTTCCTTAATTTCACTTTTGGCTTTCTCATCACTATTGTATAGAAATACAATCGAGTTTTGTATATTGATCTTGTATTATGCAACCTTACTGAACATGTTTATTAGTTCTAATAGTTTTTTAGTGGATCTCTTAGGATTTTCTATATACAAGATCATGTCATCTGCAAATAGATATAATTTTATTTCTCGCTTTCCAATATGGATGCCTTTTATTTCATTTTCTTCCCTAATTGTTATGGCTAAAACCTTCAGTACAATGTTGAATAGAATTAGTGAGAATGGACATTCTTGTCTCATTCCTATCATAGTAGTAAACTATTCAGTCTTTCACCATTAAGTTCAACCCATCAAATTTTGGATACAGAGAAGTAGGGATCATTAGAGAACCCATTCTAACACTTCCTATTTCTCTTTCCTGCTTTATTTATTGTACTTATCACGTTCAGTTGTACTGTACATTTTAAACTATTTTTTCTGTTTTATAGTCTGTTCTCTGCTCCTGCCTGCCTCCCATCTAATGTAAGTACCATTAGAGCAAGCATTTTCGTTAGTTCTGGTCACTGTTTCATCAAAACCTAGAACTATGCTGGACACATACACTCAATACATGTCTGTTGGTTGAAAGAATGATACTGTGGTGTGTTTTCTGTTGCTGGTTTGTAAACTATTTTGTGAAAGGAAGCATAGTTTTGGATTTTAAAAAAATTTTGTTTTATCTGTACCAGCTAGTATAATGTATTGGATATGGTAGGTGCTTAGTAAATGTTGGTGAAATAGAATCAAACATTCTATTGAAGACAGAAGTCTTCATGGAAATAAGAGTTGAGCTAGGGCTGAAGGATGAGTAGGAATGAGGTGGACAGAAGTAGGGAAATCTTAGTGGTGTTAAATGTAAATTTTATTACTTTGGTTAAAAAAAAATCAACTGTGCAGAAATTTATTCTCTCACAGTACTGGGGGCCAAAAGCTTGAAATCAAGGTGTTAGTAGGGCTATCCTCTAAGCGAGGATACTTCCTGGCCTTTTCTTCTAGTAACCTCAGGCATTCCTTGCCTTGCAGCTGCAGTGTTTCTGTTTCTGATTCCATCGTCACAGGGTGTTCTCCCTGAGTGTGTCTGTCTTCTCATGGAATATTTTCTCTTCTTTATTTTTCATTCTTTTTTTTTTAATTGAAGTATAGTTGATTTACAATGTTGTGTTAATTACTTCTATACAACAAAGTGATTCAGTTATACATATATATGTATTCTTTTTTTAATATTCTTTTCCATTATGGTTTATCATAAGATATTGAGTATAGTTTTCTGTGCTATACAGTAGGACCTTGTTGTTTATACATGTGCTAACCCCAACCTCCCTGTCCATCCCTCCCCCCACCCCCTCCCCCTTGGCAACCACCAGCCTGTTCTCTATGTCCATGTGAATTTTCCTCTTCTTATAAGGACACCAGTCATCTTGGATTAGGGCTCATCCTAATGACCTCATCTTAACTTGATTACATGTGCCAAAACCCTATTTCCAAATAACATCACATTTACAAGTACGGGGGGCTAGGAGGATTTCAACACGTCTTTTTGGAGGACATAATTCAGCCTATAAAACGCCATGACTCTTATGTTTAATGTGACCTATTTCTACTTTCCCAGTCTCACCTCTTGCTTGTCACCCCCTGTGTACATACTTCAGTTCTACTGAACCACTTGCTGTTCCTGTCTGGAATGCCCCAGTCTGATAGGTTAACACCATGCAATACGTTATAGCTCAACTCAAGAGTCATGTTCTTTGGGAAGTCTTCCTTGAATCCAAGTTAGGTTAGGGGCTTCTCTTTTAGGCCCATTTATAATATTTGTGCTGCTGCACTGTAATTATTTATTTACTTGTCTCTTTCTTACACTAACTCTGAAGTTGTTGAAGGCAGAGACTTTGTGTCATCTTTATCACTGTGTTCTCCTTGCTTAGCACAGTGCTTAGCAGTTGGAAGTCACCCAGTAAATGTTTACTGTTGAGTATGAGTAATATTACAAAGGAAATTTGATAGAACCTAGAAAGCAATAGGGTATAAAGGAAGAAGAAATGAAGGATTACTTTAGAACTTTGAGTATAAGTAGGAGGCCAAGTGAGGTATATGTGGGCAGAAAAAGTGAAGTTCAAAGAGGAGATGGTTTGGGGGAAAATATTATAATCCCAATTAAAAGGCATTATGGAATAAATATGTGGTAGAGGAAGTAGAGGGCGAACCCTTTGAGGACAAGGATTGGGCCTTATCATTGTGTTTCTAGCACTTAGTACTTAGAATTCTGCTTGGCATAAAAGAGACCATCAATTCATATTTACCACATGAAGCATAAAGTGAATGTTTTCAGGTCTCTACGTTGGTGTTTCTACTGACCAAATAGAGAAGTTTTGGACAGTTAACTGGTTTGGGAGCTGGGAAGACAAAGCCTTCAGCTTTGAGTGTGTTGATTTAAAAAATAGAACAGAATGTTTAAGGGGGAAATTTCTGGTAAATAAATCTATAGAGCCATGAATGCTCAGAGCTGTGGACTTGAAAGTCACAGATGTCTATTTGGAGGTTATCAATGATAATTGAAGACATGGAAGTAGATGAAGTTTCAGAGGGATTGGGCATAGACTAAAAGATTGAAGAATAGAGGTCAGGACCTTGGGAAAACACACATTTGGGTACTAGGAGGTGAAACATAAGCCAGAAGGAGATGGAGAAGGAGCAGCCACAAAATGGGACACTGCGATTGGACGGTGTCACAGAATCCATGGGGGGACATAATTTGAAAAACAGGAGGTCATTAACTGTGTCAAATGCTGAGAAAAGATCAAGAATAATAAGGACTGAGAAAAACTCATCAGCTTTAGCCTTAATTTAGTCATTTGTGACCTTCAAGAGAAATATTTCAGTGGAATGTTGGCAGTTAAATCTTATCTCAGCTATTTAAAAAGGAATTTGGTGACAATTTGGTGACAATAGGAGAGGTGATGTTCTGTAGACCATATAATTAAATTTGGCAAGAAAAGGAGAGAAACTGAATAATAGCTTGGAAGGTCAGCAGGATCAACAAAGACTTATTGCTGTGCTTTTGAAATGTGATGCACTTTTGACAAATTTAGTGTTCTATATCTTGAGTGTTTGGTTCCCAAATCAGGGTAGAGCTAAAAGACTGAGTTACAAAGGTGGAGAAATCATGTGGCTTTTGGCTTAACAAACCAGAAGAGTGTCCTACTGGGTACCAGTGCTTTGTTGTGTGGCCAGCATTGGAAAAGAGAAGTGGGGCAGAAAGATCATGAGAAGTTTTTTATGGTGGAACAGGAATTGTTAGGTCAGGGAGCAGAATCAGCATGTTGGAACAGAAGAGACCGAGCAAACCTCTCTGTTTATAGATGAAGCAGCTGAGGTTCAGAAAGAAACCCTGGGATTTCTGAGTATTAAAGAAAAAACATCCAGGCTGTTTGATAGGGCGACGGATTTGTTTGCCTTTCTCCTCAGGCTGAGGGGAATTCCATGGCAGCATTACTGCTCCCTAAGAGAGTATTGGATTGTAGACAAACCAAGAATTGCTGTCTGCCCTTTTTATTGAAGATGTTGCTGATCAGAGATTATTAGTCTCTTTGGGGACACAGTCTACTTCTCAGACAACTTCTAGAACCAATTTGGCTGTGCTTTGCAAATAGAGATGGAGAAATGGAGACCCATATTGTTGCCTCCCTAGGGTCATCATTAACCAAACCACCTGGCTGACAAGCCTGTGGCTATGGAAACCAACCTTGCTGAGGAAAGATGGATTATAAAAATAAGCCTCTTTTCTTTTCAACTTGATTTACTGGAATGATGTCTTGGCGCTATGAATTAGATCTTGCAGAAATATCAGATTGGATCATTCAATCAGTCAGTACCTTAGTTTTCTTAAATATCCTCTGTTATTTGACATTTTTGGTTCTGTCGAAGACGATGAATACTGCATTTTTCTACTCATGAAGGTTTTTACATGTGAACCCCTGATACCCTTTGCTTTCACATGTGCAAATTCAGAATTCCTGCTATGGAGAAAAAATAGTCTGTGGTGCTGGGCATACCTTTGCTGTAGGGATTCAAGATGATGAAAAAACCAGTAAGCTGAGAGTTGGATGTATCCCTATCTATCTATATGCAAATATCAGTTTTCTTCTCGAAAATATATTTTTCATCTTCATTGGGGTTTAGAGGAGATAACATATATCTTATGTGCCACCAACTCTTATGTATGTTATGTATATATGCAAATGTTACACGCATATATACACATATACACACATACATACACATGGATGCCAGAATTCTTTACCCACTCTTGGAAACAACATATGCAGGGATAATAGATATTAAGGTTGAAGGTCAGGGGGAGAATATGTGTGATAGAAACATAAAAGCATTTATTAAAAAATTCTTTGGGTTACTTGAGGTATTTTCCTCTAAACTTATCTTTTCTCTCCCACACTGTTTTACAGTTTTTACATCATAGGTCTAGATAGCACTGAAAAGCCTAAGGCAGCCTATTTAGAAGTTTCTTTTTTTTTTTTTAACATCTTTATTGGAGTATAATTGCTTTACAATAGTGTGTTAGTTTCTGCTTTATAACAAAGTGAGTTAGCTATACATATACATATATCCCCATATCTCCTCCCTCTTGCGTCTCCCTCCCACCCTCCCTATCCCACCCCTCTAGGTGGTCACAAAACACCGAGCTGATCTCCCTGTGCTATGCGGCTGCTTCCCACTAGCTCTCTATTTTACATTTGATAGTGTATATAAGTCCATGCCACTCTCTCACTTCGCCCCAGCTTACCCTTCCTCCTCCCCATGTCCTCAAGTCCATTCTCTACATCTGCGTCTTTATTCCTGTCTTGCCCCTAGGTTCCTGAGAACCTTTTTTTTTTTTTTTTAGATTCCATATATATGTGTTAGCATACAGTATTTATTTTTCTCTTTCTGACTTACTTCACTCTGTATGACAGTCTCTAGGTCCATCCACCTCACTACAAATAACTCAATTTCGTTTCTTTTTATGGCTGAGTAATATTCCATTGTATATATGTGCCACGTCTTTATCTATTCATCTGTCAATGGACACTTAGGTTGCTCCATGTCCTGGCTATTGTAAATAGAGCTGCAATGAACATTGTGGTACATGACTCTTTTTGAATTATGGTTTTCTCAGGGTATAGGCCCAGTAGTGGGATTGCTGGGTAAAGCTCTCCTTTTTTGTCTTGATGAGTCTGGCTAATGGTTTATCAATCTTGTTTATCTTCTCAAAGAACCAGCTTTTGGTTTTATTGATCTTTGCTATTTTTTCATTTATTTCTGATCTGATATTTATGATTTCTTTCCTTCTGCTAACTTTGGTGTTTCTTTGTTCTTCTTTCTCTAATTGCTTTAGGTGTAAGGTTAGGTTGTTTATTTGAGATGTTTCTTATTTCTTGAGTTAGGATTGTATTGGTATAAATTTCTCTCTTAGAACTGCTTTTGCTGGATCCCATAGGTTTTGGGTCATTGTGTTTTCATTGTCATTTGTCTCTAGGTATTTTTTGATTTCCTCTTTGATTTCTTCAGTGATCTCTCAGTTATTAAGTAGTGTGTTGTTTAGGCTCCATGTGTTTGTATTTTTTACAGATTTTTCCTGTAATTGATATCTAGTCTCATAGCATTGTGATCGGAAAAGATACTTGATACTATTTCAGTTTTCTTAAATTTACCAAGGTTTGATTTGTGACCCAAGATATGATCTATCCTGGAGAATGTTCTATGAGCACTTGAGAAGTGAGTGTATTCTGTTGTTTTTGCATGGAATGTCCTATAAATATCAATGATGTCCATCTTGTTTAATGTATCATTTAAAGCTTGTGTTTCCTTATTTATTTTCATTTTGGATGATCTGTCTGTTGGTGGAAGTGGGGTGTTAAAGTCCCCCACTATTATTGTGTTATTGTCGATTTCCTCTTTTATAGCTGTTAACATTTGCCTTATGTATTGAGGTGCTCCTATGTTGGGTGCATATATATTTACAATTGTTATATCTTCTTCCTGGATTGATCCCTTGATCATTATGTAGTGTCCTTCTTTGTCTCTTGTAACAGTCTTTATTTTAAGTCTATTTTGTCTGATCTGAGAATTGCTACACCAGTTTCCTTTTGATTTCTGTTTGCATGGAATATCTTTTTCCATCCCCTCTCTTTCAGTCTGCATGTGTCCGTAGGTCTGAAGTGGGTCTCTTGTAGACAGCATATTATATGGGTCTTGTTTTTGTATCCATTCAGCCAGTCTATGTCTTTTGGTTGGAGCATTTAACCCATTTACATTTAAGGTAATTATTGATATGTATGTTCCTATTACCATTTTCTTAATTGTTTTGGTTTTGTTATTGTAGGTCTTTTCTTTCTCTTGTGTTTCCTGCCTAGAGAAGTTCCTGTAGCATTTGTTGTAATGGTTTGGTGGTGCTGAATTCTCTTAGATTTTGCTTTTCTGTAAAAGTTTTAATTTCTCTGTCAAATGTGAATGAGATCCTCGCTGGGTAGAGTAATGTTGGTTGTAGGTTTTTCCCTTTCATCACTTTAAATGTGTCTTGCCACTCCCTTCTGGCTTGCAAGGTTTCTGCTGGAAAATCAGCTGTTAACCTTATGGGGATTCCCTTGTATGTTATTTGTTGTTTTTCCCTTGCTGCTTTTAATATTTTTTCTTTGTATTTAATTTTTGATACTTTGATTAATATGTGTCTTGGTGTGTTTCTCCTTGGATTTGTCCTGTATGGGACTCTTTGCACTTCCTGGAGTTGACTATTTCCTTTTCCATGTTAGGGAAATTTTCAACTGTAATCTCTTCAAATATTTTCTCAGTCCCTTTCTTTTTCTCTTTTTCTTCTGGGACCCCTATAATTCGAATGTTTGTATGTTTAATGTTATCCCAGAGGTCTCTGAGACTTTCCTCAATTCTTCTCATTCTTTTTTCTTTTTTCTGCTCTGCAGTAGTTATTTCCACTTTTTATTTTGCAGACCACTTATCCATTCTTCTGCCTCAGTTATTCTGTTATTGGTTCCTTCTGGAGAATTTTAAATTTCATTTATTGTGTTGTTCATCACTGTTTGTTTGCTCTTTATTTCTTCTAGGTCCTTGTTAAATGTTTCTTGTATTTTCTCCATTGTATTTCTAAGATTTGGGATCATCTTTACTATCATTACTCTTTTTTTCAGGTAGACTGCCTATTTCCTCTTCATTTGTTTGGTCTGGTTGGTTTTTTCCTTGCTTCTTCATCTGCTGTGTGTTTCTCTGTCTTCTCATTTTGCTTAACTTACTGTGTTTGCTGTCTCCTTTTCACAGGCTGCAGGTTCGTAGTTCCCGTTGTTTTTGGTGTTTTCCCCCAGTGCGTAAGGTTAGTTCAGTGGGTTCTGTAGGCTTCCTGGTGGAGGGGACTAGAAGTCTCTTTTACATATTAAACTCAAGAGCGAGTAAATAATTTCAGTCATAACTTGCAGCCAATAAAAACCTTCCAGAAACTAGCAAAATCTCAAAACCTTTTACGTCTTCTCTCCAACTACAGAATTCTACAAGATATTAAAACCAAGTTCAGACTGTAGAGGGAGATTCTGTGGGTGACATAGATGAGCAAACATGTCAAAGCCTTTCAAAACCACATATCAGGCATAGTGCTATGTTTCACTTATGGATGGAGAATTTGTTTTCACTTCTTGTTATAAATTGAGACAGTGTCAGAAGCTAACCAGAAACTGCCTTGAGCAGGATGTTGAGAAACAGGAGATACCTAAGGTAAAAGAAAAGAAATTAGAGCAAAGGGCACCAATAAGAGACCTGAAGAAACTAGAGTAGGAGAATCAGCAATGGCCATACATGCAAAAGCTTCACAGGACATTAAAGAGATCACACCCTGTTTTAGAGCAAGACTTCTGCTAAGCTATTTTATTTCATTTTTATTTTCTGAATTTTATTTTATTTATTTTTTTATATAGCAGGTTCTTATTAGTCATCTATTTTATACACATCAGTGTATACATGTCAATCCCAATCTCCCAATTCATCACACCACCCCGCCCCCGCCCCCCCTCCCCCCAACTTTCCCACCTTGGTGTCCATATGTGTTTCTCAATTACTGACCTGCAAACCGGTTCATCTGTACCATTTTTCTAGGTTCCACATATATGCATTAATATGCAATATTTGTTTTTTTATTTCTGATTTACTTCACTCTGTATGACAGTCTCTACAAATGACCCAACTTCGTTCCTTTTTATGGCTGAGTAATATTCCGATGTATATATGTACCACATCTTCTTTATCCATTCATGTGTCGATGGGCATTTAGATTGCTTTCATGACCTGGCTATTGTAAATACTACTGCAATGAACATTGGGGTGCATGTGTCTTTTTGAAGTATGGTTTTCTCTGGGTATATGCCCAGTAGTGGGATTGCTGGATCATATGGTAATTCTATTATTAGTTTTTTAAGGAACCTCCATACTGTTCTCCATAGTGGCTGTATCAATTTACATTCCCAACAACAGTGCAAGAGGGTTCCCTTTTCTCCACACCCTCTCTAGCATTTGTTGTTTGTAGATTTTCTGATGATGCCCATTCTAACTGCTGTGAGGTGATACCTCATTGTAGTTTTTTTTGTTTTGTTTTGTTTTGTTTTGCGGTACATGGGCCTCTCACTGTTGTGGACTCTCCCGTTGCAGAGCACAGGCTCCGGACACGCAGGCTCAGCGGCCATGGCTCACAGGCCCAGCCGCTCCATGGCATGTGGCATCTTCCTGGACCTGGGCACGAACCTGTGTCCCCTGCATCGGCAGGCAGACTCTCAACCACTGCGCCACCAGGAAAGCCCCTCATTGTAGTTTTGAATTGCATTTCTCTAATAATTAGTGATTTTTGAGCAGCTTTTCATATGCTTCTCGGCCATCTGTATGTTTTCTTTGGAGAAATGTCTATTTAGATCTTCTGCACATTTTCGGATTGGGTTGTTTGTTTTTTTTAATATTGAGCTGCATGGGCTGTTTATATATTTTGGAGATTAATCATTTGTCCGTTGATTCGTTTGCAAATATTTTCTCCCATTCTGAGGGTTGTCTTTTCGTCTTGTTTGTAGTTTCCTTTGCTGTGCAAAAGCTTTTAAGTTTCATTAGGTCCCATTTGTTTATTTTTGTTTTTATTTCCATTACTCTAGGAGGTGGATCAAAAAAGATCTTGCTGTGATTTATGTCAAAGAGAGTTCTTCCTATGTTTTCCTCTAAGAGTTTTATGGTGTCCGGTCTTACATTTAGGTCTCTAATCCATTTGAGTTCATTTTTGTGTATGGTGTTAGGGGGTGTTCTAATTTCATTCTTTTACATGTAGCTGTCCAAATTTCCCAGCACCACTTACTGAAGAGACTGTCTTTTCTCCATTGTATATCCTTGCCTCCTTTGTCATAGATTAGTTGACCATAGCTGTGTGGGTTTACCTCTATACTTTCTATCCTGTTCCATTGATCTTTGTCTCTGTTTTTGTGCCAGTACCATACTGTCTTGATTACCGTAGCTTTTTAGTATAGTCTGAAGTCAGGGAGTCTGATTCCTCCAGCTCCATTTTTTCCCCTGAAGACTGCTTTGGCTATTAGGGGTCTTCTGTGTCTCCATACAAAATTTAAGATGATTTGTTCTAGTTCTGTAAAAAAATGCCATTGGTAATTTGGTAGGGATTGCATTGAATCTGTAGGTTGCTTTGGGTAATATAGTCATTTTCACAATATTGATTCTTCCAGTCCAAGAACATGGTATATCTCTCCATCTGATTGTATCATTTTTAATTTCTTTCAACAGTGTCTTATAGTTTTCTGCATACAGGTCTTTTGTCTCCCTAGGTAGGTTTATTCCTAGGTATTTTATTCTTTTTGTTGCAATGGTAAATGGTAGTGTTTCCTTAATTTCTCTTTCAGATATTTCATCATTAGTGTATAGGAATGAAAGAGATTTCTGAGCATTAATTTTGTATCCTGCAACTTTACCGAATTCATTGATTAGCTCTAGTAGTTTTCTGGTGGCATCTTTAGGATTCTCTATGTACAGTATCACATCACCTACAAACAGTGACAATTTTACTTCTTCTTTTCCAGTTTGTGTTCCTTTTATTTCTTTTTCTTCTCTGATTGCCGTGGCAAAACTATGTTGAATAATAGTGGCACGAGTGGACATCCTTGTCTTGTTCCTGATCTTAGAGAAAATGCTTTCAGTTTTTCACCATTGAGAATGATTTTTGCTGTGGGTTTGTCATATATGACCTTTATTATGTTGAGGTAGGTTCCCTCTATGCCCACTTTCTGGAGAGTTTTTATCATAAATGGATGTTGAATTTTGTCAAAAGCTTTTTCTGCATCTGTTGAGATGATCATATTGTTTTTATTCTTTAATTTGTTTCAATGGTGTATCACATTGATTGATTTGCATATGTTGAATTATCCTTGCATCTCTGGGATAAATCTCACTTGATCATTTGTGTATGATCTTTTTTTTTTTTTTGCAGTACGTGGGCCTGTCAGTGTTGTCGCCTCTCCCATTGTGGAGCACAGGCTCCGGACACGCAGGCTCAGCGGCCGTGTGTCACGGGCCTAGCCACTCCGCGGCATGTGGGATCCTCCCATACCGGGGCACGAACCCATGTCCCCTGCATTGGCAGGCAGACTCTCAACCACTGCGCCACCAGGGAAGCCCTGCGTGTGATCTTTTTAATGTGTTTTGGATTCTGTTTGCTAGTATTTTGTGGAGGATTTTTGCATCTATATTCATCAGTGATATTGGTCTGTAATTTTTTTCTTCTGTATTATCTTTTTCTTGTTTTGGTATCAGGGTGATGATGGCCTCATAGAGTGAGGTTGGGAGTGTTCCCCCCTCTGCAATTTTTTGGAAGAGTTTGAGAAGGATGGGTGACAGCTCTTCTCTAAATGTTTTATAGAATCCACCAGTGAAGCCATCTGGTCATGGACTTTTGTTTGTTGGAAGATTTTTTATCACAGTTTCAATTTCATTACTTGTGATTGGTCTGTTCATATTTTCTATTTCTTCCTGGTTCAATCTTGGAAGGTTATACCTTTCTAAGAATTTGTCCATTTCTTCCAGGTTGTCCATTTTATTGGCATAGTGTTGCTTGGAGTAGTCTCTTAGGATGCTTTGAATTTCTGTGGTGTCTGTTGTAACTTCTCCTTTTTCATTTCTAATTTTATTGATTTGAGTCCTCTCCCTCTTTTTCTTGATGAGTCTGGGTAATGGTTTATCAATCTTGTTTATCTTCTCAAAGAACCAGGTTTTAGTTTTATTGATCTGTGCTTTTTTTTTCTTTGTTTCTATTTCATTTATTTCTGCTTTGATCTTTATGATTTCTTTCCTTCCGCTAACTTTGGGTTTTGTTTGTTCTTCTTTCTCTAGTTCCTTTAGGTTTAAGGTTAGATTATTTATATGAGATTTTTCTTGTTTCTTGAGGTAGGCTTGTATAGCTATAAACTTTACTCTTAGAACTGCTTGTGCTGCATACTATAGGTTTTGGATCGTTGTGTTTTCATTGTCATTTGTCTCTAGGTATTTTTTGATTTCCCCTTTGATTTCTTCAGTGATCTCTCGGTTATTAAGTAGTGTGTTGTTTAGGCTCCATGTGTTTGTATTTTTTACAGATTTTTTCCTGTAATTGATATCTAATCTCATAGCATTGTGGTCGGAAAAGATACTTGATACTATTTCAATTTTCCTAAATTTACTGAGGCTTGATTTGTGACCCAAGATGTGATCTATCCTGGAGAATGTTCCAGGATAGAGAACACACTTGAGAAGAAAGTGTAATCTGCTGTTTTTGGATGGAATATCCTATAAATATCAATTAAATCTATCTGGTCTATTGTGCCATTTAAAGCTTCTGTTTCCTTATTTATTTTCATTTTGGATGATCTGTCCATTGGGTAAGTGAGGTGTTAAAGTCCCCCACTATTATTGTGTTACTGTCGATTTCCTCTTTTATAGCTGTTAGCAGTTGCCTTATGTATTGAGGTGCTCCTATGTTGGGTGCATATATATTTATAATTCTTATATCTTCTTCTTGGATTGATCCCTTGATCATTGTGTAGTGTCGTTCCTTGTCTCTTGTAACATTCTTTATTTCAATGTCTGTTTTATCTGATATGAGTTTTGCTATTCCATCTTTCTTTAGATTTCCATGGAATATCTTTTTCCATCCCCTTACTTTCATACTGAATGTGTCCCTAGGTCTGAAGTGGGTCTCTTGTAGATAGCATATATATGGGTCTTGTTTTTGTACCCATACAGCTAGCCTGTGTCTTTTGGTTGGAACATTTAATTAACTCACGTTTAAAGTAATTATCGATATGTATGTTCCTATGACCATTTTCTTAATTGTTTTGGTTTTGTTATTGTAGATCTTTTCCTTCTCTTGTGTTTCCTGCGTAGAGAAGTTCCTTTAACATTTGTTGTAGAGCTGGTTTGGTGGTGCTGAATTCTCTTAGCTTTTGCTTGTCTGTAAAGCTTTTGAGTTCTCCATCGAATCTGAATGAGATCCTTGCGGGGTAGAGTAATCTTGTTTGTAGGTTCTTCCCTTTCATCACTTTAAGTATATCATGCCACTCCCTCTGGCTTGTAGAGTTTCTGCTGTGAAATCAGCTCTTAACCTTATGGGAGTTCCCTTGTATGTTACTTGTCGTTTTTCCTTTGCTGCCTTCAATAATTTTTCTTTGTCTTTAATTTTTGCCAACATGATTACTATGTGTCTCGGCATGTTTCTCCTTGTGTTTATCCTGTATGGGACTCTCTGCGCTTCCTGAACTTGGGTGGCTATTTCCTTTCCCATGTTAGGGAAATTTTCGACTATAATCTCTTCAAATATTTTCTCGGGTCCTTTCTCTCTCTCTTCTCCTTCTGAGACCCCTATAATGTGAATGTTGTTGCATTTAATGTTTTCCAAGAGGTCTCTTAGGCTGTCTTCATTTCTTTTTATTTATTTATTTATTTATTTTTTGGCTATACGGGGGCCTCTCACTGTTGTGGCCTCTCCCATTGCGGAGCAACAGTCTCCGGACGTGCAGGCTCAGCGGCCATGGCTCACAGGAACAGCCGCTCCACGGAATGTGGGATCTTCCCGGACTGGAGCACGTACCCGTGTCCCCTGCATTGGCAGGCAGACTCTCAACCACTGCGCCACCAGGGAAACCCCTGTCTTCATTTCTTTTCATTCTTTTTTCTTTATTCTGTTCTGCAGCAGTGAATTCCACCATTCTGTCTTCCAGGTCACTTATCCGTTCTTCTGCATCAGTTATTCTGCTATTGATTCCTTCTAGTATATTTTTCAATTTCAGTTATTGTATTGTTCATCTCTGTTTGTTTGTTCTTTAATTCTTCTAGATCTTTGTTAAACATTTCTTGCATCTCCTCGATCTTTTCCTCCATTGTTTTTCCGAGGTCCTGAATCATCTTCACTATCATTATTCTGAATTCTTTTTCTGGTAGGTTTCCTATCTCCACTTCATTTAGTTGTTTTCCTAGGCTGTTAACCTGTTCCTTCATCTGGTACATAGCCCTTTTTTTCATTTTATCTATCTTTCTGTGAATGTGTTTTTTGTTCCACAGGCTGCAGGATTGTAGTTCTTTTTGCTTCTGCTGTCTGCCCTCCCTCTAAGGTATTTTAAAGAGATGATTTTCTATTTTAAAAAATAACTTCAGGGGCTTCCCTGCTGGCGCAGTGGTTGGGGGCCCACCTGCCGATGCAGGGGACGTGGGTTCGTGCCCCTGTCCGGGAGGATCTCACATGCCGCAGAGCGGCTGGGCCTGTGAGCCATGGCCGCTGAGCCTGTGTGTCCAGAGCCTGTGCTTCGCAACGGGAGTGGCCACAACAGTGAGAGGCCCGCGTACCGCAAAAAAAAAAACACACAAAAAAAAACTTCAAAGAAGTACCCATGACCTCCATTCGTAAC
Organism: Leucopleurus acutus; assembly: GCF_964270905.1. NCBI lineage: Eukaryota > Metazoa > Chordata > Mammalia > Artiodactyla > Delphinidae > Leucopleurus > Leucopleurus acutus. The sequence continues at coordinate 53,596,114 of NC_139144.1, forward strand.
CCATTAAAATATTTAATAATTCTTTCTGCAAGGATTTATGTTCATTTGTTCTGTTATAGCCAAGTTAAAGTTGTTATGAGTTTAGATGAACTAGCCTGACACACCTCTCTGGAGTGTAGACATTCTTGTATGTTATTATTACAGTTAGGTATTTACTTTCAGGAGATCATAATTCCTTTATCCTTAATTTTTATACTCTTTAATCATCTTGATTGCTTTCCTCTAAACCCTTCGATGTTACCTGAATACTGAAAATATGAGCTTGGTTTATTTTATTTTATTTCATTTCATTTCATTTCAGTTTTTATGAACTTGGTTCTTGTTGATGATTATCTCTGGGCCAGTCTTCTCATTTTTGGCTCTGCAGGAAATGTGAAAACATTGAAGCAGTTTTCAACTTTTTTCCCTTGCAAAATATGTGATGGATGGGTAATGTTCACATGTAACAATATTAAAATGGATGTTTCAGCCAAGATCCAAAGATATAATTAATGCTGTGCTCTAAAGGAGGAGGTGATTCCTATGCAGGATTTCCAAAGGAGTAAAATGAGAACTGGTTACATGATTCTTAAATCTCTCGCCCACATAAAGATCATGAAAAAGTTGAGAGAGTAGAAATTGTTTCAGGGTTTCTTTGGAGAGCATTGTGGTGAGTCCCATCTCCAAGGAGGCAGGTTGGGAGTGTGCTTTCTTCCTCATCTCAGATCAGGAGAGAGGAGATTTAACAGATGGCATGAAGAACTTGATATGTGTCCCCTGTGGTTAAGGGAACATAGTGGACTAGTGTAGGGTGATTACATGGAAAATCTAAAAGGCAGAGACTAGCCTTTAGGTACGGAATAAAGGAGAGGTGGCTGTGTTGGTTGAACTCTCTTTCCATTGTATGTTGGGCAAAGAATACTGAGAATATTTGCTACGGACCAGATATGGGGTGTGCAAGGGAAAACTGGCCTAGAGTCTGGGGCTTAAAGTGTTACTAGGGACTATTTCTCCTTTCTCCATTTCTCAGGGTAGTTTTTTGTGTGTTCAGTGTATTCTCAGATCGGCTCTCTCTTTGTAATTACAAGATGGATGTCAGAAGTTCCTGGGTAAATCCCCTTCTAGCTTCAAAACCAGTGCAATAGAGCAAGGGTCTTTATCCCACTCTTAGTACAAGGCCTGAGATGTGCTTCTACTAGACTGGCTTATGTCACATACTTGGCCATGAACAATGGTTGACTTTGGGTCAAGTTGTATATTTCACCCATGGAGCTGGGAAGACTGTCCCATTCAGCACACCAGGCTGAGAGTGGGGAAGGGGTAGATCCCCAAATGAATTTTAGGGTCATTCCACATAAAGGGAGAGTATAGATGCCAGGTCGACCAGCTATAAGTGTTCTGCACACCTAGCATTTTTTGCAGCTGTTATACCTTTCTCCTTTTCTTAATTTGTGTTTTTCTTTTTTTTGTGTGTGTGTTTGTTTAGAGTAAAAAAAAAGAAAAAAATTTAGGGCTGTAGTGGGCAGTGAAATCTTTTCCAAGATTAAATGTGAGGTCAGCTCTTGAAAAAGTGAGATGAGAATGTTTCTGGTGAGAATTTGGAGCATTTAGTGGACTTATAGGAAAGCTGAGATGTTAGGAAAGTGCATGGTTCTATACTTGGAAAATTTAGAGCAAGATTTTATTGTAAATCATTGTGAATGAGATGAATGGACATTTAAGGCTCACATTGTCCCCAATATTTTCATGTTAACAAAAAGCCTACAAAGATAGTGCTTAATATGTGCTATATCCTTGAGCAAAAATAGTTCTCCCTATAAATTAAGTCCTCTAATAATATTCTTACATAGTCCTCTGTATTTTCTTTCATAGTAGGTACACAATTTTCTACTATACATATTGGTGGGATTATTTATGTCTCACACTAGACTGTAAATTCCATAGAGGCAGAAGTCATGTCCATTTTGCTTACCATTGGATCACCAGCATTTTGCAGAGTATCTGGCACCTGGTAGATATTCAGTAAATGTTTGCTGAATGTATGATTGAATAAAGACTGTCCCCTTAGACCCAAAGCATGACTCGGGAAAAGAAGCACATGTTGCTCTGGGAGAGGAGGACCTGCTTGCTTCACCAACCAGTTTGCTTGCCAGATGACTCACATATCTGATGTGGGTCAGGTTGGCTGTCTGTTATTCAAAGCATTTACTATAATTCTGTGTCAGGATTCTGCTTTCAAAATATGGTACGTGGAGAAAATAACACAGCCTGGTGTGTAGTAGATATTTGTAAATGAGAGACATCCTGAAGGAGGGAAATATATTTATAAGATTAATAATCTGGACCCTTTGGGTGGTGATAAACAAAAGTTACATTTACATACTGATACCAATCCAGATTCTTGTACTCTTTAATCAATAGAAATTGATAAGAGGCCAGCTGAAGAATTCAGGCAAGGCTCTATTAAGGCTTGTGCTGTAGCACGAGGGAATGAAAACAAGAAGCAGATTTTCTTGCTTGCTTCCTGAGGTAGGGGCAAGCTGGTTCTTTAAATGGGGTGAGGGTAGGGGCAGATCCATGGGTCGGGGTGGAGAAGTGGCTTAGGTGGTCTGCCCACCCCTTTGGTGGTGCTGTGTGCAGGGATCACGGTACCCTGCTTTTGCTCCCAGCACCTCAAAAGTGGCAGTTCGTTTTTGGCCTTTTTATATCTTATTGTTCATAATTTGCCCCAACTGTGCATGCAGTTATTTTTAGTCCCTTGTCATTTCTTTGTATTCTGTTGCTTGAGGAGATATGTGTCCAGGTGCAAGAACTGCAGCAAATGGTCCCAGGTCCCAGGGCCCAGCCTATCTCAATACTACCTACATTTTTGTGTTTTGATTTAAGAAAATCTATCTTATGTAATAAGTATATTGTAAACTCTTTCCCTCAGGTAACATAATCCTCATAATCATCATTTAATGGCTATGTAGTATTTCAGTATGTAGGTTGTTCATAAGACAATTAATCATGCTCCTATTGCTGAACACTTAGTTGATTCTAATTTTTCCAATGCTGTAAATAACACAGGGAGCAACAGCTCTGTGCATATAGTTTTTACTATCCCTTGGGTATTTTTCTAGGAAGCTTTCCCTAGGGTATTATTCCAGATTACTGGCTTAGGGAATGAAGAATTAAATTGATTTTTTTTTAACAGAGGGTGTGTTTTCAAATATTTGAAGCTGAGTCTGTACTCTGTCCACTGAGGGTCCTGCTGCAGGTGAAGTCCCAGAGCAGAATCCTCTGTGCTATCAAGTCCCAGCCTGGGTACCTATTTCAAAGCAATGAAGAGTCTTTGCCAAAATAAGGAAACAAAATCAGAGAGTCATTCTGTTTTGTCTACTTTTTTTTCATTTCCATTTCATTTTTCAATCCCAAAATGTATTTTGGGATTTGTGTTTTTTTAATATAAACATTATTTTAAAAACAATTTTATATTTACAGAAAAATTATGAAGATACTAAACAAAGTTTCCATATACCCCACACCCAGTTTGCATGATTATTAGCATCTTACATTAGTATGATACATTTGTTGTAACTAATGAACCAATATTGGTATATTGTTATTAGATTTGTGTACTTATATTTATTTTTCAAAATTGAAATTCTAAAGGCTTTTAGTGTAATAAAGCAGCACTCAAATAAGCCTAAAGTTAAAGAAATGGAAAGAGAAAGGAAAAAAGGAAGACTATGATCATAGTCACAGATGCTTCTTGAGAAGACCAGGAAAGTTGTCCTTACCCTTATTTCTACTTAAAAGAATCAATGTGGAGGATAACATACAAGATGCAAAATTTGGAAGCATTCTGTTTTTAGGAATACCTGTTAGCAATTCCGTATTATATTTTTCATTGGTATTGCTGAGAACTGACTAGTATGTTTTCCAAAATATGTTGTTCTTTTCTTCTTATATTTTTGTTCTAATTCTGCTGAGTCTTGATTTTCAGTAAATTAATTTTGAATTAAAAATATTTTAAAATAACTTGTCTTAATCCTTTTTTTCCCTGCCATAATCTTTAGGAGTTATTGCCAAACTGACTTGCAATCCTTCTTGGGTTGCCCTTTTCTACCTCATAACTAGTTTCCTAATCACCTCTCCTGGGAGCAATCTACTGGCTGAGGGATACTGTTTAGGACTGCTGTCCTAAAAATATTGAGAAGATGAAGGTTGCCTTTTTTAACTTTTCCTTTTTTTTAAATTTTGCGGTACGCGGGCCTCTCACTGTTGTGGCCTCTCCCGTGGCGGAGCACAGGCTCCAGACGCGCAGGCTCAGTGGCCATAGCTCACGGGCCCAGCCGCTCCACGGTATGTGGGATCTTCCCGGACCGGGCCGCAAACCCGTATCCCCTGCATCGGCAGGCGGACTCTCAACCACTGTGCCACCAGGGAAGCCCCTAGAGTGACCTTAAAAAACCCTAAATGTTGTCAGGTGACTTCCTAGTTCAAACTCCTTTCCATTGTGCTTAGAATGAAACCCAAGCTCTTTTCTGTGGCGCAGAAGCCCTGCATGACCTGGCCCCTACCAGTCTCTCCAGTCCCTCCTGAAGTCACTCCTCCTCTTCTGCCTCACTGGCCTTTCAATTCTCTGAACTCATTAAGCATTTTCACACCCTGGGGTTTTCACAGATGCTCATATGTTGCCTGGAATGCCTTCCTCTGCTCTTCACATGCAGTCTCATTCTCAGCCTTCAAATATCATCTTAAATGATACTAATAATATTTAATGATATTAGAGAGGCCAAAGTGGCTTTTTCTCACTATCCCATCTAAAAACTCCCAACTTGTCATTATTTTATATTTATTTATTTATTTATTTTCATTATTTTATATTTAAAAAACTATTTCCTTCATAGTACTTTTCTTCACATGAAATCATATGTTTGTTTACTTCTTGCTTATTTATTGTCTATCTTCTCAACTAAACTCTAGTCTCTGAGGGAAACAGGAACAATGTTTATTTTTGTATTCCCAGTACCCAGTATTCTGTCTGGCATATAGTAGATGCTCAATAAATAGTTTTTTGAGTAAATAAATGGAGATTACTTCCATGGGATGTTTGTAGACATTTTTTCATGGAAATGGTTTTAGAGTCAAATAGCTGTGGGAAATTCAAAATTAAACACAGTTAAACAGATTTCTTTACAGCTGAACTTCCCTGAGACTTTAATTTGCAAGCAGAGTATCCATTGCTAATGGGTCATGAGTCTCTACATGGGAGCAACTGTTTGTTTTTCTCCTATTTATTTGACCTGGTCTGAGGGGGGAGCATCTCTTAGGACAGGTATTCTGTGATATGTAATTTGGCAAATGCCAATGTATTTCAAGATCCTCACTTTGTAGACAGGGAAACTGTGACCCAGGAAGATTCACTGACTTGTCCTGGTTTATTCTGTGAGTTTTTGTAGCAGCCAGGTCTTTCATGAAAGTCTAAATATTTAAGAATGTCTATAGCATCTTTAAATGATTAGCTGAACCAATAGGGAAAGTTATGTTCAGAGTGAAAATTATAGACGAGAGTTTAGAGTAGACTATATCAAGAAATTTGGCCTCCTTTGGAAATTGCCGTTTTTGATAAAAATGCCACAACAGAGAAAAAGTTATTCAGACCCCATAATTTAAAATTTAAAAATGCTACCACACCCCTTAACCCATGCCCAGATCAAAACAAAAGTCATACAATTTAGTTTGCCCTAGCTGCCTGGGATAGGAAGAAATCAGGCATGAGGCATAAGGGAAAGTCTGGCTTTTATTTACTTACCTGATTGCTATGTTCTTGTGGAAATTTTTGTGTGGGAATTCTGAGAGTAGAATCCATATGTTCACTCTCAACATAGGGAATCAGTTGAGTGTTTAAGTGCCTGGCTTTGGAATCCTACAGCTGTGGGTTAGAGACCCTCCTCCATCCCTTACCACCTGTCACATTTAGTACATTATACCAAACCACTCCAAGCCTCTCTTTTCTCATCTGCAAATAAGAGTAATATTAATCCCATCTCATAGGATTGTGAAGATGAGATGATGCATGTAATGAGCTCAGCACATTGCCTGACACCAACAAACACTTGTAAATGTGAGTGTGAGTTAGTATTTTTAGGATAAAGGAGTTTGATGCCATTGATGAGTGTGGGATTTTTGAAAATACTGAGATAAGTTTCAAGGGATCTCCTTGTAAGACTGCTGAATTTGTAAACCATGGCTTCTGCCTTGGTACTGAAAAATACCAGGTAAGAAAGAACAGAGTCCACATATAGTTTCCATCTAGTTCACTTCCTAATCACTTAGGATTTTGTCTGTAGATCTGGAGTAAGATTGTCTGATCTAATGCAGCATAAACACACACTGGCCATGATTTAATGACAAGCAGCATAGTTAACACCTTGTATTACTAAGGGGTTTACATGGTATGGTTGGCAAAACAGCCATTAGTTTGATCTTTTGAGATTTTTCAGCTTTGCTAGGGCAGATATAGAGTGCCTTTACCAGCACTAGAGTAGTCTTCTTACTAAGGCATGGTGTTTCTAGATTCTGTCAAACGCTCAGAGTGTTCAGTGAGGTCTCTCTACTTTGGCAGATTGAAACTTGAACATTTCCAAATCTTGGGGAAACTGTGGTAGTTGTTTGGCCCATAGCTCCGTACAGTTGTTCTTTCCCTGGATTTGTGGAGTCTTGTTCTGTGCATCTGTTGCCTAGTATTCAGCCAAAGTCTCAAGGGGGCCCCTGTGCAGAATTCTGGAACTCCTATTATCCTTTTATAGCACTTTTCTCAACTTGGAATTGTGTATTTGTACAAACAAATTACACAGCCCCTTTCTCTCTAGTACCATGCCCCATGAATTCCAGCTGCCTCAGTGGCCCTGAATTCTGATCTGTTTCCTCCCACCCCACACTGAGATCTGTAAAGTACTTCCAGGCTCACCTTGTTCATTTCCCTTCTTTCAGGGATCAGATTTTGCTTGTTGTCCAACATCTGAAAACAATTATTTCATATGTCTTGTCAAGTTTAATAATTTTAAGAGGAAAAATTTCTCTGTTGTGGCCAGAAGTGGAAGTCCTTTTCCATTTTTAGTCCTCATTACTTTACCATAGAGTCTCTGCCTTGAAGAATCCCACCTCAGTACTGTAGTGGTGAGGGATTTGCTTTTACACCATACGCTCTTGCCAGGTTTCTCTTATGACTAAGGGTCTGAGCAGGACAGCTGGTAGTATGGATCAGAGAATCGGTCTGTCATCAGAGAACAGAACAAAATTAACTCATCAGTAACTGAAGGAGTACGTGTAGCTGTGTGCTTAATATATTTAAGATTCCAGGTCATACAGGTGATAACATGGTGGCCTATGTGATGGGTTCATTTCTGAACTCTTTTCATTTCTTAAAAAAATATTTATTTATTTGGCTGCTCCAGGTCTTAGTTGCGGCATGCGGCATCTTTGTTGCAGCATGTGGGATCTTTTAGTCGTGACATGAGGGATCTAGTTCCCTGACCAGGGATTGAACTGGGGCCCCCTGCATTGGGAGCATGGAGTCTTAACCACTGGACCACCAGGAAAGTCTCTGAACTTTTTCTAATAAACCTTTATTTAAAACAACTTATTGGGACTTCCCTGATGGCACAGTGATTAAGAATCCATCTGCCAATGTAGGGGACACGGGTTCGAGCCCTGGTCCAGGAAGATCCCACATGCTGCGGAGCAACTAAACCCGTGCACCACAACTACTGAGCCTGTGCTCTAGAGCTTGTGAGCCATACCTACTGAGCCCATGTGCCACAGCTACTGAAGCCTGGGCACCTAGAGCCTGTGCTCCACAACAAGAGAAGCCACCGCAACGAGAAGCTCGCGTACTGCAATGAAAAGTAGCCCCCACTGGCTGCAACTAGAGAAAGCCCGTGCACAGCAACGAAGACCCAACGCAGCCAAAAATAAATAAAATAAATATAAAAAAATGAAAAATAAAACAACTTATTGGTTGTTTATATTAGTTATATTTGTTGTAATTGGAATCTGTGCTTATTTCCGTGCTCTTAAGCTAGAAAGACTTGGATGTATTAGAAAAGGACAGGGTTTTCCTATGAGCAAGAACCTTCAAGACACAGGCATACAAGAACCCTTATTTTCTTTAGTCATCATAAGCACATTAATTATAATGAAATAAGCTAATAATGTATTTCTATGCCAATTTCTTCATATAATTTGGGTGAGAAGTAATCACATGTTGGTATCTTTCATAAAGAAGTATCAACAAGAACGGGCTCTTTCTTCCCATAATATGACTAGGTGAAGGGAAATGCAATAAAATATGATTTAAAGGGCCCAGAGGCTTTCAGTCATCTTTTTTTTTTTTTTTTTTTTTTTGCGGTATGTGGGCCTCTCACTGTTGTGGCCTCTCCCGTTGCGGAGCACAGGCTCTGGATGCGCAGGCTTAGCGTCCATGGCTCACAGGCCCAGCCGCTCCGCGGCATGTGGGATCTTCCCGGACCGGGGCAGGAACCCGTGTCCCCTGCATCGGCAGGCGGACTCTCAACCACTGTGCCACCAGGGAAGCCCTTCAGTCATCTTTTTGCTTAACATACGAGATAATATAAAAATTGAAAAAAATTCAAGAAAAATAATTAGTTTGTTTTTCTTCTTGGTAGGTAGTAGGGACCCACTGGAGAGAAGATGTTCATTAGTAAGTTTTTGTTACAAAGAATGTTTACTGGCATCAGTGTAGAATGTTTATCTTTGCTTGCAAATTGTATTACCTGTATCATGAATAACTATGAGGAGAACACAAAAGGAAAATTCCTAAATTTAAATTTGCTCATTTATTGCAGTTCCATGTTTCAAGTGTCTAATGCCTATTAATTCAGATGCCATGATTTTCTTTTCTCCTCCATGATCATTTTGACTTGGATAACTTTGGAAAAGCATTTGAAAGAAGATAAAACATCTTTGTTTTATGACTGGTCGGTGGATATACTGACTCTAGCCTTCTTTTTTTTTTTTTTTCCTAGCCTTCTTTAGGGCCTTGAACTTTGAGAATTTCCTGTCCATTTGTAACTTCAAATAATCTTTAAAAAGCAAACTACTTTGATGTTTGTCTTTTCATTCTTTTGAGCATGTAACTTTATTATGCTAATTGTCTATATAATAATATTGTACAATCATCTAATAAAGACGATGGAGTAGTTGATATTATCCTGCTTTTACAGAGGAGAAATCAGAAGTATGGAAGGATTTTGTGATTTGTCCATTGTCACCCACGGACAATTAAGTGTCCTGGCCAGAAATGGGACTAAAGACTAGTGTCTAGTAGAATGAGCACTGGTTGAATAGGAGGAGAGGACTTAACTGTGATGCTATCCCTGTCCTCAGTTTAGGCTAATTCCTTTTCTGAGCCTTATTTTCCTCATTTGTAAAATACTGGGGTAGAATAGGTAAGCTCCCAGGTTTCTCCAGCTCTGAAATTTTATGACCATTTGACTCCTTTTGGCTTTTCTCCCAGAGTGCATTGCTTCCTTTAGCTTTTATCTGTATATACTTGGATTACGTTTGATTTGCATTTTTCCACTTCTGCCTGTGCCCCACTGATATATTATTTTGCCTTTAAGTAGTTTTTCTGAAGAGATTTAAAGAAAAAAAACACCACATTTAGCCACCTAGCATGCATTTACTCTGTGATTTAGAAACAGTGTGGTTGAGTTTCTCATTGCTCTTTTAATATTTTACTATTGTATTATATAGTACTTTTATTATGAATTTACCTATGCTTATGTAGTTCAACTAAAGTATGGAAAAATTCATCACTGTATTTTCAGATAAGGTCACCTTCAAGTCCCTAAATACTCACTATTGTTTTCATTACTAATCGCTTTTGTGATCTTGGGTCTCATACTAGCCTTATTATAATGTAACAAGGGAAAGTTATCAATAGCTTACCTTCCTCAGAAAGATAAGGTGATAGAAGAGAAAACTAAATAATGGTTATTTCCATGATTGTTTTATACTCCTGAACTTAAGGACATTAAGGCTGAAGCATTTCAAGATAAAATATGTGCTTCAAAATCTTCAAAATTTAAAAATATAACTTCAAAATGAAGAAATGCAAAGACTATTGGACCTTTCAACTAGGTTATGAAATGCATACCAAAGTTTGGCCTTTTTGGAGCCCACTTCCGGACTTTTCTGTGACTGATAAGTCTATAATTTGCTATTAAAATGTTGTGATTTCAGTTTCAGACAGTTGAGCTATAAATTGCTGAGATCCGGGATAAATGGCCAATTATATTAGAACAAATGTCTATAGTTTTATTTGGGGAGGGGGAGAGTTCACTGTACTACTTACTTAGAGCGATTATTTCAAATTTTCCTCCAGAAGAAAAAGTCCATGCCATATTTGTGGACATGGTTAAGTGACCACAGGAACGAAGAATTCAGGGATGATTTAGTGCAGATCATCTTGCAGGCTTCCCGGCATATGCATTTTAAACAGTACTATGTTGTCTCCAAGTTTGCCGAAGTGTCATCTGTGAGCAATTGAGGCAAAATCAAAATCAGAAACCTAGGAGAGTAATACTGTTTTGGGATTGTCAAGCAAAAGACCTTGGTTTGGGTTGTTACGTCTGCAGCCAAAATGTCACATGTGGCATACATCATTTGAAGTTTATTATTTTAACCTTAGGCCTCCTTGTTGAAAATTTATGCTATCCAGGGCCTTGCATCCCAGTATAAGCACTTCATTCTACTGTATGTGAGTCTGTGCCAGCTACATGGTGAGCATGGTGAAACCATAGCTTGGATGGCTGGAAGCCCCCCTCCATGGTTCCACCCTTTTACTGGAGTTGCCAAACCCAATAGGTTCGAGGGGGTGCTCAGAAATTAAGGCATGGCACCAGGTAATTGAAACCATTCCCTACACATCTGGAAAAAAACCCAATGTAGTCACACACTCTGCTGAAAAAGAAATCATCCCATGCTATTGCCAGGAGTTGCAGGAAAGTAAAAGTGGTGTCATTTTACGTTTACAGAAGCATTTAGCATTTTCACCAACAGACTCAAAGGCTTGTGGTTACAAAGTGTGAAATTCTTATTAAAATTCCTCGTGAAATCAACAGAGCACATATCTAGCAATTGTTCCAAGACCTCATTTTCTTCCATTTGTACATTGTAGCAATGATCCCACTGATCCATTCTATTCTCCATAACAAACAAACCTCTCCCATTCATTTGTTGATTTGTCCTAGTCAGGAAAATTTTAATTCATCATTCAAGGTAAGTTCACCATCAGTGCCATGGCCTCCTTCATGCTGGCATGAGGCAAATTGTCCTCTGGGATTAAGATGCAGTGAATTTTCCATGGCCATGACCCCAGTAGAAGAGATAGGTGTGATGATGGGGAGTATGTATTTTTGCTTTTAAATCTAGATAAAGATTTACAGATTCAGAATTTTGTATCATTCCTTGTGCAGAATTTGAACCCTCCACATGCAGTCCAAAATTACTTGCCAGCAATGGATTTATATGTCCTCCAAAGTTTCATGTCACTTTTCAATGATAATAATAATACAACATTCTACTGTTTCTGAGGTGTTTCCATTATCATGGTTATTCTTACAGTAGTAGCTTATGGGTCAGATGGGGTAGGAATTGTTTCCCCCACTTTGAAAATGAAGATCTTGAGGCTCAGAGAAGTTAGTGGCTTACCCAAGGTCACACAGCTTGTAAAAATAGGGCTAGCTCTCAAACAGCTCTTCTCACTTTGAATCCTATGTTCTTTCCATTAGCATGTGGTACCTCTTATGTTTCTTACATCTTCTCACCAAAGAATATTTTATTTTGGACAAGTTTTCAAGTCAGTTTTGATGGAATGCATTCAAATGTTGTTTACATGGAGCTGACAGCATGGAAATGTGCAATTTCCAAATCAGGGCAGTGCTTGTTATCTTGGAATCCTGGGACTACCAAAGATGAGTGTGAAATGGTTTTATCCTTCTCTGCTTGTCTAAGCACAGTAATTTGCTTGTTCTTCTGTTATAGTACATATTTCTGTCTTATAATATAGGTAGTTATTTATATGTATATTTCTAAATCTCAAATGTAAGCTCCCAGTGCCCAGTTACCATCATATTCATCTTTGTATGCTTCATTGCACTTTTTCCCTATGTCTTACATGAAATAAATACTCAGTGCATGTTTACTCAAAGGAATTAAAGATGAGATACCAGGGTTTTAAGAGTCCAAATGTACTTCTCTGTACCATCTATATCAGTGCTGCCCAATATAACTTTCTGCAGTGATGGAAATGCTTCATATTTGAGCTGTCCAGCGCAATAGCCACTAGTGGCTAGTGTGACTCGGGAACAGAATTTTCAATTTTATTTAATTTAAATTTAAATAGCCATATGTGGCTGCTGGTTACCGTATTAGGCAGTGTAGCTCTAAATTTTCATATGTTTGAACTTTGTCAGATCTCTAAAATCTGATTGTGTTCAGGTCCCTCCATATACTGATAATTCTCACTATGTTTTTGGAAAGGTTGCAGAGCCAGCAAGGTGACTAAGGGGTGGGCGGAGACTTTCTCTTGCATCTAAGGTGGAGGCCCTCTCTGCTCTTTGCGCCCCCTGCCCTGGGGTATTTTCTGGAAAGCAGGAGTGACTTGTCCCTTGGAGATGCAAAGTGTTGGTATGGACTCTAGGAGGTGACAGTGGGGATTTCTCAGTTCTTGAGGCTCAATGATATTTTGTCTGGATTTGTAGGAAAGAAAAGGTCTATCATTTCCAAAGAAAAGCAAATCTGCAGTCAGAGGGTAGAGGAGGGTAGGCAGCTACATTTGTTCAACAGATTTCCTCATACACAGTTTACGTGGTACTCCACTTGGGGTAAGAATCTTTAGGCTTTGCCTCTCTTCTTAACACAGAAGGCTGTGTACATCACCTGTAACCATTAAGTTATGCATTTCTTCTAGTTGTGAAACTTTTAAATTCCTACTCTGAAGATTTCAGCTTGGAATTAATAGAAAAATCTCCCCCGTCGCCCTTCCCCAGCAGTAGCAGAAACTGCCCAGGAAGAGAGAAATGCTCTTCATGCAGGGTGGACCCTTTTGATCTCAGCGGCTTCTAAGAACCCCCATTCCTCATACTGAGGCTTCTGCTAACTGCTCTGAAGGAGACAAAAGGTTAAACGCAGAGAGAGGCAGGAGTGAAATGGCAGCCAAATGGGAGAGTCCGAGTGGGTCCTTGAGTAGGTATCTATGTGTTATTATATGATTCTGGGCACAAGTCCTTTCTCAGGATGTAAGCAGTGTTACAAAACCAGAGTTTTGAGATCTTTGTGCTCTATTAGAAGTAAAACAAATATTTAGGAAATGAGAATGGGTGCATTGTTAATACTGATATACTACAGAAGCTACTATATAGGAATCCTAAATTTCGGGATTAAAATCTTAGAGTTGGGCTTCCCTGGTGGCGCAGTGGTTGAGAATCCGCCTGCCGATGCAGGGGACATGGGTTCCTGCCCCGGTCTGGGAAGATCCCACATGCCGCGGAGCGGCTGGGCCCGTGAGCCATGGACGCTGAGCCTGCGCGTCCGGAGCCTGTGCTCCACAACGGGAGAGGCCGCAACAGTGAAAGGCCCACGTACAGCAAAAAAATAAAACAAAACAAAACCTTAGAGTTAAGTATTGGAATCATTATTTGTGAAAGGACTCGGGTATCTCTTGTGATTCAACAAGCAGGATCTGCCCTGAGGTGCTTACTATCTAAGGCTGACAAAACCAGTAGATATTAATATTCTGTATTGTGTATGAAACTGGCACTTAAAAGTGTTTTTACTTTAAAAAAAATATGTTCAGATAAACATTTTAACTTTCTTTCCTTTTCTGGTAGAGGTGGGAGGTAAGAATTATCTGTCCCTTTAGGCATAAGACAAAAGGAAATCACAGAGAGGGAAGTGACCTGGCTAAGCTCTCAAAGCAATCATGTCTCTATCTACATTGGCATTTGAACAGGGAACTTCAAACCAGCAGCCACCAAGCTGGCCTTTCTCCTCAGGAGTAAGGTGACAGCTCCAATCTCTTAGCAGATGTAAAGGATCCTGTGTATGTGAGATACATAAGTAAATGTGCAAAGGAGGAAAAGAGACCGCAATCTGGTAAAGTGGTTAGAGAGAAGATAAATTACCTGTGACTTTGATTCTGATTCCCTGCACTTTTTTTTTAATAAACTTTTGTTTTGGAATAATTTTAAATGTATGGAAAATCTGCAGAGATAATACAGATAGTTCCCATATAATCTTTATCCAGTTTCCCCTGATATTAGCACTTTATATTTGATTTCTTGAATTTTACAGTAGTTCTATATGCATGAGTATCCCTTAAATAGAGCCTTGTCTGCAAGTGGGTTTGTTTCTATCACTTTCCTATAACATTTTCTAAAAATTTACTGCTAAGATAGAATAACCTACATATCTGATAAGGAGTCAACAATTGAGCACTGAAAATTTCTATTATAAAGCCACTGGAGAGTTTTAACCACAGCTACCATTGCTGGAGAAAGGGGAAGGAAGAAGAATATTTGATAGCATAACAGGAGAAATAACTTTCAAATAAAAGGAGAGCCTTTTCTGGTAGCTTTCAGGCCAGAAAGTACTTCTTCTTCTTAGGAACCATTGAGGCTTTACAGCAATGTTGCAATGACAAAGGATTTTGGAAACAGCATTTTATTAAATAAGCATTGAAGGAGATACGCATTTCCCCAAATTCTTGGATTTGTTCAACAGTAAATAAAAACAGAATTAATTAGGACTAGAATAATTTGGTTGATAGTGATGCTCATCTTTAAAGTTGGAACTTTGAGCTATTGCAGACTGAGTGAGAAATGTCTGCAATGCTTACAAGGAAGTGAATCATAGATCAGTGGAGGATATGAAAGTACATAGGGCCCAAGAAGATCAGTAGCCACAGAGAAGTGCCGTTGATGAAGAGCACATGGGAAGGACCAAACCCCGTTTCTCCAGTGGGGAGCATCTGACACTTAGTATTGGACTAATATTACAGTTATATTTGTTTATTTTTTAACTTCCTTAAATTTGCATTTATGCTTAAGCTTACCATGCAAAGAATGATATAAAATTTCTAATATTTGACCATTTTTGATCCACAGAACTGGGACTTTCATATCATTTAACCTAATATCTAGTAAATTAAAAGTGGTTAATTCCAAAATTTTTCACTTGGTTTCACTGTATATTTTTGTTGTTTTTTGAACTTGGGAGTAAAGAACAGCTATTTGAACTACGAAAACCCAACTGACATTTGCTATGAAAATACCTAGAATAGGCAGACAGATGAGCAGACCCCCTTGACAAAATGCAGTCTTCCTGTGTGTCAGATATTGCACACTTCCATTGTAACCCTTTTATATTTTCTTCCCAGGATTAAGTTGGTTGTGTGTATTTAGATTTGTGAATTTTACAGATTTAGTAGTACACACCATTTTTCCCCCAGGGATCTAAGAAGGTATATCTGAAAAATTATTGTTTATCATCATTTTTAATTTTCAACCATAAGGTGGCATCATATCACATTTTATGCCAAAGAAGCAGGCTGTTTTTCTGTTCACTGAAATGACTAATGCTCTGTACATGCCTTTAAGTTGTGGGTGTAACATGTTGAATTTTGAAGTTTACAAGCAAATATTGGAAGCTGGCATCTTCATATATGGGTTTAACATTTTTTTCGTTATATTTGGTCTTTTTCTATTATGGCTGAGAAGTTGGTAATAGAATAAACTATTACTATATTAACTAATACTATGTTTTACCTCATTAAAATATATAAGGCAGGTTTCTTGCATATATAGAAGCTTCTCAAAAATATTCATTGCATGATTAAATTAAAATATTCCTTTAATAGGCCTTACCCTGAGGAATTCATTTTCTCATTTGTCAAGTTGAATTTACAGCACACTTTTATTGCTATGACCCATTTCTTACCAGAATAAGAAGCTTATTTCATGAAGAAGTTAAACCCAACTGAACACATTTAATTTCCCTACTACCCTTTAAAAATACATTACATTTTAAAAAACATACCACTTTTCGTTGCTTAATTAGAAGTGTCCAGGACTTGCAAATTGCATAAATGCACTGGTTTACTTTCTCTAGTTGGTTCATTGAAAATTCTAGTTTAGTTTTGGAAAGCTAAGTCAAAATTTTGCTTCATTTTCCTTCATAGAAACATTTTGTACCTTTGTAGAAAACATTGTAAACGCTTTCCGTATAAAACCTCCCTTTCTTCAGATGGAGTGATTTTGTTCTTGGAACTCTTTGTTTATGGTTTTGTGGGGAGTTGGTGCCACTTGGCCTACAGGGAACACTCCCATGAGGTGTGTTGCAGGGCACCTTAAAAGTTTAGTTAGGAATTTGGAGATTGCAATAAGAAGACCTTGGTCCCAACATTTCTCTAGTTGCGGACCATCAGAGCCTGTAATTCTGATATTAACTGGCTATGATGCCAAAGCAACATAGTGAAAAGTGAAAAATTGTTAACCATTAAAAAAAAAACAACAGCTGTAGATTATATAACCAGCTAGAATGATGTTTCTATTAAATTGATTGAATTGATTTCATGAATTGAGATTTGGTTGTAACCTAGATATTAAATCTCCTTTCCCCCCCCCTCACTGGAGCTGTGATTTAAAAATAACCAAATTGTATTTCTCTCTGCTCTCAATAATGTAGGCATTTCACCCTTAATATTTTCCTCTCAGAGCTAAAGTGAAAAGTCAAGGTGAAATAAAGTGAAAGGTCAAAGTGAAACAAACAGGGTGGTATAGAATAGAGTAAGGTGGTATTCCAAGGAAGAGTTTAAGGAAGGCATGTTTGAAAAGATGACTTCTTTATAAGCTGAGTCAGAGCCAGCCCTGTAAATTTGGCCTTGATTTGGGTGGGTAGAGGATGTGATGGTTGTGGTCAGGGAAAACATTCCAGAAAGTTACTAGCCTGTGTGAAGGCTCTGTGCTGGGAAAGAGCTTAGTATGTAACAGAGAAAAGAAATAGAAATAAGGACTGTGTGACTAGAGCCATGGGGTTAGAGAGAGAAGCTGCGAGTGTGGTAAGGTGAATTGCAGAGGTGGGCTAGCACCATGGTAAAGGCTACGGATCTTTTAAATGCAATAGGAAGCAAGCGAAGAGTTTTAATTAGGGAAATTACCTGATCTTATCTACATTTTTAAAAGGTCACTCTGGTTCATCAACAGTGGAATAGATAAATAAGTTGTGATATACTGATACAATGGAATGTTCTACAGCAAGGAGAATGAACGATTTGCTGCTACACACAATAGCATGAAACAACAAGCCAACCCAAGTACAGTGTTGAGTGAAAAAAGCCAAATGCAGTGAAGAACACATTGTATGAGTCCATTTATGTGAATATTCTATTTATTGATCTGGGCACTAGTTGCATGAATGTGTTCAGTTTGTGAAAATCCATCAAGTTGTACGTTCATGATTTGTGCACTTTTATGTATGTGTGTTAAGCAAATAAAAAGTTAAAAAAGGACCACTCTAGTTATAGAAGAGAAAATAAATTCTAGAAGAGGGTGGAGGCAGGGAGCCCAGTTAGGAGGCTGTTGAAGTTTTCCAGATGAAAGATGATGTCTTCAACTAGGGTGGTGGTGGAAATAGGGAGAAGTGGATAGATTCTAGATCTAACTTGTATTATAGTAAGGTATTAAGTATTATATGGAAACATATGAAATTGTTGATATTTGACTGTTTTTGGCCTTCAATTTCATGTGGTTCAACCTACTAGGAAAGCATTGTGAGGGCATTGGGTATCCTTGACTCATTGTTTCTCTATTAAATATGCTAACTCTTGGTTTTATATATCTTTTCTTTGTGATATTAATAACAAAAACTTAAGGTTTTACTGAAGAGCAGATACTGAGTTTTAGTGAGTCCCTTCTATTCAAGTAAGCACATTACTTTTTCTAGGATGAGTTATATTATAGTTTTTTTTTTCTATTTGACCTATACTAGGATTCATGTGTCAAAACTAGCAGTAGTAGGAGTAACTGACTAATTAACATAACAGTATTATATTCTACTTTGCTGTAAAGACTATTAAAATAGGTAAAAAGCCTACTTTAAAACTTGTTTTCAAAGTCAGGAGTTATGTGTTTGTGTCATCATATAAAGTATAAATTGCCTTTGAGCATATGGATGTTAAATACGAAGTTTATCTGCTTCCTCCTCCCCACCCCGCCCCCAGAACTAAGGTAAGTTTCGTGTCTGTTTAGGTAGCCTTGCATGGTTTGTCAGATTTCTGAAGAGAAGCATGGGATCAAGAGGCCCCTGACTGGTACAGTAGGGGTTCTTTAAGTTGTGAGCACTGAAGTGTCTTAGCTGGGCTGCTGAGATGTACAAAGAAGGCTGCACAGTGAATTCTGACCCTGTAGCCCTTTCTATTGTAACTGAATCTTCAGATTCATATCCATCAAATTGACATGTGATAGTCTAAGGAGAAAACAACCTTGGAAATGGTCTATTGAAGGTAATTTACTCCCTCATCTATCATGTTCTCAAATGGTCTGCATTTGAGCAAAGCAGTGGGAGTATAATACCCATATTCTGAAAGTTGAGAAGGTCTAGGGAAAGGTATTTTAATTTTATTCTTTTTCTCTCAACATATATATATATATATATATTCACACAAACATATATAAAGTAAAAGTGGGAGATGACATTTTATATTCATATATATGTTTATATATAAAATTTATATATATAAATATATATTTTAACCAGGTTTGAATTCATTTCCTCATATCAGAAAAGCAGAAAATCATGCCTCCTGGTTAGTATTGGATTTTCAGAATGTACAGATGGAAAATAGTTAATGGAAATCACCCCAATTAGATTTATTTTGCATTGTGCTTCACTGAGTACAGAAGTCATCTAGAAGGTTCTAATTTTTTTCCTTGGAGACCATCACAAAACATAACCCCCAAAACAGGGGTGGGATGGATGAGGGGAAATGATCTGCAAATGTTTGCTTGAAAGATGCACTTCCCTGCTTAGTTATAGAATGAAATCAATACCAACCTCCAGATTTGTTGAGCCGTTCGTGAGGTGGAAACTAAAATGTGAAAAAAATGGAAGTTTTCCCCCATGATAGATTTTTTTCTCTTTCACATGCAGCTAGTGTGAACAATCTAATGACTAGAAAGATGTTCAGACCTCTATATAGTGCTGAAGAATGTCATGTTGAGAAAGGGCATACATTCCCTATATCATTGTGCCTTAATCTTCTTAGATTTTTCTATAAAGAAATCATATTAATCAAATCTCCTTTCTGCTGTATGAAAGGTGAAGACTGACTAATGCTTGACTTTGGGTGAAATTGGATATGGAAGAAAATCCTGACTTGAAATAATGCCAGACTTTTCATAATCTTGTGTGTTACAGTCCTTAGTTCAGGATTGTAATTTCCACCTCAGGTTTTGTGAAATTCCAGAGTCCTGCTAGTGAGCCCAAGAAGTACTGCACACTTTTTAGAGGCAAAACAAAACAAGACAAAACAATAATAACAAAAGCTCCAAACAAACAAAAAACCCAAAAAACAAAAACAAAATACTAATTTAAATGTACTGAAACATAAAAAGAAATACTTGCTTTGAAAATGTTTAGGAGTAGATTTTATGTATGTATCTTCAAATCAAATAAAGAACAGCAATTGTATGTTGCCAGTACAAAAAGACAGAAACTGCTCTTCATCTGGTTCATAGTTTGCTGCTTATAACAGAGATAAAATATGTCTAAAATCTAATTTTTAAAACACTTAATTCAGAATCTATATATCTAAAATATGGTTGCTTCAAAGTGCTTTTCCTGGCAAACCATGTACTTATTTCAACAATTCACCTATTAAAGTATTTTTGGAATGCCATGGAAATTGTTTTTTTAAAATCTGTAGCATATCTCTTTGAATAACTTTTGAGGGGAGGCTGAATTTTTGGAAAAGTATGAAGTCATTAAGAATTGAGAGCCCAGAAATAAACCCACACATATATGTCAACTGATCTTAGATGAGGATGCCAAGAATACACAATGGAAAAAGGATAGTCTCTTCAATAAATGGTATTAGAAAAACTGGATATCCACATACAAAAGAATGAAATTGAATCCTTATTTTACATAATACACAAACATTAACTCAAGATGGATTAAAGACTTAAACATAAGACCTGAAATCATAAAACTCCTAAAAGAAAACATAGGGGAAAAGTGTTTCTTGACATTGGTTTTGGCAATGATTTCTTGAATATGACACCAAAAGCATTGGCAACAAAAACTAAAGTAGACAGTTGGGACTACATCAAACTAAAATGCTTCTGCACATCAAAGGAAACAGTCAACAAAACAAAAAGGTACCCTTTTGAATGGGAAAAAGTATTTGCAAACTATCTATCTGATATGGGGTTAATATCCAAAAACTATGAGGAATTCATGCAACTCAGTAGCGAAAAACCAAATAAACCAATTAAAAACTGGACATAGGAACTGAATAGACAGTTTTCCAAAGAAGCTGTCCAAATGGCCTACAGGTGAAAATGTGCTCGATATCACTAATCAGGGAAATGCAAATCAAAACCACAATGAAATATCACCTCACACTAGTTAGAATGGCTTTATCAAAAAGACAAGAGATAACAGATGTTGGCAAGGATGTGGAGAAAAAGGAATCCTTGTGCACTGTTGGTGGGAATATAAATTGGTGCAGTCACTCTGGAATACAGTATGGAGAGTCCTCAAAAAATTAAAAATAGGGCTTCCCTGGTGGCGCAGTGGTTGAGAGTCCGCCTGCCGATTCAGGGGACATGGGTTCGTGCCCCGGTCCGGGAAGATCCCACATGCCACGGAGTGGCTGGGCCTGTGAGCCATGGCCGCTGAGCCTGCGCGTCCGGAGCCTGTGCTCCACAACGGGAGAGGCCACAACAGAGGCCCGTGTACCAAAAAAAAAAAAAAAAAAATTAAAAATACGACTACCATTTGATCCAGCAAATGTGTGTATATATCCTGAAGGAAATGAAATCAGTATCTCAAAGAGATATCTATGTTCCCATGTTCATTGCAGCATAATTCACAATAGCCAAGACATGGAAGCAACTTAACTCTATTGACTAATGAATAGATAAAGAGAATGTGGTGTGTGTGTGTGTGTGTGTGTGTGTGTGTGTGTATACATATGTATGAATGTTATTCAGCCATGAGAAAGAAGGAAATCCTGCCATTTGCAAAAACATGGATGAAACTAGAGGATATTAGGCTAAGTGAATTAAGCCAGACACAGAAAGATAAATACTACAGGATACCACTTATACGAGGAATCTAACATAGTCAAACTCACACAAGCATTTAGTTGTAGTGTCTCTTCCAATCTAGGAAGTTCCTGATAATTTTTTTTTTTGGTCTTTTATGCTCATGACACCATTTAAGAGTATTGGGCAATTATTTCATTGAATGGCCTTCAATTTGGGTTTGTCTGATATTTCCTCATGATTAAATTCAGGTTTTGCCTTTTTTGCCAAAATGCTGTAGAAGTGATGTTGTGAATCATATCAGAGGCATATAATTTTGATTTGTCCATCACTGGTGATGTTAAATTTGATCATTTGGTTAATGTGGTGTCTGCCAGATTTCTCCACTGAAAATATACCATTTTTGCGTTTTACACTTGAAATTGTAGTTTAAAAAATATACCAAACAGGAGTAAGTATATACAGTCTTTCAAGACAATATTACAGGACCACTCACTGGAAGTAGAGTTTTATTTGTTAAAGAAGTCTCATTCATTTGCTGTCAAATGATATTTTGAGACAATGTAAATTTCCTGCTTCTCATCATACTCTTGCCCTGAATTTTCGCATCTATTAACGATACTTGCCTGAAACAGTTCTAATGGTGGTGTTTGCTGTATGGCGATTTTCTATTTCCACCATTTCTTCTACAGTTATTAGTGGAATTCTACTGCAAGGAAGGGCTGTCATTATTTATATCAGTAGAGACTACATCAGTTCTTATTTTATTCTATGGGTTATATCTGTTACTATAATTATTTATTTTGTTGCTCAAATATTTCCCAAATTGGCTATTGGGAGACCCTTTAAGTTTAGAGTCCTTATTCTTAACTCCTGCTCTAAACTCTTTCTCTGTATTTGTACCCATTTACTTCAGAAAGGCCCTATGCAATCCTGTTTTAATAGATTCTCATTCACCTGGATAACAGGATGCTTATCTTGGCTTCTGAATATAATACTATGTCCTTTAAAATTTTTTTTTAAATTAATTAATTAATTAATTTTGGCTGAACTGGGTCTTTGTTGCGGTGCGAGGGATTCTCTGGTTGCGGTTTACTCAGGCTCTAGAGCATGCGGGCTCTGTAGTTGTGGCGCAGGGGCTTAGTTGCGGTATGTGGGATCTTAGTTCCCTGACCAGGGATCGAACCTGGACCCCCTGCATTGGGAGCATGGCGTCTTAACCACTGGACCACCAGGGAAGTCCCATTATGTCCTTCTTAAGAAAAAAAAAAAGCAATTCCTAATCTGTCATACTCCCGGTTCATTTGCTACTCCCACAGTTTTTGCTACAGACTTCACATGTGGACATTTTTCAACTTCATGATAAATATCCTATACAGGCAGTAGGGATTCAACTATTTGAAGTACTTTTAATTATTTTCAATTTGATTTAATCCAACAAACATTTATTTTAAAGCACACTGGAGAGAAAAAAATGTAAAATGAAACCTATTCTCTGATCTCAACCAATTTGCTATCCAGTGGGGGAGATCAGACATACATGCAATTATGGTATAGCTATAGCAGGATGTGATAAGCATTTGAACAAAATGTTATGGGAACATAAAGAAGGATGAGATTCATTCCAACTCGGGGGTGGTGTAGGGTGATGGAGAGAGATAGGGCAAGGAAGAGGGGACACGTGAGATCTTCTTTTGAGGTTTACTAAACAAGACAAAGTTACGACTGTTCAACTGAAGAAAGTATCTGCTAGATAACTCATTCATTTGCCATTTAGTCTTTATCTTCATTCTTTCTAGAGTAAGTTTCTTTTTAGTTTCAAGAATCCTGAAAACCAGAAGTCAGAGAGGTTTACATTTTTACAACTAATTGCTGAGACATACAAATGATGATAACCTAGAGGTGATAACCTAGGAGTGTAATGAGAATAGCTGAAGTTTTTATCACTTTGCATTGTCCAGCCTTGAGATGGAGAATCAGAGCAAGCCTTTGTTGGGGATGTCTTATATAATCCCTTGTTCTCCTTTGCTCTTCAATTCTTTTGGCAGAAGTAGAACCAACTCTCACACTACTTAGCATCACAGAGAACTTTCTTGGTATATGGGTAGTGTACATTTCCTAATTTGTAGCTGAATGAAAGGTGAACTTTATGCACATAAAGTACTTGGAAAAGGATTGGTTTTGAAAAACTTCTGAAAATTATTTATCTCTTACTAAATGCTTTCAATGCTGCTGGCACCTAGAGATATGGGAATTGTCCCCTCTTATACTCATTTTATGAGGAATGTAAACACTCAGAAATATGCATATATGTATATAATGGCTTTTCTATGTATAATTTATGTTCGCAACTATAATTTATGTTCCAACTAAGACTGTCTGGATGGGGAATTTATTCTCATCCTCTACTATTTGCCTTCTTCCATCTAAGCTTATTCAATAAACATAGAGAATTAAATGTGTACTTGATTTGTGGAACAAAATAAATGAGAGACAAAAGTTTTCTCAAACTTTCCCTCAAGTGGTTTAAAAATTGTCATTGATTTTAAGTCCTGAATTGAAGTTCTTTTGTTATTTATATGTGGGTATATGTACTCACACACATACACGCACACAAATACACAGTAATCTGAAAGATAAGGCATCAATGAGCCTACAAGAAAATAACAACTCAAAGTTGATAATATTATGACTATCAAAAGTAGTGGTGCATCTGTGGAGTAGTTTTGCATTCTATTTGTTTCACAGTTAATCACCTTTGGGAAGTCCTTTTTACTTGGATACATCAAGAACAAGAGGTTGCTTGATTCTTGGTTCCTTAGAGAGTTAGACTGTTTGGCCAGAGTTATGGAAAAGGGATTGTGTCACAAGTGAAGTTATGGTTTCAGGACTGCTTCCAAATATTCCTGCTTTGGTTATAGGAGTAAAGAGCTGAGGATTCTTGAAGCAGTCTTTTTGGTCAAACAATTTAACAGACTGTGGGTCTAGTGCCAGTGATTCCATTTCTAAAGGATTTTCCTTTGAAGTGTTGGTTCCTCAATGTGTTTTTCCAGCCAAACATATGCCTGTGATTTGAAATCAGCTTAAGAATTTTCTTTCACACTTTAGTGTTCATGTTTTGTTTGCTGGCATTAAGTGATGCAAAATAAACTTGTCTGGCTGATTTTGCCACTAATGGTAATTCTCATGGATGGAGTTTAGTTGTCTCTGACTCTAGATAACACTCGAAATTTATTTTTTCCATAAATTTATTTCTGGGAAAGAGTTAAAGGAAAATATGCTCAAGCTTGCATATACTTTGCATTTCTCTTCTAGAGTTTCCTAGAAAATTATTTATTTGTTAACCATTGTCTTAGTAATTTAAAGTTTTTACTCTGCCAGGGATATAGGTGTTATTCTTGACCATGATCATATTTGGCTCATGGCTTGAAACTCTACTCATTAGATTAATTCCCCTTAAGAATTCATTGAACGTGGGCAAACAAAAGATTGAAAACATTGAGATCCATATGTTTCCTGTTTTATTCTGGAGAGGGGAGACTGTGTATGATAAGACATTGTGTTCAGAGAGGGTATATTGCTTATTATTCTGTTGGTTTTGTGAATGGTCACTGGGATCCAAATGTTGGAGGCTGGAGAAAGGAGGCTAAAGTCAGACTGTTAGCTCATTTTCTAATTATTTCTAATTATTTTCTAATTATTCTTAATTGTGATGGGATCTCTTAGCAAGGAACCAAAGGAAGACTTAATGTTCTTAATGTCCTTGGCTTCAAAAGTAGATCTTAGAGACCTTTCTAAAGCCCTCTTCTCTTGATGACTAAGTATGGGAAATCCTTTAATTTAGTCACACACTGCTATGGACTGGATGTTTGTGTCTATTTTCCATCCCCTACCAAACCCCATTTCAAATGTTGAAGCCCTACTCTTCAATGTGGTGGCATTTAGAGATGGAGCTTTGGTAAGTAATTAGGTTATGAGGGTGGAGCTCTCATGAATGGGATTAGTGCCTTTATAAGAAGAGACAGAAGAGAGATGATCTGTCTCTGCCATGTGAGGATTCAGCAAGAAGGCAGCCATCTGCAAACCAGGAAGAGGGATCTCACCAGACATCTTGATCTTGGACTTCCCAGTCTCCAGAACTGTGACAAATAAGTATGTATTGTTTAAGCCACCTGGTCTATGGTATTTTGTTATAGCAGTCTGAACAAAGACACACTAATTTCAGGTGAATTCAACGTTCAAATAACAAAAACACCAATCAGAGCTTATGTATAAAAAGAAGATTATGAGTTATTTGGGTACTACCTGTTTTAAAATTCACACCTGGTTGTTTTAGTTGGTGCTGTTTCTTGGACTAAGGTGACTTCTCAGAATACCTCCTTGTCCAGGTCTTTTTTTTACACTCACCTAAATGAGGTGATTCTAACAATTTGTGGCTCCCGTGATAGGTGGCACCTTGTTTCTTTCTTATCATGAAATCACTGTTGGTCTTGTGGACATTCATTGGATTCAAATGCTGGAGGCTGGAGAAACAGGCCATAGTAGGAGCAGGTACGTCACACTCAGGAGACCTACTTATCTTGAGGAATCTACTAAGTTCTCATTTCCTCTCAGTGGATCCTCACTGTGCTCAGTGGACCCATTGACATATGAAACCAAGATGACAGATAAACTATTATGGATTCCTCCAGTTCATCACATGTTGGCTCAAATTAGTAGCTTTTTCCACTTCTCTAGGCTCAAGGCTTGGAAGGCTAGGACTTTCAGACTTATCACAGTCATGATGGGTACTTCTAAACATATAGTGTGTACCTACACATATGAGTTTCAATAGTTCATAAAGCTGGTATTTTGGAAGAAAACTAGATTTGTTTTCTCCATTTTCTTCTTTTTTGACTTCCTGTTATCTCATCTTTCTTTTCAGCTAAATCAGATCTCCATTCCACCTACCCACCTTTCTAAAGACAACCAGTTGCCATGATTGTCAAATTTGGTGTAGAGGTTCCTTCTACAAGAGGTTGTCTTAATTTATGACATTCATTCATTGAACACACATTTTTTGGTAACAACTGTGTGCTAAGCTTTGTGTGAAGAGGTAATCAGATAATGATAAATATGTTATGAATTTTGCCCTCAGATAGCTCATAATCTAGGGAGAGACATGGCATATTAATAATTAACTGTTATAATATATAAAATGATATATTAATAGCACAAATAAAGTGCTATAGGGACTCAGAGGAGCTTTGTCCTTTCTTGCCTGGTACTCGTCTTTCTGTTGGGTGACTGGTACCTGGCAAGGCTACCCATGGGAGACAACATATGAAGCATATCCAGACTATGGTATGTTACTACAGTAACTATAGCCTCAACTTTGAAAGATTGAGAGTTAGCCCTATCACGGTGACCCATCCTGGAAAGTATATTTTTGTTTCCTATCTACTAATTACAACTTCAGAGTCACTATGTGGCATTATATTATAATAGTAACAGAAATATTGTATCATATGTTATGTTATGTTATGTTATGTTATGTTATGTTATGTTATGTTGTGTTATGTTGTATCACATCCTAAGAAAAAATGAGAAAGGAAAGAAGATGTTAACTGAGGCTTGGGATATGGCCACTAAACAAATTTTTCTTTCTCTACTAATGCCTACTTCTTTACAGCAGAGACTTTGAAGGAAACTAGTTTAAGAAACATGGAGCTGGAAAAAGGAGAAAAAGAAAAAGAAAGAGGACGTTATGGTTCTAGAATTTCCATATAGGACATGCTTATGGTGGCTGTTAGGAAAGAGGTACAGGGAAATTTCCCGTAGTATTTGAATAACCAACCCAGTGGTTTACTTAGGATTGTGTGTTTATTTGGGGTGGCTTGGAATGGGCTATTGAATATTATGGCGGGGTAGCTCTCAAGTCATTCCTTGGTATTTCCACTGGTGATAAATTGCTCAAAAAAAAAAAGGGCAAATACTTTTCTTAGTAGGTAATTTATTAAGAAGCATTTTCATACAAAGGACCTTTACCCAATTTTAGCATTGAAGGCCTGGTATAGAACTTTAGAAAGTTCTGACATGAAGATTTGTTGAAAGGAACTGCACTTGACTCCAAAAGAATGCAATATCTTATCTCTGATATAATTTAAATAAATGAGTTTATGTAGTTAAAGGAAATAATTTCTCTAACCTCCGGGGAACAGAATAAGGTTGTGCCTAAACAACACTACAATTGTCCTCCTGTCTTACTAGCCCACTACCTGCTCCATGCTTTTTGTCTTAGTGCCTGCAGTGCTGGGGGCAAAAATAAATATTCCAGGGGCCAGTGCATTTGGAGCCCTCCTGAAAGCCAGCTGGTTAGATGAATCATTAAATGTCTCTCCACTCAGCCTGCTCAGCGTTGCATTGCCCTGGATCATATCCACATTCCTACCTTTGACTCTAAACTGGAGTTAGGATTTGCTTATTCCTTTTGGCATATTTTCATATCGTGAGAACATTTTGTGATATGTCCATCTGCACAGCTATCTAAATAAGAGCAGACTTATGGGGAGTGTGGCCAAGAGTTCACTTAAGATCCTTCACAGGCTCCTGCTGGCCTCTTCCAGATTGGCAGCCACAAATGAGGTTAATTATGAATGTATCAAATATGGTAGAGTGGTCTGGTCATACCTTACACCTGGGAGTGTTGAGTCCTGCTTTGAATCAAAGGCCTGGTACAGTTTTGGTGACTTGGGCTTTGAATCGTGTTGACTTGTCAGGGGGACAAGTCAACAAATCTTAGCTAAATAGTTTGTGGTATATATTAGGAATGTTAGATAAGGCAGTTCCATGTAACTCCTATCATCGTGCATTCTTGGATTGAAAATAAGCCAGTCTCTCAGCAGTTTGGAGAGAAAGCCTTAGAACTGGCCCTTTGAACACTGTAAGAATGAAAATGATATGTGGAGATACTTTGAAGAGTACCTCTCTATACTCTGACTTGGTAATATAAAAAATGTGAAGGATCTAGATGCTTCCTATAAAATACAAGTGGGAACCAAACCGCATTTATAACAGCTGAAGATTTCTGACATTTCCCAGATGGTTACCTAAGTAATTGAAATTATAACTGCTTTAATTTGATGTCTCAATGTATACTCTGTAAGTCATTATGGAACCCATGACATTCCCAGTCTGCAATCAATAGCAATATATATATTTTTTCTTCCATTGTTGCTTTTAACAAGTTTTCTTTGTCTTTAATTCTTGTCAATTTGTTTTTTTTAATTTTTTAAAATTATTTTTATTTTTAACATCTTTATTGGAGTATAATTGCTTTACAATGGTGTGTTAGTTTCTGCTTTATAACAAAGTGAATCAGTTATACATATACATATGTTCCCATATCTCTTCCCTCTTGCGTCTCCCTCCCTCCCACCCTCCTTATCCCACCCCTCCAGGCGGTCACAAAGCACCGAGCTGATCTCCCTGTGCTATGCGGCTGCTTCCCACTAGCTATCTACCTTATATTTGGTAGTGTATATATGTCCATGCCTCTCTCTCGCTTTGTCACAGCTTACCCTTCCCTCTCCCTATATCCTCAAGTCCATTCTCTAGTAGGTCTGTGTCTTTATTCCTGTCTTACCCCTAGGTTCTTCATGACATTTTTTTCCTTAAATTCCATATATATGTGTTAGCATACGGTATTTGTCTTTCTCTTTCTGACTTACTTCACTCTGTATGACAGACTCTAGGTCTATCCACCTCATCACAAATAACTCAATTTCATTTCTTTTTATGGCTGAGTAATATTCCATTGTATATATGTGCCACATCTTCTTTATCCATTCATCCGATGAGGCACACTTAGGTTGTTCCCATCTCTGGGCTATTGTAAATAAAGCTGCAATGAACATTTTGGTACATGACTCTTTTTTTTTTTAACATCTTTATTGGGGTATAATTGCTTTACAATGGTGTGTTAGTTTCTGCTTTATAACAAAGTGAATCAGTTATACATATGTTCCCATATCTCTTCCCTCTTGCGTCTCCCTCCCTCCCACCCTCCCTATCCAACCCCTCCAGGTGGTCACAAAGCACCGAGCCGATATCCCTGTGCCATGTGGCTGCTTCCCACTAGCTATCTACCTTACGTTTGTTAGTACGTATATGTCCATGACTCTCTCTCGCCCTGTCACAGCTCACCCTTCCTCCTCCCCATATCCTCAAGTCTGTTCTCCAGTAGGTCTGTGTCTTTATTCCTGTCTTACCCCTAGGTTCTTCATGACATTTTTTCCCCCTTAAATTCCGTATATATTAGCATACGGTATTTGTCTTTTTCCTTCTGACTTACTTTACTCTGTATGACAGACTCTAGGTCTATCCACCACATTACAAATAGCTCAATTTCGTTTCTTTTTATGGCTGAGTAATATTCCATTGTATATATGTGCCACATCTTCTTTATCCATTCATCTGATGATGGGCACTTAGGTTGTTTCCATCTCTGGGCTATTGTAAATAGAGCTGCAATGAACATTTTGGTACATGACTCTTTTTGAATTTTGGTTTTCTCAGGGTATATGCCCAGTAGTGGGATTGCTGGGTCATATGTTAGTTCTATTTGTAGTTTTTTAAGGAACCTCCATACTGTTCTCCATAGTGGCTGAACCAATTCATATTCCCACCAGCAGTGCAAGAGTGTTCCCTTTTCTCCACACCCTCTCCAGCATTTATTGTTTCTAGATTTTTGGATGATGGCAATTCTGACTGGTGTGAGATGATATCTCATTGTAATTTTGATTTGCATTTCTCTAATGATTAATGATGTTGAGCATTCTTTCATGTGTTTGTTGGCAGTCCGTATATCTTCTTTGGAGAAATGTCTCTTTAGGTCTTCTGCCCATTTTTGGATTGGGTTCTTTGTTTTTTTCTTATTGAGCTGCATGAGCTGCTTGTAAATTTTGGAGATTAGTCCTTTGTCAGTTGCTTCATTTGCAAATATTTTCTCCCATTCTGAGGGTTGTCTTTTGGTCTTGCTTATGGTTTCCTTTGCTGTGCAAAAGCTTTGAAGTTTCATTAGGTCCCATTTGTTTATTTTTGTTTTTATTTCCATTACTCTAGGAGGTGGGTCAGAAAGGATCTTGCTATGATTTATGTCATAGAGTGTTCTGCCTATGTTTTCCTCTAACAGTTTGATAGTTTCTGGCCTTATATTTAGGTCTTTAATCCATTTTGAGCTTATTTTTGTGTATGGTGTTAGGGAGTGTTCTAATCTCATACTTTTACATGTACCTGTCCAGTTTTCCCAGCACCACTTATTGAAGAGGCTGTCCTTTCTCCACTGTACATTCCT
Organism: Leucopleurus acutus; assembly: GCF_964270905.1. Lineage (NCBI taxonomy): Eukaryota > Metazoa > Chordata > Mammalia > Artiodactyla > Delphinidae > Leucopleurus > Leucopleurus acutus. The sequence goes on from NC_139144.1 coordinate 53,626,768, forward strand.
GCCTCCTTTATCAAAGATAAGGTGACCATACGTGTGTGGGTGTATCTCTGGGCTTTCTGTCCTGTTCCATTGATCTATCTTTCTGTTTTTGTGCCAGTACCATACTGTCTTGATTACTGTAGCTTTGTAGTATTGTCTGAAGTCAGGGAGCCTGATTCCTGCAGCTCCGTTTTTCGTTCTCAAGATTGCTTTGGCTCTTCGGGGTCTTTTGTGTTTCCATGCAAATTGTGAAATTTTTTGTTCTAGTTCTGTAAAAAATGCCAGTGGTAGTTTGATAGGGATTGCATTGAATCTGTAGATTGCTTTGGGTAGTAGAGTCATTTTCACAATCTTGATTCTTCCAATCCAAGAACATGGTATATCTCTCCATCTATTTGTATCATCTTTAATTTCTTTCATCAGTGTCGTATAATTTTCTGCATACAGCTCTTTTGTATCCTAAGGTAGGTTTATTCCTAGATATTTTATTCTTTTTGTTGCAATGGTAAATGAGAGTGTTTTGATTTCACTTTCAGATGTTTCATCATTAGTGTATAGGAATGCCAGAGATTTCTGTGCATTAATTTTGTATCCTGCTACTTTACCAAATTCATTGATTAGCTCTAGTAATTTTCTGGTAGCATCTTTAGGATTCTCTATGTATAGTATCTTGTCATCTGCAAACAGTGACAGCTTTACTTTTTCTTTTCCTATTTGGATTCTTTTTATTTCCTTTTCTTCTCTGATTGCTGTGGCTAAAACTTCCAAAACTATGTTGAATAAGAGTGGTGAGAGTGGGCAACCTTGTCTTGTTCCTGATCTTAGTGGAAATGCTTTCAGTTTTTCACCATTGAGGAGGATGTTGGCTGTGGGTTTGTCATATATGGCCTTTATTATGTTGAGGAAAGTTCCCTCTATGTCTAGTTTCTGGAGGGTTTTTATCATAAATGGGTGTTGAAATTTGTCAAAAGCTTTCTCTGCATCTATTGAGATGATCATATGGTTTTTCTCCTTCAATTTGTTAATATGGTGTATCACGTTGATTGATTTGCGTATATTGAAGAATCCTTGCATTCCTGGAATAAACCCCACTTGATCATGATGTATGATCCGTTTAATGTGCTGGTGGATTCTGTTTGCTAGTATTTTGTTGAGGATTTTTGCATCTATGTTCATCAGTGATATTGGCCTGTAGTTTTCTTTTGTTGTGACATCTTGTCTGGTTTTGGTATCAGGGTGATGGTGGCCTCATAGAATGAGTTTGGGAGCATTCCTCCCTCTGCTATATTTTGGAAGAGTTTGAGAAGGATTGGTGTTAGCTCTTCTCTAAATGTTTGATAGAATTCGCCTGTGAAGCCATCTGGTCCTGGGCTTTTGTTTGTTGGAAGAGTTTTAATCACAGTTTGAATTTCAGTGCTTGTGATTGGTCTGTTCATATTTTCTATTTCTTCCTGATTCAGTCTTGGCTGGTTGTGCCTTTCTAAGAATTTGTCCATTTCTTCCAGGTTGTCCATTTTATTGGCATAGAGTTGCTTGTAGTAATCTCTCATGATCTTTTGCATTTCTGCAGTGTCAGTTGTTACTGTCTCCTTTCTCATTTCTAATTCTATTGATTTAAGTCTTCTCCCCTTTTTTCCTGATGAGTCTGGCTAATGGTTTATCAATTTTGTTTATCGTCTCAAAGAACCAACTTTTGGTTTTATTGATCTTTGCTATCGTTTCCTTCATTTCTTTTCCATTTATTTCTGATCTGATTTTTATGATTTGTTTCCTTCTGCTAACTTTGGGGTTTTTTTGTTTTTCTTTCTCTAATTGCTTTAGGTGCAAGGTTAGGTTGTTTATTCCAGATGTTTCCTGTTTCTTAAGGTGGGATTGTATTGCTATAAAGTTCCCTCTTAGAACTGCTTTTGCTGCATCCCATAGATTTTGGGTCGTTGTGTCTCCATTGTCATTTGTTTCTAGGTATTTTTTTATTTCCTCTTTGATTCTTCAGTGATCACTTCGTTATTAAATAGTGTATCGTTTAGCCTCCATGTGTTTATATTTTTTACAGATCTTTTCCTGTAATTGATATCTAGTCTCATAGCATTGTGGTCGGAAAAGATACTTGATACTATTTCAATTTTCTTAAATTTACCAAGGCTTGATTTGTGACCCAAGATATGATCTATCCTGGAGAATGTTCCATGAGCACTTGAGAAGAATGTGTATTCTGTTGTTTTTGGATGGAATGTCCTATAAATATCAATTAAGTCTATCTTGTTTAATGTACCATTTAAAGCTTGTGTTTCCTTATTTATTTTCATTTTGGATGATCTGTCCATTGCTGAAAGTGGGGTGTTAAAGTCCCCTACTATTATTGTGTTACTGTCGATTTCCCCTTTTATGGCTGTTAGTATTTGCCTTATGTATTGAGGTGCTCCTATGTTGGGTGCATAAATATTTACAATTGTTATATCTTCTTGGATCAATCCCTTGATCATTATGTAGTGTCCTTCTTTGTCTCTTCTAATAGTCTTTATTTTAAAGTCTATTTTGTCTGATATGACAATCGCTACTCCAGCTTTCATTTGGTTTCCATTTGCATGAAATATCTTTTTCCATTCCCTTACTTTCAGTCTGTATGTGTCTCTAGGTCTGAAGTGGGTCTCTTGTAGACAGCAAATATATGGGTCTTGTTTTTGTATCCATTCAGCCAATCTGTGTGTTTTGGTGGGAGCATTTAGTCCATTTACATTTAAGGTAATTATCGATATGTATGTTCCTATTCCCATTTTCTTAATTGTTTTGGGTTCATTATTGTAGGTCTTTTCCTTTTCTTGTGTTTCTTGCCTAGAGAAGTGCCTTTAGCAGTTGTTGTAAAGCTGGTTTGGTGGTGGTGAACTCTCTCAGCTTTTGCTTGTTTGTAAAGTTTTTAATTTCTCCATCAAATCTGAATGAGATCCTGGCTGGGTAGAGTAATCTTGGTTACAGGTTTTCTCCTTCATCACTTTAAATATGTCCTGCCAGTCTCTTCTGGCTTGCAGAGTTTGTGCTGAAAGATCAGCTCTTAACCTTATGGGGATTCCCTTGTGTGTTATTTGTTGTTTTTCCCTTGCTGCTTTTAATATGCTTTCTTTGTATATAATTTTTGACAGTTTGATTAATATGTGTCTTGGTGTGTTTCTCCTTGGATTTATTCTGTATGGCACTCTCTGTGCTTCCTGGACTTCATTAACTATTTCCTTTCCCATATTAGGGAAGTTTTCAACTATAATCTCTTCAAATATTGTCTCAGTCCCTTTCTTTTTCTCTTCTTCTTCTGGAACCCCTATAATTCGAATGTTGGTGCGTTTAATGTTGTCCCAGAGGTCTCTGAGACTGTCCTCAGTTCTTTTCATTCTTTTTTCTTTATTCTGCTCTGCAGTAGTTATTTCCACTATTTTATCTTCCAGGTCACTTATCTGTTCTTCTGCCTCAGTCATTCCACTATTGATCCCATGTAGAGTATTTTTAATTTCTTTTATTGTATTGTTCATTGTTGTTTGTTTCATCTTTAGTTCTTCTAGGTCCTTGTTAAATGTTTGTTGCATTTTGTCTATTCTATTTCCAAGATTTTGGATCATCTTTACTATCATTATTCTGAATTCTTTTTCAGGTAGACTGCGTATTTCCTCTTCATTTGTTTCATCTGATGGGTGTTTATCTTGCTCCTTCATCTGCTGTGTGTTTTCTGTCTTCTCATTTTGCTTAACTTACTGTGTTTGAGGTCTCCTTTTTGCAGGCTGCAGGTTTGTAGTTCCCATTGTGTTTGGTGTCTGTCCCCAGTGGCTAAGGTTGGTTCAGTGGGTTGTGTAGGCTTCCTGGTGGAGGGGACTAGTGCCTGTGTTCTGGTGGATGAGTCTGGATGTTGTCTTTCTGGTGGGCAGGTGTACGTCTGGTGGTGTGTTTTGGGGTGTCTGTGGCCTTATTATGATTTTAGGCAGCCTCTCTGCTAATGGGTGGGGTTGTGTTCCTGTCTTGCTAGTTGTTTGGCATAGGATTTCCAGCACTGTAGCTTGCTGGTCATTGAGTGAAGCTGGGTGCTGGTGTTGAGATGGAGATCTGGGAGATTTTCGCCGTTTGATATTATGTGGAGCTGGGAGGTCTCTTGTGGACCAGTGTCCTTAAGTTGGCTCTCCCACCTCTGAGTCACAGCAGTGACTCCTGGCTGCAGCACCAAGAGCCTTTCATCCACATGGCTCAGAATAAAAGGGAGAAAAGTAGAAAGAAAGAATTAGTAGAAGTAGAAAGCAAGAAAGAAGGCAGGGAGGGAGGAAGGAAGGAAGGAAGGAGGGAAGGAAGGAAAAAAAGAAAAGATAAAGTAAAATAAACTAATATAAAATATAATAAAGTTATTAAAAAATAATTATTAAGAGAAAAAAGAAAACGGACGGATAGAACCCTAGGACAAATGGTGGGAGCCAAGCTATACAGACAATATCTCACACAGAAGCATACAGATACACACTCACAAAAAGAGGAAAAGAGGAAAAAATCATAAAGCTTCCTCTCAAAGTCCACCTCCTTAATTTGGGATGATTTGTTGTGTATTCATGTATTCCACAGATGCAGGGTACATCAAGTTGATTGTGGAGCTTTAATCCGCTGCTTCTGAGGCTGCTGGGAGAGATTTCCCTTTCTCTTTGTTCTCACAGCTCCCAGGGGCTCAGCTTTGGATTTGGCCCCGCCTGTGCGTGTAGGTCGCCGGAGGGCGTCTGTTCTCTGCTCAGACAGGACGGGGTTAAAGGAGCCGCTGATTCGAGGGCTCTGGCTCACTCAGGCCGGGGGGGAGGGAGGGGCACGCAGTGCCTGGGGAGCCTGAGGCGGCAGAGGCCGGTGTGACGTTGCACCAGCCTGAGGCGCACCGTGTGTTCTTCCGGGAGAGTTGTTCCTGGATCCCGGGAGCCTGGCAGTGGCGGGCTGCACAGGCTCCCTGGAAGGGGGGTGTGGATAGCGACCTGTGTTCGCACATAGGCTTCTTGGTGGCGGCAGCAGCAGCCTTAGCGTCTCATGCCCCGTCTCTGGGGTCCGTGCTTTTAGCCGCGGCTCACGCCCGTCTCTGGAGCTCCTTTAAGCAGCGTTCTTAGTCCCCTCCCCTCGCGCACCAGGAAACAAAGAGGGAAGAAAAAGTCTCTTGCCTCTTCGGCAGGTCCAGACTTTCCCCCGTACTCCCTCCCGGGTAGCCATGGCACACTAACCCCCTGCAGGCTGTGTTCACGCCGCCAACGCCAGCCCTCTCCCGGCATTCCGACCGAGGCCCTAGCCTCAACTGCCAGCCCCGCCTGCCCCGGCGGGTGAGCAGACAAGCCTCGGCCTGGTGAGTGCCTCGGCACCGATCCTCATGCGGGAATCTCTCCGCTTTGCCCTCCGCACCCCTGTTGCTGTGCTCTCCTCCGTGGCTCCGAATGTTTCCCCCTCCGCCACCCACAGTCTCCGCCCGCGAAGGGGCTTCCTAGTGTGTGGAAACCTTTCCTCCTTCACAGCTCCCTCCCAGAGGTGCAGGTCCCGTCCCTATCCTTTTGTCTCTGTTTATTCTTTTTTCTTTTGCCCTACCCAGGTACGTGGGGGGTTTCTTGCCTTTTGGGAGGTCTGAGGTCTTCTGCCAGCGTTCAGTAAGTGTTCTGTAGGAGTTGTTCCACGTGTAGATGTATTTCTGGTGTATCTGTGGGGAGGAAGGTGATCTCTGCGTCTTACTCTTCCGCCATCTTCCTGGAAGCCGCCAATAGCAATATTAAGAAAGAAAGAACGAAAAGGATTAACTGTTAGCATTGATAAACATTTAATTAATGCCCATAAAAAAGCAAATGCTTGCATGCACATGATTTTCAGGTTTTTAGAGAGCAAATCTCCAAAGAACCACATGCTACTTACAAACTAAAGTTAGAAAGTTTTCCAGGGACCAGTCATCTATTTTATATCTTCCATAAAATCTATGATGATTTCACCAGAACCTTTGGAGAACACAAAATGATGTGTCATAAGTAATCTTAATCCTTAATTAATAATGAAAGAGTAATAGTCAAATAGTTTTGCTCTTATTCAACTATTATGTTATAGCCAGTTAATAGCACCTTACAAACAGGTAAAATTTCCAGCCTTCAATTATGAATGACTTTGAAATATGGTTTTGTTTTTTAATGCTGGATCACTGCTATGCTTTGCCAGCTGCAGAGCTCAATTTTGAGTTTCTAAGGAAGAGCAAATATACCCATTATGCATTGCCACTTTGGATGCAGGTTTTTGCGAATTCAATTCTTAGGTTTTCAAGTAATGGCTGATGTCTGCTCACATGGTAAGGATTCATTGTTTGGCTTTACTCCGTGGGAATGGAAATTGGTTGTCAAGTACATCCTTACTATTTATAATTTTGTTTCACATCAGAAAGGGATGGATATGCAACTTGTGTATTTCACTTGATGATGTGTATTTACCCTTTGGAGGTAGGTCTGTTTATAGGAGAATAACTTCAGTTTAGTTGTAAAAAACAAATGACGTCTCCAATAACTGGATAATTAGCAATAATTGAATACCCCAAAGCACTGTTCATTTTATATTTTACTTCTTTTTGAGAACTTGGACACTTCCAGGTGTCGTCCAGGTAGAATCTTGTAATAAGAAATTTCTACTATGCTTCTAAATTGAGCTTTCTCAGAATTTAGGAGTACATGATACTATTTGAACGTGATTTTGCCTTCTCAGCAAGACAACTATTGGGACTTAAATGGGACTTCAGACTGAACCTCAAGTGTCTCTCCTCTCCCTACTCCTATAGAAACTATTTTGCAATCAAATATATGATGTTAAATTTATCACTATAATAACCTCAGAACATTGGAATAGGTTGGGTTGTTTTTTGTTTTCTTTTGTTTTTTGAATGGGTTGTTAAGGGAGGTTGTGGAGATGTTCAAGAGCTTAGACAACTTTTGGTCTTAGATGATTGAGATGTTCAATTGCTTAAAAGTAGATGATCTCTAGAGATTCTTTCTTGTGCTATGATGTTAACACTATACGTGAAGGTGTTCTTCGGAGATAAGAAAATTTAAGATAATTAGCTAAAATGTTATTTTATTGCTCAACAACACTCAGGTTCTCTGTAGCTCTGAAATGTTTTATCCACTTTCCTGATCATTCTGTTCCTGGATTGTGTTAAGCAGGACTGTCATTCTCATTGCTGAACTCCCTGCTGTAACCCTGGTTTTAGACAATGACATACACCAGAGCATTCTATCTAATATTGAAAAAAAATATTTTTGAAAGGATGATTCAGAGTTAGAATGGAAGTTAGCAAAAAAGTGTCGATTTTCCTAATTGAAAATGGAATGCACATTGATTGTATAAGATTTCAAAAAGTATGAATAATAAAACAACTCTCACTTGTAAGACTTGTGTTAACTAAACTTCTGTTAGACAAAATTAATTGAAATATATGGACAATCTCTCAGCTCAAATTATGAGTATTACATTACATATATATATTGTAACCTACATATGACCACCTCAGTTGGGTGGTCCCGTGGACATAGAATATACACTTTCCTCTCCTAATACATGGGTTTGCCTTTCTATCCCTTATCTTCTTCCTCCACTTTCTTCTTGAAGTCACAAACTTCACTGTTGCTCTTGCAATTATCCCTTCCCAAGCCTGCTTCTGTCTGGCATGGCAGTCAGGGATTATTAGCTAGCACATTGGGGCAAAGTCTGTAGAAGAAGAATTTGCGGGGTGGAGAGGTCAGTGGAATGAGAAGAGAGGGGTACAGCTTCTCTAGACGCTCTTTTTCATTCCCTTCCATTCTTATATCCCATTGTAGTCACATTTTCAATTAGTATCTATAGTAAATGTCTCTCAGACCTATATTTTTATCTCCTATTTCTCTGAAACTTCCAGATGTCTTCTGGGCATTTCCACCTAAATTCCCAAGCTCCTGAAACATGATATGCAATATTTCATCTCCCTTGCCAATCTGAGTTTTCCTTTTAACTTCCCACTTGTGTTAATAGTAGCACAGTTAAATTAGTTACTGGCTTTGAAGTCTGGCAACTATTTTTCACTGGCCATTTTCCTCTCATTTGTCCATATCCAAATAGTTCTTAAATCGTATCTATTCTTCCTTATCAACATCTCTTTGATTTGCTCACTTCTTTCTATTCCTGTGGTGACCCCCCTAAAGTCTGAGTCCTTACTATAGCTTTCAACAGCCTTCTAAGTGGTCTCCCTACTTCTAGTTTCTCTTCCTTCTAAATGGTCTAGTAAACTGCCACAAAGCTCATTGTATGGCTTAATTTAGTGGCTCTTTGTTACCCATTCAATAAAGTACTTACCCTTCAGCTTAGCATACACAATTGTCCACAGTCTGACCCAAACTCACAATATCAATGTAATTTTCCTTTTTTTTCCCTATACTGGAGACTGGTAGTGAAACAAAGACTTACCAAAAAGAAAAACAAACTCAGAGAATTTGTAATTTGTATCTGTATAAGAAGAAACACAAGAAGAAAAAATGATTCATGAGGAAGCATAAATTATAGGAAGGAATGAAGATCACCAGAACAAGTGAATATAAAGAATACTGACTAAAGTAACAATATTTAAAGTGTCTCTTGTGTTTTATAACATGTAGTAGTAAAATATATGGTAAGAGTAGCCAAGGGCAGGAGGGAGGAAAGGAGTTAAACTATTCTAAGTTTGGTGCATTATTAAAGACATGGTAAAAGTGTGAATTTAGCTCATAATCATTCAAGAATTATGAAAATGATGTTCAGACAGCTGATGTGTCTTCTACAGGACAGGGAGTTACTGATAAAAACTCCTTAGGACCACTTTTACTTCAGGAATTAGATGGTTTCTTTTTCGTGGTAAATCATGATGGAAACATTGTATTTGTATCAGAAAATATCACAACACCTACAATGTAAGCAAGAAGACTTGGTTAATGCAAATGTCTACAATATCTTTCATGAAGAAGGCAAAATTTTCTTACAAACTTACAGGAATCTACAGTTAATTGACTTGTCTGAAAAAACAAGACTCAGAGAGAAAAAACTTATATATTTATATATATATATATATATATATATATATATATATATATATTTTTTTTTTTTTTGCCATACGCGGGTCTCTCACTGTTGTGGCCTATCCCATTGCGGAGCACAGGCTCCGGACACGCAGGCTCAGCGGCCATGGCTTACGGGCCCAGCCACTCCGCGGCACATGGGATCTTCCCAGACTGGGGCACGAACCTGTGTCCCCTGCATCAGCAGGTGGACTCTCAACCACTGTGCCACCAGGGAATCCCCTCCCCTTCACCTGTTAGGTCTGGTGGATTTTTACCTTGCTCCTTCGTCTGCTGTGTGTTTCTCTGTCTTCTCATTTTGCTTAACTTACTGTGTTTGGGGTCTCCTTTTCGCAGGCTACAGGTTCGTAGTTCCCGTTGTTTTTGGTGTCTGTCCGCAGTGGCTAAGGTTGGTTCAGTGGGTTGTGTAGGCTTCCTGGTGGAGGGGAGTAGTGCCTGTGTTCTGGTGGATGAGTCTGGATCTTGTCTTTCTGGTGGGCAGGTGCACATCTGGTGGTGAGTTTTGGGGTGTCTGTGGCCTTATTATGATTTTAGGCAGCCTCTCTGCTAATGGTTGGGGTTGTGTTCCTGTCTTGCTAGTTGTTTGGCATAGGGTGTCCAGCACTGTAGCTTGCTGGTCGTTGAGTGGAGCTGGGTACTGGTGTTGAGATGGAGCTCTCTGGGAGACTTTTGCCGTTTGATATTACGTGGAGCTGGGAGGTCTCTTGTGGACCAGTGTCCTTATCTTGGCTCTCCCACCTCAGAGGCACAGCCTTGATGCCTGGCTGGAGCACCAAGAGCCTGTCATCTACACGGCTCAGAATAAAAGGAGAAAAGAAAGAAAGAAAGAAAGAAGAAGGTAATATAAAATAAAATAAAGTAAAATAAAATAAAGTTATTGAAATGAAAAATAATTATTAAGAAAAATTTAAGTAATTAAAAAAAAGACGAGAGCAACCAAACCAATAGGCAAATCCACCAATGATAACAACTGCTAAAAACTATACTAAAACAAAACAAAACAAAACAAAAAAAGCGTACAGACAGAACCCTATGACAAATGGTCAAAGCAAAGCTCTACAGACAGAATCACACACAGAAGCATACACATACACACTCACAAAAAGAGAAAAAGGAAAAAAAAAAATATCGTTGCACCCAAAGTCCACCTTCTCGATTTGGGATGATTCGTTGTCTATTCAGTTATTGCACAGATGCAGGGTACATCAAGTTGTTTGTGGAGATTTAATCTGCTGCTCTTGAGGCTGCTGGGAGAGATTTCCCTTTCTCTTCTTTGTTTGCACAGCTCCCGGGGTTCACCTTTGGATCTCGACACGCCTCTGCATGTAGGTCGCCTGAGGGCGTCTGTTCTTCGTTGAGACAGGACGGGGTTAAAGGAGCAGCTACTTCGTGGGCTCTGGCTTACTCAGGCTGGGGGGAGGGAGGGGTATGGATGCGGGGCGAGCCTGCGAAGGCAGAGACCAGCGTGACTGCAATAGCCTGAGGCGCGCCATATGCTCTTCCGGGGAAGTTGTCCCTGGATCACAGGACCCTGGCAGTGGCGGGCTGCACAGGCTCCTGGGATGAGAGGTGTGGATAGTGACCTGTGCTTGCTCACAGGCCTCTTCGTGGCGGCAGCAGCAGCCTTAGCGTCTCATGCCTGTCTCTGGGGTCCACGCTGGTAGCCGTGGCTCGCGTCTGTCTCTGGAGCTCCATTAAGCAGCAGTCTTAATTCCCTCTCCTCATGCACCAGGAAACAAAGAGGCAAGAAAAAGTCTCTTGACTCTTTGGCAGCTCCAGAATTTTTCCCGGACTCCCTCCCAGGTAGCTGTGGCACACTGGCCCCTTCAGGCTGTGTTCACGCAGCCAACCCCAGTCCTCTCCCTGGGATCCGACCAAAGCCGGAGCCTCAGCTCCGAAACCGCACCTTTCCCGGCGGGTGAGCAGACAAGCCTCTCGGGCTGGTGAGTGCTGGTCGGCCCCGATCCTCTGTGCGGGAATCTCTCCGCTTTGCCCTCCGCACCCCTGTTGCTGCGCTCTCCTCCAGGGCTCTGAAGCTTCCCCCCTCCGCCCCTCTGCAGTTTCTGCCCGCGAAGGGGCTTCTAGTGTGTGGAAACCTTTCCTCCTTCACAGCTCCCTCCCACTGGTGCAGGTCCCATCCCTATTCTTTTGTCTCTGTTTTTTCTTTTTTCTTTTGACCTACCCAGGTACGTGGGGAGTTTCTTGCCTTCTGGGAGGTCCGAGGTCTTCTGCCAGCATTCGGTAGGTATTCTGTAGGAGGTGTTCCACATGTAGATGTATTTCTGATGTATTTGTTGGGAGGAAGGTGATCCCCACATCTTACTCTTCCGCCATCTTGAAGCTCCCGATCATATGGTGTTTATTCTTCAACTTGTTAATATGGTGTATCACATTGATTGATTTGCATATATTGAAGAATCCTTGCATCCCTGGGATAAATCCCACTTGATCATGGTGTATGATCCTTTTAATGTGTTGTTGGGTTCTGTTTGCTAGTATTTTGTTGAGGATTTTTGCAGCTATATTCATCAGTAATATCGGGCTGTAATTTTATTTTTTTGTAGTATCTCTGTCTGGTTTTGGTATCAGGGTGATGGTGGCCTCACAGAATGAGTTTGGGATTGTTCCTTCCTCTGCAACTTTTTGGACGAGTTTGAGAAGGATGGGTATTAGCACTTATCTAAATATTTGATAGAATACACCTGTGAAGCCATCTGGTCCTGGACTTCTGTTTGTTGGAAGATTTTTTTTTTTTTTTGCGGTACGCGGGCCTCTCACTGTTGTGGCCTCTCATGTTGCGGAACACAGGCTCCGGACGCGCAGGCTCAGCGGCCATGGTTCACGGGCCCAGTCACTCCGCGGAATGTGGGATCTTCCCAAACCGGGGCACGAACCCGTGTCCCCTGCATCGGCAGGTGGACTCTCAACCACTGCACCACCAGGGAAGCCCTTGTTGGAAGATTTTTAATCACTGTTTCAATTTCATTACTTGTGATTGGTCTGTCCATATTTTCTATTTCTTCCTGGTTCAGTTTTGGAAGGTTATACCTTTGTAAGAATTTGTCCATTTCTTCTAGGTTGTCCATTTTATTAGCATAGTGTTGCTTGGAGTAGTCTCTTAGGATGCGTTGTATTTCTGCGGTGTCTGTTGTAACTTCTCCTTTTTCATTTCTAATTTTATTGATTTGAGTCCTCTCGCTCTTTTTCTTGATGAGTCTGGGTAATGGTTTATCAATCTTGTTTATCTTCTCAAAGAACCAGCTTTTAGTTTTATTGATTTTTGCTATTGTTTTCTTTGTTTCTATTTCATTTATTTCTGCTCTGATCCCTATGATTTCTTTCCTTCTGCTAACTTTGTGTTTTGTTTGTTCTTCTTTCTCTCGTTCCTTTAGGTGTAAGGTTAGATTGTTTATTTGAGATTTTTCTTGTTTCTTGAGGTAGGCTTGTATAGCTATAAACTTCCCTCTTAGAACTGCTTTTGCTGCATCCTATAGGTTTTGGATCGTCGTGTTTTCATTGTCATTTGTCTCTAGGTATTTTTTGATTTCCTCTTTGATTTCTTCAGTGATCTCCTGGTTATTTAGTAACGTATTGTTTAGCTTCCATGTGTTTGTGCTTTTTACGTTTTTTTCCCCTGTAATTGCTTTCTAATCTCATAGTGTTGTGGTCCAAAAAGATGCTTGATATGATTTCAATTTTCTTAAATTTACTGAGGCTTGATTTGTAACCCAAGGTGTGATCTATCCTGGAGAGTGTTCTGTGCGCACTTCAGGAGAAAGTGTAATCTGCTGGTTTTGGATGGAATATCCTATAAATATCAATTAAATCTATCTGGTCTATTGTGTCATTTAAAGCTTGTGTTTCCTTTTAATTTTCTGTTTGGATGATCTGTCCATTGGTGTAAGTGAGGTGTTAAAGTCCCCCACTATTATTGTGTTACTGTCGATTTCCTCTTTTATAGCTGTTAGCAGTTGCCTTATGTATTGAGGTGCTCCTATGTTGGGTGCATATATCTTTATAATTCTTATATCTTCTTCTTGGATTGATCCCTTGATCATTGTGTAGTGTCCTTCCTTGTCTCTTGTAACATTCTTTATTTCAAAGTCTATTTTATCTGATATGAGTATTGCTACTCCATCTTTCTTTAGATTTCCATTTGCATGGAATATCTTTTTCCATCCCCTCACTTTCAGTCTGTATGTGTCCCTAGGTCTGAAGTGGGTCTCTTGTAGATAGCATATATATGGGTCTTGTTTTTGTATCCATACAGCAAGCTTGTGTCTTTTGGTTGGAGCATTTAATTCATTCACGTTTAAGGTAATTATCGATATGTATGTTCCTATGACCATTTTCTTAATTGTTTTGGTTTTGTTATTGTAGGTCTTTTCCTTCTCTTGTGTTTCCTGTGTAGAGAAGTTCCTTTAACATTTGTTGTAGAGCTGGTTTGGTGGTGCTGAATTCTCTTAGCTTTTGCTTGTCTATAAAGCTTTTGCATTCTGCATCGAATGTGAATGAGACCCTTGCTGGGTAGAGTAATCTTGGTTGTAGGTTCTTCCCTTTCATCACTTTAAGTATATCATTCCATTCCCTTCTGGCTTGTAGAGTTTACACTGAGAAATCAGCTGTTAATCTTGTGGGAATTCCCTTGTATGTTATTTGTCATTTTTCCCTTGATGCTTTCAATAATTTTTCTTTGTCTTTAATTTTTGCCAGTTTGATTACTATGTGTCTTGGCGTGTTTCTCCTTGGGTTTATCCTGCCTGCAACTCTGCGTGTCCTGGACTTGGGTGGCTATTTCCTTTACTATGTTAGGGACGTTTTCGACTATAATCTCTTCAAATATTTTCTCAGGTCGTTTCTCTCTCTCTTCTTCTGGGACCCCTATAATGCAAATTTTGTTACATTTAATGTTGTTCCAGAGTTCTCTTAGGCTGTCTTCATTTCTTTTCATTCTTTTTTCTTTATTCTTTTCCGCAGCTGTGAATTCCACCATTCTGTCTTCCAGGTCACTTATCCATTCTTCTGCATCAGTTATTCTGCTATTGATTCCTTCTAGTGTATTTTTCAATTTCAGTTATTGTATTGTTCATCTCTGTTTGTTTGTTCTTTAATTCTTCTAGTTCTTTGCTAAACATTTCTTGCATCTTCTCAATCTTTGCCTCCATTCTTTTTCCGAGGTCCTGGATCATCTTTACTGTCATTATTCTGAATTCTTTTTCTGGTAGGTTTCCTATCTCCACTTCATTTAGTTGTTTTTATGGGGTTTTATCTTGTTCCTTCATCTGGTACATAACCCTGTGCCTTTTCATCTTGTCTATCTGTGAATGTGGTTTCTGTTCCACAGGCTGCAGGATTGTCATTTTTCTTGCTTCTGCTCTCTGCCCTCTGGTGGATGAGGCCATCTAAGAGGCTTGTGCAAGTTTCCTGATGGGAGGGACTGGTGGTGGGTAGAGCTGGGTATTGCTCTGGTGGGCAGAGCTTAGTAAAACCTTAATCCGCTTGTCTGCTGATGGGTGAGGCTGGGTTCCCTCCCCGTTGGTTGTTAGGCCTGAGGTGACCCAGCACTGGAGACTACCTGGCTCTTTGGTGGGGCTAATGGTGGACTCTGGTAGGGCTCACGCCAAGGAGTACTTCCCAGCACTGCTGCTGCCCGTGTCCTTTTCCCCACGGTGCGCCACAGCCACACCCTGCCTCTGCAGGAGACCCTCTAACACTAGCCGGTAGGTCTGGTTCAGTCTCTTATGGGGTCACTGCTCCTTCCCCTGGGTCCTGATGCGCACACTGGTTTGTGTGTGCCCTCCAAGAGTGGAGTCTCTGTTTCCCAAAGTCCTGTTGAAGTCCTGCAATCAAATCCCACTAGCCTTCAAAGTCTGATTCTGTAGGAATTCTTCCTCCCATTGCCAGACCCCCAGGTTGCCTGTCGTGGGGCTCAGAACCTTCACTCCAGTGGGTGGACTTCTGTGGTATAAGTGTTCTCTAGTTTGTGAGTCACCCACCTGGCAGTTATGGGATTAAATTTAATTGTGATTGTGCCCCTTCTGCCATCGCATTGCGGCTTTTCCTTTGTCTTTGGATGTGGGGTATCTTTTTTGGTGAGTTCCAGTGTCTTCCTGTCAGTGATTGTTCAGCAGTTAGTTGTGATTCTGGTGCTCTTGCAAGAGGGAGTGAACGCACATCCTTCTACTCCGCCATCTTGAACCAGTCTCAAAAGCCATACATTTAACTGCTGTATGTTGTTGAAAACACCACATGATATTCTGGAAGAGATAAGTACTACTGCTGAAGTGTACCAGAGATATGGAACTATGCAATGGTTTGGCGTGCCTCAGTCATGAGCTATGATGGAGGAGGGAAAGGAGATACTGCAATTTCTAGGGCAGCCACCAAATGAATAATATATAAAACCAATAGAGGAGCTAAATATGGATTAATAAAACATACTTCTTTAATCCAAGAAATGGCAGAACAAAGGGCTAAAAAACAGATGGGAAAAATATCAAAAGATAGCCTAAACCTAATAGATCAGTAATTATATTAATGTAACTGGAGAAAACACTCCAATGAAAAGGCAAATGTCAAACTAGACCCAACTATGTCTTAGTTATAGGAGTCATTCACTAAATAAAAGGTAACAAGATAGGTTGAAAGTAAAATGACGGAAAAGGTACACCATGTAAACACTAACCAAAAGCTAGCTGCTGTGGCTACAGTATCAAAGTAGACTTTAGGCAAAAAATATTACTGGAAATAAAACTGGGTATTTCTAAATGCTGAAAGGACCAATTCACTGGGCCCTGTGTCATTTAAGATTACTGTTTCCTTAGTGTTTTTCTGTTTGGATGATCTGTCCATTGATGTAAGTGGGGTATTAAAGTCCCCTACTATTATCGTGTTATTGTCAGTCTCCCTTTATGTCTGTTAATATTTGTTTATACATTTTGGTGCTCCTGTATTAGGTGCATATATTTTTACAAATGTCATATCCTGTTCTCATATTGATCCCTTTATCATTATATAATGCCCTTCTTTGTCTTTTAGTATAGATTTTTTTAGAAATTTATTATTTATTTTTGGCTGAGTTGGGTCTTCATTGCTGTGCACAGGCTTTCGCTAGTTGCAGTGAGTGGGGGCTACTCTTCGCTGCAGTGCGCAGGCTTCTCATTGTGGTGGCTTCTCTTGTTGCGGAGCACAGGCTCTTGGTGCACGGGCTTCAGTAGTTGTGGTGCACAGGCTCAGTAGTTGTGGCTTGTGGGCTCTAGAGCGCAGGCTCAGTAGTTGCGGCGCACGGGTTTAGTTGCTCCGCGGCATGTGGGATCTTCATGGACCAGGGCTTGAACCCGTGTCCCGTGCATTGGCAGGCGGATTCTTAACTACTGCACCATGAGGGAAGTCCCTTTTATTATAGATTTGTTTTTTAAAGTCTACTTTGTCTAATATGAGTATTGCTACCCCAGCTTTCTTCTTGTTTCCGTTTGCATTGAGTATCTTTTTCTTTTCCATCACTTTCAGTCTGTGTGTGTCTGTAGCTTTGAAATGAGTCTCTTGTAGGCAGCATATAGATGGGTCTTGTTTTGTTTTTTTAACCCAGTCAGCCACCCTATGTAACTACATTTAAAGTGATTATTGATAGGTGTGTACTTATTGCCATTTTGTTATTTGTTTGCTGGTTGTTTCTGTAGTTCTTCTCTGCTCTTTTCTTGTTCTTGTAGTCTCTCCCCTTGTAGTTTGATGATTTTACTTAGTGATATGTTTGTGTTTTTTTTCTCTCTAGTTTTTGTATATTTAATACAGGTTTTTTATTTGAATTTGTGGTTACCATGGAGTTCATATATGTTGACCTATAACTATATGTAGTTGTTTTAAACAAGTCATTTAAGTTCAAGTGCATTCTAAAAGCTACTTTTTTTCTTGCTCCCCCCATGTTTTTTGTTTTTGATGTCATATTTTACAACTTTATGTCTATCCCTTAACTCTTTGTTGTAGTTATAGTTGATTTTATTATTTTTGTCTTTTAGCTTTCATACTAGCTTATTTAAATGTTTTATCCACAGCCTTTACTACATATTTGCCTTTACCAGTGGGATTATTTCCTTCCTATAATTTCTTATTTTTTGTGGTAACCTTTTCTTTTTCACTTAAAGAAGACCCTTTAACACTTCTTGTAAGGTCAGTTTAGTATTGATGAACTCTTAGTTTTTGCTTGTTTGAGAAGCTCTTTATCTCTCCTTCAATTCTGAATGATAACCTTGCTGGGTAGTGTATCCTAGGTTATAGGCTTTTCCTTTCAGCCCTTTAAATATATCATGCCACTCCCATCTTGCCTGCACAATTTCTGCTGAAAAATCAGCTGATAGCCTTTTGGGGTTCCCTTGTATGTGACTCTTCGTTTTTCTCTTGCTGCCTTTAGAATTCTCTCTTTACCTTTAACTTTTGTCATTTTAATTATGATATTTCTTGGTGGGGGTCTCTTTGCGTTCATCTTGTTTGGGACTCTCTATAATTCCTGTACCTGTATATCTGTGTCCTTTGTTAGGTTTGGGAAGTTCTCAGCCATAATTTCATCAAATACATTTTCAACCCTTTTCTCTCTCTTTTCTACTTCTGGGACTCCTATAATGTGTATGTTGTTATGCTTGATGTTGTCTCAGAGGTCCCTTAAACTATTCTCATTTTTAAAAATTTGTTTTCCTTTTTGCTGTTCTGATTGGGTGATTTCCATTATTCTACTTTCCAGATTGCTTATGTGTTCTTCTATATCATCTAATCTGCTGTTAATTCCCTCTAGTGTATTTTTCATCTCAATTATTGTATTTTTCAGTTCTGACTGGTTACTCTTTATATTTTATAGTTCTTTGTTAAAATTCTCAGTGTTCAACTATTCTTTTTTTTAATCTTTATTGGAGTATAATTGCTTTACAGTGGTGTGTTTTATAATAAAGTGAATCAGTTATACATATACATATGTTCCCATATCTCTTCCCTCTTGCGTCCCCCTCCCTTCCACCCTCCCTATCCCACCCCGTGTTCAACTATTCTTTCCCCATGTTCAATTAACATTTTATTATTATTGCTTTGAATTTTTTATCAAATAGATTATTTATCTCTGTTTCATTAGGTTTTTTTCTCAGATATTTTTTCTTGTTCTTTCATCTGAAGCATATTCCTCTGTCTTCTAATTTTGCTTGACTTTCTCTGTCTCTATAAAATTAAGTGAGACAGTTACCTTCCCCAGCCTTGAGGTCATGTCCTTTATTTGGGAGCATCCCTATGTAGTCTGCATGTGCCCAGTGGCTTTGGTGGGAGACCTGGATCTGAAGCAAGCATGGGCTGCATCTTCCTCTGGAGTGTGCTGGCAGCCACCGTCTTGGTGGGAGTTAGGGCTGGAGTTGGAGGAGCTAGAACCAGAGTCAGTTGTAAGCCAGAGCTTCTCTTATATTTAATGGCCATCAGTACCCTATCAGGGGCAGGGGATGGGGCTGAGAGGCTGGAGTAGGAGCCCTGAGAGACTTGGGTTTCTCCTGGGTGTGATGGCAGTCTCTGCATTGGTTTGGGTTGTGGCTGGGGCCTGAGGGCTTGGGACTACACTTCTGTGCTAGTTTCACTTTTTCCCCAGTGTGTGTACCTTGGTTATAGGCTAGATTAGGGCTGGAGGGGTTGATGCTGTACCACAGACCTGGCCCTGCCCCCTCCCAAGTTTGCACAGGCATGCGTGCTCCTGCGTTGATAGTCTCTGCCCTGGAGCTAGCTTCACTCCCTTTGGAGTGTTTGCAGGGTAGGCAAGCTGGAAATGGCAGCCTCCACCATGGTCAGAGGCAGGGCTGGGGTCCAAGCTAGCTCTGTTTCCTCCATGTGTGTGCACTCTCATTGGCAATGGTAGCCTTTACCTTAGTGGGGAGCAGCATCAGAGCAAGAGGGTCTGGAGCAGGAACTCATCACAGGCTGGGGAGCGCACTGGGATGGTCCTGGCAAGCAAGCCAGAGTCCCAGGCAATTTTCAATCTGCTGCCTCCATGCTGTGACTGGGAGTAAGCAAGTCTGTGTGCACTCTCTTCAAGAGCAGAGTCTCGGTTACTTATAGCCCTCCAGTAAGCCCCACAGGTTTTCAAACCAGCTAAGGGGAGTCATCCATGTGTGGCTGGGCTACCTAATATGTGGCTTAAATCTGTTGCTTCCCAAGGAGGGTCCCCTAGCCTGTGATATTCCCCTCCTCTTCTGTGTTCCCTGCTAGGGGTGTGGATCCCAATCAGATTGCTTCTCCTCCCCTCCTACCAGACTGCATGTGAATCTTTACAGCCTTGGTTGTAGAAGAGCTGTTCTGCTAATCTCCAGGTCAATTTCAGCGAGAGTTTCTCTATATGTAGTTGTAGTTTTGATGTGTTCATGAGGGGAGGTTAGCCCAGTATCCTCCTACCCCACCATCTTGATCTCCCAGTGGTATACTTCTTGATACATCTCAGATCAAAGAAGAAATTACAATGAACACTAGAAAACATTTTGAGCTGAATTATAACAACAGCAACAAAAACCTACCAAGACTTGTGAATGTATCTACAGTAATGCTTAGAGGAAAATTAATGCATATATTAGGAAAGTAGAAAGGTTGACAATCCATTTTGTAAGCATTCATCTCAGGGATCTAGGGAAAAAAAGATCAAATTAAACCCCAAGAAAATAGGAGGAAGGAGTTAATAAAAATAAGAACAGAAACCGTTGAAATAGAAAGTGTTTACTTGTTTCACAAGTTGCTTAAGTTTCCTTATCCATAAAATAAAGATAAAAATTGAACCTACTTCATTGGATTGTTGTGAGGATTAGACGAACTAATACATGTAAAATATCTTTAAAAGGTGCTTGTCATATAGGAAGCACTTAACAAATATTAGCTGCTGCTGCTGCTGCTGCTACTACTACTACCGTGACTACTGTTATTACAAGATGAACTGTTAGGCACATATTCTTACTTTTTAGAAAATATGGTAATCACATGGGCCATGAGGAGTTTAGAGATTCTAAAGCAACTGGTACTTAGCTTGCCAATTTATACAGGGACATTCCTATGCCATAGGAGATGGTATATGGTAGAGCACCCTTTTCATTATAAATCACATTCTAGCACCCCTCTGCTGAAAAAGCCTTCTGATTGCATTTAAGGTAAGATCCAAACTCCTTTTCATGGTCAACAGGGATGCATTATCTGACCTCTGCCTATGTCTTTAACCTTACCTCCTTTCCTCTGCTCACTTCAGGCCAGATATTTACCCTCACAGAGTCTTTTCACTGTCTGTTTCCTCTAACTGAAATGGAGTTTTCTCAGCTCCTTGCATAGAAAATTTCTTCTTTTTCAGGAGTCAGCTTAAATGTCATCTTTCCAGAGAGGACTAGCCTGACCATCCTATCTGTCGTTGGTTGGATTTCCTCTGCCTTGTGTTTTTCTCTATCCCAGCATCTATTGATTGCCTTCATAGACTGTCTCAAAATCTGTAATTATTCCTGTGTTTACTTGTACTTAGTCTCACCCATTCAACTGTTACCTTCATGAGGTGGGGTCCTGGCCTATCTTGTTCAGAATGCATTGATAGAGTCTGGTATGGTGGCTGGTGCACAGTGGGTACTCAAAACATTTGTTGAATGAATGACTGAATCTGATAGGGTTGCTGTCTTGAGTGGGAGGTTTTACTATGTGACATCTTCTGGCTCTAAGACCCTGAATCTATGCTCTGACTATTTTATTGCTTGTCCTAGGGAGAAAAGTAGTAAACTCCAGTAAGAGTTAGGCAAGTTCCTCTATATGGGTGAATCTGTGATGCAGCAGGTTCCCCTTCTTAGTGGAGCTGTCAGACAATAACATCTGATCATCTTCCTTGAACACTTGCTGTGATTCTTTGCTATGTAGGAATTGACTTCTCCCCCCAGCTCCCTGATTTTACTCTACCTAATGCTGCACTAAAGGACTTTCAGCAGGCCCAAGAGAAAAATAATGTAATTTAAATGATGCACTCTCTCTTAAATTTTATTTTATTACTTAAATTTTTTAAAAATTAATTAATTATTTTTTTTTGCTGCCTCGGGTCTTTGTTGCTGCATTCGGGCTTTCTCTAGTTGCAGTGAGCAGGGGCTATTCTTCATTGCCATGGGCAGGCTTCTCATTGCGGTTGCTTCTCTTGTTGTGGAGCACGGGCACACGGGCAGTTGTTGTGGCTTGCGGGCTCTAGAGTACAGGCTCAGTAGTTGTGGCACACAGGCTTAGTTGCTCCGCCGCATGTGGGATCTTCCCTGACCAGGGCTCGAAACCATGTCCCCTGCATTGGCAGGCGGATTCTTAACCACTGTGCCACCAGGGAATTCTTCTCTCTTAATTTTAAATTTGACAAATAACAGGCTTCTGGCTGTCACTAACCAACATTGTTAGCACTAAATTAGATGTCTGTTACGGTTGTTCAGGCAAGTTGTTTCATTGATCTTAGCACTGTTTCGCCTGCTCTGGAAAATATAAATCATCGCTAAGAAAGATGGTGTTTCTTTTATGAGTCTTCCTGATACCAGCCTCAGGCTATGAGATGTGGACAGAGAACTGTGCTCTTCCAGCAGAGATTTCTTCCTCCTGTTGTGTCTGAGTTTTCCACACCCCACCAGTCATGTCATCCTCATCAAGCACAGACACTTCTGGATAAACCTGCACTAAGTGTATAGTGTAATACCTGACTCTTACTTCAGTGATTCAGTCTCCTTTCTTTTTTATAACTGAAGATGCCATATAACAGATTGTAGTTGAGTAATTGCTTTACTTTCTATGGGAACATGTATTTTGTTAATAGCAGGGCATTCTTTTTTTAGAACAATGATACCTTTAGGAGTCATATTTATGATGACTGACTTAAAACAGACACTTGTTTACCCAGGAGAGGTTTAGATACTATTGACATTTGGTCTGTATCAAGTAGGATGCCTACTAGTCAGTCTGAATGAACAAAAGAAAACAAAGTGAATTTTTGAGGGGACACAAAATAGTATGCCATATGCATTTGGATAAATGGAGGTTAACACTGGTTTAAAATTAGGCAAGCTACTTAATATATTTCTGAGCTTCAGGCTCCCCCAGTCCTCTAGCTGCACTGATCTGGTATTTGAAGGCAAGTGATCCTGACACTTGTGGAAAAGAATGTCTTGCTTACATTGTGCAGTGAGCCCTGGGACCTTCCCACATTGTTTTAGCAAGGGCAGCCATCCGCCTGGCTCCTTCCTCCCGTTAAGAGTAGCTTTAGACTAGAGAGGTTGAAAATATGATCAGTTCAGTTCTGGAAAGCCCTATGATTTTTAGATTACCCTTTATTATTAAGTAAGCATGAAGCTAAATTCTATATTTGAAGAAATTAATTTTATCTCACAACACTGAGCTCCAAATGTAGGAGAAACAGACTCAAAAGGAAAGCATAACTTCTGTATGAAAACAGTCCTTACGAATCTGCTAATGAACCCATTAAAACTATGGATGTCATTTCTGAAAGGAAACGATCTCTTACACATATCAATCAGGATGTGATTGCCTGTCATCTTTTAGATGTGCATCTGTTCATGTTTCTGATTTTATTAATTGCCATTTCAATTCATCAACTAACCCTGAAAAATCTTCCCAGTGGAAACTCACTTTTTGTAGTTAGTTTCCACCTTTCAGAGATGATGTGATTCTGGGGAAAATTTATTATTCTGTCAGTGAGGGCTGGTGTAGGGAAGAGCTATAGAGAGACATCCATGCGTGATCCTCCCAGTTATGTGACAGATGGAATGAAGACCACAAAGCCTTGTCCTTGGAAAAGAAGGGGAAGTAGTAGTCCTTGGTTCTCTTACCAAAGAGTGCATGGCTACAGCAAGAAATCTGGGTTTGCAGCCAGGAGTCATGAGTTCAAGTCCCGAGTGTGCCGTTGACCCGCTATGTGATTTAGGTCAAGCCACCAAGTTGCTCTAAACTTCAGTGTCTTTGTTAATTTTTTTTTTTTTTTTTACTATTAACCATCTCATAGGGTTGTTTTGAGGATTAGATGAGACCACGCATAAAAGGGTGAAAAGGGTGATGCAAATGGAAGTGATTATTAATATTACTATAAGCTGTTCATAGCTCTAGTTGATTTTCTACCTTAAGTTTAGTGTTGTTAGATATTAGTTGTCTTCCCTTATTTTGTTGGTGGTAGCAGAAATAGTCAATGGATAAGCGGGTCTTCAATTACAGTCTTTTCTTGGGACTAACCCAAACCTAAATCCCTGCAATATATCTCTACATTACAGGCATTAGAAAAGATATAAAAGTTGCTACCAGTAAACCACAGCACCCCTGGCCTGCATAACACTTGGTCTGCCAAATCTGGACTTAGGACTCTGAATAGCATTTCTTTTATGCTTAAAGAACAGACAAATCTAAAAGAAAAAGTAGAATCCTGTCAGTTGGAGCCTATGATGAATCAGTGCTTTATTTGACAATTTTCTTTTGAAAGTTATGCACAGAAACTAACACACTATTGTGAAGTAATTGTACTCTAATAAAGATCTATTAAAAAATTATGATGGAAAAAAACATAATTTATCTATTGTTGCAGTGTATAAACGGAGGTTATTTTTCCTAATTCATGGATGGTGTGGTTAACTTTTCTTACATCAGTTTTGTTGAGGTATATGTGATTAATATACAATAAAAGCATCCATTGAAAGTGTAAAAAAAATAAAAAGAGGCAAGTGATACTTAATAAAGCTTCGCACTCTTACTCAATAACAGTTACGGGTCCAGGTCTGTGACTATAATCTTTAATTGATGGTTGTTTTGTTTCCATCTATCAATAGCTTGTCTAAGGGAAATTATATTTAGGAACAATTATCTAAGAGACATGCTCCCTGCCTACCCACTTGGGTATTTTATCTTTGGATTTAGTTAGATGACTAAAGGCATATGAAACTTTAGCTTCTAAAGAATGAATGTCCTTCCATGACTCATACTAATGCATTATATTCTCAGCTTTTTAAAAAAAGTTGTTGCAAGGAAAGACATATGAAATCAACTTTTGAATTTAGTTAAAATGCTCTTGAGGACACTATCCATATTAGTGTCCCTGATGTAAAGTCATACATGAGAGTTTTTAAAGAACTTAATAGCAGGAAAAATTGTGTCTTCCCCAAGATACCCTTTTAAACAATGAGACCTATGTAGTTGCTTGGTGTACTTACCATTCAGCTTCCAAGAAGCTTGGAGCAAAATGTGAAGCTCAATTATGGCATAAATGTTTACTTTAATAGGTAACCTATTTACATATCATTTTTCTAACCTTGCTAGATTGTTATTCATATCTTTTGTTGTAAGCCATATCAAATAATTTTTGAAAAGATGCATTATAGAAAGAGAAATAAAATAGTAACTGTTAATAACAACAGGACTTATATAAGGAAGAGAGAAGGAGAGGAAGAGGGAAAAGAACCATCATCTTCATCACCATTATCACAGCGGGGGTTATAATTACTTATTAATGCAGGAAAAGAAACTAATGGTAATTTTCACTTGTGTTAAAATGCGTTTTAAAAATTAGGAAACATTTTAAGCATTAGAAAAATACAGAGAAAAATATAATATGCACCTATGTACTTATTACTCAAATTTAACGTATATTAATATTTTCCATTTTTTCTTCAGATGAAGAATTTTAAAGTAATAAAGGTTACAATATAAGCAAAGCCTTCCTTTTAGCCTTCCTATTCCTTCCATCTCCTCCCTGTCCTGAGGTTATCCTTACTCTGATGTGAAATTTTGTGTCTGGGCTTTTGTATATTACTACATGTATCTGTCTGCAATTTTTTTTTTGCCAGCAATGCTTTTGGTTTTTATCCATGTAAATAAATTTAATTCATGTTAATTGCTAAATTCCCTCATATGATCACACCACAGTGTATTTCATCCCCTTACTGAGGACATTTAGGATTTTTCCAGTTTCCTAATATGGCAAACAATACTGCCTTGCTCATGTTTCTGTGTACACAAGTGAGAGAGTTTCTCTAGGGTATATGCCTAGAAAGGAAATTGCTAGATCATAGGTCTTCATTCATTCATTCAGCAAATAATCCAGCATCTATTATGTGCCACGTACCATTCTAGGCATCTTTAGTTTCCTATCTACAGATACTACCGTGAATAAGACTGCATGAAGCATTCTGGAGGTGCAGTGGGGGAAAAGATAGACAATAAACATGATAGATAAACAAAATACAAATATGTTAGTGAAAAAGCTGTGGAAAAATATAAGCAGAGCAGGTGAGAGTAGTATGTGTGTGAAAAGGTTTGCAATTTTATATAAGGTGGAGAAGGGTATCATTATGGTTTTAATTTTCATATCTCATATTATGAGTGATGAGGAGGATCTTTTCATACATTTAAAACTGTTCATATTTTATGCACCCCTTAAAAATTCCTGTATTACACCTTGTTGATTTAAATCCTTTAATTTCAAATGCTCCTTAAATATGTACAAACTAAAACTAGGAATAAATTTCTTAAACTTTCAGTTCTTATAGCTTGTAGTTCTTATCAAAGCAAATGTAAAAATTACATACAACTCTCTCCTCTGCAAAACCAAAAAACTTTAAGTTAACCTAAACAGTTTAACGTGATACACAGTATTAGCGATTATGGCTCTTTACTCTTGGGCTTGGTCTGCCTTTCCCACCAGGTGTCACAAAATGCTGCAACTCTCTCACCACTCTTCCTTCTGAGTCACTGAAACACCTTTGTTCCTCCAGCACACTGTGAAGTCATATGGCCCACTGTTGGTGCGAAAGCCTCATTTACCTCTGAAGTCTACCTCTGTACATTGTTAATTAGCTGAAGACAATTAAAATGGGACTACTTAGCACCAATCTGATTGCAAATACAAAGACAAACTGGGTCTATGAGGAGGCATTTGGTTATTAGGTGGTCGCCCAGATGATTTAGAATATGCTTAGTTTAGATTATCAGTGAAATGAATACCCCAAATTAATAAATTCTTAAGAATATATTCCAGTGAGAATATGCAAATCTCCCCAAATGGGTCAGCCAACCCCAGTTTGAGAAACTCTGATCTAACATAGATTTAGAACCCAGGGTGGATCATGAATTAGTACTAACATGGTTTCTGGAATAGGCTGATTTTTTAGGGCATGTAGTTACCCAGATGGCTGAGTTACATGTAGAAATCTTTGAAGTCTTTTTCCTTGGTTTGCCTAGTTTGGAATTGTACCCTGTGTAAAGCTCAAAATGGGCTCCCCTTTGTTATAGAGAAGACCAGGAAAAATTTGCTGCGCTGTCCTTCCTTCTATAATGCTCACCTCATTACCAGACTTCCTTGTGCTTCCCTTCCCTCAGAGGTCCAGAAATGCAACAATGGACTATTTTATTATTTTATTTTATTTTATCTTATGTTCATTAGCTGAAACTCTCATATCTGCTTGTGTCTTTGTCATGTGGATGACAAATTCAGTGGAGAGATGACTCAGGACCTCCAATTTCTTTCATTCCTGATTGCTGGTGGATTGCTGGTATGGATACCTAGGGATGAGGGGCTAATACAACTGCCCATCTGAATACGAATCAAAATCTTTGTTTCATTATTCACAACTTGAATCATCAAATATTCTTTTTGGCAAGTTGGGGTCATTATATAGATACTGAGAACAGACTTTATAGTCATACATATTAACAGTGTTGATAGAATTGGCTTTATTGAGAATTTATTACTTGCCTGTTAAATGTTAATACAACTAAAAATTAGCACAGTTAGGGAATTTTGCTCAAAGGTGAGAAGTTTTACCTCAAACATATATATATTTGTGTGTCCGTTTGTGTATACTTGTGCATATGTATATGTGTGTGGTTGAATCATGTGAAATTGCAGCTTCCGTAGGTCAAAAACAAATATAAGCAATATAATATGGTTCATGTATGCTTTACCAAAGCAATAACAAAGATAATAATGCCTAATTTTTTTTCTTAAAAGCCAACAATCAAGCCAGTAACTTGGGTCTTAAAACAACATTTTCTTTACATAAAATATTTTAATATTGGTGGTGGGGTGCAATAAGAATGTCCTGTCTTACAGAAAACCTACAATGCCTTTGTTCTTCATCTAGCGAAATCTTCCAGGACCCTGGGCTAATCTGTCCATAAAGGCTTCAATTACCATTCTAGCCTACAGTGAGGGTTCTTTCCTGTGAACTCAGTGATTTTTCCTTTGCTACCATTATTTTAGTAAATAATTCTATATTACCTTCTTTTTTTTTTTTGATGTGGACCATTTTAAAAGTCTACTGAATTTGTTAAAATATTGCTTCTGTTTTATGTTTTGTTTTTTTGGCCCTGTGGTGTGTGGGATCTTAGCTCCCTGATCAGGGATTGAACCCGCACTCCCTGCATTGGAAGGTGAAGTCTTAACCACTGGACTGCTAGGGAAGTCCCTGTATTACCTTCTTTCTAAATAAATTGTAAACTCCCTGTTCCCAGGGAGTTGACTCTTTATGGCCTTGATTCTTTATGGCTTCCAGTAACTGTTGATTTGGCTAAGCATTTGACTCGGAGAGCATTCTGATAGGATTTAATTATTTAAGTTGGTAGAGTAACAAGAAAATACTTTTCAGAGGACTAGGAATGTTGCATTTTAAGAAATCAATCAAGGATCATCCTGCTTTCAAGGAATTTACAGTCTCCTTTGGGAGACAATGCAGATTTGAGATTCTTTGAACTGTTTGAAATTCTCTTAACTGTTTTATTCCAAGCAGAATGGTAAAAGGAAGCTTAATCCACCGGATTGAGTCTGTGTTGGCTAAATTGAGCACAGAGATCTTCACTTATTGATTTTAGTATGGCAGTGATATACATTTAGCAAGTCAGCCAGTTATCTGGTTTGTGCACTTATATTGGTAATAGGGTGGCATTTTCTTCAATGGATAAATTTGAAGATATATGTGAATAACCTACAGGTATAAAAGTATGATTTTTTTATATGTTCACCGACACCATCTTCAACAAAATTGCCCTCATATCTCAAAAGTTAATGACAATTTTTATCACAGCTCAGAAAAGACCTTCAGGTAATTAATGACAACACTTCAGGCAACAGTTTTTCCCTTTTGTCCTTTCTGTTTTTGTAAGAGAACTCAGTGCCAAAAGGAGAAGAAAGATAATGGTTCACAATCAATGCTTATGGACCAGACACCTAATCCGAACTTAACCAAAAAGTCAATATTTAGCTGTACCTTATCAGTGTAGAAATGTCAAGCATAGCAAGAGACACGAACAAATTTCCAGCTGATTTCTCGTTCCTGTGCTTCAGTGTTCAAAGCTGTGGGGCAGAGTTTCAACATCAGATAAGACAAAACGGCCTTTGGGAAGAAAAGACAACAAATGACAACATTTGCAGCTGCTGAGACCCCAGTTTATAAGAGGAAAACAGTCACAGGAGACACATTCTAATCTCTCCCAGCACATTCCCTTGGTCACCTTGTGGCCTGTGTGATGCCAGCACTTGATCATTACTCTCAGCAGGCAGCCTTCAAGAGACAGCAACTTGCTGAGTAAAGTCATAATTTGTTGCCACCCAAGACAATTGACACAAATTTTTTGCCTTCTAAATTTGAGTGGCCGGGAGTAGATGCATCAAGCATGACTGTGGGTCATGGGCTGTGGGTCTGCAAAACAGGAGTTCCACTAGGGCTCCCTGAAGCTATGGGCAGTTCAGGTATAGAACAGAGGTTTTCAGTCTTTAAAGAACTTCAGAACCCTTTCCGAATTCCATCTCATTCCACAGGGCTCCAGCTGACCTCACCCACCCATGTAATTGCTGTTGAAAGTTGTATATTGTTAAAAAACGAGGTTACATTGGAAAAACCTGTAATGATACTCACATTTAATGAGTTGGTTAGACTGTTGGTATTGAAAAATTTGGTTATGGAAAAAAGGAAATAATGTAAGAAAGAAAGATGGTGACTTACATGGCTAAATATGCACTGTTACTGACTTTTTAAGGAATTGTGGGTGGGCTTGGCATTTCATGGAACATGGAGATCTAGAAATTGCTGATAGAGAAAACATCATTTCGTCTAGAAATCCAACTAGAAAGGACCTGCATCAGCTAGATTCATAGAACAATGAGGCCTTAGAGTTCACCAAGTGCAGAGACCAACCATTCCAAACTATTCATATAAGAGTCACTGAGGTGCTTGTTAAAAATACAGATTCCTATGACCTTCCTCCTGAACATTCTGATTCAGGGAGACTGTAGTGGGACCTGGAAATATGTCTTTTTAGCAAGAGTCCAAAGAGATTTTTTCATCAGACGGATCTGGAAACATTGCTCTACAGTGCCTAGCAAAATGCACATTACAGAGTAGGTACTCAGTAATGGAATGAATGAATGAAAGAAAGAAACTGCAATGAGCATGCCAAAAGGCAGTCCTAGCCCCTGATGTTGCTGCATCCTCATTCAGTGTGCCAGGGCTCTTGGCCTTGCACAGCTAACTCCCAAATCATCGGAGGAATGACCTTCAGAAGCAGTTGATAAAGGTTAGCTTTTTGAATTTCACATGGACTAATACTCCTTCCCCTTTGTCCTTTGTTGAATGTCATAGTGACACACATGAAAATACTATGTCCTGAAAAAGGAATGAATGCTAAATGTTATAAACAGAAAGATGCTCATTTAAGTCTCCCTTAAGAAGAAATCTTTTTTTGTGTGTGCTGCCAAAATAGGTCCCTCCAGGCACAAACCATCCTCCCTCTTTAAGCTGTCCATAAAGGCACAAAGGAGAAGTGGTGTTGGAAGCAGAATTCCTATCTCCATGTGGACAGTGCCACTAATAATTTCTGTACTACCCACAAGCAACCTAGTTCTTCCTTTTCTAAAATTGTATGTCATGTTAACTTTTCTACTATGGTCCCCAGGGGAATCATTTTGTAAACTCCATGGCAAATAGGGAGGTTCTCCCTCCATACAATTTATAAGACCTTGTTACAGTACAAGTCTCAGAACTACAGGAGCAGAGGGCATGGGCTAGAAGTGAGAGAAGGAAGGTGGAAGCTGTGCCTTTATTCCCCTGTAAGGTTCTCTGGCAGAACTTGGGCACATGGTAGGGTATGGGACTGGACTGAAAATACCCAATCATCTCTTTTGTTCAATTTCTATGGCTACCTCTCATCATCATTGGACTTACTTAGGGTCATCTAATTTCCATTGAGAAGAGGATAGACAACACACAGGACAAAAAGAACCCCAGTGAATTTGTTGAAACTTATCATGCTCTGTTTTTGTGACTTACTGAAAGATTTAGTGAGTATTGGGGGGAAAAAAGCAACAAGGCAGAGTTAAGAAAGGTTGCAGGCTGGTCCAGTAGTGGTTCTTAAACTTTGCTGCGTATTAGAATATGGGCAAGTTAAAAAATTCTAGTATCTAGGCCTTGTCCCATACCAGTTCAGTCAAAGTTTCTGAGGGTGTGACCCAGGCAACACTTAAAAAAAAATTTCCTAGGTAATTCCAATGTGCAGCGCAATTTAAGAACTAGTGATTTCTAGATCGTTCGTATATTCTATCTTTTCTAGTTATATGTTATTCTTATCCCATCTGCCTGGAATGACCCTCATTCCTTCTTCTGGTGAAGGCCTGCTTATCTTTAAAAATTTACCACACACATAGCTTCCACTGACAGAGTTCACTCATTTATTCAGCAAATATTTACTGAAATGCTACTTCCTCCATGGCGATGGCACTCAGTGACAACACTTAATACATTTGGATTATTTTAAATTTTTATTTTTATTTTCATCCACAGACTTTGAGTTATTTGAAGCCAGGGATTGCACATTATTCATCTTTGACTTTTGTAACACATTTTCCTTTATTTCCATTTCCCCAGATTCCCAGCTGGGTGATGACTGTCCCACAGACACTCAATATTGCATAATAATGATTTTTTGAAGATGTGGTTACTATACTCAGTGGATTTCAAGTTGCTATAGTTTGACTTAAAATTAAAAGTTTTGTTTTAGTAATGCCCAGATTTGTTTGTAATGCTCTTCTTAGAGATGCCCATAATTTTGTGAGTCTTTTATTTGCAGTAGCATTGAATGATGCTTTTCATGGAATGATATGTGATTGCTCCAAGATTCATTTCCCAGACAATACTTGGTATCTTGAACTTCTTTTTTTGTTTGTTTTTTTTACACTCGCCGATTCTCAAGTTCACCTGCCTCTTTTTATTTCACTCATTACCTGACACTTAGGGCCCCCTAGGCTCAGGGCCCACTCTGACTACCTAACCTTCACCTGCCCACATAAATCTTCTGGGCTAGTCAGACTGGTCTCCTCAATGTTTCCCAAGTGTAGGGATTTTTATCCTTCTTGCCTACTATTATTCTGAATGGTTCTGGTTCTCCAAAGGCTCCCTCCCTCCATGAGTTTTAACTTGACTTCTTCAGCTTTTTCATAAGATCCATACCATGCAATTTAGCATGTCTTTATACAGTCTTATCCATTTTTTATTATCTAATATCATTCCTCACAGATGACCTGTCTCCTCACCTGACCTGTCTCATGTATAGTTTTCATAGGCTTTGTGGCACCTAACACAATAAAGGCTATTCTCTAGGTACTTAATACAT
The DNA here is from genome assembly GCF_964270905.1 of Leucopleurus acutus. NCBI lineage: Eukaryota > Metazoa > Chordata > Mammalia > Artiodactyla > Delphinidae > Leucopleurus > Leucopleurus acutus. Next base: position 53,658,498 of record NC_139144.1, read on the forward strand.
GTTTCATTCTTTAGAGATTGAATTGAATCATATCTGCCATCTGGTAAAACAGGAATGTTTAACACACAATGTAGAAAATTTAGAAAGGTTTTCTGTGCAATGATTGTCTATAGGACATAATCCAGGAAAAGTGTAACCCCAGCTCTGGGGCCCTGTTATGGGCTGAATTGTGTCCCCCCAAGTTCATATGTTGAAGTCCTAATCCCTCAGTACCTCAGGCTGTGACTGTATTTGGTGTATTTGGAGATAGGACCTTTAAAAAGTGATTAAGTTAAAATGAGGCCATTAGTGTGGGCCCTAATCCAGTCTGACTGGTGTTCTTATAAGAAGAAGAAATTTGGACACACAAAGGGATACCACACACGTAGAAGAAAGATGTGAGGATACAACAAGAAGATGGCCATCTGCAAGCCAAGGAGAGAGGCTGCAGAAGCCAAACCCAATGGTCCTTGATCTTGAACTTCTAGCCTTCAGAACTGTGAAAAAATAAATTTCTGTTGCTTAAGCCACTCAACCTGTGGTATTTTGTTATGGCAGCCTGAGCTGACTAACACAGGTCCTATATGCTACCTGTCTAGAGTGACAAGGAACCTCTCTGGGATGGATTTTCCATTTCCCTCTTCTTCCTGCCTCAGTTGGAAGATTCTAGATTATACCTCCCTGAAACAGAAGATGAAATGGAGAAGCAAAGAGATTCTCCCTTTACACTTCCTGACAAACTTAAGCTTGGTTCTGTGAAGGGCACTCCTGCACAGATGCTTTTCTATCTCCTTTAGTCTTGGACACAAGTCACTTCCCCACTGATGAAGCTGGGTAAAGGTAGGGTCCTCAAGCCTCTGACATTAGTTGTTTTTTTTTTTTCCCCTTCACAACTCTGTTTTCTTGTGCATAAATGTAATGGGTTAATTTGTATCTGAGGGAATTCTTATCTGAAAGAAGTTGTCTTAGTTTGAGTTTTCTCTAAATCAGGTCCTGAGACAAGGATCTGGGGGCAGGTAGTTTATTTTTGAAGTGGTCTCAGGATACACCAAGAGGGAGTAAGACAGAGACAGGTGGAAAGTCAGTACAGAGTGCTTTCAGGTATGGATACCTGTGGGAACCTGGGACTCAATCCTGCCAGGGATACTATAAGAGACTGTGTAGTCACAGCAAGGGACAAGGAAGCTAAGGCATTCATCCACCGTTCTTCTGCTGCTCATGTGTGAAGGGTTGGTTCTAGAGGAATGAACTAGCCACTAATCTGGCTTACCCTGGGAGTGGGCAGATCATGCTCCTACAGGCAGAGGAAGTCCAAGGTCAAAGAGACACAGACACTTGAAGTAGGAACCCATTGCCTCGTGAAAGGAACTGTCCACCAGTAATATAGGCAATCATATCTACAGGAATGTGTTAAGGGGATATTGGCAAGGCACCAACTGTCTGTTGCCAAAGACTAGTTTTCAGATGTGAGGAAGCTGGACTTATGTTCTCTAAAGTTATAGCTCACTCTGTTAGGTACCATAAAAACAGATCTTTAGTGCTTTGGGCTTTTTGTGGCTAATTCCTGCTTATCCCCCAAATCCCCATTTTAGAGCCATCTGCCAGAACTTAATTTATTCTTATAGTTCTACAGCAGCTGTTCTTGGATTGACCTTGATCATTGTCTCTTGGTGGTCTACTGGAGTATACCTGAAAGTGCACTCTGTCCTTCCTGCCCCCCAAATCTCCCAACAAGCCATATAAGAAAGCAGGGGCTTCAGTACCCTCCACCCCCACCCCCACCCCAAGTTCCTTATTTCCTAGTAAGTCATGTGTTTGTGTGGGGAGAGGGGTGGATGTTAGAACGTGGCCATAAGCCTACACAGTGCCTTCTGTATAGGTTCAGCCATGTTCTGGGCTTGTTAAATTACCAGTGGGCAGGGCCTGTCAGAAGACTGAAGATCATCTGGGAGGTAATTATTATAAGGGATGAGGAAGCTAGGGGTGACAGCTTGCTCAAATAACAAGCCTTAGTCATCAGAGGAGAGAGGCCATTCTGAGAATGGTGTGGTGTCTATGACTCAAATTTGTCTCTGACCTCCCTTTAGATCATGTCTCAGTCCTTCAGAGAGTTGAGGAGAAAGCTATAAATGAGAATGAAAAGAGTTTTGTGCTAAAACTGTTGGACATGGAGGTACAAGCAAGATAACTTAGGGACCCCTCTAAAATAATGTAATGCAATGAAGAGAGAGAGGACTTCTCTTCCAGTTCCAACCGTGTCCATGGAGAGTGCTGGAAAAGAGCAGGAGGAACCAGAAGCCACGTGGTATGTGACAAGTTTTGTTCCTTAGCACAGGTGGGATGCCCCCAGGGATTTACCAGTGTTACTTGGACAGAGCTTGATTGATGGTTGTGTCCTGATAAGTTGAGGGGGAAAGCCATGAAATCTGGTTTGGCTGATTAATGCAATCTCATTTATTCCCATAGGCTTATGAGGACTGAGCAAAACCTAGCTGCAGATGAAACATTCTGGTTGATAGGGGTAAATTCTTTCATTCCTTTCCACAATCAAGTTTAGGATAGTCCTATACTGCCTGGTCTGTAGTGGATGCTCAAAAAATTTCATTGAATGAATTACCATTACTCACATTTGGTGAACATCAAGAGTGAGCAGGATTGGAGAACAGATCCATGACAAATTCCTGGGGTGAGGAAGCAGTGGATTCATTCTTATTTGCTATGTCTTACAGAAATAAGTACTTGTGATAAGAAAACACTTATAGATAATGAAATGATTTTGTCACTGTATAAACTTCAGAGAAATCAAGTTATTGCTGAATAGTGCTTTAACTAATTGCTCTTAGTTTACCATTATTCGCTAGCATTGTGCCTTTGGCCAAGTTATGTAACATCTCTGAGCCTTGGTTCTTCTGTAAAATTGAGATAATGTTACCTACCTAGTGATTAGGTATCATTACCTAATGATATTGAGAGTATTGAAGTTAATGTATGTGAAGTGCCTAGTACAGTGCCTGGGACGTGGCAAGTATTTGGTGATGATGATGATAATGATGATTATTATCATTATTATCATATCTTAGATAATCTCTGACTATGCTAAATAAGCTCCATCTAGGGAATTGCCTCTACTTTGTTCTTTGGTTTTTAGTTGGTTTTCTAAGAATACATATTTAATGTAAACTTCATAACTTTAAAGTAAAGCCTTTGGTGTAGACTCTTATAAAAGTTTCTGGAAGTGTAGATATATCCTCTATGTGCAGTAGTTTTGTCTTGTCTATTTTTCACTCCCTTAAAGCGAATCAACAGATTAGTGAAACCTCATTTCCTCTTATATCAACTAGGTTGTATTTTCTGCTTTCCAATATCAGCTTTCGCTTGTTTGCATCTCTGTCAGCTAAACCAGTACCTAAAACTAGGGTCTATTTTGTACTTCTCTTAGTATCTCCTTTGTAAGCTGCTTGAAGAAGGTTTGCTGGAGCTGTGTGAAAGTGCATATTGTTTAGAAGACAGAACTCTTTTAGTTTGAAGGTAGAGGTGTGTTTTTTCTTCTTGGCAAATTCATTTTCTTTTGATGAAAGCCAAAACTTGAAGTTAGTGGTGACAGATCAGTGTCCTAATTGCTGTGCTGTTGGAAATAAGGAGAGATGTTTATTGCTAATCAAGTAAATAGCAAACCAAATTTCATCAGTGTAGCAAGATGAGCCTACTCGGTGGGCGGGTCTCATAAAATACGTTTTCTAGTGAGCCTGGGAAAACTTGTGAAGTGGTAATAATAAAAACAGCATATGGTCTTTGCAGGAACTTTGTCATACATAAGCAATGTGCTGTGGGTGTGGTAATGAACATCAGGTGTATTTGGCACATGACTTCTAAACTTGGGGAAGAGGAATTTTGCTTTTTTGCACATACTGGAATGTGCTTTTGCATTTCTGGTATTAAAAAAAAATAGCTTAAGAACTACGTTATTATTTTTTTATTCCTTATTTGGAAGCTATACTGGTGAGCATAAGAAAATACTTAACTTCAGATCTTCAAAGGCCTGCTGTAGAGGTTTGGAAAGCATTTGGTTTGGCTTGAAGCAAGTTTGGCTAGTGAAGTGACAGGCACACAAGAAAGAACAACAGGTGAAAAAATGTGGAGTTTCTTTCATCTTTCAAAGGATTTTCTTGATGAATTGAAACAACCATGAAAATAAGCACTGGCCTTTGTGCCCAGTGGCCTAAAAGTACTTAGAGTGGGCCAAATAAGAATCAGGCAGGGGCCTAATGAAAATCAGGCAACAAGCCTAGGCCTAATTAAATATGTGCTCCCTCCCCCCACTTTTTCTTTCTTCCCTTTGGCTCAATTTTTAACAAAAAATCTGGTTTTGTGGTAGAGAGATATTTCTCTTCCTTGACTCAGATTGAGTTAGTAACGACTAGCAAAGACAAACAGAGGCATGAGTTATTCAGTAGAACCGTGAAAATCTTTGTTGGCTAAGTAGATTTTCTTGCTGGCCTATTTCTTTTGAAAACTGCTTGTAAAAATTAACTAATATATTTGTGGGCTAAAATAAACAATATCTCTTGAAGTGGTTGAATGTGAGTCAGAGATAAAATTTTTCATTTTGTTTGGGAAAGATACTGCATTTGATTGTAAAGATGTTTTAGAACAGCTTTTAGAGATGTTGATTGAGCTTCCGCAGTTTCCCCAGCTTGTTTAAAGGAGTCTTTGGGATCTGTGAGTCATGAATAATTTTCTGATTAAGATCAGAAGACAGCTGTCTCCAGAGAATTCTGCAAAACTTTAAAACATATTTGAACAATGTGAAATTGACATAAGAGTAGAACATTTGCTTCAATGCCCAGTTTATGGCATGGGTACAGAGAGGACCTGGGACTGGATCACAGACTCCCAGGTCCTTAGTCGGGGGAGGGGGGAATTCTTTCTTGCCAGTACCTCCCAAGGAGAAGTTGCTGCTTAGTTTAGCGTTTGAATACAAATAAAAGTTTTAGGTAACTCAGGACATAACATACTTAATTTATTATAGCACATTTATAAAGTCCTAGGAGATGCCTGAATTATAATAATTGGTGAGTCTGTTTTGTGTCTTTCTCCAAAGCCTTTGCTTAGGGAGCAACTTTTGAAGTCAATGATGATGCCAGATTTGGAAGAATTCTAGAGGCATGTGTTTGGGGACCAGCACGGATGAGAATCATATTGGATCTGCAGACGGTAAGACATTACCAATATGTATGTAAAAGGATGACAAGACAGTCAAATCCTATGACAGATCATTCCTTTTAAAGAGAAATATCAATGCAATACTTAGCCACCGTCAAAGAGTAGTCATAAACAATACCACCAACAAACCGTAGAGTTTCAAAAGAAGCCTGGTACCCTGTTTTCCTTTTGAAATGCTTAATGAAAAGCTGCACAAAAAATTTCTGTGGATTTGAGGATTTTGGAATAAGCAAGCAGTAGGAACAGAAGCCCACGTGCTCTGTCTTTACTGGCTTTGTTTTGGTTTCAAGCTTAGCGCAAAATGTTTCTGCCAAGTGAACGTATGTGTGTTCATGGGATGTTTTCTGCTTTGCTTCACTCAGGCCCTGGTTTGTATCAGTCAGACATTGTTTCAGTGTAAGAGAAAACACACCCCTTGAAACAATTAAGGGATCGAAACTTATCATGAGGGCGAATAATAGACTGCAATGTCTATTTAGAATAGGGTTTTAGAAATTAATTACTGGGATAGGTCGCAGAATACTTCACTGTTTTCTAACGATTAAAAACGACAGTTGTGATAATTAGATCGTGAGAAATTTGTCAGGGCAATATATTTATCATTTATCACTTTAGAAACGGGTTGGCAAACTTTTTCTGTAAAGAGCCAGATAATAAATATTTTAGGCTTTGTGCGTTTGTAGTGTGAAAGCAGCCATAGACAGTAAGTAAATGAACACAGTAAGTTCCTGTGTTCCAATAAAACTTTAGGTATTAAGTATTATATTTCATATGATTTTAACATGTTCTTCCGTTGATTTTTTTCCAACAATTTAAAAATGTAAAAAACATTTTTAGCTCTGGATTGTATAAAAACAGGCAATGAGCCAAATTTGGCCCAAGGGCTATAGTTTGCTGACTCCTGCTTTAGAAGAAAAGACCCTGTTATTGTTTACACTAAGATGTCTGAGCATTATTTTTAAAAGCTATGCATTTGTTTTTCAATTCACAATTATTTTATAATTCTGGTCTAGTGATTATTGTTTTTAAAATGCATTGTTAGGGTTGTTTGAGGACTGCAGTATGAGGGTTAGCTGAGTGGCACGAGATTTGACAAATGAAATTCTGACTGTTCTCATTAGGTTCCAATTCCGTTCATCAGTAAAAGGAACTTGTGTCATTGCCTCACTTGTTGCAATGAATAAATCTGTATAATTTTACAAAAGAACAACTGCATGGATTCTTTTGCAGCCTGAAGACTTGAGTGTTAGGCTCCTCTTTATAAAAGTTTCCATGACAATCTGGCCCGAGAGAATGACAGGTTTGCCCTCATGGAGAATTTCTTATTAAGGAAGCTTTTCTTTCACCAGGAAGCTTTATGGGAACTTAATAGGGGGTCAAACAGAAAGGACCAAATAGGACTCTTTCATAAACCATACCTTATACTCACTCTGGCCTGAAAGAGAGCTTGTTTCCTACTGTGTGTGGTGATGGGGTGATGTTCAGAAGCTGAGAGGTTAGAGAGGACCACCGTGCTACCCCGGGGTCCTTCCTTCCTAGTGGTAACCAGGAGACCCAGACACAAGCATGAGCTATTAATATATGGGCTAAGCCAAGAATTATAGGCCCCTAGCTTTCTCTGTTGAAAGAAAGTATGTGGAGTGGTAAAGTGAGTGGGCTCTAAGCTCAACTCTCTTGAGTTTTTTTCCTGGTTCTGCCATTTACTAGCTGTGTGACTTTCACCTCTCTGTGCCTCATTTTCCTCCTCTGAAAAAGGGGCCTGACAATAATAAATAACAACAATGCCAGGGGTTGTTGTGGGGATTAAGTAAGTTAATACTGTTGGCTCTCCTATTTTAGGTTTCCACATCTGCTGAAGTAGGCCAACTGTATGTACTACACCGTTTTTTACAAGGAACTAGAGAATCACAGATTTTGGTATCTTTAGGGTCCTGGAACTAATCCCCCCGTGGATACAAGAGACAACTATCTATGTAATGCATTTTGGAACAGCACCTGGCACATGGTAGTGAAAACTAAATGATAGCTGTTGTGATAATTTTCTTTCTTTTGAGACTTGAAAGTAATGCAACATTTGCAAAGTCTTATTTAAAGGGAGATTCCTTTCCTCAGGCATAATCGCTATGACAATATCATTTAATCTCTTGCTTTTTCTTCCTCATCCATTATCACTCCATCGTCCTACTGATCTATATTTTCCAGCCACCTTAGCCACCCTGTCCTAATACCCATTTTGGATCTTGGCCTTTATTCTCTTCCCACCCACTGCACTTTGTTATAAACTCAGTGATCTCCTGGATCTAAATTGAGGAACACTTGGCTCATTTATAAGAGGGAAACATAGTTCATCAGGTGTAACCTAATATATTGCCTTGTAGCTGTGGCACAGCCCAGTCTGAATTTGGTTGGAAATCTCTGGGTTTTCCAGGCAGGTTTATAGTATGCTGCTTATACCCTGATAGAGCTGAGATGTTGAGAGGATAGAGCCCAAGGGGGAAAACTGGTAGTGTTCTGAAGGTAGGCTTTATGTCTCAACATTTTTTAGTAGGGTGCCCCAGGGGGTTTTGGAGAATGTTCTGTATTCTGAAGACCTTCAGGAAAGACTTTGCGCTTGACTATACATATTGGGCTTGGGTCCCTTTCCTGCCGACTGCTTTCTGGACTGGAAGAGAAGAAGCTTTAAATGTTTCTGTACACTGTTTTAAATCCAGCTAAGGCTTTGTTATCTTTCCTCTTGGCCCTGTGCTCTGGAGCTGTGCAGGAGTGTGGACAGTTGTTGAGGGAAGCTTTTATTTTTGTTAATTATTATCCTGGATTTGGCTATTCCTATTTTCTTGGAATAAAAGTGAGATATTGTTTGGACTACTCAGTTTACAGAGAGTAGGATTTTTATTTTTATTTTCCTAGAGAGGATGCGTTGTGTAAGTTTTGGACAAAAGCAATTCTGAAACATTTTAATATGTTTGCATAAGGAAAGGCCATGTTGTATAAGGTTTACATGAGGTCTATGGCTTTTGCTCTTTTGGATGACTCTAAAAAAGCAGTTCTTAGTCCTATAAGAAACAACGTCTGTGTTAAATTCCTGCTTATCCCTTAAAAACACAATACAGGGGGCTTCCCTGGTGGCACAGTGGTTGAGAGTCCGCCTGCCGATGCAGGGGACACGGGTTCGTGCCCCAGTCCGGGAAGATCCCACATGCCGTGGAGCGGCTGGGCCCGTGAGCCATGGCCGCTGAGCCTGCGCGTCCGGAGCCTGTGCTCCGCAATGGGAGAGGCCACAGCAGTGAGGGGCCTGCGTACCGCAAAAAAAAAAAAAAAAAAAAAAAAAAAAAGGGAGAAGTTGAAAACCCTTCAAATTCTAGAAGGCAGAGGGAGAAGAGAGAAAGGAAAGAAGGAAGGAAGAGAGAGAGGGAGGGAGGGAAAAGGGCAAGAACTCAGCATTTGTGTATGGGCTCCATGCATGAAAACTTCCTTAGGATGGGTAGAAACATCCAGAAAGGTTTTAGGAGAGCCTGGAATTCCCCTCTCTCCTGAGGGGAGAATGAAAGCCCATAAGAAAAGTTGTGAGGTCAGCATGGCCCTCTGTGATGTGGAAACAGTAGAGCAGGATTGTGAGGAAGAGTCTACGTAGATGGTCCTGAGATAGTATTTCTAGTTGCCCAGGGCCTGTACAAGGCATGTACAGGATCCAGAAGTCCTCATGAACCAAAGGGAGAAGGCGCAAACATTTGAGAGAACTGGTAGACTAGAATAGGTCCAAAAGCATTCTACCACCTATTAGATAGATGAACATCAGAAAGTCAGGTAATACCAACTATTGCTGAGGGAGTTGGGAAACTACCTTTCCCTGTTAGTGGAAGTCTAACTTGATACAGCTATTCTGGGGAGTTTTCTGGCTTAGAGAAATCTGGTCATATACACTAAGATTCCCACTCCTGAGTATATACTCTAGAGCCACTCTGACATGGGACTATAAGGGAACATGTATGAGTATGTTTATTTGGGAAGACAGAAAGTGGGTGGTAAGTGAGGTATCCATTGCTAGGGGAATGAATTAGTGAATTATAGAATATACATATGTAGTGGAATTCTACATACCACTCAGAATTAATTATCTAGATGTACATAAAGCAACATGGATAGATCTTAAAAACATATGTTGAATGAAAAAAGAAAAAAATTGTTCTATAGCACTGTTAGATGTATATAAATTAAACACCTACAACATAAACAGTATTACCTATTTCTCAAAGATACAAACATACCTAAATACATTTATGTCTTATAAACATTTGTGTGGATGCCTCTAGCAACAAGGGGAATGGAAGAAGTTAAGGGGGAAACAATAAAAATTAATAAAACATAATATAGGCCTTGTGAGGTTAAATGATGGTATATCATGAGCTAAGAGATATAATTAACTCTGAACATTAGATTAAAAAAAAGTGCTATAGTTTGCATATCTGAATCACAGTGAATGCATATGGTTATATATTGTGATGATTATATTCAGGAGAGGTGGTCCTGCAAGGAGTGACAACGAGTGACCAGCCTCTATGGGTAAGCTACACATCCAAATTACATAAACAGAAGATTTCAGGACCAGGACGGAATTTAGTAAATTGCTTGTTATTTAGTTCTCCGATGCCCTGGAAGATGAAGCATTTACCCCCTGAGATTAAGTTTTCACTGACTGATCAAACTCAATGTACTATTTATGTTCTCTGTAACAGGAATTTTAAAGTATATAAATTCTTAAGCGAGAGTCTGATATCCAAAAAGACACATTACTTTCATCTGAAGTAATCTGAAGTTCAACTGGGTGAAATACTGCTATAATTTAAGCTCCTTATTTATAAAATATGGATCCAGTTAATCAGATTTATAGTGTGAAGTTGGAGCTCTCTCTGATAACTTAGAGAAGGTGGTCTAATGTTCTTAAAATATTATCCCCTCTGGTCTTCATTATTTACCAGCTCCATGTTGGCTGTCACTACCTTTGTAGATCTCGGTTTCCTCATCTGTAAAATGATTGAACTAGTGCATCACTCCCTAAAAATGCTATGATTTCACAATAACAAAACCAAAAAAGATGATTAAAATCTACTTTCTACTAAATAGAAAGTCCTCCCTGCTGTATTTCCAACAGTCTACCAGGATTGCCTCAGGGTGAAGAGAAGTTGACAAGCACTAACTCCAATGGTAGGTGTGAATGAAATTCTATTTCCACACTGTTATCTTTGGGTCACCCAGTGCCTTTCAGAATCAGGCATTTAAAAAATTCTAGTGAATTATTCTTTGAGTTATTCTTAAGAGTAGAATTGGAGCAATAGATTTATATGCTGGTGCCTCGGTATAATCCCATTATCAGAATCTGTGATTCTGGATGGTGTTAGAAGTAAAATTATTTCTTTAAGTTTCTTTGGGTGCTTCCAGTATAAATATATCCTGGATGGTTTGCAAGATGGCCTTATAACATAATAATAATAATACCTAATGCATTATACTACATGCACAGACACTGTGGTAAGTGATTTCCAAATATTAACTCAATTCATTTTCACAACAACCCTGTGAGTTAGATACTATTATTACCCCTTTTTATGGAGGAGGAAAATGAAACACAGAGAAGTTAAGTTGCTTAAAATTTTTGGCTAAAAAGTAGAGGAGATGGGATTTGAACCCATGCTGTTTAGCTCGAGTACATGCTTTTAACCCCTAGGCTTACTATCTCTCTAATATGGAGTGAAGTTCCAGTTTACATCAACATTTTTATATTATACTAGAGATTTTTCTGGACTGTGTGTTCTGAAAAATGTCCCCGTTACTCCATTGATTGTCGGTTCTTGGAGGAAGATAATCAGGAAAAAAAAAACAGCCCATCAGCTTGGCTCTCTTACTCTGATTCTTCCTTCAATCCTGCCTCTTACAACAGTATATCAAATATTTATTCAGTTCCTCCTGTGTACCAGATTAAGTGCTTGATTTTTATTAACTTGTTGATTCCTCATGATGCATATGAGGCTTGCGTGATTTTTAGCCTGATCTTACTGATGAGCAAGCTGAGGCTTACGAAACTTACACATTTTGCTCGTGGTCATATGTCAAAAGATTATCCACCGGAGCATGCTGTGGCACCATTGCTAAGCCCCTTGTAGGATTGCTTTTTCTTTTTTCTTAAACGACTTTATTGGAGTATAATTGCTTTACAATGCTGTGTTAGTTTCTGATTTATAACAGTGAATAAGCTATACGTATACATATATCCCTATATGCCCTCCCTCTGCGTCTCCCTCCCACCCTCCCTATCCCACCCCTCTAGGTGGTCACAAAGCACCGAACAGATCTCCCTGTGCTATGCGGCTGCTTCCCACAAGCTACCTAGGTTCTTCAGAACCATTTTTTTTTTTTTAGATTCCATATATATGTGTTAGCATACGGTATTTGTTTTTCTCTTTCTGACTTACTTCACTCTGTATGACAGACTAGAGGTCCATCCACCTTAATACAAATAACTCAATTTCATTTCTTTCTATGGCTGAGTAATATTCTATTGTATATATGTGCCACATCTTCTTTATCCATTAATCTGTCGAGGGACACTTAGGTTGCTTCCATGTCCTGGCTATTGTAAATAGTGCTGCAATGAACATTGTTGTACATGACTCTTTTATTTTTATCTTTTTGTGGTATGCGGGCCTCTCACTGTTGTGGCCTCTCCTGTTGCGGAGCACAGGCTCCAGACGAGCAGGCTCAGCGGCCATGGCTCACGGGCCCAGCCGCTCCACGGCATGTGGGATCTTCCTGGACCGGGGCACGAACCCGTGTCCCCTGCATCGGCAGGCGGACTCTCAACCACTGCGCCACCAGAGAAGCCCCATGACTCTTTTTGAATTAAGGTTTTCTCAGGTATATGCCCAGTAGTGGGATTGTTGGGTCGTATGGTAGTTCTATTTTTAGTTTTTTAAGGAACCTCCATACTGTTCTCCATAGTGGCTGTATCAATTTACATTCCCACCAACAGTGCAAGAGGGTTCACTTTTCCCCACACCCTCTCCAGCATTTACTGTTTGTAGATATTTTGATGATGGCCATTCTGACCAGTGTGAGGTGATACCTCATTGTAGTTTTGATTTGCATTTCTCTAATGATTAGTGATGTTGAACATTCTTTCACGTGTTTGGTGGCAATCTGTATATATTCTTTGGAGAAATGTCTATTTAGGTCCTCTGCCCATTTTTGGATTGGGTTGTTTGTTTTTTTGATATTGAGCTGCATGAGCTGCTTGTAGATTTTGGAGATTAATCCTTTGTCAGTTGCTTCATTGGCAAATGTTTTCTCCCATTCTGAGGGTTGTCTTTTCATCTTGTTTATGGTTTCCTTTGCTGTGCAGAAGCTTTTAAGTTTCATTAGGTCCCATTTGTTTATTTTTGTTTTTATTTCCATTTCTCCAGGAGGTGGGTCAAAAAGGATCTTGCTGTGATTTAAGTCATAGAGTGTTCTGTCTATGTTTTCCTCTAAGAGTTTTATAGTGTCTGACCTTACATTTAGGTTTTTAATCCATTTTGAGTTTATTTTTATATGCTGTTAGGATGTGTTCTAATTTGATTCTTTTACATGTAGCTGTCCAGTTTTCCCAGCACCACTTATTGAAGAAGTGGTCTTTTCTCCATTGTATATTCTTGCCTCCTTTATCAAAGATAAGGTGACCATATGTGCGTGGGTGTATCTTGGCTTTGTATCCTGTTCCTTTGATCTATATTTCTGTTTTTGTGCCAGTACCATACAGTCTTGATTATTGTAGCTTTGTAGTATAGTCTGAAGTCAGGGAGTCTGATTCCTCCAGCTCTGTTTTTCTTTCTCAAGATTGCTTTGGCTATTCGGTGTCTTTTGTGTTTCCATACAAATTGTGAATTTTTTTGTACTAGTTCTGTGAAAAATGCCATTGGTAGTTTGCTAGGGATCGCATTGAATCTGTAGATTGCTTTGGGTAGTAGAGTCATTTTCACAGTGTTGATTCTTCTAATCCAAGAAAATGGTATATCTCTCCATCTATTTGTATCATCTTTAATTTCTTTCATCAGTGTCTTATAGTTTTCTGCATACAGGTCTTTTTTTCTCCTTAGGTAGGTTTATTCTGAGATATTTTATTCTTTTTGTTGCAATGTTAAATAGGAGTGTTTCGTTAATTTCTCTTTCAGATTTTTCATCATTAGTGTATAGAATGCAAGAGATTTCTTTGCATTAATTTTGTATCCTGCTACTCTACCAAATTCATTGATTGGCTGTAGTAGTTTTCTGGTAGCATCTTTAGGATTCTCTATGTATAGTATCATGTCATCTTCTACTTTATCAGTAACAGCTTTACTTCTTCTTTTCTGATTTGGATTCCTTTTATTTGTTTTTCTTCTCTGATTGCTGTGGCTAAAACTTCCAGAACTATGTTGAATAATAGTGGTGAGAGTGGGCAACCTTGTCTTGTTCCTGATCTTAGAGGGAATGGTTTCAGTTTTTCACCATTGACAATGAGGTTGGCTGTGGATTTGTCATATATGGCTTTTATTATGTTGAGGTAGGTTCCCTCTATGCCTACTTTCTGGAGAGTGTTATCATAAATGGGTGATGAATTTTGTGGAAAGCTTTTTCTGCATCTATTTAGATTATCATATGGTTTATATCCTTCAGTTTGTTAATATGGTGTATCACATTGATTAATTTGCGTATATTGAAGAATTCTTGCATTCCTGGGATAAACCCCACTTGATCATAGTGTATGATCCTTTTACTGTGCTGCTGGATTCTGTTTGCTAGTATTTTGCTGAGGATTTTTGCATCTATGTTCATCAGTGATATTGGCCTATAGTTTTCTTTTTTTGTGACGTCTTTGTCTGGTTTTTGTATCAGGGTGATGGTGACCTCGTAGAATGAGTTTGGGAGTGTTCCTCCCTCTGGTATATTTTGTAAGAGTTTGAGAAGGATGTGTTTTAGTTCTTCTCAAAATGTATGATAGAATTCGCCTGTGAAACCATCTGGTCCTGGGCTTTTGTTTGTTGGAAGATTTTTAATCACAGTTTCAATTTCAGTGCTTGTGATTGGTCTGTTTATATTTTCTATTTCTTCCTGGTTCAGTCTCAGGAGGTTGTGCTTTTCTAAGAATGTGTCCATTTCTTCCTGGTTGTCCATTTTATTGGCATATATTCGCTTGTAGTAATCTCTCATGATCCTTTGTATTTCTGCAGTGTCAGTTGTTACTTCTATTTCATTTCTAATTCTGTTGATTTGACTCTTCTCCCTTTTTTCTTCTTTTTTCAAAATTCAAAAGGTTTATTACTCATCTATTAATTCTATTACACTTATTTATTCAGCTTTATTGTTTTAAAATATATCAAAATAAAAAGAGAAATTTATACCTATCTTATCTATGTATGGAAGAACAGCTGGTACCCAAGGTGGCACCAACAATCCTAGCAGCTCTTACTTTACATATCCGTAGTAGTCAGCAATTTCCATTTCTTTTTCCCTCTCAATGAAAAATTGCAGTTTCCCCAAAGAGTTGTATTTGGCAGCATTCTCACGTTCTTGTTGAGCCCGCCTCTTCATGGCCTCCCACTCTGGCCTCTGCTCTTGTTTGATGGACTTTGACAGTACTGGCTCAGAAACATTGGGCTCCCTCCATGGAATTCATTGCTTGCTGAAGTCTTGGAATAGAAATGGGGTTTGGAGCTTGGGTGGGGACTGGCGCTTAGTCACAGCAGGGGGAAGAGGCTCCCGCTGGAGAGAAGTGCAAGATGAATTTTTGTAGGGTGCAGGCCTAGGTGCAGCAGACTGAGGGACACTAGGCTGGGTATGGTCGGTCCAACCCGGTTGGGTTGTGTTGGTCACAGTTGGCTGAGCTGGTTTGGCAGGACCTGGCAAAGAGGCAGGAGCTGGCTGGGATGAAATGACTGCAGTGGGTTGAGCTGAGTTAGTACAACCGGACTGGACATGGTCAGCCACAGCAGGCCGATGTGAGGCCAGAGACTGTGGCCTCCGAGGAGCAGGTCGAGCTCTCCCTTTTTTTCTTGATGAGTCTGGCTAATGGTTTATCAATTTTGTTTATCTTCTTGAAGAACCAGCTTTTAGTTTTATTGATCTTTGCTATTGTTTCCTTCATTTCTTTTTCACTTATTTCTGAGCTGATCTTCATGATTTCTTTCCTTCTGCTAACTTTGGGGTTTTCTTGTTCTTCTATCCCTAAGTGCTTTAGGTGTAAGGTTAAGTTGTTTATTTGAGATGTGTCTTGTTTCTTGAGGTAGGATTGTATTGCTATAAACTTCCCTCTTAGAACTGCTTTTGCTGCATCCCATAGGTTTTGGGCCGTCGTGTTTTCATTGTCATTTGTTTCTAGGTATTGTTTGATTTCCTCTTTGATCCCTTGGTTATTTAGTAGCATATTGTTTAGCCTCCATGTGTTTGTATTTTTTTACAGTTTTTTTCCTTTACTTGATATCTAGTCGCATAGTGTTGTGATTAGAAAAGATACTTGATATGATTTCAATTTTACCAAGGCTTGATTTGTGACCCAAGATATGATCTATCCTGGAGAATATTCCATGAGCACTTGAGAAGTTAGAGTATTCTGTGTTTTGGATGGAATGTCCTATAAATATAAATTAAGTCCATCTCGTTTAATGTATCATTTAAATCTTGTGTTTCCTTATTTATTTTCGTTTTGGTTGTTCTGTCCATTGGTGAAAGTGGAAAGTCCCCTACTATTATTGTGTTACTGTCGATTTCCCCTTTACAGCTGTTAGCATTTGCCTTATGTATTGAGGTGCTCCTATGTTGGGTGTGTAAATATTTACACTTGTTATATCTTCTTCTTCGATCGATCCCTTGATCATTATGTAGTGTCCTTCTTTGTCTCTTGTAATAGTCTTTATTTTAAAGTCTGTTTTGTCTGATCTGAGAATTGCTACACCAGCTTTCTTTTGATTTCCATTTGCATGGAATATATCTTTCCATCCCCTCACTTTCAGTCTGTATGTGTCCGTAGGTCTGAAGTGGGTCTCTTGTAGACAGGTCTGAAGTGGGTCTCTTGTAGATATACGGGTCTTGTTTTTGTATCCATTCAGCCAGTCTGTGTCTTTTAGTTGGAGCATCTAATCCATTACATTTAAGGTAATTATCGATAAGTATGTTCCTATTACCATTTTCTTAATTGTTTTGGTTTTTTTATTGTAGGTCTTTTCCTTCTCTTATGTTTCCTGCTTAGAGAAGTTCCTTTAGCATTTGTTGTAATGCTGGTTTGGTGGTGCTGAATTCTCTTAACTTTCTTGTCTGTAAAGGTTTTAATTTCTCCATCGAATGTGAATGAGATCCTTGCTAGGTAGAGTAATCTTGGTTGTAGGTTTTTCCCTTTCATCACTTTGAATATGTCCTGCCACTCCCTTCTGGCTTGCAGAATTTCTGCTGAAAGATCAGCTGTTAACGTTATGGGGATTCCCTTGTATGTTATTTGTTGTTTTTCCCTTCCTGTTATTAATATTTTTTCTTTGTATTTAATTTTTGATAGTTTGATTAATATGTGTCTTGGCATGTTTCTCCTTGGATTTATCCTGTATGGGACTCTCTGTGCTTCCTGGACTTGATTGACTATTTCCTCTCCCATGTTAGGGAAGTTTTCAACTATAATCTCTTCAAATATTTTCTCAGTCCCTTTCTTTTTCTCTTCTTATGGGATGCCTATAATTCGAATGTTGGTGCATTTAATGTTGTCCCAGTGGTCTCTGAGACTGTCCTCAATTCTTTTCATTCTTTTTTCTTTATCCTGCTGTGTGATAGTTATTTCCACTGTTTTATCTTCCAGGTCACTTATCCGTTCTTCTATGTCAGTTTTTCTGCTATTGATTCCTTGTAGAGAATTTTTTGTTTCATTTATTGTGTTGTTCATCATTGTTTGTTTGCTCTTCAGTTCTTCCAGGTCCTTGTTAAACGTTTCTTGTATTTTCTCCATTCTATTTCCAAGATTTTAGATCATCTTTACTATCATTACTCTGAATTCTTTTTCATGTATACTGCCTATTTCCTCTTCATTTGTTTGGTCTGGTGGGTTTTTGTCTTGTGCCTTCACCTGCTGTGTATTTCTCTGTCTTGTCACTTTGCTTAACTGTGTTTGGGGTCTCCTTTTCACAGCTGCATGTTCACAGTTCCCGTTGTTTTTGGTGTCTGTCCCCAGTGGGTAAGGTTGCTTCAGTGGGTTGTGTAGGCTTCCTGGTGGAGGGGACTGGTGCCTGTGTTTTGGTGGGTGGCTCTGGATCTTGTCTTTCTGATGTGCAGGGCTGTGTCCAGTGGTGTGTTTTGGGGTGTCTGTGAACTTAGTATGATTTTAGGCAGCCTCTCTGCTAAGGGGTGGGGTTGTGTTCCTGTCTTGGTAGTTGTGTGACATGGGGCATCCAACACTGGATCTTGCTGGCCATTGGGTGGGGCTGGGGCTAAGCGCTGAGACAGATATCCCTGAGAGAGGTCTCAGTGATTGATATTACATGGGGCCAGGAGGTCTCTGGTGGTCCAGTGTCCTGAACTGGACTCTCCCACCTCAGAGGCTTAGACCTGACACCAGGCTGGAGTACCAAGACCCTGTCAGCCACACGGAAGAAGAAAAGGGAGAAAAACAGAAAAAAAAAAAGATAATTAAAAAAATAAATAAATAAAATAGTTAAAATAAAAAAAAATTATTAAAATATAAAAGTAATAAAAAAGAAGAGAGCAATGAAACCAATAAACCAATAAATGAAACAACAAAACAATAGACAAATCCACCAATGATGACAAGCGCTGAAAACTAAACTAAGATAAACATGTAAATCAGAAACTAGTCAGTCCCTAGTTTCATACAGCATACAGTCGCATACAGCAAACCCCAAGTGTACAGTTGCTCCCAAATTCTACTGCCTCAATTTTGGGATGATTCATTGTCTATTCAGGTATTCCACAGATTCAGGGTACATCAAGTTGATTGTGGAGATTTAATCTGCTGCTCCTGAGGCTGCTGGGAGAGATTCCCCTTTCTCTTCTTTATTCGCACAGCTCCTGGGGTTCAGCTTTGGATTTGGCCCCACCTCTGCGTGTAGGTCGCCTGAGGGCATCTGTTCTTCGCTCAGACAGGACGGGGTTAAAGGAGCAGCTGATTAGGGGGCTCTGGCTCACTCAGGCCAGGGAGAGGGAGGGGTACGGAATGCAGGGGGAGCCTGTGGCGGCAGAGGCCGGTGTGACATTGCAACAGCCTGAGACGTGCCGTGTGTTTTCCCGGGGAAGTTGTCCCTGGTTCACGGGACCTTGGCAGTGGCGGGCTACACAGTCGCCCAGCAGGAGAGGTGTGGATAGTGACCTGTTCTTGCACAGAGGATTCTTGGTGGCTGCAGCAAGGCGTTAGCGTTTCATGCCCGTCTCTGGGGTCCACGCTGATAGCCATGGCTCACGCCCATATCTGAAATTCATTTAGGCTGTGCTCTTAATCCCCTCTCCTCACTCACCCCGAAATAATGGTCTCTTTCCTCTCAGGCAGCTCCAGACGTTTTTCCGGACTCCCTCCTGACTAGCTGTGGCGCACTAGACCCCTTCAGGCTGTGTTCAGGCAGCCAACCCCATTCCTCTCCCTGGGGTCTGACCTCCGAAGCCCGAGCCTCAGCTACCAGCCCCCACCCGTCCCGGCGGGTGAGCAGACAAGCCTCTCGGGCTGGTGAGTGCTGGTCGGCACCGATCCTCTGTGCAGGAATCTCTTCGCTTTGCTCTCTGCACCCCTGTTGCTGCGCTCTCCTCCGTGGCTCCGAAGCTTCCCACCTCCTCTGCCTGCAGTCTCTGCCCATGAAGGGGCTTCTAGTGTGTGGAAACCTTTCCTCCTTCACAGCTCCCTCCCAGAGGTGCAGATCCCGTCCCTATTCTTTTGTCTCTGTTTTTTCTTTTTTCTTTTGCCCTACCCAGGTACGTGGGGAGTTTCTTGTCTTTTGGGGAAGTCTGAGGTCTTCTGCCAGCATTCAGTAGGTGTTCTGTAGGAGTTGTTCCACATGTAGATGTATTTCTGATGTATTTGTGGGGAGGAAGGTGATCTCCACGTCTTACTCCTCCGCCATCTTGAAGGTCCTTGTATGATTGCTTCTAAGGATACTTAGCATTTGTGGGCAGGGGTTTCTCATCCCTAGAGTAAGAGAGTTATTCGGATGTCTTCTAATGTAATGTTCATCTTTACTTCTTTATGAGTCCATTAATCATATGGGTCATGTCTCCTCACTTAGTACTGGCTAAAGTAGAATTTCAAACCAGGCTCAAAAACTGGCACCTTTTTCTCTCATTGGCTTTGGCAAATCATGAGCATATGAAGCAACAAAACAAAATAATACACAGAAATCTATATTTTTATTCCTTTCCTAGAAACTATTTTAAATCAAGCACTGTTATTATTTATATTATGCAGGCTTTCCCTTCATTAATAAAGCATTTTTTTAAATAATAAAAATTTATTTAGAAACGACAATATTCTGTGTTAGAGGAGGAATTGCTGTGTTCAATTGGATGAAGTTGTGCTGGTATTCACATCTTTAAAAACATCTTCCAAAACTTGACCCTGAATTTCGAAAGCCCTTGAAGCAAACTCTCTTAGTAAAAACTAGCAGGAGAAGGACCGAGGTAGAAAAGAGGTCATGACTAATTGCCTGGGAATGTTTCCTCACGCTTAAAAAGAGGTGGAAGAGTGGGGTGAAGAAGTGGGGTGGTGTGACCTTTTGATCCTAGATGTCTTGCTTATATTTCCTTATCACGAATCTTTTTGCTAAAAGTGAAGTGTTGGTAAAGTGGCTTTAGTCTGCCAGAGAGCCTCTTGGCCTTGGTCCAAACCTAACTGAAATATTATCAGAAATACATTCTTTACCATGTATAGCACTTGCAAGTTCTTCTAATGAGGTCCACACATGGTAGCCAATTAGGCAGGATAATCCAGTGCCTTGGGCAGGGAAGAGAATGCCTTCTCACGTAGGGGTTATCCATGTAGGGGTTATCCACCAAATGTGGCTTTGCGTGGCATGTCCAGGGGATGATGCCAAAGTGCTGTTTTGTGGGACAGAAATAAGTAGCATTATATATTTGTGAGGCTCAAAAAAGCATCTAGTTTTTATACTCTTATTTGAGAAAAAAATGACTTAAAGCTTATTTTATTCTAGGATAAAACTAAAAAGAAACCTTGATGGAGTATGCCTCTGGAAGGAGGCTGCACATGGCAAGTTTAAGGAAGATGACATGATGGGTGGTTACTAGGACAAGAAGAAAGGGTTGGTGACAGACTCGAGGAGATAACAAGCTCATGACACACAACAAGCTCACAATATACACACATTCATAGAATGTCTAGAATCAGTGTGCCAAAATACGTAAGGGTCCAAAATATACTCTAAAACTTCAGATATTCTATGCCTTTTATTTATATAGTGCTTATTTTTAAGGAACTCCTAGAGTTTTATTTATAATTTAGATTAGTCTGATTTTGCCCTTGGAGTCTTAAAAGCCTCATGCTTCTTTTAGGCAGGCAGTAGACTCCTCCGATTCCTGGCACCATTTCATGTTAGGAAACCAAGTTCCACTCGACGTTTCCTGGAGATAGCCTTGATTCATGGCAAAATTAGATCTGTTCTCCAGAGTCATCAACAGTCAAAACTTAAAAGGCATGTGGTAGAACCTGCCTCTGCCCAGAACATTTTGAAATTCCATGGGCAGCCAGTGAGCCTGCAAAACTGTTACCAAGTTTGCTTCACTGTCATTCTTTGGGGACAATGGAGCTGCATTCTCAAGGGTGCCTTTCTTGTGCTCACTGGGTTCCCTGGCAGCTAATACAAGAGAACATTACAAATTGGCAAGAGGCATACATCTTATTCCTAGAAAAAGACTCAATACTAGCTTGTATATCCAGACATTTCAGAGCTGCTAGAGCTTATAGGGGAGGAAAAAAAATTTGTCCTTCTCTCAAATTTGTCAGTCTCCATTATAGGAGAACCAACTGGAAATCTATCACTGGCATGGATCTGTCCTGACTGGATTTGATACGGATGTACCTAAGTGGAATTCTAAAGTCTTGGTCATTTTTGAAGACCATTCTGCTTCCTTCTTATGCCTCTCTAAAGTGTAAACAGTGCTAATGAATCTATGTGTTACATCTTGTGAGTCATATATTTGCATTTTAACAGAGGTGTCCAGTCCTTAACTCGAAGGACTGAATCTTAGGGTGGGAATTTCAGCTACTGTGGCAGACCAGGAGGAAGAAATTTTGGGAATGAGTGTGCTTAGTGGAAAGGCTTAAATCAACCCAAGAGGATGGATAAGTATAATTTATCTTGTGCCATCACTTGCCAGAGTTATTTCTGGGAGCCCCTCTGATGTGGATTCTGTAGAACTCTGTGAATCAGAAGGAATGCAGTGAATGACCTCAGCTCCAAAGGGGGCTGCCTACCTCCATCTGTGCCAGGATCTGGACGACAGGGAGTAAAATATAGACCCTAGTCCTTGGGTATTGTGCCCTCCTGGAAGATCTGGCCTTCCAGAAGGGAGGAACCCAGATGGAAAATGACCTGAAGTACATACCATTGAAGTGCCACATGGGAGGGAGAATAGTAGGTTTGTGGAAAGGGAGAAGACCATCCATTCTCTTACTCCTGTCGTGGAAGAGCCTGCAGAATATAGGAAAAGGTGCTCATTTATCCTAGACCTCACTCTGCCACCATCTGGGTGAGTGGCCTTGCTGTATTCCAGTCAGCAGCTAAATTATCCAGTTGCTTTCTTGAAGCCTGCTCAAAACCAGACATTTCCTTGGAGCAACATTGGCAATTTATTTTACTGTCTTAAGTTACTTCTGCTTTGAAAGCAACTTAAACCAAATAATTTTGGAGATGATATATGGAAAAGAACTTTAAGACCTTAGTTTACCATTTATTCATGTCTGGTATAGATCTAGAACCAGTTTTGGGGGGAAACCTTGGCTCTGACTGCAGGTGCTATGAGGCCTCTGCAGAATGGCTGAGTTAATGTGCCATTCAGGCAGGAGTCAGGATTAAGATCTTAAATTAGGATCTTAAATAGTCAAATTGACTATTCAATGATTTTTTTCTAATTATAAAGTAATTTACACAAATTATAGAAAATATAGGAAAATAATAAAAATCACTTATAGTTCTGTGTTTCAGAGATATGGCTGTTAAAATTTTGGAGTACTTCCTCCCATTCTAAACTATATGAATTAGTAACTTAGTTTACAAGGTAGGGAACACACAATATATATATATATATATATATATATATATATATATATTTAAAATTCCTGTTTCTTTTACTTATTACTAAATCAGGAATGTTTTCTTATGTTATTAAATATTGTTTGAAATCACGCTATTTACTGGTTGCATACTATTTCATTGTAAGAATATATTGTAATTTATTTACGTGATCCTTTACGGTGATGGCTCAAATTACCTTGATCTCTCAGGCACCTTTCTTCTGCTGATGTGCCCTTAACTTTTATGAGAGATGCTATTAATAACATAGGCCTGTTATGATGGTTCATTTTATGTGTCAGGTTGGCTAGGCTATGGTGCCCGGTTGTTTGGTCAAACACTAGTCTAGCTGTTGCTGTGAAGGTAATTTGTAGATGTGATTAACATTTACAACAGTTGACTGTAAGTAAAGGAGATTATCCTGGGTAGTGTATGTGGGCTCATCCAATTAGTTGAAAGCTTTATGAGCAAAAACTGAGGTTTCCTGAAAAAAAAAAAAGAAAAATAAATCTGCCCCAAGATTGTAACAGAAATTCTGCCTTGAGTTTCCAGCCTGCTGGCCTGCCTTACAGATTTCAGATGTGCTAGCCTCCATAATCCCATGAGCCAATCCTTGAAATACATCTTTAGATCTGTTTTTCCAGAGAACCCCAACTGATATACCTGTAAAACCTGTTATCACATTTGCCTTGAGAATGTCATCAAAGACCTTGCCTATCACATAAATTAGAACGCCTGCAAGAGATCTCACATAAAATTTTCTTAAAAATTAGTAGTAGGAAAATATCTGCTTCCACTGAATACTAGTATGTTTCCTATTCTCTGATAGTGAGAAGCACACCACTATCCTACTCTTCTTTGGGTTTAGTTGGGAAGAAGCATGGAGCTCAGCCATGGTGGGTCAATTTATATTCTTTCTTCTAGGTCACAACTTAGCACCTCACTTAAATTTTCCTCTACCCTTTTCTTTACTCGTATCTGTAAGCTGTCTTAATTCTCTGTGGAAAAGGATAAGATGTAAAGAGCCAAGGTCCACCCTCTGTTTTTCTTCCTTTGATTTTAGGGTGAATGTTTTCCCTCCCTCTCTGGCTGAATAGAAATTATATTTACTTTTGCCCTTTTCCTAAAGACTTGAGAAAAACCATTAAACAAAATCTGTTTTCTTTTCTCCAGTCTGTACTGCAGTAATGGCTTCCCACTGAGTTACAGCCAGCAGGGCCCCACCACCTTGGGCAGGATCATTGGATCAGCTCTCAGGTGTTTGAAGTTGGCTAAGCCTGGTCAGTGGATGAGCCTAGAGACCAGAAGGCAGGATATTGGGTAGGCTTAGTTTACTCAATTATTTGTATGTATTAAAAAGCTTTGCTCAAGAATTTTTTTCCAATATAATCCCCATTATTTCAATTTGAAGGCCTGTTTCAACAGAAGTCATTCTGTTGTCAGTATCAAATTTTTCTGCATAGTAATCTGGCTCAATCATGGCCATCGGCAGTTTAATAAGATTCAGATGGCATACAACCCATATGAAAGATGTGAAAACCTTAGACATGCATTAATAGCTCCTGGTCCTGGCACCACAAAATATCACCAAACCCCAGGTCTGCTTTTTGCTTCCAGTAGATGCTTTTGATTTACAGGTACATTAAAATTACATAGGAAATATAAATATCCAAAGTAAAAGGCATGAGAAAGAGACTATTTTACCTGTCCAGGAATATTTTATACTTTGGTGAGAAGATGATGTGGCAGCCTGGCACATTTGGAATTCCAAGGGAAAGAGAGCCAGATAGCCCTTAAAGAAAGATATATCGAATAGAGTCATCTCCAATGACTAATGAATATGGTTAGCACAGTATATCAGGAAACAGAATACTCTCATTTTCTTCTTCTGAGAGTACAAAGTATAGAGGAATCTAATGTTCTTTGTAAAAATATTTTTGTATTTATTGTTTAGTCTCCCAAATGGCTATTCTCCCAAAAGGCAAAGATAGTTTGAGTCCCAGAATTTGGATTTAACCTTAGAGTTTCTCTAAATACCATTTGTCTGATGTTTCTTTAATATGGAGATTAAATGCAAACATGAAATTAGCTTCCTTGAAACATTCACTTTGAACTTTGCTTTTCTGCTACTGAGGAGATGATCTTTTGAACGGATGCCCTGCCACATCGACAGTGTGTTCAGAGCTTGGATGTGGGCCAGCCTTGCTTAGCCGTTTTTCCTTATTTAGCTCGCTCAATATTATTGGCAGGTTGCTTCCACCAAAACCCCTATTTTCTAAAGGATTTTTGACAACTTCAAGTAGGTTCAGTATCTTTCATGGGAACTTCTGCTAACCGGGCAGAAAGACTGACGTGCCAATTACAGCAGCAGCAGAAGCTGAGTGGCTTTTGTTTTATTAGAAATATAATCCAATCCTGTGCAGGCCAATATATAGAGCCTATGATGTAATTTTTAAAGTAATACACAAGCAAAAAACTATTTAAATTACATAGTGTTCCTTTTCTGAATGGTCTTGGAGGACCTTTTTAGATAATTTCAAAATTCTTTAATTAGTTTTATAATGGTGATTAGTATTATTATCCTCCCTTTAGAAAGGAGAATTTACTCTTATGATGAGCAAGGTTCTTTCCCTCTATTTTGGCAAGTATATGAAAGTGATTGAATCAGCACCATTCTTTCCTTAACTTCTGGGAACTCAGGATGATTGGAGGGGTAACCTTTTAAGTTAAACTATCTATTTGAAGCATTCACTAAAATGCGAAGACTGAAAAATCCACAGTTATTAATTTGTCGTTTTGGTAGCATTGCTCACTGATGAACAAAGAATTATTTGCGAATGAGGAACATTGATTCTTATGTGTTTTAATGCAGAATTTTTTTTTTTTTTAAAGCTTGGCAGAGTTTGGGAACGCTACTGACTAGACATAGGAAATATTCTTCCATTAACAGTTCACAAATACATTTTATGATGATCCTGGCCTTATAAGGAAAGCTTTATGAATTCAGTAAGGGCCCATATACAACATTTTTGGATGTTATACATAGTATGAGTAGTTTTCTTTTTAAGTAAACACAGCATGCAATACAATAAGCCTAATAAAGCAAGGAATTATATATATATATATATATATATACATATATATATATAATTCATTTTATATATTCTCCATCCTCAAAATTAAAGTGCTGTGTATTAAACTGTGCGGCGTGAAAGTATTGCCCAGCCTTATTAGGCAATGAAGGGAGGGCAATGCTATAATGATAGAAGCAGTGGGTGTAAAATTGGGGATTATGGGCAATTCTGTGGTTCAGGGAGGAAAATGGGTAGCTAATAGCAAACAAAAGATACTTAGGTTGCTGCTGCACAGGAAATATAAACTGTCAAGAGACAATTAGAATCATCAGTGTTCAATCGTTTGATTTCAATGATCAGCATTTTAATGGCCTTAGACAAAATTTTCAGGCCAGCATATTATGTCTTTTACTTCCCATCATTTATAATAGAGAATGATGGGAAATTAGTAAGACAGTAATTTTATAGGTGACTTTATTAAAAAATTAATTTTTCCATCAAGTAAAATATACACACAGTCTTTGGAAATACTCATTTAAGTATCAGATTAAAAAAACTTTATTGAAGTATAGTTGATATACAATGTTGTATTAATTTCTGCTGTACAGCAAATTGATCCATATACATATATATATTCTTTTTCATGTTCTTTTTCATTATGGTTTATCGTAGGATATTGAATATAGTTCCCTGTGCTATACAGTAGGACCTTGTGCTTTATCCATCCTATATGTAATAGTTTGCATCTGCTAATCCCAAACTCCCAATCCTTCCCTCCGTCACCCCCCCTTGGCAACCACAAGTCTGTTCTCTATATCTGTGAGTCTGTTTCTGTTTCATAGATATGTTTATTTGTGTTATATTTGAGATTCCACATATAAGTGATATTATATTGTATTTGTCTTTCTCTTTCTGACTTAACTTTGCTTAGTATGATAATCTCTAGGCCCATCCATGTTGCTGCAAATGGCATGATTTCATTCTTTTCTTATGGCTGAGTAATATTCCATATTATCCATTCATATATATATATATATGAATGGATAAAGAAGATATCTTCTTTATCCATTCATCTGTCAATGGACATTTAGGTTGTTTCCATATCTTGGCAATTGTAAATGGTGCTGCTATGAACATTGGGGTGCATGTATCTTTTCAAATTAGAGTTTTATCCAGATATATGCCCAGGAGTCAGATTGCTGGATCATATGGCAACTCTATTTTTAGTTTTTTTTTTTTTTTTTTTTGCGGTACGCGGGCCTCTCACCATCGTGGCCTCTCCCGTTGCGGAGCACAGGCTCCGGACGCGCAGGCTCAGTGGCCATGGCTCACGGGCCCAGCCACTCCGGGGCATGTGGGATCTTCCCAGACTGGGGCACGAACCCGTGTCCCCTGCATCGGCAGGCGGACTCTCAACCACTGCGCCACCAGGGAAGCCCTATATTTAGTTTTTTAAAGAACCTCTATACTGTTTTCCATAGTGGCTACACCAATTTACATTCCCACCAACAGTGTGGGAGGGTTTCCTTTTCTCCATGCCCTCTCCAGCATTTATTGTTTGTAGACTTTTTAATGATGGCCATTCTGACTGGTGTGAGGTGACACCTCATTGTAGTTTTGATTTGCATTTCTCTAATAATTAGCGAGGATGAGCATCTTTCCATGTGCCCATTGGCCATCTGTATGTCTTCTTTGGAGAAATGTCTATTTAGGTGTTCTGCCCATTTTTCAACTGGGTTGTTTGTTTTATTGTTATTGAGTTGTATGAGCTGTTTGCATATTTTGGAAATTAAACCCATGTCAGTTACATAATTTGCAAATATTTTTTCCCAGTCCGTGGGTTGCCTTTTTGTTTTGTTTACAGTTTCCTTTCCTGTGCAAAAGCTTATAAGTTTGATTAGGTCACATTTGTTTATTTAAAAAAAAATTTTTAGCATCTTTATTGGAATATAATTGCTTTACAATGATGTGTTAGTTTCTGCTTTATAACAAAGTGAATCAACTATACGTATACATATATCCCCATATCTCCTCCCTCTTGTGTGTCCCTCCCACCCTCCCTATCCCACCCTTCTAGGTGGACACAAAGCATCAGGCTGATCTCCCTGTGCTATGCGGCTGCTTCCCACTAGCTATCTATGTTACATTTGGTAGTATATATAAGTTCATGCCTCTCTTTTGCTTTTATTTCTATTGCCTTGGGAGACTGACCTAAGAAAGCATTGGTAAGATTTATGATTTGCCTATGTTCTCTTCTAGGAGTTTTATGGTGTCATGTCTTATATGTAAATTTTTAAGCCATTTTAAGTATCTGATTTTATTTGAATTTATTTACTATGTTGAGTTGTTTAGAAATTTTTTATATTAATTTACTCGATTAAATGCTTGATCAGTGTCAAAATATTCTATTTAAAGATTGGACAAAATAAACAGCAATAACAATAAGAGCAAATCCTCATTGACAAGAACATAATTTCATGGTTCATGGACAGCTTCTAAGAATCATTTTTTACATCGATAGCTATCATTTGTTGAGTGTTTACTATGTGCTAGGTGTACTATAAACATTACTTTATTGAATCATTATAACTGGCAGATGCTTATAGAGTTTAGGTAAAATGCAAGGGTTCATATAGGGAGTAAGACGGGGAGCTGGGTTTGTGTCCAGGTCAGCTTGGCTCCCTATGCTACGTACGTTACCACCATAGTACTCTCCTCCCAGCAATTTTCATTGTAGACAATTTTTTGAAATTTTTCTATCACTTTTCCTTACAATGCCTTGGCTACAGGTCAGATACTAATATGGAAACAAGCAATGCATTTCCTTCTTGCCTTGCTTGAACATTCTGTTGACTATGTCAGACAGGCCCAACTGTTCTTGGAGTTCCTGAGGAGGCTGTGACCTGAGAACTCTGCTTGAAAGCTCTTAGGTATGTTCTTGGCCTCTGCCTTCTGACTTGGTGATAGTGACCAGAAGGGAGAACAATGTCAGAGGGCAGCCATGCCAGGGAGTGGGATTCTGGGCAGAGTAGAGCTGTGGAGCCTTCCTTCCCGCACCCTTCTCTTTCCTTGTTGGCATAGTCTTTATTGAGCTCTGGAGACTATCACAATCTTGCTTAGCTGATACCAAGAAGCATTCCAGAGGAAGGAGGATGCTTGAATTTCACTGTGGGGATGGGGGAAAGGGAGAAATTCCTGCTCTAACTTTGAGCCATGGGACTGACACAAACCATAAGGATTGTTCATAAGGAAAATGAACAGAAAAAACTCTTTGACAGTTCTACTGCTTGTTGGAGACCTAGCCGCCATGCCACTTTTTTCTTTTTATAAGGAGACACTAGAGAGAGGAGTTTGTAAAAAAAACCCTTGGTTTTGGTTGGCATATGCTTTTTGGAATGTAGAGAAATCTTGCATAACAAAATTAATTTTTATGGCATAGTGAATTTTCTATCAGTCTGGATGGAAACATTCTGACAGTGGGAATTAGCAAAAGGGAAATGATTCATATAATACATTAGCACTAGTGTTTGACACATTCCCTCCTTCCCTTTTTTCCCTCCCTCTCTCTCTCTGTTTCTTCCTTCCTTCCTTCCTTCCTTCCTTCCTTCCTTCCTTCCTTCCTTCCTTCCTCCCTTCCTCCCTCCCTCCCTCCCTCCTTCCCTTCCTTCCTTCCTTCCCTGTCTCCTTCCATTCTTCCTTTTTAAAAAATTAGGGGGCTTCCCTGGTGGTACAGTGGTTAAGAATCCGCCTGCTAATGCAGGGGACATGGCTTCGAACCCAGGTCTGGGAAGATCCCACGTGCCGCGGAGCAAGTAAGCTCATGTGCCACAACTACTGAGCCTGCACTCTACAGCCCGCAAGCCACAGCTACTGAAGCCCATGTGCCACAACTACTGAAACCTGCATGGCACAACTGCTGGGCTCGCGTGCCACAACTACTGAAGCCCGTGTGCCTAGAGCCCATGCTCTGCAACAAGAGAAGCTGCCGCAATGAGAAGCCCTCACACCACAATGAAGAGTAGCCCCCGCTCACCGCAACTAGAGAAAAGCCTGTGCGCAGCAACGAAGACCCAATGCAGCCAAAAATAAAATAAATAAATTTTTTAAATCTATGCATTAAAAAAAAAATTATGTACCTAGTATATATGAGTGTATGCCAGTAGCTGGGGACCTAAATACAAATCAGATATGGATCTTACCTCAACTAATACAATATATTAATATTATATATATATATTAAATAATATACCATGATTAATATGAAATTGAATATATGACACGTACAAATATGATGCTAGAGGAGTTCAACTTTCATTTATTTGTTCATATAATGGATATATGTTAAGGACACTAGGGACTAGGCATTGAGCCAATGCTGGGGTTATGGCTGTAGTTGCCCTCAAAGAGTTAAATATCAGTAGAGCACACAGACATTTACAGGCATTTACAATGCGGCATGGTCATTGCTAAATCTTATTCTTTCAACAAATAAATTTCATTGCCTACTAAATGCCAAGCATTCCTTAAGAGAAGTTGAGATGAATTCATGAAGAAGGTCTTCTTTGAGCTGGATATTGAAGGGTGGGTTTGAGCATAAAGATGGGGGGAGAAAAACATTCGCATCTGAGAATAAGGGGAGAGTGATGGTAAACATTCAAGATTTTAGGAAGAAAATAATATGGTAACAATAACAATAGCTAACCTTACGTAATAGTTAGCCAGGGACTGTGCCAGGGACTGTTCTAAATGCTTGGCATATGCTTTATTGACTGCAGTGTTTCTTATATCATCCCTGTAATTTAGATACTGTTGCTGTTTTACACATGAGACACAGAGGTTAAATGACTTTCCCAAAGCTGCGCAGCTAGTAAGGGATCAATCTGGGATTCAAACTCAGTTAGTCCAGATTGCTGTTAGTGAAGTCAAGGAAGGGAAAAGCTGTGAGGTGGAAAATAGCAAGGAGTTCAGACCTGAAACTAAGGTTGGTGTGGAGGAAGTGTGGAAAATAAATGGACAAGGTAATTTGGGCCATATTATAAAAGGCCCTAAGAGTCAGATTGTGCATATGAATTTCCTTTTGTAAATAAAGGGGAGCCACTGAAGGTTTTTGAGCACAGAGTACTGTCATGTGAGCTGCGCTCCAGAAGGTTCATCCTGAAACACTGTGTGAAATGAGGGGTGACAAGGCAGGAAGAGAAGTTAGGGACTGATTGTGGGGGTAGGTGGGAATGAGGCTCAGTGACAGTAATGAGAGAGTTATTAAAAAGGGGGGAGGTTTACAGGGCTTAGGAACTTAGGACTCTGAGGCATCGAGTTAACCTCTGGCCTATGACAGGCAGTGGTCTTAAAGGGTTAAGTGAATATGTATGCCTGCTATGGAAATCTCTTGGGCATTAACATTTTCCACTCATCAGTGGTTGTGGTGGTTGTATCGAATGCCCTTGTGATGGAAGAAAAAGAACAAACATCAAAAGTACCTTTTAACTTCACAATTCTTTCTAAATTTCTTTAAACTTATAGGCTATACTGCTGATTTGCAGACTTCAAAGTACACAGAAGGATCAGGGTCAGATTGAAAAATTATTTCTTACAGTTGATAAAATATGCATGTGAATCCTATGACCTGACACTGAAATTATTTATGTGTTAATATAACTTTGTAACACTAATTGTACTGTTTAGAGCCCCTTTTTCCCCTTCTCATAGCTTTTTCACTGTAAGTTCTGGCAAATAATTTTTGCTTATTATTTATGCTGTACTTTACAGGTTCCATGTGTTGTTTATAGATTCAAAAATATCAAGTTGTTTCTTTTGGAGGGATCATGGCAAGAAGACTAAACTTGAATGTGTTCCTGTGGGCAAGGGTTGGGAGTTTTGTATTCAACTTGCTGTCAGGTTTTAAATGTTCTTTTAGTCCTTATTACCTAATGAGAACACCATCTGAATATATTTGTGATAATTTTTCTTAGATGCAACACTTTATGGTTTTTCAATTCTTTTTCAAATGGGAGTTCTTCTTCTCCTTCCTCCCATGTGAAGGGAGGGAAATAAGATAGAAAATTGAGAATTGAAGCTTTCCCCATAAACTTACCAGATTTTCACATATTTGTGAGCTTCCCATTAATAACAGTATCAGAATTTCTTTGCTTTTGTAGATTAAAATTTTATTTCTTTTGTTTTATAGATTAAAATTTTGTTGGAATTGATAGAAATATACCACTTGATGGTACTGAACATTGTGTGCTCTGCAGGTTTTAGATACTGGTCATTTGCAGTTTTCCTTTTAGAGTTGAATGTTAATGTTTAAAAGTTCTTAAAGCAGTGGGTTGTCTTTAATTCTTGGTTATGTGATGTCTACACAGTTATTTTTAATAGTCTCCTTGACTTTTCCAGACGTTTGAGGTAGTATTGTGAAATCGTTAGAAAATTAAGCTCTGGGTTTTACCATTGCTTCTCAAACTTCAGCTGCATATGAATTACTGGAGAATCTTTTTAAAGGGCAGACTATGACCAATAAGTCTGGGTGGGGCCTGAAATTCTGATTTCTAATAAGTTGGTCTTACGGACCACACTTCTTGTAGCACAGTCTAGGTTCCACTCCTTGTGTGTAGTACTTCCTAACTGTGTGACTCTTAGCAAATCACTTAATTGCTCTTAGTTCATTTTCCTCATTTGCCACATACCATAGGGAGGCTGTGAGGATTAAGTGAGAAAGTGTGTACAAAGAGCCTCGTACATTGAAAATATTTAATAAAGTAAATGGTAGCTACTGTTATTTACCATTTCCTTTACAGGTAGAATATCATTTTAAGAGCTTGCTGAGGGACTTCCCTGGTGGTCCAGTGGTTAAGACTCCGTGCTTCCACTGCATGGGGCTCGGAGTTTGATCCCTGGTGCGGGAACTAAGATCCTGCATGCTGCATGGCAAGGCCAAAAAAAAAAAAACAGAACTTGCTGAGAAGTCAAAATTGTTGCATGGTGACTAAATCTGGTTTTGGAGCAAAAGTCCTTGTTTGAAGTTCTGTCTCTTTTATGCATTGCTGTGGGACCACAGATAGGTCATTTCATTTCATTTTCATGAGTTGTAGTTGTAAAATAAGAGAGGGTTGGGCTACAGATTTGTGAG
This sequence comes from Leucopleurus acutus, assembly GCF_964270905.1. Taxonomy (NCBI): domain Eukaryota; kingdom Metazoa; phylum Chordata; class Mammalia; order Artiodactyla; family Delphinidae; genus Leucopleurus; species Leucopleurus acutus. The sequence continues at coordinate 53,691,191 of NC_139144.1, forward strand.
GTTTCTTTCAACTTGAACTAGTGATTCTATAACCATTCAGTGAAGTATACTATTCTGTTTTTTAGAATGTTGACATAGAATAAGTCATGTATTTGTTTCGTCTGCTTTTAAATTCATTTGATTTAAATTTGATTTCAGAGGTCCTCACTAATTTCTCTCCTTGCCCCCCATATGTTGGTTATTGTTTTGATAAAGAATTCCATAAGTCTGTTGGGACTGCCAATTGAAGCTATGGACAGTTCTGAAGTATCAAAAGAAAGCTCAGTCAGGAGACTAGAGAAACAACTCTGTAGCTGAAGACAAAAGTTGCCTTCAGCTTTTGTAAATTATCATACCTGAACCATTATTATAGCTTATGCAATCATTCAGATTGCTCCCCCAGTTGCTTGGATAATTGTCTAGAGCTTGCCTCCAAATTTCAATCTTAGAGAAAAGGCATCCCCCAAATATTCCAATCCTAACTACCAGTACTTTTTTTTTTTTTTTTTTGCGGTATGCAGGCCTCTCACTGTTGTGGCCTCTCCAGTTGCGGAGCACAGGCTCTGGACGTGCAGGCTCAGCAGCCGTGGCTCACGGGCCCAGACGCTCCGCGGCATGTGAGATCTTCCCGGACCAGGGCACGAACCTGTGTCACCTGCATCGGCAGGTGGACTCTCAACCACTGCTCCACCAGGGAAACCCCTACCAGTACATTTTGAAAATTATATTAAATTATTTAATATGCTAGAGGTATCAAATGTAAGTGGTATCTCCAAAGGGAAAAGATTTTTATTAAGAAAATAAATTGCTACATGGACAGGTGTTTGGGAAAACTTCTGTTATACAAGATTTATTAGTCATCAAAGTTTTCTTTAGCTGTGTTATCAGCTAAAGAAGATGACTTTGTAGTAGTGAATAATAGAAGTTTGAAAATGGGAGATAGAAGAGTTGAATTTTATTAATATGGAAATATTCCTGTCCATTTCCAAAAAGATTTTGAAGCAGCTGGAAGCTTGGTTAAAAATGCAGCATTGGGACTTCCATGGCAGTCCAGTGGTTGAACCTCTGCCTTCCAGTGTAGGGGGTGCGTGTTCGATCCCTGGTCGGGGAGCTAAGATCCCACATTACTCGCGGCCAAAAGACCAAAGCACAAAACAGAAGCAATACTGTAACAAATTCAATAAAGACTATAAAAATGGTCCATATCAAAAAATCTTAAAAAAAATGCAGCACTGACAAAGAAATGGTGAGATGGCTACTGTTATACACTGCCAATAAGAATGCAAATTTGTATGACCTTTCTGGGAAGCAATTTGTCAATATTTCTTAAGAGTCTTAAAAATATTAATGTTCTTTCACCCAAAAATTCTACCTTTAAGGTTCGGTTCTGAGAAATTAATATAAAATGAGAATACAGGTTTGTGCTGAGGATTTTAATCACATTATTTATAATAGTGATGTGTTAGACTATAAGTTCCTTAAGACGGTGATTATGCTTGTTTGTGCTCATATATCATTAGTGCCTAGTATAGTTTCTGGTGCACATTAGGCATTCAATAAATATCTACTGAATAAATGAACCTAAATGTTGAACAATGGGGAAATGGTTAAATAAGAGATGGTGTATCACATATGATGGAATATTATACAGTCATTTAAATGTGCTTATGTGAAATACTCATTTAAACAGCAAGATAAAACACTGCATATACAGTATGAGATAAACTGTGTAAAAATACATCCGTATAAAATAAAGACTGGGGAATTCCCTAGTGGTCCAGTGGTTAGGACGCTGTGCTTTCACTGCTAAGGGTCTGGGTCGGGGAACTAAGGGATCCCACAAGTTTCGTGGCACAGCCAATAAACAAACAAACAAATAAATAAAAACACTAAAAGAAAAGTCTTTAAAATTTCAGTAGTAATGATGTCTGAATGTTGGGTTGATAGGTGCTATATTTCTTAATTTCCCAAATTTTCTTCAATGTGCATGTTATTTTATATTAAAAAAGTTTTTTTCTTAAAGTGCAGTAGTTCCTTAAACAATTGAAAACATTGTATAAACTTACTCTAAGTCTAAACAAGAAGGCTCTTTTTTTAATCTCTGTGTTCTTCATTTTCTGTGCTTTAAAATGAGTTGAAGAGAAATAAAAACATATGTCCACATGAAGACTTATGCACAAATGTTCATAGCAGTATTATTAATAAAGACTTGCATGGGAATGTCCATAGCAGTATTATCCATAATAGCCAAAAAGTGGAAGCACCCCAGATATTTATCAGTTGATAAATGGATTAAACAAAATGTGTCATATCTGTATAAGGGAATACTATTCAGCAATAAAAAGGAATGAGGTACTGATATAGACTTACAACATGTATGAACCTTAAAAATGTTATGCTAAGTGAAAAAAGTCATATGCAAAAGACCACATATTATGATCTACATGAAATATTCAGAAAAGACAAGTCTATGGAAGCAGAAAGTAGATTAGAGCTTGCCAGAGCCTGGGTGTGGGAACAGCAAGTAACTATAAATGGTTATGAGGGATCTCATTGGGGTGATGAAAATGTTTTAAAACTGGATTATTGGGATGGTTGCACAACTTGGCAAACTTACTAAAAAAATCATTCAAATGTGCACATAAAATTGGAGATTTTTATGATAGGTAGTTTAATGCAACTTAAAAAAACATAATGGCATTGGATCAGTAAAAATCCACATAGCATGAGAATGTAAAAGAAAATATAAAAAGAATATATACAAAAAACAAGTATCGTGTGTGTGTGAGGGGAAATCACATGCCTTGTTTTATAACAGAGAAAACTTGCTTTTTCATATATATGGATTAAATAATTCTTTAGGGGAAAAATGAGTCTAAGTAAGATAGTTCAAAAATTGTTCTGTTTTTAGTTTTTTAAGGAACCTCCATAATACTGTTCTCCATAGTGGCTATATCAATTTACATTCCCACCAACTTAACACATGTATGTGGAATCTAGAAAAATGGTACAGATGAACTTATTTGCAGGGCAGGAATAGAGACTCAGATGTAGAGAATGGATGTGTGCACACAGGGGAGGGTGAAGGGGAGGGTGGGATGGATTGGGAGATCTGGTTGACATAAATACACTACCATGTGTAAAATAGATAGCTAGTGGGAACCTGCAGTATAGCACAGGGAGCTCAACTCTGTGCTCTGTGATGACCTAGATGGGTGGGATGGGGTGGGGGAGGGAGGTCCAAGAGAGATGGGATATATGTATACAGATAGCTGATTCACTTTGCTGTACAGCAGAAACTAATGCAACATTGTAAAGCAATTATACTCCAATAAAAAAATTGTTCTAAGGTACTTCTGTTATTGAATGAATATTTGAGGCTTCATTTAATGTGAAATCCCTGCATTGCCACCTATATCATATGAATTTCAGTACTTAATTATTACTTCTATTGTAAGTTTCCTTCTCTGGTTAAGAACACAGCCTTTGGTTTATGCTGGGGGAAGGAGCTTCCTTTGATCAGGATTGCATTTTCCCAGTGCTTCCCAGCCCATGTGACTCTCCAGTGGAGATTCCCCTCTGGGAAGTGGTTTTCTTCAAGTCTGAAAAACCCTCTTTGCTCGATAGTTCTTTAGTTCAATTCACAGTGAAGTTAGTAGTTTAGAAAAAAAGCCTTTTGAGTTGTTAGCTTGTTTATCGATATGACAAGTTGTCCTGGCCTCTGTTGGTGAAACAGAGAAGTAACAACAGCCTAGGGCCCAGGCAGTGCAGATGGCAGGCAAAAACCAGACCAGGCTCTCTTCCTCTGAGGCACTGTGGGGGTCTTGAGTTACCCAAGGTGGGGATCTGCCTCCCCCTCATGCCTTCCCAGTTACAATATGCCCAGCTATAGGATTTCCTCAGCTTTACAAACATTGGCGTTTCCCCCACTGTTGCTTTGAACGCTGCACTCTAATGTAATAGGAGATCCCAATTTGAACAGCAGAGATTGATTTTACTGTTGTTGCAAAAGGATGGTAGTAGGTAAGTGATCCCCTAATGCCTGGGCCCTTTAATGAGCTGGCATCTCAGCTTTCTAGAGGTGTCAACTGCCACCGGGAAAGCACAGAAATGGAACTACTTTTACAAAAGAAAAAGTGAGAAACTTGCCTCTCATTGACCATTTAACTGTTATTTTACACCAAAGTTTACTCTTACTATAGGCTTGTGTCCCTAATTATAAAGGCCAGCCCCCTTACATCAATCTCACTTGAGAGCAGTGTGGGCCGGGAGAGGATTGGACTCACACTGATAGACTGAGTCTGGAGATAGATACTCAGATTTCTCAGTTTAGTTTTGAGAGATTTTTTGGGGTGGTGGGGTGGTGGAGTCACTTCTCTTTTGTTTTCAGTGTCATAACTGTACTATAAGGGTACTATTTCCTTTCTCCTACTCCTCAGTGCTTGACTTTTTTGTTTCTTTTAAACATCTTTATTGGAGTATAATTGCTTCACAATGCTGTGTTAGTTTCTGCTGTATAACAAAGTGAATCAGCTATACATATACATATATCCCCATATCTCCTCCCTCTTGCATCTCCCTCCCAACCTCCCTATCCCACCCCTCTAGGTGGTCACAAAGCACCGAGCTCATCTCCCTGTGCTATGCGGCTGCTTCCCACTAGCTATCCATTTTACATTTGGTGTGTATGTATGTCCATGCTACTCTCTCACTTCGTCCAAGCTTACCCTTCCCCCTCCTCATGTCCTCAAATCCATTCTCTACATCTGCGTCTTTATTCCTGTCTTGCCCCTAGGTTCCTGAGAACCTTTTTTTTTGTTTTTTTTAGATTCCATATACACGTGTTAGCATACAGTATTTATTTTTCTCTTTCTGACTTACTTCAGTCTGTATGTCAGTCTCTAGGTCCATCCACCTCACTACAAATAACTCAATTTCATTTTTTTTTTATAGCTGAGTAATATTCCATTGTATGTATTTGCCACATCTTCTTTATACATTCATCTGTCCATGGACACTTAGGTTGCTTCCATGTCCTGGCTATTGTAAATAGAGCGGCAGTGAACACTGTGGTACATGACTCTTTTTAAAAATATTTATTTATTTTATTATTTATATTTTTGGCTGCGTTGGGTCTTTGTTGCTGGACGCGGGCTTATTCTGGTTGCGGCGAGTGGAGGCTGCTCTTCGTTGCGGCACACAGTCTTGTAATTTCAGTGGTTTCTCTTATTGTGGAGCACAGGCTCTGGGTGGGTGGGCTTCAGTAGTTGTGGCACGTGGCTCAGTATTTGTGGCACACGGGCTATAGAGCACAGGCTCAATAGTTGTGGTGCATGGGCTTAGTTGCTATACAGCATGTAGAATCTTCCCAGACCAGGGCTTGAACCCGTGTTCCCTGCATTGGCAGATGGATTCTTAACCACTGTGCCACCAGGGAAGTCCTCTACATGACTCTTTTTGAATTATGGTTTTCTCAGGGCATGCCCAGTAGTGGGACTGCTGGGTCGTAGGGTAGTTCTATTTTTAGTTTTTTGAGGAACCTCCATACTGTTCTCCATAGTGGCTGTATCAATTTACATTCCCACCAACAATGCAAGAGGGTTCCCTTTTCTCCACACCCTCTCCAGCATTTATTGTTTGTAGATTTTTTGATGATGGCCATTCTGACTGGTGTGGGGTGGTACCTCATTATGGTTTTGATTTGCATTTCTCTAATGATTAGTGATGTTGAACATTCTTTCACGTGTTTGCTGGCAATCTGTATATATTCTTTGGAGAAATGTCTATTTAGGTCTTCTGCCCATTTTTGGATTGGGTTGTTTGTTTTCTTGATACTGAGCTTCATGAGTTGCTTGTATATTTTGGAGATTAATCCTTTGTCAGTTGCTTCGTTTGCAGATGTATCTCCCATTCTGAGGTTTACTTTTCGTCTTGTTTATGGTTTCCTTTGCTGTGCAGAAGCTTTTAAGTTTCATTAGGTCCCATCTGTTTATTTTTGTTTTTATTTCCATTTCTCTAGGAGGTGGGTCAAAAACGATCTTGCTGTGATTTATGTCATAGAGTGTTCTGCCTATGTTTTCCTATAAGAGTTTTATAGTGCCTGGCCTTACATTTTGGTCTTTAATCCATTTTGAGTTGATTTTTGTGTATACTGTTAGGAAGTGTTCTAATTTCATTCTTTTACATGTTGGTGTCCAGATTTCCCAGCACCACTTATTGAAGAGGCTGTCTTTTCTCCATTGTATATTCTTGCCTCCTTTATCAAAGATAAGGTGACCATGTGTGCATGAGTTTATCTCTGGGCTTTCTGTCCTGTTCCATTGATCTGTATTTCTGCTTTTATGCCAGTACCATACTGTCTTGGTTAATGTAGCTTTGTAGTATTGTCTGAAGTCAGGGAGCCTGATTCCTCCAGCTCCATTTTTCGTTCTCAAGATTGCTTTGGCTATTCAGGGTCTTTTGTGTTTCCATACAAATTGTGAAATTTTTGGTTCTAGTTCTGTGAAAAATGCCAGTAGTAGTTTGATAGGGATTGCGCTGAATCTGTAGATTGCTTTGGGTAGGATAGTCATTTACACACTGTTGATTCTTCCAAGCCAAGAACATGGTATATCTCTCCATCTCTTTGTATCATCTTTAATTTCTTTCATCAGTGTCTTATAGCTTTCTGCATACAGGTCTTTTGTCTCCTTAGGTAGGTTTATTCCTAGGTATTTTATTCTTTTTGTTGCAGTGGTAAATGGGAGTGTTTCCTTAATTTCTCTTTCAGATTTTTCATCATTAGTTTATAGGAATGCAAGAGATTTTTGTGCATTTATATTGTATCCTGCCACTTTACCAAATTCATTGATTAGCTCTAGTAGTTTTCTGGTAGCACCTTCAGGATTCTCTATGTATAGTATCATGTCATCTGCAAACAGTGACAGCTTTACCTCTTCTTTTCCGATTTGGATTCCTTTTATTTGTTTTCCTTCTCTGATTGCTGTGGCTAAAACTTCCAAAACTATGTTGAATAATAGTGGTGAGAGTGGGAAACCTTGTCTTGTGCCTGTTTGTAGTGGAAATGGTTTCAGTTTTTCACCATTGAAAATGACATTGGCTGTGAGTTTGTCATATATGACCTTTATTATGTTGAGGTAAGTTCCCTCTATGCCTACTTTCTGGAGGGTTTTTATCATAAATGGGTGTTGAATTTTGTGGAAAGCTTTTTCTGCATCTATTGAGATGATCATATGATTTATATCCTTCAATTTGTTAATATGTTTTATCACATTGATTGATTTGCATATATTGAAGAATCCTTGCATTCCTCGGAATAACCCCACTTGATCATGGTGTATGATCCTTTTAATGTGCTGTTGGATTCTGTTTGCTAGTATTTTGTTGAGGATTTTTGCATCTATGTTCATCAGTGATTTTCACCTGTAGTTTCCTCTCTTTGTGACGTCTTTGTCTGGTTTTGGTATCAGGGTGATGGTGGTCTCGTAGAATGAGTTTGGGAGTGTCCCTCCCTCTGCTATAATTTGGAAGAGTTTGAGAAGGATAGATGTTAGCTCTTTTCTAAAGGTTTGATAGAATTCACCTGTGAAGCCATCTGGTCCTGGGCTTCTGTTTGTTGGAAGATTTTTAATCACAGTTTCAATGTCAGTGCTTTTGATTGGTTTGTTTATATTTTCTATTTCTTCCTGGTTCAGTGTTGGCAGGTTGTGCTTTTCTAAGAAGTTGTCCATTTATTGGCATATAGTTGCTTGTAGTAATCTCTCACAATCCTTTGTATTTCTGCAGTGTCAGTTGTTACTTCTCCTATTTCATTTCTAATTCTGTTGATTTGAGTCTTCTCCCTTTTTTTCTTGATGAGTCCTGCTAATGGTTTATCAATTTTGTTTATCATCTTGAAGAACCAGCTTTTGGTTTTATTGATCTTTGTTATCATTTCCTTCATTTCTTTTTCATTTATTTCTGATCTGATCTTTATGGTTTCTTTCCTTCTGCTAACTTTGGGGTTTTTTTGTTCTTCTTTCTCTAATTGCTTTAGGTGCAAGGTTAGGTTGTTTGTTTGAGATGTTTCTTATTTCTTGAGGTAGGATTTTATTACTATAAACTTCCCTCTTAGAACTGCTTTTGCTACATCCCATAGGATTTGCGTCATTGTGTTTTCATCATCATTTGTTTCTAGGTATTTTTTTTATTTCTTCTTTGATTTCTTCAGTGGTCTCTTGGTTATTAAGTAGTGTATTTTTTAGCCTCCATATGTTTGTATTTTTTACAGATTTTTTTCCTGTAATTGATATCTAGTCTCATAGCATTTTGGTCGGAAAAGATACTTGATACTATTTCAATTTTCGTAAATTTACCACGGCTTGATTTGTGACGCAAGATATGATCTATCTTGGAGAATGTTCTGTGAGCACTTGAGAAGAAAGTGTATTCTGTTGATTTTTGATGGAATGTCCTATAAATATCAATGATGTCCATCTTGTTTAATGTACCATTTAAAGCTTGTGTTTCCTTATTTATTTTCATTTTGGATGATCTGTCCATTTCTGAAAATGGGGTGTTAAAGTCCCCTACTATGAATGTGTTACTGTCGATTTCCCCTTTTATGGCTGTTAAACCTGTGTACTGAGGTGCCCCTATGTTGTGTACATAAATATTTACAATTGTTATATCTTCTTCTTGGGTTGAACCCTTGATCATTATGTAGTGTCCTTCTTTGTCTCTTGTAATAGTAATTTATTTTAAAGTCTATTTTGTTTGATATGAGAATTGCTACTCCAGCCTTCTTTTGATTTCCATTTGCATGGAATATCATTTTCCATCCCCTCACTTTCAGTCTGTATGTGTCCCTAGGTCTGAAGTGGGTCTCTTGTAGACAACATATATATGGGTCTTGTTTTTGTATCCATTCAGCCAGTCTGTGTCTTTTGGTTGGAGCATTTAATCCATTTACATTTAAGGTAATTATCGATATGTATGTTCCTGTGACCATTTGCTTAATTGTTTTGGGTTTGTTATTGTAGGTCTTTTCCTTCTTTTGTGTTTGCTGCCTAGAGAAGTTCCTTTAGCATTTGTTGTAAAGCTGGTTTGGTGGTGCTGAATTCTCTTAGTTTTTGCCTGTCTTTAAAGTTTTTAATTTCTCCATCGAATGTGAATGACATCCTTGCTGGGTAGAGTAATGTTGGCTGTAGGTTTTTCCCTTTCATCACCTTAAATATGTTCTGCCACTGCCTTCTGGCTTCGCAGTTTCTGCTGAAAGATCGGCTCTTAACCTTATGGGGATTCCCTTGTATGTTATTTGTTGCTTTTCCCTTGCTGCTTTTAATATTTTTTCTTTGTGCTTAATTTTTAAAAAAATATTTATTTATTTTCATTTTATTATTTATTTTTATTTTATTATTTATATTTTGGCTGTTTCAGGTCTTAGTTGTGGCATGCAGGATCTGTCTTTGCAGCACCTGGGCTTCTCTCTAGTTGTGGTGCACGGGCCCCAGAGGGTGTGGGCTCAGTAGTTGAAGCACGTGGGCTTAATTGCCCCACGGCATGTGGGATCTTAGTTCCCCGAACAGCAATCGAACCCACGTCTCCTGCATTGGAATGTGGACTCTTAACTACTGGACCACCAGGGAAGTCCCTGTGTTTAATTTTTGATGGTTTGATTAGTATGTGTCTTGGCATGTTTCTCCTTGGATTTATCCTGCATGGGACTTTCTGTACTTCCTGGACTTGATTGATTATTTCCTTGCCCATATTGGGGAAGTTTTCAACTATATTCTCTTCAAATATTTTCTCAGTCCCTTTTTTTTCTCTTCTTCTGGGACCCCTATAATTCAAATTTTGGTACATTTAATGTTGTCCCAGAAGTCTCTGAGATTGTCCTCAGTTCTTTTCATTCTTTTTTCTTTATTTTGCTCTGTGGTAGTTATTTCCACTATTTTATCTTCCAGGTCACTTATCCGTTCTTCTGCCTCAGTTATTATTCTGCTATTGATTCCTTCTAGAGAACTTTTCCTTTCATTTATTGTGTTGTTCATCATTGTTTGTTTGCTCTTTAGTTCTTCCAGATCCTTTTTAATCGTTTCTTGTATTTTCTCCATTCTATTTCCAAGATTTTGGATCATCTTTACTATCACTACTCTGAAGTCTTTTTCAAGTAGACTGCCTATTTCCTTTTCATTTGTTTGGTCTGGTGGGTTTTTACATTGTTCCTTCATCTGCTGAATATTTCTCTGTCTTCTCATTTTGTTTAACTTACTGTGTTTGGGGTCTCCTTTTTGCAGCCTTCAGGTTCGTAGTTCCCTTTGTTTTTGGTGTCTGCTCCCAGTGGGTAAGGTTGGTTCAGTGGGTTGTGTAGGCTTCCTGGTGGAGGGGAGTAGTGCCTGTGTTTGGTGGGTGAGGCTGTATGTTGTCTTTCTGGTGGGCAGGTCCACGTCTGGTTGTGTGTTTTGGGGTGTCTGTGACCTTATTATGATTTTAGGCAGCCTCTTTGCTAATTGATGGGGTTATGTTCCTTTGTTGCTAGTTGTTTGGCATAGGGTGTCCAGCACTGTAGGTTGCTGGTCCTTGAGTGGAGCTGGGTCTTAGCGTTGAGAGGGAGATCTCTGGGAGAGCTTTCGCCGTTTGATATTATGTAGAGCCGGGAGGTCTCCTGTGGGCTAACTGTCCTGAACTCAGCTCTCCCACCTCAGAGGCTCAGGTCTGACACCCGGCCAAAGCACCAAGACCCTGTCAGCCACATGGCTCAGAAGAAAAGGGAGAAAAGGAAAGAAAGAAAGAAATAATAACTAAATAAAATAAAATAAAGTTATTAAACTAGAAAAAAATTATTAAAAATTAAAAAACTAAAAAGTAATTAATAAAATGAAAGAAAGAAGAGAGCAACCAAACCAAAAAACAAATCCTCCAATGATAAGAAGTGCTAAAAACTATTCTAAAAAAAATAAATAAAAAAGAAAAAATGGACAGTCAGAAACCTAGGACAAATGGCAAAAGCAAAGCTATACAGACAAAATCACACAAAGAAGCATACACATACAGACTCACAAAAAGAGAAAAAGGAAAAAAAATATATATATATGTTGGAAAAAAAATATATATATATTAAAAAGAAAAGGAAGAGAGCAACCAAATCTTAAACAAATCTACCAGTGATAATATGCCCTAAATAGTAAACTAAGATAAACGTAAAACCAGATACAAATTAGATGCAGAAAGCAAACCCCAAGTCTACAGTTTCTCCAAAAGTCCACTGCCTCAATTTTGGGATGATTCATTGTCTATTCAGGTATTCCACAGATGCAGGATACATCAAGTTGATTGTGGAGATTTAATCTGCTGCTCCTGCGGCTGCTGGGAGAAATTTCCTTTTCTCTTCTTTGTTCACAAAGAAGAACAAATCTGTGGTCAGCTTTGGTTTTGGCCCTGCCTCTGCATGTAGGTCGCCTGAGGGCATCTTTTGGGAAGTCTGAGGTCTTCTGCCAGCATTCAGTAGGTGTTCTGTCGGAGTTGTTCCACATGTAGATGTAGTTTTGTTGTATTTGTGGGGGGGAAGGTGATCTCATGTCTTACTCCTCTGCCATCTTGAAGGCTCCCTCCAGTGTTGGCATTTTCTTCAGACCTCTTAGTGTGTGCCTGATGACTTCCAACTGCCAGTTATCTGTATTTCTGTGCCTGAGGACTTTGTTTGTCTGGAACCAAGGATACAGGATTAGGGAATCAACATGTGCTCACCCCCTACCCCCAGGCCCTCTAATAATGACTCAGGAGTTGATATATAAATACCCCAATTCCCTTGTCCCTTGGGTGGATTATTTAGAAGCATGCATTTTACCCCATTTCCAGAGTTTCCTTGTAGAATTAAACTTCAGGTAGTTGTTCTCCATGGTAGCAGGTTTAATAGCACACCTTATGTTGGCTGCTTTTCTTCCCTGTATCACTTTCCATTTCTCTACATATGTTCCCTGCACCTCCCAAATATACCACCTGCACTGCAGTCCTTTTCTCAGGGCCTACTTCTGGGAGAACCTAAACTAAGACACTCCCAAACTCAGTTGGAAGTATAAAGTTGGGTTGGGGGCAAAATTGGAGCTTTGAGTTCTCTGGAGAATCACCCTCATTCTGCATAGTATTGTAAGAACCTGAGTTTAGTTACATTATGAATTTTAGTTTTTTTGTGGCTTGGTTGGATGCCCAACCACCATGTATAAGATATTTTTATGACAAATTTGTTCCAAATTCCAAATAACCCACTTCCGAATTAATCTAATACCCGCACTTAGCTACCTGTATTATTTCAATCATGTTTTTGAAAAACAATCTTTACTTTTTCAAAAGCATCGCAATTAATGTGGAATATGGACACAACTAGGAACCATGGACATATTGAAGCAGGTAAAAAAAAGTTAAAATGATTACTCTTAAGAAATAATATGACAGTTTCCAAATTAACTGGAACAGAACCCTGCTTAGAGTTTCCAGATAATTTCTGCTCTTCTTGTATTTTATTTCTTCATTCCACAGTCATTTATTGGATGCCCACTATGAGCTATGCACTAGCCTTAGCTCTGTGAGTGTAAAAATAAAAGACATAGTCCCTGTTCTTTTGAGCCTGTGATCTGATAGGAAGGCTGACAAGTAGACAATTACAATAAGAGTGAGATAAGTGCTGGGTCAGAGAGAAGCACAGATGTTCAAAGGATGCAGAGCAAGGGTTTGCTCCTAGAGAAGCTGATGTCGGAGGTACCTAAGGATGTGGGGAATTATCCGGGTGAGCAACATTCTGACAAAGGGAAGCAGTTGTGTAAAGATACAGATATGGGAGACAATGCAGACTGTTAAATGTCTCCCAACAACTGTTCCTTCCTTCATTTTAGAACTAAACCTTCCAAGGTTTAGCTGAGCATGTGGACACCCAGCTAGAGACTACATTTCCCAGCTTAGAGTTAGGACTAGTTCTGGCTTGTGAGACATGAACCCAAGTGATGTGGGCTGCCAGTCTCCTTCTGGAATTTAGATAAAAAAAGAAACATCTATCTACTAGGAATCATAATATATATACACACATATGTTTTAATGTATATATATTAATGTATATATGTATATGTGTGTGTGTATGTGTGTGTGTGTATGTGTATATATACATATATATATTTGGTGGCTTACCTATAATATGGTAGGTTCAGGGAACTGCAAATACTATGTTCAGTTTGGCTAGAGTAAGTGTGAGAGGAGAGTGGTGATATATGTGGCTGGAAAAATGAAACAGGGGCCAGATCACAAAAGGTCCTGCATGCCATGCTAGGGTAGTTGGATTGTTATCCTGAAGCCGATGGAAACTCTTTGAAAGATCCTTAATCTTGCTTGAGCTCACAGCTGACTGTGATTTTTCTTTCTTAGATGGAATTATATAGAATTTAAGAATCTCAGATAAGCTTTTAGTGTTGCTTGGCTTGCTGTTTCAAGTTTGGTTTCCCTCAGAATCCATATGGTTACTTACAGTTGTTTATTGGCCTCTGAGGAGCACACAGTTTTCTGGAGTGTATAAATGGGAAAAGTTAGGGAAGGAGGGGGCAGGGAGAGACCAGGTGAGATGGCTCTTGCGTATCCCTTCCCTTCTTCTGTTAACATTTTCCTCAGAGTGTTTCCAACTTCTGAAAATCCCAATGCTGGAAATTCTGCCCAGTGTTGTGGGAAAATGGGAACGTGCCTGGTGTGCTGGACTAGTATAATTTAACCTGTGTGGGAAGGGACCAGCGGTCACTTTAGGCCCATGTCACCTTCCTCACTGTTTCAGCCCTGTCAGCGTTTCTCAGTGCTTCAGACACGTTTCAGTGCCACCACTACAAATGGACCCCTTGCCACTACAAGCATTGCCCTTGTCAATCCAAACTGGAGATGCTCAGAAGGATCTTTGTTTAAAAAAAAAAAAAAGCCAATGAAAAAACAACAGCAGCTGGGGCTTCCCTGGTGGCGCAGTGGTTGAGAGTCCGCCTGCTGTTGCAGGGGACACGGGTTCGTGCCCCGGTCCGGGAGGATCCCGCATGCCGCGGAGCGGCTGGGCCCATGAGCCATGGCCGCTGGGCCTGCACGGCCAGAGCCGGTGCTCCACAGCGGGAGAGGCCACAACAGTGAGAGGCCCGCGTACCACAAAAACAAAACAAACAATAAAAACACAACAACAACAACAGCAGCAACAAAAATCCTAGGAGTAGGTGAGCTTACAAGGCATGGCTTTCTTAAGATAATTAAATTATTTTTTACACAGTTTTTTTTTCTTTTTGGCACAATTTTAAATCACCAGGCCAGATCTTCTCCTTTCCTTGGCATGGTCTCAGCTGAAAAAAAAGTTCTCTTGTTTGCACTTTCACCTGGTTCATCTGGGCAGGTCTGGAGGAGCTCAAGGCCCTGAGTGGGGTGAAAGGAGTCTGAAGTTGGGGGAAATCACAATGAGTACTCCTTTTACTTAGGGTTGTCACTTATCAGAGTTGACCAAAAGTGAGACTGAAACTTCCCACCAGGAAAATCAGTAAAAACTGATTCCAGAGGTCACATTTCAGTGCCCAAAAGTTCAGGAATGGTGGACTGGGATTTGTATCATTATACATGCTGAAAAAACCCAAATATTTTATTTTTAATTTTGGTAAAATACATATGACATAAAATTTACCATCTTAACGATTTTTATGTGTATAGTTGGTATTAAGTACATTCACATTGTTGTGTAACCAATCTCCGGAACTTTTTCATCTTACAAGACTGAAACTCTATACCCATTAAGCAATTCCTCAGTGAGATGTGTGTGTGTGTGTGTGTGTGTATGTATGTGTGTGTGTGTATATATATATATATATATTTAAACCAAAAATATTTTTTCCCCACCTCTTCACTTGGCTAACCCATTTTTTCAGGCCTTAATTTATATGTCCCTTTTCCCAGGAAGCCTTCCATAACCATTTTATTATATTGGGCTGTAATTGTATATTTAATTTAGACTGTAAGTGCCTCACTGGCTGGCTAGGGGTTGGTCTTATTTAATGTTGTCTCCTCAGAGCTTAGTACAGTGCCTGGACTATACTCCACAAGTATTTTTTGAATTGAAAACCATCTTTAACTAAGGCTAACATAGATCAAAGTGAAGTGAGTTGAGATAAAGTTTAGATGGGACCCCTCTGCACACAAGATGAGTGACTGTGGTCTGAGTGAATTCCCCAAAACTTTTTTTGGCCCTCTTATACTTGGGATGAAGAGGAGGCACCAGGAAAATAAAAGCTTCTGAGAATGAACCTGTTTTCAGGAAAGAGAATTATAGAAACACACATGCTTGTAGGGGAAGGAAAAAAGGATTGGGAATTAGGAGGCCTGAGCTGGAGCTCTGGCTTCTCTACTAATTATCTTTATGATCTCAGACAATTCATGCAGTCTTGCTGAAAAAAAGTTTCCCCATCTATAAAATGTAGATAAAACCTGCCCACCTTCTGTCACAGAACTCTTGTGAAGATATGAAAAGGCTTTATGAACTATAAAATACTATACAGGCATTAATTATTAGAACTATATATAACATTACAGTGAGGCTTGTAACTTAGGGAAAGCACGCAAGTTCCCTGGGGCAGACGCCAGAGGCCCCAAGTTCAATTTCTCAGAGAGTTTTTCTTAGGGTCTGAACTGGGGTTTTAGGAACTGATGCCCTCAGAGAGAATGGTCTGCTTCATTTTTCCAGATTGTATTGCTTGGTCTCCAGGGAGGGAGCGATAAAGGCCTAGTATTAGACACAATAAGGATTCCAATGTAGGATGGGGACCTAGAGAAGGCAAGATTGGGGGTAGGGAGAAAAAGCTTGGAGTGAGGGTTGGAGATGTGGCTGACGCTGTTTTCCAGGCAAAGTCAACCCAGTGAGGTTTGTTTCTTGGAGACGTTTCCCAGGTTGATGTCTTTCCCAAATGAGCCCCTGTTTAAAGTATAGTTTTAGCTTGAAACACTTTCAAAAAGTCTGTAAAGAGGAGTAAAATTAAAAAAAAAAAAAAGAGTCACCCCAACGGTCTGGCTTCTCTGCAGTTTCCAGACTGCTTCTCCCTTGTTATAAGAGCTATCCCCTTAAGGGGTACCGTGAAGTTGCACTAACTTTAAATTTAGACTTGGAAAAGTTAAAAGCTGTGAAACCTGATCTGAATAGAAATGTGGTCACAAAGCGTAAAGAAAGTCAATGAAAACAGGATTTTAATATTTTAGAAGCCATTTCCTCTGCTGCATTGGAAATTCAAATAGAACAGCACGGGGGCATGGGAATTAGAAACAGAATATGAAACCTACCAGGACAGAAAAGTGAAACAGATATGCCTGGTTTCCCTGTCCATCATAAATAAAGAATCGTTAATAAGCAGCTCAAATATGGGAAACCCTCCTTTTCTTTGTTAATCAAGGAATAAAAAGTAACCATAAGAACGCAGGTGAAGTTTTGAAATTGGGCAATTTTGGCTTTGCTGTTGTGCTGTTAAATGTTTATGTATTAAAACATATTCTTGGAAGATGTCTTGGAACCCTTTGGTTATTTCAAATTACTTTCACACCGACATCTGTTTCCCATTATAAATCTCCTCAGATTTAATTACTTTTTTCCTATCGTTCACTTTCTCATTGAAAAACAATTAATATATTTAATTTTACTTCCTCCATCCTTTTCTTCCCCCTCTCTTTTAGATGTGTCTAAACTGCGGCTGCTACCCAGAAACACCCAAATGGAGAGAGTGATTCTTAATGCTAAAAGATCAGTAAAATCACTTTCCCTTTGATTCAGAAAATAGGGCTGTCAGTTTGTTAGGGGAAAATGTATATTTGAAATCTGACAAAATGCCAGCAGATGACATCAAATCTGTAGGCCAGGAACACTCCTGGTGAGTGGATCCTCCAGTGACACGTTAAGGGGTGCGTTTGCTGGGAAGCATTCCACCCAACACAGATCCCTCAAGGTGATTAATTGCCTGGTGTGAGTGCTTTGTGCTTTGAACTTGAAAAACCCAACGTAAATACAAAGTATATCGTGATGGGGATGGTGGTGAGGATGCTAACGACAGGATGATAGATAAGAACCTTAGCTAAAAGTGACTTTAAGCACTTTAACAGAATTCAACATTTTTCCTTCTTTTTAACACAAGTAAATAGTGTTTGAATCCATGCAGGAATTCACTAGGTTTGCTTCCAATGTGGCATATTGCTTTACTCCCATTCATAATGATTTTCAGCTTTTCACACATGGTACATGAATTTTTGTTTCCCATCTCAACATCTATTTCTCCATCTCTTTGGCTGCCATTAACAACCAGAGAAAAGAATCTATACAACTATATAGCCTATAGTTACCTCTAAACAGACTTACCTGGCCACACCTTAAAAAGAGTTCCTTCTCTTGAATATATTGTGCAACCAAATGCTTTGCACCCCTTCCCCAACTTCCAATCAATTTGGGGCCTAAGGCTGGTGCAATCCATCGTTGACAGATATGTTTAATGAGCCTGGCTTTGAGCATTCATAGCTGAGGGACTGTGGATTAGGTTTTATCTTATTTCACATCTTGATTAATAATCTGGGAGGAGGCTTCAACATTCTAATGGAACGAAATTTGCTGTGTAAACAAAGCTTGGCGACATTGCAAAAAGAAAGGGCAGCTTAGAAGGGTCAGCGTGGGGTGGGCAGGTGGGGAGGCACTTTGTGAGCTGGCCCCTTGGTACTGCTCTGCAGAGAGGCTGTTGGGAGGTGGGCTTGGAGGGAGCCAGCGGGCAAAGCAGACCCTTTCCTGGGGTTGCCACGCTGTATCTGAAGGGCCGCAGCTTGCATGGCTGCCCAACGCAGAGCACTTTTGCAATATGTTACTCACTGTTAGTTCATGCCAGATTTGGGGAAGTAATCAGAAACATAGGTTTTCCACATTAAGGAGGAAACCAGAATGTAGCAGTGTTCAGACCGACCCGGAGGCAGCACTTCCTTATGGGATGGGCTGTTGGGAATGTTTCATGAACAGATTTCACTGTGCACACCAGGAAACCCCTTGCTCTGGCCACCTGAATTAATTCCCCTAACCTATCAGACTGCTGCTAGAACTGTTCCTCTACTGGAGGAGAAAAGCAACCTAAATCTTCCTCCAATTGGAAGTACTCTCTAATGATCTGAAAAGTGGGATATCTGTATTAGGAAATTCTTAACTTGATGAACCCATTTTTATGGAGTTAGTAGAGGCTATGTACTCTGATTTCCCTTCCTTTGGTGATAAAAATGCCCTTCTCATGTTAAATTTATTAAACGAGGAGT
This sequence comes from Leucopleurus acutus, assembly GCF_964270905.1. NCBI lineage: Eukaryota > Metazoa > Chordata > Mammalia > Artiodactyla > Delphinidae > Leucopleurus > Leucopleurus acutus. The sequence continues at coordinate 53,709,467 of NC_139144.1, forward strand.
CCTTACTATTTAGCCAAGACAGGCAAGCAACCTAAATGTCTTTTTTTTTTTTTTTGCGTTATGCGGGCCTCTCACTGTTGTGGCCTCTCCCATTGCGGAGCACAGGACGTGCAGGCTCAGTGACCATGGCTCACAGGCCCAGCCGCTCCGCGGCATGTGGGATCTTCCTGGACCGGGGCACGAACACATGTCACCTGCACTGGCAGGCGGACTCTCACCCACTGCACCACCAGGGAAGCCCCTCTAAATGTCTTTTGACAGATGAATGGATTCATATATATATATATATATATATATATACACAATGGAATATTACTCAGCCATAAAAAAGAATGAAATAATGCCATTTGCAGCTACATGGATGGACCTAGAGATTATCATACTAAGTGAAGTTAAGTCAGACAAGAAAGACAAATATCATATGATATCATTTATACATGGAATCTAAAATATGAGACAAATGAACTTATTTATAAGACAGAAACAGACTCACAGACATAGAAAGCAAACGTATGGTTAACAAAGGGGAAGGGTGGGAGGGATAAATTAGGAGTTTGGGATTAACATATACACACTACTATATATAAAATAGATAAACAACAAGGTCCTACTATATAGCACAGGGAACTATATTCAATATCCTGCAATAACCTATAATGAAAAAGAATATATATGTATAACTTCCAGCCCTACATCTCTTCCATGGAATCTTTGAGCTACCCAGTATTTGGATTGTAGAGCAAATGGAAGTCTGAGATGTCCTGGGGAGATTCATTAGACAGCATATGGCTTTTGATTAATTTATTGGTCATAAAACTAAGGATTTTGAAGATTTAGGAAGAGTCTTATTATGCACCTTAGGGGATAAAGAAATGCGCCAGAAGTGAAGAACAAGTTACCTTTTGAGCACTTTGCTCATAGGAAAGTATTCTCCTGGAATTTTCAAAGGCTCAGAAGATAGGAACCTATGAGCATGGGGAAAAATTCAGCAAAAGAACATTTTTACTATTAACCCATGATTTCATTCTTGTAACTGTTTCAAAATTACCTGCCAATTTCAAAGCCATTTATATATCCCAGTTCTTTGGCTTGGTGAATAAAGGAAACTTTCATAACATCTGGAAAGATGAGAATGTCAAGCAAATTATACTTCCCAGTGAAACCATTCTGTTGTAGGCTTTTAACACATTGGTTAACACTCTTCAGTGCTTCATCTTTGAAATGATTTGTGGTGAGAAGACTTTCATATCACAATTAGCCACTTAAGAGCAAATTGGAAGGTGGGGTGGGGGGCTGTTAGAAGCAATAGGAGGGAAAGTATAGTAGAAGTAGTTCATGAAGACATTTCAGTTTTAGCACAGCTCTTACTGTGTATCTGGCAGGTGAACACACTCTGCTGCTTATTCATCATAATATTTATCTGTGAGAAAAAGTGCTTGTAGAGTTTAATTTGTTTGAAAGTTGTTCTTATGCCTTGGAATGAAGGGTATTGGACAGGTTTAAATATAAGCATGATTATTTTTATTATCCTTGGCTAAACTCCTAACTTCAAAGGGCATTGATGAGGGAGGGGTTCCTGACACCTAGGAGTTTATGACAGGCCTCTGAAGTACAACTTTTGATAGACCCTAAATATGAAAAACATGTCTTGCCCAGGAAAATAAATTTGACCTTTTAAAATTTTTATTTTTTATTAAAATAATGCTAGTACACAGGCTTTTTTCTTGAAAAAAATTGCTCAAATTCTGTGAGTTTTATAAGTTTGAAAGCACATGACCAAGGCTGTATGGCATGCCTGGATGAAAGGAAAAGTCCTACCTGAAGAAAGTAGTAAAATAGAAGAAAAGGAAGCAAAGGAAAAATAAAATCAAGTTGAAATCAAAGGAGGGGTAAAAATGTCAATGGAAAAATAGGAGAGTCCCAATCTTCTTGAATTTTTTATAGTGAGCTTTAGAGTAAGCTTGATCACCCAAAGGACACACCACAGGGATTAGTGTTTGAAAATGAACAACAGATGTTGGATGTCAACAGACAATATCCCAGTGGGTGAAGAGCATTTAGGGTGAGCGAAAGTAAAACACATTGTCAGGTGGTCTCTGGTACTTTGGGTAAATCTTTGATAAGGAATAAGTTTCTTGTGAAACTGTCAGCGATTCACTGGGGCAACCCAATGGTTCTTCTAATTAACAGGCTCCTAAATTAACATCAGAGGAAAATTAATTAGGCAGTGGTCATTTACAGAACATCTTCTGTATATGTCACTGTACTTTGACATAAACCCTTCCCTGAAGGGGAATATAACTGAGAATGATTCTATGATTAACAAATGTCTTTGAGCAAGTTGGCTGGGGTGGGGAGGAATCATTGCTCTTTTCAGCACTGGGACTGCCTCAAAAACATCTTCCCTGGCCATCATATTTATAAGGTGACTGTACCCTACCTTCTCAGTTATTCTTTATTCCATTACTGTGCTGTACTGTCTTCATAGTGTTTATCTGAAATTCTATGCATGAATTTGTTTCCTTGCTCATTATCTGTCTCCCCCACCAGAATATAAACTCCATGAAATTAGGGATACCCAGTGCCTAAAATAGTGCCTGGCATGTGGTTGGAGCTTCAAAATGTACCCAGTGGTATTTCAGACAGAGTATTTAATTCTAGAACTTGAATAAAGAATAAATATAAGTCACTATGATAAACAGAGAAGATAGAAACCAGGGAGAAGAGAAGATGGAAGAGAGATGAATCACAAGTTGCATATCCTGCATGTTTCTTGACTTATACATTGAGAAAGTACTAATTCTGGGTAGCTGAGTGCAGACAGCCTTTGGTCAATGTGGATGTCTTTGAGAAACTTGCATGAATGGACAGCACAGGGTGGAAGTGCTGTCTTTAATTCAGGTGAGACCACTGAGCATCAGTTATACCCATCAGTTCATCCTCATCTCATTTTCTTCCCTCTCCTGCCCACCACTTCCGAACAAAAATACTGAAGATTATTGTTCTACTCTCAGGAACTCGAACACTCACAGTCCTTCCACAAGACTCGATCTATCCATTATCTAGTAAATACTCTTTGATTACATACTAAGTAGTGAGGCCTCCCAAAGTGAACAAGACATAATTTTAATTCCACATGGACTTATCATTAGTGACTAGCAGATCTCTAGCTGCCATTGTGATTGGTGAGAGCCCATGCTTACTGTTCTCCTTAGAGGATGGTGACCCCATTAGAATCCTTTGGTCTCTAGCTTTGTTCCTTTGCTATGGGGCATCAGTGGGAAAGGGGTAGATCTAGGAATTGAATGTTTACCTACTGTTTACTGAAAATAAGACAACAATTTAATAACTGTTTCAAAAATGATTGCCGTCTTAAGTTATTAACAAAATTATTCTACAAAGCACTTCATTGAACTCTTTGTTTCTCTAATTTATTTAGTGAGCTGATTTCTCTACTGCGAGGGATCAGTCTGGTCACCAGTCAGATTGAAGGTCTACTGTATGCTAGGCACTGTGGAAGCACAATGAGGTGACAGCACCCTTGTCCTCAAGGAGCTCACAGTCCAGTGGAGGAGTCAAACCAACTGTGACCACAAAATAATGTAAAAGGAACACAATTATGCATAAGGCCCAGAAGTAGCTCAGAAAAGGAGCAGTTAACTCTGAAGAATAAATAGAATAAAGAGCATGGGGAGGTGATCCAAGCCAAGGATGTCTACCTTTTTGAGACGAGAAGCTACTCTAAATTTCTCCTGAGTCTTGAGTACACTGAGACACGAGTGGTGGAGGCATCACTCTGGCAGGATGGGTAGCAGGGCTAGTTGGCACAGGAGAGCTTGTGAGTTGGTTTTAAGTTTATTCTAAGTCCAAGTGTTGAGGCTGTGGAGGCCACATTGCTTTAGCATTGAGACTTTGTTGGAAGATGAATCTAGCCTATATATGTATATATTTTTATTGGAGTATAATTGCTTTACAATGTTGTGTTAATTTCTGCTGTACAACGAAGTGAATCAGCTATATGTATACATATATCCCCTCCCTCTTGGACCTCCCTCCCAGCCCTCCCCCCATCCCACCCATCTAGGTCATCACAGATCACTGAGCTGAGCTCCCTGTGCTATACCTGCTAGCAGGTTCCCACTAGCTAGCTATTTTACACATGGTAGTGTATGTATGTCAATCCTAATCTCCCAATTCATCCCACCCTCCCCTTCCCCCCTGTGTCCATATGTCCATTCTCTACGTCTGAGTCTCTATTCCTGCCCTGCAAGTAGGTTAACCTGTACCATTTTTCTAGATTCCACATATATGCGTTAATATATGATATTTAGCCTATATATTGTTTTTATAAAGGTAAATCTATTCCATTTGAAGAAATATTCCTTAATCTGAGACCACCTAGTTTGGTGTTAAAAATGCTGTTTCTTTTGCAAAATGATAATAATGGAAGGTTGTCATTGTTGTTTTAATGCCTTTATTTGGCAGAGATGTACCCGGGATCAGGAAAGAAAGATGCAAAAAAGGGTCAGCAGAAAGGGCATAGAAGTCAGGAGCTCCTGGCAAAGTGAAAAGGCAGAAATGCAGAGGAAAGAGAGCAGCAACCATAATGATAGTTCTTTCAGTGTATGTTCCAGCAGGGAGATAGGTGGTAAGAAGATAAGAGGGGCTGGAGGGCCTGTAATCAGGTTGGGGAGGGGAGGTACAGCTTCTCACATTTGCCCTTTATAAGCCCTACCAAGGAGCTGCTTCTTTATCCTGTAATCAGATAGGTGTGGGTTTGAGTTTGAGTTCTTTTTCACTTACTAGCTTTCATAGGAGTGCTATTAGAGTTTAATAGTGATAACCCATATGAAGATTGCTTAGCAGAGTGTGAAACATAGCAGATGTTCAAAAAGTACTACTACTACTATAACGACGGCGACGATGACAACTGTTATTAGTAGGTAGTCTCATTAGTACTAAACACCATCACTACCAACCCCAAAGCAAGACCCACCATCAGTCAGCTTTGGGGCAAGATCAGAAGTAGCACCTGTGTATTGGAGGATGGAGGAGTCCCAGGAAGTTACAGGGTTTGTAGTAGAGAAGAAAGGGTAATTCCAAGCATAAAAACAGAGAGGAAAAGGGAATCCTGCAGCTCCTGAGCCAAGGCTGTGGGTAGATTGGGCTTAAGTTAGAGAGGAAGAGAAGCAAACAAAAAGCAGATGTCATAGGAAAATCACTGGAAAGATAAAGTAACTAGAATGACTAAGATATATCTTAAAAATCAATGTGTAAATTTATATCACCAGATTATAAACAGAATCTGTATGTCAAACAATTTTATGTTATAATTGTGACCTTCCCTTTGCTATGAAGATGTCATTGCCAGTTCTCAAGGGTTTGGCACACCATGGATTTAAATAAAATGTATAAATCTCTTTCTTCAATCTGGATTAACCAGTTTTTAAACATTTTAAACTCGCTTCTCTGTCTTGCAGTTTTGAAAATGATAACACAAAGATATTAGTAATGATAGTAATATGTAATTATCTTGCTATCATAATTTGATTTAAGAAGAGAGAAAGTGGAGAAAGTAATGAGCCTTCCATTAAAGAAGAGGGTGGTTAAGATAGGCTGCAGCTGGGTGTGTGTCCATGATCCCAGAATTCTAGAACCCAATAAATCATTCACTCACTTACCAAACATAGGGTGAGTACCGAGAAATACAGGTAAGAGTGAGTTGCAAAGCCTCTAAAGAGCTTACAGTCTGGTCAGTGAAGCATGTAAAAACAATTACAATATGATGTGGGAAATAGAGCCTCAAATAACATTCTATGGGAACCTAGACAAAATGCATAACCTGCATTAGGTGGTCTTTGAAGACTTCCAGAGGAAGAATGCAGGCTTAATCACTTGAACAGGAATTTTCAGAGGTTGAGGGTTGGAGGGGTGGGTGGGGAAGAATTTTTAGGGTAGAGAGCTGTCTGTAGAGAACCTTATACCTTCGGAGAACAAGTAGTTCAGTGCAGCTGGAACATAGGCTACCTATGGGGAAATGGCAGAAGATGTGGCTAGGTAGGAGCTAGATCATAAGTGGGTTTTTATGCCTCCGTAACAAATTTGGATTAATCCTATGGGTGGGGAAGCACTTTGACCAGATAACATTTTAGAAAATACTCTGGCACTGATGTGGAGACTAGATTGAAGCGTTTTGGGACTGAAGACAGAGACTCGAGGCAGGAGACTACTTCATGGCGCAGGTGGGGAGTCACAGGGCTTAAGCTGAGGCAGTGGTAGTGGGAGTGGAGAGGAAAGAGAGAAAGGATTTGAAATGTGTGTGGGTGGTGATAGTGGGTGATGGAGTGGAGAAGGGAATCAGATTATATTCTGGATTCTCTTAGGCACTAGGTAAATGGGGATGCCAATCACCAGTTTAGAGGCTACAGGCAGGTAAGTGTGAGGGGCCTTCTTTGAAACATACTCCATTCTCTGAATAAAGATCAATAAAGGGATTTATCGATCTTTATTCAGAGAATAAAAAATGCTCTCCTCATTTCTGCAAATTCAAGAGATATCCATTCTTCTAGGTCCAACACAAATTCCAACTTTTCCAGAAAGCCTTCTCATATTCTCCACCAGCCAAAAGTAAACTGTTCAGTGGTTCACTCTTATAGCTCATTTCTTCTGAGATGGAGTACAGGATTGTTTTTAAGAATGCGGGTTTTGGAGCTAGGTTGTGTGGGTTTAACTTTGCCTCTACCACATCTGAGTTTTGTGATCTAACCATTTCATTTTCTCACCTGTAAAAAGGAGCTAATGTTAGTACCTACCTTGCAAGCTTATTTGAGTATTAAATGAGTTCATACAGATAAAGCAATTCGAACAGTGCCAGGCACATAGGAAGTGTTCAATAAATGCTGGCTGTTACTATCATCCCTCTTCTGGTACTAAACCCTTCCTTCATTGTATTTTAATTACTTATGTGATTATTCCTGATGAGACTGTCACCTCCTTGGGGGTAGGAATCATCTTTTGAATTTCTTTCAGCACCAGTCAAAATGCCTTACACAAGAAATATTTATTGATCCATCAGTCTGTTCTGTACTGTTGCTTTTGACTACAGAGTTTTCTTGTTTAGGACAAGCAATACATTTCAACCAGTTTTTTTTTCTGGGGCTTGAAGCATCAGCCTAGTGTTTTAAATAATTTGAGAATTTATCATTGATGGCTGAGACATGTTGTCATTCATATTTATGGTTTCCTTGCTGCTGAATATTTGGTCAGGAATGCAACCACCAATTATTTCATTTTTCTAGTGGGAAACATGATCTTCTTTATGACTCAGTTTCCAGGAATGCCGAAAACTGAGGACTATTTGTACTTTTCCAAAGAACATTAATGTACATTATCTCGGATCTCATAATTTCTTAGTTTTTCTCCCTACCTCACTGACACTAAGCTAAGAGAAGAACTTGCTATACAGTCATCCACTCACACACAATAATTGTGTGGTCTAATAATTCTAGACCATATTTTCCCAATTTAATGGTGAGTATATATATATATCTGAGTCTGTATATCTGACCTGTAATTTTCTTTTTTTGTAGTGTCCTTGTCTGGTCTTAGTATCCGAGTAAGTAATACTGGTCTCATAAAATGAGTTTGGAAGTGTTCCTTCCTTTTCAGTTTTTTTGGAAGAGTTTGAGAAGGATTGGAAATAATTCTTTCAATGTTTGATAAAATTCACCAGGGAAGCCATATGGTCCACAGCTTTTATTTGTTGGGAAAATTTTCATTACTGATTCAAAATCTCCTTGCTCATTATTTGTCTGTTCAGATTTTCTATTACTTCATGATTCAGTCTTCATAAGTTGTATGTTTCTAGGAATTTATCCATTTTTCTAGGTTATCTAATTTGTCGGTGTATAATTGTTCATAGTAGTCTCTTATGATCCTTTGTATTTTTGAGGTATCAGTTGTAATGTCTCCTGTTTCATTTGTAATTTTTTTGTTTCTTTTTAAAAAAAATTTTTATGAGGGTATAGTTGATTTACAATGGTTTTAATTTTATGGAATATCTTTTTCTATCCATTTACTTTCAGCCTGTGAGTGTCAATAAAGAAAGCTTAAATGAATCTCTTGTAGGCAGCATATAGTTGGGTTTTTTTTTTCTGTTCAGCCACTCTGTCTTTTAATTGGAGAATTTAACCATTTACATTTAGAATTATTACTGATAGGTAAGGATTTACTATTGAGATTTTGCTAATTACTTTCTGATTGTTTTGCAGTTCCTTTCTTCCTCTCTTGTCTTTCTTTGTGAATTCATGACTTTTGGTAGTGTTATGCTTTAATTCTTTTCTCTTTATCATTTGTGTTTCTATTAGGTTTGTTTACTTTGTGATTGCCATGAGGCTTTCATAATGCATTTTATATTTATAACAACCTAGTTTAACCTGATAACTATTTAACTTCAATTGCATAAGAAAGTTGTACATATTTACTTGCCTGTCTCCTATTTCTTGTTGTTGCTCTCATAATTTATATCTTTTTATATTGTACATTAACTAACAAAATATTGTAACTATAGTTATTTTATCACTCTTACCTTTTAACCTGTGTACTACAGTTCAGAGTGATTTTCACACTACCACTGAAGTTGATCAAGGGCCACAACAGCAATGGGAAGAAGATATTTACAAGGTGGGAGGTCAGAGCAGAGTTTCAGGTGGGTGCAGATAAGCTCAGAAGCAAGAATATCTTTATATCTTTAGGCGTTCCTACCATTTCTTTCCTCTGTATTCATTGTCAATTTTGTTTCTTTCCTGCTGTTCCTTCTTTCATTTTATTATTCCCTTATCTTATTTTCCACATATTTTCCCCTGTCTTCTTTCCTCTCAGTCATGCTCTGCCCAATACGAAAGCCCTTTCTCTCCCCTGTCTTCACCTTCCCTTTGACCAGTTCTGTCCTTGGTACTTTTCTTTCTTTTCCTCAGGCCCCTGGAGTGGGGAGGGATTTTCCACTTTTCAGTAGACATATGCCTGCAATTCTGGGGACCATTCTGAACTACCTTCATATCTCCCCCCAAATCCTGATCTAAAATTTCTGTTGACAGCCTCAGCCTCATTCTTGACTTTAGTGGCTGCTGTTAGCTTTCAGGTTTGGTTCATATCCGCCTTGTACAAATCTTAGAGTGTTCCCACTTGTTTCTATAGCTTTCACTAGCTAAATTGCTCTTGCTGTTCTCCACTTATAATAAATGCAACCAGTGACAATACCAGTTTGATTAACTCCAAAGAAGTGGTTCTCTACTTGATGATTTAGTCCACCAGGGGACATTTGGCATTATCTGGGGACATTTGGCATTAGCTGGAGACATTTTTGGTTGTTATAATTGGGTAGCAGGGAGGGATACTGGCGTCTAATGGGTAGAGGTCAAGGAGTCTGAAATATCCTAAGATGCACAGGATAGTCCACCTCAAAAAAGATTATCCAGTCTAATATGTCAAGAATACTGAGAATGAGAAAACTTGATCCAAAGGTATTTAACTTGGAACTTGCAGGTACAGTGAATATATAATCAATTAGGAAGAACAATGCAGCTGTATTGAGGTGGCAAATTATAAATTTGCTTGCATTAATAACAACAGAAATAATTCTTTGTACACTACCTGGCTACTGATTTTTACTTATAATAATAATTATGTTCATTAGCTTTCCCATCCATCCCAACTACCCTATGAACTTTGTATAGGAGATATTTTGAATATAAAGAAACTGAGGGATAGAGAATATCATGACTCTCCTTAGGACCCTGGCCAAACACAGCTTTATGGATTTTTATCCAAGACAAAAAACACAGGGCTGTTCATACTGCTTAACTAGATCTGTAATGGCAGAAAATAAGGGCAGAAACCAAAGCTGCTGTCACAAAGAAATGACTCTCCCAGTTCTCTATTTGGTATTTAAAAATAGGAGTGAAACGGCATAGCTTGAATCTGAGCTAATGCTTGCCGCTTTGTGAATACGCTTACAGTGCACTGCCTTCGAAACAAATTGGCCCTCGTCTACAAAGGTTTCATTTTTGCACTCTCACAAACTCATTTTTAATGGCTGGTGTGGCATCGGTTGTGCCCCTGAGCTGTAATGAAGCACTCTGCAAGTCACCACACATGTGTCAGAAATGAATCTCATGGAGAGGAAAATGCTGGAACGTTAATAGGTTTTCTTTTTTTTTTTTCTTTTATATGCTGGCATCTTCATTTTTTTAAACATCTTTATTGGAGTATTATTGCTTTACAATGGGGTGTTAGTTTCTGCTGCATAACAAAGTGAATCAGCTATACATATACATATATCCCGAATCTCCTCCCTCTTGTGTCTCCCTCCCACCCTCCCTATTCCACCCCTCTAGGTAGTCACAAAGCACTGAGCTAATCTCCCTGTGCTATGCGGCTGCTTCCCACTAGCTATCTACCTTACATTTGGTAGTGTATATAAGTCCATGCCACTCTCTCATTTCATCCCAGCTTACCCTTCACCCTCCCTGTGTCCTCAAGCCTATTCTCTATGTCTGCATCTTTATTCCTGTCCTGCCCCTAGGTTCTTCAGAATCTTTTTTTTTAGATTCCATATATATATGTGTTAGCATACGGTATTTGTTTTTCTCTCTCTGACTTACTTCACTCTGTGTGACAGTCTCTAGGTCCACCCACCTCACTACAAATAACTCATTTTGTTTCTTTTATGGCTGAGTAATATTCCATTGTGTATATGTGCAACATCTTCTTTATCCATTCATCTGTTTATAGACACTTAGGTTGATTCCTTGTCCTGGCTATTGTAAATAGAGCTGCAATGAACATTGTGGTACATGACTCTTTTTGCATTATGGTTTTCTCAGGGTATATGCCCGGTAGTGGGATTGCTGGGTTGTATAGTAGTTGTATTTTTAGTTTTTTGAGGAACCTCCATACAGTTCTCCATAGTGGCTGTATCAATTTATATTCCCACAAACAGTGCAAGAGGCTTCCCTTTTCTCCACACTCTCTCCAGCATTTATTGTTTGTAGATTTTTTGATGATGGCCATTCTGACCATGGTGAGGTGAGACCTCATTGTAGTTTTGATTTGCATTGCTCTAATGATTAGTGATGTTGAACATCTTTCATGTGTTTGGTGGCAATCTGTATATCTTCTTTGGAGAAATGTCTGTTCAGGTCTTCTGCCCATTTCTGGATTGGGTTGTTTGGTTTTTTTGGATATTGAGCTTCATAAGCTGCTTGTATATTTTCGAGATTAATCCTTTGTCAGTTGCTTCATTTGCAAATACTTTCTCCCATTCTGAGGGTTGTCTTTTCGTCTTGTTTATGGTTTCCTTTGCTATGCAGAAGCTTTTAAGTTTCATTAGGTCCCATTTGTTTATTTTTGTTTTTATTTCCATTTCTCTAAGAGGTGGGTCAAAAAGGATCTTGCTGTGATTTATGTCATAGAGTGTTCTGCCTATGTTTTCCTCTAAGAGTTTTATAGTGTCTGGCCTTACATTTAGGTCTCTAATCCATTTTGAGTTTATTTTTGTATATGGTGTTAGGGAGTGTTCTAATTTCATTCTTTTACATGTAGCTGTCCAGTTTTCCCAGCCCTACTTATTGAAGAGGCTCTCTTTTCTCCATTGTATATTCTTGCCTCCTTTATCAAAGATAAGGTGACCATATGTGCGTGGGTTTATCTCTGGGCTTTCTACGCTGTTCCATTGATCTATATTTCTGTTTTTGTGCCAGTACCATACTGTCTTGATTACTGTAGCTTTGAAGTATAGTCTGAAGTCAGGGAGCCTAATTCCTCCAACTCCGTTTTTCTTTCTAAAGATTGCTTTGGCTTTTCGGAATCTTTTGTGTTACCATGCAAATTGTGAATTTTTTTGTTCCAGTTCTGTGAAAAATGCCAGTGGTAGTTTGATAGGGATTGCATTGAATCTGTAGATTGCTTTGGGTAGTACAGTCATTTTCACAATGTTGATTCTTCCAATCCAAGAATATGGTATGTCTCTCCATCTGTTTGTATCATCTTTAAGTTCTTTCATCAGTGTCTTATAGTTTTCTGCATACAGGTCCTTTGTCTCCTTATGTAGGCTTATTCCTAGGTATTTTATCCTTTTTGTTGCAATGGTAAATGGGATTGTTTCCTTAATTTCTCTTTCATATTTTTCATCAATAGTGTATAGGAATGCAAGAGATTTCTGTGCATTAATTTTGTATCCTGCTACTTTACCAAATTCATTGATCAGCTCTAGTAGTTTTCTGATAGCATCTTCAGGATTCTCTATGTATAGTATCATGTCATCTGACAAACAATGACAGCTTTATTTCTTCTTTTCTGATTTGGATTCCTTTTATTTCTTTTTCTTCTCTGTTTGCTGTGGCTAAAACTTCCAAAACTATGTTGAATAATAGTGGTGAGAGTGGGCAACCTTGTCTTGTTCCTGATCTTAGTGGAAATGCTTTCAGTTTTTCACCATTGAGGATGATGTTTGCTGTGGGCTTGTCATATATGGCCTTTATTATGTTGAGGAAAGTTCCCTCTATGCCTACTTTTTGGAGGTATTTTATCATAAACAGTGTTGAATTTTGTCGACAGCTTTTTCTGCATCTATTGAGATGATCATATGGTTTTTCTCCTTCAATTTGTTAATATGGTTTATCACATTGATTGGTTTGCATATATTGAAGAATCCTTGCATTCCTGGGATAAACCCACTTGATCATGGTGTATGATCCTTTTAATGTGCTGTTGGATTCTGTTTGCTAGTATTTTGTTGAGGATTTTTGCATCTAAGTTTGTCAATGATATTGGCCTGTAGTTTTCTTTTGTTTTTGTCATGTTTGTCTGGTTTTGGTATCAGGGTGATGGTGGTCCCATAGAATGAGTTTGGGAGTGTCCCTCCCTCTGCTATATTTTGGAAGACTTTGAGAAGGATAGGTGTTAGCTCTTCTCTAAATGTTTGATAGAATTCACCTGTGAAGCCATCTGGTCCTGGGCTTTTGTTTGTTGGATGATTTTTAATCACAATTTCAATTTCATTGCTTGTGATTGGTCTGTTTATATTTTCCATTTCTTCCTGTTTCAGTCTCGGAAGGTTGTGCTTTTCTAAGAATTTGTCCATTTCTTCCAGGTTGTCCATTTTATTGGCATATAGTCACTTGTAATAATCTCATGATCCTTTGTATTTCTGCAGTGTCAGTTGTTACTTCTCCTTTTTCATTTCTCATTCTATTGATTTGAGTCTTCTTGCTTTCTTTCTTTATGAGTCTGGCTAATGGTTTATCACTTTTGTTTATCTTCTCAAAGAACCAGCTTTTAGTTTTATTGATCTTTGCTGTTGATTCCTTCATTTCTTTTTCATTTATTTCTGATCGGATCTTTATGATTTCTTTCCTTCTGCTAACTTTTGGGTTTTTTTCCTTCTTTCTCTAATTGCTTTAGGTGTAAGTTTAGGTTGTTTTTTTTGAGATGCTTCTTGTTTCTCTAGGTAGGATTGTATTGCTATAATCCTCCCTCTTAGAACAGCTTTTGTTGCATCTCATAGGTTTTGGGTCATCATGGGTTGGGTTTTCATTGACATTTGTTTCTAGGTATTTTTTGATTTCCTCTTCGATTTCTTCAGTAATCTCTAGGTTATTTAGTAGTGTATTGTTTAGCCTCCATGTGTTTGTATTTTTTACAGATTTTTTCCTACTACATAATTGATATGTAGTCTCATAGCATTGTGGTCAGAAACGATACTTGATATGATTTCAGTTTTCTTAAATTTACCAAGGCTTGATTTGTGACCCAAGATATGGTCTATCCTGGAGAATGTTCCATGAGCACTTAAGAAAAAAGTGTATTCTGTTGTTTTTTGATGGAATGTCGTATAAATATCAATTAAGTCCGTCTTGTTTAATGTACCATTTAAAGCTTGTGTTTCCTTATTTTCATTGTGGTTGATCTGTCCATTGGTGAAAGTGGGGTGTTAAAGTCCCCTACTATGATTGTGTTACTGTCTATTTCCCCTTTTATGGCTTTTAGCATTTGCCTTATGTATTGAGGTGCTTCTATGTTGGGTGCATAAATATTTACAATTGTTATATCTTCTTCTTGGATTGATCCCTTGATCATTATGTAGTGTCCTTCTTTGTCTCTTGTAATAGTCTTTATTTTAAGTCTATTTTGTCTGATATGACAATTGCTGCTCCAGCTTTCTTTTGATTTCCGTTGGCATGGAATATCTTTCTCCATCCCCTCACTTTCAGTCTGTATGTGTCCCTAGGTCTGAAGTAGGTCTCTTGTAGACAGCATATATACAGGTTTTGTTTTTGTATCCATTCAGCCAGTCTATGTCTTTTGGTGGGAGCATTTAATCCATTTATATGTAAGGTAGTTATTGATATGTATGTTCCTATTACCATTTTCTTAATTGTTTTGGGTTTGTTATTGCAGGTCTTTTCCTTCTCTTGTGTTTCTTGCCTAGAGAAGTTCCTTTAGCATTTGTTGTAATGCTGGTTTGGTGGTGCTGAATTCTGTTAGCTTTTGCTTGTCTGTAAAGGTTTTAATTTCTCCGTCGAATGTGAATGAGATCCTTGATGGGTAAAGTAATGTTGGTTGTAGGTTTTTCCCTTTCATCACTCTAAATATGTCCTGCTACTGCCTTCTAGCTTGCAGAGTTTCTGCTGAAAGATCAACTGTTAACCTTATGGGGATTCCCTTGTACGTTATTTGTTGTTTTTCCCTTGCTGCATTTAATAGTTTTTCTTTGTATTTAATTTTTGATAGTTTGATTAATATGTGTCTTGGCATGTTTCTCCTTGGATTTATCATGTATGGGACTCTCTGCACTTCCTGGACTTGACTATTTCTTTTCCCATATTAGGGAAGTTTTCAACTATAATTTCCTCATATATTTTCTCAGTCCCTTTCTTTTTCTCTTCTTCTTGTGGGACCCCTGTAATTTGAGTGTTGGTGTGTTTAATGTTGTCCAAGAGGTCTCTGAGATGGTTCTCAATTCTTTTCATTCTTTTTCCTTTATTTTGCTCTGTGGTAGTTATTTCCACTATTTTATCTTGCATGTCACTTATCCGTTCTTCTGCCTCAGTTATTATTCTGCTATTGATTCCTTCTAGAGAATTTTTCATTTCATTTATTGTGTTGTTCATCATTGTTTTTTTGCTCTTTATTTCTTCTAGGTCCTTGTTAAACGTTTCTTGTATTTTCTCCATTCTATTTCCAAGATTTTGGATCATCTTTACTATCATTACTCTGAAGTCTTTTTCATGTATACTGCGTATTTCCTTTTCATTTGTTTCTTCTGGTGGGTTTTTTCCTTGCTCCTTCATCTGCTGTGTGTTTCTCTGTCTTCTCATTTTGCTTAACTTACTGTGTTTGGGGTCTCCTTTTCGCAGGCTGCAGGTTCATAGTTCCCGTTGTTTTTGGTGTCTGTCCCCTGTTGCTAAGGTTGGTTCAGTGTGTTGTGTAGGCTTCCTGGTCGAGCGAACTGGTGCCTGTGTTCTGGTGGATGAGGCTGGATCTTGTCTTTCTGGTGGGCAGGACCACATCCGTTGGTTGGTTTGGGGGTGTCTGTGACCTTATTATGATTTTAGGCAGCCCCCTTGGTAATGGGTGGGGTTGTGTTCCTGTGTTGCTAGTTGTTTGGCATAGGGTGTTCAGCACTGTAGCTTGCTGATCGTTGAGTGGAGCCGGGTCTTAGCGTTGAGATGGAGATTTCTGGGAGAGCCTTCGCTGTTTGATATTACGTGGAGCCAGGAAGTCTGGTGAACCAATGTCCTGAACTTGGCTCTCCCACCTTAGAGGCACAGGCCTGACACCCAGCTGGAGCGCAGAGACCCTTTCAGACACATGACTCAGAAGAAAACAGAGAAAAGAAAGAAAGAACGGAAGGAAGGGAGGGAGGGAGGGAGGGAGGGAGGGATGAAGGAGGGAAGGAAGGAAGAATCGTTATTAAAATAAAAAATAAATAGTAAAAATTTAAAAAAATTAAAAGTAATAAAAAAAAAAGAAAAAAGAAAGAAGAGAGCATCCAAACCAAAAAACAAATCCACCAATGATAACAAGCACTGAAAACTATACTAAAAAAACCAAAAAAACAAAAACGGAAAGACAGAACCCTAGGACAAATGGTAAAAGCAAAGCTATACAGAGAAAATCAGCCAAAGAAGCATACACATACGCATTCACAAAAAGAGAAAAAGGAAAAATTAAAAAATCTATATATTAAAAAAAAAGGAAGAGAGCAACCAAATCAATAAACAATCTACCAATGATAATAAACTCTAAATATTAAACTAAGATAAACATAATTCTAGATACAAATTAGATGCAGAAAGCAACCCCCAAGTCTACAGTTGCTCCCAAAGTCCACCACCTCAATTTTGGCATGATTCACTGTCTATTCAGGTATTCCGCAGACGCAGGGTACATCAAGTTGACTGTGGAGATTTAATCCCCTGCTCCTGAGGCTGCTGGGAGAGATTTCCCTTTCTCTTCTTTGTTCGCACAGCTCTTGGGTTTCAGCTTTGGATTTGGCCCTGCCTCTGCATATAAGTCGCCTGAGGGCGTCTGTTCTTTGCTTAGACAGGACGGGGTTAAAGGAGTGGCTAATTAGGGGGCTGTGGCTCACTCAGGCCGGGGGGAGGGAGGGGTACGGAATGAGGGGCGAGCCTGTGGCGGCAGAGGCCAGCATGACGTTGCAATAACCTGAAGCGTGCCATGTGTTCTCCAGGGGAAGTTGTCCCTGGATCACGGAACCCAGGCAGCGGTGGGCTGAACAGGCTCCCGGGAGGGGAGGTGTGGATAGTGACCTGTACTTGCACACAGGCTTCTTGGTGGCTGCAGCAGCAGCCTTAGCGTTTCATG
Organism: Leucopleurus acutus; assembly: GCF_964270905.1. NCBI lineage: Eukaryota > Metazoa > Chordata > Mammalia > Artiodactyla > Delphinidae > Leucopleurus > Leucopleurus acutus. The sequence continues at coordinate 53,726,354 of NC_139144.1, forward strand.
CCCGTCTCTGGTGTCTACGCTGATAGCCGCAGCTCGCACCCATCTCTGGAGCTCGTTTAAGTGGTGCTCTGAATACCCTCTCCTCGCGCACCACGAAACAACGGTCTCTTGCCTCTTAGGCAGCTCCAGAGTTTTTCCCGGACTCTCTCCTGGCTAGCTGTGGTGCACTAACTCCTTCAGGCTGTGTTTACGCAGCCAACCCCAGTTCTCTCCCTGGGATCCGACCTCGGAAGCGAGCCTCAGCTCCCAGCCCCAACCCATCCCGGCGGCTGAGCAGACAAGCCTCTCAGGTTGGTGAGTGCTGGTTGGCACCGATCCTCTGTGCGGGAATCTCTCCGCTTTGCCCTCCACACCCCTGTTGCTGCGCTCTCCTCCGTGGCTCCGAAGCTCCCCCCCCCACCCCCCACCCCCCGTCTCCACCAGTGAAGGGGCTTCCTAGTGTGTGGAAGCTTTTCCTCCTTCACAGCTCCCTCCCAGAGGTGCAGGTCCCGTCCCTATTCTTTTGTGTTTTTCCTTTTTTTTGCCCTACCCACGTATGTGGGGAATTTCTTGCCTTTTAGGAAGTCTGAGGTCTTCTGCCAGCGTTCAATAGGTGTTTTGTAGGAGTTGTTCCACATGTAGATGTATTTCTGATGTATTTATGGGGAGGAAGGTGATCTCTACGTCTTACTCGCCCACCATCTTGAAGGTCTCTCACGTTAATAGGTTTTAATCCTAGGTAAGGAAACCTAGTTTAGCCACTACCATGTGCTTTTAAAGTCTAAATGTCATGAAATTTTCAGCAGTTTCTCTTGCCTGCAAATCAGTTTTGGTCCAGAGACAGCCAAGTCAGGGACAGAAGGGAAAAATCTCAAATGCACATACTGCCCAGGAGTACACCTTGAGGAGTGTACAAGCATCATCTAGGCAAAACAAAGAAATACTTGATGGAACACAAGGGAAACTGGCTTCATAGGGCAGGAATCTGAAAAGCCTGTGAGTGCAGCAGACGTATTGCAATATATTTGATCCTGTCTTCAATATCATGGGCAGAGAAGGGGTGCTGAAATCCTCTGTCATGTGGGTTTTCCCCTTAGGTTTTTATTTAAGCAGAAAAGCAGTGTTTTCATATTGCACTTTATTGTATTGAGACTAGCCAATTTACTGAGTGAGATTTAATTGCTAATCATCCAGTTTTAAACTTCATTTTGCGCAGTACCTTGACAGCTTTTGATAAATGCTTAACCATTCAGAAAACAACAATCTGTGACTATTAAAGTAAAACAAATTGGTTTTACACTGGTGAGACTTTTTGTGTGTTTGGGAGTCTGGAGGCATATTTTGAATTTTCTTCCCCTAGCTGGTGTCTGACTATGAAATACAGAGATAGCCTCAAGGCCTTACCTTCATGCCCTTTGGGGACCATGGCTGCTGACCCCACTTTCATCATGCTTCTCAATGCTTAATGTGTTAATTGTTGTAAACAGAACCATGGGTGTGTTCCTCTTCTCTCTAATGGAGGGGAAAGTTTATACCTAGTCATAGCACAACAGATTCAATTAAGCTAAATTATAGAAATGTGGAGGCCCTACAAAGAAATGTTAAAAATTAGCCACATTTTCAAGTTTGCATTTAGATGTCTTTGCAAAGCTTACTATGCACAAGGCATGATTCCAAGGGCTTTATTACTTTATTTAATCCTTCTAAAATTTTACATAGGTACTGTTATCATACCTGTTTTAAATGAGGTAACTAAGGCACAGAGAGGTTAAGTAATTTGCCCAAGGTGTCACAACTCATAGGAGGCATATGTAGAATTTGAATCCAGACTGTCTCTGAGCCTTTTGGTGTGCCTAACCATTCTACTACACTTCTGAGAGAAAGTAGTATGAATATTTAATAGTGAATTGCATTAATTTTAGAGCTCCTCTGTGGTTCTTATTATCTAAGGCTATGAATAATTTGCAGCTACTCACAAAGCCTAATGGGTCAGAAGAGTTTTGGTCCCACTCAAGTGCACTCCATGACACCCTAAAGATGCCCCCTTCTCCAGATTTAGCAGCCTGTATATAATGGTCCTACCAACATTTTAAACCAATATTTAAACCAAAGCTACAAATGATTCTCAGACCATAAGCAGAAATTCTGGAATATACTTGGGAGAGTCAGGATAGAGAATAAAACAAAGCTCAATGTGTCCTTCCTAAGACCTACCATATTATAAACTTGGAACAGTTATCAGTAGTCCCAATGACTCTTTCTGATCTTGTGGCTTTGGAAAGCAGAAGAAATAGAGAGAGGAAGATATGATCCAGAAGGTCAAGGATAATGCTTTTCACACTTTAATGTGCTTACGAATCTCCCAGAGATCTTGTTAAAATGAAGATTCTTTTTTGTAGGTATGGGATATATCCAGAAATTCTGAATTTCTGTTAAACGTCTAGGTATTGCTACTGGTCCGAGGGTCATATTTTGATGCAAGGATCTATAATCAACCAGCAGCATCACTGTCACCTGGAAGCTTGTTAGAAATGCAGATTCTTATGTTCTACTCCAAGCCCACTGAATCAGAATCTACATTTCAACAAAATCTCCAGGTGATTTATTTGCACTTTAATTGTTTGAGAAACATCAATCTAGAGTATTCTTCACATGAGGAAGATGGACATAAATCATTAAACACACTTGCAAATGAATTGCTATGGTGGGAAGGAAAACTGATAATATAAAGTTCTCATTAGAAATTCCATTTAAGACTTAAATACCTCTTTTCTTTGTGACCACTTCAATAGCTGAAAAAGCACCTGGAATATGCCACTCAAAGCTAATTTGCAAAAGTTTGTAGCATCTTTCATTTAAGAGGTGATATTCAATTCAAGTTGTTTCCTCTTTAGGATTAGGCTATAATCCAAACACTTGAACATTCAGAATTTAGAAGAATGACTGGAATTTCTTTAACTCTGGATGGCAGAGTCTCACGTTCTGAGTCACCTGCAGAATGCTCTATGGGGCTGTCAGCCTGGATTGGGGATGGCCACCACCGTGCCTTATCCAGAGTTAGAGGCCAGTGAGCTTGCACTAGATACTGATCCTTCTCATACCTTCTCATTCCTCTGTGGAAGCAGAGGAGTGCAGGTCTGACCTCCTCCCTCAACATGAATGGTAGCTGCCCCAGGTGGCAGCTGTGGTGGGGCAGGTATTAGGAGGGGAAACCTAAGTTGGCTGGGGTGCCAGTGGCCAGGGAAGAGGGGGGACTGAGGACCCATCCTAGAGAGGTGGAGATGTGGTGGGAGGTGGGACCAGGCCAAGGCTTCAAGCCCCCACTAAGCATACTCCATTCCCGTCTCTCCCACTAACCAACTGGTGAGACCTCAGAAGAACTATTTATTGATACTTTCTCTGAGCCCTGGTATCTTCAGCCATAAAAAGGAGATAATAATAGTGAATCCTACTTCCTGGGGTTCTTGTGAGGATTGACTGAGCTACTGAGTGGAAGTCCTTATCACAGTGCCTGGCACATAGTTATCACTCAAAAGATGGCAGCTATTATTCAGGGAATAAAATTATTGTGTACTCATCTAATTATATGATACAGTTATGTATTTATTAATTTGATTGGTAGCAATGATTATTTGATATAAATTGAAACATCCTATTTCCATAAAGGTCAATGGAATATATATACATATGTGACCCATAACAATTCTGTCATCAGACCCTCTTCTCCTTCTTAGAGGGTTTCCTGGATTCCACCTGGCCCACTGGAGGATTAAGTTTTCTTTCTTCCTGAAGGACTAGCAGCTCAGTTCTTCCCTGACATCAGCTTACTTTTGTGCTGAGCATACGTAGGCTTTCTTCCTCTTAGCACCCATATATTTTCTGAATCAATGATTTGCAAAGTAAAAAGGATCCCCTTAGGTAAACATTTGCTAGGTGGGGCCATCTTGCCCTGCTTTCTGAGCAGGGGCAAAGGCGCCCTTTAAGCCTAGTGTTGAGGAGAATGGCGGTCTCTCTATTTGGTGCCTGCTACTTGCCTCTTCATCACATCAGTTATAGGGAGAGTGGAATTATCCCTGCTCAGATTTATGTGGGCCTTTCTTTGTGCTTGGGTCTGAAAACCAGCTCCAGGCTAATTGTATTCTTCTTATTGAATAGTTAATGAAGATCAGGGTCTGCTTGGCTCTGAATATAAGCCAACTTGAGTGTGAGTTGAATATCAAGGCCAATAGGCATTTTCTTCAAATAAACAGTGCTTTCAGATTAGTTAAAAACCAAACAAAAAAGCAACAACAACAAAAATAACCCGAACCACAAATGATTCAACAGTAAAAGAACACTCTCTTTAGGGACTTTGGGTCCCAGGTGGCGTGCATCTGGATGTCTTTAGTGTTGGAGGACTTTTAATGCTAAGGGCTGAAAATCGTATACCCCAGCTCTCCCTGGTATCGATTTCCCTCATACTGATTTAGTGCCGGGCATCTTGGCATCTTTCTACCACTTCTAGCAGCTGAGCTTTGATCCCAGAAGGCTTTATTTAATGAAAACTTGGGGTTTATGCTGTGAGAAAGCTGCCCCAGGAATTGAGGTTGTAGATATCCCGGTGCAGAAAACATGAAGACAAGAGTCATGTGCTTGGTCCATCCAAGGGATGGGATGATGGTATTAAGCCTCCACCAAAGTATTTGTTTTAAAGAGAAGAGGGAGCAGAAGCCCTCAAACGACTGTTGAAAGTTAAAAGAAGCTCTTGTTACTGAAAGATAAAGTGCTTACATGAAATATGTACAAAAGATGCCCTGGGAGAGGAAATCAGAGGGGAGGGAAGCCACATATTAGAATTTTGGTGAAGATTGGCTGTGTATTAGAGCCTGGTTACAGACAGTGATGGCCTTTGGGATGAGTTAAACTGGAGCATGTTTTTAAAATAAACTTTTTATTTTGGAACAATTTTGGATTTACAGAAAAATTGTAAAGATAGTACAGAGAGTTCCCATAGGCCCCACATTAGTTTCCCCTATTAGTAACATCTTACATTACTTACACTACTATAGTACATTTGTTACAACTAATAAATGAATATTGAAGAATTATTATTAAGTAAAGTCCATACTTTATTCAGATTTCCTTTGTTTTTATCTAATGTCCTTTTTTTTGTTGTTGTTCCAAGATCTCGTCCATATTACATTAGTCATCTTGTCTCCTAAGGCTCCTCTGGGTTGTGATAGTTCCCAAACTTTCCTGGCTTTTGATGACCTTGACAGTTTTGAGGAGTATTGGTCAGGTATTTAATCAAATTCCCCTCAGCTGGGAACATGAGATCTGTCTCATGCTTTTCTCATGATTTGACTGGGATCATGTGTTTTTGGGAAGAAAACCACAGAGGTGAAGTGCCATTTTCATCATATCATTTCAAGGGTATATGCAATCCACATGACTTATCAGTTAATGTAACAAGACCATTTTCAATGGAAGACTGATTGAATTGGAGCCGGTATTGAGTGTCAGGAATTGACTATTTTACCCTGCAAATGTGGTATATTTCAGTGGAAATTAAAAGGGACACATTAAAGAACCATCAATATTAATGAACCACACAAATACCCATCTAAAGATGATTTTTATAAGGAAAAAAATGTTAGTTTTGCTTCTCACAAAAAAGAAATTGTAAAAACAAGTGAACAAGGGGAAGAATGAAACATACTTGACCCCAGTTCCAGTTGCAAACTGAAAGCGTTCCAATTTCTCAAGCTAATTTTCCTTGAGATAGCCTTGCAAGGGAGCAGATGTCAAAACTGTAAGTCTGAAACTGAGACACTCTACCCATTCAGAAATGAATCATTAAAAAGAGAGATTTAGGAGTTTCTCAAGTAAGTTCTGATTGTTACAGGGTAAAGATCTTCAGGAACTAGCTGGATGGTGGTCTGATCCTCTGTGGATCACCTGTCCAGCAAGGTATTAATTTTTAAAAATAGAAATTGTAAAAATATCACCACAAAATAAGCACAATCATACATTTTTGTACTTTCAGTGTATAAATTGTTCATCTTATCTGTGTCAAGGACTTTGTGCAGTTTGTTACACTTTCAGGACCTCATGCCTTAGAAATTATGTCTTTGGTTACTTTAGTGAGACTAGACAATGTTTATCATGGTTGAGGCTCCAAAGTCATCCACTTGAGTAACTGACAGTAAGCATGAGGGACGAAAATGCATTCCTGCTAATGGCAGTAGACAACCTTTTGGGTTTTGAATGTCCCAGATAGGCATCCTCTGTTGGAGTGGTTGGGGGAAGAATCTGAAAGGAAGTATATTGATTTGCTAGGGCTGCCAGAGCAAAGGTCCACAAACTGAGTGGCTTAAGCAACAGAAATTTATTTTCTCACATTCCTGGAGGTAAGAAGCCTGAGATTAAGGTGTAGGCGGGGTTGATTTCCTTCTGAGGCCTCTCTCCTTGGCTTGCAGATGGCCGTCTTCTCCCTCTGTCTTCACATGGTCTTCCTTCTGAGTATGTCTGTTTTCCAACATCCTCTTCTTAAAAGGAGACCAGTCATATTGGATTAGGGCCCACCCTAATGACCTCATTTAGCTTTAATTACCAATCTAAAGGCTGTATTTCCAAATACAGCCACATTCTGAGGTGCTGGGGGTTATGGTTTCAACCTATAAATTTTGGAGGGACACAGTTCAGCCCAAAACAGGAAAGGTAAAGGATTTGGTAAAGAAGGCACAACCTACCCTGCAGGCCTGGGTTTCCAGGAGTCTGGGTTGACTGACATTTGATGCTTACTTTTGGCTGGGCTGTTTGAGGGGATTATAACAATGGAGAAAAATGTGAAAGGGAACACTTCATGTGGGGGAGAAAACGTGCTGTGTAATACACTTTGTCAGGAGCCCATTTCCGGAAGTTACCTGTGGTGTTTGCACAGCCGTTCTGTCATTGTCCACCCTGGCAGCCTGAAGGCTGATTTCCTGGTGAATTTTCACCTAATTCCCTTTGCGTTTGCCTTATAAGTGATAGTTTCATTCCTGTACTTTGAAAAATGCATCAGTCTTTATGCTGACTTATTAATTTACAATGAGAAATATAATCATCTAGTGGACTGGATACTCCAGCTCCCTGACCAGCATGTGCTTTCCCTACAGGCAGATCTAAGTGGGAAGCCAAATTATCATCAGAGGGCGGCTTGGTGAGCATGGAATCAGGCCAGGGGAGTTAGTTATGAGATGTGGCATTCCTGTGCTTTTTATTCCTTAAGCCAAGCAGCACTGAGCAGCACAGACTCGCTGCCTGGGGCTGGCTACCTCTACCCTTGCTGCTCCCTCTGACTTTGCATTGTCCCTGCGGGTGAACTCCTTGTAAAGCAGGACCCAGCTCAACCACCTCCTACTCTGAAAAGCTTTGATTTTCCCCAGGCAGAGATGGTTCCTCTTTTTCCTTATCCCCATAGCACTTTATGCTAAGTGTGTATTTTGCATCTTGTATTGTGGTTATTTACCCACCTCCCTCCTTACTGAGCTCCAAGACGTTGGGTCTTCGTTGTGGTGCACAGGCTTCTCATTGTGGTGGCTTCTCTTGTTGCAGAGCACAGGCTTTAGGCGTGCGGGCTTCGGTAGTTGTGGCACGTGGGCTTAGCTGCTTTGCAGCATGTGGGATCTTCCCAGACCAGGGATCGAACCCGTGTCCCCTGCATTGGCAGGCGGATTCTTATCCACTACGCCACCAGGGAGGTCCTTAGGGCTTTATATATATATATACTTTTGTTTTGCTTTATAGTTTTAAAACACTCTCCACTAAGCTGTTCATAAAGGCATGATCTTATGTTACACTAATAGGTGTGAGGTGAGATAGGCAAATGAAAAGATGCTTAGAGGTTAAATGACTTATCTACCTCTCAATTCATGCATTTTCTACCAAGCCTGTTTGTCTTTGGGACTGAATCTTGTCTCCCTTCTGCCCTCCCCATCTTTGCCCTATGGGCAAGGATGCCCATGCTTGTTGGGTCTTCCTTGTACAATTTAAAAAAAAAATTGTTTATTTATTTATTTATTTATCTTTATCAGAGTATAATTGCTTTACAATGGTGTGTTAGTTTCTGCTGTATAACAAAGTGAGTCAGCTATACATATACATATATCCCCATATCTCCTCCCTCTTGCGTCTCCCTCCCACCCCCCACCATCCCACCCCTCTAGGTGGTCACAAAGCACCAAGCTGATCTCCCTGTGCTATGTGGCTGCTTCTCACTAGCTATCTGTTTGACATTTGGTAGTGTATATATGTCCATGCTACTCTCTCAGGCCTTGTACATTCTTAGTTTGCCTTTTTCTCTTCTCTTAGGATCCTGCAGCCTTCTCTCTCTTTTTTCTTGATCTAAAATCTTTACAATTAGAGAATTTAACAACTTTGGTAGATACACAATCAATACAAACATCTGTGTGTTTCTATCTGTAACAACAAAGTTAGAAAACATAATTTTGAAAGGTTTCCATTTTCCATAGCAACTCTTTTTCTCTCTCAATCTCAATTTGACTGAGTCTCTCAACTCAATCAGTTTCTCTCTCTCCATATGTGTTTATGTATGTATGTGTGTGGTGTGTGTGTGTATGTATGTGTGTGTGTGTGTATGTATCATAGGCATATCTCTAATAAAAATGAGCATGATGCTTATGGAACAGATTACAAAATTTTATCAAATTATTGTACACACATAGAAATATGTATCTAAATCTCATAATGATATATAGGAAATTTTAATATCTTAAGATACTCTAAAATTTGTGACACTGTTTTTAGTGAAAATATTGTACAAGTATAGTATTAGAATAGATATAAACACAGAAATGTGAATAAGGAATTTTAATATATGATGATAATGGCATTTCAGATCAAAAAAGGATGGAATATTCTAAAAAATTGCACTGTGAGAATTATCAATGGTGGAGTTGGGAATAACTCCATATATGACAGTTCCACATGCATTAAGCACAGATATGTAAAAAGAAACTTCTTGGCAGATGGACCTTTTGTTTTTATATTTCCAAAATTGTGATCAAGGTTTTTTTTTTAATTGGAGTATAGTTGCTTTACAATGTTGTGTTAATTTCTGCTGTACGGCAAAGTGAATCAGCTATATGCATACATATATCCCGTCTCTTTTGGATTTCCTTCCCATTTAGGTCACCACAGAGCCCTGAGTAGAGTTCCCTGTGCCATACAGCAGGTTCTCATTAGTTATCTGTTTTGTGCATATTAGTGTATATATGTCAATCCCAATCTCCCAGTTCATCCCACTCCCCCGCTTCCCCCGCCTCGGTGTGCATACGTTTGTTCTCTATGTCTGTGTCTCTATTTCTGCCTTGCAAACAGGTTCATCTGTACCATTTTTGTAGATTCCACATATGTGTTAATATACAGTATTTTTTTTTCTCTTTCTGACTTACTTCACTCTGTATGACAGTCTCTAGGTCCATCCACATCTATACAAATGATCCAATTTCGTTCCTTTTTATGGCTGAGTAATATTCCATTGTATACATGTACCACATCTTCTTTATCCATTCATCTGTCGGTGGACATTTAGGTTGTTTCCATGACCTGGCTATTGTAAATAGTGCTGCAATGAACACTGTGGTACATTACTCTTTTTGAATTATGGTTGTCTCAGGGTATATGCCCAGTAGTGGGATTACTGGGTCATATGGTATTTCTATTTTTAGTTTTTTAAGGAACCTCCATACTGTTCTCCATAGTGGCTGTGTCAATTTACATTCCCACCAACAGTGCAAGAGGGTTCCCTTTTCTCCACATCCTCTCCAGCATATATTGTTTTTAGATGTTTTGATGATGGCCATTCTGACAGGTGTGAGGTGATACCTCATTGTAGTTTTGATTTGCATTTCTCTAATGATTAGTGATGTTGAGCAGCTTTTCCTGTGCTTCTTGGTCCTCTGTATGTCTTCTTTGGAGAAATGTCTGTTTAGGTCTTCTGCCCATTTTTTGATTGGGTTGTTTATTTTTTTGGTATTGAGCTGCATGAGCTGTTTGTATATTTTGGAGATTAATCCCTTGTCTGTTGCTTCATTTGCAAATATTTTCTCCCACTCTGAGGGTTGTCTTTTTGTCTTGTTTATGGTTTCCTTTGCTGTGCAAAAGCTTTGAAGTTTTCATTAGGTCCCATTTTTTAATTTTTGTTTTTATTTTCATTACTCTAGGAGGTGGATCAAAAAACATCTTGCTGTGATATATGTCAAAGAGTGTTATTCCTTTGTTTTCCTCTAAGAGTTTCATAGTGTCCGGTCTTACATTTAGGTCTTTAATCCATTTTGAATTTATTTTTGTGTATGGTGTTAAGGAGTTTTCTAATTTCATTCTTTTACATGTAGCTGTCCAGTTTCCCCATCACCATTTACTGAGGAGACTGTCTTTTCTCCATTGTATATTCTTGCCACCTTTGTCATAGATTAGTTGACCATAGGTGTGTGGGTTTATCTCTGGGCTTTCTATCCTGTTCCGTTGATCTATATTTCTGTTTTTGTGCCAGTACCATATTGTTTTGATTACTGTAGCTTTGTAGTATAGTCTGAAGTCAGGGAACCTGATTCCTCCAGCTCCCTTTTTCTTTCTCAAGATTGCTTTGGCGGGGCTTCCCTGGTGGCGCAGTGATTGAGAGTCCACCTGCCGATGCAGGGGACACGGGTTCGTGCCCCGGTCCGGGAAGTTCCCACATGCCGCAGAGTGGCTGAGCCTGTGAGCCATGGCTGCTGAGCCTGCGCGTCCGGAGCCTGTGCTCCACAATGGGAGAGGCCACAACAGCGAGAGGCCCACGTACCACACACACAAAAAAAGATTGCTTTGGCTATTCAGGGTCTTTTGTGTCTACACACAACTTTTAAGACTTTTTATTCTAGTTCTGTGAAAAATTCCATTGGTAATTTGATAGAGATTACACTGAATCTGTAGATTGCTTTGGGTAGTATAGTCATTTTCACAATATTGAATGCATGGTGTTCTCCTTCCGAAGGAACCTTTTCATCCCTGTCTTACTGGGGAGAGTTCTGCTCTCCAAAACCCTTTTCTCCCCTCTTTTTAACAACCATAGCTTCCTCAAGCATCTCCCTTCCAATTTCCAGGTCAAACTCCCATTCCCTCAGAAACCTAGTCTTAAGGAAAGCAATGTGATTACGTTTAATTTACACTAAGATGTTAATAACTTCTGAGAGGTATTCCCATTTTAAGATTTTTGAGAGTGAATTCCTTATAGCATTCATGTGTCTGTATATATTCATATATATTCACAGCAGTGTGTGTTTGTGTGTAGGTCTGTTTGTGAGTGTTTGTGTTAAATATATGTTTGGTAAAATTTCCTGGGTCTTTAGAAGCTATTTCTTTCGTTACTTTTAAAAGAAATTTCTATAGCTTGCAGTCCAGATGCTACCATGAATGAGTCCTTCAAATGATCAGCAACTAGTCATTATAACCTTTGGGGAGACACAGCACTTCATGGATGAGTCATTAGTTCCAGGCCCAGAGAACAAGTCTGAAGGACCTTTTCATATCTTATAATTAAATACATTCTGCAGCTTGAAGATAAACATGCTGATCTGATAGTGAGTTAAGGAGGTTTATCAGCGTTCGTGCACCTGCGGCGTTACAGTAAAAGATATGACTTCATTAAAACTCACTGTGCTTGTGAGAACAATGAGGAATGGTTGTAGGTGTAAAAAAGAACGACACTACTAGATGGCAGCTTTAAGCTCATCTTTGAAGGGGTGAACTCATTTTATCCAACATGTCCAACTGTGCAAACAGCAGCACCGAGTGAGCTGCAGTTAGCTGTACTAATACATAGGATTAGAACAGAGGCTGGGCCACATATAAATGATGCAAATGCTTAATATACCTGAATGCTATGAATACTGCACAGAGGGAAAATGAGAGCCCCAGAAGTGACAGAAGATATTTTGCTAACTGTCATGAAAGGAGATTGTATTTTCAGGGCCTTCTAGGAACATTTCTCTTGCCAGAGACTTTTTGCCTTTTGAGGCCAGTGTTTCCTAGGATGAAAAAACAATACAAAACATCAGTCTTTTCAGAAAATCCATAGAGAGATAACAAGGGTTGCCACACTTACCATTGTTCTCTCATAGAATCTCAGAATGAGGGAACTGTGTGTGTGTGTGTGTGTGTGTGTGTGTGTGTGTTGGAACTTCACCTGCAATAACATCTCAGGCTACAGAATAGGTAGGTGGGTTGAGACTGCAACAGGGACCCAGAGCCTAGGCTAGAAGACCCAGTTATGAAGGTACTAGAAAGTAGGTTGAAGGGAGCAGAAATAAGGTTCTAGAAGCCTTGGCAATAAATAGAAGGGTCCAGGAGCAAGACAGACCTTGACACTGTGCTGCCCTTGTCTGAGGATATGTTGGTGGGAATGGATTCTTTATGTGAGTAGTCTGAGCTGAGCATGGGGCAGATGGAAGGGAGAGTATAGTGGAGGGAACCCAGCAAATCCCAAACATCTGCAGACTCATCCTCAACCCTCCTGACACTGCCATAGAATCCAAAGAGTGGAGGATTCCATAACACCTCCTTTCTTATTTCCCTAAGACCTCAAATTGCTAGTTATCTTTGAAACATCTCTGAGTAGTGCAGAATATATATAGGTTGATTTCTTTATTAGTATTAGTATTTCTTTATTAGTATTAGGAGCTGATTGTTGTGGATTTCTGCTCATGTACCAGGACCTTAACTGATTGCATCTCTTTGAGAGGTGGTCTGAAAACATCACTCCTCCACATTTGACTTACACAGTCAGAAAAGCCTTTAATGCAATATATATAACTGATCCTAAAAGACCAGGAGTGCTTCTGAAAATTTCACTGAAGTCTATAATTACACTTTTCCTTATTTCAGTCATGTTTCACAAAACATATATCATCTCATTGTCCTCTTGGTTGAACGTATGACAAGAACTGAAAAAATCTTTTTAAAAATAAATTTATTTATTTTATTTATATTTATTTTTGGCTGCGTTGGGTCTTCGTTGCTGCACGCGGGCTTTCTCTAGTTGTGGTGAGCGGGGGCTACTCTTTGTTGCGGTGCACGGGCTTCCCATTGCAGTGCCTTCTCTTGTTGTGGAGCACAGGCTCTACGTGCGCAGGCTTCAGTAGTTGTGGTACGTGGGCTCAAAAGTTGTGGCTCGTGTGCTCTAGAGCACAGGCTCAGTAGTTGTGGCGCACAGGCTTAGTTGCTCCACGGCCTGTAGGATCTTATGGGACCAGGGCTCGAACCCATGTCCCGTGCATTGGCAGGAGGATTCTTAACCACTGTGCCACCAGGGAAGCCGTTTTTTCTTTTTTTTTTTAAACAATCTGTTTTTAAGGAAAGTTGACTAATTAAAACATTAGCATGAGATAGAGTCAGAGATGAGGTAAAAGATACAATTCCATGTTACCAACGACTACAGTGGTCTTTTTAGAAATATGGTTAAATTCTCTTGAGTAACATCATATATGCATAGTTGATGTCTCTAGATAAACTATAAACTCCTTTAAGAATGTTATTTGCTTCTTTTTACATCCCTTATCAACCTGACACAATACTCAGCATGGTATACAAATGTGAAACATACATAACTAACACAATACCAGTTCATGAATTTCTTTAAATCATATCACACTTAGCTCCCTTGACAATATATCCAGACTTGTCCATTTCATGCATCGCAGGCAATAGAGCTCAGGATTTATTGGCAGTTTGGTCAATAAGTTACTGCAGTTAATCTTCATTTAATGAATCATCAGCAAGGGAGATACACAGATGACAAATGTTCAATTTTCAGAAATCTCTTGCCCAATCTGTCTCTCTTCCTTCTGTCTTCCTAATTGTTGATTTAACGTATGAGCCCCTCCTCCCAGTTCTTCAGCCAGCACCCCTGGGAGTTCAGCCTTTTGAGGATGTTCTCATTAGAGTCAATAATTCACCATGGCATATTATATAGTGCCCTGAATATCTATAAAGCTGTTCTTTCATGTTGTACATCCTGGGGTGCTCAAATAATTAATTTGACTAGCTATAAAGAACAATACCTTCTATTGTGAGTGGTATTAATGTATTATCCACAGAGGCACATGTGTAGACGTGGCTGGGAGACAAGCTCTGCGGGAGAGTTTCTCGAGAGGATTCTAAAGTTGGAGTCAGATAATTCTGTTCTTTGACCTATATGGGAACATAACATAAAGTGTAATTATGATTTGGAATAGTCAATTACCAATCTATCCAAATTCTTTCTTTGGGCATTTCTTTTTCTAATTTTTAAAAGTAAAAGAACTAGTTTGTTTGGTGTTATTAAAAACACTTGCTTGAAATAAAGCATTCCAAAGACATAATACCTAGGAGAAAATTCCAGTGTTCTGTCTTTCACATTGATTCAGAATTGTTCCAGTTTTAAAATAGATATTTGTATGAAAGTTAAAGACTTTTAATTAATTCATATTAATGAAGACTACTCATATCCCAATTTGGCTACTTAAAAAATGTAATAACAAAATGCACACTAACATTTTAATTATTGCCAAGTGAAAATACAGACTGGTTTAGTTTGTAGCAAATCAGTAATAATTTAGGTAAATTTAAGAGGTACCTTTTAAACTCCTGTGGAATAATTAAGAGTCAGGGATCCCAGATTCAAATTCCATCTCTGCCAATAACTAACTAGGTGGCTTTGAGTAAGTCACTTCAGTTAGCCTAGCCTCAGTTTCCTAAGGCCTATAAAATAGAGATTATTTCCTTCCAGCACTTGTGTTCTATATTTCTATTTATGACCATCACTTAGACCTCCAATGAATGAATCACTCACTCGATTGGAATAGAAAAATTCAATAGCTATCCTTTTTTTTCCTGGATAAGTCCTTCTGGTAGGAGATACATGGAGCCAAGAGATGAATGAGTTATTGTCCAAATATATATATTTCCTTGCATGAGACAGTTCCCACGCTGAAATTTTTGCTTTAGAGGAAACTGGTTTAGGAAACCCAAGCCAGAAAGTAGATCTAATTTATTTCTAGGTCACAGTATGGAAACTTCTATTGGAAAGATGGGAACAGTTCTTTTATATTTTTCCAGCTTTATGGAGATATAATGGACATATAACATTGTTTAAGTTTAAGGTGTATGACCTGTTGATTTGATATACTTACATATTGCAAAATGATGACCACCATAGTGTTAGCTAACACCTCCATCACCTCACATGATTACCACTTCTTTTTTGTGGAGAACATTTAAGATCTACTTTCTTAGCAACTTTCAAGTGTATAATACAGTATTATTAACTATAATCACCATGCTCTTCATTAGATCCCCAGAGCATATTCATCTTATAACTGGAAGTTTGTACCCTTTGACCAGCATCTGCCCGTTTCCCCCCTACCCCAACCCTTGGCAACCACTTTTCTACTTCTATGAGTTTGACTTTTTTAGATTCCATGTATAAGTGAGATCATACAGTATTTATCTTTCTCTGAAGACTTATTTCACTTAGCAAAATGCCCTCAAGGCCCATCTATGTTGTTGCAAATGACAGGATTTCCTTCTTTCTCATGACTGAATAGTATTCCATTGTGTATATATATACCACATCTTTATTCATTTGTCCATTGATGGAGACATAGGTTGTTAACATACCTTGGCTATAGTGAATAAGTAGGAATGCAGATGTCTTTCTGAGATCCTGTTTTCATTTCCTTTGGATATATACCCAGAAGAAAGATTGATCAATGGAAGTTCTATTTTTTCACTTTTTGAGGAATCTCCATACTGCTTTTCATTGGCTATGCCAATATACATTCTCACCAACAGTGCCCAAGAGTTCCTGGGAGCAGTTCTTTTTTTTAACATCTTTATTGGAGTATAATTGCTTTACAATGTTGTGTTAGTTTCTGCTGTATAACAAAATGAATCAGCTATATGTATACATATATCCCCATATCCCCTCCCTCTAGCGTCCCTCCCACCCTCCCTATCCCACCCCTCTAGGTTGTCACAAAGCACTGAGCTGATCTCCCTGTGCTATGCAGCTGCTTCCCACTAGCTATCTGTTTTACATTTGGTAGTGTACATATGTCAATGCTACTCCCTCACTTTGTCCCAGCTTACCCTTCCCTCTCCCCCTCCCCATGTCCTCAAGTCCATTCTCTACGTCTGCATCTTTATTCCTGTCCTGCCCATAGGTTCTTCAGAACCATTTTTTTTACATTCCATATATATGTGTTAACTTACAGTATTTGTTTTTCTCTCTCTAACTTACTTCACTCTGTATGACAGACTCTAGGTCCATCCACCTCACTACAAATAACTCAATTTCGTTTCTTTTTATGGCTGAGTAATATTCCATCGTATATATGTGCCACATCTTCTTTATCCATTCATCTGTCGATGGACACTTAGGTTGCTTCCATGTCCTGGCTTTTGTAAACAGTGCTGTAATGAACATTGTGATACATGACTATTTGAATTATGGTTTTCTCAGGGTATATGCCTAGTAGTGGGATTGCTGGGTCACATGGTATTTCTATTTTTAGTTTTTTAAGGAACCTCCATACTGTTCTCCACAGTGGCTGTATCAATTTACATTCCCACCAACAGTGCAAGAGGGTTCCCTTTTCTCCACACCCTCTCCAGCACTTATTGTTTGTAGATTTTTTGTTGATGGCCATTATAACCAGTGGGAGGTGATACCTCATTGTAGTTGTTTTTTTTTTTTTTAAAACATCGTTATTGGATTATAATTGCTTTACGATGTAGTTTTTTTTTTTGCATTATGCGGGCCTCTCACTGTTGTGGCCTCTCCCATTGCGGAGCACAGGCTCCAGACGCGCAGGCTGTGGGCGCGCAGGTTCAGCGGCCCAGCCACTCCACATGTGGGATCCTCCCGGACCGGGGCACGAACCTGTGTCCCCTGCATCGGCAGGCGGACTCTCAACCACTGCGCCACCAGGGAAGCCACTACAATGTAGTTTTGATTTGCATTTCTCTAATGATTAGCGATGTTGAGCATCCTTTCATGTGTTTGTTGGCAATCTGTATATCTTCTTCGGAAAATGTCTATTTAGGTCTTCTGCCCATTTTTGGATTGGGTTGTTTTTTTGATATTGAGCTGCATGAGCTGCTTGTATATTTTGGAGATTGATCCTTTATCAGTTGCTTCGTTTGCAAATGTTTTCTCCCATTCTGGGGATTGTCTTTTCGTCTTGTTTATGGTTTCCTTTGCTGTGCAGAAGCTTTGAAGTTTCATTAGGTCCCATTTGTTTATTTTTGTTTTTATTTCCATTTCTCCAGGAGGTGGGTCAAAAAGGATCTTGCTGTGATTTATGTCATAGAGTGTTCTGTCTATGTTTTCCTCAAAGGGTTTTATAGTGTCTGGCCTTACATTTAGGTCTTTAGTCCATTTTGAGTTTATTTTTGTGTATGGTGTTAGGAAGTGTTCTAATTTCATTCTTTTACATGTAGCTGTCCAGTTTTCCCAGCACCACTTGTTGAAGAGGCTGTCTTTTCTCCATTTTATATTCTTGCCTCCTTTGTCAAAGATAAGGTGACCATATGTACATGGGTTTATCTCTAGGTTTTCTATCCTGTTCTTTTTATCTATATTTCTGTTTTTGTGCCAGTACCATACTGTTTTTATTACTGTAGCTTTGTAGTATAGTCTGAAGTCAGGGAGCCTGATTCTTCCAACTCCATTTTTCTTTCTCAAGACTGCTTTGCCTATTCGGGGTCTTTTGTGTTTCCATACAAATTGTGAAATTTTGTGTTCTAGTTCTGTGAAAAATGCCATTGGTAGTTTGATAGGGATTGCATTGAATCTGTAGATTGCTTTAGGTAGTACAGTCATCTTCACAATGTTGATTCTTCCAATCCAAGAACATGGTATATCTCTCCATCTGTTGGTATCATCTTTAATTTCTTTCATCAGTGTCTTATACTTTTCTGCATGCAGGTCTTTTGTCTCCTTAGGCAGGTTTATTCCTAGGTATTTTATTCTTTTTGTTGCAATGGTCAATGGGAGTGTTTCCTTAATTTCTCTTTCAGACTTTTCCTGGGAGTAGTTCTTAAGTCAAAAGAACAGACCTGATATCACAGTAGCCACAGGCTTCAGCCACACATACTAGCAAGGCAGGCAGTAAACTGTTGGACAATAGATGTTGCTCCCGAGACCAAAGGCCTCAAAATACACTACACCTAATCACCTGAGGACACTTCCACCTGGTAACTCAAGCCACAGCCCTTTACCCCATCCTTGGATGCCATCTTGAATGAAAGCAAAGGACTGTAGGAATGAAAAACCTGGGACTCAGCTTTCTTTCCTGGAGAAACCAAGCACAACTTCAACCAGATTGGTCATTTATTTTTCTTTCCTGTCACCCAGCAGGTGACAAAGACCTATTTAGTTATAGACAAAATAAAAGAGATTGCATTTCTAAATTTTTTGTACATCCAAGTGCATTAAATTTGTGTCCCTGCTGTGGTACAATAGATTATATAATGACTATATTTTATAGACTAAAACTTTCCTCCGGATTTAATATTGGAATCTTAAGTGAGGAAAGACAGTGTTTCTCACATATTTTATCAGATTTGTCACTAAAAGTCCTTTGTCTACAGTCATATCAGTCTGGGAACTATTCCTAAGAACCCAATTGGTACAACTTTTTGGAGTTAATAAAATTGTGTTCCCACTGGTTTCCATTGCTGTTTTGTGCACAATTCCCCACTGAGTATTTGATGAATTTCTACTCCTTGGGGGCCCCAATTTTTTTGTGAGTATGCTGAGGATCCATACATCTTGTCACAGGGAGGAAGATGATTTCCTCTGATAACGTTCCCCTGGCACCTGAGGAGCTTATCACAGCCCTTTATTTGGCTGTTTCTGTTATGCTGGCATGGGTCCAGAACACTGGAAAAAGAAAAGGTTGTGCTTTTACAAGGAACATTTTATTCCCTCTTGGGAAAAGTGAACATGACTCAATGTCAGGAAAGGAAATTTTTCATACAGATAAAGAGAATGACCATCTGCCTACTTCTTTTAATAGTTAAAACACATTTAATGGTCCTTTTGTATTTTGTTTTCTTGAGGAGCTCAAATTATTTTAGAAAACCTGATTTCTTGAAACCAGACCTGCCCCAGTCTTTTTGTAAAGAGGGACTATTTTTCCCCCGGAAGAACTAGCTGGTGTGGAGGGCCAAGATGGTGAGGTCCAGTTGAGTGTTGATTGGTGGGAGGAAGGTTTGTGAAATAAAGATCCTGAGTTGGGATGCATGCTGAACTTTCTCCCTGTTGCGAAGCTGAAAGGGGGATGACAGTTATGAAAGGTTGATCAGGTAGGGCATCTGACCTTGTTAATAGGTCTCAACCTACTGGATGGAAACCTTGTTAGAAAATAGTCACAAAAACCACATCCTGATCTGGAAGGTGATGGTATGGTACTGGAAGGGGTTGGGGAAAATCCAATGTTCAGTTTACCTTTGTTTTATGTTGTCATTCCTCATCTGAAAATCTTTATTCCTTAATAGAAATGTTAAATCTAGAGTGTAAGGAATGTGTTTTACTTAAAAAAGAATTTTTTTATATATAGTTTTTAAACTCCTCAGAGTACCTAGCTTAGCTCCAAGTATGTGCTCAATAACAGTGTAGATGCTCCACAAATATTTTTTGAATTGATTGGTGTGTTGTCTAAAGATAGAGACTCATTGACTCCAATTCAGCAGTTCATATGGATTCCAAGGATACCTCTACCCACCAGATTAGGGGCAGTAGCATATTTTGCCATAACTTCTCCTCTATAATGAAAACACATGTCTGCCAGTGATCAAGGCAGAGAAAATTTTTTTGTCACTGTTTTCTCCAGACTCTAGTTTATTCTTAAGTCCATAATGAATGATGCTTCATGTTGCAGAGACTTGTCCTCCAAGATTCTTCTCCACATCTACCCTTCTTAGTGATTGAACTCCCAGTGTTTTTTACAGGGTCCATACCATCCTGGAATACATACTATAATCCCCAGCCTCCCTTATGGTTAGATGTGGCCACATGATTCAGTCCTGGCCAATGCAATGTAAGTGGAAGTTCAACTTTTGAATATTGTCTTTAATGGGAGAGGGAAAACATTTCTGCCCTTCTTTCTTCCTTCTTGCTGCCTGGAATGTGTATGTAATGGCTGGAGCTCTGCAGCTGTCTTAGATCATGATCTTGGGAATGGAAGCCATGCATGCAGAACAACAAGGTAGAAGAGGCTGGACATCCTGACACCACAGGGCTTCTATATCATCTGTGGACCACCCACCTATGGACTGCTATATGACAGAGAAAAACACAGCCACATTGTTTAACAGTTTTTGTTTTGTTTTTTTTTTTTGGGTTCGCGGGCCTCTCACTGTTGTGCCCTCTCCCGTTGTGGAGCACAGGCTCTGGATGCGCAGGCTCAGCGGCCATGGCTCACGGGCCTAGCCGCTCCGCAGCATGTGCGATCTTCCCAGACCGGGGCACGAACCTGCGTCCCCTGCATCGGCAGGTGGACTCTCAACCACTGCGCCACCAGGGAAGCCCAATAGTTTTATTTTTAATTTTAGTTCTAGTTATAACTTAATTTTAACTAATATGATCCCCCAAGCCAGCTGCGTTTATTCAGTTATCAACCACAATTCTATTGTATAAAACAAGATGAACTTGCTTTATACAACAGATAACTTTCTAAACCTTTTTTTTTTGGGTAAATTTGAAGATATTTAAAATATAATAATAAGGGTTATAGCTTAAAGAAACCATATAGGAAATTATTTTATAAAGGATTTACATGTTTTTGTTGTTGCTGTTGTTACAAAAAGGTTCTATGTTCTAAATTCTGGAACAGAAAAAAGGAACATTAGTGGAACTACTAATGTTTGTAGTTTGGTTAATAGTATTGTACCAATGTTCTTTTCTTAGTTTTGATAATTGTGCTATGATTATGTTGAATGTTAACACCAGTGGAATCTAGTTAAAGGGTATATGGAAACTCAGTACTCTCCTTTTTGTGTGGGAAAATATACATAACATACAATTTACCATTTAAATCATTTTTAAGTGTACAGTTCTGTGGTATTAAGTACATTCATATTATTCTGCAGCCATCACCATTTTCCATCCCCAGAACTTTTTCATCTTCCCAACTGCAGCGCTGCACCTATTAAGCACTAACTCTCCATTTCCCCCCAACCCCTCCGCCCCTGGGAACCACCATTTTACTTTCTGTGTCTATGAATTTGACTCCTCTAGATACCTCATAAAAGTAGAATCATACTGTATTTTTGACTGGCTTATTTCATTAGCATAATGTCTTTAACTTTCATCCATGTTGTAACATGTATTAGAATTTCCTTTCTTTCTAAAGCAGAATATTAACCCAAGTTTTTGTGTTTTTGAGAAAGTTATGATTGCATTGTATTTAATTACATATAACTGCATTCTGTTTTTTCCACATGGTAGAATCTTTTCCCAGATTATTAATAATTTATCCTAAACTGATTTTAAATGGCTTTATAATATTCCATTGTATGTCAGCCATTTCTCACATTTTAATTTTTTATTTAACTCATTTCCCATTTCTCACTTTTATAACCAACACTCTGGAGAGATATTTTTCACATAATAATTTTGGGTCCATTCTGGATTATTTGTGAATTGCTTGTTCCATGTTCTTTATCCATTTATCTCTTAGGGTTCTAGTGTCTTTCTTAGTAATTTATATAATAAAGATATAAATCTTTTAAGATAACAAAACAGATTTTTATCATTTGTGCATACATAATTATAGATATACTTATATTCTGAACCAAAAAGACAATTGTATTATAGTAAATCCAGTCCCTGGTCAACTCAATGGAAAATTAATTTTGGCTTTATGTGTGTAGGATAAACCCTGTTAGTAAATAGACGGATTTTTTTTACTTGGAAAAAAACTCCACACCAAATAGTTCATAATTTGAGAATGACAATTTTAGTGCTTTGGAAAATTTGTAATATATTACCGATTAGAATCACCCTTCTTAACCAAGACCAATTTTGTTTTTCAAGATGAAAATTTAGGGAAAATTAGAAATGGAAATTTTCTACTCTGGAGGCAATTATTCTGAAATCTTAAATATTATTGCAATTCAAGATGTTTCTATTTTCAGTTGAAAAGAGGAGTCTAAAGGAAAAGAAAAAAAAGCATAAAATTCTTTGTTCTTGAGCCTTTGAAACAATTTGTATTGAAAAAAAGTTTTTTAAAGATGTGTGCGCCACAAACAAACAAAATAAGGGATTTTTGAGTGGAATTGGATTTTTCAAAGGCAATGAAATATTCAAGAGTTAAAGCAACTGTTGACATTTCTCCAAATAGAGGCCAAGGAGAGTAATTGTGGAACTAATAATCTACATGTGAGGGTAAAAGGAAGAGGGACTAATTGGATGCTCCTTTGGAAAGCAGATTGCAACCGCAGCTCCAGACTAGTGTATCCAGAGGGAACTCTAATTCCAGCGGCTGTAAGACACTTAACTCGATGAAGATTCTTTAGTCATCGTGGTGATCTTTTATTATGTTTGTATATTCAGGTTTCAATTGTGTGTACTGCTTTAATAATTTCTTATTGATATAGTGTGTATAATTTTCCTTTCTTTTTCAAAGTAAAAAGCTCTAGGGAGAATTTTTCCCCCAATGTTAAAATTTTAACACCAGATCTACTCAAGATGTAGTATCTGGATTTAAGTATGCCATCTTGGAGCTTCAAAAAGATGTTATAAACAATTTTAAAATATAGTAATAAAGTTGAAAAATGTACAATGAACAATTTTGTCAGCTTATGACACTAGTAGTAGTTCAGAAGAGACACAAGGAGAAAAATTTCTTTAATACAGTAGACTTTTCAGCAGAAGACTTTTAGGACATCAGAGGTGGCTAGTCACCTAAAATAATATTAATAAAGCCCTTTAGAAGCAGATGCATAGATTAGATGCTTCAGTAAATCCTTTATATAAAATAATTAGGAATTTGAGATTTCCAAAATATATTCAATGACTTCCCCAGAAATATGTGTGTCTTCATGTCTCTTAAAAGTATGAATAAAACTTATTTTAGACTAATTTCAGAAATATGGAATGAAGTCACCTGAAATGATAAAAATTATATTATTTTTAAAACTTAGAATTTCTTGAGTAAACATAAGCCACAATAAATCAGTTCTTAGTCAATGCATTTGTTGGGCATTTAGTCAGTAAAATTTATGGAACATCTCTATATGAATGCTGTGCATAAGGAAAACCAACTAGTGGGGGAAGAGATAATTTAAAAATATATGGTCAATTAATTAATTAATTCATCCATTTATTATGTATTCCCTGTGATGGGTGCCAGGTATACAGAGGTTAGAAACAAAACAAAACAAAACCCACATCTGATTATGCTCCTCACAGAGCTTAGGGTATGATAAAGAGAGACATTAAACAAGTAAATAAACATATAATTTTGTGAATGAAAACAGCTGCTACTATGAGTGAGATTAGAAGGAGCTAAGTGAGACTGGGGACATGAAAAGCCTCTCTGAGAAAATGATATCTCAGCTGAAGCTTCAAAGATGTTAGGAGTAAGACATACAAAGTCAAGGGATGAATGATCTGAGCAAAGGGAGTAGCTTGTACTGAAGGCCCCGGGGAAAGAATGAATTTATCTGCTTGGTGAGGAGGTGAGAATAATTGGAGCTGAGGCTGGAGATGGTGGGGTGGGCAGGGCCTTGGGAGGCCACATTATTGTCAGTGTAGGAAAGTCAGTGAAAAAGTTTCTAAAGAGGACTTTCATGACCTATATGTATGACTTTGAAAAGATCCTTCTGGCTGCTACTTAGCAGAAGAGGGGCCAGTGGAACTGGCAAGATCAGTAGGGAGGCTACCACAGAAAGTAAAGTGGGAGACGCTTAAATTAGGTATGAGCAGTGGGGAGAGAAAGACATGGATGGATCAGAGATGTGTTTTGGAGATAGACTTGACAGCACTAGGTATTGGGGTGGAAATCAGGGCAAGGGGTGTCAGAGATGACACAGTGACAGATGCATGCACAGGGCATTCTAGGATCACAGAGGAGGTACACCCAACCCAAATGGAAGTGGAGCACAGGGAGGTTCAGGAAAACGTTGCCTGAGCTGAGTCTTAGAGAACCTCAGAGTTAGCCAGGTAAGGAGAGAAGGTGTGAGTGAGGTGGTAAATGTTCCAGGAAGAGGGGGCAGCTGGACAAGGGGAGGGAGGGGAGTTTCTGTGCATGGTGGCTCAGTGTGTGTACATAAGTGGTGTGGCTTTGTTGAATTATAAACTGTGACACAATTATAAACTGTGAGACTCATTTTAAGGTGTGAAATGAGTCTGGAGAGGAGGCCAAAGAGATCTCAGAGGGCTTTGGAGGACACTTTAGAGTTTACATGCCACAGGAAGGCATTGAATGACTTTAAGCAGGAGAGAATTGAAGCCATTTTTGAGGAGATTGCAGTAAACCAGACTTGAATTGGGGGTAATGATGGCAAATGTGGGCTGGAGCAGATATGCTCAAGAAATGTAAAGGTGAAGGTAAAATTGGCAAACCTTGGTGACCCATCAGATGTGGCAGGTGGGGGAGAAAAAGGAATCAAGGTTGAAGCTGAGGTTTCTAGGTTGAGTGGCTGGATAGAGAACACAGGTCTGGAAACAGATTTTGGGTATATGCATGGGCGTGGGGAGGATGATGAGTTCAGCATGTATGTGGTCAGCATAGTACTAGAAACCATATTGGATGCAAAGGTCAGGGAAAACTGGACAGCTACATGTAAAAGAATGAAATTAGAACAGTCCCTAACAATAAGAGCTAACAATAAGAGCCAACATCATAAAACTCTTAGAGGAAAACATAGGAAGAACACTCTTTGACATAAATCACAGCAAGATCTTTTTTGACCCACCTCCTAGAGTAATGGAAATAAAAACAAAAATAACAAATGGGACCTAATGAAACTTAAAAGCTTTTGCACAGCAAAGGAAACTATAAACAAGATGAAAAGACAACCCTCAGAATGGGAGAAAATATTTGCAAATGAGTCAACAAAGGATTAATCTCCAAAATATATAAAAAGCTCATGCAGCTCAATATTAAAAAAACAAACAACACAGTCAAAAAATAGGCAGAAGTCCTAAATAGACATTTCTCCAAAGAAGACATACAGATGGCCAAGAGGCACATGAAAAGCTGCTCAACATCACTAATTATTAGAGAAATGCAAATCAATAATACAGTGAGGTATCACCTCACACTGGTCAGAATGGGCATTGTCAGAAAATCTACAAACAAAAAATGCTGGAGAGGCTGTGGAGAAAAGGGAACCCCCTTGTGCTGTTGGTATGAATGTAAATTGATACAGCCACTATGGAGAACAGTATGGAGGTTCCTTAAAAAACTAAAAATAGAGCTACCATATGACCCAGCAATCCCACTACTGGGCATATACCCTGAGAAAACCATAATTCAAAAAGACACATGCACCCCAATGTTCATTGCAGTATTATTTACAATAGCCAGGTCATGGAAACAACCTAAATGCCCATCGACAGACGAATGGATAAAGAAGATGTGATACATATATACAATGGAATATTACTCAGCCATAAAAAGGAACAAAATTGGGTCATTTGTAGAGACGTGGATGGACCTAGAGACTGTCGTACAGAGTGAAGTAAGTCAGAAAGAGAAAAGCAAATATTGTATATTAACGCATATATATGGAATCTAGAAAAATGGAACAGATGAACTAGTTTGCAGGGCAGAAATAGAGACTCAGATGTAGAGAACAAACGTATGAACACCAAGGAGGGAAAGCGGCGGGGAGTGAGGGGGTGGTGCTGTGATGAATTGGGCAATTGAGATTGACATGTATACACTAATATGTGTAAAATAGATCACTAATAAGAACCTGCTGTATAAAAAAATAAATAAAATTCAAAAAAAAAGATTATAAGTTAAAAAAAAAAAGAGCTGAAGAAGAAGTAAAAAAAGAAAGCAACCAAACGGTTTTTAAGTGTCTAATTTGTGCAACGTACTGTGAGTGCAGTGAGCAATAGGAATTTCCAATCTCATTTACAGATGAAGCACTGAGGTGCATAAAGACTTAGATTCTCTAGGCCGAACGTCACTGTACACATACAGGTGTCACTGAGGTTATGAAGGAACTTGTGGTGATGGAGACGTTAAGATGCATACACAAACACATCACCTAGTAGGATTAAATGCTAAGTTATATGGTGATAACAGTGGGTGGTGAAGATACCCCAAAGTGTAAGAACAGACCATATGGGAGTATTTGGGAATTTGTATGGGAAATACGGTCCCACTGCTGAGAACCTTAGGGCCATTGCAAATGGCAAAGGTGGAGTTTCTGGCTTACATGTCAAGGCCATGTAGGGTTTTTAACCCCCTTCAGATGTGTTCTATCCATCAAGATGGGTAAACAAAATCAAGGAGTTTATTCTCAGTCCTTTTTACTTGTGTATGTTCCAGGCAAATAGTTAATTATGCATTTTCATTTGAGAGAAAACCCCATTCCTTTAGTATGCCCAGTCTGATTCTTTTAACAGTTTCCATCATTCTGTTCTCAATAATCTAACAGGTTTTTTTGGGGGGATGGAAACTGATCAGAGGATGACTGCATAGGAGAAATTACAACAGAGTTGCACAACACAATTCCCTGGGCTGGAAAAGTTCATAAAATACTGTCAAAGCTTAGTGATGATTTATACACAATGACTCCAAGCCACTGGCCTTGGGAAGAGATACTGCATAACTACTCTTTTTTTGGAGGGGGTTAACATCTTTATTGGAGTATAATTGCTTTACAAAGGTGTTAGTTTCTGCTGTATAACAAAGTGAATCAGCTATACATATACATATATCCCCATATCTCCTCCCTCTTGCGTCTCCCTCCCACCCTCCCTATCCCACCCCTCTAGGTGGACACAAAGCACTGAGCTGATCTCCCTGTGCTATGCTGCTGCTTCCCACTAGCTATCTATTTTACATTTGGTAGTGTATATATGTCAGTGCCACTCTCTCACTTCGTCCCAGCTTACCCTTCCCCCTCCCCGTGTCCTCAAGCCCATTCTCTACATCTGCATCTTTATTCCTGTCCTGCCCCTAGGTTCATGAGAACCATTCTTTTTTTAGATTCCGTATATATGTGTTAGCATACGGTATTTGTTTTTCTCTTTCTGACTTACTTCACTCTGTATTACAGTCTCTAGGTCCATCCACCTGACTACAAATAACTCAATTTTCTTTCCTTTTATGGCCGAGTAATATTCCATTGTATATTATGTGCCACATCTTCTTTTTTTTTGTGGTACGCGGACCTCTCACTGTTGAGGCCTCTTCCGTTGTGGAGCACAGGCTCCGGACGCGCAGGCTCAGCGGCCATGGCTCACGGGCCTAGCTGCTCCGTGGCATGTGCGATCTTCCCGGACCGGGGCACGAACCTGCGTCCCCTGCATCGGCAGGCGGACTCTCAACCACTGCGCCACCAGGGAAGCCCACACATCTTCTTTATCCATTCATCTGTCGATGGACACTTAGGTTGCCTCCATGTCCTGGCTATTGTAAATAGAGCTGCAATGAACATTGTGGTACATGACTCTTCTTGAATTATGGTTTTCTCAGGGTATATGTCCAGTAGTGGGATTGCTGGGTCGTATGGTAGTTCTATTTTTAGTTTTCTGAGGAACCTCCATACTGTTCTCCATAGTGGCTGTATCAATTTACATTCCCACCAACAGTGCAAGAGGGTTCCCTTTTCTCCACACCGTCTCCAGCATTTATTGTTTATAGATTTTTTGATGATGGCCATTCTGACCGGTATGAGGTGATACCTCATTGTAGGTTTGATTTTCATTTCTCTAATGATTAGTGATGTGCACAACTACTCTTGATGGCATCTGACCCCAAAATGAAGGCGAGAGCTAATCTACTAGCATTTATACCAAATCTCATCAACAGAATCATTGCAGCTGACACTGGCTTGAAGTCCTCCACTGCCAATGATCTCATTTAGGTGGAACAGCTTGGCATCATAAGGACACTCAGCATCCAAATCATGGATCTTAACATTTCATTTTAAACATAGCTTATAGTTTATCATTTCTGGAATGATTGATTGTACAAATAAGAATATTGGTAGTTCTGGCTTTTAAACACCAAGAGCTTAAATTAGAAGAGGATCTTTTGTAAGCTTTAAATTTTGACCTTCTTAAGTAAGTGTATTTCCAGTCTACACATTCTATAGAGATTGAGTAAAATTAAAGGCTGAAATGAAAACAGAACGTCCTCTAGAGTGAAGCCTACCTACTTGCTTCCATGTATAATATTATGTTGATCTAGATGAATTTGCTGTTTCTATAGGTAAGAACAGTTTGATTAGCAGCAGTTTTATCTGGCTCAACCTAACAGTACTGAAATCATTGCAGAAAAATGGCGGTCTACACTTTTCTTACCAGCTTTACAAAAAGCTCTTCCTCAACTTCCTTTGGCAGCCCCTTCTATTGTCTGGGAAGTCTTTCATTCAGGAAGTTCTTACTATTGACCTAAATCCTTCTTGAATTAATTAGAGCCATTTTACTTCTCCTATCCAGAAAGCACATTGAAACGGACAGCTTGTCATTGCTTATTTGAACCCCCTTCATCATTTTGAAGACTGTAATGAAATGTCCAGTCAGTCTCCTTTCTCCAACTTAAATAAAGTTCCACTAGCATTCCCTCAAGTACCTATTTCCTTTCAATTTTTAGGTACTGTTAGCAAGAAGAGACCAGGTACGTGAACTCTTAATGTTTTTAAGACTCAGCTTCTTTGTTTGCAAAATGAGGATATGAAAAAAAATCCAGTGTTTTTCCAACTGCTCTGAAGATCTTTCTTAGGGGATCCTGGGAAGGGGTATGGTTTAGTGTGTGTGTGTGTGTTGTGCAAGAGACAGAGGGAGAGATAGAGAGAAGGCTCAGCTCTGCTTTACTCTCTCTGTACTTAAAAATACTTAAAAATTGTTTTAAAGTTACACATGCTAAGGTGTCCCCTTCTTCTCATCCCTCCCCCTTTCCACTCACCTTCACTTGAGTGTGTGCGCACACACACACACACACACACTCTCTCTCTCTCTCTCACAAAAGAAAAATACAGACCAATCTGTTATAAATAGCATTTTAAAATCCTAAAAAAATTATCAGGCAAAATCTGGGAGCATATTTAAAGAATAATATACTATGATCAATTTAAATATAAAAAATTCACCTGATTATAATTCATTAATATAATGTTTATTGATGAAAGGAGAAACTCTTATAATAATCTCCAAAGATGCTGAAAGTGAATTTCATAATTTTAACATTCATTCTAGATCTTTTAAAGCTCTTAATTAAATAGGACTAGATGGACATCTCCTTAACCTGATATATATTTATATATCTCAACCAAGAAGCTTGCCATGTGACTAATGAGGAATCACTGGAAGTAGTCCCAGTAAAGTGAAGAACAAGACAAAAATGCCCAATTTTACTGTACTGTTATCTAACATAGGTCTGGAGGTACTAGTCAACAATTCTGTAAAAGAATATGTTTGGGAGGCTTGAGAAGATATAGATATTGCAACAGAATAGAGAATATGGAAGCATCCACAGATATGGAAATCTGAAAAATGACAGAATGATATTGCGTATCAGCTGATAAAGAATGGATTATTCAATAAATGGTACCAGGTGAGGTTGCCAGATAAGATACAAGATACTTAGTTAAATTTGATTTTCAGATAAACAACAAATACTTTTCCAGTATGTGTGTCTAAAATATTGCACAAGACATAATTCTACTCACGTGTTATTCATTTTTATCTGAAGTTCAAATAAAACTAGGTGTCCTATATTTTTATTTGCTAAACTCTGGCAACTCTAGTGCCAGGCTAATATGTTATTCATACAGACAAAAGTAAAAATGGTTTCCTGCCTCATTTTCTGCACAAAAATCAATTCTAAACAGATCAAGTTCTTAAATGTAAAAGGCAAAAACTTAAAATATAAGGGAAAAATTTCATGACCTCAGAATATGGAAGAATTTTCTAAATAAGACTCAAAATTATAAGCCGTTTTTTGGAGGAAAAGATTTATAAATAAATAAAAGTAAATATTACTACCTGAAAATGAAATACTCCTTTTTCTCAAAAAAAATTATTAAAAGATTCAAAAGACAAGCTATAAACTGAGAAGATTTTTTTGGTAATACTTATAACCAAAAAGAATTAATATTCAGAATATATGAAGAATTTCTACAAGTCAGAAAGATTTCAATGATAAAAAGACAACAAAAGGAAAAAAAGGCAGAAGACATGAAGAAGTTGTTATTAAAAAGAGGAAGCACAAAAAGCCAATAACTGTGAAAATATGCTCAACATTATTAGTAATCAGGACAAGGTTAATCAGAGACACCATTCACACCATCAGATGGCAAACATTAAAAAAACAAACAATACAATGTTTTGACAAGGATGTAGAGTGATGGGAACATAAATACATGTCTGGTGGCTGTGTAAATTAGCACGATCACTTCAGAAAACATTAACAATACCTGGACAAGCTGAATATGCAGATAGACTCTACTTACAACAATTCCATCCCCACGTGCGTATATTCCAAAGAAACTCTTAAACATGTTCATAAATATATATATGCAAAAATGCTCAAGGCAGCCTTATTTGTAATAGGAAAAAAACAAAAACAAGAAGAAAATAAATCCAAATATCTATGAACAGTAGAAAGAATAAAGAAAGAATACTGTATAGCAGGGAAAAGGATCAACAGAAACTTTTCCTATTCTCTCCGTCATGGATAAAAAGCAAGTCACTGAAGAATATATACAATACAACTCCATTTATATAAAATTCAAACTCAGGCAAAACAAAATTACATGCACAGTTACATATACACTAAGTTGCAAGGGAATTGTTACTACTACAAAATTCCAGGCGGTGGTTACTTCTGGGAAGGACACACAGGAAACGTCAAAGGAATTGGTATTTTATTCATTTGGGGAATAAGTATTTATTTTATTTTAAAATTATTACTATTCTTTAAACTCTGCCATGTGTGTTATAATATTCTTTTGTATGTGTAATACATTTTTAAATA
This sequence comes from Leucopleurus acutus, assembly GCF_964270905.1. Lineage (NCBI taxonomy): Eukaryota > Metazoa > Chordata > Mammalia > Artiodactyla > Delphinidae > Leucopleurus > Leucopleurus acutus. The sequence continues at coordinate 53,757,565 of NC_139144.1, forward strand.
AATTAATAGAAAGAGGTCAAATCACTTTTATTTTCTAGAGAATATAACAGTATGCTTAGAAGATTCCACAGAATTAAAAAAAACAAAGAGTTCAATGAGGTTGGTAAAAATAAACATGCAGAAGATCAATTATTTTTACCTGTCACCCATTTAGAAAATATAACTTTAAACATATTCTATTCCCCATAGCCATAAAATCCTTAATTTTCCTAGCAATAAACTTGACAAGGAAAGTATAACACTTACATGAAGAAAACTGTAAGGGTTGGCTGAAGGATATAAAGTTCTGAATGTATATAAAGAAATACTGTTGACTTCTAATAGAAGTCCTCTCTGAACGCTTTACTCACGTCTGTACTTCAAGCCTAATGGAGGGAATTGCCAATCCAGTTAGTTAGTGGGAATCAAATGTTTGGGCACTTTGAGCGGTAATTAAATGATTAGGTCACTTCCTGCCATGGAGCTTTGAAAGACCTGGAAAGTTGATTTTTGTCCATATTTGCGGTGAGAACATGAAGTGGCCCCAGTTCTTTCTTTTTTTTTTTTATCAAGCTTGCCATTCTCTTTCTTTCATTGGACTCTTTCTCTCCCTCCTCTTTCTCTCCCTCCTTTTCTCTCCCTCCTAGCTGTCTTTATTTTAGATACTACTTTTAGCAATGGGGCAAATGTGTTTTCCCTGGATCCTCTCTCTTTAGTGCTGATGGGTTTGGCATTGCATCCCACTGCAGTGCCGAGTTTGGTTCATGGAGTTTGTTATTCGTTGGTGGTGGGGGTGGAGAGTGGTGGGACAAGGATGAAGGGGACTGGTGCTGTGGTATAAGCAGAACAGATTCTTCGGTGGTGCTAGACCATTAACACTGATGTAGCTTAAAAAAGGACATCCTTATTTGGTCCAGATGAGCTATCAGAGATCTGAATATGGTGTAGGGCCAAAGTTTCAGCTAATAATAAAGTATTGTTTTGCCTTACTTTGTCTTCTTCGGGACCTTAAAGAGAAAAGGGTTGACTCTGCCAAGGTAGAATTTAATTCTGTTCCACCAATATATCACATCATTTTCTAATAATATGATGCTTCTGAATAGGAAGATGCAGAACTATAAAGATGCTCCCCAAACTATAAATTTAATAAAATTTCAATAAGTACACCAACCAGTTATTCCTTTTAATCTTGAAAATTTGATCCAACTTTTTATAGTGAAAAAAAGTGAAAAAGAATGTCCAGAAAACTGTAGAGGAAACAATAATAATAGTAAAATAATTACATTACAAGTTATCAGCACATACTCTACATCTATAGTAATTAAAACTGTGGTAATGGCCCAGCACATGTGTGTGGACATTTAAAATTAATTAGACATTTAAATGACAAATGTCACTTATAATTAGATAAAAATTTGGGAGATATATAGGTAGATAACAAACACTATCATTGAAAATAAATAAATTTCAAGTAGTTTAAGGTTTTATTCATGTAAACTGTATAAATTGCAGGACTGAAAGAGAGAATATTTTAGTCTTGAAGCAGACATGATTTTCCTTAGCGTGTTGCCAAGATTTGAATATGTAAAGGGAAGGATGAATAGATTGGACTTAACACAAATTAAAAGCATATGAATGGGAAAAAAGGCCGTAAATAAAGGAGAGAGTCAAGAAATAAACTGGGAAATATATTTGTAAAAGGGGGGTTAATGCCCATAATATATTAAAGAGATTAAAGAAAAAAATAGAAAAGTGGATAAAGGTACTTTTACACAGGCAATTCACAGAAAAATAAGTTTTATACAGTTACACAGGCAATTCACAGAAAAAAAATTCAGATGGTCAATAAATATATTAAGAAATGCTCATCTACACTAATAATAAAATATGTACAAAATAAACTATTGAGATTCTATCATCTATCTATGTTATCTATGATCTATCTATTCATATCTATCTAACTTTGCATTTGATTGTTTTCTGCCTATCAGATTGGCAAACATTTAGAAAAATTTAGAAGACCAGGGCTGTTGAATATGGGCAAATCAGCCATTTCATACATGTTACTGGAACTTTCATTTGATACAGTATTTTTGGAAGGTAATTCAGCAATCTGTGTCACAAATTTAAAATGTAGTGCCATATACCCTTTGGCTCAGCAATTCTCCTTCATAATTTATCTTTGTTGAAGATATTGTTCACTGCCTTCTTAGTAGCCACTTTCCACTCCCCTTTTCTTTCCCAAGAGTCTTCTCTTAAGACTCCGAATTTTCCAACAGGTTAAATCCTTCAATGAGTTCAGAGATGATGGGCTCTAGTCCCAAGACCCAGGAAATGAATCATGGTGGGTTTCAGCCAGTCGTGGTGACTCCGTTCGCTTTACCTGTGGTTGGTCTGGGGATGGGCATGCAGCACAGTTCTGAGCAAAGGGTCATTAGGGAAAGTCTGCTGGGGGACTTCCCTTCCAGGAGAAGGTTTTGGTCCTTGCTATTTCCTTCTTGCTGGGATGCTGGGATGCAGATGTGGTACCTGGAGAACATAAACAATAGCTGAGCACGGTGGAGTAGAAGGGTTGAAAGAACAATGCTAGCAATTGCTTACCTTTCAGTATTTTATTATGTGAGAAAATTCATTTTAACAATCATTCTTGGTATGGTTTTTTTTTGTTACTGCCAGCCAAATGCATTCATAATTTATGTAATCCTACAGAAATACCCAAGTGTCTAAAGATATATGTACAGAGATTCACAGATAAGGGTTATTTAGAATAATGAAAAATTTGAAACATTTAAATGTGCCTCAATAGGAGACCAATTAAATAAATGTTAGTATATTAAAAAGATTGAGTTACAGCTATATGTACTAACTTGGAAATGTGTCCACAATTTATTATTACAAATGAAAACTAAGCTGTAGAGAAGAACATTTAACATGGTCCCATTTGGGATATATATATATATGCACACACACACAAACATGAAGGATATGAATGAAGAATATAAAATGTAACAAGCTGCTTTTTGTCATTTCTATCAAAGAAGACATTGAGCAGGATTAATGTATACTACGACAGATTTGGGTTGTCAGATATTTCCAAGTTTTAAAAATCATCAGAGACCCCTTGTATTATTTTTTCCCTATGGACTCTATATTTTGAAAAAAATTTCGTATCAAAGAACTTACTTATTTCAATATTGATCTAAATTATTTTTTTTCAGTTATATATATATTTTAGATTATTTTCCATTATAGGTTATTACAAGATATTGAATATAGTTCCCTGTGATATATAGTAAATTCTTGTTTCTTATCTATTTCATTTTATTTTATTATTTTTTAAAAAATAAATTTATTTATTTATTTGGCTGCGTTGGGTCTTTGTTGCTGCGTGCTGGCTTTCTCTAGTTGCCGCGAGCTGGGGCTACTCTTCGTTGTGGTGCACGGGCTTCTCATTGAGGTGGCTTCTCTTGTTGCGGAGCATTGGCTCTAGGCGCACAGGCTTCAGTAGCTGTGGCATGTGAGCTCAGTAGTTGTGGCTCACAGGCTCTAGAGCTCAGGCTCAGTAGTTGTGGCACACGGGCTTAGTTGCTCCATGGCATGTGGGATCTTCCCGGACCAGAGCTCCAACCTGTGTCCCCTGCTTTGGCGGGCGGATTCTTAACCACTGTGCCACCAGGGAAGTCCCTGCTTATCTATTTTATTCATAGTAGTTTGTATCTACTAATCCTATACTCCTAATTTATCCCTCCCCCCTTCCTTTCTCCTTTGATAACCATAAGTTTGTTTTCTATGTCTGTGAGTCTGTTTCTGTTTTGTATACAGATTCATTTATATTATTTTTTAAATTCCACATATAAGTGATATCATAAATATTTGTCTTTCTCTTTCTGACTTAGTATGATATTCTCTAGGTCCATCCACGTTGCTGCAAATGGCAATATTTCATTCTTTTTTTCTGGCTGAGTAATATTTCATTGTGTGTATGTGTGTGTGTGTGTGTGTGTGTGTGTGTGTGTGTGTGTGAGAGAGAGAGAGAGAGAGAGATACTATCACATCTTCTTAAACCATTCTTCTGTTGATGGGCACTTGAGTTGTTTCTATGTCTTGACTATTGTAATAGGGCTTCTTTGAACACTGGGGTGCATGTATCATTTTCAAATTAGAGTCTTTGTCTTTCCTGGATATATGCCCAGGAGTGGGAGTGCTGGATAATATGGTAGCTCCTATTTTTAGTTTTTTAAGGAACCTCCATACTGTTTTCCATAGTGGCTGTACCGCTTTACATTCCTACCAACAGTGTAGTAGGGTTCCCTTTTCTCCACACCCTCTACAGAATTTATTATTTGTAGACTGTTTGATAATGGCCATTCTGACTGGTGTGAGGTGATACCTCACCTAGTTTGATTTGCATTTCTCTAATAATTAATTATGTTGAACATTTTTTCATGTGCCTGTTGGCCATCTATATGTCTTCTTTGGAGAAATGTCTGTTTAGGTCTTCTGACCATTTTTTGATTGAGTTTTTTGGTTTTTTGATACTGAGTTGTATGAGTTTGTATATTTTGGATATTAACCCCTTGTTGGTTGCATCGTTTGCAAATATTTTCTCACATTCTATAGGTTATCTTTTCATTTTGTTTATGGTTTCCTTTGCTGTGCAAAAGCTAGTAAGTTTGATTAGGCCCCATTTGTTTACTTTTGTTTTTATTTCTTTTGCCTTGAGAGACTGAATCATTGATCTAAATTATAATCAATGATCTATATTCATCAAGATTTACAATGATATACTGTATAAATGTTTATCATGATTGAGTTGCTAAGAAGCACTAAAGAAAAGCAGCAATAACAACAGTTGTTGAACTTCTACTATGTGCCAAGCTTTGTGCTATTTGCTAAACATTAGGCTACCACATTTTCTCTTTTAATTTCCCAGCACCCCTTTAGCATTATCCTCACATGACAGATGAAAAAGCTGACGTTTATAAGTTCCCTTTGTACAGATAGGACAGCACAGGTTCTCTGATTCTAATACTCTTGATTTTTCTAATATACTGACTGCTAGTAACAAAATTAAGAATTGTCTAGGGGGGCTTCCCTCGTGGTGCAGTGGTTAAGAATCCGCCTGCCAATTCAGGGGACACGGGTTCTAGCCCTGGTCCAGGAAGATCTCACATGCTGCAGAGCAACTAAGCCCGTGCACCACAACTACTGAGCCTATGCTCTAGAGCCCACAAACCACAATTACTGAGCTCACGTGCCAGAACTACTGAAGCCGGTGCGCCTAGAGCCCGTGCTCCGCAACAACAGAAGCCACCACAATGAGAAGCCCGCGTACTGCAATGAGCAGCCCGTGCACTGCAATGAAGAGCAGCCCTGTTCGCCGCAACTAGTGCGCAGCAACTAAGACCCAGCACAACCAAAAAAAAAAAAAGTGTCTAGAGATACTCAAGTGTGATTCACTTTAATTTGGCTGTCACTTTGTATTAGGTACAAGATCAATTACAAAATCAATATGGGTACTGATGTAGGTAGTTTCTATTGTGTCATTAACTGTCCAACTTTCTACTAATATATGATAATAATAATACAAATAATATGCTAATAATAGATATATTGATATAATTTCTGTCCAGTCAAAGACACTTGACATCTTAGTTAGCCTGTAGCTTTATCCTTGCTAAAGACATAATTTCTATAATTTCTCTTAGGCATCTAGAAATAATTTACAGATCCTCAATTGTATCACAGTGAAACTTCAAGTTTCTCATTGCCCCAGTGAGAGGCCAGGTGAGATATTAAAAGAACTTCCTGTGCATAAGTCACTGATTATTGAAATTCATTGGTAGGGGATGCTTTTAATACAAAAGAAGATGACTTATGTTATCAGCTCTCTGTGGTACAGTTCTGTGCCATGACACCGTCTTGTTAGAGAAATGCTTGTGCTATAATGGAGGACTTCTGGAAGACTTGGTTATATTGAACCTCTAACAGATCTGGTCCATATGGAATTCTGTATAAGAGATTAATGTTTTTTTAAGTTCTACTCTCTTGGAACTTAGAAAAATGTGCATGACTGGATTTTCTTCCTGGAGATTCTGATTTAAGTCTGGGTTGAAGGGGGAAGGTGAGGCTGTGGATGTATTTGTAAATTTCCCCAAATGTTTCTCATGAGCTCCCTACTCTCTGTCAAGTGAGACTCACAAGGGAAGAGACGAATTATTCCCCTCATGCATTTGACAAATGCTTCTTATTTACATTCAGAGTCTTCAAAAACAGTCAACACATTGTCATGACTTCCTTTATAACCTTGATGCTAACCCCTTCCCTAGGCTCCAGGTCTATTATTACCAAATATCTTGTGCACATTCTGGTTTGAATATCTTGTGATCACTTAAAATGTCCAAAATTCATTGTAGATAGGATAGATTACATGAGTTTTCTATAAGAAAATTAGCGTGCCACGCTGTATTAGTTATCTCTTGCTGCATAACAAATTACTCCAAAACTTAGCAGTTTAAAACACAGAGTTTCTGTAGGTTAGGAATCTGGATGCAACTTAGCTAGGTGTCTCTGCCTCAAGGTATCTCACAAGGCTGCAATCAAAGTTTTGACCAGAACACAAGTGTCACCTGAAGGCTTGACTGGAGGTGGTTCTACTTCCAGGTTCACTCCTGTAGTGGTTGGCAGAATTTTGATCCTCATGGATTGTTGGACTGAGACTTCCCCAGATCTTTGCCATGTGGGCCTCTCCACAGGGCAGCCTTGCAACATTGCAGTTGGCTTTCTTCAGAATAAGTGAGTGAGAGAGTAAGAAAGAGAGTCCAAGATGGAAGCCACAGTATTTTTGTAACCTAATATCAGAAGTTATAGCCCATCACTTTTGCTGTCTTCTGTTGGTTCGAAGTGAGCCACTAGGTCCAGCTGACACTCAGGGGGAGGGGATTACACAGGGCATGGATACTGGGAAGTGAGGATCACTAGAGGTCATCTGAGAGGCTGCCTACCACAGATGCTGAGGTATCCAGGTGAACTGGTGACACAGGCATGACTTGGAGTCCAAGTAGGTAAATAATTTGTAAGTGTTAGTTAAAAATCACATTCTCTGTTCAGCTGTTAATGCTGGGATCCATATTTAGTTTTATAAGCTTTTTCCTGTTTTTAGTTTTGTTTTCAGCTTTTGGTTCATGAATTTTATTTCTGTTTGTCAATAAGAAATGTAAGAGTGGAATGTTAATAAATTTCAGTTTTGTTTTGTCATGTCAAGAATTAAAAATTTTTTAAAATGAATTCGTTAAAATGGATGGATCGGGGACTTCTCTGGCAGTCCAGTGTTTAAGACTCCGCGCTTCCACTGCAGGGGGCGGGGGTTCGATCCCTGGTGTGGGAAATAAGATCCCGTATGCAGTGCAGCATGGGCAAAAAAAAAAGGATAGATTGGGCTGGACATTACAAGGTTCATGGGCATAGACTGGAACAAAGTCAGAAGCAGAAGGTTGTGGTCAAGGGTGGCAGGAGGGCACTAGGAAGATCAGAATAGTCAGAAGTTGAAATTTAGGGTTCAAAGCAGCTATGAGTAAACAGGTAGGTGTTAACATTCAGACCAACATCCTGAAAATCATGGATCAGACAAGCAGAACCACAGCACAGTACAGCTGGAGTTTGACTTTGATTCCAGAACAGATAGGACAGAATTATGGGCAGCCATTGGATAGTGTGGACCAAGAAATACGAGCAGTTGTGATGGCAAATTATGTTGGTGCTACTGATTGTCACTGGAAGCTTTGTTCCTCACAGTGGGGAACTTTTAGAGCTCCAATATTCATTTTGTTCCCTCTTGAACCAAGTCCTCCTTCTCAGTGTCCCCGATTCTGCCAATGGCTCCCTAATTCTCCTTATGGCTTCCTCCCAAACTCTTTGGCTCCTCTCTTTCCTCTCATATCCAATTAGTCTCAGATAATTGTTCAGTGCAAAAATATGAAAGTAGCAGCTAGTAATCTGTGGAGCTCGGACAGGTTATTCAATCGTTCATTCAATATACATCAATTTTGCCCCAATTTTGTGCTAAATGTCAGCTTCGATATGTGCTATATAACAGGGTAGCCACTAGCCCCATGTGGCTATTGAGCCACTGCAATGAGAAGCCCTCAGCAACTAGAGAAAGCCTGTGCACAGCCACGGAACGCAGCCAATAAATAAATAAATAAATAAATAAAATCTATTAAAAAAAAAATCATGTGCCTGAAATTTGAGCAAATTACCAGTAGATGGTGGCCTTGCAACTTTTTATTAGCTAGGACTTTTAGACCACTTTTTAAGACCATAAACTTCATGCTACCAAATACTGAATAACTATATGTTGAGTGGTTACAAAATCAAACTCACACTGTTCTCAGATGTGCATAATGTGTGTCCTTCTGGTGTCCACCATGAAATCTGTGGCTCATGAACACATACATGCTCCTTTCTTCTTATTTCCCATCTTGGGAGGACAAAGTGGTCCCTCTCTGCTTCCTTGGCCCCATCCAGATTCTTCATGAAGACCTTGCTGACCATGTGTCATATCCACCATCTAATCCCCAGGCTTGGGTAGTTCACTCTGCAAGTTCTGTGCAGGGTTCCTTACCTCTTACCATGGTGGGCCCCATGGCAGACTTTTTGGATCTCAACTCATGCATTTATGCATTTACCATCCTCTGTGGGAGCATATGGAATCTTCTGTGTTGTCCACCTGAGAGTTAGGGAGGTGACACTTTCCTTTGGTCAGACTCCTCCACTCTCTTTTATACTGCTGGGCCACTCCATGTTGGCCTAGAACACCCTGCTCAGTGGATTCCTACCAGGCAACCAAATGGGAAGCAGGGCAGGTGCACCTCTACTTTCAACATTCCCCCAACACTCCAATTTAGGTAATGTCTGTTCTCTACAAGTCTCTGGGTCAGACAGTGGAGAAGTGACACCAGACTCCTATGTTCTACCTCCTTTTGCCTCTCCTGACTTTCTCCCTCTATCCCTTCCCACCTCTCCACCCCAAATCACTGTTCTTGCTCTATTCTTCTGCTGGATGGAAGGAGCCTTTGTGTCATTCCTCTGTTCCCTCTGAATTTTATTTCCTTTATGTCATGTGATCCTCCTTTACAACCCCAACGTCATATTTGAAACTTAAGACAGGTAGAGATGAGAAGATCAATTTACATCTGAGAGTAGCTAGTTCAGTAAAGATTTTAAAAATAGTGTACATGAACCAAATGTATTTTCACATAACTTTCTAATGTGTGCTAGAAGCAGAAATGTCACTTTGAGTATTTTTGGGGGGGAGGGAAAGATAAGGATTTATGTCCAAAATAAGATTAAGTAGACTTTAAAATATCTTTTTAATATTCTCAGATGTGCGATAGCTTATATAAAAAATCCCTTCTCTTGGTCAGTAGTATTTTGTAGCCTCTCCACTGCATGAGGTCACAGCTTGCCCAGAGAATCAAAAGTGTTCTTTTCGGTTTAGAAAAGTAGATATTCAGCTTATCTAAATTGGCTGTCTCTATACGCTACAGATATAATTATAATAAGATCTCATTTTCTGCTTTTCCTAAGTTAAACCTAAAACCACAGGTCAAATATATGTCTACTTCTCCCTTATTCTTTGTTCCCAGAACTTTTCTTTTTCTACGAAAAGAATTCTGGAGCAGGGATGAGATGTATTTGATGGTTCATGATCTCTTCTGTCAGACTCTATTCTCTGTGATTCTGTTCTAGCTTATGAACACACAAAAACACGTCTGTCTGAATTTGGCTGACACCTTCCATGAAAAAAGAAGTCAGTTTTATCCCTCAGCATCTACTAAAGATATCAGGCAAATTTGGGGGGAAATCTTTCTTGTTTCTTATAACATTCAGATATATTTTAAATGAACAATTGTTTTCTATAGTTTAAATCAGTCTAGCACCAGTATCACAGACTGAAATGAGGCAATAGCTAATATTCAGACAGTATCTAGAATCTGGTATGGTAAAAAGTTCTCTAGATTGAGAATCAGAAAAAAAAAAGTGCAGGTCTGCTATCATTGCATATATATTTTGGGGCAGCTTATTTAATTTTGCTGGGTACAAATTCCTCCTGCTGTAAAAGATGGAGTTACACTAACTTTTCTTCTAAGGTCTTCACTCTGATAAAAATCTGTGATTCTAATATCTAGAGGAGGAAAGTGACCACATAGACTGAAACAACAGGGAAGGAGACATTTCCATCAACTACCCCCACTTCTAACTATGCCCTTATATGTTTCCTGCCAAACCAACAAGGAATATGGACTGTCTGGCAGAGTCACCAGGACAAAGGATTAAAGGAAGAAAAAAGGATCCAGATGTTTCCACTTGGGGTAATTGAATTTTCAGACACATCTAATTCAGATGAGCTCTATCTGTGGGTGGACAACCGAGCCAAAGACATAAAAGTGAATCTTATAATTCAGCTGGGTTTTTGTGATACCACTTCCCATTCTGCACTCTAATCAATACTATCCCCTCACATGTCCGTGATGACATGGTAGGAGTCAAGGGGAAGGACAACCTTAATCAAAAAGCAGATTAAAATCTCCAGGCCCCCAGTGGTTTCACAGCAGTATTTATTGCATGCCCACTGAGTACAGAGTACTCTTTTAAGTGCTATGATGAAGGGGTACAAAAAGTAAGAATAATGGTACTCCAAAAAGTTCTCAATTTAGTTGAAGAAAACATGAGCACAATAATAAAAAAAAAAAAAACCGCTTTACGACCTTTTAAAAACCTCATATAAATAGCAAGTGTTTTTATTTGCACATTAAATGTTTCCTTTAATCTTTCAAGGTTAGGCTCATATATATTTAATTAATTAAACCAAGATGAATGGGCCAACATTTGTATCCTGCTTGGAAATTTTGATCTTCGTCTACCAAGTCTTTTAAATTGTGTGGTAGATTTTTAGCTTAGGAAATAAATAAGATAAGAACCAGCAATAGATTGGGTAAACATGTAATTTATCATCCAAAACTTTTGGGATGAAAGGAACTTTTAAGAAATACACAAGTAGAGCAAACTGGGAATGTTTCGGGTAAACTAGGAAATATGGGTGCCCTTGCAGGAAAGAAAATAGCTATGTCTCAGGAGTTGACATGATTGGAATGAGCTTTACCTTGGGTCAGAATGTTGAGGCAAGAAGTGCAATGGAACTGCATAAACTGTCAGGCTGAATGCTTCAGCCAAGCCCTTTCTCAAGCCTGGAAAATTTGAGGTGCCTTCTGTCATCTATTTTTCCCCCAGTTCATTGCTTTACATAAGCCCTTGCTTTATTATTTATTGAGCACCAGCTTTGAGGGCATGGAATGAATACTTAACTCCTGCTGGCTTGTAAAAATAAGACTTGAGTGTGACTGACAGTACTTAGGTGTGTCACCAGGCATTGTGGGATAAATTGCCAAATAATTGTACAGACAATGAGTTACGGAGGGAGAGATCATGTTAAGATGGGGAAAGAGGTAAGGCTTTAGGAAAAGATGTGGGATTCAAGTTGGGTCTTGAGGGATAAGGGGGAAATTGCAATTTATAGAGTGAGTGGCATATTGCGTTTATCATTTTCTTTTCCAATAAGCAAATGACAAACTATTAAATACAGAAACCAACAATAACAAAAAATCTGGAAACTTGTCTGGCAAACGTTACAAGCTCTGATATATATATAAGGCATTTTATAAATCATTAAGAGAAGAATAAACACTTCTGTTGAAAAATGGACTAAAGACATGAAAGAACAATTAATAAAGGAAGAAATATGAATGACCAGTATACATTTGAAAATTTGTTCATTTATTGGTATGAAAAAATCTTGACAAAATGGTGGGAGTAGGTGGAGGGAATGGTCAGTCTTAGGACTGGTGGTAGGAAAGTATATGTTTGGACAATATTTTTAGAAAGTCAACTTAGCCATATTAATGAATAGGTATATATTCTTTATAACTGCCTTAGAATATTCTAAGCCAAAAAACTATTTTGATGATGCTACATAGGTGAAACAATAGGACCTTGACTGTACCCTGAAGGGGATTCCATCTTCTACCTTCCTCGTCAATACTCTTCCCTCTTCCTGAAATCAGAAAGTGTGATTTCAGAAATACCACTTTTAGAAATCTATCCTAAGGAGATAATCATATAATTGCGCAAAGACATAAGTACATGCAAGGATGTTCAATATGGTGCCATTTATATTAATGTGAAAAATTAGAATCAATTAGTAATACATCAATAAGGTATTTAATCAATGAATTTGGTACATTCGTACAATAGAAAAATGTATAGTCACTGAGAAGGTTGATGTGCATTGATATTCATTAAGATATTTAAATGAGAAAAAATAGTTTGAAAATAATATGCTACAGTTGTCCCTCAGTATCCGCGGGAGATTGGTTCCAGGAGCCCCTGTGTGTAACCAAAATCCATAGATGCTCAAGTCCCTTATATAAAATGGCATAGTACAATGAATACAGTCAGTTTCCATATCCAGTGGGTTTTCCGTTCTCAGATTCAACCAACTATGGATGGAAATTTTGATCCATTGTTGGCTGAATCTGCGGATGGGAAATCCGTGGAGGGCCAACTGTGTAATAAGACCCCATTTATGTGTAGTATATCCATCTATATATGTTAGATATATTATCTATATATATTATATGTATAAATACATATAAAAGTATTGATATATGTATATATATCTATATATATGTCTTAGATATATCTCTAAAGGATAATTATAGAGGTAGGGTTGGTTAGGTTTGTTTTCTTTTTTATAATTTCTATTATATCATTTGAATTTTACTCAGTGAGAATGTGTTATCTTTATAAATTATATTAAAACAAAAGTACTTTGAGAAAAAAATCTTTTGTCAATTTGATAAGCAATGTCCATAAAAATAGGTACAGAAATACATTTATAAGGTTGTTTCTTGTAGAGATTCTCAATATAAGCTACTGGTGTTCCTCTAAGGCATATATAGTGCAAAAAATTCTGAAAAAGGTCCATGTCTCTGCATGTCTGTCTTGATCCAAGGATCTTTTTTATAATACTTAAATGTGACATTTAAGCCATTTCATCCAAATATTGTTTCTCTAACTGAACTTTTGAAAAGAAATATTGCATTGCAGTGAACTTGAGATTTTATTTTATGACAACTCCTTGGAATGCATCTAGTCTATGTAGTTTGTTACCCATGAAACCTTGTGTCTTAACCATTAATTCTAAGGATAGGATTAACATCCTTTTGTTGAAGCTAAGGAACTTATTAATGTTAGAAGAACATACGTAGATAGAAGAACATCCCACCTCCTCTCTTAACAGTCCTGAGCTTTTCTGCAGGAAATAGTTTTGAATTTTCTTCAGGGTACAGTCAGGGTCCTACTGTTTCACTTATGTAGTATCATCAAAATAGCTTTGGCTTAGAATTTTATGAGGCAGTTATAAACATACCTTCATTTTGGTCAAACCACCATAAACTCTCTGTGAAGTATACATGTAAAATAAATGCCCCTAAATTAGCAATGCTAATTCTGTATTTATCCTCCCTAATGTACTGTATGACAAGGTAGCTAAATGACAAAGTGTGTTGTATGGTATAGTTATTCACAAAGCAGAAGAAAAATCTTCCCAAAATAATAACATACTTTAGAATAATCAATTTGTCTGTAGCCCTATTTTCTGATGCTAAATATCTACAGGAAAAAGTTATCTCCTAAACCCATTCTTAAGATAGTACAATATGTTGTTTGCATAAAAAAAGAAGTCTTGTCACAAATGGCAATGAATTTTAGAAAAATCTCTCTCACACCCACACCCCCCCACACACACTCACCCCCCCACCCCCCACACACACATGCACAAGATTCGCAAGCTCTATCTACTTCAAATCTACAGAAAAAGGATCTCCAAGTGGTGAAGGCTGAGCTGATGTATTTTTAAAGCACTGCAGGCAGTTCTGATGCGCAGCCAGGTTGAGAATCATTCCTCCAATGGGCAAGGCATCTGGCCCCACTTTGTGTCCCTGGCAAATAAAAGGGGGGCCTTCCATTGCAGGACTTACAAACTGATAAGCAGTTGAAAGCATTGGGTTTGGAACCAACGACCTCTTGGAGCAAACTGTCCAAGAGACCTCCAGGGTTGAGGCTAGTCATTTTGGGGTTTTGGTGAAAACTTTTGTCCAGGAAAATTTCTTGCTATTTTTTTTTTTATTATTATAAAAGTAACATGTTGGGCTTCCCTGGTGGTGCAGTGGTTAAGAATCCACCTGCCAATGCAGGGGACATGGGTTCAAGCCCTGGTCTGGGAAGATCCCACGTGCCGCAGAGCAACTAAGCCCACACGCCACAACTACAGAGCCTGCGCTCTAGAGCCCGCGAGCCACAACTGCTGAGTCCGTGTGCTGCAACTACTGAAGCCCGTGCACGTAGAGCCCCTGCTCCGCAACAAGAGAAGCCACCGCAATGAGAAACCCACGCACCGCAACAGAATCTAGACCCCGCTTGCCGCAACTAGAGAAAAGCAGGTGCGGCAACGAAGACCCAACACAGCCAAAAATAAAATAAATAAATTAAAAGAAAGTAACACGTTTACTATAGAAATTTTGAAAATAAACTATAAAAGAACACGAAGGAGGTAATAAAATCAGCTGTAATTCCATCAACCAGATATAACCACACATTGTCTATATCCTTTCAGATTCTTTTTATATATAACTGGAAGAATGTTGTACATACAATTTGTAACTTGCTTTTTAAAATTAACAATATAGTAGAAGCATTTTCTCATGTTAATATTCTTCTATGAAATGATGTTCATTGGCTACAAAAATTTTTTCTCATAAGTATTGCTTTTGTATTTTTGGAAAAATTATTGCTTTTCTAATTTGGAAATTTTAGCTTTTCAATTTATGAGTCATAAAAAAATCTTGAAATGATCCTCCTTGAACATAAATCTTTATTCACATTTTGAGTACTTCCTTAGGAATCCAGAGGTGGGATTAGTGGGTTAAAAAAGAATATTCATAAGGCATTTTATACATATTGCTTGACTATCCTTAGGAAAGGATATACTAATTTTACATTTTGATCATAATTTACAATCCTTGAATCTTTACCAGTATTGAATATTTTATTATTTTTGCCTGGTCACATCTTATATTTATTTTTCAATTAGGAAGTTTGCCTTTTCCTATTGATGTAAACTCTTTGTGTTTCACATGTGTAGTGTAGAGCATATTTTTTTCTACTTTATTTACTTAAAATTTTTCCTTATGGTGATTTTGGATGTACAAAAGTTTATAACTACTTTTTGAGAACAATTCACAATTCAAATATGTACTTACACAATAGGGTCAACATTAGAAAATCATCAATATGCCAAGAACGAGGCACTCCCATACCACATTACACCACCCCAAGCTACAAACCCAGTGATCTCTCTTGCCTAACAATATTTAGTTTAGCAAAAAGTCATTTACTTCTTATTATGCATTTAAGTCAATGTTTTATATCTCAAGGGATACTCAGATTTTTAAGCCCTGTGTCTAGTTAAGCACTTGTCTTGTTAAAGAAATTTTAAGCATCAAGTAATAGGGTAGAAGAGGTAAAATCAATCCTGCAACTATTTATTGAACGCCTAAAATATAAAAGTAACTGAGTTAACCAAGCATCAATCACCTACATGTGAGGACTGCTGTGTGAACATGCTACACTACAAAAAAATATTTTAAAAAAATTATTGCTGAAAATGTACTTCTTATTTTATTTAGTTAATAATAAGAGTATAAAATAAGATGGTGTTAATGTAGAGCTGAGACTTGGAGATCAAATGACAGGCTCAGATTCTTCAGTGGGAGTTTAGTGTGACTGAGATTAAAATGCAGAATGACCCACTACAAATTCAATGCTTAGCAAAAGAACTGGTATTTTTAAAAAGTTTCTGAACATTAAAAAAGACATAGGAGCCAAAATAAAATCAAAAGAAGTAAGCCAGAGAATTTTCCAAAATCTAAGTGAAGCATTGGTGTGGTTGAGTATGAATATAATTGCAGATTTAATGGAATTTTTGGTTTTATTTTATTTTCTATATTTCAGAGACTACATATTTGTTTGCAATATTTTATTACAGCATGAGGGTTTTATTTCATGTGGTTAATGGGGCTGTTTTTATTTTTTCAAAATTTCTATGTAGAAACATCTTTCCATGTAATCAAAGGTGCATACACATACACACGTATGTATATATAATTTATTTTTGAGTTAGACTCTTTAGTCAGTATAGCTTGATTTATACTTGAGTTCTATAGTTAATATTCCCTGCATGTTAAGTCATTTCCTAAACACAGAATCTGAAGTTACAGATTTGCTTCCTTCCACCACAGGACATCATGGATTGTATATATTCATGACATTTCTTGTCTCTTTCTCCAAACTATTGGTTTTTATTTGAAGTCACTTGCATTTGATGGAGGACTCAAAGATGTGATCTAGAAGTTGGACACTGAAATTGATGGAAACTGAAATGGGAATTTGGAGAGAAAGAAAAAATAAACAAGATAAATTTAGATACTGTGGAAAACCCATTTTGTCCTAGGAAAACAATGGAGAAAGAGGGCCCCTGTAATGCTGAGGAGAAATCAGGAGGTGGGAAGGTCAAGCACAATATTCACTTACCCACCAGGTGTCCAGAGTATGGCTTCCAAAGAGTGTGACTTTGACATATAAACACAGAGACTGAGATCGCTTTTTGGAGGGGACAGTAAGACTTGGATAGGACTCATGTCTGACATATGGCAGTGAAAGTGTACACTGTTAAAAAGAACCACATCTGATGGCAGCATTGGGCAAAGCACTCTGTGATTAGAAGATGTTATATATATATAAAATTCCTACCTGAGAATTGAACAAGGTAAAGAATGAAAAATGAGAGACAGAGAAGGATTATTGTTGGAGATGCCATTATATCCAGCCTGGATTAATGAGTGATATGAATGATTATTTTTCTAATATCGACCTCCAAAAAAGCATAGGGACAAGATTTAGTAGATAAAGGAAAGTCAAATATTTACCTGTGAACTATTTGCTAATCATGTTCATCGTTCTATTTTTTTGTTTGTTTTTATCTCAACTACCTTTAACACTCCCTTATACAAACACCCTTTACTTCCTCACCCTTCTTGCCTGGATGTGTTTGTGTAAACACACAGCCACTTTGACTGGAATCACTTAAAATCCATGACCACAAGTGTAGAAGGGGTATTCCATGCCCAGTGTCAATACTCTTCCCTCTTCCCCAAATCAGAAAGTGTGAGTTTTTTTTCTAGCTTTGGTCTTAATTTCCAAGATTGTTTGGGCTATTCTGGGACTGTTGCATTTCAATATCAATTTTAGGGTCAGACATCAGTTGGGATTTTGATAGGCATTACATTAAATTTGCAGATCAGTTTGGGGAGTATTGTCATCTCAACAATATTAAGTCTTCTGATCCATGACATGGGTTGTCTTTCCATTTATTTAGGTGTTCTTTCATTTCTTTCAACAGAATTTTGGAGTTTTCGGACTGTAAGTTTTGAATTCTACTGTTAAATTTATTCCTAAGTATTTTATTCTTCTTGATATTATTGTAAATTGAATTGTTTTCTTAATTTATTTTTGGATTGTTCACTGCAAGTAAATAAAAATACAATTGCTTTTGTATATTGATCTTGTATTCTACAAACTTGCTGAACTCGTTTATTAGTTCTAATAGTTTTTTTTTTAATGGTTTCCTTAGGATTTTCTATATACAACATTGTGTCATCTGCAAATAGAGATAGTTTAACTTCCTGCTTTTTAATCTGGATATGCTTTATTCCATTTTCTTGCCTAATTTCCCTGGCTAGAATTTCCAGTACAGTGTTGAATAGAAGTGGTTACAGCAGACATTCCCATTTTGTTCTGGATCTAAGCTGTTCTTTAAACATTTTGATGAAGTTGCAGCTCTCTGTGCTTTTAGGTGATTCAACTGTACTTTCATGAAATGCTCATTTAAGTCAGATGCAACAATATTCTAGATAAAGGATCTTTACCCTTATAGTTGGCATTGACATCCAAAATCCTCAGAACCAATGGTTGAACACAGGACCATTAAGAGATCAAGACTCAGGCTCTATTCACAAGAAGCTACAATAGACTCTAGACTATCATATCCTGTTCATGAAAGTCTAGATAGTGTCTCTAGAACATTTGAACCAATGACTATATATTTATTTTCACTGATTTCATCAATTTCCACCAATTTCACCAATAAAACCCCATTAATAACATTCATTATGCTAATTAGCCAAAGATTTGGGGTTGGTTAGAAATAATGATAGCTGAAGCATTCATAGTGGTGACATCTGGAGAGTAGATATTTTTAATATAATATTATTCAAACATCCTGGAAGGTCAAATTCTCAATTAGGACAACTAACCTAGAGTGTAGCATAAATTAATGCATGTTATAGCATACTCTGCATACACACAAATTCACACATGTTGTAGCATACTGTTGATGTGGAAATATTTAAAAACAGGTCACAGACACCATGACAATGTCAAATGGCATTTCTTACCTAGTGTGGCTGAAACAGAACTCATGATTCCTTATTAAAGATGCTTGTCCATGGAATTTTTCATCAAATTATGCCATCGACATCACCATCCATACACATGCTTAGGCCAAAAATCTACGTATTAGCTTTGATATCTTGATTTCTCATCTTTTATAATTTATCCATTAGCAAGTCATTTTGATTCTGCCTCCAGCTCTTTTATACCCTAAAGCCATCTTCTTCTCTTCTCCACTGTCACTACCTTAGTCTAAACCACTATACTTACATTTATTTTAAAAAAATGAAGTGATGCAGCAAGGAGTCTAACGCAGGTTCCTAGTGATCGCTGCTCTTCTTTTCTGGATGTCTTTGAGCTAGCCTCCTAACAGGTGTTCTGGCTTTTTCTCTATTATCCCTTCTTCCCACCCCATCTGATACCACTCTTTAAAAAGCAGCCAGAGAGATCTTTTAAAAATGTAAATTAGATTATGTCATTTCCCTTATTGAAGCCATCCAGTGACTTCCAAACACACTTGGAATGAATCCCGGGCTCCTTACTCTGGATAGAAGTCTCCATGGTCTGGCTCCTGATTAATTCTTTGACCTCATTTCAAACAATCTCCACCATATCCACTATGCTTCAGCCACACTAGCCAACTTTTTGGTTCCTGAAAATGACAAACATTCTTGCCTTGGGGCCTCTGCACTGGCTGTCTGGCTATCTCTCTGTCCAGACGACTCTTCCCCCGATCTTAGCAAGGCTGCCCATTTTTTGTCATTCAGATCTCAGCCCAAACATCAACTTCTCAGAGTAGCCTCCCTGACCATGCATTATAACTTGGATCCACCCTGTCATGCTGTATTACGTCTGCCTGTTTTAAGTGTCTTTATTACACATGTTTAGGTACATGTGTCATCTCCTCCTAGCTAAGCCTCATTGACAGCTGAAATCTTGTTTATGTTGTGCACTTTTGAATCTCTATCATGGAGAACAGTTCTTGATGCCTAGAAGTGCTCAATAAATGTTTGTTGAATGAATGGATAAGTGAAAATTTAGAGTAGAGCCTGATATTTTGATAAAAGAACCATCAAAATTATTCTGCTCGGCTGGAATTTTTGGTATCAAATATTATCTAAATAAATGAGTTATAATCTGGGGGCTCAACACTTCTTTGGGGAAAAAATTAATTGTATGATATTTGTTGTAATAGAATATAATCAGGATCCACTTTAAAAACATTCTGTGATGGGACTTCCCTGGTGGCGCAGTAGTTAAGAGTCCGCCTGCCAATGCAGGGGACACGGGTTCAAGACCTGGTCTGGGAGGATCCCACATGCCGCGGAGCAACTAGGCCCGTTCACCACAACCACCGAGCCTGTGAGCCACAACTGCTGAGCCTGTGTGCCACAGCTACTGAGACCCACACGCCTTGAGCCTGTGCTCTGCAGCATGAGAAGCCCGCGCGCTGCAACGAAGAGTGGCCCCCGCTTGCTGCAACTAGAGAAAGCCCAAATGCAGCAGTGAAGACTCAACTCAGCCAAAAATGAAATAATTGATTTTTAAAAATTCCCTTAAAGAATTAAAAAAAAATTCTGTGAGTTATTTAATTTGTGCATCACTAAATGATTTATAAGCACTGAGTGGGAGTAAAAAGATGATGATCCTGGGGGTTAGTATGAGGAGGCTTCAGAGGGCACAGCTGTATAGATCTAGAAGTTTTTACAGAATTGCTGACATATCTCTCTATTTCTCGCTCTCTCTCTCTCTCTCTCTCTCTCTCTCTCTCACACACACACACACACACACACACACACACACACAAAGAGCAAAGAAGACAGAACCAAAGGCACCCAGGAACCATGGGTGAATTCTACCTGGAACAGGAGGCCTGCAGAAGATTGAGACCACAAAGGCTAAAATCAGCCCCAAAGGCTTATCATGGTAGTTGCCCACACCCCTGGGGGTTTAGAAAGTCCCAGGAAGGAGGAGAGTGAAAGAACTTTGGGAAAATGAAAACTCCTGAAAGGACTGTTTTAAGCTTGTAACTGTAAATAAAATTTCCCAGTGGAATGAGGAAATCCCAGATTCAAATTTCTGCTTTCAATTGGGAATGAGAGCTCTGAATTTAAAATCAAAAAGGTTAAACTGAGTTGAGATAGGGTGACCCACTGTTCCAGTTTGTCCTCGGATGTGGAACTTTCACTGCTAAAACCTGAAAAGTCTTTGGCAAACCAAGATGATTGGTCACTCTAGTTGTAGATATAAGAAAAGCGATGTTTTTGCATGCCCAAGTTTGTGACTATGAAATTCATACCCAGTGACATTAAAAAGGCCAATCCTGAACTCTTCAATCTCAAAGGATTCCCAAGTAAACACGGGAGTGGACACTGATGCAGCCACCTGACTTATCTTTTTTTTTTCTGAAAAATGTTGGAGAAGAACCAATTTTGAGAGTTGTCCTCCTTTTTTTTTTATATACTGCAGGTTCTTATTAGTCATCAATTTTATACACATCAGTGTATACATGTCAATCCCAGTCGCCCAATTCAGCACACTACCATCCCCACCCCACCGCGAATTTCCCCCCTTGGTGTCCATACGTTTGTTCTCTACATTTGTGTCTCAACTTCTGCCCTGCAGACTGGTTCATCTGTACCATTTTTCTAGGTTCCACATATATGTGTTAATATACGATATTTGTTTTTCTCTTTCTGACTTACTTCACTCTGTATGACAGTCTCTAGATCCATCCACGTCTCTGCAAATGAACCAATTTCGTTCCTTTTTATGGCTGAGTAATATTCCATTGTATATACATACCACATCTTCTTTTACCATTTGTCTGTCGATGGGCATTTAGGTTGCTTCCATGACCTGGCTATTGTAAATAGTGCTGCAATGAATATTGGGGTGCATGTGTCTTTTTGAATTATGGTTTTTTCTGGGTATATGCCCAGTAGTGGGATTGCTGGATCATATGGTAATTCTACTTTTAGTTTTTTAAGGAACCTCCATACTGTTCTCCATAGTGGCTGTATCAATTTACATTCCCGCCAACAGTGCAAGAGGGTTCCCTTTTCTCCACACCCTCTCCAGCATTTGTCGTTTGTAGATTTTCTGATGATGCCCATTCTAACTGGTGTGAGGTGACACCTCATTGTAGTTTTGACTTGCATTTCTCTAATAATTAGTGATGTTGAGCAGCTTTTCCTGTGCTTCTTGGCCATATCTGTATGTCTTCTTTGGAGAAATGTCTATTTAGGTCTTCTGCCCAATTTTGGATTGGGTTGTTTGTTTCTTTAATATTGAGCTGTTTATATTTTTTGGAGGTTAATCCTTTGTCCGTTGATTTGTTTGCAAATATTTTCTCGCATTCTGAGGGTTGTCTTTTCGTCTTGTTTATGGTTTTCTTTGCTGTGCAAAAGCTTTGAAGTTTCATTAGGTCTCATTTGTTTATTTTTGTTTTTATTTCCATTACTCTAGGAGGTGGATCAAAAAAGATCTTGCTGTGATTTATGTCAAAGGGTGTTCTTCCTATGTTTTCCTCTAAGAGTTTTATGGTGTCTTGTCTTCATTTCGGTCTCGAATCGTTTTGAGTTGATTTTTGTGTATGGTGTTAGGGAGTGTTCTAATTTCATTCTTTTACATGTAGCTGTCCAGTTTTCCCAGCACCACTTGTTGAAGAGACTGTCTTTTCTCCATTTTATATCTTTGCCTCCTATGTCATAGATTAGTTGACCATATGTGCCTGGGTTTATCTCTGGGCTTTCTATCTTGTTCCATTGATCTATGTTTCTGTTTTTGTGCCAGTACTATACTGTCTTGATTACTGTAGCTTTGTAGTGTAGTCTGAAGTCAGGGAGTCTGATTCCTCCAGCTCCGTTTTTTTCCCTCAAGACTGCTTTGGCTATTCGGGGTCTTTTGTGTCTCCATACAAATTTGAAGATGATTTGTTCTAGTTCCGTAAAAAATGCCATTGGTAATTTGATAGGGATTGCATTGAATCTATAGATTGCTTTTGGTAGTATAGTCATTTTCACAATATTGTTTCTTTCAATCCAAGAACATGGTATATCTCTCCATCTGTTGTTATCATCTTTAATTTCTTTCATCAGTTTCTTATAATTTTCTGCATACAGGTCTTTTGTCTCCTTAGGTAGGTTTATTCCTAGATTTTTTATTCTTTTTGTTGCAATGGTAAATGGTAGTGTTTTCATAATTTCTCTTTCAGATTTTTCATCATTAGTGTATAGGAATGCAAAAGATTTCTGTGCATTAATTTTGTATCCTGCAACTTTACCAAATTCATTGATTGGCTCTAGTAGTTTTCTGGTGGCATCTTTAGGATTCTCTATGTATAGTATCATGTCATTTGCAAACAGTGACAGTTTTACTTTTTCTTTTCCAGTTTGTATTTCTTATTTCTATTTCTCCTCTGATTGCTGTGGCTAGAACTTCCAAAACTATGTTGAATAATAGTGCTGAGGGTGGACATCCTTGTCTCGTTCCTGATCTTAGAGGAAATGCTTTCAGTTTTTCACCACTGAGAGTGATGTTTGCTGTGGGTTTGTCATATATGGCCTTTATTATGTTGAGGTAGGTTCCCTTTTTGCCCACTTTCTGGAGAGTTTTTATCATAAATGGGTGTTGAATTTTGTGAAAAGCTTTTTCTGCATCTATTGAGATGATCATATGGTTTTTATTCTTCAATTTGTTAATATGGTGTATCGCATTGATTGATTTGCATATATTGAAGAATCCTTGCATCCCAGGGATAAATCCCACTTGATCATGGTGTATGATCCTTTTAATGTGTTGCTGGATTCTGTTTGCTAGTATTTTGTTGAGGATTTTTGCATCTATATTCATCAGTGATATTGGTCTGTAATTTTCTTTTTTTATAGTATCTGTGTCTGGTTTTGGTATCTGGGTGATGGTGGCCTCATAGAATGAGTTTGGGAGTGTTCCTTTCTCTGCAATTTTTTGGAAGAGTTTGAGAAGGATGGATGTTAGCTTTTCTCTAAATGTTTGATAGAATTCACCAGTGAAGCCATCTGGTCATGGACTTTTGTTTGTTGGAAGATTTTTAATCACTGTTTCAATTTCATTACTTGTGATTGGTCTGTTCATATTTTCTGTTTCTTCTTGGTTCAGTCTTGGAAGCTTATACCTTTCTAAGAATTTGTCCATTTCTTCCAGGTTGTCCATTTTATTGGCATAGAGTTGCTTGTAGTAGTCTCTTAGGATGCGTTGTATTTCTGCGGTGTCTTTTGTAACTTCTCCTTTTTCATTTCTAATTTTATTGATTTGAGTTCTCTCCATCTTTTTCTTGATGAGTCTGGCTAATGGTTTATCAATTTTGTTTATCTTCTCAAAGAACCAGCTTTTAGTTTTGTTAATCTTTGCTATTCTTTTCTTTGTTTCTAGTTCATTAATTTCTGCTCTGATCTTTATGATTTCTTTCCTTCTGCAAACTTTGGGGTTTTTTTTGTTCTTCTTTCTCTAGTTCCTTTAGGTGTAAGGTTAGATTGTGTATTTGAGATTTTTCTTGTTTCTTGAGGTAGGCTAGTATAGCTATAAGCTTCCCTCTTAGAACTGCTTTTGCTGCATCCCATAGGTTTTGGATCGTCATTTTTTCATTGTCATTTGTCTCCAGGTATTTTTTGATTTCCTCTTTGATTTCTTCAGTGATCTCTTGGTTATTTAGTAACGTATTGTTTTGCCTCCATGTGTTTGTGTTTTTTATGTTTTTTTCCCTGTAATTCATTTCTAATCTCATAGCGTTGTGGTCAGAAAAGATGCTTGGTATGGTTTCAATTTTCTTAAATTTACTGAGGCTTGATTTGTGACCCAGGATATGATCTATCCTGGAGAATGTTCCGTGTGCACTTGAGAAGAAAGTGTACTCTGCAGTTTTTGGATGGAATGTCCTATAAATATCACTTAAATCTATCTGGTCTATTGTGTCATTTAAAGCTTCTGTTTCCTCATTTATTTTCATTTTGGATGATCTGTCCATTGCTGTAAGTGAGGTGTTACAGTCCCTCACTATTATTGTGTTACTGTTGATTTCCTCTTTTATAGCTGTTAGCAGTTGCCTTATGTATTGAGGTGCTCATATGTTGGGTGCATTTATATTTATAATTGTTATATCTTCTTCCTGGATTGATCCCCTGATCATTATGTAGTGTCCTTCCTTGTCTCTTGTAACATTTTTTATTTCAAAATCTAATTTATCTGATATGAGTATAGCTACTCCATCTTTCTTTTGATTTCCATTTGCATGGAATATCTTTTTCCATCCCCTCACTTTCAGTCTGTATGTGTCCCTAGGTCTGAAGTGGGTCTCTTGTAGATAGCATATATATGGGTCTTGTTTTTATATCCATTCAGCAAGCCTGTGTCTTTTGGTTGGAGCATTTAACCCATTCACATTTAAGGTATTTATTGATATGTATGTTCCTATGACCATTTTCTTAATTGTTTTGGGTTTGTTTTTGTAGGTCCTTTTCTACTCTTGTGTTTCCCACTTACAGAAGTTCCTTTAGCATTTGTTGTAGAGTTGGTTTGGTGGTGCTGAATTCTCTTATGTTTTGCTTGTCTATAATGCTTTTGATTTCTCCATCGAATGTGAATGAGATCCTTGCCGGGTAGAGTAATCTTGGTTGTAGGTTCTTCCCTTTCATAACTTTAAGTATATCATGCCACGCCCTTCTGGCTTGTAGAGTTTCTGCTGAGAAATCAGTTGTTAACCTTATGGGAGTTCCATTGTATGTTATTTGTCATTTTTCCCTTGATGCTTTCAACAATTTTTCTTTGTCTTTAATTTTTGCCAATTTGGTTACTATGTGTCTTGGCATGTTTCTCCTTGGGTTTATCCTGTATGGGACTCACTGCGCTTCCTGGACTTGGGTGGCTATTTCCTTTTCCATGTTAGGAAAGTTTTCGACTATAATCTCTTCAAATATTTTCTCGGGTCCTTTCTCTCTCTCTTCTCCTCCGTGAATGTTGGTGCATTTAATGTTGTTCCAGAGGTCTCTTAGGCTGTCTTCATTTCTTTTCATTCTTTTTTCTTTAGTCTGTTCTACAGCAGTGAATTCCACCATTTTGTCTTCCAGGTCACTTCTCTGTTCTTCTGCCTCAGTTGTTCTGCTATTGATTCCTTCTAGTGGAGTTTTCATTTCACTTATTGTATTTTTCATCTCTGTTTGTTTGGTCTTTAATTTTTCTAGGTCTTTATGAAACATTTCTTGCATCTTCTCGATCTTTGCCTCCATTCTTTTTCCGAGGTCCTGGATCATCTTCACTATCATTATTCTGAATTCGTTTTCTGGAAGGTTGCCTATCTCCACTTCATTTAGTTGTTTTTCTAGGGTTTTATCTTGTTCCTTCATCTGGTATATAGCCCTCTGCCTTTTCATCTTGTCTATCTTTCTGTGAATGTGGTTTTTGTTCCACAGGCTGCAGGATTGTAGTTCTTCTTGCTTCTGTTGTCTGCCCTCCGGTCTGTCCTCCACATCGGTGCTCAGGTGGGAAGCGCAGTACTCCTGACTGGCCTGTCGACAGCCACTAACCCCCACCTAACTTATCTTTAAGAAAGGCCTTCTTGCCCCAGCAGCTGGGAGTGATGTTGGTGGACAGCCTCAGTTGTCACAGCCCCTACCTCTCCACCATAGGGTTTGCCTCAGTTGTGAAGACACCTTGACCAAGGTCAGGTCCCTTTCTATGGCTGCCCCATCTAGCTGCCCCCGATCCATGGAGGAGTATAAAGGCTGGCCATCTCAGGGCAATGTCCCAGCTCAGGACAATACTGAAGGGCCATTCTAGCTCTAGAGCTTCCCCAGGAAGTAGGCTGCAGCTGTTGTTCAGTCTGTGTTGCAGCCCAACTTCTCCTTCTGCCCAGTCCCGCTTTCCTCCCCTCCTTTCCACAGATGTAAATGCCAAGGGCACTCCCTAATAAATATCCTGCATACTAATCTCTGTCTCAGGAAGTTTGCTTCCTGGAGAACCCAACCTCAACTGAAACCAGTGCCTTTCTTCTGATTTGCTTTCAGTCTGTTGCCTGAGACCACCTGACAAGGATGTGTAGGTCATGGGGGACTCACTGGTTGGGCTTGAGGAAAACTGGAGAACTTGTTTGCCCTAGGGTCTGTCCAAGGAACTTTCCTCTTTTATTCTGCAAGATTTTCAGGACAAGAAAATGTAACTCATAGTAGGCACATGATAAATTTATTAGATAAGTGAATGACCAGGTCAGGGTCAGCTTCATGGATGTATAACCTGTACAGTTGCACAGAGCCCCATCTTTCTCAGAAGTGCACCACAGTTGATTTAATGCTCTGCTATCAAGGTCTTGAAAGTCTTAATAATTTTTTAACAAGAGACCCCCCATTTTCATTTTGCACTGGGCCCTACAAATTAGGTAGCTGGTCCTGGACCTGGGCACCCCAAGAACTAGCTTATCCTCATTTCTGCTAGGATTCTCTCTCACTATAAGGGAGTGGCAGGAAAGCAGAGAGCAAACCAGCAGTCTTATTAGAAGAGCTCTCAGGGTGGGCCTAGAACCACATTCCCAAATCTCATTCCTTGCAATCATGGCTCTTCAAGTTGTTTACACATGCTTGGAGGGCAAAGTGATCAATGGTCACATAAACTCAGGAAACAGCAACCTAAAACCCCATCTGGAGATTTACAATGTTCATCAACACAGCAGAGGTTCTGGGAAGTCTCCCCAGTAAATAAGATACCTACTTAAGTTTGTTTAGTGCTTGAATAAACAACTGCATTTGTTCAGGGGAAGATTTTTTTCCTGAACCACCTCTTAACATTCTGGAACAATTTTCCTTTCACAATTATTTGGGAAGTGCTACCCCAGAAACTTGGGCTGAATTGGCCACACCTCCCTTGTCCTGAATGTAAGGATCTAATAGCCTAGCACAGACTTCTTCCCTGCACCTCTTTTGGAAGTGATGATCAGGAAGTCATTAGTTTGCTGTGGTATTTAGGAACTATAAGGGAGCTTGTACCACATACTTCAGATGTAGATAAGAAAAGAGATGTCCTAAAACGTTAAATCGTTGTAGATACCTATGATAGTTAAGATTAAGTGCCAACTTGCCTAGGCTATGGTACCCAGTGGTTTGGTCAAATACCAGTCTAGATGTTGCTGTGAAGGTATTTTTTTAGATGAGATTAACATTTAAATCTATAGACTTTGAGTAAAGTAGATCACCCTCCATAATGTGTATGGGCCACATCCAGTCAGTTGAAAGCCTGAAGAGTAAGAACTGAGTTTTCCTGAAGAAGAAGGAATTGTCCTCACGGTTGCAGCATGGAAACCCTGCCTGAATTTCCAGCCTGCTGTTCTGTAGAATTTGCACTCAAGACTGCAACCTCAACTCTTGCCAAAATTTCCAGCCTGCTGGCCTGCCGTACAAATTTTACACTTGACGGCCCTGATGATCATGAGACAATTCCTTACAAATCTCTCTCTCTCTCTCTCTCTCTCTCTCTCTCTCTCCTCTGTCTCCCCCCACCCCTTGTTGGTTCTGTTTCTCTGGAGAACCCTAACTAATACAATACCAATTCTGGGTATGTAGTATAAGATAGCCAGGCTAGGTATTCCCTTTACCCCTCCAGATTCACTCTCCACTTTCCTCCACCCTGTCTGTGACCATTCATGTGCATCAGTTGACTTCCTTGTCCTGTAGTTTCCAATTGGGTTGGGTCAATGATGAGAGGTAGTGGCAGGAGGACAGAGTGCAGGAGGAGAGTGAAGTTAGGGTGTCTATTCTCTTGGCTTCCTCCCTGCCAGGCTACAGGTTAGCAGTGGTTGCGTTCCTTTACTGTCGATCTGTGGCCTCTCCAACAGCTCTAGCTCCAGCAATAGCTCCAGCCTCAGCTCTCACTGAGTTCCTGCCCACTCTCTCCTCTGGGTCTTTAGGTCTAGGTTGGTTAAGGCCATTGCTAGCACTTTCCCACCCCCCAGTCATGTGCCCCATCATCCCTTGTACTTTTCCCTTAATCCTGCCCATGGCTCTGTATACCATCCTCACTTTCCCTGTTTGAGTGTGCCATTTGTTTCCTGTCAGGACACCGGGTAATTCAAAACCCTTTTAATTCTTTTTACACATGAGGAAACTGAGGCCTAAGAGGCTTGGTAACTTCTCCAGGGCTGGAATTTAAGCCAAGGTGTCTGACTCCAGTGGTAATCCTCACAGCCTGTACACATCAATTCAATTACTGTTCACATTAATTACTCTCTGAATCACAGTTTCCCCATTTGCAAAACGAGGTCAGTAACAATAACTCCTTATAGGGTTCTAGCTAACACTCAATAAATATTAGCTATTGTTATTATTTGCAACAAAAAAGGACCTTGATGAGGATAGAAGTTCCCAATTTACAGGGTCTTGGTAAGGATGAATTGGCTAGCAGGTGTGTTGCACCAGCACAGGGCCTGGCACACACTAGCCACTTAATACATGCCATTAAACATTAGTCACATCTATTGTTCTTTTCCTATGCCACACTCTTTAGGAACATGATCTTGAATTCTATGTGAGCAAAATTTGAGTTGAGAGGCACTTTACATATATTGTCTCATGTAAATGTCATAACGAACTAAGAGGTGAGTTATTCCAGTTTTACCAATGTGGAAGCTGAGGTCCAAGGAGTTAAATAACTTACCTAAGCTCACTACTACATCTGGTAGTGAAAGATCAAGGATTCCAACCCAGACATATCTGACTCCACATTTATTTGAGCCAAGGAAAACTTGTTAATAGAGCTAGTATTCAGCTGGTAAGCACTGGTGTGATAGGTCCCACTTTAAATATTGAATATTTCCCCATTGGGTGGTAAATGGCTGCTGCCTCAAGTCTCTTGAGTAGGACCTGCCCACCCATTCCCTCTCCGTCCCCACGACTCCTAGCTGCAAAGACAGGGCCAGCTCTGATGGGTCTGTGCCCACCCCTTATCAGTTTTTAATGTTCAGAATATCGCTCCTAGAAACAAATCCAGTAAATGAAACTCGATAATCATACACAAACCTTTTAGAAATCCAAGAAGGAGGATGACCTGAGTGTTTTTTTAGAGCATTGCAGAAAATTCTGATCATTTCTGTACCTCTGTCCTGTGGCTGATTTCCTTGGAGGGATAAGCCCCAGAGGGAGCTTTAGGGTGAATGTATGGAAGGGTGGCCTTGTC
Organism: Leucopleurus acutus; assembly: GCF_964270905.1. Classification (NCBI taxonomy): domain Eukaryota; kingdom Metazoa; phylum Chordata; class Mammalia; order Artiodactyla; family Delphinidae; genus Leucopleurus; species Leucopleurus acutus. Next base: position 53,787,364 of record NC_139144.1, read on the forward strand.
TGTCCCCATCGTCAAGAAAGCCCAATTCTGTTTCTGGGCCGTCCCTGTTTCAGCCTTGATTGCACCTCTGTCCTGAGCCCCAAGTCCCTGTGGTCCTTTTAGAATAACCCAGAGAGAAAATAGGTGTGCACACAGTGTGAGGCAGAGAGGGGAAGAGCCAGCTTTTTCCCCAGGCTTCTGCGTTTGAAGTCAGTCATGCTGGGCTTCCATGTTTTACCTTGAAGAGGGAGACTGGCAGCTTGCTAAGAGCCTGAAGGCTGCTCCTAACCTCTGTGTTGCTGAGCTAGTAGCTGGCAGCCCTTCATCGTCACCTATACAGTTGCCCCATTTCCCTGGGTGCCGTCCATGTCTGAAGAAGGCTGGGTTTGGGGGCTTTTCCTTGTTTAATGGCTGAGGGGGAGTTTGGAGATTTGTAGGAGAAAGTCTGCAGAATAGATAGTGAGTTAAGAAACTCAAAGTCAGGGTTCATGAGATAGAGGGCTGGGGCTAGTGGAAGGAGGAGGAAGCTAAGGGAGTGTCAGTCATTGGGGGATTTGATGCCGAGGACAGTTTTCCTCTGTTTCCTTTCAGACCTTTCTGCAGTGTGTCAGGCTCTGCCCCTGCTGTGAGGATCTGCCAAGGCCAGCCCTTGCCCTTTATAAATCTCCTTTCTCTTTCTTTCTTTCAAAATGGACTTGCCCTGGATTAATAAAGATATTCTGGAGAGCTTCCTATCTCTGCCTGGCATTATGCTTTAATATTACTACTCCAAACTTTAATCTAAAGTAGAGAGGAATTGAAAAAAAAATCACAAAGAAAAAGCAAACCTCCATAATCAAAAGAGATAGGGTTAGGGGCAAAAGAAAGGACCAGATGACACCTGGGTGAAATGGTGGCATTTAATCAGGCATTAGGCAGGAAGTGGGTGAGGCAATACCAGAATAACAAGAACCAACTTGAACCCTCTAATGGAACCTTTGTCAGGGTTTTCAAATACTCCAGTGCCCTTTAAAACCATTTTCCCTTCTGCCCTTATGTTTTTGTCCAGGCCTATAGGGGAAAGTGAAATAATCGAAAGCGAAATGCTGGCTCTATTGACTTTTCTTTCAAAGGGAAAACAGTGCGCAAGTTTCATAGGAAGCCCTCTTGCTGAGTGAATGGCCCTTGAGAACAGGACTGGCTACGTGATTTGCAGGGCCCAGCGCGAAATGGAAATGTGAGGCCTCTTGTTCAAAGTGTTAAAAAATTTTAAGGTGACAGGTGAACATGAAACCAAATGTGGGACCTTTCTGAGCTCAGAGGCCCTGTGTGACTACAGAGGTCATACTCCCAGAAGCTGGTCCTGCTTAGGAGTCTCTGAAGGTTTACATTATTCTCATTTTCTGACTTAATAATACTGCTTCCTCCATTTTCAAAGCATCAGGGATGTGATGATTGTCTCTGTGTGTGTGTGTGTGTGTGTGTACTTCAATGCTATTTTTAGGCACTTAAGTTTATTTTCAAAATGGCTCTTTAAAACCTCAAACATTTCTAACTGGCAGTTGAGAATGTCTTAGATCTCAATCTGAGTAGGAAACACTGCTGCCTAGGGACCTACATGTTAGAGGGGTCAGCTCTCTTGTTCAGCTCAACTCAAATCTGAGGGGCCAAAGAGACATGCCTTCCCAGACAAGTGCCCAGGTGGCTAAGCCCCCAGAATTCCTTGTCCAGATGGCCCTGACCTGCTCCCAGGAATGGACAGACATCTTCCTCAGGTACTTCTTCCCAAGGGTGAACCTTACTACTAGTATTAGCACCCCCTGGCCTAAGATTTGGCCAAGTGACAGCTGTTTAGGGGTAAGGAAAGGGGGTACTATTGGCAGAACTTGGACATGTGGGCTGGTTTGGGATGTTTTTGCCTGTTTTTTGAGGCCCCTTGCTGTGCCAGAGGGAGTTGGAGGGAGGAAGGGCTAGGGATAGGTGTTTCCCTCCACACTGCTACATTCTACACAAGAATTCCAAGCACTCTGAGGATTCTAAATTATAACTTGGCTTTTTAGGCCATTATCGAAGGTATATTTGTCACGATAGCATCAAACATATTTAACAGTTTGCTAGCTTAATTTATAACTTATAAACATCTAGACTTACAGTTTGTGGGCTTCCATTTCTGTTCTTGCCGTGGGTTCTGCAAACATTAGGGGCAGATGTGAATGGCAGGCAGCAACGAAAGTGTATATCTTCGTAATGAAATTGAACACTAGCTTCCTCATAAACAGTTTTATAATTCAGTTACTCTAACTTTGCATATGTGTGTGTGTGTAATATTTATTTATACATTTTGACAAACACAGTTTCTGTTTTGATTAGTGGAATACAGCAGCTTTTTAGGATGTAATTATTAATTATACATTTACCACATCCAGTTTCAAGTACATTTCTCCTCCAAATGCTTCTTAATTTAGTAAGAATATTGTTTTTATCACAACACTGGATCTGCTAAAATTTGTTATCTCTGTACCACAGAAGAAATAATTTTATCTTTAATGTTGATCTTTTTATGTGAGCCTATGATAGCATTCATGATAATGTCAGATATTTCTTATTGACAAAATGAATATTCAAAAGATGTATTTTGATTTCATGAATTTAATAAAGAAAAACAAATCATTATTGGAACTAACTGATTTTCTCTCTGATGTATCTAGGGCACTGGAATAAAACTGGCCTCGTTCAACTGTTCGTGCAATTCTTCCAGCAATGGAGTTATCGCTTCACTTTTCATGTGTCCAAAAGGAAACTTGGAATCTGAAGTGGGTGAATTTAATGAAGAAGAACAAACATTTGAGGTAAGTGAAAAGTCATGCTTCAGTGAGAGCTTTGTAAACACGTTTTCTGCCGGCGCACATGTTTGGACATAGTCTTAAAGTAACTTCTAACTTTTGGAATAGATGCTCATACTTCTTCCAAAGATTTGTGTCTTCTGGTTTTCATGTGGTCAGTGGTATCACTTAGCCCTCATGACAGATGGTAAACTGTGTTGATAAACATTCTTTGTAACATCCATATTCATCATCAACTTTCTTGTGAAATTGAATTTAGAGCTTAATTTTTTGCTAAACATGTGCTTTTGGCTTTTTGAGTTCTTGGCTGCTGAAAGAGTTTATTGCAAAATAAAACAGCATTACTAAATAATAGCTACTGCTATATGTATATAAATCATACGGTGAATCACAAACCTGTGTAATGATCGTTTTCAGGCTGCTCTCTATAAGCTCTATGATAAGATGGCCCAGCCTCTAGTTCCTATTTATGTTTCCCACCTAACCAATGAAGTCTCACATTTCTACTGACCCTACCAACTGATGGCTCAGTGGCTATATGCATTTGGAAGGGTGTGGGTGTGGCATAGGCCACAGCACAACTGACTGGCCCAACTATGGCTTGTAGGGGCAGGGATATTCAGTCCTTCTCAACTGCCACCTAAACTGCAAGAAATTAGCTTCCTGAGCTCTCTCTTGCCTGAGGGCACTGCATTTACCAGCAGGTAATATGTGTGCTGTCTTCGAAAGGAAAGAACTTGTTAAACTGAGTCTGGAAAAAATAGGGAAAAGAGAGATGAGTTATTGCTAGACATCTTTTAGACTTAATCATATGTTAAAGTAAAAAATCTGTTTATTGTGCATACATCTCCCACAGTACTAGCCAAGACCATGTCAGAAGCTGAAATACAAAGTAGAAGTCTACCAATGCAGCTATTAATAATTCTTTATTAAAAAATTAAAAATCTGAGGGAAATGTTAGGGCAGTTGGGACCCTTGGACAACAGGTGTAAACTGGGATTGTCCCACTTACAGGAAAATAAAGAAGCTTCATGTTTCTTTGCCCCTTTGGGAATGGTGTTTGTAATTTTGCTACCTGGTATACTAGTGTGTCTGAGTTTTCTAAAGGTGTGGTTTCCTAGGTTTGAGTTCACTTAACTAATGGCAATCCATGAGCCCAGGATGCCAGCTTGATACCTGTGGCTGTGTGACCATCAGTCTATTTCTTTTGTCATTGAAAGTAATTCAAAAGCTGCCTGATTGGCTAGGCTGTCTTGGTCATTTAGTTATAAGGATAGAGCTGAGCAAGCCAGGGGACAAAAAGACCTAGCACATGCTATGTAGTTAATAAATATTTCAATAAAGGAGTCATTGTTGGAGGTGTTATTGAAAGCCACCAACTTCCTCGGGTCTGTTTTCCTTGTAACAGTAGTGATCTCAGAGGAGCTTCCATGGCTGTGTGTTTATAACTCATATAAACATATAGATATTTAATGGAAATCTAAATAAAAAATCAAAAAGTAATGTCAATAGCTTCGTAAAAGTCATCATAAAATGACCTTACATCATTCAAAATGTCAATAAACAACTGCCCCATTAGATCACCAGAATCACAAGATCTTGCAAGGAGGTTTACTGCAAGAAAAGAGAGACCACTTGTTTCAGAATCACTGGGTGAAGACCTGCCTATCACATTTTACTGTTCCTGGAATGCCTACTACAGCTTTTGCCTCTGCTTGACATGTCAAGCTATCTAGCTAAGTGCTGATATTCGTTATTTTTTGATGTCCTAATCAGATGCTCATTCAATAGAAGACACTGCTGAATTTTGCAGACTTGCAGAAATGGAAATTCTAGTTGTTAATGCTGTTCTTACCTTGCTGCTTTGGTTCCAGGCTTTAAATTGATTTTTTTCTGGGCTTTTAATTAAGTAGATGAACAGGAACATAATGGGACAGTGGTTAACATTAGGATCAGTCTGAGGTTCTCTCAGCACTAACCACATCCTGCTTCAATTCTTTTTAATTTTTATTTTTCAGCACTGAGGAGAGTGGACATTACCGTATACATTTAGTCTCTCCCAAGAATGTCATAAAGGGACCAGATGTATTTTCTCAAAGGACATAGATACCTATATTAGACACGAGGAGAATTTTCTAGTTAGTCCCTAAGAGGTAGGGTGGCACTGTGTGTTCTGGAATTTTGTTGCTTAAATTCTGACAAAATAAAATAACTTGTATTGCTATGAAAATAACACTGGAAGAAAAAAAAATCACGTTAGCATAGGCTTTATCAAAGAGTGTTATAATGGAACGTGAGTCACGTGAGCTGCTCCAAGAAAAGAGGGCTCTGTGGCCAAGACCCACCTCACCTTGCTCTTGGAGGTTCCCAACATACGTTAACATAATAAAGAATTTGATTGATCCTGCAATGAAGAAACCATTCTTGGAGCTTTCTGAAGCTTTCTAGAGTTTATCATGAAGCCCTCATTCTGTGTTGCTTCCTGTAGAAACACTGTAGTGGTGTCATATTTTTTCTTTAAGTCTGTTTTCTTGCATTCATTGGGCTAATGACTAACTTTCTACAGTCCCAAGACATTATTTCCTATTTATTTTATCTAAGCTAAATCTAGATGTATTTTCTTTCAGTTCTTCTCTGCCAATAGACGATGATAACCCCTCCAAATGCTCTTAGTGTTATGTGATCTTATAAAATCAGTGATTCTCTTTTCAGAGCTCATGAGTTTCTGTTATCCAGTGTCATTTCTTACCTTTCTTTGCTTCTTGATTTTCGAAGCTTTGTTATCTTCTATTCCATAGTAGAACCATTGAAATTTAGCTCAGTTTGAAATTTGGTCAGTTTCTGTTTCTCTCATTCCCATTTCTCTTATCCCCAAATGTCACTTTGCTCTCAGATTTGATCAGTACAATAAACACTGATCTGTTTTACTTGGGTCTGTCATTCTGATAAAATGAAAACATCCCAGACTATGGATGTAATATTTTGACAGACTAATATTGACCTTATTCACATTTTTCCCCCCGAATAGTAGATTTACTACACTTTTTTTTCCTGCAGTGCAAGTCTGAATACCTACTGAAAGTGTAGAATCCAGGCCAGCAGTCTCAGTGGGGTATCTTTCTGCCCTGTTGTAGGAGTGAAAATCCGGATTCATTCAATTTATTCGAGAAAATGTGTGTGCCTTTGACATGCTAGGCATTAGGGTACAGTGACAGGGAGAATAGTACAGGAAGGCCCCTGCTTTCAGGAAACATAGATGCGAGTGTTGTCAGCGACTTCTGTTATAGTGTGTAATATAATTTTTTTTTTTTTTTAAAAAAGCTGTCTTGATCCAGTTCTGAGGACCTGTCTGGAGGCCGGTGGTTCCTCTTTTTGAGCAGCTGATTAAGTCCACATCCCCAGTGACTTCTCTTTCGAACTCTTCCACTCCTGGCGTCTGTGTGCCAGCCTTAACTGCCCCAGGGCCAGGTACCAGACAACTAAAAACAGCCCCTAAATCCTGGAGCCTGTGAAATTATTCAAATCAGCCAATTCACAGGGAGCCTGCTAAACCTAGTTAACCCCAGCTTGCTTGTCACACATCAGCTGCCCCTGCCCCAGGGTGTAACCCTCAGTGTGGCTCTGCCTGGACGCCTTCTCTACTTTGGCAAATAACAAAAAGTTCTGCTTTTCATCTCTCCAGATGTCAGTGGGTCGTGTCCTGCCACCAAAGAACTTTTAAATCTAGTAAAACACAGCTGCAAGCAAAATTTTGGTTTTTCTTTTTTATTGTTATGAAAATTTCAAAGGACTTAAAATAGTACTAATTGGTGGCAAAAAAGAGGTGAGATAAGGATTTTAAGAGAAGGGAGGAATTTAAAAAAATTAACTTAAGTAACTTAGTTCCCTCACCAAGGACTTTAGCAGCTTAATACACCCCATATATTCATCTGTTTATTGTGTGCTTATTGAGCAGTTGCTGTGGCCCTGGTAATGTAATGCTCTAGGAGGTGTGCAAGAACAGAAAACGTGTACCCTTTTCTTGAGAAACCTACAGATTAATTAAGACATGACGTGCACCTAAAATGATTAGAGAGACAAAATCAAGTATGTAGTACTATAACTAAACCACCCCTAAGTCCAAAAAATGGCAAAAAATACTAAAGAACCAGAGAAATAAATTTGCTTGCAATTTTCAATGATAGCTAACTTTAAAATAATTTTTAACTTTCCTAGTAAGTTGGCTGCAGAAATGTTTGCATTACTGCTCTTTTCCTCCATTCATTTTTCCCTGCTCTGAAACCCTTTCTCTGAGGGTCATAGGGCCTGGCAATCTCTAACCCTGCTTTGCAAACCTCGGATGGTTCAGAGTCACGTCGATTTTGAACTGAAGCTGGTAACGAGGTTCTCTCAAGGGATGGATTTTGGAGGACTGTGTTGGCAGTTCAGATCAGATGAAGCTATTTCTTTTAAAGCTTGGGTGTGTTTCAAAAAGGAAAATGGTTTCAGCCCAAATCCATTTGCAACACCAACCTTCCTCATTGGGGAATTGAATGCTTAGCTAGTTTATTTTTGATAGGCAGGCTTCTGTGTGTTTTAAATGATGGCTGACTGGCCTAGAAGCTGAGTTTCTCCAGAAGGCATTTGGCGGTGTTCCATGATCTTCAGTGGAACTCACACTTTTTTCCTGGAGGAGAAGGAGGAAACTGTAGTTGATTAAGGCTCTGCCGTTTCTCTAGACTCACTCCACTGACTTTCAACAATTCTTCCCACCAATACTTTCTTATTGAACATCTACCCTGTGTAAAGGAGAGTATGGTCTCAGCAAGGGATGCCAAGCACTCCAACAGAGAGCTGGGGCATGGACTCTATACAAGGCAGAATGTGGGCCTGGCCATAAAAGAGATATAAAGTGTTGTGTGCATGGAGTGAAAGAGTCACTTCAAACTGGGTGAATCAGGGAGAGCTCTACAGAGAGCATGACACTTGGAGATCAGGTTTGATCTGGCAACTAGAGAAGGAATCAGCAAACTGAAGCCTATGGGCCAAATCTGTCCTCTCCTCCTGTTTTTATAAATAAAGGTGTATTGGAACTCAGTCATCTTGACTTATTGATGCATCATCTGTGACTGCTTTCATGCAACAACAGCTGAGCTGAGTAATTGGGACAGAGATTGTATAGCCCTTAAAGCCTAAGAAATTTACTGTCTACCTTCTTACAGAAAAAGTTTGTGACCCCTGGTTTAAAGTCAGTTGCTTGAGGGACTTGATATATGGCCTTGATATTTGGATTTGACATAGGCCAAAATATATGATTTCATTTGACAGACATACTGGAAACAGAATGTTTCTGAGCCTTGGGAGTGTTTGTGTGTTTACGATGGCACTGAACTTCAGGACAGGGAGTGTGGTAGATGAGCTGCAGAAGAGAGGTGCTACAGGTTGGAAAAAAAATTCAGAAGTTCACGTTGTCACCTAAGTGAAAAATAATGAATGTGGATTAAGAGGATATCTGTGATGAAAGGGAGAGGGCTCAGAAAACCATTGTGAATAAAGCTCTAGAAGGGTGAACTAAAGGAAAGACAGAATTGTGGATGACTCCAGGGTCTTGAGCCTGGATGAATGGGGATGTCAATGATTCCTTCTCTGAAAACATATTGACCTGAACAGGACAAATTTTCCCTTCTTCCACCCTACTCCGATTAGGAGGAGGGATAAACCTGGAGTGGCCCCATCACTCCAGGGCAGCTGGTGTTGGGAGGAGAGGTAGTCAGAAGCTATTGTTACAGAGGAAACAAGACTCAAAGCCTTGCTTGTGGAAGAATATCTGGTCCTAGATAGGAAGTCAGCCTCTGTTGTCTCTGAGAAAAAAACCACTCCATGAGTTGGAGGAGTATCCTTATATCTTAGGTCATCTTGCAGTATTGCCAGATAAAATATAAATTGCCTGGTTAAATTTAAATTTCAGATCAACGAGGAAAAATTTTCTTTGTATAAGTATGTCCCAAATATTACCCAGGACGTATTTGTACTAAAAATGATTAGTTCTTGATCTGAAATTCAAATTTAACTAGGCATCAATTTCAGATCAACAATGAATAACTTCGTAATATATGTCCCAAGTATGGGATACATTTATACTAAAAAATTTTCTGTTGGTTCTCTAAAATTCTAATTTAATTGGGCTTTTTTTCCCCTAAATCTGACAAGCCTACCTGTAAAGTAAATAGCCAAAGTTTTCACTTTGCGGGAGACTGAAAAAGAATTGGGGCACCAGTATTTGCTTTCCTTCAGAGGAGTAGAGTTGACTCCTTCAGCCGTTCTGGAGCCCACAGTGAGCAGAGGATAGCTCAGTGAACGTCAGGCCAGGGTGCTGGGCGCTAATTAAGAGGGCAGATAGAGGATGGACCAAGGGGTGTGGTCGCGTGAAGTTTCCAGTGGTGGTGGTTTGGACATCCAACTGGGGGACTGGAATAAGGGGTTGGAGTACAGAGGGTCTGGATTAGAGAGAGGGAGTGAATTCAAGACAGGGACAGATTCCTTAGAGGAGCCTCTTTTCAAAGACGCAATTTTGGAAGGAATTTTCTTGGGGTAGAACAAAGCAACAGCTCTGCTAGATAAAGGTCCCAGCTTCTCACACTTGCTCCAGTGTGGAGATCCGCCTACTTCATACCTCTGAATCTTTGATACATTGGTTCAGTGACAGGATGGCCATATTCATCCCAGTTACCTTATAGAGCTATGTGATCATTAATTTTATGCATCAACCTTACTAGGCTGTGGTATCCATTGGTTTGGTCAAGCACCAGTCTAGATGTTGCTGTGAAGGTATTTTTTAGATGAGGTTAACATTTAAATCTATAGACTTTGAGTAAAGAAGATCACCCTCCATAATGTGGGTAAACCTCGTCCAATCAGCTGAAGGCCTTAGGAGAAAAGGCTGAGGTGACCAGAAGAGGAAGGAATTCTGTCTCCAGACTGCCTTCTAACTCAAGACTGTAACATTGTCCCCTGCCGGAATTTCCAGCCTGACAGCCTGCCCCGAAGATTTTGGATGTGCTAGCCCCACAATTGGCGTTAGCCAATTCCTTAAAATAAAATAAATCTCTTTTTCTGTGTCTCTCTTTGTCATGTATGTGTGTGTGCGTGTACACACACACACACACATTCTCTTGGTTCTGTTTCTCTGGAGAGCCCTAATACAGGCAGGCAGGTGATCCTGAGCAGCACTGACCCCCATCCACGTCCTCAGATTCCCTCTGGGAGTTGAATCTTGTGGAGCCACTGCTGGTTTCTCCCAGATTCCTCTCCTCAACCCCAAGCCTGAGCAAGAGTAAGACCAAATTCCCTGGTTGCCCACACAGGTCGTCAAGATGTGTTCTTTCAATCAGGGGAAGGCAGGATCTGCCATACCTGGGTTACACATCTCAAAGCCATCATGCATGGGAGTAGGGTTATTCCCCATAGCTGGATGGGTGCAGCCTTGGCCTTGGAATTTGGGGAGTGAGAATTGCCCTCTGACCTCAGGCATACCTGCAATACAGCAGCTGCAGAGTGTGCTGTTAAAATAGTGTGTGTCTAGGAAGACTGCTTCTCCATATTTTTTTCCCTTCTTTATCCAGTCTCCTCACTGGAGAGATGATACAAACAAAGACATGCAGGTTTATATTAAAAATCTTTGGTGGATGGCGTATCTGTCTGCTCTCCTCCCAGCTCCCTAGCAACAGCTATGTCATTCTTTTATAAATCTTTTCATGGAAATTCTAGCTTTTCTATGTGAGTTTCTCTCTGTTTTTTTGTCTCTCAGTGTCTTTCCCTCTGCCTGTGTCTATTTCTCCTTCTCTCCTTTCCTCCCCTGCTTCTCGCTGTCTCTGTCTCTCTGCATGTTTCTTTCTCTCTGGTGTGATTTCCCACATTAGCCATTGTCCATTTCTTTGATTCCTTCTTGGCAACAAGAGTTACGGCACCATTATGCAGCAAGCAGTCCTGCTTCCCTGCTACCTTAAAATAATAATGTTTCATGGTGACAAATGGATATAGATAACAATGAAAGTAAAATGCTTAGCAGGCAGGGGTGCGACCGGGTCAGATTTCTCTGCCTGGCAAAAACAGAGGGTATCCTGAAAATCCCTAAAGAAAGGAATATATATGTGGGGATAGCTCGTGATGTTTGCCAGGTGGACACTGCTGCTGTTTTATTTTTAATTTAGCTCCTGTAAATTGTGAGAGTAAGTTCTCAAAGGCAGAATAATAGTTATTCTTAATTTACTAAGGTTTTGTCATTGTCCTAAGAAACTTAAAAAATATTAACAGATTTTTAAATCTGGTTTTACGTTTGCTATTGTTCTTTGATTTAAAAAAAAAGCAAAAAATAAGACAATTTGAATTAATGAAGGCATATAATCCTTTTTGTACTCCAGTAGCTGAAGTTTCTACATCGTGTCAGAAAAGGTCCAATTAAATTCAAAGAAAAAAGAAAAGAGAATGACTTTTTCTAGATCTCCTTTCCCTCTCTACCACTAAGAGGAGACAAAAATCCTAATACCCAAGAAATCTTCAACCAAAAGCTGTTTGCATGCACGCGTGTGTGTGTGTGTGTGTGTGTGTGTGTGTGTGTGTGTTTGCACACCGCATGTGTGCCTTCCCCTGGGTACAGATGGCTACTCCAGCAGCAGCGCATGTCCGATGTGTATGATGTGTATGTCTGAAAGTTGGCTTGGTTGTGTGCATGGAAAGAAGAAAACAAGAGAGGGAGGTAAAAACCACACAAGCCTAAATCAAAAGCAACTGTCGTACTATGAGGAAAGCAGGCAGACCTTGCTTTGTGCACACGCCACTCTTTCTTTGCCGCCCAGACTGATCTTTGAAATGAAATAAAGAAGCATGGCAAACTAACTGAAACATAGGTAGAAATAATAGATTTGGGTTTCAGAAAGAAAAAAAAATAACCTGGCATAGCTTGAAAGGCACTCATTTCATAACAACACATGTGCAAAGAATTACAGTAATTGCAGTGCACACATCGGTAACAGACAGAGTGAACAATGAATATTAAAAACACATTCCTAGAGCTGGCCCCGTGGCTTGGCAGGAGCGCACATCGTGGAGACCTACGCGGGAGTCAAAGGAAGGCTCTTGGCTTCCAGAGCTGTCAGGGCTTGGCAGGAACTGAGGAGGAAAGAGGAGGGAGGAAGGTGGCAGTGATTGTCCCCGTCACTGACTCCTGTCTCCCACTGACAGAGCCCTAGGGTGGCTTCAGGAGAGTTGCCTAGAGGAAGTCTGCCTTCAGCCTTTTGGGGCTCTGCTTCAGAGCTGAATTTGAGCCAGGCTGAGAAGGAGGAGGGTTGGGGATAGAAAAACAAACACCAGAGAACAGACAGAAGGTAATGCTGGGAACACCCAGACAGTGTCCCGGTCCTCTCTCTCAAGGCTCGCCTCCAGCAGGATCCAGCAGGATGGACTTCACTGCTGTGGAGACGTAAACTGGAAACGTGTTTTTCTTCTGTGGACTAAATACATTGATTTGCCTTTTTCCCTACAGTATTTGCTATGCGGTGACATTAAAGTCTGTAGGGGGGGTGAATTCTCCTGGTGGTGTGTTCCAGAGCCTTCAAAGGCACATTAACCAAACATCCAAGGTACACAATGATCTTTTCACTGTGAATCCTTTCCATCATCAGCAAAGACAAAAGCCCTTCTCTTAAGCACAGCTTTGGTTTCGAATGTTCAGATTTTGCCTCTTGCCATTGGATCTTTGCAACATTGGCAATGAGACAGGCCAGGGGGTGAGAATCTCTAACCAGAGAGTTTGGTTCACACACTGGGAGCCAAGACCCGAGGATTCTTAACCTGTGGGCCATGAATATCCAAGGGGTTGATGAAGTAGAAATCAGGGAGATCCATACACTTGGATGGGAAAAGAATGACCTCTTTATTTTTGCTGATCTCTGAGAGTTAGTTAGCATACCTTTACATTACAAATGTAGGGAACAAACCATGATAGTACTAGTAATACGGATGACTTTGTCAACAGTAAAACTCATGGGTATTTTCATGTCATTTCACTGTTGTTTCAGATATCTCTAATTATTATTTATGCTCATCACTACTAGGAATTTTGGTAATTATTAGACCTGCCAGAAGATCTTGTTATTTTATGCACTAGTGAAGAAGCACATAGTATGATAAAATAATCTGGTAATTGTATTTTAGTATATTGGTTTCCCTTGACATGTTATATACTATATTTTATTCTTTTTAGAAAGATTATTCTGAGACGCATCCACAGGCCACTTGGCCTCACTGTGGAGGGCTCCACGGCACACACAACATTTACCTGAAGAAGGATCCAGTCTCTAAAGCAGTCATGAGGAGCTGGGGGATTCCCAACTTCACACAGTGATTCCTCAGTGGGCCGGCCTCAGGCATGTCTCTATACACGAGGGAGAGAAGGGAAAGGCAAACATATGTTTCCAGACCCAACACTGAGGACTTAACAAAGGAACTTCTTACTTGTCCACCCTTTAGATATTCTCAACAAACCTTAGCATTTGCAAGACAAAAATTCGCATTTTCTCTTCAGTGATTTGTGGCAGAGCTCCAAAATGATTTCATTAAAAAGAAAATAAAATAAACCCCTCAAACAACTTCTCCAGTTTCTCCAGATGTTGGCCAAGAGTATTTGCCATAGAATCACAGTTGATAGGGTAGAGAAAGGCTGACAAGGAACTAAATGTATTTGCCAGTTTCCAAACCAAGGGCGGAAGTAACAGCTATTAGAGTGCTAGTAAGAGAATCAGATGATACAAGACAACAGAGGGATGACATCTTTTAAATTAAGGAGTCAGCTAAGGGAGCTGACACCCATACATGTCACAGAGACAAATTAGAAAGTCCTTGCATTTCTACTTGTCCTCGTGGTAAAGGAGAGGAGTAGTTTAGAGTTGGAAGCAATGGTTTATTTGATTTATCAAAACCTGAAGTCCTGCTGAACTCTGGTACCAGTGCAGAATCTAGCATTAGAAGGGATGCTGGGAGTAACAGGCTTATTCACAATCCTCAAAAATATGAACCTCAGCATCTGACTTACAAGGGACAAAAATACTGTCCTAAAAGAAAATATGTAGAATATTAGCAATCTTCATAGACACTTTTTTTAACTTGGACAGAAATAATATTTTACTAGAGTTCTTAATACAGTCATTTAAGAAAGTCAGGAAATATAGAGAGAAAGATAGATATATAGATGATAAATAGATAATTTGGTAAGATCTAGATCTATTATGTATCAGACACTACATTTGTTTTTAAAATACATTTATCTATCTCATTTAATCTTTCAGCATTTCCATGAGATTTTATTAGCCCAAGTTTTTCACATGGGGGCAAGCTTAGAGGATGAAATAACTTGATTGAGGTCACAGAGCTAATCAATAGGATTTAAACACAGGTTTGTCTGACCCCAGAGGCACCATTCCATTATTTCAAGTGGCTTCAATTATTTTAAAAATTGCTGTGATTGAATCCTTAAAACACAAGAAGTTGTTATAGAGCTGAAGGATCAAATTTCAAGTTAGAAACGTAAATAGCAACGTGATAACACGTTACATATTGATAAAAGAAACTTTACGATATCCAACAAAATTGTTTCTCATATGCAGAAAGTCACATGGGCTTGTCCACCTATTTTAATCATTAACATTAATATATAATCATTTTATATAAGTAAGTATAAAAGCACGTACCTGGAATTTAAGAGCTCATTAAATATGTAGTAGTTGTCTGTATGTACCTGTTTTTAAAATGTGAAACTGTCATCTCTAATTTTTTTTTTTTTTTTTTTTTTCTGTACGCGGGCCTCTCACAGTTGTAGCCTCTCCCTTGCGGAGCACAGGCTCCGGACGCGCGGGCTCAGCAGCCACGGCTCACGGGCCCAGCCGCTCCGCGGCACACGGGATCCTCCCAGACCGGGGCACGAACCCGTGTCCCCTGCATCGGCAGGCGGACTCTCAACCACTGCGCCACCAGGGAAGCCCTGTCATCTCTAATTATTATAAAATTTGGTGCATGAGACCAAATTTCATTGTGTTCAAAGTGTACTTCTGTGCCAATTGCCACCCCTTACCTACTGTATCTGCAGAGTACCCAGGGTTAGAGCTAAGGCCTTGATGACAGCTATCAATAATTAAGTATAAAGTAACAATAGGAAATATCAAGCTCATGCCAAGATATCCATCATGGAATTGCTGCTCTTCAGGATCCATATGCCTCCTCCCATTTTAAGTAAAGCCATGATGAGAGAATGAACATATTTTAGTCCTCCTTAAAATAATCCTTCTTCATCATATCACAGCAAGGTATTGTAATCTACATGCTACAGACATTAGACGCCACTTTGGAATTATCTCCAAGGCCTAGTCCAGCCCTAGCTTTCTCTGATTCTAGGAACTGAACAACTGCTAAGATAGAAAAGCCTCCAAGGGGGTCTTTACAAGGTCTTGTAGACGTCAGAACTTAAAGGGTCCTTGACTTGAGTTCCATTTTGTGAGACTACCCCTGAGATATTTCATGCTGCAGGAGTTATTCAGTCAGTATGAATAACTGGGGCAAGTTATAGGATTTCAAAGACTAAGTAAATAACCTACGATCAGAAAATTCAATTTGTTTGTGAGGTGGAGAAAGGCATCCTGCCATTAAGCAGTCAGATGGAAAACATGCAAACCACAGTCTGTGGAAGAGAAAAGAACATTAAAAGCCCTTGCCCAGAAGCATAGGCAAGTGCAGGAAATATACTCAGCAAAGTTAATGTGTCTATTGTAAATCTGGGAAGCGGGAGCCACAAGACTGATTGAGATTCCAAACTGTGCAATAACCAGAGACATCACTTGCAGGCCACTCCCTCTAATGGGGAGCGCTGGGGAGTCCAAGAGATTCACTCACGGGATGGGTTTGGAAAGAAGACTCTGGTCCAGTGCAAATGCTTTCTGGGTCAGGCACAGCCATGCGGCCAATTCCAGTGACTGGCAAAGGCACAATCTGATAGGGCCACCTCACTCAGTTAGGCAGAAAGATCAGATATCCCCTGGGAATAGAAGAAAAAGCTCATGATAAAGCACATATTAATTATTGCTGCAAAGGATCTCAGATTTGCTATGAATAGGGTGATAGCAAAAATTATATTTGCATTAAGAATCACCTGTATATCCAAAAATGGATATTACCTAATGCAAAGACTATGCAAATACTGCCTTATTATTCTAGTGTGCCCTCTTTTCCACATCAAGGAGACTGTGGTGTGTGCAATCAGACCACATAATGCCGATATTGTTTTGGCATCTGTTGTAATATTGGGGTAGTGTCATCAGGGCCACTGCTAGTGCATTTGCCACCTTTGTGCAGATTTGAAAAAGAACTTTGCTTCTTCCAGGTGGATGCAGCCCCAAACGGAGCATACAGTTTGGCAAACAGAATGTGGGCTGGATTTCTGTCTCTTTGTCACTCTCCTCTGGATGCCCTTAAGCAGTCCCAGGAGCAACATTCTCTCAGGCTCCAGAGGGTGGGTCCTGCTGGATCTTAGGTTCTGTTATACATTAGTGGGCACAGCTTATGCTGTTGGGGTCTGGCCACATCCCCTCAGTCACCTGCAGCTTCAGTGTTCAGCTTTGTGTATAAGCTAAGACTTCCTACCTCAAGCTCCTGTTTCTCTCTGCCTGAGGGCTTTTTCTAGCTCCAGGAGCATGCTAGACGAGACAGGGGTTAATGCCCAGGAGCAGTCTTCAATCACAGAGGGGTGGAATGCAGTGGGTACATTCCCCAGGTCAAAGTGAGGTACATCTGCCCAGTGTCGCAGGGGGTCCTCAGCAGGATCAAACCCCAGTTGCCCAGAGTGGCCATTTGCTTATCAACACTCCCTTTGTTGACTTTCTTCCCTTCCTTGTTTCATTTCCTCACTCCCTCTCCATGTTTCCTAGGACTACCTTCTAAATTCTTGCACCCAAATTCTTGTCTCTGAGTCTGCTTTTGGGGGGAACCCATATTAAGACCCTTGGCTTCCTCACTGTAATTTTACCTCTTGGCTTGATGTACCTGCCAATGTTCGGAGCTTTCAATCTAATTTGACCAGCACGTGAAATTTTTCATGAATTGCAGTACTCTTTTACAAGTCAGATAACATTAAGAAAGGAACACGGACTTCCCTGGTGGCACAGTGGTTAAGAATCTGCCTGCCAATGCAGGGGACACGGGTTTGAGACCTGGTCTGGGAAGATCCCACGTGCCGCGGAGCAACTAAGCCTGTGCACCACAGCTACTGAGCCTGCGCTCTAAAGCCCGCAAGCCACAACTACTGAGCCCACGAGCCACAACTGCTGAGCCCACGTGCCACAACTACTGAAGCCCATGCGCCTAGAGCCTGTGCTCTGCAGCAAGAGAAGCCGCCACAATGAGAAGCCCACACACAAAAACAAAGAGTAGCCCCCACTCACTGCAACTAGAGAAAGCCCGAACGTAGCAGTGAAGACCCAACACAGCCAAAAATAAATAAATTTATATATATAAATAAAGGAACAAACCACACCATAAAGAGAGAAGAGGCAGAATGGTTGCCTGGAGAACTTACAATGAGAAAAGAGTTCCATAAGTGTCTTAAAGAAAATGTACTTAGAGGAAAAGCAAACCACATCTCCTGTCAGCAGTGGGGGATAAGGGGGAGGTGGAGAAAACTGAGTGACTGTGCTTATTAATATTTATGCAGTAGAGCACTGGCTTCAGATATAGTGCACCTGTCCTAGTCGTGAGATTGGGAGAACCAAATGAGGAAAGGGGCGAGAGTGCAGCAGCTTGCCGGAGACAGGCCAGAAAGAGAAGTAGATGGCTGTGGGGAAAGACACAGTGTGGAGCAGGTGCCACACATCCATCCATCAAGTTGTGAAGTTATCCCCATGTCTGGGGACTCAATGCAAGCATTTATGGAGCCTTACTTATATTTGTATATGTTAAGCACAATGCTGGGCACTGCTTCATGGGGACCCAAGAAAGAACAGGACACAAACTCTGTCTGCAAGGAACTTGCAGACTAGTAGAAGACATAGGACATGCCAAGACATTTGGCGGGGACCAACATAGCCGACCACAAACATAGCTGCCTGCTAGACTCTAAGAATCTTAAGGGCAGGACTGTATTTTTTCATATCTTTATATGGCCTGCAAGACAATGCCTTGAGTACATTAGGTGCTCATAGATGGGTGGTGTTTATATAACCCAACAAAGAATCTTACTCTATAGCACAAAATTCCATGAAAAGATAGAGAAGGCAGAAACCCATTGTGGCTGGGGGAATATGGGAGGGCTTCACTGAAGATGTGGCTTTGGAGCTAGCTGACAGTTCTGAAGTAAAATACACCCAAGTAAAATGGAACACTGAATTTTCCTTTGCTTGTGAACAGAGATCTGGGCTTAAGTTTGGAGGTAGGTCCATCCTTCCTTCATTCCTTGGTATCTAATGGATGCCTGTTCAACTTTGACTTTTTAATATTTTAAAAAAATGTTTTGCTGTTAAAACATTCTAAGTCAGAGCCTTTTCTTCTCTTGACATCAATGGGAGGATATTATTTTACTGCTTTGACTGCAGCTGAGGGACCACTGTTAATTTATTCTTCATTGTTGTTCAGGGATACACTTACAAACGCAAGGATACATTTGAAGATGGGAAACAAAAAGATGGGAAAATGCACCCGATTTAGGAAAGCTGAGCCTCCCAAAAAGAAAACAGGAGGCTGCCAGGTAGATTTGTGTTTTAACTTGAGATCCTTCTCGTTCCCAGCTTGCAGTCACCTAACTCCTCCCACCCTCTCTCACTTTTCCTCTGCTGCGAATTAAAGCAATGCCCTCAGAAGGTTCTCCAAAGATAATAAGGGGAACAGCAAGGGTTTCTGTGGAAGACCTTGATTTTGGGAAACCCTCAGAGAAGCAGAGGTCCCTGCTGACCTAGCAGGATCAGCACCTGCCACATGGGTAAACTACCTTTTCATTAATTGGTGAACCACATGAAACTGCCATTTCTGGGGGTCGACAAATGGTTGAATCGCAGTAATTTTACATGGTTTGAACTAACAAACAGTTTTGTAGAAAAACTAGCTCATCAACTAAGAAAATGAAAATAAGTAAGTAAATCTTGAAGCTCTTCTTTTCTCTTCTGATTTCAGTTCTGGCACTGAAATCTGTCCACATAGCAGGCATGTGCTGCATGAGAATTCTTAGTGATTCTAATGAGGTCACCACAGGCAGAGTAGATTTGAATATCTCAGTCCGTGAACAGAGGTGGGCAAGAAACATCATGCCTGGTTAATGATCAATCTAATGGTCATGCCTCTCTTGACCCTTCCTGGTGGTTCTTCCAGAAAGCAGATCCAAGTTCCTGCCTCTCTGGGATCAGCCAGCTTCTCTGTCTCCTGCTCTCTTACTTCTAGACATGTAGAAACCTCTACATGTCTGTTTTGGTGTCTTCTCAGGCTTCTCCAGATCTGTTTCTACCCACAAACTCCCTTCTCTTCCCCTTACCTCTCCAGTGAAAGTATGTTCTAAACATTTAGGCTTTTGCTAAACATTTAGCCTTGGAGACTTTCGGCTTATTGATTATAAATTGAACTCCCCTTGGGCAAGGTAAAGGAGAGCCTACTTATATGGGCAGGGGTAGCAGGAGAAAAAAGTGGAGGAAGAAAGTAATTAATATCACAAACTCTTTAGCCACAAGGAGTTTATGGTACAGGAATCAGGGTTAGAAATATATAAGAAGTTCTCCTTAATAACTTTGCCCAGGTCAGACTTTAATTCTCTTGATGCTTTAGAGTGCTTTAAGACCAAAACAAGAAGTTCTTGGGATAATTTGCCTCCAGGCCCTCTTCAGGAGAAGTGAATTAGCACGACCTGCACCCCATGAAGGACGCAAGGCTGGTGTGGGTTTGTGAGATGGATGTGGGTTGGTTCCTATCTTGTCTGAACTGGTTCATGAAAAATAACCGTAATAAAAGCACAAGAATCATTTCTAGACATTTAGGATCGGAGCAGGACGGTCCAGAGGAACTTCCTCTCTGAGCCCTAAGGTACTCTTTATGTTTCTTTTGATTCTTAGAGCCATTCAGAATTTTTGTTTCAAGACTGCTTCAGGCTCTTTGCCTCCTGTTCACATGTGGGTGGCACTGCTTTCTGTTTAAATTTATTTTTTTACCTAACTTTCTGTTTGCCCAGTTACCCAGGTGATTGATTCGGCTATTTTAAACGCCACTTTCAGAATACTTACCTTTCCCATGCACCACTGACAGCAAATATTTCAAGCCTGAGTCAGAGAGCCACTGTCTTTGTGGAGGTCGCTGTGGCACGGGCTCATCTTCATTGGTATTCCCTCCTGCGTGAGATCCTGCCAAGGAAGTGTCCAAAGAGCTGAGCTAGAGAACGCGCAACGCATTTAGAAGTCGGAGATTCAGCCAGGCCTTCTGACAGTCTATGAAACTGGAATGATTTAGAGAAGAGTGAGCAACAGAAACTAAAAGCCTAGCTGACGTACACTGCTCCAGAGTTTTCTATCAATGTTGTTTTCTTTTTTTTTAAACATCTTTATTGGAGTATAATTGCTTTACAGTGGTGTGTTAGTTTCTGCTGTATAACAAAGTGAATCAGCAATACGTATACATATAGCCCCATATCTCCTCCCTCTTGTGTCTCCCTCCCACCCTCCCTAACTCACCCCTCTAGGTGGTCACAAAGCACCGAGCTGATCTCCCTGTGCTGTGCGGCTGCTTCCCACTAGCTGTCTATTTTACATTTGGTAGTGTAACAATGTTGTTTTCTGACAACTTTGAAAAATAGACAAAAGGGCCACCCAAGAGGAATATGTATCAGTGAGAAAGATTTTGTGCCAGATAAGAAGTGAGAGGTAGTGAAAATGGACTAAGGTATCCTGTGGAGTTCGGAAGCAATAAAACCTTTATGGATAAATCTTCATTTGGGGCTAAGAGCGTGAATGCTAAGGAAAAAAAAAACAACAACCCTGCAGCTCACTGAGTTAGGACACGTTTTTTTCCTTAGTTCCTCAGTGTGTAAGATGAGGTGAGGAGATTCCTGGCTTGTTGTGAGGAAAAAAACTTCAGAGGGAGAGGGGGCAGGCCTAGGCTTGTTGGAGGGGCTGAGCTGTGAGCAGATGAAAAACTGAAACAGTTGCAATGATGAAATACTTCTAAGTGGCCTCAGAAGGACTTGGAATGCCACCGTGTGTGCACTATCTGACCATTTAATCTCTGTGTGTGAAAGAAGAACCCAACACAAAGTTTCTTCTTCCACTCTGTACAAGAGGCAGTAGAGGCTGAAAGACAGCAGTGAATGGTACCTTTGCCTCATGAGTGCGGAACTGAAAGGTGTTGAAAAACCAGAGGAAAATCTTTTTTTTGCCATCTATTCAGTACGACAATTATACAGTTGTCAACCTTGAGGTCATAGATTTAGCAAGTTTTTCCACTTACAGGAAAAAAAAGTTACTTGGGGGGAATTTAACCTTTTAAACCAAGAGCTCTTAAGCAAATAATTGTAATGGTCCTGGGAGTTCTGGGGCCAATTTCAGATCTTGAGCTCACTCGTTGTCTGAAAATGTAGTGGTCATCTTTGTTCTCCTCACTGGCTACCTCGGGGAGCACGTAATTCTTAGCAGTGCTTCACAGCAGAAGGGTTGGAGGGCTTCTTTCTGGGCTTAGGAAGGGACGTTGAGGCTAGAGATCCACAACCCAGAGCAGAACACAGGTCTCTGCTTCAGTTCTTGCTGCTCTCCTCTCACTGTTAGAGTTTGGACAGTCTGACAGATAGTGCAGTTTTCCTGGGGAAGATCAGTTTCAGATATTGACAAAGTATCAAGGGAGTGAAATTGCTTACTATGGAAAGAGCATGACTCTATGAAGAAAGGAAATGAATAATTGAAAAAGAGAAATTTTTACAAGTGATATAAAACTAGATATAGATATGGCTGGACTGTAAGTGCATGCCTCAGAAAGGGCCACTGAAGGGTCAGTCTACCCCTCTCGTTCATGGCTAGGTCCCTCCCCACACCCATCAACTCCCAGCCCTGGTACCCATGGTGACGGTGTGGCAAAATGAGAAGAGCCAGAATTTTGTAACCTGGGCATATAACCACAGTACATGCTTCATCACTAAATAATTTCATTTCCTTGAACAAATTGCTTAATCTTATCTGAACCTCAATTATCTTATCAGTGAAATGGGGATACTCACACTTATAGCAAAGGTTGCCGTGAGACTCAACTACAAGAATAGAAAAAGAAGACCTTTGGCTACTGAAGAGCGTTGTGTAGAAGTGTGAGTTCTACAGAAATCAAGATGTAAGGTCGGCATTCTGTAGAACATTGCTTCCCTGCATAGAAAGATCTGATTAACTACAAATGTAGAGAGATAAGTGATGACAGTTTTAAGAGCTGTTGAAATGTCTGTGGATTTTTACTCTTTCATGGGCCTTCTTCTGAGCATAGATACCTTTTAACTTTCTTGAGGAGGTACCATGTTGCGTATCGTCTACCACTTTTCCTTTTAAGAGTTTACAGACCCTTTTCTTATGTGCTGATTTTTTAAAAATTGAGATATAATTGAGGTATAAGACATATAACAGTATATTAGTTTCAGGTGTACAACATAATGATTCAATATATGTATATGCTGCAAAATGATCACCACAAAAAGTGTGAGGGTTTTACTTAGCAGCTCCCCTTAATCTTCCCAACCATTGAGATTTTATAATTACTTTCATTAGAGGTATGTTGTTGGGACCATGCAGGAAAAAAATGCTTGTTTTCCCTTGAGACCTGGCAAATTTTCATAAATCCCAAACCCTGTGTTTTTCAGATTTCAGACTCTGTAGGTCAATTTCATTAAAACAAAGAGGCAGAAGGACAAAACACATCACCCTGGAACAATCTTGTCTTATGCTGAACGAAGCAGTGAGGCTTCTTTCTACCTTCACCTGCCCCACCATTTCAGATATATATGCCTTTACCCTTGGGTATGCCTTTACCCAAATTTGGGGCAGGGTTGGGGTGGAGAGAGTGGGTGCCAGAGGAAACATACATTTTATTTGATGTTCACACAAATCTCTTCAACTTTTTTTTACAGGCCTTTGAGCTCCCTAGGCAGGAGGAAATTTTGAATGAACTTAGCTTTTAGTGACCAGGAGTGGAGACATAAAAAGAGCTATTCAGTCTCTCTAGTTACAGAGATAAGTACAGAGGGTAACTGGCATTGTCTGTAGTAATAGCTGCTCTAAGTACTGACCATGATTTGAATCTCTCGATAACTGATTCTTGGGAGGCTGGAATATTTATCAACCATTATGAGAGGCTGTTTCTTGCTGATAAGATGCCTACAACTGATGAGGTCCACCTGAAAAAGCAGATGAAGCTAGGCTGGATTTATAGCCATTTGCAGTGAGAGCAAAAAATGTTCTCCTTAAGAACAGCGTGAGACATTCATCAGCAAAACTATCAATCTGTCCCCTGGGGACAGCCTATGGAATCTTCACAAAACAGAGCTGGTGAACACCCTGACATATAAGGTGATTGGATGCTACACTCAGATTTCGCCAGCAAGTCACACTTTCACTGATTTGGAGACCAAGGAAGTAGGGGGTGAGATAAACGAGATGGAGGAGTTACTTGTCTGTGGATCTCATTTTTCAGAAAAACCTTACCCTGAATTATAAGGTGCCAGATATGTGATTATCCTAGGCTTTAAAAAATGAAATCACCCAATTTATACAACTCAAGGGCTTTATTCTAGTTTATTACTACAGTGGAAGAAGTTGCAGTATAGGTAATATTAAAGTTAAAAACAAACAGCAGTAGAGCAGTCACCGGCACTTTATTTTCCCTCTCTGTGAAGTTTTGTAGCCGTGTGTAACCTCAGTGCCAGCTTTTACATTTTTTTAAAAATACAAATTGCTTCTCTTATACTTAATATATATGACTTTAGTGACTTTTGAAATTAAATTTGTTTTTCTAGATTGATTCTATTTTGAAAAATAAAATCTAGGATGAGAGGCAGATATACTGACCATATACATAGGGTGGTTGGGTGGCCTCTTCAGCCAACCTTTGGGTCATATTTCTTAATGTCTTTAATGGAACATCCTTCCTACCTTCTTGGTTGACTTTTCAAAAGCATATAGATTTGTTCTTAATTAGCAAAACAAAATTTCCCTCTTTCTAGGCTCAAACTGTCTGCTGCCCAACATTTGCCTAAAGCCTGTTTATGAGAAATAATATTTGTGGAAGATTGCCTGGAAGATGTGCAGTTATTTTATTCCACTTGATATCCTAGATTTTTATCTCTGGATCAAACCAGATCATCAGAGAAATGGCTATTTGCATCTTACTGGATTTCCCCAGCCCTTGAGAAATCATTCTTAGAATTGTGGATCAGCATTAGAGCTTTGGTCTGCTTTGAAGAATTCTTTAACCAATAGCCCTGTGTAATTTGCTGCTGTAAGTAAGGCTGGCGGCAGTAGAAGTTGACGATATCTCCCGCCCCTCCCTTCAGTCCCACCTGAACCTCTACTCTAGGAGAAGAAGAACTCAATCCTCCAGGATGGGCAAAGTGTGTGTGTGCTGGGGATGGCATGTGTGTGGGGTGGGCAGGTGCAGGTGTGGGTATAAGTGTATGTCCTCAGCATCTGAATGTTCTACTTCATGAGCCTGTATGGCTTGTCTGGCTTCCTTTCCAGCTTTGGTCATGAAGACTCATAGCCACTCTTGTGGACTACTTTAGTAACTGCCCGTGACTGTCACTGATGTTTCCTCCATCTTGTTTCATCTTGTTCTTCTCATGGGCTGTATAGCATGGCTGTTAAGAGCATAGACCCTGGAGCCACACAGTCTGGGTTTGAATCCTGCTCCACCAACTCTGGCTTAACTGAAATTAGGATATTAGGAATAATCCAGTACTCAGCTGCCACTCCTGGAGCCCTCTGTTCTTCTTTCCTGCTGTAAACGTTACGCCAGTGCCTCTCACGTCTTTGAAATGTTGGAGGGATTCATGGCAAAAGTACTCAATGTTCAAACACCAATTCTTGCTCTTCTGCCACTGTCCGGGCAGCGTGTATATGAAGGGCCACAGGATGGGATGGGAACTTGCCTCTGACAGGTTGCTGCTGCATGCACAGCCTGAATCCCCTCCTTGGAGGCCTCACTCCCACTCCCCACAGGGAGGCTGTGCCTGGGAGAGGCACCAGCTCCAGGAGGCTTGGGCTTTGCTTCAGAAGCAGTAAAAACCAAAGAGAAAAATGATTCTCTTTCTCGACGTGCCTTGCTCTTGCCCAGTTCAGTGTCTTTCAGAACAGAAATTTCAGACACTAGATTCTCAGCTTGGGGCTTGCCTGAGAGCCCAGCCCTCATATTGGCACTAAACAGATAAAACATTAAGCACCAGTGTGCTCCCCAGATCATTAGTAGCAAGTCCACAGGCAATGAATTCAGCCCTAGGCTATTTGGGGCCTGTTGTTTTTATTTCCCACCCATAACACACACTTTTCAGTAATGAACTCTCCCTGCGCAAGATGAGGGATACACACTATGTCCCCAGAAGATTTGGGATGCCTCATTTCTGCCAGAAGCTCTGGTCCTGGGTGCTGCAAACCCTCTGTCAGGAGCAGAGAGGAAGAAAAAACAATCACATAACTGTCTAGCCTTACTGACTGTCTGAATAAGAAAACTCTATTTCTTAAATCAAATTACTGATTTGAAACAGTTTGGAGGATTTAAAAAATCTGTAAAAATAGATCAAAAGTTAAATGGTACACCTTTTTCCCTTTCCATAATTATTTTAAATTGTATCATTAGTTGACTGACGTTATCTTGAACTCTTACACTAGCTCCAGGAGGCTGGTAGCTTTGGTCTCTTATCATTTCTGAGCTCCCAGTGGAGAAGCCAAGTCTCAGGAGAAATTAAGTGAGTTTCTGGAGGTCTCCTGATAAGTGAGGGGAGATAGATTTTGAAGGTGGTCTCAGCTGCTTGTTCTGGTATTGAAACTTCCAAGTTCCTGGTAGTCTAACCTTAATAGTCCCCTGAGAGAAAAATTAAGTGGGGAATAGCAATTCACTTTACAAAGGACTACCCAAGTATTTTTAGCAAAAGGGAGAGGCACATTTCCAGTTTAGACAAGGTATCAGCTAGGTGGATAAATTACATAGCCCAAAGTGTGTTGCTGAGTCGCAAGACTTTGGAATGGAGTAAATTCCACTCATTAAACTGTCAAAGAAACTTTGATGTACTTTTGTGATCACGTGGGGGGTTATATCAGAATTTTGCTGATTGCCCTTCGGAATATAAATATCATACAGTTGAAATAAAAGGTATTATTTGAAACTTGTTTCTCTGTTCTAGACTCATGAAGACAGCTACTAGTTATTTCCTGCCTGGCCATTACAAAGGCTGTATTGGTCTTTTAATTCAATGAATCATAGTGGGGGATTGTAGTGATTGTGTTTAAGAAATTATTTTCAAATACGTAAAACAGTAAGTTAGTGTGGAGTGAATTGACTATTTGATTTTTAAATCCAGAAGAATACTGCAAAAAAATAGAATGAGGACTGAGAATGGGGAGAGAAAATAATGCTCCTCTAATGTAATATATTGATAAATGCATTTGAGGATGAATATATTGTGGCTAAAGGCTATGGCACAGCCTCTTAACCAGATTATGAATGAATTTGTCTTTAGTGATTATCAGATAGGTATCAGGACTATTTCTGTTGTGACAGAAAACCCAACCCAAATTGTTTTAAGTCAAGAGGGAATTTATTCGCTGATGTAAAACTAACCATTCCAGGTAAATTTGGTTTCAGGAAAGGCTTTACTTAGCAGAGACACCAGGACCCAGTCTCTCTCTCTCTGGACTTGGCTCTGTCTCTGTTATGTGTTGGATTCATTCTTGGGCTTCATGGGATTTCAAGGTGGTTCTAGCAACTGTTTACTCTCATTATGCTCAAATTAAGGGCCAGAAGTTTCACGGCACCTCCCATCTCTGATGCTTTTCCCTGAAACAATCCCTGCATCCAGCAGAACCTGTAGCTCTGATTGGTGGGGCCTGGGTCACATGACATCTATGGAGTTGGGTTAGTTCTGCCATTACTACTGTGGATTTAGAGGGGAGGAGAGTGGATACTCAAAACAGAATGGCGAACTGATAAAGGAAAGAGAACAAATGGATGCCATAGGTCCAAAAGCCAGTGTCTACTGCACATAGCATAGTCATTAATCGTAGCTATTAAGGAAAAAATACATTACTACAAAATTTTAAAAATAGCATTAACAATGAAATAGTGCCCTAATGAATGGTTATTAGTCTTCTGTGTTAGACACATCCATGTATCTTTTTTGTATCATATATATGCTTCAGAGAAGATATATTAGCTAAAGACTATGACATTTAATTTAATTTAATTGTGGTTGAAGATCTAAAGTATTTCTAGAAGTTGTTACCAACAGGGTGCAAAGGGCTGTTATATTGAAAGTATAGCGGTGTGCTTCTTTACTCACTCTTACTTTTCCTGTCTTGAGCCGGGATATTTGCAGTGAGCAAAGTAACAGGAGCTGGATTAGGGGAGCCTTCTGGTAGCACTTAGGCTGGAAGATGATCATTCTTCCCAATTCAGCCTTTCGAGGGCATTTGTGGGAGTTGCACAAGTGAGCTACAAATCCCATGGCTCATGTCTTACTTGGATGTGTGTGAGAGCAATGGAAAGGAGTAAGAGCAACATGCAGCTGACAAACTCTAAGCACTGAGGCAGAAGTTCAGAACTTGCAAACCAAGGGAGAAACAACTTTCTGGACTTATCAGCATTGTGGCCAGAATGCAGTCAATCTATCATGAACCAGCATAGGTTTTTCGCAGCCCTGGTTTGTTTGCATTTGCTTTTTCTTCTGCCTGGAATACGTTTCCCCCACCTTTTCCCATGTTTCATACATGCTCATCCTTCAGTCCCAAACTGTTCAGAGAGAGCTTTCTGATCCCTCACTCTGCCCCATTTACTTAACATTCTGTTTATTTCCTTTACAGAACTTTTCTCAATTTGAAATTACTGGGTTTATTTACTTGTCTATTGCCTGTGTCTCCCCACTAGAATTATGCTTCTTGAAGGCAAGGGCCTTGTTTATATTACTTCTGATTCCCCAGCATCTAGAACTGTGCTGGGCACACATAGAGGATCAATAAACATTTGTTGAGTTTAGGATGTAGAAAGAACAAAATCTGTTGGAGATGAAACAGCCCACTTTGCCAAATACAGACGATATTATGAATCATCACCACCTCTGGCAGGGATTCTGAACATTTTTTGTGCAATGGACACTTCTAGCATTCTGGTGAAGCCTATGGACCCCTTCTAAGAATATTTTTAAATGCCTCGAAAATACATGGGGCTCTGGACTTCCCTGGTGGTGCAGTGGTTAAGAATCTGCCTGCCAATTCAGGGGACGTGGGTTCGAGCCCTGGTCCGGGAAGATCCCACATGCCGCAGACCAACTAAGCCTGTGCGCCACAACTACTGAGCCTGTATTCTAGAGCCCGTGAGCCAAAACTACTGAGCCCACATGCCACAACTACTGAAACCCCCTTGCCTAGAGTCCGTGCTCCACAACAAGCCACTGCAATGAGAAGCCTGTGTACTGCAATGAGTAGTCCCTGCTCACCACAACTAGAGAAAGCCCGTGTGCAGCAACGAAGACCCAATGCGGCCAAAAATAAATAGATAAAAGAAATAAATTATAAAAAAAAATTAACCAAAACTTCAAAAAAAAATACATGGGGCTTTCAATTGAAATCAATTATTTAGGAACATAGTTACCAAAATATTTTAAAATTTATAAAATAGTAATATATGTGCATCTTTATTAATGTAAGAAGTAACAAGATTTAGTGATGGCTCTAATAACTAACATGATTTTAAAGTAATGATGAGAGGAAACAATATTTTGAGATATTTGTAACACCTATAATATGATATGAATATGTGTGTGATTTTTAACATGTCAGTAACAAGGCACAGGTATGCTAATACTATGGTAGCTTTTTGCCTACCAACATAATTGAAGCAAATGCTAAATTTCATTGGAGATTAACAAAAATGAAGATGTATTTTTTTTACCATCTAAATGTATGGACCCCCTGAATTCTACCTACAGACCTCTTAGGAAGACTGTAGACAAAAAGGTACAAACTTCCAGTTATAAAATAAATAAGTCATGAAGATATAATATACAGCATGATGACTCTAGTTAATAATACTGTATTGTGAACAGACCAATCACAAGCACTGAAATTGAAACTGTGATTAAAAATCTTCCAACAAACAACAACCCAGGACCAGATGGCTTCACAGGCGAATTCCATCAAACATTTAGAGAAGAGCTAACACCTATCCTTCTCAAACTCTTCGAAAATATAGCAGAGGGAGGAACACTCCCAAACTCATTCTACAAGGCCACCATCACCCTGATACCAAAACCAGACAAAGATGTCACAAAAAAAGAAAACTACAGACCAATATCACTGATGAACATAGACGCAGAAATCCTCAACAAAATACTAGCAAACAAAATCCAACAGCACATTAAAAGGATC
Organism: Leucopleurus acutus; assembly: GCF_964270905.1. NCBI lineage: Eukaryota > Metazoa > Chordata > Mammalia > Artiodactyla > Delphinidae > Leucopleurus > Leucopleurus acutus. The sequence goes on from NC_139144.1 coordinate 53,816,810, forward strand.
ATACACCATGATCAAGTGGGATTTATCCCAGGGATGCAAGAATTCTTCAATATACGCAAATCAATCAATGTGATACACCATATCAACAAATTGAAGAATAAAAACCATATGATCATCTCAATAGATGCGGAAAAAGCTTTTGAAAAAATTCAACACCCATTTATGATAAAAGCTCTCCAAGAAGTGGGCATAGAGGGAACCTACCTCAACATAATAAAGGCCATATATGACAAACCCACAGCAAACATCATTCTCAATGGGGAAAAACTGAAACCATTTCCACTAAGATCGGAAACAAGACAAGGTTGCCCACTCTCACCACTCTTATTCAACATAGTTTTGGAAGTCCTAACCATGGCAATCAAAGAAGAAAAAGAAATAAAAGGAATGCAAATTGGAAAAGAAGAAGTAAAACTGTCACTGTTTGCAGATGACATGATACTATACATAGAGAATCCTAAAGATGCCACCAGAAAACTACTAGAGCTAATCAATGAATTTGGTAAAGTTGCAGGATACAAAATTAATGCACAGAAATCTCTTGCATTCCTATATACTAATGATGAAAAATCTGAAAGTGAAATTATGGAAACACTCCCATTTGCTGTTACAACAGAAAGAAAAAATTACCTAGGAATAAACCTACCTAGGGAGACAAAAGGCCTGTATGCAGAAAACTATAAGACACTGATGAAAGAAATTAAAGGTGCTACCAACAGATGGAGAGATATACCATGTTCTTGGATTGGAAGAATCAATATTGTGAAAATAACTATACTACCCAAAGCAATCTACAGATTCAATGCAATCCCTATCAAATTACCAATGGCATTTTTTACAGAACTAGAACAAAAATCTTAAAATTTGTATGGAGACACAAAAGACCCTGAATAGCTAAAGCAGTCTTGAGGGAAAAAAGCAGAGCTGGAGGAATCAGGCTTCCTGACTTCCGACTATACTACAAAGCTACAGTAATCAAGACAATATGGTACTGGCACAAAAACAGAAATGTAGTTCAATGGAACAAGATAGAAAGTCCAGAGATAAACCCACGCACCTATGGTCAACTAATCTATGACAAAGGAGGCAAGGATATACAATGGAGAAAAGACAGTCTCTTCAATAAGTGGTGCTGGGAAAACTGGACAGGTACATGTAAAACAATGAAATGAGAACACTTCCTAACACCATACACAAAAATAAGCTCAAAATGGATTCGAGACCTAAATGTAAGACCGGACAGTACAAAACTCTTAGAGGAAAACATAGGAAGAGCACTCTTTGACATAAGTCACAGCAAGATCTTCTTTGTTCCACCTCCTAGAGTAATGGAAATAAAAACAAAAATAAACAAATGGAACCTAATGAAACTTCAAAGCTTTTGCACAGCAAAGAAAACCATAAACAAGACAAAAAGATAACCCTCAGAATGGGAGAAAATATTTGCAAATGAATCAACGGACAAGGGATTAATCTCCAAAATATATAAACAGCTCTTGCAGCTCAATATTAAATAAACAAACAACCCAATCCAAAAATGGGCATTTCTCCAAAGAAGACATACAGATGGCCAAGAAGCACATGAAAAACTGCTCAATATCACTAATCATTAGAGAAATGCAAATCAAAACTACAATGAACTATCACCTCACACCAGGTAGAATGGGCATCAGGAGAAAATCTACAAACAACAAATGCTGAAGAGGGTGTGGAGAAAAGGGAGCCCTCTTGCACTGTTGGTGGGAATGTAAATTGATACAGCCACTATGGAGAACAGTATGGAGGTTCCTTAAAAAACCAAAAATAGAGCTATCATATGACCCAGCAATCCCACTACTGGGCATATACCCTGAGAAAACCATAATTCAAGAAGAGAAAACCATAATTCAAGAAGAGAAAATCATAATTCAAAAGACACATGCTCCCCAATGTTCGTTGCAGCACTATTTATGATAGTCAGGTCATGGCAGCTACCTAAATGCCCATTGACAGACGAATGGATAAAGAAGATGTGGTACATGTATACAATGGAATATCACTGAGCCATAAAAGGGAACGAAATTGGATCATTTGTAGAGATGGGGATGGATGTAGAGACTGTCATACAGAGTGAAATAAGTCAGAAAGAGAAAAACAAATATCGTATATTAACTCATATATGTGGAACCTAGAAAAACGGTACAGATGAATCAGTTTGCAGGGCAGAAATTGAGACACAGATGTAGAGAACAAACGTATGGACACCAAGGGGGGAAAGCGGCGGGGGTGGTAGTGGTGGTGTGATGAATTGGGAGATTGGGATTGACATGTATACACTGATGTGTATAAAATGGATGACTAATAAGAACCTGCTGTTTAAAAAAAAGAAAGAAATGTGTTTGAAGAGGTGCCTCTAATGTATGTAATGGGATGGATTAGTTTAGGGAAAGGCTGGAAGCAGAGATTTAATTGAGACGCGATGGTGCTAGCCCAGGCAAGTGGGGCGGTGGGGGTGATGACAGTGGGGATGGAAAGGATGAGGTAGGTTTAAGAAGCACTGCCACAAAGGAGGAGAGATAGGCAGGAACTTCAGGCATGTGGCAGACTGATGTGGAAAAGTTTTTAGGTGTGCGGGATTTTTTTTTTTTTTTTTTTACTGTTACATTACACTTCCATGTGCCTGGGCATAAAGCTGACCTGCAGAGGCTCTGCAGTTAGAAATACAGACAGGATTCTGACCCAACAGGATCTAAGAGGGAAATCCCCATATGGTACCTATAACTTGGGGCATTCAGGATCTGTGACAAGGGACATGGCACTGTGTGACACCAGTCAAGCAGCTGCACTTAACTCATCTGTATCATGGAGCTTGTAAACACATGAGCAAGAGAATCTAGAATCTTTCAATTCTACCCAAAGTCATCTGCTGCATTGACCAACTACATAATCTAGTCAGGAGTCACCTGCCATATACCTGAAGTATAACCTAAGTTATTTCTCTCCTGCACAAAACAGCCATTTATTAGTTTTCACACTTCAATCATCTTTTTACCACCTTCTCCTCCAGCCAAAATAAACCCCCAGCAAGGCAAGGCAACACCCTTTGGAAGTACAGAAAAGTTGTAGGTGTCACAGAAGTCTGGGCTTTTCCTGTCTACCGTGCATGACTGATGCCTAATCTGCTTAGGCAGCTCAGCGCTCACAGGTAAGTTAGATGTGACAGTGCCAACTGGATGGATTAGAGCGTTCAACATCAGGTCACTCTTTTACTTGAAATTCTTTGTGAATACGGACAAGTCTGGAGCCACAGAAGCAGTGTAATCCTCCGCCCCGGGCTCTGCAGGCTGAGCCAGCTCTGTGGCTATCTGGCTCCCTCCTCCAGGCATCACTCACCGAGGCTTCTTAGTCCTGTCTGGAGGACACAGTAGCTTTTTGACTGTTGATAGGAAAGTCCAAAAGCAGAGAGCCCTGTACTGGGGGATGCTGGGGGCTATGAGCTGCTGTTCTGTGTATTCACCATCACTGCAGGGAGGGTAGCAGCTCCCTCCAGGTACCCTGTGAGGCAATCTGGAATCCTAGTTGCTAACAGGCAGAATTCTGCATCTGATCTGTAACTTCCTAGCAAATGCCATAAGAACAGGACCTTAGACTATTCCCACTGCCACTTCCATAATCTAAAACATGCATAGCTGAAACACTTTTAAATAAAAGCTCTCTGCGTAAAGGATCGAGAATTTGGATGGAGAGGCAGAGAATTATTTTGAGAGGGAGGGAGAGAGAGAGAGACAGAGACAGACAGAGAAAATCAGATATGCATAGGAAAACAGAGGAACCAGATAGAGAAAGATTCTTCCTGGCTTTGCTGTTTTTGGTTCCAGAAATTTATGAATCTTTATTTCATCACTGCCCTGTATTCCAAAAGATAATCTTCTATCTTTATAGTAACTCCCTCATTTTTGTTTCCGCTAGTTCAAGTAGGTTTCAGTTGTTAACAGTCCAAGGGTCTTAACAAATTATGGGTGTTTCTTATGATAGACCAAGCCTATTTTCACTAAAATATAATTATAACGGCCTTTTGCCAATTGTCAGGAAAATGTAAGTTAATGAATAATCTCCATCATTTTCTCTCATAAATTATTTCTCAAACCATTGGCACTTGTGACATCTTGCCTAGTTGTGAACACTAGCAGATGATAAAAATGAACAAGCTAAGAAATGTTAATAGGAAAACAGAGAAATAGTCCCTTGTGCCTAGCACACAGCGTGTTTTGCTAGACAGATGGTAATAATAATTTTATATTGTGTATTTCTATGTATATATATTTATATGTACATATAAAATGCATATCTATAACATAGTCTTATATAGTCTGCTAGTTTACATGCTAGAATTAAACAGAACAATAGGGATTTTGACACCTGAACAGTTTGGGAACCACTGCCTTAGCTTAACCTAAATCACCCCTCTTTTCTTCATTCTCACCTCTCCCAGGCACTGCAGGGCCCCAATCTGTCTCTCCTACCACTATTTTATTCCCTGCAGCCCAATTCCTAGCCCTGCACAAGGAGAGCATTCTCATAACTCACACTGTCTCTGCACATGCCCAGGGTGTCTGTTGTGTGTACAGCACAGAGGGCCAGAGCCTCCATGCATGATTAATTGGGAGAGGAGCTGTTCCTCCTAATGACCTTGTGGGTGGGAGGCCAGACTGTGAGTGCTGTAGTATAGATTTCTTAGAAGTTCGCTCAACCCTGGGTCAGTCTGTATGGAGAACACTGACTCATTAGGTTGTTTCTTTGTCTGGCTTAGAGACAGTATTTTTTAAGTTAGGCCTGTGGATGGGGCTGGGGTGTCTTATGAAATATAGTAAAACTTTTCATGTCAATTAAACCTAGGGTTTATTTGTTAGATATTTTTGATAAAATGTTTATTGAACTTCCCATAAATGGTGTTCTGGTAATAAAAGATACTTTCTATGTTTGTGGAATTCAAGACTAAGTTGATTTTTATCTTGCTATTCATATATTTTAATGAAGAGTTAAATGCTAATTATTGAATCTCCCTTTTCATGAAGATCTCTGTTACTCATGTAGATAACTGGCAAGTTCAATATTAATGAAGCTTAGTTTTCCATAGATAAGGAAATCTGGCAATTATAACTCTATTTGCTAAAATTTCAAAAGAGCCAGTTTTCCCTTGGGAAGGTCATTTATTTATTCATTCTAATTTGACATTTAAAATGCTGTTGTTTATTGGATCTTCCTCACAGTCCTTGTGGCTTAGAAAATCATATTGCTGCAAATGGAGTCCCTCTCTTTCACTTAGTATTTTTAGGTAGAAAAATCTTTGCCTTTAAAATTATTTATTTTCCCCCAAGTTCTTCACTGCCTTAGTATATTTGAGAAGTTTACCTTTTTAGAGCTAATGTGTTAGACAGACATGAAACATTTTTATAATATCTTCTTACTAAATGTTAATTTCTAGCCATAAATTTATAGTGTATGTTATTTTGCTTTGAAGTTTTTTATTTTTCCCTCTGATTCCCTTCTCTTTTACCTCTACTTCTAGGCCTTTCTCTTGGTGAAACTGTTCTTCTCTCTAGTGGCTCCTCCATGTCTAAGGGTTCTCAGTAGTGATGGGAGAATGAGTGATACGGATGGAGTCAATGGGCACCACTCAGGAAGTCATTTCAAAATAGTCAAGCCTATACCCAGCCTCAGATATTTGATTCACTTGGTCTGGGGTGATAAGCAACATGTGTATTTTAAAAATGCTCCCCAGGAGATTCTAATATACTCCCTGGTTTGGAGTCACTGCTTTAGTGTCTGCCTCTGTCATTGGTATATCTATCTAGTGTCTTTTTTCTTTCAACTTTACAGTTACAACTCACAGAACTATTCATACACAGACCTTATATAATTTGCATCCAGTATCTCCTAATTTCAATCCACTTTACATACCACATTCATGTTAATTTTCTTAAAATTTTTTTGTTTTCATTATGATTGCAAAGTAATATGTGGAATAAAATTTTCAAAACTCAGAAGTGTAAATTTGATACATAAAGTGGAAATGACTTATAATCATGTCCCCAGATCTAACCAGATCTAATCAGGAAAATAGAAAACACTATGGCTATTTAAAACAGAAGGAACTTAATGCAGGTACTTCATTATAGTAGCAACAGGAAGAGGATGAAAAGTTTACCAGGGCGCGTGAAGTAACTCAGTGATTGGTGACATCAGGAAGCTGCTAAGATCCCAAACTGGAGAGAGAAAGGGAGAGGCAGTGTCACTAGAACTTAGGGCCCAGGGTCACCTAGGGGGTGGTAGAAAGAGATGCCAAGGAAGTTATCTAGCTGTTGCTGGGGAAGTCTAAGGAAAAGAAAGAGGGGGAGAAATACACTGGCTTCTCCTTTCCACCCACTCTTCAATCTTATGTGCCAAATCCTGCCAATGGAATTAGCCCCACTATGATACAGAGCAGGGAAAAGGCCAAAAATGGGTCTGAGGGCAAAGAGGCATTGCCAGTATTCACAGTTTACTGCAAGATTGCTTATTTCAAAGTATGGCTATGATTACATGGCTACTACATTAATTGATCTTTGGCTTTGCATTAATGCCCATGCCAAACCAAATTCCTAGACCCTCCAAAACATGATATTTTCCAATCTTTGTAGTCATCTCTTCTCTTCTTAAATATGCACCATGTTCATATGTTCACAACATCCTCTCTCTAAAAAGGCCTCCCTGACCCTGCCTCATTTACCTTATATTTTCTTTTAGCCTCACTTAAAGTCTTATCTCCCTCATGAAGTCTTTTCTGATCCCCAGAGCTCTTTGTGAATACTATTGATACTTTCACAGACCTATATTTATTGCTGTTCTCACTCGTTTGGCATACTATAAACTCTATTTTGCCAGACTATTTGAGTTTTTAGATATCTGTCCTATTTCTCCAATTAGATTTTAATGCTCTTGAAGGCAATAAATGTCCAGATAGCTTTTTGTATTCCCAGAACATAGATAGGTCAGGGCCCACAACATAGTGGATATTCAGTATGTGTACAATATGGTTGATGCTGCTGTTCTGACTGAAAACTGTGATCACAAGAATTTTTGGAACAATTTGCTTTTCAAGGATATAGAAACAATCATTGTACATCTCTATATAAAATTCTAATACATAAGTAGCCATATGGAAATTACAAATTTAAGTCAGTTTTGGGGGGTTATGTTAATCACAGATGAAATCAATCCAATGAAAGCTGTGACCCAGCCATACCAAAAGTTGACTCTAGGAGAAATCTGAAATATTAATACTTTATCTTACTGTATCAAACTAGTACCATAAAGAGGAAAGAGAAGTAAACAAAATAACTGTTATATCTGGTCTCCAAAATTTTGTTTTACATGATGTTCAGAATACAGTAGAAAATTATGACATGATGGAGGAAAGTGTGACCTATAATCAAGAGAAAACCTCACAAATACACAGATGACTCTGTTTTAAAAGTTGGTCAACAGGACCTCAAAAATATAAATGTATTAAAGAATTTGCAAGGAATGTAGACATCAAGGATGACAGGTGAAAACTATTTTAAAAGAAGCAAATGGAAATTCTTAAAGTGAAAAATTCAATATACAAAATAAAAAATTTATTGATTATGCTAATAGCAGTTAGGACACTACATGACGCAGAATTTGTAAACTTCAAGACAGGTCAATAGAAAATTTTAAAAATATATTTAGTTATTTTTGGCTGTGTCAGGTCTTAGTTGCGTCTCATGGGCTCTTTGTCGAGGTGCATGGGCTCAGTAGTTGTGGTGTGTGGTCTTAGTTGCCCCCTGGCATGTGGGATCTTAGTTCCCCAACCAGGGATCAAACCTGTGTCCCCTGCATTGGAAGATAGATTCTTAACTGCTGGACCACCAGGGAAGAACCCCCGGTCAATAGAAATTATTCAAACTGAAATAGAGAGAGTAACAAGATTTAAAAGCTGAACAAACATCAGTAACCTGTGAGAAAATATCAAGAGGTTTAATATACATATAATTGGAGTCCTGAATGATAAGGAAAATGGGACAGAAATATATATATATAATATATTATTTATTTATTTGGCTGTGTCAGGTCTTAATTGCGGTGTGTGGGATTTTCGTCGCGGCGTCTGGGATCTTTAGTTGCAGCATGCGAACTCTTAGTTGCCGCATGTGGGAACTAGTTCCCTGCCCAGGGATCAAACCCGGGCTCCCTCCATTGGTAGTGTAGAGTCTTAGCCACTGGACCACAAGGGAAGTCCCTGGGACAGAAACATATTTGAATAAATACTTACTTGCTGAAAATTTTCCAAATAACAAAATACCATACACTGAGTGGCTTAGACAACAGAAATTTATTTCTCATGGTTCCGGAGGCTGGGAAGTCCAAGACTAAGGTGCCAATCAACTCAGTTTCTGATGAGAGTTTTCTTACTGGCTTGAAGACTGCTGCCTTCTCATTTTGTCTTTACATGGACTGTCCTTGATGCGTGCACTCAGAGAGAGATCTCTCTCTTTCTTCCCCTTCTTATAAGGACACCAGTCCTATTGGATTGGGACCCTACCATTATGACCTCATTTAACCTTAATTACCCACTAAAAGCCTCATCTCAAAATACAATCACTTTGGATTTTAGAGATTCAACATATGAATTTGAGGGGACACAATTTAGCCCATAACAGGTACATTCATCCAATGGAATACCACTGACAATAAAAAGGAAAGAATTACTGACTTTCATAGACATTAGGAGTGGAAGAAGCCAGATATTAAGTAGTACATACTTTTGATTCCATTTAGATAGTGACAGAAGTCAAAGAGTGGTTGACTGTGAGTGTGGGGGAGGTGGGTAGGACAGTTAACTGGTAAGGGGGCACTAGGGAAACTTCTGGGGTGATGGCACTGCTATGTCTTGATTGGGGTGATAGTTACAAGGTTGTATATATTTGTCAAAACACATTTTACATTTAAGATCTGTGCATTTCATTGCATGTAAGTTATAGCTTCACAAAGAAAAGGCAACTAAAACCAAATAACTTTGTTAAGTTTATCTTAACAAAGAATGGCAATTTTCCCTGGTAATTTTGATGTACTCCTAGGTTAGGGAACACTATTCTATAGAGGTTTTTAAATTTTAAATATTCTTACAAATGATGTAGGAGTTAGGGGATGTCAGATCAACACATATTTATTGTGTGCCTTCATATAATAGACTCTCCAATTCACAGATGCAGATGACAGGAAGGGACTTGTTCCAGGTCACATTACTAACCAATTAATTATGGGATGGGGACCATATTTCTAGCTTCCAAATTTAGACTATTTGGTATTAAAGAAAAAAATAGTATAGCACACCAAGTCAGTGTGAAGGGGTTCAAGGTGCTAGAGCTTGAAGGTGCTAGACCCTCCCAGAAGGTCATCCTGAACTTACATTTGAGTCATGAGGTGCAATTAGGAACAGGCAGATTTTCTGTGGTGCTGAAAAAAGGCTCGCACTGACCACCTAGAGAATTTGATCTCAGCAGGAAGAGTCTCCAGTACCCCTCTCAATCCTGTCACTCTGAGTATTTCTCTTAGACTTTCAAGTCTTTCCTTCCTTCCTTCCAGGGATGGGCGTTTCAAGCTTAACCTCTGAGGCACCAGGTCTACCATTAGTATTTTCCTTTCTAAGGCATTTCAATGGCTATTTCACCATGCATCTTTGAATTCTCTGGGGGCAGGAAACATGGCTCACACATCTAACACAATAATGGGAGCTGAATGTTTGTGTAATCACTGTAGGTATTTAACAGCAAAGAAGAAACCAGCCTCATTTCCATCAGCGACAGCTTACAGTGTTATGCAAGCACTTTGACGCAGCTTCATGAACTTCAGAATTAAATCTGCGACCACATAAGAAAGAAGCTGATTTCTCATGGCCATTTTGTAACTTCAGAAAGGTTTTGGGAAATCTCTAAATTAAATGTAACTGTTGAGCACAGGCTGAACTTAAAACTCTCATCTGTTTTAAGTCATCCCCGCTTTCCCATACGCTGTGCACTCATACAGGGTCTGACTCCCAAGTGCTTCGGCTGAGGACATATGCTCTGTGTGAAAGGCCAAGGAACCCAAGGGGCTGAGATTACTTTACTGCCTGAATCACCACATTCCTTTTGTTTGAATTCACTCAGATGAAAACCACTGAGTGGTTGTAGAATGCCAGTGGGGTCCCATCAGGCCACAAAGGTGGGCGGAAAGAGCACAGCCCCACAAGGAATGTTGATATTATTATTCAGGAAGCAAAACAGGAAGATGGTAAGAAAAACAGATATTTCTCAACACCAGTATGCCAAAAATTACCTACTTCAAAATGAGGGTGTATTTCACATCTCCCTTGAAGCCAAACCCTATGGTAATTATTTTTTTATTTGTGTCTTGGCATGGACTGGCACTGTCTAACTGCAGACAGACCTTGTCACTCTTGTACGATCTTCAGGATCAATGCTTATTCTTTTTTTTTTTTTTTTTTTTTTATGAAGAGTAGCATTTTGTAGTGATTAAGAACATGGACTTTGAATTCATTTTAATTAATTATTTTTGGCTGTGTTGGGTCTTCATTGCTGTGCGGGCTTTCTCTAGTTGCGGTGAATGGGGGCTACTCTTCGTTGCGGCGTGCAAGCTTCTCGTTGCAGTGGCTTCTCTTGCTGTGGAGCATGGGCTCTAGGCGCACGGGCTCTAGGCGCACAGGCTCAGTAGTTGTGGCTCACTGGTTCTAGAGCGTAGGCTCAGTAGTTGTGGCCCACGGGCTTAGTTGCTCCATGGCATGTGGGATCTTCCCAGACCAGGGCTCGAATCTGTGTCCCCTGCATTGGCAGGTGGATTCTTAACCACTGCACCACCAGGGAAGTCCCCAATGCTTATTCTTTAACCTGCAGTTTGACAATTGGCATTGATTATATAATGATTGTACAGAATAGATTTTCTCTGCAGGACTAAAATCATACATATTTTGAAGGCTATGCAAAGTCTTTAGCTGATCAGAAGACAACAGAAAGGACTCCATTACGGGACTTCTAAAGTGTTGCTTTATTTCTCTACTTTCTAATATTATACCACTAAACAGTGTTGTTAATCAGTATATCCCATTGTGATTAAAATAGAAGATAGTTAAGATCAGTCAGAAAATAATGCCTTCAGATTTTTGTTTCACTAGTTAGTTGGTAGCAGTACCAAACCTAAGTCAGAAGCACGTGTTAGGAATGAGGCCTTCAACAGGTGCAGGTGTTAGGAGGCAGAGAGAAGAGTAGGTCCAGATCTAGAACTTAGGGCAGGGAAGGAAGACATGGCCAGGAGCTCCTAGCAGCACAGGAGGAGCTTGAGGGTGCAACAGGTGTCCTTGGAAAAGATGGAAGTAGGGAGTAAATTCCTGAAGCATAGTTCTTAGGTGCTGGGTTTTTTTTTTTTTTTTTTGCGGTACGCAGGCCTCTCACTGTTGTGGCCTCTCCCGTTGTGGAACCCAGGCTCCAGACGCACAGGTTCAGCGTCCATGGCTCACGGGCCCAGCCGCTCCGCGGCATGTGGGATCTTCCCAGACCGGGGTACAAACCCATGTCCCCTGCATCGGCAGGCAGACTCTCAACCACTGCACCACTAGGGAAGCCCTTAGGTGCTGTTTTAAATGTCTTGGGGCAGGTACTGCAGGCATTTCCAACTGAACTGACCTCCCTTGGTCTCAATACAATGTCTGGGTTAAGGATTAGTGAATTCCTAATACCCATCCCTTAACTGGGTTCTTATGACTGATCAGGCACCTAAAATCTATAGACACTGTTTTAAGCCATGCCTCAGTCAAACCATCTCAAAGTTTCTCTGGAGGTTCTTTATCAAAGACCTGACCTGGAGATGGAGGATTAGAGTAGTTACACTGGTGATAAGTAGAAATCCGGGCCATCATCTCTTTCTACAAGAGCTGTCACTCCCAGGAAAGTCGCAATTTCATTTCCTAATGAAATATAGCATTATGTTCCAAGGGCATTTTTAGTTCTCACTGCTCTGTATGTTGTACTATGGCAATGATTGCATAACTGTGAGGGGTCCTGGCCTGCACATTCCCATGTGGTTAATTGCAACAGCATGTGGTAGAAGTCTGTACTGAGTATGTAATCTGATGCCACTAGTGTGATGGTGTCAGGTGCATAAAATGCTCCAGATAGTTGGATTTTTTTTTCCTGCTACAGTGGGAGTTTGGAAACTTGCCCAATAGTTTTTCAGAGCAGGGGAAAATTCTCTTTTTGCCGTTAAAGCCCTTCAGAATTCTTACAAATAAAAGCCCGTCTAATATGGGCCTGTATGAGAAGGTGCTTCTCTGAACCCGTGTCATGTGCTTTGTACTTCATGTAGGTAGGCAGAGGAGAAGGATGGAAGGAAAGTTGTCTAGGAGCCCCACACATGGGGGTGATGAGGACAGAAGTGTGACTGAGAGAAAAGAACAAGTAGAAGAGAGGAAAAGATAGTAGACCTCAAGAACAGAGAGGAGAGAGTAGCATAGAGAGAGACTTTGCGAGTAAAGGGGTAAGTATGTTTCATTCACTTGAAATACATGCAAGAGATGTAAAAATCATCCAGCAAATATGAGGCTGCATGTCAGAAAAATGATTCCTTATCAAATGCCTTAGGTTAGACCAATAAAAAGAAAGATAGATATCATCATTACCAATGGGCAAGTCACATAACCTCTCTCAATTTCAGTTTCCTCATATGCAAAATGGGGACACTAATACTATCTACCTAATAGAATTATTGTGAGATTTCTAATAGATGATATATGTAAAGCACTTAACACAAAACCTGTCATAGAGGGAGAGCTCAGTATAGTTTAATGATGATGATGGTGTGGGTGATGAAGGTAATGGAAGACACTGAAGACAATGCCAAAAGGATCAAGCCAATGAATCTCATTTCAAACCAGTGAGATGCATTTAAATGAAGGAAGGGTTAATCAGATTTAAATATTACTGGTATATTTCCAGTGCCACGAAAGAGCTATATGGTAGCTACAGCTTATGGCAGATTTTCTACCTCCCTTTCATTCCCACAATCCCCAAACACACGGACAAAGGAAATAAAAGCCAGGAGAAATGCTAGCACCTGTGTGTTTGGGATATATGGTTACAGTGTTGAGGAAATCAAGAAATCATCTTCTGTGTAGAATTGTATTTAAATATCCAGGACAGGTGAGAGTCTATCCTGTTCTTAAGGACTTCTAAAGGTGTGGCTTTTCTTAATAGTTGGGTTCATGGTCTAATTATCTAGATGTTTAACTTAAACACCATTTCAATCTGGTTCTGATCTCCCTGGCAATGTACAACAGCTGGAGTTCTATAAAATAACCCATGACCCATAGAGTTGGAAGATAGGAATAACATCCATATTATAACCTAGTTGCGCTAAACCAGACTTAGCACAGATTCCTAAAGGTGAGCTTAAGGTTAGGTGTCATCTGCCTTCAATCAGGGATGTTTGTGGGGAAAATGAAAAGTGTGTCATGCCACAATGCATTCCAGATGGCTGAAGAATCTCCAGGGAAGAGAAACAAGAATAATGCAAAGCAGGTGTAGTTCAAGGTGACTTATGTGGGCAGCTCTGGATTGGCCCATTCTGACAGCAAAAGAGCCAGAAAAGAGTGGAAGTTTCATAGTGGAAGTTCAATCTGGACAGTCTCTTTGGGACTCTTTTGGGGAACCTGCTCTGACCCGTGGTAGAACTGAATGTGAGACCTGTTGCTTCCATCAGCTCCTCCAGAGCCCTCTTTTGTAGGCCTTCCTCACCTCTGTGGATCTCCACTAGACTCTCCCAAGTGTCCCTATCCACCTCTTAAGTGGAGGAGAACAAATCTGAACTCCAGACTGTAATTAGAGTCTGACTCATGATGCTTGCAGCCCAAGGATGTCTCTTCAGGTGTTATATACCACTTGTCATATAACATGTGATTCCTGATAATCTCTTCTAGGGCAGTCTTCCTCCTCCAAACAAACAAACAAAACAAGAGCACACTTTGCCTGACTCATATGTATGATACATTCCAACATGTGGATCTTTTCTGTTTAGTTAGTTGAATCTCTCAGTCTTTATGTTTTAGTTGTATAGTTTGGTTCGGGTTCTTAAACATATAACTTGTACCTGGCTAAGGAAACAGAGACCACATCTTTTATTTTTATTTCTCCATTGCCTTAAACAGTGCTAACACCACAGGTGAATGGCAAATGCTTTTTGCGCACGTGAATGAATAAGGCATGGAAAAAACGCATCCATCTTTTTGCTAACACTGATTTTTATTTCAGACCCTAGACCTGGAGTTTTAATTCACCAGTATGATTACACACAGCTGCATGCAATACCCTTGGTTTTCCTGGTACCTTCTGCTACCTTCTGCTGGCTAAGTCATGCCCTGAAGGCCAAAAAACAGAGAACAAAAGGAGCATTGGGAAAAGGGGGAAGGAGGTGTGGAAAGTGGACAGGAAGAGGTGTTTAAGGGAAATGGTGTACATTAGCAGATGTCACAGAGATTTATTTCTTTTTCTGTGGGGATTTACTCTAGTGACCAAACTTTGCTTTCAGGATTGTTTCCAAAAAGCGCTTGGGGTATTTATCATTTGCTATGGGGACTTCTTTGTTGGCAAAACTTTCCTTTTTTTCAGACTTTTGATTCAGGTTTTAGACTTGAAATATTAAAAAGGAGCAATACCTTAACACTGTGGGGAGAGAGAAAGTTTAAAGCTTAGAGTGGAGGAGGGAGTTGTCAAAATAATTTTTGAGGTACCTTTCTCAAAACCATCGTTTCTCCCACTCGTCACTCCTGGAGCAGCCACATCAAGGGAATGAAAAGAATGAAGGCCTCAGACCCTCTGTGTGGTGGAGAAATGTGGGTGACGTGAGGTCTTGGCATATGTTTTAGGCCACATTTTGGAAGCAGTGCCCAGACAACAGGTCCTGTGTGTTCCTGAGGGAGCATCCTCAGTGGTAAAGCTCTGAGGGTTGTCAAGCAGCAGGGAAGCCCTTGTATGAACTATATTCCTAGGAAACAATAAATCCTTACTGATTAATTCCAGACCACCACTCCTATCCCAGTCAGAGATGTAAATTTTCCTCAAAAAATGTTTTTGAAGATGGGGAGTGCTTGAAAGGGTTTAAAAGATGGGAGTCCTTTAAAAAAAATTTTGTTAGGTATCTATTTATAAATACAAATAACTAGTTTACAAATAACTATGCCATAAATGTGCTTTTGTGGCACTTTTGTTTGAGTACAATACATAGAAATATAGGCTAGTAATTATCATTAACCTTAGACTAATGGAAAATCAAGAGAGAAAAGGCGGTCATTGGGAAATGACTCAGGAGAGTCATTTCCATTTAGTAAAATTAAAGTCAGTAAATTAGTAAACATGTGCTTATAGAGATTTGTCAAGCAGTAACAGAAATCTGAATTTTCTCCTCCAATAAAAAGTATATTCATTTTGCTAAGGTACTGCTAGCTAGGTTTGCAGACAAACCCCACAATTTCATTGGCTTTCACAAGAAACATTTTTTTCTTTTTGCCCATATAGCAGTCCGTTGTGGATATTACTAGTTAACAGAGCAGAGTTGTGGAAGGCACAGTTGTTCCACTGTTATTCAGGGACTCTGGCTCAGCAGCTCTGCCATCTTCAGCACGTGCCTTCCAAGGACACCCTGGACAACAACGCAAGCCAATGGTTGGGGAAGGAGAGAGTGTAAAGGCACATTTGCTTCTGACACATAACACTTCTGCTCATGTTCCACTGATGAGCACTCATCACATGGCCCAAACCAAAAGGGTGTAGGGTTGAGAATGTAGTCCCTGGCCTGGCAGTCACTCTTGGCCAAAACTCTCTACCCTGCAAGGCGGAGCTTGATCCCACTGGAAGACAGACAACTTTTCCGTGAGAAGAATTAGGAATAGTGTTGAAATGGAGGAATCAATGAAGTCAAGTTTATGAAGCCATTTTAGAGTTCTGGCTCTGCCACCCACAAGGTGGATGATTTAGTCTCTTTGATCAACAGTTTCCTCGTCTACAAAGTCAAGATCACAATAACAGCTCACAGAATTGCAGTGAGAACTAAATACAGCACTAAATGTGAAGGTCTTTGTAAACGAGAAAGGGCTGCCTAGTGCTCCTGCAGCTGTGGCTAAGCAGAGTTGATTTTTTAAAATTAGATTTACTATATATTTTTGAAGACTTACTATTCTTCACTGGCTAATTCAAGACAGAAGAAAACTATATGTTCCTTAAGCTTATATTTCTCAATTATTACACAAGAAAAGGATAGTGCATTTTAAAAAGTGTAATTTGTAAATTTGGGGTTAGGGTAATGGAAAGAAAGCCTGGATTCTAACTGTAACTCTGACCCTGGCCAGCTGACTGACCGCAGTCTGGTCACTTCATGTGTCTGGGCTCTCTTTGCCTCAGAGGCAAAAAGAGAGTGGTTAGCTAAGCGGTCCTTTCCTGATCGTGAATGAAATATTCGGAGGAAGAAACTCATCTAAATGATTCATCCACATTATCAGATTACGATCATGAGGAGGTCACTGGAGAAATAACACCAAACTTTTACAAATTCTCTCTCTTCTCTTGCTTTTACAGTTTTCTTCTTGAGCATATAATATGGGGCAAATAGTGTATAAAATATAGATATGACTGGGTAGATGTGATTTCAATGGCAAGTAAGCATGAAATTTTGACAAATAAATATCACTTCATAAGTTAGATATAATCATTTGGAAAGAAAGATTTAGACCAGACAGACATCTTAGGTGATTGAACTTATTTCCATGTTAAGAAATGAACATTCACACAGTTTAATTTCTTCTATAGACACTGAAAGAAAGCTTTGGGTTCGGAGGTTAAGTAACACTCATGGCAGTTTTCTAATCCTAGCAGACACTAAACTGTTGAGAATAGTGAACTGTGTCAACAATTAACAATTACTAGTGATGCTTTATTTTAGTTCCTGCTTTTCTAAACTATTAACTGTGACCATCTCATTACTTAAAATGTCTTTTATTCATTACATGCATAATCATTCTTATTAAACTAGCAGTATAGCCTAGGCTTAGTCTCATAATCTCTCTGACCCTCAGTTTCTTGATCTGTAAAATGGGGATAAATTTTTCTTTTGGAGTTATTGTACAATTGTATGAATTAGAGACAGTGTATGTAAAATGCCTAGCACAGGGTCTGGCACGTGGAAGAGGATCAGCAAGTGGCAGCTATTAACTACCTTTGTTATAAAACCAGTGATCACCTACCTTGTGCTTTCCATACTGTACTAAGTAATGAAGATTAAAAGAGAGTTGAGAAATAGTCCTTATTTGTAAGGATATACAGATCAGTTGGAGACACAGGGCAGGCTAATAAAAATACAAGCTGGCATTTGCCAAGGGCCAAACCACTATCAGTAATGGCGTCCTTATTGTAGAGACAGCCAGTGTGACTGTCAGGTGTTTCATAATGTATGCATCATATTTAAATACAGCTATTACCCAAATTTGTATTTCTGGATGGCCCTTGTATTTGCAAAAAGTTTTGTTGATGATTTATAATATATACTATGGTAATAATGGGGAGATCAGTCAATCTTCTCCCATTTAACAGAGTGAGAAGTGAGGTGAAAAAGCACAAGGTTTTTGTAAGGTTGTGCCTGAGGGGCTTGAGGGAAGATCAGAAATCAGATGTGTTGATACCTATACTTGTGTTCATCTCTATTCCCATTAGAGTTCAGAGGAATAAGATTTACGTAAGAACTGAGTCTCATTTTTCTGTCTCTTAAAATCATTACATTTATTCAAAAAAGATTGGTGGCTCAAATGAACACTGGAAACTGCCTCATCTTTCTTCTCCTTGAAATCATGCCAGAAAAAGCCTCCAGCATACTCATCTCTGGTTTACCTTTTCTAAAGTTTCTTCCTCCCCGGATGAGGGTAGTGAGAACCATCACTTGTTAAAACACAGATGACTCCAAAAATTTCTGCACTTCAAAGTGAATCCTTTATTCACCTGAGTGTTTAACTGTGTCAATGTGCTCTCATTATCCGATTTAGTTGAATAATTCAACAAGGAAATGTGCCCAGTGCACACATTATACAGATGTGTTTGCCAAAGCTATCTTGGCTTGTGGGAAAGAGCAACCTCTGATGCCCTGAGTTATTTAGAAAGGCCATCACAGATATCAACATAATGTGGAGCAGATAGATACCCATGGTAACATGTGAACATTGAGATTCGTCCCTACTTCATCCCATCATCTCATTGATAGGATGCTGCCCTTGTGCTGGAGTTATGTAAATGAACAGCTGGTTGTGAGGAAATTGTTGTACTTATCCTCCCACTGGATTGTATGTTATTCTGGGCCAACATAAAGCCTGTAAGAGTGGCTGTACTCTAAGATGCAGTAGGAGGCCTTGCATATGTGAAGACCTTGCTAGGTTCCTGACCTGCTAGTAGAAACCAGTTGAAATATTTCTGACCTGATGGGAAGATGCAGATATATTTCCACTGCATCCACCCAAGTGTGGTTGCAAAACTATATGGTACAAACTATTTCTTTGCTAATTCATATGGAGACTTGATTAAACTGGAGAATCAGATATATAATTTGAATTAAATCTACTATGAACCATATAAAATATAGAACATGCAAGAATAATTTACTATAAGATTACTGTATTAGTCAGCTTTTTGCTGCAATAGTGCTATTTAATGAACAACTCCCCAAATCTCAGTTGACTTATAACAACAAACATTGGTTTCTTGCTCAGAGGTCTGTGGATTGGGTTATGACTCAGCTGGATTTGGTTGGGGTGGGTTTGGCTGGACTTGGCACCAGGATGTGGATTAGATTCAGGTCTGTTCCATATGTGTCCTTATTCTGAGATTCAGAATGAAGAAACTGTGGTGCCCTGGGACAGTCTCTTCATGGTGGATTGCAAGAATGTGACAGGGCAAACCAAACCACACATACACATTTAAAGTCTGGTTGAGTGTAGTGCACGTAAGTCCTCTCATGTTTCATTGGCCAAAGCAAGTCACCTGGCCAAACTCCAAGCTAGTGACATTGGGAAGTGTCTCTGCTAAAAATAGTCTCAGCTGAGGGGGGGAGAAAAAGAATGGTGGAAAAATAATTTACCACAGCTGGTTACTGTAAGCTGCTAGATGAAGTTCAGGCCAATAGGATCACAAAAAAAAAAATCAAATCAATCAGAATCAATTGGGTATTTTTTAAAATGTTAAGTCAAGGTATTTTTAATTCCCTTTAAATCATTATGCCATGTGATTTCCCTTCCATTGAATCAGCGGGTTTCAGTGCTTCAGGGCCTGAATATATGTCTTCTGAAACAAAGTCATTGCTCAGCCTCAAATTAGGCTTTTTGAGTCTGTAGTAAGGCAATAATTTTAAAGGTCAGGCTTATGTGGGAGAGAAAACAGAGTTCAAATCCCCAAATTCCCTTTTACGTATAAAAAACGGAGCTTAAGAATATGAATGTCAATGTTTATTGTAAGATGCAGATAGATGCTTATACGACAAAAAGGAAGTTCCTGACTGCATTGGAGGAAGTGACCAGCTCTAGGTCTTAGAGGTGGGAAGAGATCAAAGAAGAAGGGCAAACTAGCATTCAGGTGGGACCTGGCAGCCCCTCCCTGGTGGAGGGGAGGAGTTAGCATTTGCAGGTAGCCAGGGAAATTTTGAAAACAGTGAAGCTTGTTCCCTGATGCACAACAGTATTATTTCAAGACCTTTCTAAGAAGCTTCGTGTTCAGCCTAGTACTAGAGCAAGAAATACAAGTTTCAGTAGTTTACCACATATGGCAGCCATGTTTGCTGATGACAGTGCAGTAAAATTAGAAATTAATTAATTAAAATAATTAGTACTCTGGAAAAATACTTCTAATAACTCCTGGGTTCAAGAAAATAAAAATTAAGCTACAAAATATTTTGTAATATTTTGTACACAGCAGCAAAAATTTTATATAAAATCTTATGGGATGCAGCCAAAGAGAGTCAAGGGAAAATTTAAAGTGTTAAATATGATTTTATTTTAGAATATAAGAAATAATTAAAATAAATGGACTGTTTTAAACTTTAAAAAAAAAGAGAAGGAAGGAGTTAATAAAGATATGAGAAGATGTTAAGGAAACAGAAAACAAACAAATAGCAAAATAATCACAAAATAAGACCTCATTATTTGAAGATACTCATAGGCAAACACCAAAGATAGACATTGACAGGAATCAAAGGAAAACAGATACCCCAAATATTAAGATTAGTAACAAAAATGGAACATACACAGGGGAATAAAATATTATAAAAAGGAACACCAGTAAATGTGAATATCAGATGAAACACACTTTTTTAAAAAAGTGTAAATTACTAAAATTGGCCCAGTAGGATACTTGAATAGACCAAGACCAGAAAAGAAATCAAAATGGTAGTTATTGATCTGTCTCTGCAAAAGGCACGAAGGTGACTGCTGTCAACTCTGCAAACAATAGGTACAGTCAGTTCTTGTTATTGGTGGCAATTATGCTCTATAAAGTCATTATTAACACTGAATTAGTGAACTCTGAATTATTGCTCATAAGAGAAATATAGGGTTAGTCCTGTGAGCCTCTGGCCACAACATTTTCACCAACTGATCAATACATAACTTTGTTTTATGTATGTTTCTGTTTAAAAACATTTTATTTAATATATATTGTTGATTCATTAACATTGAACTCATGGCCAACGGCACAATAACTTATGCCTGAACAAAACTTATTTGAAACACAGATTTTTTCCATAAGGCATGTCATAGCCTTCTTCTGCTTAAGAACTTTAGACAACATGCCAGCATTATGCTTGGGGACCATTTTAAGCTGCAAAATCACCAACAAAAAGCAAAAAATGCAAAAGACATGGCACTAAGTAGACCATGAAAAAGATATTTGATCACAGTAGGAGAGCTGAAACAAGAAGGCAGAGCATCGCCTTGTTTGACTTCTACTGGGAATGCACATGTGGGATGACTCAAAAATTTCACCTCTCTGCATTTGTCTACAAATGACCACAAAAGTGCTGCAAGTATTGATTTGGGGGCTACAAATCCATTTTAGCTGGTAGTCAAATTCACAAATACAGAATGCACAAATAATGAGGATCAACTGCAATTTCTAATATATCAGAAAAATACGAGGAATTAAGCCACTCAGCTTAACCCTGATACCAAATTAAGCTGAGGACCACACAAGAAAATAAAATTATAGGCCCATTCTGTTATAAACAAAGAATCCAAACTGTTATATAAAATATTAGCAAATTGAATCCAGCAGGAGATTAAAAGAAGATATTTAAGAATATTTTTACCTGAGGAATTCAAGGATGGTTCAAAACTAGAAAATAAATTGGTATATTACTCAACACTTTAAGGGAATAAAACAGTATTAACTCAATCATAGCAATAAAAGCATTTGGTAATAATTAACATTCAATCATGATGAAACATTTCCTACATATTTCTTAGCAAACCAGGGCTTACTGCAATACCTGGCTACCAGCCTGAAGATGAAGTTAACATAGGAGGATAACAAAGCAAAGAGACTTTCATTAAAGCAGAACTGGAACTTGACATGCTGTACCTGCTGCCACCCTATCTTGGAATGTCCCGGTATGTAAAACAATACAATCTTATGGTGTTTATGTTAATTTAGTCGTATGTTTCAGCTACTTCTTGACTTATATGAAAAGCAAGACCTAAAACGGTTGATAACTTCAAATGATATGATTACCTACCAAAAAAGAAAAAAAAAAAAAGAATCTCACATCATAATTATTGGAACCAATAAGAAGGTTTAACAAAGTGGCCAGATGGAGCAATGGCATCTAGTAATCAATAGCTTGATCATCATCATAAACTTGGAGTAGACAAAAATTTTAAAACTCATTACAAAAAGCAGTAACTATAAAGAAAAAATGATAAATTACACCATAAGCCACCATTAAAGAGTCCTCAGTGGGAGAAGCTGTTGGCAATACATACATCTGACAAAGGACTCATATCCAGGATGTTTAAAAAACTCCTATAAAGCAATAAAAAAAAGATAGACAACACAAAAGAAAAATGACCAAAAGGCTTAAACAAGTATTTCACAAATGATATCCAAATGGTCTAGACACAATTGGAAACGTACCTGGCTTCATTATTCATCAGAGAAGAGCAAAATTGAAGCCACGGTGTCATAATACTACACACTACTACAATAAATGACTAGAAAAGGGTACAGAATACCAAGTGTCAACAGGGGTATAGAACAACTGGAACTCTGGAATACTGATGGTTTATGTACTAAGTTAAACTGGAACTCTCATACACTGCTGATGGAACTATAAATTGGTTCAACTACTGTAGACATATGTTTGGCAGTACCTTTTTTTTCCCATAAATTTATTTTATTTATTTTATTTTTGGCTGCATTGGGTCTTTTGTTGCTGTGTGCGGGCTTTTCTCTAGCTGTGGCGAGCAGAGGCTACTCTTCGTTGCGGTGCACGGGCTTCTCATTGAGGTGGCTTCTCTTGTTGCAGAGCACAGGCTCTAGGCACGCAAGCTTCAGTAGTTGTGCCTCGTGGGCTCTAGAGCGCAGGCTCAGTAGTTGTGGTGCACGGGGGCTCTAGAGCACAGGCTCAGTAGTTGTGGCACACGGGCTTAGTTGCTCCACGGCACGTGGGATCTTCCCGGACCAGGGCTCAAGCTCGTGTCCCCTGCGTTGGCAGGCGGATTCTTAACCACTGCACCACCAGGGAAACTCTGGCAGTACCTTTTAAATCTGTGACTAAGCTATTCCATTCCTAGGCGTGAAACCAACAAAAACACATAAATAAGTTCAAATGTACAAGACATGTTGAAGAATGTTCATAGAAATACTATTTGTAATAGCCCCAAACTACCCAATGCCCTTAAAAGTAGGGTGGACAACCAAATTGTGGTATATTAGCAAAAAAAAAAAAAAATACTATTCAGCAATAAGAATGTACAAATGTCAACTATATACAATAAGGATGAATCTTGCAAACATAATGTGGGATGAAAGGAGCCAAACACAAAAGAGTTCATGCTGTCTGAGTCAGTTTATACAAAATTGAAAACGAGGTAAGATTGTTGCACAGTGTTAGAAGTTACGATAGCAGTTACTCTTCGGGTGGAGGCAGTGGTGGGAAGGGAGAACAAAGGAGGCATCTTTTCTCAACTTGGGTGCTGTACTGAGTTTGTGAAACTTTATTGAGACATATGCTTTTCTGCAGATAAAGTTTCTTCAATAACATCATTCTCCAAAAGACTACTGCAAAAAAACCCAAAACAGAACAAAAGTAAGATTTTCCTATTGTGATCAATAACCAGTTAGTAAATGCATTAGAAGAAAATACCCCATTCAAAATAGGAATAAATATACAATGCACCTAGTAAGAAATTTTATAGACAGCTCTGGAAACAATAAAGAATTTTCTAGTAAGTAAGTAAGATATATACTATATTCATAGATGAGAAAACTCCCTGTAGTTCAATAGCTCAGTCATGCCTGCAAAAACTTAGCTGGAGGGTGGAAAACTCTTCTGTTGTTTCTGTTGATCCCCCCAACATGGATACCTCTGAGATTAATGAGAGATTAGTGCCGGCTCTGAGACTCAGAACAGTTCAGATTGTTGAAGAGTCTCATGTTCAGTAGAGGGTTGAAAGAAGAGCAGGAAATATATCGGTATTATCTGGCATTCTACTTGATAAGAAATAAAGGGAAATTAAAACTCTGACTAGTGCCTGTGTTCTGGTATTGTGTAATTTCCATCTATAAAAAGGAATCAGTGTGTGTAGTCCAGAAAGGAGAAACAGGTCTAATTCTGGCATCTGTTAAAGATACTACAAGGTCCATACTCTGCTGGATATCAAGGCACACTATAAGCCAGTATGGAATTATCACAGGAATAGACAAATCCACCAGTGGAATAAAATAGAGAGTTAAGAAACAGACTCAATGGCACCCAAAACTGTGCTAGAAGGACTGTTTACTTGTTAATTTATCATCAGTTCAACATTCATAACTAAGGTACATTATTATTATATGTCAGGCACACTGTTTCTGTACTTGCTTTATCTCTGAATTCCAGTTTTAGAATAACAGATTTAACAGATGGAAAAATATTCTGAATACTATACTCCATCATATGCATTCAATTGATATTAAGTAAAATGTTTATTCTTGTCCCCAACACTATTTTTCCATATTCCATTGTTGGTTTATGTTACTTAAAAATGAAGAACAAAAAATTAATTAATATCACTTATGATTTCTAAGAAAGATAATAGAAGTCAGTCTTACTACGAAAACTGTCTTTTTTTTGGTAGTGGTAGAAACTGAAATGAGCAAAACTAACGGGTTGAGTATTAAAGAGCTGTGGGTCTGTAGAGGATAAAACACCAGCATCAGCCCATGGAGGGGGCCCTCTGATTTTGCTACTGGCCTTGTCAGCTGACATCACACTGGCAATGAGAGAAGAGCCTACACTGGCCTCATGGCTGGATCTTCCTCCCAGTGCCTATTTGGATTCCCAACTCTGCAGGGAATCATTAGAAACATGAATTAAAATTCATTGAGTCTAATAAACATCTAGGGCACTGGAATATGTTTGAGGAAATGTTTCTGACTCTGAAATTATACACAATCTAATGACAGTGGATGAAAACAAGCAAAAAAAATTCAGTTGGGAAACTCTTTTTCTAACAGTGTACCTCATAGATATCCTCTGGACAGAGAAAGCCAGACCATTTTTGTCTTGATTTTCAGCAACTCATATCTAGGAGGAGGTCTGTAATTTCTCTCTAGGTAGCTCTGAGACATTACAAATTGTCATTTTTTTCTCCTTGAATTCATTATGCAATGTCATTTTACTATTTGTCATAAATTAGATATAAATAGATATACAATTAACACACATAAGAAGTTCCTGCTTGTGGCCAGAGAGGACGGCATACTTCACATACAAAAATGGGGAAGGTCCATCACTTAGATAACTGTTGAGGAAAACTAGAAAAGTCAGTGTAGTGAGTAAGGGAAAAAGACGAGGTCCTTTTCTCTGAGAACAAAGCTAGTGAGAAACAGGATGCAGGGCTAAGAAATGTCAGGGGTCATGTGGAACTGGATTTCTTTTGAGAAATTTTGAATGTTTTACAAACATACATTAATCCTTACATTATTCGTGTGTTTTTTTAAATTTGGAATTTTAAAACAATTCTCCCACTGAATAGCATTTTATATTACAGAAAATAATGGAAAGAGTACTGTCAGTCTCCCTGTTTGTTCTGTGATGGGGCAGTGGAGTTCTCAAGCTTAATTCTTTCATAAAGACAATCCAATTTGGTACTAAGGTCAGAAATAAAGAAAAAAGAAGCCTCTTCTTGCTTTTCCATTGCCAGTTAAGGCCATATTTTATGATTTGATTCACATTTTATGACTTGAGTTTTCCTTACCAAATTTACACACGACTTTGAGATGATAAAAGTTTTCTCACATTAGAATAAAGACAAGGCTCCAGAGGAAAAAAATGTATTTGGATGTTTTATTCCCACAACATTTTTATCCTTGAAACTAATATAAATGCAAAGCGGGATTTCCAACAATGTGAAACAAAGCAAGCACTACTGAGTTTTAAAGAGCCCCAGATTGTCGAAAACGGGAAATTCCTTTCTTTCCCTCAGAGGATCAATCATCTTGAAGTGCCTGCTCCAAATACTGGTAGCAGTGAAATAATCATTCACCTGAAATAGTGTTTCTTAATGCTAGGGTATGTTTACTTTCTCCTTGAAGCCAAAGTTATCCAACTGTAAATCACATCAAAGAGAAATCAGGGCAGTAGCTAAATATTCTGATTAAAAAATTCTTCAAAAGTCTACATCATGTAATAATTTTGTTGAAATTTGCCTGTAATATGCATGTAATATTTTGCTGGTTTTAAATAATCTCTATGTCCTTTTCTTCATCTGCTTGTTTCAGTGAATTTATGTTTTGAAGTATAGTAACTGAAGAAATAATCCTATCCAAAACCACATGTGCAATTATTTCCTCATAATAACTTTTTATTTTTCATTTGACTTTATATTTTATTAAATTTTAATTAAAATTTACTCAAGTAATACATATTCACTAGGGAAAATTAGAAAATACGGATAAACAGAAAGAAAAATAAACATAATATCAAAGGTGATCAACTAAAGATAATCATAATGGATATTTTCTATGATCTGTTCAGATGCTTTTCTGCTTGTGTGAATATGTGTGTATGAGGTATTTTAATAGGATCCTTCTGTACACATCTACATATTTCAGCTGGCCTTTTTCTTTTTAAACTTGATGTAATGTGAGCTCATCTTCCCATGTGAATATATATATACTTTTACATTTTAATGATTTCATCTTATCCTTCAGACTCCTTGGATTCATTTTCATTCAACTAGTATTTTCTTATTTCCTATGTAATTTCTTCTTTGACCCATTGGTTGTTCAAGAGTATGTTGTTTAATTTCCACATATTTGTGAGTGACAATTTTCCTTCTGTTAATGATTTCTGGTTTCATTCCACGTGGTCTGAAGAAGATACTTTGTATAATTTCAATCTTTTAAAATTTGTTGAGACCGATTTTGTGGCCTAATATATGGTCTACCATGGAAAATGTTCCAAGTGCACTTGAGAATAATGTGCATTCTACTGTTGTTGGGTGGAATGTTCTGTATGTGTGTCTTGGGTCTAGTTAGTTTTTGTATTATTCCAGTCCTCTATTTCCTTATGAATCTTCTGTCTAGTTGTTTTATCCGTTATTCAAAGTGGGGTATAATTGTCTCCAACTACTGGTATGGAACTTCTTATTTCTCCCTTCAAGTCTGTCAAGTTTTGCTTCATCTTGGGGCTCCGTTGTTATGTGTGTATGTGTTTATAATTTTTATATCTTCTTGATATATTGACCCTTTTGTCAATATATAATGTTCTTCTTTGTTTCTTATAATAATTTTGACCTAAAATCTATTTTACCAAATACTAATATAGAAGCCCCAGCTCTCTTTTGGTTATTATTGGCATGGAATATATTTTTTCCATCCTTTTACTTTCAACCTATTTGTGCCTTTGGATCTAAAGTGAGTGAGTCTCTTAAAGACAGGATAGTATCGTTGTAGAGTTGGATCATTTTTTTAAAAAAATTCATTCTGCCAATTTCTGTCTTTTAATTGGGGAACTTAATCTATTTGCATGTAAAGTAATTGATTCTTTGGGAATAAAGTCCTCTTTGTTTCCACCAGCACCAGGAATCCATACCAGGGTTGTAGGCTGCTGTCCTTAAGACTGTCATTGTGCTAGAGAGAGTTGGGTGGGACAAAGGTAAGTTAAAACACCACAAAGTTCTCCTATTGGGTTTCAGAGGGTTTCTTGATTAAGCATTTGCTTGACTGCTGTAAATCTTTGATTATCTTCCATTGTTCTGACAAAGTTGATTCTGACATTTTTAGAAAGTGTTTTCAGTGTTTCTGTTGAGGGATGGGCCCTTGAAGTTTTCGGTACGCGGGCCTTTCACTGTTGTGGCCTCTCCCGTCGCGGAGCACAGGCTCCGGATGCGCAGGCTCAGCGTCCATGGCTCATGGGCCCAGCCACTCCGCGTCATGTGGGATCCTCCCGGAACGGGGCACGAACCCGTGTCCCCTGCATCGGCAGGCGGACTCTCAACCACTGCGCCACCAGGGAAGCCCTCCATTCTTTAAAAATATCATTTCCCATTATATTTTAACTCTAATTCATTTAACAAATATCACATTTATGGATATTTATGATGCTTTAAATTTGGGGCTATTATAAATAACACTATTATAGCCAGAATTTATAGAGATTATTTCCTCAGGATAATTCCTATATAAGGAATGATACATTTTAGGAATAAAAGGTTATGGATTTAGAGTTTTATTAGGTAGATGACAATTAACATTAGCAGAGAGGAAAAAGAAATCTCAGATCCCTCATAATTTCAGGAGTCAACTCTTATACCTTTTAGGATCTTATGATGAAGCATTTAAATGAATTAACATTTATTCAGTTGCACCTTGTTTTACTCTTCCACTAAAATAGCCCGTTTTCATATGTTAGTTGATGAATGTGAGCCAGGCCCTAGTGCCCTAGTGTTGGTTGAAGTTGTACACTAACCATGAAAGGCCCTGTTGTGCCTTAAAGACAAGATAGAGGATAGAACCCAATTCCTTTTACTTGGGGGCTATTTCCATCAGCTCCACATAATTTCTAATTTAAATGCGATTCCCTGCCGTTCAGAGGCAAGTGGCCTGAAAGACCAGATCATTCATCTGCAGAGCACCAACAGGATAAGCCATTCAAAAATCTAAAATGTTATAAGCTTAGGGTGAACTGTGTCTGTAAACAATTATACCTCTGAATAATTTGTTTTTAAGCTATTAATATAGTATGTGTAGTAAACCTGTAGTAGATATTCAATAAATTTAACAAACCCCTCTTTCTCTTGTAGCAACCCTCCCCTCAGTCCCTTCAACTCTCCTTCCTATTAACTATGATAAGCTCCATTCTAATTCTCTGTATAAAGCAAAGCCATTCTGTCATTCACATTTTATTCTATAATTAGTGACTGTAGTCATATAGTAGTCTATCTCTTTTTATTATATTGCAGCTATTTATATTTTATTCCTCTCTTCTTGTTCTTACCTGACAAAACCATCCACAAACATAATTTGAATTGGAAAACTTATTCTTTTGGCTGACTGTGCTTGTATTTTGACACTCAAGATCCATTAGATTCTTCTATTTTGTTACTTTAACATGACATATTTTATCTTTTAATTGATTTTAACAAGATAGAGAATATTTGTGACTAAGATGTCAAAGTGGAAGAAAAGTATAGTCCCCTCTTCTAAGTGCTGGGTGAGATCTGGGATTTTACAACCTATTTCTAGGATGTAAAATCTCCTTGAAGCCACTGGGAATTCTGCATATGGGGAGACTCAGATACACTGGGTAAATATTACCCAAGAGAGACTTTTCGCTGTTGCTATTACAGAGACTTTTTGCAAACCTGCAAAAGTCCTTCTACTCCAGGATGCAATGTAGTACTAACTCCAAAACGCTGAGGACCAAAGTATTTCAAGACCAATTTTTAAATTCCAGAGAAGGGTTATAGTCTAGGATTTTTTAAAATGGGGTTAAAGCAGTAATCTTTTCCATTAATTTCCTGTTATTTTTTCCTTAAAGAGAATTGATATAGGGACAAATTCTGAAGTGGGAATAGGACATGGCCATCAGTTTAGTAAAGTTCTGACTAGCACTTGTTTGCATCCTTCCTTACACTTCTTTGACACTTGACCATTAGCATCAAGATCAAATTATTTTTTTCAAGAGCACTCTGTATGAGAATGAACGGTTATGTCTCCCAAGAGAAAGAAGGCATCATTTACCAAAAAGCCAACACTCTATTCCTATTTATTCTTCCATTCATTATTTGTGAATTGCTCTATATACTTCAGAAACTGGGCTGCATGGTGATGGAAGAGGTGTGTGTTATTTTCAAAGAATGAATGTCATATCAGAATTTTAGGGTCAGCATACTGTTTCTGTTAGCTTCCATGGAAATATCGAAGGCTAAGTCTAAGCTCATAACCTGTTACACGTAAATTCAGTGAAAATAAACACACACAAATCTTGAATTCATTCAGATTGTACCCTGCATAACTGTTAAAACTTGTTTTAATTTTCTCTTTTCATCCAGTTATTTGGAAAACAGTTTTACTTCAGCTTCAGTCTGAAATGTGGAAGCAGACTGGCTTAGATGTGCTGATTGAGAGTGAAATCATCTTCTTCATGTGTAAAAATCTCTCTTCTGTTGGATCAGGTGTTCCAGCAAATAATTACTCAATGAAATATGTACTTACTGCTAATTTTTATGGATAACAATTAAGAAGGATTTACAGTTATCTTCCTTTTATTCTGCAGTTTCTGGCAGAGGTACCAAAATTTTCAAGGAGGGTCTGTAGAATCACAGCTCAATCAGAGAAAGGAAGTACTTCAAGTCCTCCTGAGAAACGGTTTCTTTCTGATCCAGGAAATTTCAAAATTTGGCTCTTTGCCTTTGTACCAAAACATTACAGAGATTTTTGGAATCAGGTTGCTAAAACCTTGGGTGGCTCATGCATCTTCAATAGTAACATTAAGATTTACTGAATGGACTAGCCAGAAGCAGTGGAAAGAAGTTGCCCACAACTTTGTTCAGCAGTTTTGCAATGGACAAAATGTCAAGTTAGAAAAATTGTCAGCTATGAAGTTGCAGCATGCTTTTCCTCCACAAATAAAGCCCAATGTGACATTTTATATAAGTTGCATTTCAAAAATAAGGAAATGGTATCTTTTATCTCTAACTAGGTTCTGGAATTAATTTGCTCTTTTTTTACTTGCAGCAATATATTTGTCCTTCAATGGCATATGTTTCATCAGGGCAACCATGTGGAAAACTCAGACACAAAGAAGTGTTTGTTTCTTGCAAGAGCAGTGTGAACAGAGCATTAATGTAATTTTGATGCCAGATAAAGTACTTTGTTATAGCAGAGAGCATAATAATGAAGAGACTTATAGCAAACCTGGTTTGTTGGTCTTTGGATTTCTCCCATGGTACAGTAGTAAAGTTGGCTCAACCATTTCAAACAGCTGAGTATACTGTGAATATTTCTTATTTTCCCCTCCCCCCTGCATGGAGTAGCCTATGGGAATTTCAGAAATTTTAAAAAATTTTATAAAGGATTTTGTCATGCAGACTTGGTCCAATAGGTGTGCAGCTGTTTATATTTTGAATGGTTTTTAAGTGTAGGTAAGATAACACTCCACAATGAAGTTCATCAGCCTTTGGGATACAGGATAAATCTATTGAATAATTTATAGCAACACTAAAGAGAAGTTTTGCTTAGAAATGGGGATTTATGTGGTGATTCAGTTCTTATGGAAACAGTACAAGAAAATAAAGATGAGGATAGTAGCAATATTTTAATAGAAATGAGCTGGGTTAGAAAGGCTAATCCACACATATTTTAGGATTGTAAGAAAACAACTCTGGTGGAGAGGGAGGATTGTTGGATGTAAAATCAGGGGACTAGATTAGAATACCAATTCAGTTGAGCCACTTAGAGCAAGTGACAATGGTGGGGATAATAATGCTTAACCAAATTATCTCATATGGCACTTGTGAGATGAGCAGTTAATGTACTAAGTAATACTAAAGTTCTTCGAAAATTAGAAATTACCCATCAGTTATTATTTCAGAGCAGGTTTAACAATAAGAGATGGACAGATGGACAGATCTTACCTAATCTAAAAAAAAAAAAAGACAAATGTATACCTCCAATAATACATACAATTTGGCATTCCACTAAAATGTAACTGGTAACTAAATCGAGATCTGTTTCCTGTGGTATCTTGGGTTTCCATATTAAGTGTCAGCTTTAATATATCTTTTTATGCAGCTTATGACATCACAACTTCATTGTAGGTCCCTGGCAAGGATGATTGAGAGTAATTGATAGGAGACTCAAAACGTAAACTAAAGGAAAATCCACATCTTTCTCTATACTCCCCTTGTGAAGTACACTCAGCTTCAGGGAAATGTGGGGATATTTTAATAGAATCTTCACTGTCAAGCTGCTTTCTGAGAACTGACTAGTTGTGTGCTGGACAGGATCAGACCCCTGGCCAACACAGACCTAAATGAAGGGATACACAAATGGAATGAGTTAAATAAAATTACTTTTTTTAAATGTAATACTATTATTTTATAAGAAGATACTTAAGTTCAAAGCCTTTGTGATTCAAGACAGAATAATCATCAATCAACCAACAATGAATTAATCAAAATGTTGTCAAGTTGAGACCCTGGTGGGTCTACTTTTTTTTTTGCAGTACGCGGGCCTCTCACTGTTGTGGCCTCTCCCGTTGAGGAGCACAGGCTCCGGACGCGCAGGCCCAGCGGCCATGGCCCACGGGCCCAGCCGCTCTGCGGCATGTGGGATCTTCCCGGACCGGGGCACGAGCCCGCGTCCCCTGCATCGACAGGCGGACTCTCAACCACTGTGCCACCAGGGAAGCCCAGGTCTACTTTTATTAGGAAATGATTAATTTATGATCAGCTTATTAATGTTCATTTGTATTCAAAGAGAGTTTGTTGTCTATTAAATATAATGTCATGAAATCTTAGTTTCACTATGAATTTTCTTAAACTTCTACCTAGCTTCTGCTGACTTATCCTAAATCCCAAATAGTGGAATTCAAACCTCTCTTCATAATCTGCTGAACCTCAGAATATTGGAAATTTAATGCATCATCATGTTTTAGTCCTCCAAAAATTAGTCCTCCAGACTTTTTCTGCCCTTTCAATTTAGAAAAAGAATTATTTAAGAACCAAGAGAAAGGTTTTGACAGTACTTTAGTCCAACAGGAAGTTCTGTAAATATCCAAAGAAACCTCATTGCTCAAATATTGCCAAATTTTTTTGCAGACCCAAGATATTGAGATAGTCATAATCAGCTCAATTTCCCCATCCTTTGGCATTCAGAGCTCTCACTGTGTAAAATAAAATGTAATAAAAATGAAAAAAATTAAACATAATCTTAAAAAGCAAGAAAAGAGAAATAGTGAATCATCCGCTGGGGTTGGAAAAGCTTAGTTGTTTATCTTGCTGAAACCTCTGTAATTTTTGATTTTCCTTGAATGGTTAGGCAGGGACAGTAGTATTGAAAGACCATTATGAGTCAAGGTTCTGGGTTCTATTTTTATTTCCATGTTCTTGCATCTAGTTGAATTTCCCCATTAACTAAATACTGAGATTTTGAGTATATTGTTAAGTAAATGTTTATATAGGCTTAAGATTCTTGGATTAAAGGTTCTATAAAGGAAAAGAATATTATTGCTGTTACTCATGAGAAATAGCTTTAGTGCTGATTTTGGCATGGTCTGGCAGCCTTCGTGTTGGCTAGCAGAGAAAAGTCAACACAAATTCATCAAGCACATTCCCTGCACCAAGTACTAACAGCATAAGAGCTATCATGCTGGGAATTAAGAATACTTCCTTTAGAAACAGATAATTGAGTACAAACAGTCTTTCTCATGAAAATAATACAAATAATTTATCTACTCTTGATTAAATTCCTGGTAGGATGCTGGGCACTCAGTAGACTTGTTGATTGACTTACCCCCACTTCCATCTGGTTAATTTTATCCTTTATCCAACCCACCTGAAGCAAGCAGGGTAGACTATTCAAGATGAGCTTTTTTGTGTGTTTGTGTTAGCTATTATTTTTTTTTCTTTATTGGAGTATGATTGCTTTACAATGGTGTGTTATTTTCTGCTGTAAAACAAAATGAATCAGTTATATATATACATATGTTCCCATATCTCTTCCCTCTTGCATCTCCCTCCCTCCCACCCTCCCTGTCCCACCCCTCCAGGCGATCACAAAGCACGGAGCTGATCTCCCTGTGCTATGCGGCTGCTTCCCACTAGCTATCTATTTTACGTTTGGCAGTGTATATATATCCATGCCACTCTCTCACTTTCTCCCAGCTTACCCTTCCCTCTCCTGATATTCTCAAGTCCATTCTCTAGTAGGTCTGTGTCTTTATTCCCATCTTACCCCTAGGTTCTTCATGACATTTTTTTTTTCTTAAATTCCATATACATGTGTTAGCATACGGTATTTGTCTCTCTATTTCTGACGTACTTCACTCTGTATGACAGACTCTAGGTCTATCCACCTCATTACAAATAGCTCAATTTCGTTTCTTTTTATGGCTGAGTAATATTCCATTGTATATATGTGCCACATCTTCTTTATCCATTCATCCAATGATGGACATTTCGGTTGTTTCCATCTCCGGGCTATTGTAAACACAGCTGCAATGAACATTTTGGTACATGAATCTTTTTGAATTATGGTTTTCTCAGGGTATATGCCCAGGAGTGGGATTGCTGAGTCATATGGTAGTACTATTTTTAGTTTTTTAAGGAACCTCCATACTGTTCTCCACAGTGGCTGTATCAGTTCACATTCCCACCAACAGTGCAAGAGGGTTCCCTTTTCTCCACACCCTCTCCAGCATTTATTGTTTCTAGAGTTTTTGATGATGGCCATTCTGACTGGTGTGAGATGATATCTCATTGTAGTTTTGATTTGCATTTCTCTAATGATTAATGATGTTGAGCATTCTTTCATGTGTTTGTTGGCAGTCTGTATATCTTCTTTAGAGAAATGTCTATTTAGGTCTTCTGCCCATTTTTGAATTGGGTTGTTTGTTTTTTTGTTATTGAGCTGCTTATAAATTTTGGAGATTAATCCATTGTTAGTTGCTTCATTTGCAAACATTTTCTCCCATTCTGAGGGTTTTCTTTTGGTCTTGTTTATGGTTTCCTTTGCTGTGCAAAAGCTTTTAAGTTTCATTAGGTCCCATTTGTTTATTTTTGTTTTTATTTCCATTTCTCTAGGAGGTGGGTCAAAAAGGATCTTGCTGTGATTTATGTCATAGAGTGTCCTGCGTATGTTTTCCTCTAAGAGTTTGATAGTTTCTGGCCTTACATTTAGGTCTTTAATCAATTTTGAGCTTATTTTTGTGTATGGTGTTAAGGAGTGATCTAATCTCATACTTTTACATGTACCTATCCAGTTTTCCCAGCACCACTTATTGAAGAGGCTGTCCTTTCTCCACTGTACATTCCTGCCTCCTTT